>NC_142619.1:25980000-28380000 GCF_059453375.1 Lepisosteus platostomus | reverse complement strand
AATTGAGCCAGGTATGTAACTGAGAACAGACACTCTAGCAACTGTGCTTGAGACCCAATTTGTAAGGCTGCTACAGGGTTTAAAGGCTCTGTGGTGCCCGGGAGAGCTGTCGTCTCAGCTTCAGTCTTCAGTTTGTTTTGCCTCTGCTCTCAATGACTTAACCGAATTGGTCGTTTTTATGATTACAATTGATTATATTTCAAGTACCCACAAGAATGAGTTAGCCATATACTGTAGGTTTGTATTTTTAAAACAAGATCTGAATTATTCTTTTTATACCTCCCCAAATTTAAAACTAAGAATAGTCTCTGATAGTAGCTAACAACTAGCTACTAATGAGTTGGTCCATTACCACAGCAGCCCTCCTACCAACGCATGGTGGACGGGGCTATTTTCCTACGAAACACGTGGATTAGGACTTAATCTGCCATGTTCTGTGCTGGGAGTCCCACAGTCCCGACAGCAGGTTATCTGATGCGGGAGGACTGCCGCAGCTCTCGCTGCCGGGTAGTCGCTGGGGCTCCCCTGCCTGTGCTGCCGCCACTTGGGGTGGGGGAGGAGTCTTAAGCCTCGCCCGGCAGATGATTTGAACCAGCAACAGTCTGGATTTCAGGGCTTGTCTGCCATTTTTCGCCCATACCGTACCTTACTTTTCCTTCCCGCCTCCCAAGGTGACCAACGTGGACGACGATGGCAACGAGCTGGGCTCTGGCGTGATGGAGCTGACGGAGACGGAGCTGATTTTGCACACCCGCAAACGCGACGCCGTGAAGTGGCCTTACCTCTGCCTCCGGCGCTACGGATACGACTCCAACCTCTTCTCCTTCGAGAGCGGGAGGCGGTGCCAGACTGGCCAAGGTACGCGCCGGTGCACCTGTACACGCCTCGGTGTTCGGGAGCTCTTCCTTCAGTACTTGCCTGTGACCGAGTCGCGGTTCCTGCATTCCTGTCGTTTCAGAGCGTCCACGCACAAATCCGTTCACACACGAGGTAATGCCTAATGACAGTAATCATCCCTCTGCACGTGCTTCAATGTCTAATCCTCACTCGCTGCAGAGCTCTGGCTGTGTTAAATGGGTGGTAATAAATTATAGATGCTACAGTGGGTGTCGAAAAAGATTTGCAAACGTTTATCATTTTCAGCCAACATGTTATTAACAATGATCTACGAAGACTATTGGTGCCATCTTTCGGAACTGTACAATGTAATCTGTTAAAATGTAGTACTGTGGTGTTATAGTGGAAATATTAAGCTCTGTAGCTTTCTAACACAAGGGTTAATAAGGCTAATGTGCTGTTTAGGGAAACTAAACTATGACAATTTTACTGTCTGTAATCATTTTTCCTCCATAACGTGGGAAGGCAAAAATGACAAAACGGTGCCTGCAAATTCTTCCAGTTAGTTTGAGGCAATTTGAGCACTGCTGTGCTCACACCATGCAGGGTACCTGCATCTGCCAGAATTGTCAGTGTCTTTTCAGTATCTCTTTTTACAACACGTGACTGATGGACTGTGTCATTGTTAATGTGAGAATGTCAACTTTAACTTAATGCTTACAAAGGATGAGCAAATGAGAGCTGGGCCTGGACATAACTGGTATTTGTACTAGTAATGGTAAGTTGGTCTGCCTGCGCTGTTCGCAACAATTTGGAGCAATACTGGAGAGTTTTACAGTATTGCTGTTTGCAGTGAACACTATTGCTGGACCAGTCATAGGTGGATGTTACTTGTGTGTTACAAAACATTTTTTTATTAGTCATATCTTAGCTTAGTTGTTTTGTGTTGTTCACCCAGAAGATGTTTTCTTGAGCCTTTATTTTTGTTTCCTCCGTTTTGCTTTTTTTGTTGTTTTTGAGTGTCAGGGTCAGCAGAAACCATAAACCAGTGTTTTTTGTGCATTTGTGTGTGTTTGCGATCGTGTTGGTGTAATGTTTCTCTTTTGCGTGAATTCTTGTTTTCATGTTGACTTCAGGGGGAAAACAGTTTCTGTTGTGTTCATTTTTAGGTATATTTGCATTTAAATGTGCCCGTGCAGAGGAGATATTCAACATGCTCCAGGAAATCATGCAAAATAACAGTATAAGTGTGGTGGAGGAACCAGTGATGGAGAGAAACCCCAGCCAGACAGACCCAGACATCCCCAGGACACCCCGAACCCCAACTAGTAAGTGAGCCAGGGAGGTGGTAACCGCTGAGTAATCTCTATGTGAGTTGAATTGAAAGCAGCAGCAGCCCAACTTTGCTGTATTAGGCAGAGATGCAGAGATGTAGTTGTCCTCGGCCAGTTTTCTTTCAGAGTGGTTTTGTCAGTAGCAAGGTCGATGTAGCAATTTGTACTCCAGCCGAGAGGAACCTGTAGTCCTTTTAAAAGGCGGAGCGGTGGCTCTGTGGCTAAGGATCTGCACCTGTGGCTGGAAGGTTGCCGGTTCAAATCCTGTGTCCGGCAGAGGAATCCTACTCCGTTGGGCCTCTGAGCAAGGCCCTTAACCCCAACTGCTCCAGGGGCGCCGTATAATGGCTGACCCTGTGCTCCGACCCCAAGCTTCTCTCCCTGTCTGTGTCTCATGGAGAGCAAGTTGGGGTGTGCGAAAAGACAAAGTCCTAATGCAAGAAATTATATGTGGCTTATAAAGTGATCTTATCTTATCTTAAAAGGTTGTTGTGTGAGCCATGAACCAAAGGGAGAAATTGACTTTGTTTCAGAGGTGTATTCACTCACCCTGCTCTCGGTTTTTATTTGCCTTCTGAAAAGACCACGTGTGCTATAACAAAAGAGACAGTACATTGTTTTCCATTATCTAAAATATATTGGAGTGGTGTTTATTTTGCTTTCATAGCCTTTTCCTCTTTAATAAAAAAGTGTTTTTTTTTCATTCAGATGCTGTAATTTGAAATATGACCATAGGTATAGTCTTGTGAATCAAACTATTCTCAAATATCCAAATCTAACATTCATACCTTACTGGGCATTAAAATCCACAGTCCATACCTGCAGTGTCCGTGAGTTTCTTTGACCTTCATGGGGCTTTCTGTTGATTTTGTTTTTTTTGTGTGTTGTTTCAGCTCCGGGTTTCGTGGCTTCCACACTGCCCAATGGGTGCCCACGGTACCCCTCCTTCGGCGACGCCTCATCACGCCCCTCCAGCAGACACCCCTCGGTGGGGAGCACCCGGCTTCCCTCCGTGGGAGAGGAGTCAACACATCCTCTCTTGGTCGCCGATGAACCGGTAATAAAATTTCCACATCACAATTTTAACAGCAGATCATGTCTTGCTTATACTTGCATTATTCTCATTGGGGAATATTGCGTTATTGTCTACTGCCAATTCATTGGTAGTGAATTTGAACTGTTATTTCGTACTAATCGTGATCAGAGTGACTTAGTAATTGTGTAGGGAAAAAAACCTTTCTGTATTTTGCATGAGGAGGCAATCAGAATGAAGATGATTCTTACTAATTCTCTTGCTTTCAGTCTCAACAGGAATTACATAAATTATTATTTCTGTTCTTTAATTCACTGTTATGTCTTACACTGTTGATTTAGTGTTCTAGACATAACAGTGCACTGTAATGAGATCACACCCTGCTCCAGCTGAAAATAGTCTTTCCTAAATAATAATAACGCTGTAGACAATCTTTCTCGTTATTGGAGTTTTTTATTATTATTGTTAGTGCACAAAAATCATTAACTTTTCATTGTCCACATGAAGTATGCAAAAGTACCCGCACAGGCTGTATGCACAGAAAAAAGGATTTAGCACTCTTCATCACCCAGTGCTATCTTGAGTGAAACTCCTGCTATGTGGGGACCCCTAGTGGACAAAACTCAAGAATGTTAAGATAATATTGTTTTAATGATTCACTTTGCTTTTGTAAATGTAAATGAAAACGTCTTCCTTATAGATTTCTCACTCTGTATAAATCCTGGTTTTGATCTGTTAGGACACATTGTAAACTACTTTTTGACAGACGTCCTCTTATTATTTTCAACCTGATTTTTAAAAATGATTTTGTATGCCTGTCAATAAAAGGTCTGATTCTACAATATCTATATAGGGAGACCATGTGATTTCGGCTGATTGTTTTCAGTGACACTTGATGTACCTGAAGTGCCATGCAGTACTTTTAATGCTACAGAACATGTTAAAAGACCCAGTTGTCCAGACAGGGAAGCTTGTGGCTCTATAAATTATATATCGTGAAGAGCATAATTATTGGGACAGTGAAGTGAAATCTGTCATTTTTGTTGTGTACCCATAACATTTCTTTCAGAACAAAAGATTAATTAGATAAGATCACTTTATTAGCCACATACAATTTCTTGCATTAGGAGTTTCTTTTCGCAAACCCCAACTTGCTCTCCATGAGACACACAGACGGGGGAGAAGCTTGGGCTCCGAGCGTGGGGTCAGCCATTGTGCAGCGCCCCTGGAGCAGTTGGGGTTAAGGGCCATGCTCAGGAGCCGGACAGAGTAGGATTCCTCTGTTGGCCGTGGGATTTGAACCGGCAACCTTCCAGCCACAGGCACAGATCCTTAGCCACAGAGCCACCACTCTGCCCCCCTAATGAGGCAAAAGTATAGAATTACAGCTTTTGTTTCTGGGTGTTATTTTTCCTATGTTTAGTTATGTTTGAAAAATGTCATTTGCTGTGTTCAGTCCCACCTTTGGGTGAGCATAAGTATTAGGACAACTGGCTGACAGGTGTTACATGTTGCATTTGTTGTGAAAACTTAAGACTCGTGACTGTACAGCCTAGGTGCACAGGGCTGTGGCTGTCTATTAGCCTAGGTGCCAGCGTTTGGAGTTTGATTTTGGGGTCTGCTTCTTGAGTTAGAAGGCATAGACTAAGATGAAGAGTAGAGAGCTGTCTGTAACAGAGAAGCAAGCACTTCTGAAGATCCAGTTAGAGCCACTGCAAATGGGATTGGGTGTGGCAGGATCTCCAATATGGCATGTTTGGGGAAAATAAGCTTTTCCGTTTTCGCTTCCGCAGGTCCACACGTACGTGAACACCACGGGGGTGCCGGAGGAGCGGCGGAATCGCTGCAGCGCCCACGCGCCTCTGGACCTCCGGCTGTCCAGCCCCGAGAGCGGCGCCAGCGGGCCGCTGGCTTCGCCGGACGAGCGCGAGCCCCACGTGCTGCTGGAGCCCGACGCGGTCACGTTCGTCCTGGGGCCCACGCCGGTCCAGAGGCAGCTGATGGAGAAGGAGAAGCAGGAGAAGCTGGGCCTGGAGAAGGCGAGCGGCGCCGGCGGGGGTGAGGCCACGGAGCCCGCGGGTCCCGTGAACGGGGTGGCCGCAGGCAGCGCCGGCACCAACCCCAACCCCGCGGACTGGGACACGGGCTACGACAGCGACGAGCGCAAGGACGGGCCGCCTAGCAATAAACTGGTGTACGAGAACGTCAATGGCTTGGCTCTGCCCAGTGCCCCTGCAGGCCGCAGGTGCAGGATGCCCATCCCAACGCCAAATAGTGTGGACTCTCAGAACGCTAATAATTCTGCACAGAGGAGAACTGCTCTTCTGAACTATGAGAACCTCCCCTCCCTGCCTCCTGTCTGGGAAGCCCAAAAACCCAACAAGGAGGAGGAAGACAGTTTTGGACCAAAGACGCCATCTCTGAATGGCTACCATCACAACCTGGACCCCATGCACAACTACGTCAACACGGAGAATGTAACGGTCCCCCTGAGTGCCCACAAGCTGGAAAGCGCGCGGCGCCGGGATTGCACCCCAACAGTATTTAACTTTGACTTTAGGCGGCCCAGTCTGGAGCACAGACAGCTCAACTACATTGAGGTGGAGATGGAGAGAGGCAGTGATTCAGATAACCCTCAGACCCCCAAAACCCCCACTACCCCTCTCCCACAGACTCCGACTCGCAGAACAGAACTGTATGCAGTGATAGACATCGAGCGGACTGCTGCCATGTCTAGTTTGCAGAAGGCACTGCCACGCGATGATGGTACTTCAAGGAAAACACGACACAACAGTACTGACCTGCCTATGTGAGCCTAGATAGCACTGTGTGAAGTTGCACCTTTTTTTCCAGATAAAAACAAAACTCTTAAGGACAGAAGGGCTTCAGATATATTTTACTTTCTTTTCCAAATACAGTAGCTTTTGGAGACTTTAAGCTAGTCATGGATTTACACTGTACGTTGTGCTGACTTTAAAGGGAATTAAAGTAGACCAGGTACTTGCCATGTAACACTATCTTATTCTATGATGATCTGATATTTTCTGGGGGGGGGGGGTTGGTTGTTTTAAACATTCCTTTTTCGGTGACTCTGTGATTTGGTGGAATAAGAAAAAAATCTCCAAAATGAGATTTAATGATCATCTTTGTCCCATTTCCAGCGGTGTCTTGCCATTGAGGACATCAGATTGCTCTCCAAGTGGTCCTCGTGATCTAAAATTGAACATCAGTTCACTCTCACTTGTAAAACAAGTAGCCAGCAGTTAAAAAGAACGACAGCAGTTTCTGTGAAGGTTAGCCAGTCATGTTCATCTGTATGTTGGCCAGGAGTGATTTTCCGCAGGTTATTCTGTCATGTGACTTCCATTTGACTACCATGTAATTTAGCCAGAAGGAGAACAGGTTTATTGTTGCTGTAGTCTCTCATGTTAAGGTGGATTCTGTCCCTGGTTAGACCCGAGATGCTTCTGTGGTACGGTCTGCAGTAAGTTCCTGTTTGAACCACTCTAAAAGGTGCTCCTTGTGTGGATTATTCCATGTATTAATCCGTAGGTTTTAGACTGTGAACAGGACGTGTTAGAAGAAGCATCTTGTATAAATTTTCCCTTTTTTTTTTTTGCTCATAAAACATGGCAAATTAGTTGTCTTGATATTGTCATTAAAGAGATACTATACAGCAAGAATACTTGTGCTGACGCTGGAAGAAGGTGGTGATAGACTTCTTGCGGCTAAAGTGGAATTAAATTATTGTACTGCTGGATCTTTCACGGGATCAAATGTTACATTGTTCAAAACATTTTTATTTCTATTTGACTCGCCACTGAAGTTTTTCTCCATCTCTCATCGTCTCTATATTAATGTTATATATCTAATTTTGTAGGTGTGTATACTTATTGCACTGAATGTGTTACGGTTAAACGAGCTGGGAAGGCATGGGCCATATGAACCGGGTTGGTTTTGTCACGGCGCGCCACTGGTGTCTTGGTAAAAGTCAGCAATGTCTTCAATTTTACTTTTCTATTCACTTTTCTTGAATAACACATTACATGCTGTTTGTTTTTTACCTGTTCAGTTTCAGTACCTGAAGAACCCATTTTGTTTACTGACAGTGCATCTCCACTGCGTATCTGCCGAGTTTCACATTCTTTGAAAGGAAACGGTACATTTACCTTCTGAATGTGTGCTAAAAAGATTGTAGGCTGCTTTCTCATTGTAAGAGCAATTGTGTTTGAGTTCCACCTAATAATACTCTCTCTGTACCTCTGGACAAGCAGGCATGTTTATTCTGCCTTCTGCATGCAAGCTGGAAAAAACGCTTTGATAAAATCATTGCAGCTGTTTAAATTGAAACATTCGTTGTATCTTATCCATAACTAGAAATCATGAATAATTTTTTGGCAGGTCTGCTGGCTGACTTTTAGGTACCCTCCAGTAAGATCAAGTGTCCTTATGGGAATGATAATGGCAGCAAAAAAAAAAAGTTTACCATATATGAAACTGTCAGACATTTTCATAGTATTTTAAGTCTCAAGACAAATGTTTCATCAGTTACCTTGTATTATATTGTAAGATTTATTATATGTTCTAACATGCATTATTAAAAATGATAGTTTTTCTACCTACCATAAAAATGCCTAAATGTAGGAAGTGTGTATAAAAGTAGTTTAATAGATTTTGTTTATTAAATCAATTAAATTGTAGTTTAAAACAAAAACCCTTGCCAAACCATTTTTTGGAAACGATGTTCCTTGAACAAATGCCTTTGGGGTTCATTATAGGTGAAAATTTTACTTTTCAATTGTTTTGTTATCTCTTCCCTGTGTTATTCAGGAGAATAACTATGCACCAAATGAACCAACACACACAGAGCTATACCACTGTCAAGTACAAACATTTAATTTAAATGTATTTTGATGTTTGCATTTTTCAGGTATGGATATTGGTTCACCAGAATGGTCCAATTTTTGAAAACAAATGTTATGAGGAAAAAAAGTGTATTTTGTGATATCTACATCTTGTCAAATGCCATCTGTGCCAACATTATTTTTTGTAGCATGGCAATAAAAAAAATCTACAATGTTTTTTTTGTGACGTGATGTTTGTGTTGGAAAAGGGTGTCTTTAAGTGTGTTAGGTCCTCTTACCAAGAGGGTACAAAATCCTGTAAAACACAAAAATTGACCCAGTTTTTGAACTGATGCAAATCGTAAATTCAAAGAATCCTCTCTCCTGTAATCTACATATTTTGATGCACAAATATTTCATGTGCTTTTTACATCATGGGCATGTACACATTCCTGTGCCTCTGTTTCAGCATAGGCTGCAGTAATATGATTTAATGAACCTTAATGAATGTGACAAATTTGAATACACCTGTATTAGAAGATAAGATAATGCTGAAAATAGTTTCAGTGCCTGAATGTGTGGTTTGATAACATAACAGTGCTTTTAAACACCAGACCTTTTTAACAGGTTTAAATGCTAAAGGTGTGATATATCATGTACCAAAGTTATTATGCTAATAATAGCTAATATCCTTTATTAACATTTATTGGGTAGCACAAGTGAATCATTTAATATCCAATACAAACTGTACAGTGAGCTAAACACCTTTATTTACCAGACCCGCTTTTTATTGACATCTTTGGAATTGTCATCAAACATGAGCTCATCCTCTCATCTGTCTGTATGATCAGGTTTCGAGGTGGTAGTGATTAATATTACTCTAAAGGAATACTTCATACTCTGAATTATAGGTGTGCATGTCTTTTGTTTTCATATATTTTCTGTTTGGTATGTCCCAAAATTCTGATTTGTTGGTTTTGCACTGGGAAAGAAAGTTACGGTTGCACTAAATCTGATGCTCTGATGAAGAATCTCATTTTACTCAGAAGGTGTTTTGCTGCATGAAAGTAAACATAACAGATACATAATTGCAGAGGAAATGAAGAAAAATGTCTAGCAGTTCCCATTTAGTTACCAAAAGAAGTTACCAAATTTAGTTATTCAATCTAGAATATTAGGGACCTTAATGCTTCCACAGTGAGATGCAGAAACAAACATTTAGCAAAGAGGATATCGCCAACGTATTCCACCAGCCTAATTCCTGCCCAGGGATAACTGCTGTTCATTTGCCCTACTAAGTGCTGGTTACTTTGCATTGCTCCATGACCTCTGTGACAAGACTGATACTAATATCAGTAGTAGTGCACAATAATACAATAGTCCCCATCACTGGCCCTGCGGGAGTCCTGTCTGCTGGTTTCCATTCCAGGTGAGCTCTACATCTCCAGTGCTAACTGATGATTACATCAATCTGCTTGCTTGTTTCATACTTGTGAAACATACTTGTTTCTTTGGCCTGTCCTGAACGTCACAGATACTCGACTTCAGCTGTCCTGTTTCTAACAACCTCGGCACACAGAGCTTTACACAGCCTCTCGCTAGATTGTTTTTTTTTCCATATTTCTGACTAAAGGGCTCTTACTAATTGATGATCTGATAAACAGAATGATGCTGTATGAGACACTCCCACAGTCCCAAGTTTTGTTTCCTTCTGCGGAGGCCCAGTCGGTCACATTTCGAACTGCAGTGGCTGAATGAGAGCAGTTCTGGATGTCAGACGTTGGTTCAGGGTTGATACCATTCACAAAGCTTATATGTTCAATATACTTATGGGCAAATGCGGAAAAGGTAAATGGCATAAGAAATGCTGAGAAAAGCTCCGTGTGATTGTGATGAGTGCATAATCATAAATTCCCACTATATCAAATTTCCTCTTTTTATCACAACAGTAAGTTCTTCCATTTTAACAAGCATTCACACTGAACATCATAGGAAACCTGTCTGTCTGTTTTGAATAAAATAAAAATACATTTTGAAATATTAAGACTTGTGAACGGGCACGCACTTGTTCAGCGAGCAATTGTATGGCCAGACACGCCACTAGCCTGTGACTTTTACAGTACACTTTTTGTTGCACAACCAAGCTGATTACCGATGTCGATCATGAATTCGCCTATTAAATACCTGTTCAATATATAAAATGGCTCATTAAAATATATATATTCTCGTTTTCTTTCCTGGTGACGTTGCATATTTGTTTCAGTTGTAATGCTCGTGATATAGAATATAATTTGTGATCTAAGCGAACGGGAGAGCTTTTTTGAGCTGGTAGGAATCGACACTTCAAGCTTATACGCGCAGCGTCAGGAGAGGCGAGGCCTTACGCGGTGACGTCATAACAAACGCCATTGCCGCCGCAAGGAGACAGTTGATTGTGTGGCTGTGTGCTTTGTACCGGCGGAAAGATGGTAAGCGTCTTCATTTATGAATTAATAGTCAAATCTTCAGATTGAAAACTACTCATTTACAGTCATAAGAGTCCAGTTTTTCACTGTAGCTCTGGAATCGATTTTCCAGCGTAAGATTCCGGACTTAAGGTCTCGGCTCGGCGTGGAAGGTAGCACATGGGCTCCTGTAGGCTGTTCTCGGTTTTGGTTAAAGATCCCGAGATGATTTTTTTAAAAAAACTTCTCAATGTACACACAAAGGAGAGTTGGGTTAACGGTGTAGTTCGTCATGTGAACCTTATAAGAAGAAAAAAAGCGTGCACTAATTACAGCCGTGAAGGGTTACAATGAACGAAAAGCAGCTACCGGTTTTTGCAAGATCATGGATGGGCCACGGCTCATTGTAGGCCTTGCCGCACTGAATTCCTTTATAAGAACATCAAAATGTAAGTCGTTGAATCGCAGCTTCATTGT
The DNA here is from genome assembly GCF_059453375.1 of Lepisosteus platostomus. NCBI lineage: Eukaryota > Metazoa > Chordata > Actinopteri > Semionotiformes > Lepisosteidae > Lepisosteus > Lepisosteus platostomus. Next base: position 28,369,031 of record NC_142619.1, on the reverse strand, counting down.
AGACCTCGGGCTGTTGGCAGAGTTATTAAGACCGAGAAATCAATCTGGCATAACTGTCATCGAAGTGAGAAAGCGGAGGCCCTGCCGAGATTCTAGTTGTTTCTAGGAGGGGAGGGACTACTGTCGCACAGCGCGATGCGGACCTTGGCGAGCGCCGATCGTACCATGTAAGGTCTAGGAAGCTGCTGAAAATGGGGGAAAAATGCGAGAAATATGCTCTTTAGTCAGAATTAACGGGAGTTCAATAAATACGCTTTGATTACTTTTTTCTGTAACGACTGCATTGTTTTTACGTTGCACTTGCCTCAGAAAAATAGGTTCTACTTCTTCGGCAGATCATTCCTCCACGGGACATTTTAAAATACTGCGTATTCGCTGTTTTCTGTCTCGTTGGCGATTTTTATAAACATTGACTCTCCGAGGCCGATTTATTTCCCGAGTTTTAGTTTGCCTTGTTTTCGCCGTGATTCTCTTTTGCTCTACAATCCCGTGTTTTGGCTTTGCTTGTCGTTTTGAGGCGATTTTTTTTAGCAGAGACGCGCTTCCAGGAGTGTTCAGTAGTGGTCGTGGTTATTAGACAGCTACGCATGTTAGAGGCTGTGATTTTGTCGAATACGCTCATCACAGAGTACATCTAAAGGTAGCTTTTCACTTTCTGTGCGCTACGTACTACCTCAGTGGTAAATGAACCAGTGAATCAGATTGGTATTTTAGTACTTTAAAAGACGGCCAGTAAATAATTACAGCCCACTATTAGAAAATGATGTTTTGGTATAGTTGTATTATTTTTGGTTTCGTAAATACATAATAACAGGTTTAAATAGACCTTTAAAACTTGAGTAATGTCGGAACCTGGTTTCTCTGCAGGCATCCCTCTCACTGGCTCCCGTGAACATCTTTAGATCTGGTGCAGATGAGGAGAAAGCAGAAACAGCCCGACTGGTAAGTGCTGCTCCTTACAGCAGGTACCTGAAGAACGCACACAGCTGTTTTCATTGTGCAGAATCCCAGTACAGGATGTTACTTTTTTCTGTGTTTCTTTCCCTTTCTAGTCTTCCTTTGTTGGTGCCATAGCCATTGGAGATCTGGTGAAAAGCACTTTGGGACCGAAGGGAATGGTATGTGTCGTTATCAATGATTCCACAGACTGTGTATTAAATGGAAAAGACGTCTGTGTTCAATATCCCTCTATCAACATGCTCACTACTGGATGATTCAACAGCACAATATCATACTTGACATTTAATGCTGCTCAGCGATTGAAGCTTTCAGAATGAAATGTCAAAGCAGTGCAATGTGTCACTGTCACTGCAGCGATATTAGAACATCCTGGTACTTAATCAGGTTGCAAAGCAAAATATGCAAAAGCCCACCCATTGAAGTACAAATTGTGATATTTACAGGATTAAAAGTTAAGATTGGAAGGTATTTTGTATACTGGCTGATGGACCGGTAGCCCCACCTTGCTATAGACCAGTGGGAGATGTTAAGAGCTGGTTGACCAGTTGACTTAAGAGCAAACTTGAGTTAGGCCAGATTGTGTTAACCCAGAGTGGAGTATAGCCAGGAGGCAAGAGTTTTCACACCCTTGCGGTGCCATGGGATTTTTATTGACCAAATAGTTGGGATTCTTATCCAATTTTCAACATAAGAATCCAGTTCTTATTCTTAGTTTACATTCTTATACAGTAGATTATCATGTCTTCCTACAGCACAGTGTCCCTGTCCTGATACACTTGCACTGATTTTGGACATTTGTTTGAAGTCGTATAATTGCAGCATAATTATTTCTCACATTTTTTAGACCCGACTCGGGCATGATCCTCACTCCCCATGCTTTACAGCAGTGATTCCAGTGATTCGTCCTGGTGAGCCACACACCAGCTGGATTTTGTTCAAACCTCTCATTGACTCAATAAGATTAATTTTATCTCTTTGTTCCCTTATCTTAAAAGTGTTGGGGCTTGAACAGCTATATTTAGTAAGAGAAATAAAATCCCAAACCTGTGACTAGAAACAAAATGCAAATGTAACAATGAAGCAAATTCTTAGATCACTTAAGGCTTGAGATATCTGATTAATGTGGGGTGAAATGGAAACCAGCAGGTGTGTGGGTCACCAGGACTGAGAACCAGTGCAGTTCAGGAAACGGTTGAACTGGTTTTCTTTAGCGGGCTACGAAGTGGTAACGATGCTGTGAGGCAAAAAATGAAGTCCTAAACCCAGCATGTGTGGTGGACAGATGGGTCCTGACGTTTCTTGTTCTAATGGAGCCTGTGGTCTTCTATACAGGACAAGATTCTCCTCAGCAGTGGAAGGGATGGCTCTGTGACAGTTACGAATGACGGGGCCACCATTCTGAAAGCTATTGGGGTTGACAACCCTGCCGCGAAAGTGCTGGTTGGTAAGTGTGCGGTTTGTGTTCAGTGTGAGGAAATAAGGGGTGCCCAGCTGTAGGCGTGACTGTGTTCCTACTGACAGGCTGCAGCTGGGTGTCTCGCCCATGTACTGCAGTGCACTGCGCCAGCTTTCATTGACTTACATGATGAAGGCTTAGCCAGTTTACCGAAGCATTTTGAGAACTGAAAACCAATAATACAAAGGCCAAGTGAAGAAATACTACTAAATAAGGTTCGGAATGTAGGTGAGATCTATGAGATGAGTATAAGCAAGGTTACAAGAGACAGGATACTGTTTGGCTCATCTGACTCATCTAGTAGTTTGTCGTCATCAATCATCCTGGGTTAATGGTGTTCTGGGTCAGACTGTCAGTGCAGCAGTGTTAGAACATCCTGGTGCTTAATCAAGTCACAAACCAAAATATGCAAAGAACCAGTATAAATGATAATATTAACATCATAAGACGGGGAGGTATATCTGTGTCTTGTTTCATGTAGTTTATTGCAGGAGTCCCCTTAATTAATTAATTTGAAACAGTGGAAGTTGCTTTCTAAGTATTGAATTTCATAAGTAAAATATGGTGCCAAACTCCTGAGCAGCAAAAACTAGAGACTATTCCTGCTAAACACTCATTAGTTCCGGAAAAGCTTCAGTTAAGTCATTCCGCTGGGCTGGAATGAGAAATAGTGGCTGTGTGGGATTGACAACACCTAGTGTTACTGTTCATCATAGCTTGTGCAGGCTGGAATCGGGACTGGGCTGTCGAAATGTTCAAATTCACCGCCTAAGGCTTTGCTGCTGCAGAAGAACACGGTACAGAGGAAGTTTAATAAAAACAGGAGTCCCCAGCGTGACTGCGTTGTGTGTTTTCAGACATGTCCAAAGTCCAGGATGATGAAGTTGGGGACGGTACCACATCTGTCACAGTCCTTGCTGCAGAGTTGTTGAGGGTAAGTCATGCAGGTGTGCTGCCTCTTAGGCTTTGAACCAAAAGAATGCATCCCTCGAACAGTCTTTTAAGTGATATTTGAAGTGTTAACAGTGAAAGCTATTGCACTGTACCTTGTATGTTGTGCTTCAGTCTATATAATATATTCAGTATGAAAGCCATTTCCACAAATTCCATTGAGGTATTGGAAGACTGTTGAACCAAGATACCTTTGAGATGGACACACAGACACATTAAGAGATTGTACTAAAAGATTGCGATGTGCACACTTTTTAATATAGTACTAAATGCTTTTTTTAGTTTTTTCAGCACTTTCAATTTGCTTATGCTATAGCTAGACGTCAGTGTCAGTGTATTTTCCATTTAAGTGATGTGCATCAAGATTGTTTTTTGGAATGTACAGTGTATTGTTGTACAACACTTTTTTTTTTTTTAGAAGTTACAGGATAATACAGAAATACTCACTGTTATCTCTAAGTCCCCTGGGTTTAGTGTGACTGGAGACAATTTCAAGAGCGAGCAGGGTACTGTAGTGTGACGCAGTTTGTGCTAAGGGTTATGGTGCTTTAAATGCAGACAAAAACAGCAGCTGATGTTTTATTTTGAAATCATGTCTATGTTGTTCAGGAAGCTGAACTACTCATTGCAAAGAAGCTCCATCCTCAAATCATCATCTCTGGGTGGAGGAAGGCAACCCAAGCAGCCAGAGAAGCTCTGAAGGCGGCCGCTGTGGATCACGGGTGAGGAGAGCTCGCTTGTGAAAACAGCTCGCCGTTTCTTTGTCTGAACAGTTCGTGTAAGCAGATTCCCTCAGAAGGAGAACTGTGTGAGTCTTTCCACCAGGGGTCACCGCAGCCGGGGATGAAAAAGCCCCAGGTTTTTGTTTTGTAGAGTAACAACCCGCTATACATTCATTTGCAAATGCTTTTGCCGCTCTATTTAATAGCGGGATTCGGTTTTCATTTTCATCAGGCAGGATTTGGAGCAAACCACACAAAAACGCATAGAACCACTTTCCACCAAGGTGTAAATGGAGCATTTTACCTTCATTTTAATATTCCAGTGCCTTATTGCATGTATTTCCACACTGTATTGTAAATAAACAATGTACAGTGCTTAAGCCGTGTCTACATAGTGTAATGCCTTTTATAGTAAACATTTTGCATGAAGCAACAAGGGAAAAATTGAATGAATGCTTTTGTGTTGTGCACTGTTACTATATTAAGGAAAATAATAAAGGTACAAAAGTCTTTCTAATGCAGTGTGAAGACTATTTTTGAGTCCCTGAATCGAATCCTTTTCTTACAGTAATACGTGTGGGGAGGATTGATTCTTCATTTGTTGATTCACTGTAGAGTGCACTGCATCCCTGTCAGATACTGGGATTTTGCTGTACACGCATCTTGAGGGAGTTTTAGTAGGGGGGTGGTTATGTAAAGGACGCTTTGGGCTTTGCTTTGCTGTATCGCAGAATAAGCTGTGTGAGAGCATGTATAATCCATGGAGAAGTGTGAGTGTTAGGAGCACAAGAACATAAGAAGGGCCTCCTCTCATTTGTGGCCTTTTTGGGCCCATCTTTGGTAGCTAGTAACGAATTAATCTCATCCAGCTCTGTTTGTGAAAGAAGTCGGGGGCCTTGAACTGAACGAATACCTCCAGCTGCCACTTAAAAGCCACTGAGGCAGGAGATAGCTGCTCTTGAATGGTCCAGTGAGGCAAGTTTTCCCGCTTCCTTGCGCTTCTACAGAAACGACGAGACCAAGTTCTGTGAAGACCTCCTGAACATTGCCAGGACCACTCTGTCCTCCAAGCTGCTGACGCACCACAAGGACCACTTCTCCAAGCTGGCCGTGGAGGCCGTGCTCAGGCTGAAGGGCTCGGGGAACCTGGAGGCCATCCACGTCATCAAGAAACTGGGCGGAAGTCTGACCGACTCCTACCTGGATGAGGGTAAGTGTCACGCTGGGAGCTGGCCAGCTAAAATCATCTGTATTACACGGGGATTACGCTACGGCTGAGTTTGGCTTGCTGTGTAAGAAAGCTCTGCAGTAACACCCCTGTATGCAGCCTTGTTTTTGTGAAGTGTTAAATTATACTGCCCTGAAAGTGGAATTTAAATTGCACTTCCCTTTCGACAGTGAGATGATGGGGAGAGTTGTTGCGTTGCTAATTTCTGCTCCTGTTTGTAGGCTTTTTGCTTGACAAGAAGATTGGTGTCAACCAGCCCAAAAGAATTGAGAATGCCAAGATACTTATTGCAAATACTGGCATGGACACCGATAAGATCAAGGTAAGAGTGAACGTTCACCGATTAAATTGATCTTGTAATTCTAGAACTGTAGACTTCTAATTTATAGGAAATAAAGGGGCCTATGAATGGGAATGTAGTGCAAATTACATTCTAAATCTGGTTCTCTTGTATTGAGAGTCTATACTGAAAGTTTTCTATAATGATATTGCTTTGTAAGCGATTTAAAAAAACAGGCCTTGCAGAAGTAGAACCGGTAAAACTAAATTTTATTGAGTTTCCAGCAGTTAATCTCAGTGCATAGAGTAGAATTGCGTTTCCTTTGGCTGGGTCTGTTGTCGCGGGACGAGCTGAGCACCCCGTGTCTGTGCCCTCAGATATTCGGCTCACGGGTACGGGTGGACTCAACAGCCAAGGTGGCGGAGATTGAGCTGGCGGAGAAAGAGAAGATGAAGGAGAAGGTGGAGCGCATCCTGAAGCACGGGATCAACTGTTTCATCAACAGGTACGTGACAAGTGAAGGACGTTCAGCCAACTGACGTTACTCCGGACGCTGACAGATCAGGAGATTGTATTTCAGCTGCAGTGTTAATTTGTGACTGCTCGTTGGTACCACAAGAAAAAAAATGATTGCATTGAAAGATAGCATTGTGTGCGTTTAAACTGTCATCACATAAACGCTGTGCTGCTTATATATCACTGTGAACTTGTGGTTGTGGTTCTGTCACTGATGGACAGCTCTTTTGAGCAGCATCCAGATATCCGTGCAGAACGGGACGAGGAAAGATGGGTGGGGGTAAAACTGACACACTGCTGGGAAAGGACATTGCCAGTGTGGTTCACAGGGTACTCTGATGGAAATAACTAGTAATGTTAAGGGAGCTTGTCAGTTCTTCAGTTAGAAAAGCTGGATTGTTCCTCCAGTTGGTACTCAGATTGCTCTGGGTGCTGTGGAGCACGTTTGGGGGGAAAAATGGCAGTTGACTAAACCGTTTGGGTTTTGGAAGAGAAGCCTATACCAGGAGTCTATACTTCCCAATCCTGGTCCTGGAGGTCCTCGCACTTCTGCTTCTTGTTTCAGCCAAGCTCTCGCATACAAAATGACTGACATAGTAATAGGTTTCATTTGAATTATTTCCAACTCTTGGAAGTTGCCGTCTGACTGTTGCATTTCGGAAGTAAAACAAAATTCCCGATTTTTGAGTGAAGACCAGGAACTGGCAGATATTCCACTCAAGGAATTTGACAGTTCACAATTAAGGACTGGGTATTTAATTGGGTAATTAAGCTGGGCTGGAGTGAAAAATAGCAGGTGAGCAGGCCTCCAGTTCCAGGATTGATGGGCTGTGGATGTTAATGTGTGTTTGTGGCTTGTGATCCCCAGGCAGCTGATTTATAACTACCCTGAGCAGTTGTTTGGTTCAGCTGGTGTGATGGCCATTGAACATGCTGACTTTGTTGGTGTGGAGCGTCTGGCTCTTGTAACAGGTAAGGCTTTATCATGAGTGCAAAGTCCAGAATGGTTTGTATGTGCAGGCCAATGGCTCTCTGTTCTGGTCCTGGAGTTAATGGTTTTTTCTTCCAACTGGAAGTGCTGGTTGCTGTCAGGGTTTGACCTGATTTCTTGTTAAGGCTTCTTTTCTGCCCTGAGGCATTTGTTCTAAACACACCCCAGTACGGTAGATCTCAGTTGTCTTCCTGGGTGACTCCAGACAAACTCTCAGTCTCAGGCAAATTTAGTTTAATATACTGTACAATATACAACCAACAGGTCTTAAACAGAAGTACAAACACTGATCACAGTGAGAGTCTGGTACCTTGTCATTCCTACCTCTGTCTGTTCAGCAATCAGCTCTTAAGAGCTGTTTAGGAGTGAGGACCATTGATGTAGACAATTTCATTTTACAGTTCCTAGAAAAGTGGTTTTGGGTTGAGGCAGTGTTGCCACTGGTCTTCCCAAAACTGTTTGTTGTCCTAACATTAAAAAATTATGGATCCAGTAACTCCATTTATGTGGTGTAGATAGTCATTTTTTCATCCAATGCATATATTGATCTAGCAAATGAGGAGAAATTCTATACTTTGTCCTTATAAAATATAAACATAGATGAGCAAGGAAAACAATTGTTTGAAATATACTTGGCATCTAGGGTTGGTGTGGTGTGATTATTTTTTTCCACGTACCAAGTAATCTTGAGTTTTGTTAAAGTTGTATAAAAGTGTGTGTAATAGGTTATGCACACGTAGCCAATTCATCCGAGGATGTCTTCCAGACTTCTCTCCAAGGAAGCCAGAGTATCAGTTTCTCCAACAAGGCTGAATAACGTGTTCCCACACCTCTTTGTGAAACAATGCCTCCAGCTTGAAATGCTTTAAACTTCCACCTAGTTTCCCCTTGTGTCCTTTTGTGTGTGTTTCCCTGTTGATTCTGGAGAATTGGGTGTGTTAATTTTCTGTAAACACTGCCCATGTGTCAGGTGGAGAAATCGCCTCAACATTTGACCACCCTGAGTTGGTGAAGCTGGGTCACTGTAAGCTGATTGAGGAAGTCATGATCGGTGAGGACAAGATGATCCACTTCTCTGGGGTTGCAATGGGTAAGCCTCACGTCCACAACGCTGAGAGGAGAGGGAGCGTACTACTCCGACATCATTGAGTACCTCATTTCCATACGTGGGTCAATGTAGCTTCTCTAATTTTTAAGTCCTTAAAATTGTCTAAATATTTAAGTTGATGTGCTTTTCCATTAAATCATGCTTTAAAATGCTCGGTCCTTTTAGCCTTCAGGAAGATGGTGTTTGTCCATTCTGGTCTGGATGAGACTGCTCTTCTACAGATTATTTCAAGAGCTTATTACATACGGAAGTCCGCAGGGAGCCTGGAGCTGAGATTTTGTTGTATTTTTCTGAAGGCGAAGCCTGCACTGTTGTGCTCCGTGGAGCCACGCAGCAGATCCTGGACGAGGCAGAGAGGTCCCTGCACGATGCCCTGTGTGTCCTGGCTCAGACAGTGAAGGAGACTAGAACAGTGTATGGCGGAGGTGAGGCTGGGCTGGTTGCTGTCCCAGATGAAGGGCAGATCTCACGGCTCATTTTGTTGTCGTCGTTGAAGATTGAGCTATCAGATCACCTGCCGTTCTCTTCTTCTCTTACCAGGATGCTCAGAGATGCTGATGGCAAAGGCGGTGACAGACCTGGCAAACAGAACACCAGGCAAAGAGTCTGTGGCTATGGAGTCCTTTGCCAAAGCACTGCGAATGGTGATTTATTTTATTGTTCATTCTTCTCATTGAGTGTTGTCCTTTGTTTTCATTTGTTCGTGCTTTTAAATTGGAGATCTCAAAGAACAATATTGATTCTGCTTAATCTTATTGAAACTGAAGACAACACTCACTTCTTTGTATTTTTGTTCATCGTCATAAGATCCAGAAGTTTGACTTCATTACTTGCATCAGCTTTGCTGAAGAAAACGATCCTGGCCGTGATTTGGAGCTGCTCTGTGTTGGTTAGGAAGAGAAGTCCCCTTTCTGCTTAGAAACCCAGAGTGGAAGGGTTGCGGTTCAATTCAATGTTAAACATTTCAGAGTGTGCATCAGTCTCTTCATGCAAAATACTTTTATGAAGGCAGTTTGACTAGTTTTAAAAGCCTCAACTCCTTCACTGCCCTTCTTTTCATACGAAAGTGGAAGGAATACAGTGCGGTATGGATCTGACAACGGTAGCAGCAGGGCTCCAGGCTTCCCTGTGCTCCTCCCTGGCACCAGAAATCTTGATGGACAAAGTTCAATAAATGTCAGCATAGCAAAGGATCCAGTGACACCTGGTAATGGAATGTAGAGGATCCTCACAAAGCCCTAACTTTATCTGTGGAGAAGAAAGCCACCCAGATCTCGGTTTGATTTTGGGGAAAGACAGATTCCTCATTTAACGAGAGTAGCATATAAAAGAAGTAAATGTTCTTGAATGGGGCAGAGAAGCTGGAAAAAGAACCTTTTACATTATTGTGTCACTGCTAATATAAAAGTAGTCTAACTGAGTGTTTTTGTTTCAGCTTCCCACGATTATAGCTGACAATGCTGGCTATGATAGTACAGATTTAGTGGCTCAGCTCAGGGCTGCTCATATGGAGGGAAAGACCACGTTTGGATTAGGTGAGTATGCCTTTTCTTGATTTTAGGGTATTTGGCATCAGCGACGCACAGTGGGTCCTGGGTTCAGTTCTTGGTGTGCTATCTCCATGGAGTTTGTATGTTCTCCCTGTGTTTGTGTGGGTTTCCAAATGCATACTGGTATGTTAATTGGCTTCTGGGAATAAGCTGGTCCTGGTGTGAGCGATGTGTCCTGTGTCCTGCGATGGAGGGTTGTCCTATCCAAGTGTATCCTGCCTTGTGCTCATTGCTTGCCAGAATAGGCTTCGGCTCTCCTGCATCACTAAACTGGAAGGAGTTAGACAATGTATGGGCAGATATGTGTAGTGACTGTGCTTTATCAATTATTACAAAACACACAGACAACATTAAGGACAGAATGTTTGCTGTAAAAAAATCATGTACTTGTTTGATATTTAAAACATCGCCAAGGAGGAGAAACTCTTAATGCTGTTACTTTCATGTTTCTCGTCATGATTGAGAAGACCTATGTGCTCATGTTTTCAAACTTCTTAATATTCAGCGATTTGTAGCAAACAAAAATGTTGATTTAAAGCAAGGAACAGAACACTGCACATTCAGTCAAATCACCTTAAAAAATCAGTTTAATTCTCCTTTTATTGTTGCATCACCATTTGAATCAGCGTAGCAGGAGTTTCTGGATGGCATTAATAAAACTCAGCATTCTAGATCGATTTGGTTTGAAATCACACATGGCTGAGAAGAAATGTACCGTTTCCTTCCCAGACATGATCAATGGCGACATCGGTGACATGGCAGCACTGGGGGTGACGGAGAGCTTCCAGGTGAAGAGGCAGGTGCTGCTGAGCGCGGCGGAGGCGGCGGAGGTCATCCTGCGCGTGGACAGCATCATCAAGGCAGCGCCCCGGTGAGCCACGTCACGCCAGCGGCTCTGCTCTGTGCTTACACACGCGTCTGGCACTCCAGGGTTCCCACAGTGCATTGCACTGTCCTGGACAGCACTTAGAGCGGAGACCTTTTCAGCAGCTTGTGAACCGAGTGACGTTTGGGTGTGAACGCGTTTGAGTCTGGAACCCTCTGCCGATAGAGGTTTTTCATGAAGTGTTTGTGCCGATTACTACCGGTAACAGATGTACACTGTTTTCCTAAAGATTTGAGATTGGTCAATTTGAAATTTGCCTAATTTTTTCTTCCTGTGTTCCCACAGAAAAAGAGTACCAGATCACCACCCCTGTTAATGGCGCCTTTGGTCCTGGATTTGTCTGTACGGGAGTTAAGAAAGGGGCCGCGGGAGACTGCTGAAGACTGACCAGGGTTAGGAGAGGGAGGGCAACATCTCGTCTATTTATTACCACTGGGGATGCTGCCTTGTCGGGCAGCCTTCCTATTGAGAGCAGGCGCTCTGTAGTTGTTGAGGCACTCAACATGTTTTTCTTTACGTTTAGCAATGTGGAGACAGCTGTGTGGACAAATGTGTCAAAGAATTAAAGCAAAACCTTCCTACTAATGTCTTGTCTGTCTCTTCTGTAAGACTTTTAAGAAAATTTCCTTATATCCGGCTGGGGGAAAAAGTTGATCAGGTATACAAAAGTGTTTATGAGACCAAAATAAGCATTCAGTTTCAGCTGCAGCCTCCTGACAGAAGAGCAGCAAGAGAAGTCGGATGTTTCCGCTTCAACGATACTTGAATATTTCTATGCTTAGCACCTCAGAAGGATTCGTGTTCTATGTCTGCAAAGGATAAATGTGAATTATTAATCTGGCTCCATGCATACAGTCAGTAAGAAGTATACTGTATGATTGTCCTTTAAAATGCTCTTTTTTTAATACAAACCATGTCTTTCACAAGTTCAAATGATTTATTTTAATATTTACAGTGTTACAGAGTGAGAACCTACAATGGCATGTCAGGCATCCTGTTCCTGACAGCCCAGTTGAAAGTTTTAACACAAAACAGTGTCAATCGGTGTCATCATGGCTCATATGATTAGATATTTGAAGTTTCCATTAGTCCGTTTTTATTCTTTACTACTTCTAAACTGAAATTTCTATTCCAAAGTAACTGATACATTTTTTGTATTTTATTTGTAACTGAATTTGTGTCTGTTGATTACCTGATCTCTAATGGCCCCTGTCAGAATAGTGGTTTATTGAAGTCTTAAATTCTCATTTAAGGTCTGCAGTCCCAAACACATCAACTTTGATTTGGGGTGGAAAGGTAGTTTACTAACTAGCTCCTTAAGTGTTAAGAATTAGAATGCAGTTTTTCTTTAACTGCAAGAAACAGTCAATAAAACATGCATGTTATGATATTGGCAAACTGGCATCCTAAAACTCAAGCAACTGATAAGCCAAGAAGCAAACAATTAAACGTGAGAGATAATTAGAGCTTTAGATGTAGAAAAGGTATAGAAAACCAGATGATAAAGGGTAAACCTGTGCCTTATAAGCGTGGAGCTTTTTCTCAAAGAGTTATTCTTCTCTCCCAGCAGGTGTGAATAACCTGTTCATTATGTTAATGTTTTTGTAACAATCCTTGTGGAGAATGTGTAGCTCAAGATTTAAGCAAAAAATGTGGCTTCAAAGAGACACTTGACAGGTCTGTGATAGAGCCAAACAAGTCTGTAAACTGTTGTTTGAGGAGTATGCATGTCAGGTCTTCAGAAATCGGAATTAATCTTCGAGTATTAGTGGCGAGTTTGCTTTAGGTGTAGTTTGCATAGAGTATATTAACTACTGCTGAACTTATCGAGTTCATAAAAATATTTCACTTGTTAGGTTGTAGTGACTTTGAACTACTGGCTCGTTTATCCTAAATGACATACCATACCATTGAATCAGTCCTGCTACTGACCTTCAGCTGAGATGGTTTCTTTCAGGAAGAAAGTTTTCTTGCTGAGCAAAATTCTGACAATGCTCTACAATCTATTTAAAACATGAATGTTTATTAGTATTTGTATGCATATGATAAAAAATGCAGTTATACGTTCTTCCAATTAAGTATTCTCTAACAGTCCTAAACTCAGAGTTTGGAAAGCAAGTTTTGAGATTTTTTTTTCCCTTCACATTAGAGTCCTCGGTTGTATGTGGAAATGTTGTTTTGCCAAAGTACATCTCCCTTAAACGTTTCTCTGTCAGGTCTGTGTCATCAAAGATGTTGGAAAGTCACATTATCCTGTATTTAAACTGATTATACAGATAACATTTTGAGCCACTAGCGTACAGCGGATTGACCTACCAGTGAATAATGAGTACTGTTTGCTCATGAAGCGTGGCTTTGCTCCTGAAATTAAACGGGACTTTGTCATGAGGAGTTTGATCGCTGTCCGGCCTAGGTTGCGGCCTCCTGCTCGGCTTCGCTTTGCTCCTCTGCGGGGAGCTCCTTGGTGTCGGCTGGTGGCGGCGGCTGCTCGTCTCTATTCCCCTTCTCCTCCCCAGCCTCCTCCGTGTTGTTGGCCCAGCGCCCCACTCTCCGGACGCCTTCGGAGACGGCAGGCGCGTTGACGCAGGGGTTGTGGTCGTAGATGACCAGCTTCAGGCCCCGGAGATGCGCCAGGCTGGGGAAGCGGCGGATCTTGTTCCTGTCCACGTCGATCACGTCCAGGAAGTGCATCTCCAGCAGCACGGGGGGGAACTCGGAGAGCAGGTTTCCCGAGAGCCAGATGCTGCGTAGCTCCTTCAGGCGGCCCAGCTCCTCGGGCAGGGAGCGCAGCTGGTTGTAGCCCAAGTGGAGGGTCTTGAGGTTGGCCAGCTGGCTGATGACCGCCGGGAGTTCGCTGAAGTAGTTGGTCTCGATCCAGAGGGCCTTGAGTTCGGTGAGCAGGCTCAGCTCCCAGGGCAGGGAGTGCAAGCGGTTGTTACCCAGGTAGAGGATGTTGAGTTGCTTCAGGCTGCACACCACTTGGGGGAGCTCTCTGAAGTGGTTGAAGTCGAGTGCCAGAATCTGCAGCTTGCTCAGCCCTTCCAGCTCTTGGGGCAGGCTCTGCAGGTGGTTGTCGCTCAGGTAGAGTTTGACCAGCTCGCTGAAGCGACACACCAACAGAGGGAACCTGCGCAGCTGCCTCCCGCTCAGGTCGACCATGCGGTCAATGGGCATCTCCTTCAACTCCCCCACCAGGAATGTTTGGCATTTCTCAGAAGGGATAAAGGCAACCACACCTCGAATTGTGTTCCCCATCGTCGGGCCTTCAAGCCACATCCATCAGAAAATCGGCACACAGGTTTAAAGAAGCTTGAATTTACTGGTTAACTGTTCAGTAGAAAACCACGTACCTCGTGCTTCTAGTTTTCTTCTGAAGTTACAACAACTTTACAGGGGTGAAAAAATGCTACAAAGAGAGTGTCCATACCTGGATAACGCCTTAGAAAAATCCCAGGAATTTCAGTGTTAATAGCTTTGACATGCTGCTTCTAGAACGTTCTGCTGTAGAAACGGAGCTCCTTGTGCGACTGAACAGAGTAACAGGCAGAGTCCCTCCTATAACGGATCGCTTTTGCAGTCTTTCTGGGGCTGTGGAATGTCTGCGATAGCTGAGGGAGTGCCGGGTGATTGTAGATTGTAGCAGCACACGCTGCTGGAGTTCAGTCACGCTCTTGCCCTTTCTGTGCTAGTGAACGGCTGGGATACCTGACATTATCAGCCCACTTAAGTGGTCCTTCTCTCTACACCAATTCCTAGAATTTGGGACATTTCCCATATACCATCTCCATTCAAAATAAACCATCTGCCTCACTCTCTTTGCAGATGGTTAAACGTACTGGGGCTTGAGCAAACTCTTTCCGAAGTAGTAATTCATAAAGGGCCGGAAGCATAAGTTTAAGAATGAACAACACTGAACATGAAGAACATAGTTTTTTCTTTCTTATCATGGTCTTAAAATAGCTTCTCCCAAGCCGGTCGGAGTTGAAAAGGCCTGGACTGGGGCGCCTGCAGTTTGTCAGCCCATCGTGAAAGAAAATGAAGTTGTCTGTTTATTTTACAAATTTCAGGAGATATCGGGCTGCTCTAAATCTTCTCCTGTGTGTAAACACAGGCCGCTGAGGTGCTTTCCTGGTGAAAACAGCTTTACAATAAGGAAACTCAAACTGTAAAGCAGTGACAGAGACTGCATACTGAGCACTGCTCCCTTTAATTCAAGAACCTGGAAAAACAATGTTTTTTCCAGATAAGAAAATATTTTGTTACATTAAGAGACCGAGAGAGAAAAATCCAGGGAACCAGGCACCATGCCATTAATGTTAAATTTAGATAAAAGAGTTGTCTGCTTAGACCAGGGTGCTCATTTCAAGTACTGTGCTCAGTAAACACAACTCTGTGTAGTGAGACTGGGGCGTCAGCACAACTAGTTTGTGAAAGATTATGCAAACATAGCTGCATCACCAACATAAGGGTAAAATACTTATAGTGACAACCAGATTTATTCCTAACCCTAATTAAATACTGTATGAACAAAAACAAATCCCTGCCAGAGGAAGATTTACAAAAACATAGCTAGAGGGGAAGATATAAATGCGACTCTTGAATTTTCTGGACTTAAATTAATGACAAATATGGTCTTGTTTTGTGCAGTGCTGTTAAGGTTACTGTGTAACATTTTTAGATGAAATATTATCCAATCTGTATACCTTTTTGGAATTTTATGGTTTACTAATCCCATTTCATATGAATATATTTGAAGGGCATTGTATATTATCCCTTATTAATTCAATAAGATCTGTAGGACATTTCAGATTCAGACTGAATTTTTTTTATTTTTTAAACACTGAAGCCAACTTTGATCTCTCTCATATCTGGACACAGCCAGAGAGGTATCTCATTAGCTGCTGTTACGTCTCTGGGTTAACAAGGTGTTCAGAGAACCGCTATAGGATACTTGATGTACTGTATGCACCCTGGTTCCTAGAAAAGCAATTCAATTTGTTCTTCTCTTTCAAAGGAATAGAATTCAGCCCTTAAGCTCAGGATTTCCTCCGTCTTAGACTTCCAATTCCATTTAACCTGGAAATGTCTGTCAATCAGTTATGTGGTTAATTAACTGTCAGAACAGTTTGGTTAAAATGACCAAAACACTGTGTGGGATAAAGTCCAAATTTATTTTAAGGACCTTAACTATGCTAGTCTCTGTTAGTTATTACAATATTCTACCATGTTTACCACAGTATTTACATACCTGGTTGCAACTGTTCAACAATTAAAATACAAGAGCGTTACCTGATTTGATTTTAAAAGTCTATAATTCAGATTAAGAACATAAAAAGGTTCAGATTATATCGCCCATTTCGTATTGTGTAGGATCTACAGTATCTTGAAATTCACCAAGGTATTGGCTCCAGCAACATGGCTTGCTCCATACACCCACAACCCTTTAGGTAAAGAGCTGCCTCCTGTTCTCCATTTTAAATGTGCTCCCACCTAGTTCCCACTTGTGCCCTTTGGCTCATGTTTCACTGCTCATTCCAATGAAATCCACTGGGTTGAATTTTGAGTTGATTACGTTGGTTAACATCCTGCTCCCAGAGATGTATTACTACAGCTGAACAGAAGAGTTTTTGAAATTGTGTCAAAGTCTGAACTGAATCTTGGCCCATAAACATTATGCATATTTCAGTTACAAAATCAATTTCTTTTATGTGCAACAAAATATTCCCTCCATTAGCTATTCCTGTTTTTGCCATTGATTTGTCTTTCATCTAGTGCCGACTGTATATTGATTTTGACGTACCAGTACATTCCTTGTTTTTTTAACTTGCTCGAATAAAAAAGAACAGGTGTACACTTCCAATGACTGACTTTTTCACATTTGTTCTATTAGGGTTTGCAGGGATTCCTTTCTTGAAAGCGATAAATCCTTTTTAAAAATGAAGCAGGACCTTTAATTTATCCACCGAGTCCCAAGAATTGATTGAATATCAAAGTGCTGTGCTGTCATTTGAGTCAGGTGCAGATAAAGTGGTATTCCCTGGTCCTAATTAAGACTTAATGCAACACTAATTTAAAGTTTCTTCTATATTTTAGCCCAGGCACACAAACCAGCTCCTGGGATTCTTCAGAGCAGAAATTCTCACTTTTGGTTTTTGTGCACTGTAGCATCTAGCTATTTTTATCCTAGCTGGGACATTGTTCCTTAATTCAGCTATTACTTTGATTACACCTTTTTAATTGTTCTTCACATTTCAGGTTGCTGACAGGAAGTTACAGGTAAGTAGCTCATACAGCTGCACAGCTAAAAGCAAAGTTGGTCTCTTTCACAAATTGTCAGTTACACCTGGGGTTTAATTAATCGGAGTTCAGCTTGAGCAAAGCATAGCACGTAGTAGAGGACCTGAACTACGATGTCTTTTCACAGGGAGTAATGTGCGGCTTCAGCCTATTTAACTAGTTAAACTCTAATAGCGTTCAGCCTGTCTGGCCAAAATAGACAGTTAAAAGTAACTGAAGTGCAGCAGGTGGCTTGAAAAGGTGAGTGTTTATTTACTGGAAAGAAACAAGTTTACCTGTATGTCTTGTTCCCACAGAACTGTGTTAATTGAGTAACATACTGATGTGGTCCTGCTTGTCTATTAAGTTGTCTTTTGTAAGAGGATTTTACCCTTACTTCAGTTTAAGCCATCAGATTGCTGATGTATCAACTGAATGACCCAGTACTCCACTCTGAGTTGGAGCATAATTAAATTACAAATTTCAGCTGCTGGTGTTTTATTTCTTCTCACTGATGTGTTTATATAGTTAATGGTGGTCAGTGTCAAAGTCACCGCAGGGATGGTGAGGTCACATTTTAGTGACATTGGAAGGTGAACAAGGAACATGACTCTTGTTTTTCAGAAGCTGGATTTGTTTTTCATTTGTGACTATTAAAAAAAAAAACCAATTGTGATTAGGACCTCACAAAGGGGGTGATTCTGAAATGCTGCAGATGAGCTGTAGATAATTTACCAAATGTTTGATTAATGAAATAGACAGAGTGTGCTTGGACTCATTGTGAGGTCGAATTGCCCCAGGTGTGCATGAACGCTTGCTATGACAAACACCGGCTCTAACAGCAGGGCAGCAGTGGCCTCCTTCTCCATTTAACTGTACGCATTCCGGAGTGATGCTAGTTATAAAGTGCATTTTATCTTTTATCCAGGGTGGCTTGCACCACACAGATATTTGAAATTAAGTACAAAGGAGATGATAAATATGGTAACATGCAAGTTCAATAATATGACAATATGATTAGCAGGAAGTGCAACAAGGAACAAAAATAAATTAATAGAGTGGTATAAACTGAAATTATATCAAAGATGTACAGACAAAGCAATAATCTAAAATCCAATTGGTATGTGTGCCATGGTTATAGCCAATAAGAGAAATTATGAAAGGACATACTCCTGAGGAACAGCAGTGGAGAAGAGCAAGCAGGCAGTTGGGCAGAAGAGCTGGGGGAGATAAGAGGGTACAGACCGACAGGAGTGGGATGTTTTTGAAAGCAAAGTCTTTTGAATCAAGTAGGATTAGGATTGTGTGGCAAAATAGGGAGCATGCAGAGAGATTGGCGGAGTGCGATTGAAGACAAGACACGTGGCAGAATTCCGGCTGAGCCAGGGTGAGCAGATTGCATTAACAAGGGAGGTGAGCCAACAGAGATCTACAATATTACAGGAGGGAGAGTACCAGGGCCTTGAATTTGATTTGAAACATAGCTGTAATATAATGCACTGTAGCATAGGTGAATGGTCAAAGGCACTTCAGCCACCAATAATTCATAGTAATGGAATATGGGTCAAAGTGTTAATCTGGTCCTAAAGGTTACAACTTGCCTAATGTGTGTGGCCATCCATAACCAAAGAGTTAAAAATCACAATATCAAAACAAGTGGACAAAAGGCTATAATACAGTACAACAGAAGGCCATTCACCCTCACCTCCTTTCCTTAATGTGACTTTATCTGGTACCTGTGGAATTCTAACTGGACAGATTGGATTCAGGATATGTATTTGTTGAGCAAAAAATGTTTAAAATGGAGTGGGCTGGCTGAGCTGAAGTGCCTCCTTTGTAATATGTGTCCAGGGGTCAGTGGGCATGTGATGGTCTCCACGCAGATGCCTGCATGTTCACCCACACCAACTCTTGCACTCCTGTGTCTAAATTGCACTGCATGGCACATACCTACGTTATTTGTAACCATCTGACATTTTAGGTAAGTGTTGTTATAGCAGTATTAGTGTGCTATTACAGTGGATAAGTGGTGTCACTGTAAAAGGTCCAGCTGGCGTTATGACCCGACATTGGGCTCGGGCTCGGGCTCCTGCAACCACACCGAAGCAACGCGCACGCTTCAAGCCAGCGCTGTGGACTGCGCCGGGTCGGGAAGGGTTAAGCGCTGTGTGGACACGGTCTGGCAGGTGCAGTCTGACCTGAAACCCGTGCCCGCGCTGCTGACCCTCAGAGTCACCGCGACAGAGCCAGGCAGACAGCCTTGCTTCAGGGCTCAGACCCCGCGATGAAGTGGATTGTGGTGACGCTCCTGTGCGCTCAGGCGGCTGAGTGTTTAACAAGGTAAGTCAACTCTCTGCTGCTGGCGGTTCTTTTAATGCAATACTTACCAGGACAGTGGAGCACCCTGGTTCATCCTTCCTGCAGTATAAAAACGAATGTGTTTGCTGTGCACCTCTGTCCACTTCAGTGCTTTAGCAATTTACATTTGTCTGTACATCCTTAATTTCACTCTAGCCTAGTTGATTAGATCAAATCAAATTCCTCCAACAGGCTTACGGTATCTATATCTGCGGCTTTATTGAGCTTTCTTGAATGGTCCAGAACACATTTTATACAATAGTAACTTTTTTTTCTATGGTTAATAAACATGTTTGGGTTCTATCCAGTGTAAAAAGGTTTACATTTAATGTGTACAGATCAATATATTCTTTGTTTGTTTGTTTGTTTTTGCTGGTGAAAGATTCAGTTCTTTTCTGACCACCGATAGAAAAAACACCATCAGCAGGAAAGTGGCAAAAAAAAAAGACGACCCTTTTTTAAACTTAACGGTCTTGAAATTTCTAAATGTGTTTTCCAGAAAAGGTAGGTAGCGTGTATTTGAATCATTTTGTTACTTTTCCACACATGGGAAAATATTAAGAACTGAAACAACAACTAACTGTAGTAAAGAAACACTGATACTTTATGCATTCCCCAAGGATGATAAGATGTTTCACGGAGGTGGGTGCATAAAGTACCATATCGCAATCTTACTTTCCAATTCAGAGAGGAAAGCAATATCTACATCTACTGAAGCAAGGAAAATCTTCACTTGTTTGCACTGGTAATAGGAAAAGCCAATTATAAGGAAAAGCTTATAACGCTGACCTGTTTCTTCCTGCTTAGACTCCTGGGAACAGCTTTTGTTACATACTGTAGGCCTTTAGCGGGGGTCTAGCTGGATTTATAGGTAGTTATCAAATCATCACATTCTGAAGACCTGAAACATTTTCGCTGCGACCAGTTCGATGTGTGATTGTCTAATTTGTAATTTAGAGATCACATGCGGCAAATCTGAAAGCCCTTCAGAAATATATACAGTTGTGATTCTATTGAATTCCAACATTTAGCATATTTGATGGTAAATTACAGAAAGTGAAATAAACAACCCACAGATGCGCCTAAAATGCCTTTTTTTTTTTGTATATGAATTTTTTAAAATGACATTTGTAGTCCAGCAGTGAATAGTGGATGAGAGGTGCTTGATTACACACAGAAACACTTATTTAGTGAGGGATTGTAAATTGTGTTCCCTACTAATGCAATTAAATGGTCATTTCCTTTGATGAGGTAGCAAAGATGTTGCTAGTATGGCAAAACAAGCATTGGTATTTTTAAGAAATAAAGCTTGACTGGGGATCTCTAGAATTGTATATAATACCATCTGTTGAGTAGGCGGGGCACAGTGGCATGGGGGTAAGCACTGCTACCTCGGGTTCCTGGGTTCGATTCCAGGCCTGGGGTGATCTCTGTGTGGAAACTGTATGTTCTCTCTGCATTCACATGGGTTTCCTCCCACAGTCTAAAGACATGCTGGTAGATGAACTGGTTTCTGGAGAATGAGCTTGGCATTATGGAGTCCAATCAATTTCACAGCTATTATATGGAGGAATGATGTGTAAAAAGACTCTTTAATTTGCTACATCTTAAAGACAAAATAGACTTTTAGAATTGGTTCTTAACCTGCTCAGTGCCTATTTTCCATTTCATTAAGTACTGAAATCACTTTCATGTCAGGGTTCAGAGTGCCACCAAAAAAACACATCAAGCAACCTAATTTTTCTAGTAAGCTAAACCGCTGCTATTTCCATTAAACTGTTTCAACTAAAACTAAGGATTTTTGCCGGTATAGGTGTCATTTTGTTTTGGTTAATCTTGTTACTCCTTATACAACAGTAAGTGTATTACTCCCACCACATGATTAGAGAACACACGCCTTTTTTTTTTCAGGATACCCCTGAAACGCTTCTCATCGGTGAGACAGGAGCTCCGGGCGACTCAGCAGCTGGAGAACTACCTGAGGGATCACCAGCCAGATGTCTTTGCCAGGAAGTACTCGCAGTGCTACCCTCCTGGACTGCCGTCTTCCACCCTCCAAAGCACCAAAGAGAGCCTCTACAACTTCTTGGATGTATGCTCACGTCGAGAAGACTAAACCATTCAAGACTTGGCTGTAGCAAGATAATTGTTTGGGGTTTTCTTTTCTTGTTGCAGTTCTTTAATGACACTGGTTATGCCAGGACCAAACCGAACCATCTTCTTTGCATGCGAATTTTAAATGGAATAGCGTTGAACTGTCAATCAGATTCCACGGCACATTACAGTAGTATTGCTTCATAATTTGTGGTGACATCTAGTGGAGTATTCTGGCAAATACAATACTAAAGGATACCGTTCGTCTGTAGCCACTCTAAATACAATATTGTGGTTGAATACCTTAATATTGGTACACTAGTGGATGTCTGCAATTAAATGAAACAACAATAGACTATTTTAGATAAATGCATCTTGTATGTATTAATTACAGTCAGAATAACCATTTTTCTATTTCATTGCATTTTGAAGGCCCAATATTATGGAGAAGTGAGTCTTGGGACTCCGCCTCAGAATTTTACCGTGGTTTTCGATACTGGCTCATCTAACCTCTGGGTTCCTTCACTGTATTGCATCAGCGAAGCTTGCAGTAAGTAAAGCTTGGACACAAAACCCGTCGAACTAAATATATATATGTCCACTACAGGATTAGAAACCCATGTTTCTTCAATATAGATGTTTAATTCCGCCTCGCGCACATTAGACGTGATTTAATTTGCATTTATATTTATGTCTAAGACATTTATTTTCACCTGCTACTCCGAATGCTTTCCCCGAATGCAATGAAACACGAACCAGAGGACATAAGTCGAATTTTCGTGGCGATGCATTTAAAAGCACCAATAGGAAGCACGTCTTTACACAAAGGATTGTGGGAACAAGAAATAGGCTACCCAGCCAGCCGGCTGTTGAAGGTGATGTCCTGGAGCCCTTCAAGAACTCATTAACTACCAAACGAGCTACATGGGCTGGATATCGTTTCTAACCATTCTTGTGTTCTCATGAACATAATAGATTTCAAAGAGGCAGCTTAGCACTGCCAAGAGCTCTGCAACAAATGCACCCCCTCCAACAGCTTACAAATACACATGCCTCATGAAATTAATTAACCAAATAACTGAATAATAAATAAACCTTCCTATTGAGAGGACTTATAACTGGGCATTGGGCAAGTAAGATGTGCAGAGCAGACTGGGCCCAGTCTACCAGAGAAGTCTGAAGAGACCTTTTTAAAGCAGAGTTTTTCTCCTTGCTTTAGGAATTGCAATATTTAACCTACAGCGTGCCTTGGGCTAGTCCCGTTTTTTTTTTTGCTTTATTTTTAACAGTTATCTGTGCAAGGACCAATACAAATGAGGTTGCAATAAGGCACAAACTTAAAGATCTCTTAGCTGACATCTATCTAGGTGGCTTTAATGTGCTCTTCACTGCTGCTTGGTCTTGGAGACAAACCCACAAAACGTGGCACTTGACACCGAAAACATGATGTCACTTCTTGCCGTTAGTATAGTTGGGGATTTCACAAAATCACCCTCAGTCCTGCAGGGTTAAACGCGTCTTGTATTTTTCTTTTCAGGTACGCACCGCAAGTTCAAGTCCTTCAAGTCAAGCACGTATGTTGCCGATGGGACGATATTTTCCATTCAGTACGGGTCAGGACAGCTTGTAGGAGTGGTGTCTAAAGACCAGTTAAAGGTAACTCCTGTATTGAGGAATGTCTTACGTTTGAAACATGTGTCATTGAGCTCGCAGCTGCTCTAAAACATACGTCGATTCCATTATTTTATAAAGTGTCTGACAATTTATCTGGTTACCGATGCAAACCCACACCTGCAAAATCAACATAAAACGCAGGATGTCTCAACCTTTCTGGGTTTGTTGGGATTGTTTATTATTTTTGAAATCATGTTTGTTGGAGTTTATTTTGGCGGAGATCGCGGCAGGCAATGTGGTGTCTCTGATGACTGTTCGTGTATCTCTTTACCCCGGAGATTGGCCATATAGCTGTGAGCGGTCAGGAGTTTGGGGAGTCGGTGTTCGAGCCCGGCTTCACCTTTGCCCTGGCGCAGTTCGATGGGGTTCTGGGGCTGGGCTACCCCTCGCTCGCTGAAGGGGGCAGCACTCCCGTGTTTGACAATTTGGTGGCACAGAAGCAGGTGACGAGCCCTGTATTTTCCTTCTATCTCAGCAGGTTGGTGTTCATCTTCCCTTCTTTCTCGTCTCCTATTAAACAGGCAATGCTGGAGGAAAAAAAAACCCAACACTTTACCTGGTCGCTTTGTTTATCCATCCACATTGTTTTTTTTTTCCTAATGAGTGACGTGTTTAGACTTGGATGCTAAAAACAGAGAGAGATGCTGCAGTGCTCTGTAGTTCACTGAAGCACAAAACTGCCATCAGAGAAACAAAAACCTTAATCTCGTAATTATGAGAGAGTACAATCTTGCGTACTGTATCATCACGAGACAGCACAATTTGTCATGCAGTAACTACATCGACTTTCAGTTTAAAGCCGTGGAATCGATTGCACGATGCGCTCTTGTTAAAAGACACACGCGACTGTCCTTATGGTGATGGTTGTGTTCAGTTAGGCACAAATTGTAACGTCATTGGAAATAATCCCCCGTGGAAAGTGCGTCCGTTTAATTCTGCAGCGCTCGACACTCGAAATCCACAGTTCCAGCTGACTAGGTGCTGTCAATGCACAATGTAACAGGCTGTTCATACGCTGAAATGGTCATTTCTGTTCCGTATTTACGAGATAATTTTGTCGTTATAACGAAATTTAAAGTAAAGTTTTTTTTTTCCCATTGATTAGCAGCAATGCGCTCCCGTCGCAGTTAAATGTCTATCTGCAATTACAGAAGTTGCGACCTAGAGATTTACGCATAAAGCTGTGCTGTGAGAGGAAGGTCTGCAAGTCTGAATGTGTTTCTGGTTCCAGACGGAAAGAAGATGAGGTGGGAGGAGAGCTGCTATTGGGGGGCATTGATGAGTCTCTGTACAAGGGCTCCATTAACTGGGTCCCACTGACTGAGAAAACCTACTGGCAGATCAAAGTGGACAAGTAAGCCTGTTTTATTTTTTAAATGATCTTTATAACCGTTTAAATACACCTACTGAATAGTCAAGGATCCTGCCTTCATTTCTGGTTGATTTTCAGTGTTCTAACTGGTTACAGTGCAGAGCTGGAATGAAATTCAGAAAGGGCTTTTAAAAGGAGAGTGCGTTGTTGGTTCCCCTGCACAGCTATTGTAGATTCCTGAAATGAAAGAATAAGCTCTCTTTGCTTGCTTAAAGTAGTTTAAAAAACAATTAAACCCGTTAAACCGAACAGCATAACCACAGTAAAAGCTGAAACTCTGGTGTGTTCTATAAGTGTTGGGATCGTTCAGCAGCACGCACTTTATTGAGAACATAAGTCGAGCCTGCTTCACGATCATCAGCTTGGATCAGATATGCGCTGCCCTTCAGTTCAGCACTTGCTGTCCGTTCTCTTCAGTGTGAAAATCCAGGGTCATGTGGCCTTTTGCTCTACTGGCTGCCAGGCGATTGTGGACACGGGCACCTCCCTCATCACTGGTCCCACAGTGGACATCCTGGCCCTGCAGCAGCACATTGGAGCCACTCCATCGCAGCTGGGCGAGGTGAGTGTGACGGGAGAGCTCTCGTCATGTTCACTGCCCTCTCGGGGAAAGCCTGTCTGTTTTATTATGAACCCCCCGTGAACCGAGTGGAACGTTTGCTTTGTATTCCACAGTGAATTTTACAACAAAGGCCAGACAATGTAAAAAGTTCTGTTTTGGGTTTTTTTTTTAATCTTTCAGTACTTGGTTGACTGTGCGAGACTGTCCAGCCTGCCCTTAGTGGAATTCACCATCCATGAGGTGGTGTATAAGTTGTCTGCTAACTCGTACGTGAGAAAGGTAGGCACCTCTGTACAGCCAGACTTTATTATTGCCCTGTAGTTATCATAGCAAAGGTGCTCATGTTTTTTTAAGAGCTCCGGATCTACAGAAAATGTGGCATAATTCTGTCTTTTTAAAAAACAAAAATTCAAATAAGATCACGTGCGAAGGCCAGACCACGTGCGCTTGTGTCTAAGTGTGTCATGTCCTGTTCCTGGCTTGCTGCTGGGTGGCGCATCTGAGCTGTGGCCTTTCTTTGAAGGAAACTTTGGGAGGAAGAGAGTTGTGCTTCAGTGGATTCCAGGCTATAGACATCAAAACCTCCTCTGGTCCTCTCTGGATCCTGGGGGATGTCTTCATTTCGGAGTTCTACAGCATCTTTGACCGAGGGAATGACCGGGTGGGGTTTGCCAAAGCCTGGCATGGCAGTCGTCTGAGGGTGTAGGCCCTGCCAAGGAGAGCTGCCCTCTCCTGTTTGAGAGAGAGCCGTGCTAAACTGTGACAACTTCAGCCAGGTTAATAAATTCAGATGAACATGCTTTTTCCTGTGTCTTCCTTGACTGACCTCCTCTACTTTCTCAAATATGTGTATTTTTTAGATGTAGCTACTGGATGTGCATTTTAGGTAGAGACAAGCTAGCAGCCATATCACCCTGTAACTCATAGCTGACAACCCCCTGCTGGTCAGCAGGTGTGAGCCTGGTCACTACCTGGATGGGAGACCTGGGAAAAACTGAGATTGGTGCTTGAAGTGGTATTAGTGGGGCCAGCAGGGGGTGCTCTCCCTGCGGTCCATGTGGGTCCTAATGCTCCAGTATAGTGACGGGGACACACTGTAAAAAGGTGCCGTTCTTCACATGAGACGTAAAACTGAGGTCCTGACTCTCTGTGGTCATTAAAAATCCCAGGGGTGTCCTGGCCAAATTTCCCATTTGGCCCTGGCCAATCATGGCCTCCTAATAACATCTATGAATTGGTTTCATCACTCTGTTTTCCTCCCCACTGAGAGCTGGTGTGTGGTGAGCAAACAGATGCACTATGGCTGCTGTTGCATCATCCAGGTGGGGGCTGAATATTGGTGGTGGTGGAGGGGAGTCCACATTACCTTTAAAGTGCTTTGAGTGGAGTGTCCAGAAAAGAGCTATATAAGTGTAAGGAATTTAGTATTTTAATGTACATTTTGAATTGTTACCCTTACTTTGTACATCAATTTGACACTTTCTGTTAAAAAAGCAGGGGTACATTTTCTTATGGTTTGTGCTACAGTAGTGTACGTGGATTCTAAATGCCAAGAGGTGCAAAAATATTAAGGTTAAGATGTCATCCAGCTGTCTAGATTTATTTTTGTCATTTCAAAGGGTGTGGGAAAGAGACGAGTCTTACTCATATTGTAGTACAACACATACTGTATTTAGAGGAATCTAGAGGATCAAACTTTAGTCTCTGTGTATGAGAACCCCCTCTTGTGGTGATTCTGTATAAAACATTTGTACTCTGATATTTTGGAGAATAAAGGTTATTCTACTTCCTTTGAAATAGGCTACAATAACTTCATCTATAATATTTAGTTTAGCATCATAAACATTTTGGAAAGCTTTTTTTTCTGCCCTTCCACCATCCCCCCAGGTTTGGAGGACATTTGTATTATTAAATGTTTCTCACCCCCTCCAGTCTCAGTAATGTGCAGCTCTGGGCAGTTTCCTGTGTGCTGTTTGCACCCTCCTGAACTCAGCCACCTGTTCGTTCTGTGAGTGGGTTCTCTATCACTCCTAGTCCCATTCCATCTGCAATTGCAGCTTATCGTCCAACCATTTGTGCAAGGTAGCTCTTTCAGCAACAATGCAAACGGTAAAAAATATTAGTAATGGTCAATTAACAGGGTATCCAGGTGACTGAGTGTTTTCTGCATTGTGGCTGTCCAAAAGAACTGTAGGTGCAGGCATTTCCTATAATAGGAGTATTATTGATCCTTTATCAATATTGCATTTAAGACCCAGACCTGTGCTGTGGATCGTCATCCATCAATTTCTCCAGAGTACAATAAAGTTTATTTAAAATCTTTAATTGAAGTACCTTATGATTTATTGCTCTAAATGGCTGGTTAGCACAGAGTCGGACTGTAGCCCAGTCTATTTAATCAGAATTAATCGAGAGATCTGCTATTCAAGGAGAGGCACAGCTGCCAGAAGAAAACCCCTCCGCAATCGGATGCATATTTATCTCTGTCGGGACAAAAGTACCAGTGTGATGGGTAAGGGACAAAAGAGGAAACCAGTGGCTGGGTGGGACATAGGCAGGGACACGCGCACACAAAAAGGGTGAAAAATCCCTTCACAAAATTCTGATAAAGAGAATTTAATAACTGGTCGGAGAACTTTGAGAGGGAAAAAAATCTCAATTAAATGAAGCATCGCTGTTAAGCATAACATAAGAAAATTTTAATCCAGTGCCAATGCAGTATGTCTTCTCTGCTAAAAAAAAAAAGATGTGGTGTATAAAAAAAAGTTGTTTCACATTTTTGTAGACGAATCCCACCGCTCTGTATTTGAGATCTAACTACACCGAAGGCCCTACTGGAAGATTGCCTGCTAGGAGTCCGGAGAGTGCGTCTGCCTCGTGCTCTGGCTCTCCTCGCTGTTGGATTCCAAGATGTCCGTTTCCCGGAGCTCCTCTGAGTCACTGGTCGCAGCCTGGCTGGTGCTCAGGGCTGGCTTCGAAGGGGTGTTGGTCGCCCCAGTGAGGCTCTTCCTCCCTACCAGGCCCTTGGGACTGGGCAGGCTACTTAACGAGGCCTTGGAGACCCGGCGGAAGAGCTGACGGCTCTTCAGTTTCTTTTTTGGCGCCGGTACGCTCCACCTCTGTTTGCTGGAACCCTGATCCTTTGGCCTCCCTGCTGCTTGGTCTGGCTCACTGGAAGACTCTCTTGTCCCCTTCCCAGGGCCTTCCTGGGGGAGCTCAGGCCCCTGGGTGTCTCGATTGTCCTGCTGCCTGTGCAGGCTGTTGCCTTGGGGTGGAATGACCACCACTTCCGGAACCTTCCGCAAGGTGGGCGAGCGGAGCTGCTTTTCGGGGGTAGAGGGGGCGCTGACCTCCCGCAGCGTGGAAAGGTGGTCTGGGCAGGCTTTCGCCTGGGGCTCCTGCAGGCCCGACAAGTTGAATTTGTTGCCCAGCTCCTCGGCACCAAGCTGGAGGTTTTGGTCCAGGGGGAAAGGGAAGAAGACGCTGGAGAACTCACTGCTGTTGCGCTTGAAAGAGGGGCGGCGGGGGGAGAGGTCCGGGGGGTCCTGCACGCTGAGCAGCCGGCGCACTCTGCCCAACACCGACATCTGCCGGCGGGGCTGGTAATCCTCCGGCATGACGTCGTCGTAGTAAAGAACATCGATGTCCGACAGGCTGAAACACAGCAGGCAAAATGTGGCATCACTGACTGCCCAGAATACTGGAGTGTGAGGCCCTCTCGGCCTGTTTCCTTATCAGCCCCATAAAGCTCTTTTTGTACTGGTACTGGACTTCACTGTGTCCACTTTTCCTCATTTTTGATCCCTCCCCCTTCCTTACTCCTCTCTTGGGATAAACAACCTGGTTCCCGTGGGTTTTCAGTGAAGAGAAGAAATAATGTTTTTTTTTCCTTAAATGGAAGGGACTGTC
Source organism: Lepisosteus platostomus (assembly GCF_059453375.1). Lineage (NCBI taxonomy): Eukaryota > Metazoa > Chordata > Actinopteri > Semionotiformes > Lepisosteidae > Lepisosteus > Lepisosteus platostomus. The sequence continues at coordinate 28,340,138 of NC_142619.1, read as the reverse complement.
ACATACCTCTTGCTATATACTCAAGCATTTCATCTGCCTTTTTTAATTATGGTGGCTTGATAACCTAGACGAGTCTACACAAACACCCAGATCTCTTTCTTACATTACATGGAAACAGCAACGGTCCTATTCACTGTGCGGATCGCTTTGCACTTCTCAATGTTAATTTTTTTAAATTGTTTTTACCCAGTAGAGTTGATCTAAGTCTTTCTTTAATTCCCTTGCTGCAGAGTTTCCGTTTGCCACCTTATTTTTGTATCACTTCTAAATCTAGCTTGTTTGCTAACTAGACCAGAATTAAAATAATTGTCCTGTTAAAAGCTGTTATGAAATATAAAGGTATTCAGTAATATCATGTAGTACTAGCTGTCCTTGTTACTTGTTAAAAACCCGATATATAAAAGTATAGATTAAATAGCCTGTTTTCCATATAGATTTTTTCCCGTAAATAAAGAACTGCAAATCGTTTGTTAATCCCACTTGAGTTGGATTTGCCAATTGCGTGTTTTCACACCTCGGTTCGGAGTTTCAAATCCCGTGACCTCACGCCGGAGAGAATGAGGAGGTGTATGTAGAAGCCTCTGACCCGCCTGCCTGGAGACGCTCGTATTTTTCCTCCTTACAGGCAACGCAGCCCGTTTCAGAGGTTCAGCGCCGATGAGAGGAGAGACGCGTCCCTCACCGACAGTACCGAGTATACCGACTGCCTGCTAGCACCCGGGATTGCACAGGAGTTCCTGTAACTGAGAGCCAGGCACGTCCCTGCCGGCTAATCCACAACGCTGTCGGGAGCACGGAGCTGCTTCACATGACCTAGACCCCGTGATCATGGAGCTCAACACGAGCTCGGGCGGGCTGCTTCAATCCGAAAGCTGGAGGACACACGCAGGGGAGCAGATTTGGGAACTGTAAGTGCTGAAGAACGATCAAGCGAGGATGAACACCTGCTTAACTGACGCGTATGTACAGTACAGAAGCGATCGCCACAGGTACAGGAGGCTCATTAACAAAGCTGGGTGTGGTGCACGGGGTGACAGAAACCGATTAGAAGCACTTTGGGTTACCACCTTTGCTTGGGCGAGAAACGGACTTCAGCATTGGTCCCAACCTGGAAAAATCCTCACATTTGGTAGAGCTCTCCTGTTTCTTTTATGTAAGCTGGTAAACTGCCTATCTGTCCAGCCTCAGCTGGGAAATGTTACGAAGTTAACTGGAGCTTGAAAGTAAAAACTATTTTCTTTTGTTTGCCTTTCAGCCTCTTGTGTGTTGCGTGTGCATTCATAAACAGGTCTCCGGCACTCTTGTTTCCAAATTACTTTAGGTTTCTGTGCTGTGTTGTATGCAGCTCACCTGTAAAAGATTCCTCCCCTCTCTTGTCCCTCGAAAGGCTGCCCAGGGGTTTTGCTGGGTGGTCAGAAACTGCCCTCTCTAAATACTTGTGTTTATCTGCCCTCCTGAGGGACATGCCTGTCAGCTGAAGGAGCAGGTGGGAGTCTCAGTGCTCACCCCATGTCAGTGGTGGAGCCCAGGAAGGAGGGGATACAGTAGTCTGCGGCGGCCAAGGTGTATGGAGGCCGGACATCGGAGTCGTTCCAGTAGATATCCTTCGTCATCCGAGGGACGTTCATGTGCATTTCGTCCACAGCCATCAGAGACACCTGCCCGTTACAGAAAACCCCACTTGACAATTACAGAAACATGCAGCTCGATTTCCTGAGGGACAGAATTATTCCCCTGTGCTAACGTCACGCTCTGTTACATGAGCAGGCAAAAAAAAAAAAGGATGTTACTCAAGCCAGACTCAGTCCTCAGCTCCTCTCGGCTCATTTACATGGGAACAATACATTCATCCAGTTAAAAATAGGATCCCAGGTTTCAAAAAACGGATTTGATTTGTGTTTGCTTATAACATTGGTAGGAATGGCACTGCATTCGCCTCTTTCTGGCGACGTGCTGGGAAAACCCACTGACCTGCAGGTTTCTGTCGATACACCAGTTCGCCTCGAAGTCGTCATCATCCTCTCCAAAGGGGTTGATGAGCTGCTCTGCTACCTGAGGAAAGGGAGAGGAACGGCACATCCTCAAAAAGGAATTGTGGGAAGTGTTCTTACTTCCCAATACCTACTTGGTGGCTGTTACATTGCAGCAGTTCTTCCTGAGAAGAATCGTATTGCCACAACTTTTAAGAACTTTTAAGAATTCACTTTTTCCACAATTGGTGGATCATTCAGTGGCTTGCTGACAACGGCCTTAGAAGTACAGTTAGTCTTACCTTCCCTGTCATTGAAGACCGTTTGGCTGCCTGACTACAGGACAACCTGTAATTTTGTTAGAAGTTCTTGTTTAGAATGGACCTGCTTTCACTTCATTTTTGGATGTTTGTTGTTTTTTTCATACACCATGCAATTGGATTTCTTGTTCTTTTCCTTTGTTTTGTTTTCAAACAGGGTACTTGCCAATGATCTCTCAGACATCCCCCTGTCATTTTCAAAACTATATTGAGTTTCCAGGATCTGTTTTTTTTTTCTTGTTCCACGGATTTAGGGTTCAAGGGAAATGAGTCTGGTCTATGTATGATGATCACTCTTTAATGTCTGAATGAGTTAGCTATACCGAGTCCCTTCATTTCATTCAATTAAAATACTGGAAGAAATGAATTTGAGAGTACAGCACTACATGTGACACACCAAAGCTGCTATTGTTTTCAATGTAGGGGTATTCCATGGGTGTGATGTGCCCTTTTTTCCCAAAAGAATTCTTCTAGCAGAATAAAACATGGAGTTTCCTATTTTTTGTGTATGTTTTTATCATTGGTAACATACTGTAAAAAGATACCATGCTCCGGATAGTAAGAAAGATTGCGATGGCAGGTGCCAGCACTAGATATAGCTACAGCTTATCTTAAGAAATACCATCCACCACATTTCACACATGGGACACATTAATATACGCTGCTGCTTTGGTCACCGCCTAGCTTATTCCATCTGCTCCTAATACACCACCCACACCCATTTCCTAAAGGGTCACTGAACGTGATGTACTGTGCTCTGCTTTAATTGGTCTGAAACTGCACCCAGCAGGATATTCAAAAAGCTCTGCAATTTAATCACCACTTCTGACAATCCCCCGCTCATTTCCTGCCAGTAGCCTGTTAATTTAAGTCTCTGTAGGCAGGGAGGGTGGCTTGTTCTACCCAATTCCACAGTCATTGACTCACTGCTTTGTGGAAATGTGTATAATTACAATCCATACATTTTCACTGTGTAGCGCTCATTAATCTCTTTCCACCTTGTTAGCCCTTTCAGTTGATATTTGACAGAGTGTCTCTCTATATGTATGTTTCGAGTGGATTCCAACTGAGAAAACAATTCGGGTTCTTCTGCTCTGAATGTCTTTGCAAAGCTGCACATTAGCAGCAACACCTTTCGATATACCTGGCAGTTCTGGGTCTCTTCTTTATCACATCACGCCTGGAAACTCTGATCTGACTGTTTCAGCATTTAGTACTTAGATACATTTTTTAGTTTAGTTTTCCTTCGAAGAGACAAAGGTCCACTAATTTGTGAAGAACAAGCAGTAACTATATGGCACATCACTGTACATCGCTGTATTCCAGATTGTGCAAATCTCCCAAGCTATGTTAAGCCAAAAGTGACCCATAGAGAGTTCAGTTAAAAGCAGTACTAATACAGCATTTTCTAACAGACTGCTGGCTTAATGTGCTAGAGACTGAGAGAAGAAAATGATGTCTGCCAAGCAGATCTCCATTATTGTTGTGTTCTGCTGCTGAATGACTAACTTTGGATGTGTAAATTAAGGTTTCAAAATGAGAGCAGGGCATTTACCCTGTAGCGGCGAGGCTTAATAATAAGGCAGAATTAAGTGTTTCTGAGCTTCCCAAATGAGGCCTCATTTCTCTGTTCATCTCTGTGGTGCAGCCACAGAGAAACCATTCATGCAAGGTGATTTAAGGTCCAAGGACAGCTCCCAAAGGGGGATGCACTTAGCTAAGCCTGGCTATCATGATCAATGGTCATCCATTGGTGCCTATCTGTCTAGGGAGTGCGAGTTGGACATCTGGATTGCATTCCTAAGTGTCAGGACTAAGTGACTCATATCTCACCTTGATCAACCAATCAGGGACTGGTAGGGCCGAGTAACCCACGTGGGACTCTGATGCCCATGGAACTTTCAGCCAATCAATGAGCTGAAGTTCCTCCAGGTAAAAACAGGCAACACAGAGAGCCTGGGAGATTCAGACAAGATTCAGATTCAGATTCAGATTCAACAAGATTCTGTGAGAATTCCAGGGCAGGACGGCCCAGGAGCAGAAGGCTCCCAAGGGCAGGACATTCTCGCAGCGCGCCTCCTGACCATCCTGAGACTCAGCCCGGACAACCACGGAACGGCCAGTGTGTCCGAGTGCCAGAACTTTCCTTTGTTCTAAGAGTCTAGAGTGGAGGTTACCAGAGAGTAACCAGCAGCAGGCCTCCTGAACAGGTCGGAACTGTGGAAAGCTGAATCACTATTCAGAACTAGCTCTTCATCAGGAACGAACCAGTCCTCTTCCTGACTTGCTGGGACCCACAGTCATCTTTTCTCCTGTGCACAAACTTTGCTAGTTAATGCCAACAGTGAGCATCAGCAGCGCACCGTCGCAAGCCGCACAGCACAGCCTGGCACGGAGCCAGAGAGCGCGGATTGGACAGCAACAGCCTGCAACTGTTTCTTTGTGCCCGCAGGAGATCTGAATCCCCAAAGATTGGATGAGTATTCAACTTCAATGCATTACAGCTCGAGAATTCAATTGTTATCCCAACCAGTTGATATCAATTTAATTCCTAAGAGTTATGTACTTGTTTGAGTATCTAATGTAGAAGTTGTAACCAAGTTCACTTTACGAAACGGTCTTAATGAATGATATACTGAACGTATGTCCTCTTGATGTGTAACACTTTGTAACTGATTGAATATATATCTTTTGTATTCTGATAACCCTCTCGATAAGATCTGTTAGGTTTATATGCATATTCTATGTATTAATAAATGTATCCTCGTGTATTAGTACCTGTGTGTGCGCGTTGTTTGAGTTATGTCGCATGGTTGGATTCTAAAGCCATCAAAAGAATCAACTTTGTGATTTACTGCTACAATTAATAATTGTCTCAGTAAATGCCCAAACCCTACAGAACTGGTGCCTTCAGAGAGCCACTATGATTACATATTTGGCGTCCCTGAACCGGTTTTCTCTACATTTATTTGGCGTCCCTGGGTGGGCGTGGCAAGACTGAAATGAGTCAACCAAGCGGAATAATTCAATATAAAACGCCGCGGGTTTCATACACGACAATACAGTGTGCTGAAAGCCGAAAGGAAAAAAGTTCCCCTTGCTCTTTAAGCAGTGCTTGATTGTTTTGTGATCTTTTGCAATCTACCGGGTTGATTGCATACTTGATCTTGTGGTTTTCTGTGGTAAAACTGTGATTTCGTACTTAAAAGTAATACTCTTTAAGTTTAACGATGGTTGCTAAAAGGTCTGAGTTCGAGTCGCTATTAAGCACTCTCTCTAGCAGCGACAGGTCTGACCACGATCTCTTCCATATCTCCGTCAGCGGAGAAGCTAGAATAAATCTCCATTCTCTGAGAGAGCTAGCGAAGGACATAGAGAGATTTGACCCCGCAGTGTCAGAGAATAATATCGAGAGTTATATTCAAGACCTCAGGTATAACCTGCAGTACCTGCCAAACGCCACAGAACAGGAGAAAGTGTTTCTGGTTAGAAAAACTACCAGCAGAGCTGTACATGAGTGGATGGCTAGGCAGATGAAAGAAGTCTGCAATGACTTTGAGCAGCTATGTCAAGCACTTATCGAAGAATACAGTGCGTTTATTGACCCGACTGTCGCGATAGCCGCCGCTCTTAACATTAAGCACGAGAGAGCAGAGTCCCCTCGCGAATATTACGAGAGACTTAGACGAACTTATTTTGCAGGGCGAAATGATGAGGGTTGCGAAGAGAACACACATTTCAAGGGTTTATTCATTGCGAATCTCCACCCGTCAGTCAGAAAGATGATCTTAATGCATACAGATGCACAGACCATGAAAATGACTGATATTAAGAGATTCGTGCAGAAAGCCTGGGAGTATGATGTCCAAAGTCGCTCTGAGCGAAAAGCTGTTAAAGCGACTGTGTTCGCCGTCAGAGCCAGCAGGGTTAATTCCCCCCTGCTCGAAGGAGCACAGGCTAAGCCCCGTTCCAAAGCACTAACACAGGACCGCACCCAGCGTCCTAAGTGCCATGAGAACACCAGGGGAGGGAAAGGGCTAGAAAAAACTGAACAAAAGGATTCAGTAGCCGCCCGCCTGGCCAGGCTTGAACAAGCTTTATTAAGACAGGGACAACCGCTCCCCAGGGCTGCCGGAAATGTGAATGAGCTGATACTCTCCACTGGAGGAGGCGGAGACCCGCCCCCTCTCCCTCCCTCAGTCTATCTGATTGAGCGGAAGAGTTCCTGCCTGGATAAGGTCAGCCACTCCCAAGCGAGTGCTGACTCCACCCCTGAAGTCACAGAGCAGGCAGTAAAACGCAGAGGAAAAGCAAGAAGCTTTTACCTCAAGGCTGCCATGGGAGATGTCTTACCCAGTGAGACACTGATTGACACTGAGGTTGAAAGGTGTTTGATGTCACACGGCAAGCTCAAACGGGTAGAAAAAGAAAAGGGCATGCGACTCAGAGAGGAACCTTTGGTGGATCACCAGAAAGGCAAAGTGTGGAAACAGGTCAAGGCTCCTAAGCCTTCTGTACAGAAGGAAAGGGGGGCCAAGAGGCAGACTGTGCTCACACAGTGCCCACCGAACACAGAAGCCCATGCGGAGATTCCTTCTGTTCCCTCTGGACAAGAAATAAAAATATTTCCTTGTTCCCCAGATATACAGGGAAGTCGTGTCCCGGCCGAGGTCTCAACAGCCTCCCTGCCACAGGAGCGGTGCTCCAAGCAGCCGCCTGATCCACCAGGTAAAGCACACACCTTTTACATCCCTAAAGAGGAGCAGATCTCCCCACCTGGCGATGAAAAGGAGCTTTCCCTGTGCACCCTGGCACCCAAGAGGGGTCAGGACCACCACCCCACAGTGGTGGAAAGCATCCAGATGGCAGGAGAGCAGGTTGGTGATGTAGCCCCCACCCTTAGCCCTGAGAGGTCCTCTATTAGTGAGGATCTGCTTGAGCAGCTGTCACAGGGCCACCGCCAGGTGCCCCTGGTGCAACATTCACAGGTTAGACAGGAGGTCCAGCTGGACGCTGAGACTACTGCGCTGTGGACACACCTGATCCCAGATGCTGATTCCCTCTGCTTTGACCCAGGGAACCTGCAGTCAGGTAACATTATTTCTCACGACTACCAGGTAGTGAGTGAGACTGACCTGATTGTTCCTGCCTCAACGGCAGGGTTTCCAACACACCCAGTCCCCCAGAAGGGACAGGGAATGAAAGCCGAGCCGGTTTTCTTACAGCCACCAGCTCAGTCTGTCAGTCTGAGTCTGACCAACAGTGGTTCAGCCAGACTGGAGCTGGATGGTCAAGTCACCCGCCTGCCAGTGCAGGACATCGCAAAGAGAGGTGTCAGAATCCCCGCCTGCACTGACATGGGCCTGGTGAGTGATAGTAAGTTCAAAGACAGTGAACTAGCTATCCCAGTGCTGGGGCAGCTCCCTGAACCCCTAGCGAGGGAAGGGGGGAGCGAGCAGGTGTCCTACACCTACCCCCAGCAAACGATTGGGAACATGCCGATAGAGGGATTCCTCAATCAGGAAGTGTGCAGGGTGGACCTGAACAGTGAGAATAGGATAACAATCCCAGATCACTCAGGTGCTCCAGATGACCACTCAGCCGAGGGTCAGGCATGCTCCACCACTGCACCACTCCCTGCAGGGTTCCTAGAGCACAGGCATGAACAAATCGAAAAAGCAGATGCCCTGGAAATGGAGGAGCAGCATCAGCCGCTGCGTCAGATCTCCCCAGATTTTCAGGATGTTGGTGCCCAAGATGCCACAGGGCATACTGAGAAAGACACCATGTACACGCTGCGCCAGCTTAGAAAGGCAACAGTCACTCAGAAGGAGATGACTGGGATCAGCCACCCGAAAAGACTTTTGGGAGGACTGATTGCTGCCACCACTGTTGTGCATTTGCTATTTCTGGTAGGTTTGTGTGCTACTGGCACTCTCACCCTGACTGCCCCAAGAAGGCAGGGGTCAGAGATGCCAGAGGGTAGTGACAGACTGTATCAACAGCAGCAAAAGTTGGAAAGCTTAGGGAAAACCCTAAAGGCAACTTCCTATGCAACAGGGTTAAACCTTATTCCCCAAACAGTGGACATGATTGTTGGTGTTATACAGTGGGTTTATGCTTGTGTGCAACAGGCCAGAATGTTGACACAAGACCTGTTAAGGGAGTTTAGTGCCACTGTAGCCAGTCTAACCATGGCACAAATCCCAACCCACTTGATTCCACTCTTCTCAGTAGAGGAGTATGTGACATTAACCCCATCGCTCATAGCTCACCCAGAAGGCAAACCAAGATTGAATTCGGTTCCAAATCTTGAGATGGGTATGGCTACCAAAGCTATCCATTGGCTGTGTCTAAACGATTCACCAATGAAGGGTGTAAAGCTACTAATGGGCAGAGGGAGGTTAATGAACCCCATGAAGAGCAGGTGGGAAGTAAATGGCTGGTCAGCACACCACATTTAACTGACACTATGACTTGTGACGGGCATGATACAGCTACCACAATGCAGCTACCTAACCAATAGTTTTCCTGTAAGTTCCCGAGGAGGCCATAGTACAGCATGGTAACTTAACACTGTACGGTCTGGAACCAGACAATATAAGACCAAACTTGAGGTCTAAGATGCCTTCAGGTGCCACACTATTCAATTGGATAGAAATCCAAGAAACAGTAAGCCCTGAAGAGGTACAGGTAGTTAGTTTGCTTTAATGGAACAAACCTCCAAACCACCCTAGCAGATACCCAACACAGGTGTTGTGGTTTATCGGGGGCTGGGAACAGGAACTGTTGTTATTGTAACACTACTGCCAGGTAGCTGGATCATGACTGACAGTGTACTCTGAATGATGTACTCTCACATCAAGATGTACTCTGGGTAGCATGAATGAGTCAAAGGTAGCATGTCAAAAGAAAGGAAGTGACTTCTCCCCAAATATCTACCACAGAGGTATCAGATATTGACAGTGAACTTCCTGATGTGTAATTCCTAGACTGAGATAATGTCTCCTACCGTGTTTATACATACTCCAGATGTTATTCATCCTGTTTGTATCCAATGCTGGTTCCGGTATGAATTCTCGAGGAGTAATGTAGACATTTAAGATTAATGTTCTAATGGCAAGGGACATCACTTAACTCTGTTTTGTTTTGAAGGCAACAATGCCTCGGGACCTCGTGACCTTCAAAAAGGGGGGATATGTAGCGGCGAGGCTTAATAATAAGGCAGAATTAAGTGTTTCTGAGCTTCCCAAATGAGGCCTCATTTCTCTGTTCATCTCTGTGGTGCAGCCACAGAGAAACCATTCATGCAAGGTGATTTAAGGTCCAAGGACAGCTCCCAAAGGGGGATGCACTTAGCTAAGCCTGGCTATCATGATCAATGGTCATCCATTGGTGCCTATCTGTCTAGGGAGTGCGAGTTGGACATCTGGATTGCATTCCTAAGTGTCAGGACTAAGTGACTCATATCTCACCTTGATCAACCAATCAGGGACTGGTAGGGCCGAGTAACCCACGTGGGACTCTGATGCCCATGGAACTTTCAGCCAATCAATGAGCTGAAGTTCCTCCAGGTAAAAACAGGCAACACAGAGAGCCTGGGAGATTCAGACAAGATTCAGATTCAGATTCAGATTCAGATTCAACAAGATTCTGTGAGAATTCCAGGGCAGGACGGCCCAGGAGCAGAAGGCTCCCAAGGGCAGGACATTCTCGCAGCGCGCCTCCTGACCATCCTGAGACTCAGCCCGGACAACCACGGAACGGCCAGTGTGTCCGAGTGCCAGAACTTTCCTTTGTTCTAAGAGTCTAGAGTGGAGGTTACCAGAGAGTAACCAGCAGCAGGCCTCCTGAACAGGTCGGAACTGTGGAAAGCTGAATCACTATTCAGAACTAGCTCTTCATCAGGAACGAACCAGTCCTCTTCCTGACTTGCTGGGACCCACAGTCATCTTTTCTCCTGTGCACAAACTTTGCTAGTTAATGCCAACAGTGAGCATCAGCAGCGCACCGTCGCAAGCCGCACAGCACAGCCTGGCACGGAGCCAGAGAGCGCGGATTGGACAGCAACAGCCTGCAACTGTTTCTTTGTGCCCGCAGGAGATCTGAATCCCCAAAGATTGGATGAGTATTCAACTTCAATGCATTACAGCTCGAGAATTCAATTGTTATCCCAACCAGTTGATATCAATTTAATTCCTAAGAGTTATGTACTTGTTTGAGTATCTAATGTAGAAGTTGTAACCAAGTTCACTTTACGAAACGGTCTTAATGAATGATATACTGAACGTATGTCCTCTTGATGTGTAACACTTTGTAACTGATTGAATATATATCTTTTGTATTCTGATAACCCTCTCGATAAGATCTGTTAGGTTTATATGCATATTCTATGTATTAATAAATGTATCCTCGTGTATTAGTACCTGTGTGTGCGCGTTGTTTGAGTTATGTCGCATGGTTGGATTCTAAAGCCATCAAAAGAATCAACTTTGTGATTTACTGCTACAATTAATAATTGTCTCAGTAAATGCCCAAACCCTACAGAACTGGTGCCTTCAGAGAGCCACTATGATTACATATTTGGCGTCCCTGAACCGGTTTTCTCTACAACCCTATCTAACCAGGTGCTAATGGCAAACTGATCCCAGGATCTCAACAAGTTGTGACTTGAAAGAAAGCTTGTTATCAGCTTCAGCGTGCACAAAGGTGTTTTTGTGTTCCTTGCCACATGATCAGACCCCCACTCCTCCCTTTTGACCAGGACAACACAACTGTCAGCCCAATGCTTTGAATCTCAGAATGACCTGATGCTAAAGTCACTGCTGAGAAAGTACACTAGTAGTGTTAGTGGAAATTCCAGCGGTGGTTAGGGTGAGAAGATCTATCACAATTTGAACTGAGCCAAGGTAGCCATTGTGTTTTTGTGAGGGCAAAATTTGTGAGTTTCAGTTGTAGAATGGGCTTAATTTATAACTTTTTGATTTTTTTGGACCTATGCATGTTCAAATGCCTAATATCATAAATACTAAATACATCAAAAATGGAATAAAAAACAAAGACAAAAAGCCATGGTATCTGTAATTCTCATAGTTACTCATACAAAAACCTGCCTTGCAGGAGATAGCCTGCTCACAGAGACCGTTTCCTGCTTAGTCTTATTTCTTGATGTAAACATCTCCATCTCCATGCCAAATTTTGCCATTAGCAAGTGGTCATACGGTATCTTTCACTGTTGTTGCTTTACAGAAAATTATTTTTGATTTGTTGGTTAAATACATTTTTAATCAACACGTTTTGGTCATTTTAACCCAACCCGCAAACCGAATATTGACCGACCATCTGTTGCTTTTTCTGAAATCACATTACTTAAATTCACCACTTAGTTATTTCAAGAAACAATACTACTCTAACAATGCCCACAGCTCTGCTCGCTAATTAAAATGTATATGTGACTTGTGCAGTGACTTACTGATATGAAACTAAGACGATTGTGTGTCAGCATAAATAAAGAGGTTTGCTGAAAACAGAGATGTGTTCTGCATCTTGTTACACAAGATACACATCTATTATTTATGCAGATAAGACAATAAACTTTACTGGCAGTCAGATTATTTGCACAATAAGCCATCAATCCATTATCAGAAAGCCAGTTCCTGGATAGGACTGAGTCTATCCTAGAAAAAAAAGGCACAATGAGAGACTAAGTCCTAGAAGGTATCAGTCCATTGCTGTACACACGCACAAACGCACACACCATGCCTATGCAGTGTATGCGTATACACCACACACACCCTTTCACCAATAATTTCATCAATACACCTATACAGCATGTCTTTGGAAGGTGGGAAGAAACTCAAGCACCTAGAAAATATACCCCAGTCAAATCAATTGCCTCAAGATCCATGAGGTAGAAGCACTAACCATCACTGTATACCAAGCCTTGAATCAATGTTTTCCTTCATGTATGAAAAACCATGTTCCAACTCCTGTTCAGAACTAAACAATAGACATTGTATAGGGAATAGAAGAGATATCTCAGCCCCTCTCACAGTGAACTTTTTTTATGATTGCTCGTGGGATATTTGCATTCTCAGAGCTTCCTCTAAGTCTTGCAGTGTGACAGTCTGAGTAGGTTGGGTATTTGATGTAATTAAGACCAAGTAGAAAAATCTGCCTGAACCACGGAAATAATCCCACAGTCGGGTTTGAACCTCTCCCTTTGGAAGAAACTTCAAAACATTTTTTTTTTAAATTTCAGGAACAGCTGAAAACTCTTCTATTTATTAACATTTCTTAGTGCTTATTAGAGTAATATCTGTATATATATATATCTATCATGGAGTAAATGCAATTTAAAAATGTAAAATCAGACTTTTAAAATTAATTTTAACATCTTCATCATGTGGTTAATGTGACAGCCTGTCCAGATCTCCACAGCGTTTGGTACCGGACACTACAGTCTCCCGCGCTGGTATTAAAGCAAACGGAGAGAGAAAGTAAAAGGGGACATGACAGCAGGAGCCTGACCTTGAGCCAGCCAGCATAGAAGAAGAACTGCAGCAGGGTGAAGGCGGGCACGTAGAGGTCCAGGTCGTGACCAGTGTAGCCCTGTTTAGGGTCCAGGAACTGTCGCCCAATCAGACAGGCAAAGAAAAAGGTGTAGACTGCCAGAGTGACGACCTGAGGAGACACAGCGAACGGTCTGAGAGGGGGAGGGGGAGGGAGAACTGCAGTACTAGAGGGGAGACAAAAAATTGCTTTTCAATATTCTACGTTGTTTTAAAAAAACTATGTGTGCATTAGGGACCTTTCAAAGGCTTGTGAATGTTGCTGGGCAATCTGTAAGGTGTCTTCCTCATGAGCCTGAAACTCATCTTGAATGTTTTTGTTTTTGGTCCACCTCTCCTCACTCGTTCTCGTTGCGCGTAGGTCTTATCGTGGAAGAGGGGACTGATGTGGTGACATCACTCCCCAGAGCTCCTCCAGTGGGTCTCATTGAGCAAGACAAGTCTCCCGCAGTGACGTCACTGCTGCAGGTGTGGGTCGGGGGCACGGAGGCGCCCGAGATACAGTAGGTCATGTCTGGGCTCCCGTTGTTTCTCATAGGAGTGATCATTTTCTTACAGGAAGTGCGCACATTAAACATCGTAAGGAGATGGTGGTTTAAAGGTACTCTCGGTGATAGAACGTGGGACGTTCTGACAGAGGCTATGAAAACTGCTGCTCTGCCTCCTGATTTCCCCTGTCCTGTTCTGCCAGGAACACCCATGGGATGGGTGAGAACCCCAGTCATTTCAGAAAACGCCTTCGGTGCCACAGTTTCTTGGGTTGTGTGTGGCATCATTTCCTCACGAAGCCTCAGCTGGACTCCAGACTGACGTTAATGGATAGCACGTGACAATTAGATGAGAGTTGAGCTACACATGAATTGCAGTGTTATTTTTTATAATAACAATTTATATAAATTGGTAATTTTAGGACTGAATTTCTTTCTCAGCTGTTGGTGAGGATGTTAAATAGTAACGTGTTAAAGGGTGTTAAGCTTGTTACAATAAGGAGCACTCTTTAATTTATCATAGTTTATTAATAAAGGTCTGTAGAGAAGTACCAGATGTGCAATTCCACAAAAAAAAGTCTGGGTCAGGATCTTGAAACCAGGTTTCCCAGAGGAGTTAAATAGTAAGGTCGTGTCAGCAAGTGAAAGATTGAGTGAAAACCCAAAGAACCAGCATCCTTTGGGTCCTGGAGTTTGACCATCCTGACCCATTGTCGAAGATTCACACATTTTTTAGACAGAAGACAGATCTGAAGCACAAAGGCTGACTTGTGCTACTGTCCAGTCACAATCCAGTCTCCTGTTCTTCCTGTGAGCTGGCTTCATGTCAAAACAGGAGAACATGTGTGCCAATATCCAGGCTTTCACATCAGAAGTGAATAAATGTTGGGTTTTTTTCATTGTCAGTGCTCCATCCATCAAATTAAAATAATAAATTAAATCTTTACCTGCGTGTAGACGAGAGGAATTCCCACCCAGTCATAGCCAAACAGGGTTGAACACCAAGTTCTGAATTTGTTCATTTCCTGTGTGAACATTAAGGAAAAATAAGTCTGCTAAAGTGACAGTGACAACGAACCATAATATTATTTTTTGACGTGAGAAAAAATTAGAAACCTCTGAAGCCAGATTAGCTTTTGGAACAGCATGCGGAAGAAAAGACATGGAAAACTACAGCTGTATAAGAGAGATAAAACACTACCCTACTGTAAAAACTGTTTAAGAAAAGCAGGAATCAATGCTATGCACATAAGGCACAGGACACTGGGGAACAGTATTATAGAATTAGTGTTTTTTAAATAAGAAATAGCTGTAATGGATACCAACAGAGAATATGTCTCAATATAGTTAGATTATTTTCATAATCATCCTCATAAAACACTAATTTTTAAATTGAACTTATTGAAAGTATTTATAGTTGGAATGAGAACTGTTTAATGGAGAGGAAACAGTACAGATTTATAGATGTTTAAGGTGTAAATGCATTAATTGGGGTGATGTAGTTAGAGGAATTTAACTATGTATTAGGACCATGGCTTTTCTGCATTTGTACCAGTGATCTAGATCACGAGTTTACATGGAAAGCTTCTCACATTCACAGATGTTACCAAAATAGGAGGATTAGCAAAAACTGTATAAGTTGTAAATTAAAATAAAAAACAAGGGAAAACCCAAAACTGGGCAAACATCTGCCAATTGACGTATAATATAATCCAAAAAATATTACGTGCTTTTAACAAACACATGAATTAGAATTGCAAGATTACACCCAGCTTGAAGAAGACCTCTGTTTGTCTAGAAGATGTAAATGTGTCAAAATAATGTGTAAACTGAATAAAAGATATTGCTGCTCTGGAATCTCTCCCAAAAAAAAAAGAGTTAACAGATGTATTCTGGGACTTAACAGAATTTCTAATTTAGAAGAGGCTAAAAAAATGAGTTTGTTTAATACTTGAGAAGAAGGGGGCCATGATTCAAGGATTCAAAGTCCTCAAAGGCAATGACAAAACGACTTCTTCAGAATAAACAGTGAAACACAAACCAGGGCAAGCAAGTTGATCCTATGTGGAAATGAGTTAAACACTGGGAACAGGAGGTACTTTTTACGCAGTTGGTTGTAGAAGACTGGAACGTGCTGCCCAACCATGCTGCTGAAACTGATACTCCGGCTACTTCCAGGAAATAACTGGAAGAGATTCGCCAATCAGTTAACCTCTAGCAACCAAATAAGACGAATGGGCCAGATGACCTCCTCCTCTTTGTAACCTTTCCTATGTTCTTGATTTTTAACAGGGGGTGTAAACGAGGCAGTGAACTCACATTCATGATGGTCTGCAGGTCCACGCTGTCCTGTATTCTGCCCTCCTTCCGGGCTTTAGAGGCCAGATTTGCAAACCACACTACTGGGATCCAGTATTTCAGATGGGGTGATTTGAGATTTTCAAATACCTTCCTTTCCTCTGCTGTCATAAAACCTTGGACCAAGGAAATAGACAGATCAGTGGACACAATTTGGTGCATTATCCTACCCTCCTGTTTGATAAAACAAGATAATGTCTTGAAGCAACTGTAGTGTGAACATTGTGCACCATGGAACAATGCAAACAGAACCAGGAGGAACATGTTCCCATGGATACCCACTAGTTCATACCAAAGGAGTCTCTTATCCCCTGACAACTTTAGGATGCAAGAAAACCTTTCTGCATTAAAATGTCAAATTAAACTGAAAATGACAGTGCTAGCTCTATTTTTTCCTTCCCAACCTGCAAAGGTGAACAAGAGCATTATCAAAAGACATTATGAATTTTAACCTTCACTGCCCGCCTTTCAACTGACAAAATAGTGCATTGTCTGTTGACATTCAGGCCCGTATTCTTGATTATTCAGGAAACAAATCTAGGTTGGTGATTTTGTTTTGCTAAAAAATGTCCGAAACTTTTCTAGGTGGTTGTAAGGTGGTGGTATTCCTGCAGGATTTCTGCAGTTATTACGTGCAGTATCCAGGCCCCTTCTAACAGCTCTAGACAGAGATATTGATGTTAACTGTAGCTGTCAGCTCAGCTCACAGCTGCTTGCTTGACTTTCAACTGTTCTGCAAAGTCAGTCATTTTAAATGTTGGTGCTGCTTTATGGTTGTTTCTCATGGCCTCCCTGGGGTTTTTCTTGGCTTGAAATGAAATTAAATGTTGGAATAAGAACCTTATGCATTCTTAAGAAGCCCTGAGTTTCTTTTCTGTTTCCACTGTTGCATAGCCTTTCTCTCGTAGCGTCTGGGTTATAAATTATTCACGTGAAGCTTTCCTTTGGTACAATCTTGGAATCGGTTCGGTGTTTTCATGGGGCTTAACTCCAAGGCCCATTTTGAAATGAAATATGTTTAGAATGGATTTGTTGTGATTTGAAGTGTTCTGGGATACAGTTTTAAAGGGCCCGATGTAAAAAGTTGCAAAAGCCTAAACAAGGAAGTATTGGAAATTGATTTGAGTTCTATATTATTAATATTGATTCCTTACACTTAAATAGCACTTTTCTGGACACTCCACTCAAAGCAATTTACAGATAATGGGGACTCCCCTCCACCACCACCAATGTGCAGCCCCAGTTGAGTATTACTGGTAGGAACAATAGTTTCCTCATGCCTGGCAATATTCTTGAAAGACTGGGTTTTACCCCATTTAATCTTGAATAGAAAAGTGAGAGGGGACTGGATAAAAGTATTCCAAATCCTCACTAAAGACATAGACAAGGTCAACACAACTGCCTTCAAAACAAACAGTGCAACATGAACCAGAGGACTCAAGTAGAAACTACATGGAAGTGTATTTACAACTGAGAACCTTTTACAAAAGGGTTGCAGGAATATAGAACAAGCTGTATAGCCATGTGCTTTAAGTGTAACGAACAGTTCTTTCCGGACCCTATGCGGACGACACAATCCGACGGAGTGGGGAAACACTAGGGAAACGTCATGCAGGAATACGGGGCTGAAGACAGGGGGGTGTGTCCAAGGTGCTCTGGTGCACGGGGGAGGTGTGGCCGAGGCGAACAATCCAAAAGAGTAGTCCTTAGGGAATATCCAAAACACAAGGGTAAGTCCAAAACCAGGAGATCCATCAGAACAAGGAATTTAAAAACATGAAGGCCGGGTCGGAACCGGCAGACAGGGAACAGGAACGGGAACCGAGATTAAAACCTTAACGGGCTTTTAAGGTGGGCTGGGAATAGGAAACAGGTGCACAGAATAAAGTCTCAAGTGAAAGGGCTGGAGCACCCTTAAGGAGGGGGAACTATAATCGTGACATTAAGCCAGTACTTTGTTTTTTTCTAGAGATGGCTGGATGAGATACCTACTGACAAACAGTCCAGATGGGCTGAACAGCCTGCTCTGGTTTGTACCCTTTTCATGTTCTTATGAAATATGTTGATTGCATAAGTATTCAGGGCCATGAACTCAATATATGATGGAGGCACCTTTGGCAGCAGTTACAGCTGCAAGGCTGTTTGGTCATGTCTCTACCAGCTCTGCACATTAACTAACTACCAAACAGGCCAGTCAAGCCAAATGGCCTCCTCTCTGATGTTCTTTCCTGGCACAACAAGCATTTACATCAGCCCTTTCAAGCATGTTATTAGCCTACAGCTATATCACCCTGCATCTCACAGCTGACAACCCCCTGACGTTCAGCAGGTGTGAGCCTGGCCTCCTAATAATCCCCATCTATGAACTGGCTTCATCACTCTATTCTCCTACCCACTGATAGCTGATGTGTGGTGAGCGTTCTGGCGCACTATGGCTGCCATCACATCATCCAGGCGGATGCTGCGCATTGGTGGTGGTGGAAGGGATCCCCATTTCCTGGAAAGCGCTTTGAGTGGAGTGTCCAGAAAAGCGCTATATAAGTGTAAGCAAGTATTCTATTTTTTTTTAATGAAAAGCCCGAGGTACCTGCTTCCACCACGTGGTCAATGGTGGGGAAGCGCTTGCAGACGGCGGTGCTGACGGAGCGGAAGATGAGCAGCGAGGCCAGGTTGACGTAGCGCATCATCGTCCTGCGCAGCAGGCGGCCGTGCTCGTCCCGGCCCTGCACGCAGCTGGAGATCAGCAGCATCAGCCGGTCGGGCCACGGCAGGTTCACAAACTGGTTCCACCAGCGGTTCACTACCAGCGTCACGTAGAAACCTGGGGCCGGGCGATACCTTTACTCGCTTTAAAAGCGGGGAGCTCGGGAAAGACAAACCGGGCTGCTTCCAGACAGCGCAAGCTTGCACTCCATTGAAAAATAGGCTGCAGCTTTCAAACAGGCCTAATGTGCGCTCCTGTTGCCTTCCAAGCTGAAAATTAGTCTTAATGGGGTATTGGCTTCTGAGATGTGCTTGCTTTTTCTGCCACGATATAGCTTTTGCTGTATGCCAGGTGAGCTTTGCCAATTTGAATCCGTCATACAGGATAAAAATCTGATGTTGCCTGAGGAATGCGATAGTAGTCTTAGCTCTCAGCTCACTGGGGAGGTGAAATTTGGGCCATGAAGACAGCAGCTTTAAGAATGCTATACTTTACCAATATTGGCTGATTAGGTACACTGAGAGCCAACAGACTGGGTTCCAGGAAGGCCGTGACTCCCAGTCCAGTTTTTTTCTTGTGGGTGGCAACAGTGAGACAAATTGTAAAAGAGGATATGTTCAAAAAGGAAGCTGTTCTTGTTGCTCTAAAAACTGAACAAAGAGTATTCAGACAATGTGCTGTTTGTGTCATCCTGAGGAGCTTAGGGAAATGTCGCAAATTTTGCAATGGAGCAAAAGATAAGCAGGAAAAGAAGAAACAGACAGATATAATAAGTCATTCCCCTTACACAGACACTTCCAGAAACACAAAATTGAAAGCAGGGATCTGCCACCGAAAACCGTGAAGCACAGAAGGGATGCACAGTGGTTCCAATCAGTACGTCTACATCTGGTGCACAGATATTTTGTAGAGCCAATGTACATACGTCTCAACTACAAGACCCAATGCACCTACAGGAATGCCAGATTTATTTTATTTGAGGCTTATTGGTTTAACATAACAGTTTTAGGTCATCTTTATAGTGTCCAATGCATGTATTTGTGTTTATTTCCCTTCTTATCCTGTGTGTGTTGTAGTAATGGATGTGCCACAATATATCACCTGTTTCCTTTTGAGAACCCGTGATACTTGCAGCAGAGGAATGTCTAATGGAGAGCAAGTTAAAGGCAAAGACATCATTACTTTCCTGCTGACCAGAACTTTGCTGAGAATAGGGCTGTATCAATTGAGACCAACTGACAATAAAACTTAATGCAACTAGTCTCCCTCTGCTCCAACAAATAAGATCTCATCATCAGAATAAGCAATGTCATCCTTGCGTATTTATGTTAATTCAGTAGTCTGATTTCCAGACCTTCACTAAGATGTTTTTCAACTGCATGTATGTTTGTACATTGCTGTGTCTGCACCTGTGTTGTTCCATATGAAAAAAAATCTTAAGACAGGGTATGTTGCGTGGCACTGTTTCATTATTTATGAGCTGTCTGTGTGGCCTATGAGTAACTCCCCATACAGAGCTTAACAATAAGTACCTGAGGACGTTTAAGGCAGGGGTAATTAATGCTGGGGTATATTTGGCAGCAGCTCTGAAAACTGGGCCCTTAGACTTTAGGTTGTAAAAACAGCCGAGGCAGAAAGAAGGCTTGAGAAAAAAGCAAGAAGAGGAAGACAAAAATCCTGGTCTACAAAATGTTAGACAATGATATATCAAATATGCAGCCTCACACCCAACGCCAAGAAGCATAAACAGAACCAAGTGTGTATCTGCTCTTTGTGACCTAATGCTTCACCGCAACAGCCTCATGCAATGTCAGCTGTGCTAATTCAAAGACCGCAGGCAGCTGTCTTTGTGCACGTGTGCCTCCGAGACAATTTACTTACCTAGCACAAACGTTACTGGAATTTGCTCAGCGTATTTATCGCAGTAAAGAGACAACTTTTCAAAGTAACGTTTTTGAGTTTCTGAAAGAAAGAATCTAGAGTGGATAGAAATAGATGTTTGGGACACTTTTTTTCCAAGAACAGTTCATACCAATATGACTCGTACTCACAGCAGGTAAAGCAAACAAAGCAGATCTCAGCAGAACTGGACCACCATTAAGGCACAAGGGGGGGTGGGGGTGGAAAGTTTTGTATTATAAGGATAAAGTAAATATTTGCATCTAATCTCCCCCAGAATCTCAGATTCCCCTCCCTCTTTTTCATTTCTCATTCATTAAAAAATACCAACAAGGCCTTACTAATGGATTAGCTTTTTCTGCAGTGCAGTTCTTAACCTAAAAAAACTGTTTAAAAAAGCCTTAAAACTGGCACATGCGTAAGATTCTTGGCCATGCTTTCTGTTTTGTTTTTTTGTTAGATAAATTAGTAATAAATTTTTACACCTAATACCTTTAGGTTTACCATGAATCCAGAGTGCATAATCTAGTTACACTTGGTGCCGATCATGCCTACAATTCACACTCAATGAAGGTGAGTTAAAAAGGTAGAATTTATTACGTCTCCAATCAAAACAACTAAACATTTGGTTTTCAAATCAAAGTTCTGAATGAAAGCATCATGTCAACGGAGCAGAAACCTTATATCAGTCTATTTTTAGCCGATTTCAAAGCGATCGATAAAACAAAAATAAAAATTACACCCATCAAGGGGTCATTTAAATGTTGATGATTTGTCCCATGCAAAAAGAATTACCTGTAGACGATGCTGAGGACACTGTACAGCACAACGAAAACGGTGAACTCTCGATAGAGCAGTTTATAGATGCTGCCTTTCCATCGCAGAAGCAATCTGTGAAAACCGAAGAACGTGGCGTTGGCTACTTTACTGGAGTAAGTCACCGTCATCTTCAGGGTACTAACTGTAGAAAAACAACTTAGTCAGCCAAATATTTTACATCAACTTTAATTCATGTTAATTGCATCAATTAAACGGAGAGCCTGATCAAGAGTATTCAGATTCTACTAAACAGTAAAGCAGATATCTACAAGGCAATACGAACTGTTTTAAACCCGTTTAATCGGATACCTGCGTCAAGTTGCGCTCCGCGTAACTGAAATTTAAAAACATCTCTTGACCCAGTAAAGTAAGAATTAAACACGTGTCGGAGAAGTAGCGTCATTCTCTTACCTTCACAGAGCTACTTTGCAACTTGATTGTGTGTTATATTTCCTTAACGATGAGTCAAGTCTAGGACGCTACGATGACAGTGCTTTCTACTTTTAGCAGGCTGTTATTGCCAACCAACCGCGTAAGTCGAGATAGCCAATGCCTTGAAACAAACACAATTATTTGCTGATGTTGCCCTTGCTATATTTATCCTTGCAACTGTTTTACCAGTTTGGACAGGCTGTTACTGTGGCGAGCTGTTGGATACACCACGGAGGTACAGTATAAGCTACTGTGCTCCCAATTTCAGGTCCATAAATGTAATTGACAGCACCTTTATGCTTGTTAATTGAGTAAGCGCCTGCTCATACAGGCGGATGGGCACTCGTTGGGCATCATTTATTTAAGGTTTTACGTGTACTTCCGTCAACCATCTATTATGGGAATATAATCCACCTTTGACAAGAAAAACCTTATCAGCTGTTCCTGTACAAATGCACCATCAGGCTTGGGGTTTTAATTTTGTTCCTTGTCCGTGTCCAGCTGGAAGCCTGTGAGACGTGCTTTGAAGTGATGGAACCCACAGAATGTTATAATGGATTTTCTGGGTCATGCCTTTGTTTAGAAATCTCTTCTGCTCTGCAGCACTCCTGCATCTGCACTTTGTTGATAAGGACATTCCTCTGCTTAATATGTCTTATTTCAGGACACCATTGATTCACAGCTTAGCTTTGCTGGTGTATTTTACCTGAGATAGATGAGAATAGATTTGTTTTAACACATTCTACATTGTATTTGCTGCCTCGTCGTGCCAGGACCCCTCTGAACTGGAGTGTATATCTCATTTCCTTTTCCAGTAAAATAAATAAACACTTTACAGTAGTCATATCACCCTGCACTTCACACCTGGCAGCCCACTGAAGCCTCAGCAGGTGTCAGTCTCGTTAGTACCTGGATGGATAGACCTCCTGGGAAAAATTAAAGTTGCTGCTGGAAGTGGCGTTAGTGGGGCCAGAAGGGGACTCTCACCCTGCAGTATGTGTGGGTCCTAATGTCCCAGTATAGTGGCAGGGCCACTATACTGTAAAAAAAAAGGTGCCGTCCTTTGGATGAGATGTAAAACCAAGTTCTTGACTCTCTCTGGTCATTAAAAATCCCAGGGCTTTTCTCGAAAAGAGTAGGGGTGTAATCCCAGCGTCCTGGCTAGATTTACCATTGGTCTTTATCACTCATGGCCTCCTAATAATCCCCATCTATGAATTGGCTTCATCACTCTCTTCTCCTCCCTACTGATGGCTGGTGTGTGGTGATCATACTGGTCCATTATGGCTGCTGTTGCATCATCCAGGTGGGACTGCACGTTGGTGGTAGTGGAGGGGAGTCCCCATTACCTGTAAAGCGCTGTGAGTGGAGTATCCAGAAAAGCACTATGTAAGTGTACGCAATTATTATTATTATAGCCATGATGCAAAAGATACAGAAAAGCTCAACTTTCATATGAACAATCGGAAATTGCTGCAGCATCCCACTACAACATACCTTGGAGTGACCATAGATGATGATGATGTTATCCGGTCAGTCGGATCTGACTCTCGGCGATTCTATAGGCCATCTCTCGCCACGCTTTCTGTTCTTCGACTTTCCCTTTCAGCTGTTCTATGCCTAAGCCAGTGTCTGTTTTGATGGCGTCGACCATATACAGGATGCTTATCTCCACACTTGCTGGTACAGTCTAGGGCACTGCCATGATCTGGACCTCAGCTCAGCTTCAGAATGCTGTGCCCCTGTCTGGTCAGGATAAACACAGACTCACAGAGTAGACACTCAGCTGAATGCAACCATGTGCATCATGACTGGAGCTCTCCACTCCACTTCCCTGACTCCCTGTCCTTGCAAACATCACTCCTCCACACATCTGTGGACTCGCAATAATCCCTCACAATGCTCCAAAGGATCCAAAACGTTTCTCACCTGCTCCTACACAAGGACATATTAAATCCATCAAAGATGCATGTGCCTTCAAGAAAGTCAATTACGAAAACCCTTCCTTAACAAGACTCCAGCTGGGCTCAAGATAGGGAATCACCAGACTTGAGAAACAAGCACCTCATCACATGTCCTACCCAACTAACGCTCGCCTTTCACCTCCCAAGTAAAGACTGGCAAACCCTCAGGACTGGTCATGGTCCATGTCTTGCCAGCCTGCTTATAGATTCCCTATACCTGGGGAATGAGTTCAGGCCCTCTGTGTTCCTGAGGGATGGGGCAGATGTTTGAGCAATCCTAGAGGACTACCCCACCAGGGAGGACTACACCCAGGGAGGACTAGGACTGTGGTCCTTTGATGAGCACCATGTTTGCTTTCACCTCATGTCTGCAGCAAAGCTGCTGTGGCATTCAGGCACTTCATCATGTTTTTCTCTTATCCCTACGTGGATTGAAATGAAGACTGTTTACACTGGCAGATACGTTCAGAAGGAATTCTTATGTTTAGAAGAAAATAATTTGGTAGTTGTTGGATGGCACTTCACTATATAGCATAACCCCTAACCCAAATCATATGGTCAGTGCAACCATGTGTTTATTAGGTAGTTCATGAGAAGAAAAATGTGGAAAACCGTACACTGACCAAGTCAATCTCCAGATTTAAATTCAAATGAGCATGCATTCATCTTACTTGCTGAAGAAAAAAGTATTGCCAGAACACCCCAGTGTTAAGCAAAAAATGTAAAGTTGATGCAGTCAAGCAACACACATGCTTATACAAGGCGGTTTGAGTTCAATGGGTTGCAGACTTCATGCAGTTATTGGCTCAAGCAATAATACATGGTGACGCAGTGGTTAGCATTGCCACCTTACAGCACTGGGGCCATAGGTTCAATTCCTGTGTTGCTATCTGTGTGGAGTTGGTATGTTCTCCCTGTGTCTGAGTGGGTTTCGTCTGGGTGCTCTGGTTTCTTCCCACTGTCCAAAGACCTACTGGTAGGTTAATTATCTCCTGGGAAAACTGGGCCGGGTCTGGGTGTATGCATGCCTGAGCCAGTGTGTCTGCCCTGCGATGGACTGGGGTCCCATCACTGAGTTGGCTTTTTTTGTTCTATTATGATCCAAACTATGCATGGGATTACCCAAAAAGAATTAATGTATCATATTGACTGTATTAACTTTGCAGTGTCGAATTTCTCTAAGCAAAATAACAATTTCGACGACGTGGGGCAAGCCAGCAGTAATTAGCCTAGTAGTTTCAGCTGACCTGCCACTAGAGGTCGTTTGGGCCTCTGTGGTTTCTAAATCTATTCTGACATGGAGCATTATTGATTCATTAGGGGAAGAGCAGAGAGTCCCGTTCTCACGAGTTTACGTTTAAGCGTGAGTGTTTGTGTGTGGTGAAGTCCGTCGCTAGCATAAAATATCCCTCCTGGGTGTTTTTCTTTCCGCTGTGGTTTTCTTTCCAATGTCCAGAGGCCTGTATGTTCTACTTCGTGTGTGCAGACTCAGATGGCTAAAAGTCCTGCCAGCTTCCTTCGGATAAGAGGCTTTTGCCCTCCAGTTGTGTGATAATAATGTAAGCAGTATCTTTTCAACTCACTTACCATTATTTCTCACTAAACAGCCCTTTGAAGGTGATCAAGTTCTGATAGACAAGGGTGGGAATGTCACTGTAGTAGACAGTTCCTGCAATTAGGTTTTTTACCATCGGCAGAAACTCATTTGGTCCCAATCAGGCAATATACAGTAAGTGAATGAAGGCAGTTCTGAAACTCAAAATTTGGTACTGATCACAAATAGTGCGACTCAACAGACACCTTCATTTTCAATATACAGTACCTGCCATCTTGTAGTTCTGAATTTTGCTGTCTGATGTCTGATGAACAAATACTAGAGTTGGGAACTGTTGAGTTGAGGCATTTGGATATTACATACTTTAGTCACACAACAAAAAATCAGCATGCACAGGACGTCATGTGTTGCACATTTGTAAGTAATCCCACTATAACCCTGAATATATTGTATAATAATTAAGCTTGCTAAAGAAAAGGCATCATTTTGTTGAAAATAAACCAAAACTTAACATGACATTTTGAAGACAGTATACAGTTACCGAGTCGCCTCTTGGACTTTTTGAAAATTTTTCAGACGTAGCATCTTTAATTCTTTGCCTTTAAGTTTAAAAGGCCCCATTTCCTTTTATAGTCTTCTGCTTAAAATTATCAGAGAAAATGATCAGGGTTTTGTCCTTGAAGGAAAAGGCTCTGCTCAGTGTTAAGCTGTTTTTCCTAAAACAGAGAAGAGCTCAGCCTTGTTTGTATTAGACCACAAATTCTAATCCTTAATTAAATGTTCAACACAAGTAGTGTAAACGTTTATTTTTTAATCAGCTGACAGACATGTATGGATGCAAGCTTAGAGGAAAACTTTATTATGAAAGCTGGATACTATTTTAACTGCAGTTTCTGAACTTACCATTTGTTTATTTCTTACTGGGTCAGAACAAGCTGTTAAAAGAGCTGTTGTTGGTTACAGTGCCTCATTGAAAACCTTCACTGCATTTGAAGAGTAATCTGACTAACGCCCTGGGACAATATGCTTCAATCCAATTATTTTTAATGTGATTGCATGATTTTGAAAAATTATTTATTTGATTATTAATTTATTTTCCTGATATATAATTTCCAGGTAAGCTTATCATTTTCATAAAATTGTTATGGAATTGTATGGAAGGCAAAGTTTTGTTTAAAAATTTATTATTGTTGCTTTTTTGGCAGAAAACACTAAAGCTATGCTATCACTATGTGACTGTGAGACAGAGGCACTGTATATTGTTATTAACCTTATGTTTTATAAATGCATGTGTTGACTCAGGGTTTCGTTGTGTATCTGTATTAACAAAAATAGGAAATGTTTTTCCTTGAAAAGGGAAAGGAGTAAGTATTTTTCAGTTGTGACATTTCCAATTATTTTGATGGTCCACAATAAATATATATTACATTTTGAATGGGTTCTGGTTAGCTATCACAACTGAGTGGCCTGTGACAGCAGGCTTGTGTGTTACTATTTTCAGTACAATTATTTCAGTACATATGATGTGGATCCAGGCAAATATTTTTTTCCCCAGCCTTCAGTTTCATCTCCCATTGCTTCTGTGCTCAGAAATGTGTTCTATTTTGATCCAGCCCCAGTTTTAGATAGCCAGATTAAGGGGTAGCTTTAGAATATGAATATGTCAAACCTATTATTTTAGAATTGATTTCCTGCTTTCAAAAACAAACATCTTCTGTATACAAATCTGTATTCAAATTGCCTGGGATATTTGCAGCCCTTTGCCCTGTGCGGGCTCTTCACTATTTTGATGGTTGTTTGATTTTCAGTTCTGTTGCTTTCAACAGGTGCTATCGTATCTCCCACCCCTTTCATCTGGAATCTCTTGTCTTTTGTGGACACTGTGTAAGACAAGTATGTGCGTAATACAGCCCCGCTAGTTAAGAGCTAAACCAGGCCTTACTCCATGTGTGACTGCCGTAGGTCAGGGGCGATGACCAGTGTGAAAACACAACTCAGAGCTCTGAGTTCCACTATTGTGCCAGAGTGACTGACTGGCACTTAACAGACACGAGCATGAACCTGTTCTGCAGGACTTCACAGGATGAGCTGCTGAACAGGATGACTGGTGCTGAAGTGATCAAATATGAATTAAATTACATTTTTTGACTTATTTTTAGTTTTTGTTCTCTTACCCAAAATATTTATTTTTCTGTTTTGGGCTGTTTCAGTCTCTATGCCTTTAAAAAACAATTGTTGAACCCAGACATAACCTTAAGCGGACAGCGAATCCGTCCGTCGAAACTTCAGTACTGTTTGCGGGAGAGTGCTTGTTTGTTCTGCTCGAGGCAGTTGAAATGTAAAAGCAAGTGTTTGGGTTTCCGTTTGGCTCAGCTGACGGGTCCTTCAGTCTGGAGGCTGGCCTGTCACACCTTGGCTGTGTCACCTCTGGCTGGCTGTAGTGAAGAGCTCTGAGGTGAGGGAGCTGACTAGAATATTCTGATTCACTTCTGACCAGCTACAGATGGTGGAGTTTGGTAGTTTTGTGAGACTGAATTGTTGACGTTGGGGCCTGTGTCAGTCAGTATTCTGGTTCGGTGTATATTTGTGTTAAAAGACAGCAGCAGTCCTTGATTTACAAAAGGCCAAGGTTAATGATGCAGAATGTTTTGCTAGATTATCTCTCCCTATGCATGGTAATATGTCACGGATGTAGGAAAGGCAAGCCATGGAATGACAAGGAGGGCGTAGCGGTGAAAAGGGCAACACAGAGGTTAGCCCAGACTCAGGGGGTCAGATGATATCGGAAAGAAACCTATGCCCTCAGGCCACAGACAGTAGCGACCTGGTGCTAAGCGGGTCTCAGACATCCGTACCCTCAATGCTGAGCAAGGAGTACAGCAGACACAGGAAGTAAATAGGCTACACAACAACAACAACACACGGGAAAAACATGAATAATCACAGGGAACTAGGAACAAGACAGAAGTAGAGCGCCCTCTGGATGCACTGGACGTGACAGGATTGTGGTAGGGGAGTTATACTGTACTTTCAGGACGCGGCAAATCTCTTACAGGCGGCACTGTTGTACTGAAAGGACACTGCATTTATGTGTTATAAGTAGTGTATGAATATTCTTGAACAAATCACGCCTTTTTCTTTTGGCTAAAACAAAAGTTACTCTTGATAACGTTACAACGTCCTATTAACGCAATTTACATTGTAGAGCTTGTTTTCTTTTGCTTTTTCTGTACAGTAATGGTGTGCGTCTCATGGCCAGGTCGCCACTTTAAACAAAGGATTATTCTCAACTGATTTATCTGGTTAAATAAAGGAATTTCTAGGATTAGTTTAAATAGTGTTTCTGATCGACATGCAGCAGAAAGCACGATAATGTGTGTGCAACGCATCCATAAGGGTTATTATGAAAAAAAAAATAGAAATATAATTTCCTCAACAATGTTATTGTATTATTTTGCAAGAGAACCCGGAGGGTAAGCGCTTTCAGAAGAATGTTTTCATTCATGAATGAAAAACGGCCGTTTCCACAACTGTATGTTAATTCAGATGCGAAGGATATTTGTTTTTCTTTTTTGCTCCAGTCCATGCATCCACTTATCACATTAATCCACATACGGGGTTCATGTGCTGATATATTATTATTTGACGTACAGGAGTTTGAAATTTCCACCATCAAATCACAGATGCGTGTGTACCATTTGTATTACGGTTGTGACCGGGTAGCTACGCCTGTGTAAACATAGGGCGGCCGCCGGGGCGCGCATGCGCGGTTTGCAGTCGTGTTCACACGCAGAAGAGGGAGCAGGTGTGCCTAGAGCTGATCTGGCTGTGAGCTGTCTTTCTCCATCCTTGTCTCAGAGAAGTTACCTGTCTCTCAATTGACCGTCTCTTTGAAGTGGACATTTTTCCTGGCCTGCAGGGAATTTTCTTCATTAGCTTTCCTAAGCCATAGGTAGGTAGCTGCTGAAATACTGACTTATCATGATCCGATCCTGGCACAGTTGTGCAGGTAGCGAGCTTCGCCTGGTGTTGTGCTGTGCGATACTCTAGCAATCAAATGTTTACAGGCAGTGTGTTTTTAAAATAAAGGGGAGAAATATCGCCGAAACCACATTACATGGATTGTTTCTGGACTTTTACGCGCTCGTAGTTTTTTTTTTGTCGCATTTTGAGATTCGTAGACGATTAAAGCCAGGATCTGTGTAGATTCCGAAGCGAATCAGCCTCAGGAAACGCTTATTTGATTTAGCCTCACGTTATTCCACGGGCGCCCATTAAACGTCGCGAATGACCATTTTTTCGGGATTTAGTTTTCTAGCGGGTCCCTGCAAAATGATGTAATTAGGGGTGAAGATTTCAGCCTTCACACCAGCCAGTCTCGGTGGACATCCTACCTGGACATGAAACGAACTGATACATAATGCTTTGTAAGAGGATTATTTCCCTTTAGTGGGATTTTAGAAAAAGGGCCGCACGATGCATTGTTGGTTTCAATCAAAAACAGACAAAAAAAAAACCAACAACAGCCAAAGGCACGAAATTTGATTGTGCGTGCTGTTGATCTCCTTTGTAACAACGAAAAGGGGCAAGGCGTTTTTTTGTGCCTTTTTTATTTTCGGTACTGCAGTTTTTAAGACCAGGGCAACAGTTTCGCCCCCGGGTAATGTGTTAGTTGACAGAACAAAAATCCCTGATTATGGAAAAAATGGGGAACGTCTCTCGTCGAAAAACTCCGATCCGTACATTGAAAAATAAAACTTACTGTTGACGTTTAATATGTGCATAATCTTGCCTGTTTTATAAAATCCATAATTTAACGAACGTTTCTGTTGCGAGTCTTATTTCCGTCCTGTATTCCTCATAGTTTGGTCTGAGATCGAAGAGCTTTATTTTATGCGAAAGGAATCGTGGTTTTTCTGTCACGCCTGTACTGTATAGGTAGACACGTGCGACAAGACAGGAGGTCCAAAAAATAATTGGTTAGACACGGGGACACAATTTCGTATTTTGTGCTTCAGCTACTGTCGCTAAAAAGAATCTGGGGATGTTGAGCCAAAATACACTATTGGAATTAAGTTTGTTTCATATTCGAAGCCAATTTGACTGTTTTAGGTGCAATATCGAGTACATTCACATTCCTGTTGCCCTAGTTTGTTGAAACCAAACGATTACTAATCCTGCATGACATGTCTGCGATTGACGTGCTTTAGTGGACATAATATGCTGACAGAAATAGTAAGGTAGCCTAGTCAAATCGAACAAAATTGGTGACGAAAACGCTTTGTGCAGATTAAAATCCTTTCAGTAACGGCATGTCATTTGTCAATCTTATGTTGATTTTTTTTTTTGCCGAGGGAATTTTGCATCGATACATTTGAGTTAAGCTTAATTCTTAATATTTTAGTCTACGTTAAATATTAGGCATATTGCACAAGCGTCTAAACCGCAGTTAATTGCGGAAAGAGTTGGAGCATAAATAGCCAACAAAACAGGCATTCAGAAAGCATCAGGTTTTTGCGTTTTTCCTTTTTTTCCCCCACTAGCAATGACAAGCTAGTGACAGGATAAAAACAGTGAGGCCCGTTTATAGTGTAACACTGGATACAAAGCCCTGAAATATGAGCGTGGTTAGTTGTTTGACAATGCAACTGGAGGGAATGTGCAGTTAAACCAACAGAGGCAGGGGCTGTGCTAGCACTTTGTTTGTTTTAGTCACAATAGGACACTCCTGAGAGGCACATTACAACGCAGAACTGTACTGTGTAAAACGTAAATATTGAATTTCTCCGGTTTATATGTGTCTCGTCAGTCTCGTCATTCTCTTCATAGTTGTTTATGGGAAAATACCGACGTTCAAATATCTGAACTATAAAGGGATATCCTTCTTGTCCCTATTTTCTTTTTTCTGCCCAGTGTCTGAATGGAATAAGTGAGGTCTGTACAAGAATTTCGTTTTCAGCTTTGGCAAAGGCACCAGGCGACACAGAATGCTTGCCAGCATTTTTGCAATTTCAGGGAAAGGTGCTTGTCCTGTTCAGGACTTTACTGTTAATTTTAGAAAATGCTCACCACTCAAAGCCTCCCCGAGAATACAATCAAGAAGCCCCAGCTATGGTCTTCCAGCTAAGCTATTCTTGCTCCTCCACATGGGTTTAAGTATCGCAGGTTTAATGGTCTGCTGAACTTTTGATGACGTACTTGATCTCCCAGAACATCTCCTGCTAAATGCCCAGCGTTGTTTCTTCTTAACAAATGAGACTACTAAGCCATTTTACGAGTCGTGCAATTTCTTTATATGAAAGCCGAAGCTTTCTGAAACGTGTTGGGGGGGGGGGGAGTAGACTTTAAGACCACATCTTCGTAATTAATCATGCCCTAGCAAAGCTAACAGGAGAAACTGATCTTTTTTAATTTCATTAGCCGCTGTCTGTATCCTGACAAATGTGACCTGTCGTACGGTGCGTTTGCAGCCCTCATTTATAATTCATGGTGCCCCTGTGGTCTGAATAAGTAAGGAAGCAGCACCTCTTCCAGCTGGAGGCAATTAGGTAACACAGAGGCGGGGTGTCGGGGAGCCGCTGAAAGAGTGGGTGAAGTCAAGGGCCCATTATAGCGGCAGTGCGAGGGAAGACGAACGGCGGTAAATGGTTTCTCTCAGAAAATGAATAATTGACAGGCTGATGCTTTCGGCAGCCTCTGTTTTTGATTTATGTACCTTTTCTTCAGGAGGTTTAATTTTTTTTTGCCTTCAAGATTTATACAGCCTGCAAATTCCTATTCTAATTATGAAGCTGGGGTTGTGGGGGGGAGGGGGTGTCGGATAACTCCCAGTCCCTTTAAGAACTGGGCCCCTGAATGTTTCTCTTTTCTCTGGCGCACGTGAGGCAGGGTGCACTAAATTATCGCATGTGTGCTAGCAAAGGGCATTAACTTGTCTCTCCTGGATGAGCTGTCACCTGCCTTTTGCGTGCACTGTACATGTGCTGGTACAACAAATCGGCTTTGTTTTTACCTGTATTGTTTTCCTCTTAATTGTTTGGTCCTGTCTGTTTAGTAGACTTCCGCTCAACGATTTCTCCCAGTGAGTGTGAGCCCCCTTCCTGCCCGTCACAGCTCTGTTGTGTCAAACGTGCGTGCCCTGTGTGTTTATTGAGGGCCTACTGGTATCGTGAGCTTCATGGAGCTGCGCTGTGTGTGACATTGCTACAGAGATACTCCAATAGACTGGAGGCCGTAGCTTTCGTTAAGTATTTGGGGGGGTGGTTGTGTGAAAATGTATTTGTAACGGGTAGTATCTTGCTTTGGATAGAGAGCCTGTTTCTGTGCGTAAGAGAAGAGACCAAGAAATGTGTGAATTCCTCCTTTCTTGGTCAACGTGGACCAAAGCTTGATTTCTGGTGCGTAGGAAGACAATGTTCCGTCCATTTTTGCTTCTTTACACATGCTGATTGCTTGCATTTTTTGAAACCCGAACCGCAGTATCAGGAATGGGGTTGCCAGAATAATTTACCTTTCCTTTGGAATATTGTGACTTCCCCCAAGGTCCTAGTTTTTACACAAAACCTGTACTTGTTGGGTCTCAGTCACTAGTTTTTGACTTGTGTTCCACTCGAGCTCTGTGACGCAGCCGGTGAGGCAGAGCTAGCTGGCTGCTGGCTGCTTTCGACTCCTTGACGACCTTATTTATTGACGTAACTACACACCCTTACAGGCGAGGTCGTACTGTCAGGCAGACAATCTCACTCGAGTGACTTTTAAGCTGTTTTCGTGTTTGTCCTGTAAATCAACTGAAGGGAACAGATTGTTTAACTGTGTTGTAGGCTTGAACAATTTCCTAAACAAAAGCAGTTTAATAATAAAACTCCAGTGACAAGTGTATCCTTCCAGTTGAGCCTTCAAAGATGAATGTGACCTTACCCCATTAACTAGTCACTTAGCACTGGTAGATAATCCCGGTTGTGGGAACCAGGATTCTCTACCAGTGGAGAAATTAAAAATGCTGAATAGATTTACAGTTTTTTTGCCATTTAATGGCTCTTTCAAGGGAGTGATCCCAGATTTGTGCTTTGTGGTAGGAGAAAGAGGCAGTGCCAAGAGGCAGCTCTCCACTGAAGTGACTGTCTTACTCTAGTAATGTGTGTCTTGGCCTCACTTTGTGCTTAGGATGAATGGCAGTACCTTGCAGTTCAGAGTTTGGTTTAGTCTAGTACCTTCCAAAGCCCTAGAAATGAATGTACAGTAAGTAACAACGTTGTCTCCAGTGCGTTCTGTGAATTCTTTCAAATACTTTAAGGAGTTAAATACACACACTTTTGACTATTCACTGATTTTCAGCAACAGATAAAGTAAATTCATATCAAACCTGGAGATTGCTGTTTTAATGATCTTTTTCTGATATTATATGTTAATATAGGCTTAAGGTGCTGGGGTTTGTTTTGTTAGCATGTTTTGAAAATATAAATCCACACTCCTTTATTTAAGACTATTTGTGGTTCATTTAGAAAGTGTTGCACAAGTGCAAAAGTTTGTGTTCCCTTAACTGGCAGGTTGTTTTCAGCTGCCTTTTTTTGGGCCTGCACTGAACAAAAAAAAGACCCACCTGTCGTTTGGGTGCCAGCCCAATGGTATTCTGACATTACGCCTTGTTTTGGAACTTGTGATTGGTGGGTTGGTTGTGAACTTTGACCTTGCTGCTTAGAGTCTGCATATACAGTAGCTTCCTTTTTAGCTAATACCACAACATGAGCAGAAGATAGGCTAACAGGTTACTGTCTTAGCCAGATTTAGGGAAGTGTTGGGGAAAAACTGTGTATAGGGATATGGGTGGTAGCATATCTACCCGATGTGAAGTTGTTTTGGACAGGGATATCCTTTCTTATGTTACAATATGAAGCTCACTGCACGTATTCAACCATGTGGGCATGCAGGTCTGTGCCAGTCATAAACCCAGGCTAGAAAATGTTTCCAGTGTGTTGTACTGTCACATCTGTGTCTTGAGTGTGTGGAAATGTTAACTGACTCAATTATAAAGTTTGCGCCGGGGGGCTGTGTCGGTGTGCACACGGCAAAGGAGAAAGAAGAAGAAAAAACTGAACTTTTGGGGCCATGGAGTCGCCTTCAATTGTCAATTTAGGAATAGCTGGACAGTTCATAAGACTTTCTGTCCAAGATTGTCTTTACATTTACTTTCCCGAGACTAATTCTGAGTATGGGAGTCAGGTTTTTTTTCAAATGACAAATGTCTGTCTTTGTACTCCATTGCCAAAGACAGGGCTATTCAGTTATTATCTAGCTTGTTTCTCTCATATTTATAATTCCAAGAGAATTATACTTTTCTAGTATTTTGTCTACTTCAAGCACTGAAGAGAAGTTTTGGTTAAACAGTAGACATAAAAACAAATGGTAAATGAGAGGGGGCCATTCGCCCCATCTTCCTGCTTTGGTGGTTTAGTATCTAAACAAATTTAAAATATCCAGTTGTTAAAGTACGCAAAATGTGGGCTTCAACGAGCTGGCTGGAAACCCCTTTCCAGGTACTGTTTGCATAAAGAAGTGTTTCCTTTTCTGTTCCCTAACTGAATTCCTCTTAAGTTTCCACTTGTGACCCTATGTCCTTGCTTTACTGTGTGAAACAGTCCACTAGGTTGAACTTGTCTATATCCCCTCAGATTCTGGATCGAGTCTCTTTTCAATCTCCTCTGTTCTAGACTGAAGAGATCTATATTCCTCAACCTGTCTGCATACAAAAGTTCCCTGAGACCAGGAATCACTTCTGTTTTTGTGCTTTGAACTCTTTCTGAGGCTATAATAATCTCTTTTGTGATATGGTGGCCAAAACTGAACACAGTATTGTAGATGAGATTTTTATCTGTAACCCATAACTTTCCTGGATTGAATCTACAGATTATTTTTCTGCTTTTTCTGTTTGCTTTTTCATTTTTTCCCCATATTGTTTTGATGAGAACATAGAACAATGTATCTTGACAACCAGATTCCTTTCATGTGTAACTTCCTGATCAGAAACACCCTTGCAATATGCATAGCGTGTGTTCCTATAACCAGTGTGGATTACTTTGCACCTATCGGAGTTGGATTTCATTTGCCAAGTGTCAGCCCAATCCATGAGTCAGTGGGTCCCGTATTTAAAGACCTTTACCATGATGTGATGAAATGCTGTCGTCATTACATTTCACAGGTCAACCCTGAACATGCAGCTCTTTAACATACTCAGATGTCTCCTCTGGATCTCCACACCTCGTCTTAAAATTGTTCCTGCAGGTTATATGGTTTCACGCCTCACCTGTGCAGGGTTGACACTTTTAGGATTTTCTGGAGCACCTGAGCATGTCGTGAGAACAGTGAAAGTTATTACAGAAGCTTCTAGTTTTGTTTTCGAAAACTGGAATTAAAGCCTTGTAAGGAGTGCACGTACTGAATATTGCTTTGTTTTTATTTTCTGAGGCTTGGCCCGAAATCTGTTTCTTCTTTCTTAGCTGTTGCATAAGTTATCACTCTCCAAGCTGTTCCTGCTTTATAAAATACTGTAATACTCTTTCTAGCTCCATTTCCTACAATGGCATGTGTTTCTGTGGAAAGCCTGCTAGCTTGTGAGCTCCTGGTCTTCACTGATCTGCAGCACAGGCCATCTGCTCTGCTTGCCTGGCTCTGCTTTCCTGGCTGCGTGCGTGTGGCTGCCTGCCCGGGCTCTGCTCTCCACTGTGTGCGGCGGAGTGAGGCAGGTGCACAGATGTGAGGATGCTTCTGAAACACTTGGAATCTTATGAGATAAGGAGCTTCTGTAAGTCGGCAAATCTGCATGTTAACAGTCCAGAAGACCGAAATGTATCAACGCAGCTCTTAAAAGCTAAGCCTTTCGAGCTTCAGTTGCATATACTGCATAATATATGATGGGCCATCTCTTTAAAGCAGTTCAGTTATTGGTGCATTGACTTCATTCTTCACAGTGATTGTCTCTCGACACCAAGTAAGATATCAATCAGAGTAATGGTAAATCACTCAATTCTTTTACTTTGCATGATACCAAATGAAATAATTGTAGCTGTTTTGTTACTGTTTTGAGAGATCTTCTTTTTTTCCTTGGAAACAGAATTTGAGGAGCAGAAATAAGATCACTTTATTAGCCATATGCAATTTCTTGCATTAGGAATTTGTCTTTTCGCATACCCCAGCTTTCCGGGTGCTGTCTCTTTAAGTGCTGCTGGGTATGACTTAACGGGTACACTTAACGATGTAGATGATTTTAGACGCTTAATTATCACTTTGACTGTAGGCACGACAGGAGGTTGTGTGAAATGCGGAGTTAAGGAGTGAAATGGCTGCCGAGCCTTGAGACCATTTTCCTTTTAAACCCTTTATTTTAAACCACCTTGGAGAGTCAAATGTGACACTTTAAGGATTTCATTCAATAACAAGACGCTTGGACAAAAGTGAGCTACTTGGCACCAGCAGAAAACGCGAGACACATCTGTCGAAAGGGGAGAATGCAAAGATGAGTGGTGGAAATTGACTTCTCCTTATGTACTGTAATAAGAAATATTCTTATATTGGCTGTTTCATGATCCTCTTGTCACCACAGTAAAATGCCCGTTAAAGGGGTTCTAGTGTATGGCTAGATTGCAATATCTGCCCATCGCTTCAATAACTGAATAATGAAATAATGCATATTAAAGGAGAGGGTTTAGAAGTACTGGATATGGGTTTTTCCATGACATCTTCTTGCTAAGCATTTTTTGGTACAGCATACAGATGTCTTTAGTGTTAATCTCATGGTCATATTAGAACTGGAAGCAGTTTGAGGCTTGGGATCCAAGGGCAAACCTACCGTAAGAAGTCAGAAGTGCCTATTCAGCCGAGTCCAGATTAATATTCTTTCTGAAAGCCTTTTGCCTCCAGCTTGAAAGACGTTGCCTATTCAGGTCAATAATCCACTTTAATTAAACGTCTATGTTAATGCCAACTTGAAGTCCTCCCTCACAGATGCACACCATTAATCTTCTGTCATCAGCATCAAAATGTATAAACCGTTAAATTGTCACAGAAGGGAAGCAAGCTTTTGAAGTGAAATCCGTACTGGAAATATTATTTTCTCTTTGTGCAGAAGTGTATCAAATAGTTAATCATAATTATGTTCTCTTTGGAGTTTCGTTACAAAAGTGTCACGTAATTCGGTACAAAATAAAATAATTGGTTTGCTGCCAGCTTTAAAAGTACAAAATATGACATTAAGTAGTGCAAGTACAACTGTTTTAAGTACAGTATAATCCACGTACCTTGCTAAACCCATTGCAGATCTATAATGTAGTAAATCTGAACTGATTTGCTAGCGATATAAAATAATACATAATTCTGAAGTGCTTATTAATACATTTTAAGCAAATACTTGTTTACAGGTACACTTGTTTGCATCCACATATGCAGTACAATATTTACAAAGAAGTATTGAGGGGCAAAATATAAATATAAGACAATAACCATTGAGCTTGTGAAAGTTATGTTTGCAAATGATTGTGGGTGCATCATTTACATCTCATAATATGTGTAAAAACTATAAAAGTAAATAGTAAACAGTGAATTCAAATTGATGAATGCTATGTTAAAATTGTACAATGCACTAGAAAGGCTTAATTTACAACTTTGTGTCCATTTTTGGTCACTGCATTAGAGAATAGATATTTCAGTCCAGAGAAGAGCAACAGGGTACCTTCCTAGGCTTTAACCTATCAGTCCTGCACTGATAGGTTAAAAAGCCTCGGTTTTCAAGAGAAGATCCTTTAAAAGCCCCTGTTCCCCAACATTCCTTTGTTTTTATACGAAGCCATGTGGAAGTATGGAACAAGTTACCAAGTTATGGTGTCGAAGCCTCTACTACAGTGCCTTGCGAAAGTATTCGGCCCCCTTGAACTTTTCAACCTTTTGCCACATTTCAGGCTTCAAACATAAAGATATAAATTTTTTATTTTATGTGAAGAATCACCAACAAGTGGGACACAATTGTGAAGTGGAACGAAATCTATTGGATTTTTGAAACTTTTTTAACTAATAAAAAAATGAAAAGTGGGGCGTGCAAAATTATTCGGCCCCTTTACTTTCAGTGCAGCAAACTCACTCCAGAAGTTCAGCGAGGATCTCTGAATGATCCAATGTTGTCCTAAATGACTGATGGTGATAAATAGAATCCACCTGTGTGTAATCAAGTCTCTGTATAAATGCACCTGCTCTGTGATAGTCTCAAGGTTCTGTTGAAAGCGCAGAGAGCATCATGAAGACCAAGGAACACACCAGGCAGGTCCGTAATACTGTTGTGGAGAAGTTTAAAGCCGGATTTGGATACAAAAAGATTTCCCAAGCTTCAAACATCCCAAGGAGCACTGTGCAAGCGATCATCTTGAAATGGAAGGAGTATCAGACCACTGCAAATCTACCAAGACCTGGCCGTCCCTCTAAACTTTCAGCTCAGACAAGGAGAAGACTGATCAGAGATGCAGCCAAGAGGCCCATGATCACTCTGGATGAACTGCAGAGAACTACAGCTGAGGTGGGAGAGTCTGTCCATAGGACAACAATCAGTCTTACACTGCACAAATCTGGCCTTTATGGAAGAGTGGCAAGAAGAAAGCCATTTCTCAAAGATATCCATAAAAAGTCTCGTCTAAAGTTTGCCACAAGCCACCTGGGAGACACCCCAAACATGTGGAAGAAGGTGCTCTGGTCAGATGAAACCAAAATCGAACTTTTTGGCCACAATGCAAAACGATATGTTTGGTGTAAAAGCAACACAGCTCATCACCCTCAACACACCATCCCCACTGTCAAACATGGTGGTGGCAGCATCATGGTTTGGGCCTGCTTTTCTTCAGCAGGGACAGGGAAGATGGTTAAAATTGAGGGGAAGATGGATGCAGCCAAATACAGGACCATTCTGGATGAAAACCTGTTGGAGTCTGCAAAAGACCTGAAACTGGGACGGAGATTTATCTTCCAACAAGACAATGATCCCAAACATACAGCAAAATCTACAAAGGAATGGTTCACAAATAAACGTATCCAGGTGTTTGAATGGCCAAGTCAAAGTCCAGACCTGAATCCAATCGAGGTGGCTCTACAAAGTATTAACGCAAGGGGGCCGAATAATTTTGCACGCCCCACTTTTCATTTTTTTATTAGTTAAAAAAGTTTCAAAAATCCAATAGATTTCGTTCCACTTCACAATTGTGTCCCACTTGTTGGTGATTCTTCACATAAAATAAAAAATTTATATCTTTATGTTTGAAGCCTGAAATGTGGCAAAAGGTTGAAAAGTTCAAGGGGGCCGAATACTTTCGCAAGGCACTGTATATTTCTTTCAAGAAATGTCTGGAGGAGATCCTCGGATCCATTGGCTACAAGCAACCGACCAAACTAAATGGGATGGGTGACCTCTTCTCAGCTTGTGACCTTTCTTCTGTTCAGGGGACACGAGCCGCAAATGAATATAGGGGTCTCGTTGTATTTCTCTTAGAATTCAGGTAATCCTCTGTACACTGTGACCCTAAGTGAAGCACACCGAGATGCGAGGAAGTAAAATCAATATGAAATCATGAGGCCTTGAGAGCAGCTGATGTTGCAATCACCCAGGCTTCCTTTTGTCTGACTTCACAAAGGAAATATGCTGCTATTTTGCATTCCCATTATTAGAAAATTTAACATTTAACGGATCACTTCACTCTTAAACCTAATTTTCCTAATTAGATGCCTCTCAGTGTTTCAGGCCATAGTAATGTTCATGTTCTTGAAAAACATTTGGCATTTAAAATGCTGCATAAAACTAGATTTGATTCATTCAGATGCAGGTAGTTTTACTAGAGGCTCTTAGTTTGTGGGTTTTTGGTTTCTTAAAAATATCTGCCACTTCTTAATTTAGGCAAGCTTAGTTCTCATTTTGCCAGCAACAGGGATGATGAGCCTGTATACACTGTGCGCTGGGTGATCTTTGTCTCTGTGTTATTCTAGCCAACATAGTTTTTCACTAAAGAAATAAAGTGTCACTAAAATCAATTAAATGTCTTTGTTTTGGTCTGTACCCTATATTTATGTCGTGTAAAATCAAAGCCGTCAAAGTATGCTACAATGTGAAAATCTTAAAATTCAACGTAAGAAGAGTTTGTAATTAATGTTATTTAAGGTCATTTTTTAAAACGCACAAAGAACACAGTGGCTAATTTCACAATTTAATTAATAAAAAGTTTAAACAAAACAGTCAAGAATTAATATCCAGTTATAAACCTAAATAAGAAACTTCCATTCACATTTTTAAATGATGGGGATAAAAATAAAATCTCTTTTAAAACTGACTTTTTGTACATCTGTGGTATATAAATATCTATGTGAGCTGTGTGCAATTGTGCGTGTTGATTTCTGGGGGTTTGGCCCTGTTGAAAGACAGCACTTCGGTGTTGGGTCTGCCCAAGTGTGGTCTCGTGTGATACGTGACAGTTTGGTTCGTTTCATGCTCATGTAGTTTATGTCCTGTTCTTTAGAGATGATCACTCTTTCTCTTGATAACTTTGTTAGGAGCAGATCAGTTACTGTTGTTTTTACAAGGTCTTATTGTACTTTACCAGACCTTGAGGCAGTCCAGTGACTGGTACAGAGCTGTATAGTGAAGTATCATATTTCAGTAATTATTCCATGCATATTAAGTACTACCGCTGTAACCTTGAATACTGTATGTGCTGATCTGCATCCCACATCAGGCCCTCTGGCTAGGCATGGACTCAGAATGCAGCCCCTCCTCTTTACACACATTCTTATGGGAGATGTTAATATACATGTTTCTGAGTTATGATGCATATTCCTGGGACCCATCTGTCGTGTAAATAAAGAACTACCTGTAATAGCTTTCTTAAGAGACCCGTTGTGCCTCATTTAGAGAGCTAATGGAATTTAAGATGTGTCACCGGAAAATACAAAAAGGAAATAGTGGGGCAAATGTTCCCCTGATTTCTTTATACTCTGAGCAGACTGGAGTCTCTCATGAGCATAAACATCAATGCTCTGAACAACGTAAGGGTCAACATGTTGAGCTTAAGCATATATTGCAATTTTATCGAACGTTTGATTCACTTGAAGCCTCCTTTTATTTCATTTGTAGTGACATAACACCACTTATTCTTCCAAATCACATAACATTGCTATAAACCCGCTGTTTAAATTTAATTAATGCAGTAATGGTTGCCTGGACCCTACAGGCACCTTGTTTTGGTCTGGTAGAACAACATATTACTTTGCGTTGCTGTAGTTCCCCTACAGAGCCGTCCTGCCAGTCTGGTGGTCTGTCAAGCCTGCTTATCTAATTTTCACTCCAGTTTTACTCATAGTGAACTAGGAGAGGGGAGGTGATGTGAGGTTGAACACTTAGGCTTTGTCTGAATTGCCTGATTAGTGATTCCCACAGGAGGACATGCCACAGAGGTAACTGTTGGTATACAGTAGGCGAACAGGGTCTTGGGGTCTGAGCCAGATAGCACAGGAGTAGATATTTGACTCTTTTGCTGTTCTGCCTTAAGGTCTCAGACCAGTAAAGGTTTGAAGGATTGAGAATGTTAAAGAAGAATGTGGAAGGGTTTTCTTTAAGGATTTGTCATAATTGATGAAAATTGGATCCAGAGTGTATTATACTGTAGCTCATTTGCTTAGGTACAGTTTCTGGAAGTCAGTTTTAAAGCTTCAGAGTTTGTGTGGAGATGTTAAGTAAAGATCAGCTGGAAATGTGGGCATAAAAAGCCTAAGCCAAGTGGCACACTAGAATATCTCTGAGGAGACCAGGAACATGCATCTTCCAGTTAAAGGGGAAACCTGACCATCTGAGGTTAAACCAAGTTATGTGTGAGGGTGTTCCAGAGTAGGAAATGGAAGAATGTGGTTTTTGAATGGAGAGTTTTGGATTCCTTATGACAAATGTTCCAGCCCTCCTGGTGATTATATTAAAGAGTGAAGAGTTGATCGATGTGAGAGAAAGAGGAACTGAAGTGACTATGAGAATATAACTAACCTCTGTGAGCTGAACTGATTTCATGACTGCACAGGCATCTCTGGAAGGGGGCCACCTAGGACCACGTAGGGTACTTCATAGGAGTCCACAGGGGTTCTTCAAGCCAGGTGTAGTGATAGACCATCCAAAGTTGCACGTGTAATCAGATGACAGACTGACTCAGGGCTACAGTTTGTGGCTTGGGGGTCCGTATTCACAATAACAGGGGTGCCCTCCATGAAATCTGACTTTTGGCCTTGTGAGCAGGTCACTGAATGATCACTGATAGGTTTGATGTGTTATGGTGCGGTGACAGAAGACAAATGAACTTATGATTCAGCTTCAGCTTTTTGACAGATGGCTTCACATTCTCCTCAAGTATTCTCTGGTACAGTGTGGAATTCATGGTTGACTCTATGATGGCAAGCTGGCCAGGCCCTGAGGCAGAAGAGCAGCCCCAAACCATAATGCTTCCACCACCATGCTTTACGGTTCTTTTGGTCAAAGGCAGTTTTCGGTTTTCGCCAAACATGACGTCTGGCATTGTGGCCAGACAGCTCTACCTTTGTATCATATGTCCAGAGCACATTGTCCCAGTAGTCCTGATCTTCACCTAGGTGTTGTCTGTCAAACTTTTTTTAGAGCAGAGGCTTCTTCCTTCCTGACCTCACATGTAGGGCAAAGTTGACTCATACACTTTGACATTGAGGCAAGACTTGCTTGTAAATCCCTTGATGTTATCCTGGGGTTCTTGGAGACTTCCTGCAGCTCTTGGGCTGAATTTGGTGGGACGACCTGGCCTGGATAGATTGCCAGTGGTTTGACATTTTCTCCGTTTGTAGATGATCTTTCGGACAGTGCAGTGATTGACTACAAATTGCTTGGAAATGGCTATAAAACCCTTCCCAGACTCATAGGCATCAACAGTCTTTCTTCTGAGGGCCTCAGAGAGCTCTTTTGATCTTGGCATGATGTAGCCACACACCTCAATTGCTAAGACCAAACCACACCACAGGTTTCTGAAGTGTTTAAATAAGGCAGTGCCCTCCAAGTTACTCTAGTGATGTTCTAATCATTTGCACCTGTTGTGGTGCACCTGATTCAAATTTTGGGCATTTGATGCAATGATAAAGGTAGGAGTGTACTAACTTTTTCCGCACAAGGAAATTACATTTCAGTTTATTTAAATAGTACAAATGAGTGCAAAATGTGATTTTTCAATGTTATTTTTTAAAATTACATCACCTTTATCTATCAGTACTGTTGAAATGATGATCAAATATCCTTTTGTCCAAAAATGTAAAAAAAGACAAACCCTTTTCAAGGGGTGTACTTAGTTTTTCACACCACTGCAGGTGGGTGTAAGAGCCCATCGTTGATGCTGACTCTTCTGGGGTCTCAATGGGACAGGTTGCATGACGTGGTGGATGACCTTTGAAGGGTGCAAGTTTTGGAGGAATGCTTGTTTATGGTTCTCTCTTCCCTCGTACTCAATACTGATATAAAGATATAAAGCAATAAGTAAATTATTAATGGGCTCTGATTAATGGGAGGTGATTCCTTATGGGTGGTATGAAAAGAAAATATTGCAAATTTAATCCAGATTTGTTTTAAGATAAATTACCAAGTAGATGATTATTCTGCATATCAAATGGCTTTAGTTCCAGGAATACACAGAATGGAGCTTTTGCTTAGACTGTGGTAAGAGCTCATTATTGAAAGCTGAATAAACAGTTCATTTACATTTCATGCTTAGTTTCATGTTCATATCCCGAACAGGGGATTGCTAATGTGGTCTTTCCAGGGTCTTGTAATTCTGGGTTTTCCAGAGTTTGAGCAATGTGAACATTAGATTTTTGCGCAAGGAAGCCTGCGCTACCAAGCAGATCCACGGACAAGCAGTTGTTTTGTTCCATTGTCCCATAGTGACACGATGTGAATTAACAGCAGATCCCAGTCAAGAATAATAATAATAATAATAATAATAATAATAATAATTGCTTACACTTATATAGTGCTTTTCTGGACACTCCACTCAAAGCGCTTTACAGGTAATGGGGACTCCCCTTCACCACCACCAGTGTGCAGACCCACCTGGATCAGTGGGGAGGAGAGCAGAGTAATGAAGCCAATTCATAGATGGGGGTTATTAGGAGGCCCTGATTGGTAAGGGCCAATGGGAAATTTGGCCAGGACGCCAGGACGACGCAAGGCGACCCGTGACTGCAAGTCCTTGAACCTTTCCCGTTTCGGAAGGCATGCTAGTGAATGATAG
Organism: Lepisosteus platostomus; assembly: GCF_059453375.1. Taxonomy (NCBI): domain Eukaryota; kingdom Metazoa; phylum Chordata; class Actinopteri; order Semionotiformes; family Lepisosteidae; genus Lepisosteus; species Lepisosteus platostomus. The sequence goes on along the minus strand of NC_142619.1, from coordinate 28,295,754 downwards.
CGGAATCAAGGCTGCCGAACTTGCAGAAGAGTTTGGCGTTTCTGTGTGGAGGGATTGAAACCATTCTCTATGTGTATCCTGGCCTGTCAAAGGGTTCTGCAGGGTGAGCGTCCCAAAACCTGGGCTTGCAGGATCGCTACCAGAGAGTGGAGTTTAGTGAGGAGCTGCTGGAGCCCATCAGCACTCACCCAGTGGCATTTCCAAGGACTGGTTGTGAGATTCAGGTTGTTAGTCCAATCCTGGGCCCAAGATTGCGTCAGAGCTGTGGAAAAGCATCACGTTTCCTCCCCTGAGGAAGTTCCACACGGCATTCTAAGATGGCAAGATTGTAGCCAGCATCTGGGGTTCAAGACATGTATGGATAATTGATTACATGCCCCACCACAGTTCAGTCACTGGTTAATATTATGCAGATTTGCTGCTTCGGCTTTGTAAGCCATCTATGAAATCATCACATGATGTTCTGCTGCAGCTTGACAATGTCTTCATTCATTAATGTGGGAGCAATAAACCTAAAGGCTTGAATGGCTATTATTAATTTTGACATTTATTATAGTCTACTATAGAGGGCAGTGCAGTGGCTCTGTGGCTAATGATCTGCGCCTGTGGCTGAAAGGTTGCTGGCTCAAGTCCTGTGGCCGGCAGAGGAATCCTACTCTGTTGGGCCCCGGAGCAAGGCCTTTAACCCCAGCTGCTCCAGGGGTGTCGTATAAATGGCTGACCCTGCGCTCTGACCCCAAGCTTCTCTCCCTGTCTGTGTGTCTCATGGAGGGCAAGCTGGGGCATGCAAAAAGACAAATTCCTAATGCAAGAAATTGTGATCTTACCTTGCAATACGTAAAGTTTCATGACCGCGATTCCTTGAAGTCCAATATTAACAAGTGGTTTAAAAGACAAAAAAAAGTCAGAGTGCTTTGGGATAAAGGTTGAGTACCCTGAGAAATGGAGAAGGGGAAAAATTCTTTATATACTAAAGTCACAAAACGTTTTGAGCACCTCTTTAAAATTAGATTTTAGAATTGGCTGACACGGCAAAATTAACTTGTGGGGAAATGAGCAGAAGGGAGATGTCAAGAGGGAGAGTGCTCTGAGGAGAGGTTCTCGGCCTACAGGAGCCTCCGCTCACCTGTGTCAGTTCGTGATCTCGGTCCCTCGGCGCAGTGAGAAGATATCGATACTGGTGACGGGACAGATGAGCCTCATGGACCGGTTCCCCTGGGTCCAGACTTGTAAAGAGATCTTTTTTCCCTTTGTCGTCCTGCTACAGTTTAAGGTTTCCACGGGGGAGGAGACTTGTCTAAAACACGGCTGGTTTCCAAGGTAACAGGCAGCTATGTTTCAGTAGGTGCAGAGAAGAAAAGAGCAATGTAAAAGGCTTACTGGAAGTGCTGAAGAAATGCTCAATAGGCAAGAGTGAGTGCAGTGGGGAGAGACTGCGTGTCCAATTTTTACAACACAATTCTACGGTTGTTTTAATGTATCGGGTAGGACTTTTCTGAAACATAATACCTCATAAAGTGTACACAACCACTGCAGAATGTGTGGATTTGAAAAAGCTTTGTATAAAAAATAATTGCCTTTTTCATCATGGTTGTAAGTTTGAGAGCAAAAGAGTTCCTCTTTGAACAGTAAGATGTTTAAGTTGTTAGTAAAAGCTTAATCGACAATTCATTGAAATCTTAATAGTGGTCTTTAAGATGTGCCACAACTGTAGTGTGTAAAGAGTTATTGCTATAATTCTGTTTTTCATAGGGTTGTGCACGTTGTCCTAACAGCTGCGTGCAAGAATGTGATCTTATTGTAAGAGAGACATATTTTTCAATTCGATTCATGCTTATGAACCCCTAGGGGACATTTGTTTTGTGCCCAGCATAAAAGGACAACAAAAATAACCATCACCAACCAGATTTTGGGAAGAACAACATTTCAGTGCATGTAAAATAGTTGTGAAATTGCACAGGGGGCTTAGTGTTTACTGTTGCACCTAAAGGCACAGAGGCATTTCCCAGACGGGAGTAGTGTAAATTTGCACTCAACAATACTGATTCCTTCTTCAGAGCCCTGTGTTTGAAGAGGGCATTCAGGCTGATCTTATTTACCCTAATTATTGTGCTTCTTTTGTTCATTATTTCCCCCCATCCTGTACCATTTGTAGGACTGATGTCTGATCCTTTAGTTAAGTAACAGTAATTTAAGATGCTTTTTAATAATAATAATAATGATAATTGCTTATACTTATATAGCGCTTTTCTGGACACTCCACTCAAAGCGCTTTTACAGGTAATAGGGACTCCCCTCCACCACCACCAATGTGCAGCTCCACCTGGATGATGCGACGGCAGCCATAGTGCCATAGAGAGCAGAGTAATTAAGCCAATTTATAGAGGGGGATTATTAGGAGGCCACGATTGATAAAGGCCGATGGGAAATTTGGCCAGGACACCGGGGTACACCCCTACTCTTTTCGAGAAACACCCTGGGATTTTTAATGACCACAGAGAGTCAGGACCTCTGTTTTACGTTTCATCCGAAGGACGGCGCCTGTTTACAGTATAGTCTCCCCGTCACTACACTGGGGCATTAGGACCCACATGAGCCGCAGGGTTAGCGCCACCTGCTGGCCCCACTAATGCCTCTTCCAGCAGCAACCTTAGTTTTTCCCAGGAGGTCTCCCATCCAGGTACTGACCAGGCTCACACCTGCTTAGCTTCAGTGGGTTGCCAGTTGTGAGTTGCAGGGTGATATGGCTGCTATAATGATAATAATTGCTTACACTTACATAGCACTTTTCTGGACACTCCACTGAAAGCACTTTACAGGTAATGGGGACTCCCCTCCACCACCACCAATGTGCAGCATCCACCTAGTGATACCTAGTGATACAGATCTGTTAAAGTAGTTCTGTTCACCTTTCTTAGAAAGAAAAAATCTGTTGGCCTTTTTTTTAAATGGTCTCACACCACTTCTCTCATTTTTATGTATGACTGGACACAACTCATCAACAAACCTTATTTCAAAGTGGGTTGGAAGGGCGAGATTTTTCCTAAAACCAGTTAGGCGTTTTTGTTTTCTCAGAACATTTGACTGGAAAGAGAATGCAACACGTCGTCAGTTAAATCATCTGGACTAGGCCCCGCAGTTCTGGGCCTGCGGGCTTGTTGTTGGTTAGGGCAGCTTAAGCCTTCCATTCAGTGTCCTTCCCGTCCGAGGAGCTGGCAGCTGGTTAAAGGGTAGAGGACCCGGAGTTCGTCAGTTTGGATTTGGAGGAAGGAAGGCGTGCACGGGGAATGGTTATCACTCTTGGCACTGGAAGGTGCAAAGCGCACAATTCTATGCGCCGCTTTAAAATTGAAACAGTGTCGCTGTGCACAGGGATTTTGTGCCAGTTCCCTCTCAACAGGGGAGATGAGCTTAATGAAACTCCCCCAAATTCTTATACAGTTTATACTTTAATACAGTACTTGTCCTTCTGTTTTTAACAGTCGGAGTGTTCTTGACCATCCATTATCATTCCTCTTATCGAGAGCGTACCCTTCTGAATTCTCTGTGTTTTAAGTTTAAATATTGCCAAGCTTTTAGTATTCCGCAGACGGTCTAGCTGCCTGGCAGAGTTTGACATTTTCACATGACAGGTGGCTCCAGCTCTGTGTTTGTAGCCCAGAAAAAAAAACCCTTCTCTTCCAACAGCGCAGTGTGCCTGTTTCTACCAGAAGGCCTGTCTCGGTGGGGAGTGATAGATGTGGTCAGTACTGTAATGCCGATTATCTCTGTTGATAATTTTTCACCGCACTTTTAAACAAGCCCTCCTCCCCCCCCCACACAATAGCCACAGAGCACTGCTTGTTTAGCTTCATAACGTAAAAGAAAGCTCGCTGTACTGCGAGCAAGAAGAAGAAGAATGCTGTTCTTGTGCCCAGCAAAAAGAACAGCATTCTTCATTCAGCATTTTGATTTGCAGCCATGTAACTGCACGAGCCGCCTGCTGTTGAATTAACTGAAAGGGACACTGATGCCAGGCACTTTCCCCTCCACCCTGAAGTGGAGATGAGGTGCCTGCAGTGCCAGGCTGGGGACGAATGAGGTGTCGTAATGCTGCCAGTTGGGCTCTCGGTCTGGGAGGAAACCGGCCGCAGCATCCAGAGGTTTTTAACCAGGGGAGGAAAAGGGTCCCCTGGCAGGGCTGCAGCCTCAGGGTTGTTATTTATTATTAAAGGTCTCAGGGTAAAACTTGAGTAGTTTTGTCATGGCGAATCATTTCTGCTGTGAACTCATCTGTGGGTAATATTGTAGATCTGCACACGCTCTCCGTGTTTGAAATTCGAGCTGAACCAAATTTATTTTGGTTGGCCGGAATCCGATCTAATGGTGATGGGTACGAGATTGTTTGTTTGTTTTTTTTTTACTTGGCAAATTTGCAGGTTTTACAAACATTCAGACATAATTATCAAAAGACTGGCACACACGTGCAAACAGCGATGGTGGAATATTCTTTTCAGGTTTAATAAGCTATAAGCCATCTAGAACGTTGAAGATATGAAGTTATTGAGTAGAGATTAATTTGTAATGCGATCAACTGTTTGCAAAGTGTACAGGTTCTGGAAATCTCTGCTGGCTTCCAGGCAGGCCATTCAGCACAGATAGTTTGATGGCATGAATGTCTGGAAGAATACTGAAATCCTTCTAGCTGTGGATTGGTGCATAATGGCATTTGACTTTTAATGTTCAAGTTAGTCCATACTGTGCCCTGCTGACGTCTTCAGATTCACATCTGAGAAGTGGCTGATTATTTCAGGTGGCAAGGTAGACCATCACATTCAGAAAAGTAGTCTAGAGGCAGAAACTCTAGGATGATGACAGCAGAGATTCTCGGGTGCTGCCTGTTGGTATCCCTCTTACAGTGATGAAGTAGAAGCAGCTTCTCTTTAGCAAGTGTCGGGATCCTGTGAATATCTTCTGAATATCCAAACTGACATATTAAGATGGTTTCATGTGCAAGAATCTCATTGTTGAGGATTGATTGACCTTTGCCCTTAAGGACTGGATTTGAGGAGCCTACGTACTGTATACACATATTTTGTATGCACTACATTTAAAACCACTAAGCCTGAAAAGCTCCCTTAAAGTGTCACCTCATGGCTCCACCAGTAGGTTTCGAATCGCTCCTCTTCTGTTCTGAACTATGTGTCCGACCGCAGTTCTGCTTTGCATTTAGTGGTGTGGGCTGGCAACGGTACCCTCTTGTCATGGGTGATGAACTCACAGCTGCTGCCTCATGGTAGGCTTCTCTGGTCTGCAAATCTGTGGAGATGAAAAGACAATGGGCCTGCAGCAGAGGAATTGAATTGATCGCAGTGCTCCATGTACAGCTGTGATCTTTAATTAGTCTCATAGCCTTACCTCCGGTTGTATAGGCTCTTTCTTTCCAGTGCTCTGGTAAACCTACTGAACTGTAAGTATCTGGATGCTGAAAGGCTCTTGCATTAGACATACAGCGAAGAAACCAGTCAAAGCAAAGCCGTTAAAAAACTCTGTAAACAACAACAAGTGCAAGAATTGGTGATTTATTAAATCTGCCAGTTATGCTCAGATTTGATTGAATTGTTCTGTTGAATTTGTTAGTATAAAGCAGGTATTCAAGGTTTGCGCCGTGCAGTTGTATGTTCATGTTCAGCCTTGTTGTAATGCCAAGGTATTCTCATTATATTAAGGGAAACTGCTAAGCAAATGAATAATGAAATAGATCGCGTCTAAAAAACCACGAGAAGACCTTGCTTAAACAACAGGAAGCGAGAAAGAAGAGACTTCCCCTCGCTTCAAGGCCACTGTGAAGGCCAGTTGGAGACCCATGGCCGGAGCCTGGGGTGGGGAGGCGGAGATTTGCAGGAGTTCTGTTTCCATGGAGCCCAGCCTGATGTGCTGGGACTGTGACCTGCAGAAGGCCTCAGTGCATGGGCACGCTGAATGGCTCTGCGCGATGTGATTGTACCACTCGCACAGAGAGAAGAAAGGCCTGATAAAAACCCATGTCCTCCCATGTTGCTCTGAGGGATGTTTAAATAATGTCTATTCACACTGGACACCGCAGGTCACTGAGTCATAGCTCCAGATAAGAAAAAGAAAGCAAGCCACGCTCGGTTTTCACTTAGTAGAGAGCCAACGAATGTCTTTGATTTAGTGTGTTCTTGTTAGATGAGACCTGAACATTTTGCGACCAAAAGGTCTTCATTAGAGTATCAAAACACACTTCACGCTGTGCAATAAACATAAAATAAACATGTGGCAGGTAAATATTCTTAGAATTACAGTGCTTCAGTTAAATGTTAAATTTAGAGAAAGTGGTAGATCTTTAACATAAGAAATGTCATAAGACAGGAGCGAGTTTAATCCTGTAAATTACTTATTAACGTGAAGGGTAAGATAAGAACTGCAGTATATTACACTCCAAGAAGGATGAAAGGTCGAATTTGACATTTATCCAATAGGGAGTCAGAAGTTTAAGGTTACAAATCTAGGAAGTGTTCACATTTAAAAGGAAATAATCTAAATTACTATGCCTCCTGGAACATTTAACCTTTTCTATACGCATTACTAGGAATAATTAATTGAAACAGCTGTCGTAATTGATTTTAATTATATGCACCTGATTGCCTCTCTGGCTGCTGGTGAGCACTTTATTGGATAACTTTCAATTTTTGTGCTCTGAGGGAGACATTTTAATGTCTACAACATCTGTGATCCATCTCAAAACTATTGTTTTTTGGGGGGTTGTTACTGAAGGTGTGGTTAGCTCTTGGTAATGCTGGTTGTGTTATTTCCTTTTGTTTACAGAGATTTCTTCCTCCAGCGGAAATGACAGGTTCTTTCCAGGTTCTTTCTGTTGTTGTTGTTTAATGATTCTCTCACGCTCTTCCATTTAACCTTTGGAATATGAATATGGGTGTGTGCTCGGAAACTGTGAGACTCTTGATGGTAGGTTAAACAGCTCGACAGCAGTGCTTCATGACTCTTCATCTAGACAAACATCTAACAAAGCAGTTCTTTAATTATTTCAACAATCAACTGGCTGATTATGGAATGCATTACAAGCTAAGCGCCGAACAACGGAGCAGATTGGAACAGCTGTCTTTTTGAATTTGAATTTATTTGGATGTAACATTCTTTGCTTAAAGGTCACGTTGCTGTTTGTTTGACAACTACCGTTTTGAGATTAAGTTTTTTAGAAGCCTTTTGATAGTCATGTCGATGTGTGCGGATTTGTAGTTTGATTTCTCAGAAACAAGCAGAGAGGTAAAAAAATTCCTTTTACTCCCACGGGTCCTCAGTCTCAAACTGTGTTTCTGTGGAAGTTGTGTAAGTAACCTTACCATAAAATGTAAAGAGCAAAAATGTTTTTCCCCCAATGCAAATATCACAGGTGGTCTACAAGTCTTTTTTTGTGTTTTAAAATTCATTATTACATCTTAATTTCTCATTACTGTTGACTAGATCCCCCTAGCACGTTTGTCCAGACTGCTACTGTACATTTTTCTCCAGCAGTCACTAATTGTTCATCTTGATTGCTAAGAGCAACTCTGTACACCTGGTCGTGGGTTATAAGTCGGATACAGTGGCTCCCCCCCCCCTTCCCAAATAATTTATAGATGAGTAATACAGCAGAAGATCGTCATTATAATTAGTCCAGAATTCTGTCAGTCAGTCTTTGTACAATAGAAGTGTTGGATCTTATTTATGTCTCTAGTGTGTAACAGCCCATTGTTTTGTCTTCTGTATTTCAGGATAAGCTCCAGAGGTGCATAAATGATGATCGGCTGAGTTGAGAAGACAGCTGCACAAGAATCTCTCCCGCTTCGCGTTTTATTTTTAAGTGCGTCCCCCTGTGGAATCACTGTAACGTTGTTCCGAATGGTATGCGGTTCTTATTGTCATCTGATTTATTCCGGGTTTGATTGTTTGCTTGTTGCAGAGGTGCTGAAATAGCCACTTTCATGCCAGCGATGGTAGGATGGTGGACCAGTGTGTATAAAGAGCTTAATACTTTACTGTCTGCTTTCACAGAAACCTGTCTTACATCAAAGCAGTTGTGTTTTACACATCAAAACCTTAAATTAGACAGTACAAGTAAACATTATGTTACATAAATATTTACCTATAATGCATTAGTTTCACACCATTCCTACAGGAAATCAGAACTCTGTGTAAATTGACTCTTCCCCCCCAACAATTACACTAACCCCAAGAAACGGATCCATTTCTGATGTGCCGAAGAGCACGTCCTGTAGACAGAAGCTCCTCTCTGTTTAACGTAATGTAGTTCCTTTTTGAGCCCTGTCAGATGGTAAATGCTACAGCATGTCAAAGGATAGGGTAGCTGCGTCAGCATGCGTAGGCTGCAAAGGAACAAGTAATAGGTTTATTCAATGCTGAATATATCATGTATATTGTGTGCTGTATATCATAGGATATACAAAGAGGTTAAGGTGTGAACTGTTCGCAACAGATGCTAATTCTGTCAGTAGCTCTGACACCCTTTTGCTGAGGTGTTTCATTTTGATGATGAAGTCGAATAAAAGACAGAAAGTTTACATTCCAGATACACGCGTTTGCGTTCCTTTCTAGGCCTTCATTCTTAGGCTAGTGCCATTGTAAATATAATGGTAATAAAACCAATTGTTTCTCAAGCTCAGGTAAACCATATTTTTAATTGGAGTGTGTTTGTGTTTAGTCTCCTTTACTTGAAATGGGAAAAATTGGAGAATCAAGTGAATTTCCTGTGCCGTTGATGGAAATATGCTGTGCTACGTGCTGATTTTTGCTTTTATTTCTAAAAAAACACGTTTTCGTACAACATTGTGGATCTTTTGTGCACTACAAGCTTTGCTGTAATGATCAGTGTTGAAACCGCACTGGAACTGTAATATAAAGGACCGTGGTAGGCATCAGATCTGGTATATTTCAAACCACTTCACAGGACTTGAACTGGTCCAGACCATTATTTTGTTTTAATTGGGTTGCAGCGTAACCAGAAGGTAATTTGTGTTTCTTCTTGTGTCCTTCCCTTAACCTTGCTGTGTCCCTGCAGCCATCTGTATGATGAGTCTGGGGCTATGGCCAGCGAACCCCTTGAAGGCTTCCATGAAGTTAACCTAGCTTCACCCACCACTCCCGACCTGCATGGCTTAGCGGAGACCCGAGCCCTCAAACACAGCTCCTCGCCCAACGTCCTGTACCGTACCCCCCCCTCTGTGAGCGCCGGCCCCTGCCCGCCCAGCGCCCTGCGCGCTGACCAGCTGCCCACTCAGCCCGTGTACTCTGCCCCCAGGCACCTGGGCAGCGAGGAGCCCCACAATGGCAGGTTGGTGGTCTTGTAGAGGGCAGCCAGCGGTGGTCCATCCGTCCTTTTTCATCCAGTTCAGGGTCGGGGGGTTTGAGTCTGGCAAGCAAGGGGCACAAGGCAGGATACAGCCTGGATGGGACGCCAGTTCATCACACACAGACAGACGTACACACTCACACCAGGGCCAAATTTCCCAAAAGCCGGTTAACCTACCAGTATGTCTTTGGACTGTGGGAGGAAACCACACGAATAAAGGGAGATCATACAAACTCCACACGGACAGCACCCCGAGTCTTGAATTGAACTCAGGCCCCCAGCACTGCGAGGCAGCAATGCCGACCACTGCTCCACTATGCCATCCACTTCAGCTACATTCACAGGTTTCACTTTCCAGATGTTATTTTTTCAAAATGCAATTCAGTTTCCTTTGATGATGTAAAGATGGTGCTTGCCAACTTCATCAACAACAACAACAACAAAAGGCTTTTTATTAACTGTTGAAGCCTACAATTTAAATCGGTTCACCTAGTGAAAAATCCTATATTTTTCTTCGTTTTATTTTGTGCTTAGATATTCAGACTGTTACTGCATCTGTAAAGATGTAGGGTTACTGCCATGGATCATGAATATTTCATAGATCTATACATATTTAATAGAAATAATGTAAATGTAATTTTATGGCGTAAATGTCGCTTGAAGCAGACATCCAGTTTCTCCAGAAAGATCAGTGTGACTAGTGTAAACTGGAAAAGCTATGGTAGTAGATATGCCTATATTGTACAGTGAGTATTGTGCTCATGTGTTTTATCTAAAACCAGGGGCATTGGCCATTTGTCATTCATCTCAATGCAGCCTGAAATTCTTGCTTCCAGAGCAAGAGTGTACACCTTGGCTCAGGTCACAAGTTGCTTTTGTGCCATTGTTGTGACTCCTGGGCTCCCGAGGTTTTCCTCCGGGAACAGAGAAGGGCCTCCTTTGCCCTGCTGCTGCTTGCCAGGCCAGCGTGAACTGTGCTGCCCGTGTCATTCCAGTGTCCCAGGGGCGGACGCTCCGTTTTCCCATGGTGCCCGGCTGGAGGCCGACTTCCAGGAGGGGGTATCGGGAGGGCCGGGCGGCGAGGACGGCGTGGAGACTCTGGGCCTCAGCACCGACAGCCTGTCCCACCTCAGGAGCCCCTCGGTCATGGAAGTAAGAGAGAAAGGGTATGAGAGGTTGAAGGAGGAGCTTGCTAAAGCCCAAAGGGTAAGGCATCCCCAGCACTGCACGCGAACGTGACTCTCTTTCACAGTCTGTACTCTTCCACAGCTGTCCACAGAACTTTCCAGAAGCAGTCTGGGCGAAGTACCTTGTTCAAGGGTATGGCAGCAGTGTCCCATTTGGGATTTGAACCTTCCAGTGTCAAGTCCAGAGCCCTGAGCTGTACTTGTTGCCGTCACTGTCCTACACAAACTAAAGCAAGGTGTTAAGGCTCAGGAGCAGGCTGAGCAGCGTTACAAATTCACAGACGTGGCGGTATTGTTCTAAATACTGTACAAAACACAATGGCAAAAGGTGTATTCAGCTCAAATGTCTTATCTATTAATATTGAGCGTATTTTTTTTACTTTTACCATCAGGAGAACTAAAAAATCATTGTAACTTAGTTGGTCACCGATCTTGTGACTCTTTAAAAAGATTTTGCAATCAAACTTCTACCATTTTAATTTGAAATTGGAACTGTTGGGCATTAAAGGTTAATGTGTCAGCCCAGCAGCTTGATATAATAATTGGTTATTATTTCAGGAAAAAGAGTAAAAAAATCTAAAAGCAAAATTAAGACATTTCTGAATTTTATTAAGACAAACATAATTAATATGTGATAATTAAGAATAATATTAAGAAACAGTGTGGCAGTTTGATTTTATTCTTTTCTGATGAGCCCGTGAAAAAGGAGCCTCTTCCATCCTTGGCCTGTTCATACTGAGAGCTCTATTGATGGTGAAGGCATAGGAGGAGAATGGGAAAAGTCTTTAGATTTGCCCTAGTCTGAATGTCTGATCCTGACAAAGACAGCTTTCACAGGAATGGAGCAGGGCAGTGTGCAACATGGTAGTTCTTCAACAGGAAATTAGACCAAAATCCTCTTCGTTTCCAGCTGTGTTTCAGGGTTAAAACTGAAGGGGGTTCCATTCGGTTTCCTTCATTCATATCCTGCAGTTACCTGGAATTAGTCAGGTCCTTGTCTGCTGTGTCAACACTCTCCACAAACGCCTCCAAAATAACTGCTGTGTGTATTTCTGGCTGGCTTTTGTTCATACAATTAGTGATGAATCGGTGTTGGACTAAAGGTGATGCTTAAAGTAATGTATATATACCAGTTGCATTTGATTACTAAAAATGTTGGAAAAGAAACATTTAGTCCAATCGGTGTTGGACTAAAGGTGATGCTTAAAGTAATGTATATTTACCAGTTGCATTTGATTACTAAAAATGTTGGAAAAGAAACATTGCCCTTCTCTGGCACCCTACAGCACAATAGGAAAGAATGCATTTTGCGCTTAAAAAAACTGTGGAATATCCAAGTTCCTATGGATATCGTTATGGGTTAAGAAGGGAACCAGTGTTCGATTTGACTGGCCTTGTGAATCTCTGTTGCAGACAGGGATCACCAGAGGGAAATGGGACTTGTAGTGAGATGGGGATACCCAGCATATCCAAAACCTTCTTCCATGACATATGGGCTTCCCTGTATAGCTGGAGCTGGAATTCAAATGGGAGAAAATACATTTACATATATAATTATTGTAACGTTGTCAGTTATTTTTATGACAAGATATGGCAAAACAGACAGTTCAAGTCTCAGAGTCCGCCATGTGGTAGCAGTGTGTTGAGTTTATTCCGTACCCCCAAGTGCTGTCCTGCAGCAGGTCTTACAAATAGCATTGCAGTGTTTTTCTCATGATAAAATGCTTCTCTTGCAAATATGTACTTATTTGTATGTTTTAAAAATCCCCTTTCTAGCTCTGGTAAATTAATAATACAGATAGATACACAACCATGGTAAAGAAAAACAGTTGGGAAATTTTATTGAAAACCAGTGCTTAGAATGTACTGTAACTACATATAAAACATTTGTTTTGAGACTTTAGTCCCTTATTTGAATTTTTCATGCCCTTGTTTCCAAGCCACTCGTAAGCGTGCAGATCCCCAGGTGGAAAATAGGTTAATCACCAGCTCCGAGGAGCCATGTGTCAGAGGCCTTAATCTGTGCTGACATTGAGAAATCCAGAGAGATCTGTCTGGCCTGCCAGCGAAAGCACAGGTTGTACTGTGAAAGGAAACTTTATTCCTCTCTGGAATGCAGTCTCTCTGCACAACTAGGAGCTTAGCCTTCTTATTAGGAACTTCCAAATAAGTGCTTAGTGGTACACTGAAGATACTAATATTAACAAGTACAGTATTGTAAGTGTCCTTATGCATTTCTGCATCCTAAGCACAATTTGAATTTAGTCTACCACATCCTTGTAATAAACACCACATAGACAGGTTTCTTCGTTAACCTGCTCTCTGAAGTCCGTTAACTTACCGTAATGTGTACTTGCTTCACTGTTCTAAGGCACTTTATGCTTTTTTCCCCTTGTAATACATAATGCATGCTGCAGCCATCCAGAACAGCTAAGTTTGCAGTTGAGAGCTGTTGTCATTTCCAATTTGAAACAAAAGCATGTTTTCTTTAATGGGCAGGAATGCATTTCAATTTCTTTGACAGTTTCCAACAGAGTAATGTGAATTCAGCTCCCAGTTGGTCATGGATAAACAACTTAAAAGGCTAACAAGAAATGATTGAGTTACATTTTTCGAAATGGACACTAATATCTCGTATATACCCCTGCCCTTCCACAAGCCGACTGCTTAGGCTATCACCTGTACAGGGTTTGCTGAGATTTTTCTCTTTTTGAGGTATCCATTTTGGGGAACTGTAATTCCTCCTATTTTTTTGTTTAGGTAAAGTATAGTGTCCCTCTGTAGCATTATGTTTACTCTGTATGTTCTCTCCTGTTCCTGTATTATAAACTATTCTACGCTTGAGGCCTTGCAAACTTACTAGTGTATGCACACCTTTATTACCATACAAAATTACTTTTTGCAGTTTATTGGCTATATACAGCAGGGACAGACAATTAACATACCATTAAGTATATGGGTCCAAAAAGTGAGGGTGAGATTGGAGCAGGATTTGGAGAACTGTGATATTGAAGCGCGTGCACAAAAAGAGAGATGGGTATTAACAGATAACGATGAAACACAATCCAGGTGTGAAACATGAAATTTATATAGCATAGCATTGAAATAACTAAAACTGTTTAATCTAGCCTAAATTTATTTTAATAAAAAGGGAAACCCAGATAAAAGCTATTGCAATTTGTGTAGGTAGATTACACTAGGTCCATAGCAAAGCTGTCTTTTTAACAGAATTACTTTGCTCTTGGCCCTGTTTTTTGTATGTTAGAGGCAGTTGCCCTTTAGGACTTGCCCACGATCATCATTTTTCAAATACATTTTCGTATTTGTTTGGTCACAAAGCAATTCCAAATATAAGCCAGATTCTGTTTTTATGCGTTTGAAAGTTTTTTATTTTTTTCACAAAACTAACATACACTAAAAAACACAGAAAACAAGACAAAAACAGCCAGACACTGAACCGAAAGCTCACACTTGCTTATGCCTTTTTACAGATTTCTAATTAAGATGAGTTTACGAGTTGAAATCCGTGATAAAAGTAATTACAAAATTATTTTATGCGTTAAACAATCAGGGATATGTACAAAGCCCAGATCCTATGGAATTGCTTCGTTGTGCCTGTCCTACAGAAACGACAAATTCAGTTGTTTTGAATGGCAACACAGCCGAGAACCCCAGTGCTGGAGAAAGACTACAGAGCCTTAGTGTACTGAATTAAATTCCCTTTGACTGTGCACGTCAGTGTCAGAACGCTTCTTTGAAGGCTTCTCTGAAGGACCATCCTGTGGAAGAGGGGGCTGTGGTTTCAAAAAGACAGAAAAGGCACGTATGCAAAAGATTGCAGAGGCTTGCCGACTTGTCAGTCCGCTTTGAAACGAATTAACAAAGACCAGGAGGGATTATGGTGGGACACATGGGTTCAGCTTGCAAGGACTGTGGAGAAAGGCTGAAAACATTTCTTACTCCCCTTGTAATTATAGACTCTGAATCCGCACGCAGAGTGTGTTAGCCTAAGAAGCATGGCTGACCTTGTTGTCTAGTATTTTCACCCATTACCTTATCACTTATTTCAGGGCAGAGGTATTTTGCCTGTTGCCATGGTGCTAATCCTGACAGTGCTGTGTATGTATGAGGGATCTGCAGGAAGGTGTAAAGGACATGTGGGTCTGGACTTCAGTGGCTTGATCGGGGGGGAGAGGGGCTGGACTGCCCACAGTTCAGTGCTGTAGCTTGAAGGTGTGGAAGAAGAAGATTCTGTCACAGCCCAATGGTATACTGAACATTAAAACAAGCCTATCGTTACTTCAGTATTTCACAAATTTTTGTAGCAGGTACACTGTCATTTTATTGAAAAGACATGACTTGGTAAATTCATTATGCTGAATGACTTTCGTTATGAGCAGGGATTGATAAGCAGGGCTGTGCTGTGAAAATCGACATGTTTGTGACTATCGCTGGAAGCACTACAAGCAGTACATCAGCAATGCATGCTTTGCACCAGGTTGCAGGTACGGTGTTATGAGAATCTGTCCCTTTCCTCTTGTAGAGCCTGGACAAGCAGTGTTTGGGTGGTGTGAAACATAGCAATCTTTATACCACAGGTACTGAAAGGTGTTTTCCCAAGCACATTTCTGAGTGGAAAGCACAGCTTTTTATCATAACTACATTTTATATCGCAGCACGTATTAAGACCATTCTAATTTCTGCTTTTTTTTTGTTGGTCTGTCATAGCGTTCACCATTAAAACCATTATTGCTTATTGGCAGTATGTGAAAGTGCTCAGTTGAGTAATATAGAAATGGCTAACTCAAACATTTTCCTTTTGAGTCCTTACACATATCCTTGCAGTTCCTGGATGTCTGAATTCCAGTGGCCAGTGGCGCTTGGGAAAAGGTGTTTTTATTTCTGAAAAACTCTTGACAGAATCAAAGCTGTATTGCTGGCTTGCAGAGGTGTTTTCTTGTGTGTTGGATAGGAGGGTTGCTGAGGTGCAAACTGCAGACCCGCAGTATACCTGCTTTAAAGAATCTGAACATACTGTACAGCATATACTTTACAGTTTCGGCAGAGAAATAAGGCCTTTTCCTTTTATTTTTTATTTTATTTTATTTTTAAGGAACTTAAGTTAAAAGACGAAGAATGTGAAAGACTATCTAAAGTAAGGGACCAACTTGGGCAAGAACTGGAAGAACTCACAGCTAGCCTGTTTGAGGTTTGTTTGGATTCTTCATCACAATGAACCACTTGAGTTTCTGTGATTGAGCACTTTGAGCCAGTACGGATGGAAAGACATAAAGCTATTCAGTTGGTTTAGCACATCTGATTACCCTTTTCTCCTCTATAGGGTTGTTATAAGCTGGTCTCAAAATCTTGTTTTGTAAAATAAAAGAAGATTTTGGGGAAATTATGCATTAATTTGAACTTGAATTTGTGTCATTAATTCCCACAGAGCAATTCCCCCCAAAAAAGTGCCGTGGCTTAATCCAGAAAAAATAGCATTTTTTCTCACCGTTTTTATTAAATATTTTCAGATGAAATCTGCCCCCATTCACATCATAAAGGTGCGACATTTCTGCACTCACTGAGGTGTGATAAGTGGATTTCACATGTGGTTTCACAGATACTGCTAATGTGTTCATATTATTCTTATCAAGAATTTGTTTCTCCACTTTGCTTGTGAGTAGGTGTACAGTAAGGGGGTGAGTCTGCCTCCTGTTGGAGAATCTGCAGAAATAAGTTTGCTCAGGTTAATATAGTCCAAAAGAAAGGTTATAGAGGAAGGCATTCGGCTCATCTAGCTCATTTGGTTGCTAAAAGCTGCTTGACCAAGGATCTCATCCATTGTTTCTTGAAATAAGCCAAGGCATCTTCATTAGCAGCATGCCTGGGTAGCTTGTTCCCGACTCTTCTAATAGCAGATCTCTTACAATCGAGAGCCATTTCACACATCACAGAGAAAAGAAGCTTGTCCAATAAATTCTTCTCTGCCATAATAAAGAATTGGAGCCATGCATAAACAACCACCAGCAGATTTACAGTTAAGCTGTGCTAAATCAGTCCATTAGCTCTATGCCGTTTTAGTTGTTAGTTCCTCTCTAATAAAATCTGTCTGGAATCTGTCTTCCTAGCTTAACGTTTGTTTTCCTCTTTCTTCCTTTTTTCGTTTTAAAGCTGTGTCTTAAAGGGACTGACAGGCTTTGTTTTGGGGGTGGACTTTCAGAAGGGCTTGGCTTGCTTGGGACGTTGGTTGAGGTTGGTTTAGAGGTGGGTGGTTAAGGCTTGTGACAGGAAGTGCGCCCAGGTAGCGGCTTTGGCCTTTAACCATGTGCTGCTCCACAGGAGGCCCACAAGATGGTGAGAGAGGCCAACGTGAAACAGTGTGCCGCAGAGAAGCAGCTGAAGGAGGCTCATGGGAAGGTGAGTGGAGAGCGCCTGGCCCTCTAAATGGGCTCATTCAGGTGGAGCAGGTGAAACATTAACAAGGCCGTTGCTTTGCACACTGTGCAGTGGTTTCAGTGCTGCAGTAGGTACCAGATCAGTGCGGCACCGAAGTAGCTGTTGAGGAAGATGAGGGCACTCAAAGCACAGCACCTTCCAGTTGAACATCACGAAGTGCAGAAGGACGCCTTTAGTACCCTGATCAGTACCATTTTTTGTGTGAATGTGAATTTGAAAGAGAAGAACAGCCCTAATCCCAACTAGAATGAGTGCACCGGTGTTGACTGTCTCGAGCATGTTTTATTTCACAAAGCACGTGCTTCTGGGAAGAAAGCAGAATTAACATAACAATGTTGGACTTTGATCTTAATTGATATTGATTGATATTATGCGTCAGCATGCGTAGGCTGCAAAGGAACAAGTAAAGGTTTGTTCCTTGCTGAAAAGAAGAAAAAAAATGTTGAATACATTTAAACAACAGAAATGCTTGTGATCCTTTGTGTGTGCATGTGGAAAGAGACACTCTTTTCATCACGATAAAGAGTCCCGGTAGTGTATAAGAGCTAATGGCAAAAACAACGCAAAAAAAAAAAAGCCTCACCATTTGTGTCGTTGTGCCCGTTTGCAGATTGATGTGCTGCAGGCAGAGGTAGCAGCTCTGAAGACCCTGGTGTTGTCCACCTCCCCAACCTCTCCCAGTAAGGACCTGCCCCCGGGCCCCAGAGCCCCTTTCAAGAAGGGCCACGCCCGGAACAAGAGCACCAGCAGTGCCATGGTGGGCAGTCAGCAAGAGTTCAGCGCCACTCAGCCCATTGTCAGGGACTGCAGAGAGGTATCGGCCTGCTGGCTCCTTGTGCTGTCGCACTGCCCTCTGCTGGACACTTCTGAGCCAGCCTCGGGCAGTAAACAATCATCTCACACTGCCTTCATTACACCACACAGTTAGGACTTCCTTTCCAAGTTACTTCAGGATACTTACTTGAGAGGTTCTTTCTGGTTATTCACTGCAGTCTTGAAATTGTGAAAGCTGAGATGATGCCGAATGCAGGTAGTTTCTGAATTTAGACTTGTTAAAAGTTATGCATACTTCAGTTTGCTTGTTTTTAAAAACATCCCTTTTCCTCACTGGATTTACTCATGTGCAAGTGAAGGGAGGTGAGAACATGTTAGTTCAGTGTTTATTTGAGACATAAGTTACAAAGCTGGCAATTTTTCATTTAAATGCCAAATCTTAATCCATAGAGTAATGTATTAATAAGGAAAATGACTAGAATATGGAAAAGGTTACAAATGAGACAAGGCCACTGCTGTTTGGTAGTTAATAATTAATCCAAGGATCTCATCCAGCCATTTCTTGGGGGAAAAAAAAAGTATCACCTTCAGCAACATGTCTATGTAGCTTGTTCCATTGGGCAAAAGTACTTTGTTTTCTGTTTAAAATACTCTTCCATGTACTTTCCACTAGTGTACTCTAGTACTCGTTTCTCTGTTCATTCTGAAGAAACATGCTGGATTGATGCTGGGTTTTAAACCTTGTTGCTTACTGATATGAGCAAACAGTGTTTCTCATGTGAAGTCTTACGTAGCAGTACTGATATTCACCCAAACTCCTGTTTCACACTACACAGGAAAATGGAGGTTAGGGTTCTTTCAGGAACTATGTTCTGCCATTGATTGCAAAAGATTAAAATGAATGAAAGCCATCTTCCCTAATGGTTCTGGATTCAGTAATGGTCCATTATTAATGGTCTGGTCACATACCACTAATAAACTCAGTGATTAACCCAGTAATTCTCTTAAAACAATTTACTGTACATTTATTCCTCTGTTTACATTCTGTGTGTTATATTGCACTTTTTGTGGTAGTTTGTGACTTTTGTTTTCCTCGCAGGTGGACACTCTGCTTTTCAGCGAGTTCAAGGCATGGAGAGAAGAGCCCACTCTTGAGAGGTCTTGTTCCTTTTTGGATCGGATCTACAGAGAAGACATCTACCCCTGCTTGACTTTCTCAAAAAGTGAGGTGAGGACATCGCTTTTGAAGGCTATGCCCATAAATTGTGTTCAATTTGTGTTAAAGAACAGAGAAGCAGCATCTAAGCAGCTACACAATGGCAGGAGAGGAGTGCAGCTTCAGTTCAGGTTATGTAATACAAATGTATCCAGTATATATTCCCCAGACCAGTCGGGCAGGATTGCAATACAGCACAGCTCTTAGTGATCTGCTTTAACTAGTCATGACTTGGTTGGAGCTGTGTAACAGATTTGCTTTGCTCCTCATGTGCTAAAGAGACATATACAACAGAAAGCCCTCTAGGACTAGAGCTGGGAATCCCTGATGTGTACCCTGACAGCCCAAGGCTGGATTTTATCTCTTTTTCATAGCATTTTTTAAATGCATAGATATTCCAGCAAACTCTATTAATATTTTACAGCAGATAGATTGCCAGTGTAAAAGGAAAACTACGGTTAAAAACACTTCTTCTAAATAATTAATAATTAATGTGCTGTCGTTCTCTGAAGTAGCACGAGACTGCCCCCTCAGACGTGTTCCTGTCCGTGAACAAGCTTGCTTACACCTTTAGTAAACAGGCCCCTTGTTCCACTTCACACTTCAGAACATCATGTGGAAGGAGCTCTGTTGAGGATTCACATCTATGATCAGCATGAGTGCATTAGAAATAACATGTTTAAAGGTTGCTCAAATCTTTCAGTGCCATGGCACCATTTCAGTGGAATAACCAATCTGAAACATTGGAGGGCATTTGCTTCTGGAGCATTTTTTGTTTCAAAGGGAAAAATGCAGCTGTAAAGCTTAAATACGCAGGACACGTTTTTGCAGTTACTTATTTTTGCCGAAGGTTTTAAGCTTCAGTTGCATATACTGAAGAAGTATTAACCTCCTCCTGCGTGGGTCTTTTGAATTTGGTCTTTAAGAGTTCCAGTGACTGATTCTGTGAGCACATGGCCCCTAGTCCAGAATTTCTCTTGGGCTGGTCTTTCTGCACTGGAGATCTCCATTTGCAGTCGTTTCCATTGATCCCTGTAGTTTGCAGAATATGGCTTCTCTAATTTTATTAAAGATCTGTATGAATGCTCAGCCAACAGTTTTGTTCCCCCAAAGTTGGCGAACTAAAATCTGTGTATTTTAATGTTTAATGACTTTAATGACTTAACACATTAATTATTTAGCAAAAAAGCATTGTACTGGAAAACGCATGATTTCACCAAGTCCCATGATGTCATGTGAAGTTTGATTAGGAAGTTCTGGGAGTACAGAAATATTTGCCCTTGCAGAGTGAAATGACCCGAAAATGATGAAGTTGCCGGTTGTTGCCCATATTGGTTCTGTGAAAATGATACAAGTGGGAGCTGTGAGTTGCCAGAAAATGAGTTTGTGCAATTTTGATGCCTATGGGTTTTTGCTCCTTACCAAGGCTGTGTTTTAGATTCATTTGAATGTGTCTAGAATAAGAATCAAAGCATGAGCTCATGACCTGTCAAATTGATGTTGAAATCTCAACACTGCCAGGTTTAGTGACCGTGGTTTTGCAGTTGCCAGCTGTCAACCCCAAACACGTCAAGCATTATACTGCCCAGCAAAAGGGCATTCTTAAGGCTGGTTTCAAAACCTCCTCATCAGAGCCTATCAGATATAGCAAAAATAGCAGGAAGGAAGGTGCAGTTCATCATATCTTCCCCAGGGTATGGTCGATCAAAGCTGTGATTTTCTCTAGGCTACCGAAATGTGACGCTGTCCCAGGCAGTTCTGTTGATTAGTGATCTTCTCTGGTGAATCGTGGTTCCAACTGTTTTGCTCCAGCGGATGCAAGAACGTGGAGATCGGGAGGCCGCAAATTCCAACCACCCTGTTGACATAGTACTGGTGCTATGCTGTGCATCACCATTAAAAAAAAAAAATGGACCTTGTTTTCAACGATGGTACAGGTTGGATGACTTAGATTTACAAGATGGCCTCCTGCCACTCTGCTATTGAGGTATTTTAAGTCTCACGCCCACGTTTTTGCTTCCCCTGTCACACAGACTTGCAGTACGATGAAATTTCGTACTCAGCCAACATGGCAGTAATGTGGAAGAAAATAAAAAGGCATCACACATCCGCAGTATGTTCCACGGAATCCTGATATCAACCCCATTGAGCACACGTGGGGTCGCAGATGTTGAAGACCACGCTCCTGCATAACAAATAACACAACATGGAACCTTTCCATTTGCACATCCCTACCACCACAAAGGGCTTACACTTCTTGGGCATATTATGCCTCTTGGCCATATTGTCCTTCGCTCTTTGGCAGGTTCTTCTGCTTCGAGATGGACAATTCCCTTTGTTATGTTCTGTTTTGTTATTGCTCATTGTACTGAATTGTGGTTACGGTTGTTTCTTTTTTTGCTGTTGCCTGTGGCGTAGACCTCTGGCTGTCATAGTGTTTTCTACACCCCTTAGTTGGGGAATCGGAGCTCACGAAGGCTTCATCTGAAAAGGCTAGGCCAGCTTTTAGGCCTCTGGGTTTCTGGTACTCCTGTACCTGAGCTCTCAGCTGGTGGGGGACTGTGCTTGTGTTGTGTGCCTGGGCGAGCTGTGTCAGGGTTCCTCACTGATGGCGGCAGTGTCAGCGAGCTGTTCCCACACTTGCCACTGGTGTCCTTGCCCACAACTCCAGAGTCCTCTGCTTCTGCTAGCTTTTTGCCAGCAGTTCTATGACTGGGCAGTAGCTTTTTTTTTTGTTAGCCACTGATAGTATAACTCACTGGTAATTAAATTAAAGAGCTGTCCTGTCGGTCTTTCAAAGGTGTTTATTTCCTTCTGCCAATGTACTGTATAAGATATAAAGAGATAAAAAAACACTCAAAAAGCAGAGCCGCTTTCCACAGGCAAAAGCAATATAAACACTGGAACCAGCTGGATGTGCGTTCAGTACTCCAACATTAATAACAGAATAAATTTTATGTAGCATTTGTCAACATTTCAGCAAACAAGCTTTCATCAGGACACATGTCCTGCCAATTTGTCATGATGAAGGCTTGTTTGCTGAAATGTTGACAATTTTTAAATACAATTTCGAGTATGGAACATGCTTCCAGCCAAGACTGCTGTTAATACTTTATAAGATGCATCAACTGATATATACAGCACACCTACGGACTGCTGGAAAAAACACAAGCTAGTCTAGTCCCTTATTTGACATTGTAATAAGATATCCTGCCATGATGCCGACTCTGATTAATGAAAAACAGAGTCCCTGACGTCAGGTCTTCTGTAGTCCCATGCTGCTGTTATTCATTCCTTCAGAGATAGAGCAAGCTTACTGCATATCTAACAGAGGCAGTAATAGTAGGAAGGTAATGATGAGACCTTTTATAAGACTTTTTTAAAATAACTATTCTGCCTGTAGTTTATAGAGTACAGGCAGTGCTTTGTTTTATGACTTTAGTATTAGAATTTAGCACTAAGTTGTAAAAGAGCCCCTTCCTCCCGGCTCTGGATTTTTAACGTCATGCTGTTGCTCCAGGTGCTTGCTCGCTTTTCCTCTCACCCGCCCACACTCCGCAGCACACCAACTGCGAGTGCCAACAGCAGTCCCATTCCCTCTCTTTCCCCCCTCTGTGTTGGCAGCTGGCGTCGGCCATCTTGGAGGCGGTGGAGAAGAACACGCTGAGCGTGGAGCCGGTGGGCTTCCAGCCGCTGCCTGTGGTCAAGGCCTCAGCCGTGGAGTGTGGGGGACCGAAGTGAGTACAGAGCGGCAGCGGCTCAGCCGCAGATGATGATGATCATGACCATGGCCATATCAGCTTACTTTCTCTTCCTGCTTTGGCCTATCATTCCTTTCGGTTTACAATTCGTAACAGCCTTGGCTACATATTAAAGTTGATTTCTAAGAGATTAATCCAATAATTTGAAGGCCCTTTGAAATTCACGGTGAATTTGAGTAGGATCCCAACCTTGATTTAAGTCACTTGATTGACGTCTTGTGCTTTATAACTGGAATCGGGTTCATATCTGTCCAAGGGAATTTCTCAGAGTCTTAAAATCTTCCCCATAATGTTAATTCTCCACCGCCACTCTGCAGTACATCGGAGATCTCTTCCGCCATACTCCTTTCTGTTAACCTGCAGGTCTGCGCTTACAGTCTTCGTTAGCATATTGGATGCAAGGGTAGCGAAAGAAACATTTTAGAAAATAAGTGAATTAGTGGCTTAAAGTAATGCAGATTGGCTTGTCTAAATCCTACGCAGTAAGGATAACTAGTACTTAGTTTGGTTAAGTAAAATCCAATATTCTAACTGGAGGTGTCCTTCTTGTTTGTTCGCTGAGCGTTCTCTTTATTTTCACTTTTGTTCTCTTGTTTCAGCTTTCTTTGTCGTTTGCTTGGCCTCTTTTTCATTGCCTCTTCATTTCTTTTCTTTCTGTTGTCTTGCCTTAGTGGCTGGAGGTCTGAAATTATAGCGTAAGTTGCCTCACGTGTCGGCCATCTTCCCCACTTCCACAATCCTGCGCTCTCGTCTGCGTTTTTAGAAAGAGGTCGGTTTCGGATTAAAGAATTTTAGTCCCAGTGGCCCATATGTAAATATGCCTGTACAGAGCAGGGCCTCTGTCAGTATTAATTTTTAGTGGGTTTTTTTTTAGTACAGACTACAGATTAGTTAGACTGGAAAGACTTTTAGGCAAAGATAAAATGAGGTTCTTGTGGTGTAACAGGGCTCAATACGCTGAACCAGTCACAGCAGCAAAATGGCTGCTCTCTGAAGTCTAGACAGTGTAAAATGCTGGTGTGGCAGGAGACCTGCTGTTTTAGACATTGCAGAGTTATCTGCTGTCTGAGAGTGAAGCTGTTCCTGCTTGCCACCACGATTGAAACCCAGAAGGGGCAGGGAGAGCTGTGCTCTTCACACTTCACACTGGAAAAATATTCACATTCCTGAGGTGTCATGATGCGATCTGGCTTCTTTTTTTCCTGATAGTGGACACCGAGAGCGACACAGTCACTCAAAAGGGGGAGTTTTAAACTTTGGGATGCCCTACTCCCAAGGGATTTTGGTGAGGGATAGTTGGATAAGATTCAGCGAGAGCATAGCCTCTCTGCTGTTAAAAATGTAGAAAGCAAAATCATGTTATTGTCCCAATAAACCCTGAGGTCAGGAGCAAGCCATCGTCGGCTTTAACTGATCCGGAGGAAAGTGTTGCAGACGATTAGCTTTCTGTCAGGCCGGTACTCAGGTGCCACAGGGCTTACAGGATTCCTTCCCATCTCTGCTTTCATCCTGGTAATTTAACGAATTAGTTGTTCTTTAACCATGCCGGTGCTTTAAAAATAACTGGAAAACCTCTAGCCCTGGAGTGCCCTGAGGAGAAGTGGGAGTGGTCAGGAAAAAAACTGTGCAAAACCACAGAAACTCATCCGTGAATCCAAAGCTCTAAGTAGGGGGTAAAAAAGGGAAAAGCTTGTATTTTCATAGGGCAGCCTCAGCAGTGCTCAGTATTTGTGTCTTTGTCTTCAGAAAGTGTGCACTCAGTGGCCAGACCAAAACCTGCAAGCACAGAATCAAGTTTGGCGACTCCAGCAACTACTACTATGTGTCGCCCTTCTGTCGGTACAGGGTAAGTCAGAACACAAGTACAGTGTTACTCCTCCCTTATGTATCTGCCTATATTGGGACAAGTCATTCACTTTTTTAATGTGATGAGAAAATGTAAAATGTCTTTGGTAATGATGGCAGCAGATCAAATTCAGGCCGTTCCGAGAACTGAGCCGAGAGTTTGTACTAGTACCACGTCACGAGTTCAGTGCTTTCATCTTTAGTGCTTTGTTTATTTTCAGTAAATGAACATTTTGCTTTTGTTCCCTCCATTTTATGTCACCTGTCTTCAAATTAAGTATTGAGGGTAGATTGATTTGAAAGCTCTATACCGTGGACAGATATAATACAAACTGCAGTACAGATGCGTGTATTGCAACATTATTTTTTTTTATATATATCTGCCCACTCTCGGATTTCACTGAGATCAGATGTACAACAGACAAAAAAATGTAGAAAAAAGATTTTGTATGCTTGTGCAGTGTGCACGTGGAGTGCAGATTTGTGTGAATGTGAAACTTAAGTAGTGAGACTGGTGAGACCTGTAAGCGGAGTAGATATCTATTTGGGAAAGAAAGAGAAGAGTTAAAAATGGGATTCCTTTACTGCTTTTCAGTCTAATCCTTCCGTAATTTGATACACAAGCTTCACTGCAAATTTAATTAAGCTCTCCCAGCTCAGAGCAGACCCAATTACTGTATACATTCAGCCTATCCAGACAAGAACACTTTGACTTCTTTGAAAATTGTCAACCCAGCATTTGGTCACGTCTCTGAAATTCAAAGCTCTGCTCTATGATAATTGAGAATATTCTACAACTACACAAAGAATTGGCCCTGATCATTCCAGCTGATAGCTCGATCTGTTATATTTTGAGGGGTGGGGGGTTGTGAAAGCCTGCATTTTAACTGCAGAGATTCCTGTTTAGTCTCTGAGGCCCAGTAAATAAACAGGGTTTCCCCTCTATTCAGGTTGTGAAAAAAATAGCTTTGAGCTTGAAACACTTAAACTTCTTTATTGACTTAAATGAGTATTGAACTTTAAATTAGCTACATTTACCCAGAAAAATAGGTTAAAAAAAAGAATTACTACAACTCTGTAAACACTATTTGATAATTCATTTATTTTAACTAGGGTTAAATACATATTTATCATACATTTTCTTATTTCAATGACTTTACTAGTCTCAAAGTTATGAAAATTACATTTTTGTGGAACGAACTCTGGATCAGTCAGAGGCTTTTACAGATAAAGTAATGGTCCTTTCATTTTTAGTATCTGAGTTTTCATAATGGAATTATGCTAATAACAATCGAGGGATGCCTGTGTTTGTAAAGACATAGACAGCTTCTGAAATGAACGATGGTTGGAATCAGACTGGAGACGGCCAGCTCACATCTTGCTCCCCTTCCTCTCCGTCTCCTCTGTCCCTGTTCTCCAGATCACCTCTGTCTGCAACTTCTTCACCTATATCCGGTACATCCATCAAGGACTCGTCAAACAGCAAGACGGTAAGTCTTCTCTCAGCAACTTAAAAGCGTGTCTGGCCGAACCCAGGATCATGTAATATTTCCCACATCAGGAGAAAACTAAAACCAAATCAAAGAGGCATGTTGCCTTAGAGTGAGAATTTGGTTGTTGTTGTTTTTTTTTATTTCACCCCAGCTTACTCAAAAAGAGCTGTAACAAAATCGTTTTATTATTTCTTGCCCTGGCAAAACTGATTTGGCTTAAACAAATTTACTGCTTTTAGCACTATCAAGCCTTTTTTACATGAAAGATTGGGAATGTGTCCAAGTGCTTTGGTGTAGTTGCACATTGGTATTGGTTCAATTTTGTTTCATATTATTTATTTATTTTCATTTTGGCTAGCCCTGCCTCTGCCTTGAAGAGTATTTTCCTGCAGGTGGAGGGAGGGCGTTTGAATCTGAGGACACTGCTTAGTGCTGACTTGGTTTTAAACCTGCTTCAATGATTATCGCACTCTCCAGTTTGGAGAGGCGTGAATCGGGTTGTA
Organism: Lepisosteus platostomus; assembly: GCF_059453375.1. Lineage (NCBI taxonomy): Eukaryota > Metazoa > Chordata > Actinopteri > Semionotiformes > Lepisosteidae > Lepisosteus > Lepisosteus platostomus. Next base: position 28,269,152 of record NC_142619.1, on the reverse strand, counting down.
CTGTACCATTAAACACCCAACAACTCTCCGAGTCCAGTTTTTCTGTTTAATTTAGAAAGAATTCACCCAAGAGGAAAACCCCTTTATTCCCGTCATTTGTAATATATTGTGTAACTGTTGTGAATACCAATAAAAATGAATTAGTGAACTGCTTTTTTATGTGTTTTCCAGCTGAACAGATGTTTTGGGAAGTTATGCAGCTGCGGAAAGAAATGTCTTTTGCAAAACTGGGGTATTACAGGGATGAGCTGTGACTGTGAAGAGCAGGGATTTGAACGTTTCTTTCAACGAGGCACATCTCTAAAGGCAGGAGGACTCTTTTCAGTGATCCTCAATACCACAGACTGGCTGCAAGACATTTCACCCTCCTCGACCTGCCCACCCTGTATTTCAAGTACTGTGTTCTCAATACACCCAATATGTCGCAGCTGAACAAATTGCATTGGGCTTTTTTTCTGGCGAACTAAAAATGAAGGTTTTTGTGTGTTTCGAAAGGCAGAAGGAAGAGCTGCTGAAGATGTCCGCTCTTTGTTAATGAATGAATTTATTCAAAGTTTGATCCTGTTTGCGTTTGTGTTCTCTCCATTTATGGAAAAACCTGTACATGTGATGCTGAAGTAAGTCCATGTGGAATCCAAAGTGATTCATACAGTAACAGCAGAACCCTCATAATAGGCTCATAGTTCTTAATACAAACTAGTCGCCAGTCAGTGGCATCATAGTTATGTATGTATTGTATGTAAGTATATCTATATCATTGTATGTTTGATGTATCATTTTACCTTTCTGCACTGGAATCACAAAAGCTTTCCTTAATTTGATTTAGTGCCTTTCTGGAACATATTAAATAAAATTGTATACCTCTGAGAGTCTTGGGAGTGCTGATACGTGTAGAAAGCGGAGGTGGATATGTACTTATGTAGTTTTAATTTAGTTAAAGCGATGCGGTATGTTCTATGATCCGGCCTCTGCCAAATGCTTGCGATCTTTAAGGGCCCAACGGCACTCCATAATGTCGTATCATTTTGCCTTAGATGTATTTTTCTATAATAGCCATAGTTTAGGAACCAGGTCCAACTTGTGGAGTTTGAGATTGTCTGCATGTAGGTGCAGGTGAAGAGCAGTGCTTTTTAATGGGTAGGCAGGCAGAAACTTTAGCCTTTACTTTTTAAAATAGCCTCATATACTGTGTGATACTGTGTATGTGATGGAACTGTCTTTTTTACCACCAGCAAGAATACATTCATTTTTACATGACACTCAGAAGCAGGAAAATGCATTCAATAAGCAGATTTTTAAATATAGTGTTTGAACTGCAGTAGGACCCTGATCTGGCACATTATAATTATTGTGCTTGTAATGATTGCTTTAGAAAATGCCTGGCTGAAGTTGTTCACTGATACTGAAATGTCTGCGTTACTAGCCTTGACATCGTGTTATTTCTGTCTTGTATGTTGCATTTTTTAAGTGAAAATTATTAGTGAAGGAATCGCAACATGACTGAAGACACAAAGAGATCTGCAAACCAAGGCCCATCATGTCAGGAAATGGATGAGATATCGGTTTGTATTTTTTTCCTCTTTTATTGTGAAATTTGTCTCCCTGAAACTCCAGGGGAGCATTCACAGATCCATCCATCCCAACTTCAATAAAACTCTTTAAGGGGTTCAGTGCTATATTTTGGGGGTCCAATGGACTAGTACATTGTTTTAATATCTTTGCATATTTTGTAGTCTGGACTAAAACCAAAGCTATTTCAGTATTTGAGGCATCAAAGTGGAACTGCAGTCCCAGTTTCTCACACTGGTTATTAAATGTCTAACAAAATAAATTTGTTGATGTAGTAGAACAATTTGACCAAATCATGAACTTTGTGAAAGTACTGTAAGTTGTCAAGTTGTCACAAACATCTGGTCTTAGCACGGGCAAGAGTGAAAGTTCCCACAAACTGTGATGTGATGTGATGTGGCCCTTCTTGCTCACTAGTACGAGTGAACAAGTACAGGTTGTGCCGCAGACATTTCACCACAGAAGTATTCCAACATGATCTGCTTGCAGAGTTAACAAGTAAGTAGCATTTGTCAGCAAAATAGTCTTGAAATCGAGAGCAACATTTCTATTAGATGAGGTGGGTAGCAGCGTCAGCATGCGTAGTCTGCAAAGGAACAAGTAATAGGTTTATTCTATGCTGAAAAGAGAAGAGAGAAAACACAACGTTTCGGCTGTGAAGCCTTCTTCGGGTGTGAGAAAGACAGAGCAGACAGCAAAGATTAAATAGCACAGAAGAACAAAAGCTGGGAGAGGCCACTCAGGAAGTGCAAAGTGGAGAGGGGTGAAGAAAGGTGTGAAGTCAAAACCTGCATGAGAATAGAGAAGGGGGTCATTGAGAGAAGGGGGATGGTGTGAACCTAGTTTTAGGTTCCGTTTCTGTAGTCTTTCTGCTATGAGAGTTGAGAACCCCTTTGAGAACAGAGACAGAGAGATCAGTGTGATCGTGGCCGTCTGAGGTGAAATGAGAAACACTGGGCTTGAAGAAATCTTTTATCTTCGCAGCCCTAACATGGTTTCTGAAGCGGTCCCCTAGTTTCCATAATGTAGATAGCTGGGCATTTTTTTGCAGGAGACACAGTAAATGAGGTTGCTGGAGATACAGGATGTTGTCTGGGTGATCTGGAATTGACTTGAGGGGCCTTGAATGAGCATGTTGTTAGATGTGCATTTGCAGGTGATGCAGTGAGTTCTGTTGCAGGGGAAGGTGCCTGGTGGGGGTGATTGCTGAGTGCGGTAAAGGGAGCTGTGGACCAGAAGTTTATGTAGATTGGGTGGTTGGCTCTAAGAGATGATTGGGCGGTCAGAAAAAAGAGAACCAATGGATGGGATCGTCCTGTAAAATGGAGTAGTTGTTAATAATGGTCCTGGGGGAAGAAAGTGTATTAGAGTGGTAGGGAAGCACCAAAGGAATGCGGTTGTGAGACTGGGAGTTCCCGATTTTAAACAAGCAGGCAAACAGGCTTGACTTCACCGGAAGTTTTGTTGGCTCTTTCTGAATCTAAGAGTAAGGCCCTGTGCATACCTGGAAATTTAGTCTATTCTGTGGTGTAAATTGGAGGTGTTTACAAGTTAATGTGTACATTTGACTTTTTGTTGTGGTTTGAAATGCAGTCATCAATGTTGATTCTTTCTAACCCCCAAATTATAAACATAGCGTTGCAGTTCCTTATAGTGAAGGACTTTATAAAAGAGCCTTTGTTAACTAATATTAAAAATATTACTATGAACATCAAAGTGGAGTATTCAAATTGAACTTACAGTATGTACCATTTACTAAAGCTGTGAAAGGCAAGAAAATGTGCAGTGATTTTGAAACTACATCCAATCACTTTTAACTTTATTACAAAATCTCTGAAATCTCAAAATTCTCTGAGCACTTTAACAAATACAGGACTGCAAGGGAGCCAGAGCCTATCCCAACAAGCAAAGCACAATGCAGGATACTCTGTGGATAGGATGCCAGCCCATCAGAGGGCGCACACACAGACAGCCATGCACAAGCTCACAGCAGGGCCAGTCAACCTCTCACTGTCTTTGGTCTGCTGGAGGAAACGGGAACACTCAGAGGAAACTCACACGAACGCGGGGAGAACATACAGACTCTACACAGATAGCACCCCAGGAATTGCACCCAGAGCCCCAGTGCAGTGAGGCAGCAGTGCGAACAACTTTTGTTGGCACTGGAGTGATATTTATCCCCTTTTTTACAGCAAAATTTTACCATGACCTGAACTGATGTTTTTCGTTGATTTCAAAAGAGCCCTGTATTATTAATATACGTCTGAAATCCTGAAACATGAGAACAAAATATCCAAAAACCCCGCATTTTGTCTCCTAGCCATAAAGTTTCACACGTTTCACGGCTTGATGAGTATTTGTAAGAATTCTGTTAGCCTTCAGAAGAACTGTGTAATTATTGGGAATATTGATGTATTTACTCTGACCTATGTTCAAGTATTTCAGCCACTATGGTCTCACTGGGAAAATGGCAGGGAGAGCCAAGATCTTTTGCAAAATGCATCCTCCTCCATCCCACCCTTTGTGTGTGTGCTCACCATGACCACAGCTCTTGCTTTATGGCTCTATATGAGATCATAAAAACCCCAGCTGTACACCTACCTACGTAAGGTGTGGAGCGCAACTACATCCCAGCGACAAGGGAACAAAGTCTACTAGGGAAGTGCAGAGACACAGCCTGGTTTTGAAAGGGAGTTGTCGGGGGAATTTCTTTCAAATAAAGGACCTAAAATTTTTCTAAATGGAAAATATTTCAGAGACTTTGAAGGAATTGTATCGTAACAGCTGCCAATGGATTACACTTGATTCCCTCAGTTTGGCGACGGTTTTTTAATTGAGTGATCTTTGTGAAGAGGTAAGCACCTGTCCTAGAATGTATCTGCGTCATCCTCCACCCAGATAGTGCCGATAAGATGATAGACAAAGGATGTTAACTCTTAAAGATTTTTTTTTATTTGCTGAGGATTTGATTAAGAATTTTTAGTTGCATTTTTCACAGTTCTTTGCAAACAAGCATTACCCGTTTCTTTTATAAAAAGGTTGAATGTTTATCTTATCAGCGATCAGGTTTTTCCAATAATTTTCAAAAGCCTCGATAATATTATGGGTTATCTTTCAGCAGTTTCTTGATTTATTTGCTTTGCCTGGTTTTGTTTGTATTGCTGTTAACAAATGGGAGTTTGGCGATGCTGTTCGTAATTCATCATGTTAAATCTGTGAGCACAGATTGGACTAATCACTTCACAGAATGTTGTAGGCTTAACACCACAGGTTGAAAGTGTAAGGCTATGTTTCTGTTACATCTCTGGCTGCCTTCAGCTAGTGATCCAGATTAATAGGAAGATCTGTTGCATCACACAGGTTAAAAGCTGCCTCTCTCCATTATATAATGGAGCACTGCTATGTGGAGATGCACTGCCGTGTCTTGGTGTGTCAGCAGGGCTACAAGCAGGGGAGTATGGGATAGAACATTCTGGGGCTGTACAGAACACCAAAGAGTTAAAGACAAAAAAGTACAGAAGACTCCAGTTTTATTTCTAAGGGAACCATTATGTTTTATAATGACACAAACATTCAAACTAAATTAAAACATACCTGCTGAGATCTGGTATGACGAGATACAGATTTATCCCGTATCTTATTTGAATAAGAATATATATTGTATGTTTGAGTTGGCAGGAGGTTTCTTGGTGTATAAATGACATAGGAGTAGCAAGAATTTGTTAATTTTGTATTTTTGTTTCTGCATGTGCTAGCAGTTAAAGAACAATCAATCCCCTTTTTCTTTTTCTAAAATGTTGCCTCTACACAGGACTGGCCAAGCAATCCACCCTTTTTCAGAGCTAACAGGGGGTTCTCTCTTAAAACAGGGCCATTGAACTTCTTGCTCTTACATAAGTTATTACTCTTAGAAGAAACATGAACAGTCATTTCCTGGAATTGGTGGAGGGTAAAACCCAAGTTTGTAGTGATATTAAAAGCGTTGGGTTCCCAATACTAGCCAAAATGAGGTGACTTTTCAAGAGATTTCTGTTTTAAATCTAGTTTTAGGCAAATGCCACTAAATGATTGTGTACCATTAGCATTTTAACAATTGCTTCTAATGGGTTTTAAAACATTTCTACCATTGTTTTTAAAGAAACATTATTTTTTTGAGTTTCTATTCATTATCATAATGAAAATATCCTAGGTTAATATAATATTTTAATAGAGCAGACAGCTATGAAAATAATAATTGGTTAAGCCAGCAAGTGAAAAAATAGGAAAGTATAATCAATTTTTCTAATGTGTTTGAAAACGGCATAAACCTCAGAAATACTTCCCAAATGTCAACGCAACACAAAATTCATGTTGAGCCCATACCAGTGTCTTCTCAAGTGAAATTCTGTTCTTTCATCTTTGTATAAATAAGTATGCACTCTTCAAGAAACAATTGCTTAATTACAAAAGAAAAAAAATATTATGAACTATTTGCCTGATATTACCTTATATCATATGAATGCTTTTTCTGCATTTCTCTCTTGATTGTTTTTTGTCATGCAAAAGGAGTTGTCGGAAAGCTTTTGTTGTTAAGCGGTTCCTCATGAGGAGGCCGTGAAATGTGTCCAAGGGCTCCCCACACAAGCCCAGGTTAACAAAGCCCTGAACAGAAGCTGTTTGAATCCTCAATCATTTAAAAGTGCCAGAACAATAAGTATAATAAATTTGTAATTATTGTTAATAAAGGCTCTTCATTATGGTCACTTGTGAAGGTCGATTTTAGCATATAGCTCTCTCTATGATCAATTTGTTGATTAATAGAGCATAATCCACAATATCGCCTACAGCAGTTGTCAGTTTCTATTTTTTTTGTAACAGTAGTTCATTTACCCCAGCTGAGTGACACGCGGCGGCCATCGTTCGCCGGCCTCGCTGCTCAGCAGATCAGGAAGAGAATCGAGAATTCGCTTCACCAGTTAGGAATTTAAGGACGGACTGCGTATGCGATCTTTTCTTTTGTGTGCCAAAAATTCCTGATTGCACCTGTCATGAGTTAAATAACCCGGAATTTCCAAGTTATATATTTAATAGAAAAAAAATTATCATTCTGAATTATTCTGTTATTAAGTAACATTTTGTTTTTTCACGTGTAAAAATGGAAACGATATTTACCGGCAATTGGTCACAACAAAATCTTATGTTCTTATCTGACGGTTCAACCGAAACTATGCTTTGTGAAACTGAAGACATCCCCTTAGACTTGGTAAATGAGCCGGACACCATCTCCAAAGATCTTAGATTTACGTTAGAATATTGAAGAGCAATTTATAGTCGTTCTTTGTGTCTTGTGTTCTAGTATAAGATACTATTGACCCTGTTAAAAATTGTTTTTGTAGTATGTACTTTCTTTATTCTTTTATTCATCTCCATTCTTTATTTGCCTCAAAATATTTTATTACGGTATTCGCAAAGAGACAGTACTGTTGTGAAAAAGAGCAGCTGTCCAGCACAAATGCGATTCTGAATTCCTTATGCTCTCATGATATGATATCTGTAGTTTTCTTGTAATGTCTCAGGACGTTGTTTTCGCCAGTTGTATGTATGTATGTTTCTCATTCATACTTTGCAAAGGGGACGGTCTCACTGTCGCTTGTCGACTCTGACCGTGAGATGTGTGTATCATCAGTATGAAGTAAAAGTGTGTCTGTCTCGGGCAGCTGGTTGCTGTGGACCCGCAGGGAGCTGTCCAAGGGCTAATGGATGTGCTCGGCGAGAATGAAGCTCTGCAGCAGTTTTTTGAAGGTAAAACTTTCGAAGTACATCGTCAAGTGTTCATTGGCCAAAACGTTGATTCTACCATTCTCCAACTGTCTTTTTTCTATCAAGAAATGATAAGTTAATTTATTTCAAGCAAGGGCCAAATGAAATCCTCAAATCAATTATCTCCTAAAACCAAACTAGGGCAGATGATCCAAATGGATTCCATCTTTTTCATGTTCTTATATTGGAGAGAAATGTAAGTAATGCAATGGTGAAAAAGGTGTCTGGGCAGAGCAGGGTTTTTGCTATCATTACTAGGTAATTGACAGTAACTATATTACAAATAATTTAATCCTTTATAGTTCTATAGGCAATTTGTATTATTCTAACAGACTGATATTATTTCATAAACCACTGGATAATTATGTTTTATACAAAGTATTTTTTTGGGTGGTGATGGGGTTACTTCATGCATAGTCATTGCTGTTTGATCTGGCTCGGTGCCTGCCTCAGGTATGACATTTTATTGATCAAAGCATTGGCAAGCTTTTTTTTTATTTCTATTTTGTTCTATTTGAATGTGATTTTTGAAGAGGAATTTGTCTACTCAGAGGTGCATTATTGCATTATAGTGATGTGGAGCTTTTTGGTCTAAACTCAAAGTCTTTCATCTGATGCAAACTCAACACACCGAGTCACCCGGTCCAAACAATATCCTGACGCTCAAGCATGGCAGCATTTTGTTCATAAGGAAACGTTAAAGTGAAAAAGAATGGGTAATAATTGCACCAAGCTGTTGTGCAGAAGTGATAGAGACATAACCAAACAGACCTGCAGATGTACTGTAATTGTTGCCAAAGGTGCCTCCATCATACAGTATATTGAGTTCATGGCCCTGAATACTTATGCAATCAACATATTTCATAAGAACATGAAAAGGTTACAAACCAGAGGAGGCTGTTCAGCCCATCTGGACAAACAGTCCAGATGGGCTGAACAGCCTCCTCTGGTTTGTCAGTAGGGTATCTCATCCAGCCATCTCTAGAAAAAAACAAAGTATTGGCTTTAAGCACATGGCTATACAGCTTGTTCCATATTCCTGCAACCCTTTAGGTAAAAAGTACCTCCTGTTCTTGGTTTTAAATGCTCAAAATAAGTTCAAAATAATTTCTGCTTAGGTTCTCTGGTTTGTGTTTCAATGTTTATTTTGAAGAAAACTGATGGGTTGACTTTATCAAAGTCTTTGGAGCATTTTTAACACTTGTATGGTACATCCTCTGACAGTCTTCTCTGTTCAAGACTAAAAAGTCGGTTCCTTCAGTCTGTCAGTGTAGTTCATTCCTTTAAGGCCCAGAATGCATCTGGTTGCTCTTCTCTTGACTAATTCCAGACCAGCATTATTTTTTCCATAATGTGGTGACCAAAATTGTACTTAATATTCTAAATAAGGTCAAACAAGTGCATTTTAACATTACATCCCTTGATTTTAATTCTACAGTTTTTTATTACATTTTCTTTGCCATTTGTAATTGCTTCCCCACATTTTCTGGAAGATTTTATTTCCAGCGTGCAAAATCATTCACTTGTCCACTTTAAACATTACATCTCCCATTTGTTTAATCTTTTTGAATCTCCTGTGCTGCTTATATAGTTTTTCCAGTCTTCCTAATTTGGTATCATCAGCAAACTTGTGTTTTACACACAGAATCTAAATAAAAATTAGGAAGAACAGTGGTTCAAATTCAAGTGGTACTATTTTTTTCTGACATTTTCCATATCTTATCATTAGAAGCCTTCAATTTGTCCATTCAGATTTTAAATAAAATATTAACTTTTAAAAAATGTGTACACATCATTCTGTAATGTCACAAAGTGAGACACCACAGAAAGGGTCTCAATGCTATCTTTATCCATTATATGTCTCGAACGTATCAGAGAACAGTGACCTCTGATAATATTCTAAGCAATAGACTTCAGTCTCCATGAAATCAAACATTTTCTCTTAGTAAATTTACTCTCAAATTGATAAACGCATGTTTGTCTGTGGTCTTCTTTAGGAACTGTAGGTTGTAAGTTGTGCTAGTAATAGTGTTTTTTCAAATGTCAAGGCCAAAAGAAACCTTGACTAGATATGTAATGAATTAATGTGCATTAAACACATTCCATGATTCCCGAAATGGCCATAAAATCTTTCATAACAGATAATCACCATGATGACAAGGTGCTAGTTTATACAGGAGGGAAATCGAGCTTACGAGTCTTCTGTACTGCAATAGGTACTTTGATCTTTGTTCCATGGAAACTGAACACTGTGAGTGAAGTATCTAACCATAAAAACAGTGTCTCTCAGTGAGCACTTCTGCTTAATTGTTTGATTTCTGTACAAGCCATAGCTAGTCCTTACACATGCTTCCTGTAGCTAAAACAAAACTGATTTGCAGGTATCTGCCATATTTTAAATATCAAGGTTGCTTTTATAAGTTATAGCCACATTGCAAAATTTGCTAAAAAAAAATCTGCCTCTGAATAAAATCCAGTTAAAATTCTTAAGACATGTTTGAAGGAGAAAATAAATCTTTACCTATATTTTTGCTTAGTTTGCAGCTTCGTTGCCACTCATTGTTTTCATAAAAACAGAAATGCTCAAAATGCTCAATATGTTTCAGTAGTTTAAACCGATTGAAACGCTCTTGGCTTGAACAGTGCAAGAGTCATCACTGAAAACAACTTTTTCAAGGACCTCAGACCACTGTTACTTAATAGTACTACGTTGTCTAATTTCAAATTTATTTTTGTTATACCGACCCGATCCGCGCAACGAACTCCTCAAGCGCACACAGGAAAGAGGCCAGATTCCGCCCACTTTCGAGCCGCTAATATATTAAAACGTCAAGGTCAAGGCACTTCTTTGAGAGGTTCAACGCCGATTGAATCGGTACCAGTACCGTGTGCCTGTGGATTGCTGTGTCTTTTTCCCACGACACCACAAATTATTTAATCTACAGTGAATTACCGTATGGCAGAATGAGCTGGAATACTTGTGTTTTATTCTCTGGTGTTGCTAAGCGGTGGCCCGGAAAGACTGAAATTTGTTGGAAATCCTTTTATTGTATCTCAAATTGATTGCCTTTTTTTTAGCATCCCAGCAGCAGGATTTGTTTTCTATGCTCAAGGCGTTTTGTAATGCATTTACTGCACGTCAGCAGTGCAGTAGAGCGCATGGCTCTGAACAAGTTATTACATTTACACGGGTGTTAAGTACAGTGTGAAAACATAAGCAAGTTACGTAATACAATGTAGATATTTCAGTTTTTCATTATACTATAACAATATCAGGTCTGAGTGACTCACTACATAAAAAAACGATGCTTTGCAGGGTGCTGGCGAGTCCAAATGCCCCTTGTTTCCCTGAGCTGTCAGTAGAAACTCTGCGGATGAGCAGTCATGGACTATGCAAGTAGGAACCTTTCTGACCCTGCTTGTTTTCAGCGAAAAGTTCAATTCAGAATTCATTCAAAATTTATAATTCAACTAGAGAATTACAAATAAAATGCTACCTCAGCAGACTTTCATACATGGACACCACAAAAAGAAATCGTGTGAAATGTCTTTTTAGCTTCCCCCAGTGTAGTTTGAGCAGTGTATATCTTAAATGATGTCACTGTCATGTAGTGGAATTTAAATATCATTTCAGTTTTTTTTTCAGTGCAATATGTCTTATAGTTTTTCGATGTTTATATAATATTGTACCATGCAAAGTTGCATTGACTTTAACAACAGAAGAATACCGTCACACACAAAAATCTAAAGCACAGTGTCAGTAAGCATTACTGGGTTAAACGCGTGTCGTTTTCGCCGTTTCTGTGAAAACCAGAAATGACACGACTTATCAAGCGTGTTATTCTTGATGTGAAACTGTAGAAACATGTACTGTACGTAGGTTTTTGCCGTCTCTTTAAACATTGAACGAAATACATTTACGATGACTTGACAGTAAGACCAACTGTTGGATTACTGTTATTGTTGGTCACTCGTTAAACCTTTAAGTACAAAACCTTCAAAAACTTTTAGACTACAGTATGCTGACATCATATACTTAGGAATTTGAAATCAAAAAGCAAAATGCGGGAAAAGTGACATTTGAAGGGAGAAGAAACAGTATTTGTGTGGCCGTTTGCACAGACATGAATGTGATGAAATAGGGGAATACCAAACAGAAAAAAATCCAGGACGGCACACAGCTAGGTATACAGTTTGTACACTGCTGTGATTAACATATTGTATCTCATACAAACGCAATATTTTTTTTTCTCCGTGGCGCTAAGCTTCCGTAACTGCCAAATATAGGAACGTAGTTATCACCCCGATGCCTGTTTGCTACCCTCACTGGATTGAGCATTATGCAAACTGCCTTGGCTGTCCTCAGCTGTATTTACTGAACCCTTGCCCTAGAAATAAATCCCTTTGTAAGAAGCCTGCTTTCATGTTGGAGGATTCTTTTCTAAACAAATCAGAATGCAAAAGGTAAGCACCAGGGTCTTAGTTTAGCAAGCTAACCCATACTGACAACTGCACCTATTATTATTATTATTATTATTATTATTATTATTATTATTAATAATATATGTTCTTTGTACATCATGTGTAATGAAGGTACTGTACATTACATCTGCCCACAAGCTACAGAGTATCAATAAGATTCTAAAGTCATCTCTTCCTTAGGTGTATATAAGATATCTTTAATTTTTAATTATGTCTGCCAGTAGGGACAGTAGAAATTAAGAAAATCCTTTCCTACGTGGACTTATTCAGTTTCCAGGAGTTTATTCTTCCTTGATCAATGAGTTGATACATGACTAATCCATAATGTCCTTCAGGAATGTGTACCCTCAACTGGCAGTGAAATGTGTGCTTTGTACTTTGTTTTCTTACAGAGCTTTTAAGGCTGACTTGAGGGTAGATTAAACAAAGACTTTAACCCAACTGCAGGGTTCTAAACCCTGTAACAGGTGGATGTTTTTTGTTTACCTGTGATGTCATGTAACACTGAGTTTTGGGTTTATTTTCAGGTGGTTTAATATTCTTTGCTACAGATACATGGTTTTTTTCCTCCTGGCCAAAATACCTTGTGTGTTTCTTTCCATTTTACAATTAAACCCTTAAGTCTTTAATATATAAATTATCAGTTTCAACACTAACAAAGGACAAGACGGGAAGGTATTCTCTCCGACGATACAGTCCCTAATTTCTTCTAGCCCTATCTTACCCCAGTAAGGTGACTGCTGTCTGTAGAGAGGTACGTTCTATAATTATCTGGTTTAAGAGATACATTGGGCAGTTTAGCCGTAACATCCATTTATCCATAGTACAATCGAAAGAGGGATTTGTGAAGATATGTCTACACTGTGAATGCTGGTCAGCATTTTTCACATATCAAGATTAAAAGGTGATAAGATAATAGGCATAAGGAGTCATTACCAAAAAAACAACATTTTCTTCAAGATGAGCAGGATAATTTTGCAACTTTCTTACAAGAGCAAAACTTGTATCTAAGAAAGTAATGACATATGTTTTCAAAGATGTCAGTGGTATATAGTGGGAAGAAACAGTAAGGCTGTGGAGAAGAGTAATCAATTTGCTGTTGGGAAATTCCCTCAATTTTACCTCGAGATAGGTAATGTGGATGAAAATTGTACAATCTGTTTTCACAAAAAGCTGTGAAAGCATTTTGCCATTGTATCTAATAGAAAATATGCTGCAAAGCTACCAGTACATGAGGAACTGAACTCCACTCAATCCACCCAGAAAACTCATTGGAGATCCAACTGTGTGCAGAACTTTTCTAACCCATCTTCTCTCTCTCATTCAGCACTGACAGCAACAGGCTCAAGGTTAAGAGCTCAAACAGAGTGAAGATATTTCTTTAATCACAAACCACATGACGGTGCACTGACAGTGCAAGGTCGTGCACTCATAAATGGGTTGTGAAGCAGTTACAACAAGGTCATATTATTTAATTGCACTGCAGTGAAATGTTAAAGACTTGCCAGTAAAGAAAATAATGACACTACTGTCTCAGAGTTCACTAGTCAAATATAGATAAAGTGTATATTTAGTCACATCACAGAATTACAACAGCAATGGCTTGCATTTACTTGTAGTGACAAAGCCAGATACCAAGGGGATTCACAACATCCCTACCTGGATCTGAGTTAACACTCAAAACCAAGAGGTGGCAGCAAGAAATGTAATTTTAAATGGATTAAGGAAGGGGAATTTCAGGCTGGCCTATATTTATTATCTGAACTGGAGCTGATCAATGGAACATAAGAAAGATTACAAATGAGAAGAGGCCATTTAGCCCACTTGGCTTGTTTGGTTGCTAGTCACTAATTGAGCTATTTCAGCCATTTGTTTAAAGAAATCGGATATCAGCCTCAATAATGTGACTGGGCAGCATTTTTCAGACTTTCACAAGCCTCCTGTTCTGGCTTAGAAATGCAATACCCAACAGTTTCCAACAGTGTCCTCTGGTTTATGTTTCATTGTTGATTCTGGCACTGGGGGGTGATACTGCCCTTTTTACAAAACAGCCCATGATATCTTGCAGTATCCCCAGTCTGGATGTGGTCTTCAGGTTTACTCCATTAATGTGTGTTAATGAAGCATGTATCTAGTCATTTTGTGTTGTAACACCTGTTATCATAATGCAAATGTGGGGGACATGTAGGCGGTACCTCAACTTGGGGATACTGTAATTAGTCATGCCTGTAGACTAAGACAGTTGTGCAGCAGCCTCAGTGAAGAAACACATCTGCACGCATTGGCATTATATGTTCTCTCACGCATTGGCATCAGTCTTTGTACAACCTGCCTACACAAAAAAAGTTGTGCATCTTGATTCAGCTCTTGTATCTTTATTCTTTTAAATATTAATATACAGTACCTCTAAATATTGTTGTTACAATGAATGGCAAGGGCAAAGTAAAATGTACAAAATAACATGTAAAACCTCTAATTTACATCACAAAACAGACAAACTTTCCAGGAATACGTAGCGGCATATTCTGCGATTCAGAACGAGGCAACAAAACTTCTGGTGAGGTGAAGCAGCCCTGTAATATTGTAAACAAGAAGGCTTATGAACACATCTCTTTTAATTCAATAGAAATGTTGCTCTTGACTTCGAGACAAATCCTTACTTGTTTACTCTGCATCACGTTAGCGCATTTCAGCGGTGAAATGTCTACTTATTACCCGTACTTATTCGCTCTTACATTTTATTACATTAGTCATTACACTGACCAGTGAGCAGGAAGGGCCGGTTCACGTGGAAATGCGTGCAATCTCTCACTCTCGCCCGTGGCGAGACCAGGCATTTGCAACAAGATGGCGACCATACAGTACTTTCACAAAGTTCCGGATTTTGTGCCTAATTCTGGATTTGTAACATGATACCGTCAATTTATTTAGTTACTGAGGTTTAATAACTTGTCTGAGAAATTGGGACTGCAGTTCTACTTTAAGTGTTCTGTTAGTGTTTGTAGTGCAAGAAAGCTTATTCTCTGGAACAAAACCTTAATGTTATAAAGCGATGTGAGAGAAACAGAAGAACATGATCTCATCTGCGCTACTCAGCTTATAGTAGTGTGTGCCGTTAGCTCTCGTGCAAAAAATGTTGTATCACTCTTCTCTACTAAAGTTTCTCATCGCATATCGATGTAAATATTGATGCATACAATGCCTTATTTGATCTATTTATTCACTGCTTCTATTGACAGTTCTCACATAGAACACATTATGCAGAAGTAAAACATTCAAACTAATTATATGACCAATTACTATAGGCAAATACTTTCATTATTGTGAAATCGAGCTCTCTACGCCTTGATTTAAAGCTCATGTAACTTCTCTCCATAGCCCAATTCTTCAGAAGATTTTCAGAGCGTAAAGAATCTTCAAAGAGGTGAAGTGTACTGTTTGCCATGATAGGACAGCAGAAGAAAGCCACCTTTTATGACAGGCTCCTCATGCTTATCATTATCGCTAATGGTTTCAGTAGCAGACAAACAGATGGGGTCTGAGGGTTATCATTTAACATTTATTAGAGGTCTTTTTTTCCTCAGGTTAAAAAATCTGGAATTTCACTTTTTCTTATTGGATTATTAGTTAATAACTAACACCGATCAATAGTCTTGCCCTAGAGAGACAACGGATGATTGTCTTAGCCCACACCTGCTGTATGAAAAGAAAGAGGATGGATTATCTGCTGTTACCATTGTTTCTCGAACGCTGTGAATCAGAGAGAGTATTATGAGTGACTGCTTACATTTTCTGCTGTACTGTTATGCTCCAAACTGAAAATGAAAATCATAGTTTGATTCCTCTTAGTTAGGGATCATTTGTCCAGTAATACATAATTGTATTTGTGAAATTTGTATATGAATTGAATTGCAGTATTTCAGAGAAAAAAATAATGTAATATGGTGTCTGCTGTTTTTTTATTGCATCTTGGCATTCATGTACATTATAATAACTCAGTCTCAATTACTGAAATAATTAGCGAAGGTTACCATTATATTGAGCCATTGAGAGATCTGGAAAACATGAAAAACAATGCTGAGGTGTGTGATGAAAATCACTTACCTAACTGATAAATGATTAACATAGCCCTGTTAACCCAGTTTGTCAGGAGACAAGAGCTAAACTCTCTGATAATTTACAGTCCCTGCTGAGATGTGAACTTGTAGCCCTCTGATACTGAGGTACAGTACAGATTGTCTTTGCTTATCTGCCACATGCAGCCAGCACGGGTAATCTAATAATAATAAATAATAATAATAATAATAATAATAATAATAAACTTGAATGTATAAAGTGCCTTTCCATGCACAAGGATGCTGTACATAGTGATAAAGACAAAGACAAAAAATACAACAAGATTGAAGATTTCTATTATGTTGGTGATTTTATTTTACTGCTGCATGATTTGTTTTTATCTCAGACCTCATTCATTTCTTGTTCTCAGACTCTTCCTGGTTTTCTCCTGGTGTCTTCCTGTATCACTTTTGCTATCACAACCAATTCTACTCTTCATCCTGCAGCCTTTTAATTAGCCTGCTTCACTTAACCCAGGACTGTTGTTAAAGTTGGACCTCTTATCCATCAACTGAGTGGAAGGCCTAGTGCAGACACCAAAAAGAAATAAGTTTACTTTCCTATGAACTCCCAGAAACATGACTGTTGAATTAATCGGGTCTGTGTGTACTTGGCAATGGACAGGGATCCTGTCCTCGGTATATTCCTAGAATGATAGACTGGCACCCTGTCTAGGGAATATTAATACCTTGTGATGGACTGGCATCCTGTCTAGGGTGTTTAATACCTTGTGATGATCTGGCATTCTGTCCAGGGAGTATTTTGTTCACTGAGTAGTTCTTTGTGTTCCATTCTTTTTGGAGGACTTTTGCAAGTCGTCCATCGTGAGTTGCCACAATTTGAACACAGCTTGCTTATGGTTGTGCCATGCTCAAATACTTATATGTATACTATACTACAAGTATCTGTAGTGTATCTCTGTATACCTTATCATGTTTGTACCTGTCTTTCACTTTATTGTATTTTACCGTGGTGTATACCATGGGAAACCTTTAGAAACTTTCACCTCTCAGTGTTCATATTTTGAAGCGGAAAGTATTATGGAATGAAAGAAAATGGAAAATGAAGGGTAAAATTAAACCGACACTAAGAACTGCATTCTTTTTTCCTCCCGAATCAGGACATGACGTCACTGGGGTGCTGGAGAGTCCAGTGGTGGACACCAGCATGCTGGAGCAGTACCTCAGCAATGACCTGGACCCCAGCACGTTGTGAGTGTCTCCCCTCTGCTCCTGTTACTCTGCTGGCTCTACTGCAGCCTGCATATATTATATCAGAGCCAGAGCCAGGGATATAGACAGTGCATGGCCCGAGACGCATGTTGCTGGTCTACCCATTTAAAACATTCTGATTCTGCTGGAATATATGCATCCACAAACGGCCAAGAGCTCTTAAGCGATTTGGTAAAGGTTAGATTTATGGTTGGTCTGGGACGACAGTGCCAGTTGCAAAATCCTAAAGAGCTGGATTTCTGTTGGCAAAGGATTCTTGTGTCTATGCAATGGATATCCACTTCCAGCACAGGTTTTGGAATGTCTTTTTGATGTTTTAAAGTTCCGCTTCAATGCTGGCCAGAGTTATAATAAAGCACTCGAAACTCCAGAGAAACCTGCGCTTTGTGTGAAGAGAGGTTTTTAAATTTGCCCCATACAGTAGTGATGAATGAATAACCTACTGTAAGCAAACCTTAAACCGTTAAAGTGATTTTAAGAGGAACTTCAGAAAAGGGACTGTTCCAAATATAGTACTAAAGCTTTATATTACTAATATGTAAACATACTTTTGTTTTGTAGGTGGGTTGTTCTGGGAGAGTCTCCCATTTGTTCAGTGTTGTGTGCTGTTCTATTCAGAAACAGAACTGACAGTCCTCTTGTGTTTCTCCCTGTTGTTCAGTATGCTACCAGAGTCACCCCCTGACTCAGGATCTGAGCCCTGCTCTCCTCCTCAGATACCAGGTAAAGTGCGAAAGAACATAAAAATATGACAGCCTTACTTGTTTACAGATGCTAGGAGGCCTATTCATCCATCTTGTTTGTTCGGTTTGCCAATAACATTGTGACCCAAACATCACATCCAGCTGTTCCTGAAAGATATCAGGGGCCTCAACACCACCATTTTAGGTAAAACAGTGACTAATGTTTCTGCCATAAATACACTTCCTCACAGTACATTTAAAAAAAAATGATTTCCCTGCCTCTGATACATAGTCATCATTCAGATAAAATTACCCTTACAGGTTCACAGAAGCTCATGAAATTTCGAAATGCTTTAAGCAAGTCAAGTGGAGATGTGGTTGAAGCTTAGTTGATCCTTTAGATGATGTCCCGGTATAATAATCACAGTTACCCATGTGCAGAATTGATTAGATATGGTAGCTATTGTACATGACCCCCAATCACGTTCTTTTTTATAGTGAAAAGATACCTGGGAAAGAACAGTGAAATAAAAGCATAAAGCACAGTGTACCTATAGTTTAAAGATATGGTTTTCTGTGCGTTTACAGTATGTATTCTCCCTGTATTTAAGCCCATGCCTTTACTGTAGCCTATTTTATATTTAAGTGTTAAATACCTGTCAGTTATGGCAATTGTTGAAGGTGATATGCATTAAAATATTTATATTAGAAAGAATTTGGTTTTCTGAATGTGAAAAATTGAACTAAACATGGATTTGAATAATTAACAGGATAATTGAGTAGAGTGGTGGAACAGATATTCCAAGTATCTGTTCAGATTAATAGTTTATGTTAGGGAATCTAATATGTCCTGACACCCTTAATACATGGTAACTGTTGTTACATTATAATAGTGACCTGAATATGCGATGTCAAGCTTTCAAACACTAGAAAGGTTACACGCCAGGAGAGCAGTCATTTGGCAGTTCTTGCTTGTTAGAGGCTAATTAATCTGAGGATCACATCTAGGGGGTTCTTGACAGCATGACTTGGTATCTTATTCCACTGGGCATCAAGTTTTGAAACTGTAAAATTACAGTGAAAGTATAGTTTGCAAAGGGCAGTTCTTCCTGTGCTGCTCTCCCTATTCACAATAAACACAATGTACACTGTTATAATCCTTTATTTAGTTTTTATTTGGTCATTTTTAAAAATCTTTCTTGTCTATTATTATTTTTTTTTCTTTGGAAAAAGAAAAAAGATTTTGCTGAATGGCAATTGGAGTGTTTAAGCTGGTGCTTCACGTTCATGTCTGCTTCCAGATGTGCGCTCTTGTTCTTCATGGTCGGATCAGGTGATGCCTCTTCCTGCTGAGTCACCCAGCACCGCGTCCTGTCTATTTAAAGATGGGATTCCAGGATGGCAGACCGGTCCACCCCAGCACCCGGACTTCATGACGCTGACAAACAGCTGTGCCAAGCCCAGTGCCCCTCCTCTTCCCATTCCCTGCCTCCTCGAACCCTCACCTCCTTGTCAGGGCACAGCCTTCCCCTGTGTGCCACCCAGACCCCCTTATCTTTCAGGGTAAGTTGGACAACAGTAACCAGAAACGGGAATGGAGAGCAGAATGTATCTCCTAGTTTGCTGGGAACTGATACATAAACAAGCTTCTTGTGATGACCTAGTGCTATGAATCTGAAAATTCAAGGCAATATATTTAGTTTAGTTGTTGGAGGCACTGTATCTCACAGAAGGTCAGTGGAGGTTTTTAGCTGCTGCACACTGAGCACATTGGCCCAGACTTTCAGCTACCCAGGAGTACACTCCAGGTTACCCTGGGGGATCCTCAGATGTTCCCAGGCCATCCACCAACATGGCATGTTTTGATCATGGGGTCTGCATCCAGTAGGTCATTCTCAGAGGAATTCCAAAAGGTGTCCCTGGGTGCCTGACCTGCAGTACCTTGATTGGCTCATTTCACTCTTGAAGATTAGCTTCTCCTAGATCACTGAATACCTCATCCCAGAGGGTGAACTCAACAGAGAAATCTCTGTTGAGATTTATTAATCATGCGCTGTTGGTCATTACCTCATGTTCAAGACTCTAGGTAAGGATCGAAACATAAACCAAAAGCTTTGTCTGAACATTGGACTCTCTCTTCATAACAGCAAGCCCCCTACAGATCTCCTGGCCTACACTCACTCATGAACAAGACCCTGAGGGTAGTTCGACCTCGCTCAGAATCAGAATGTGTGAAAGGTCATTTCAATTATCTCTTTTAATTAAGAAGTGCCAGTCATTTTTGTTATGCCCCACACTTTTTGCAACAGTCAACCGTCTCTATGAAGCCTGTGACCACACACATGAGAGAATGAGGAATTGTGGGCAGACTCCGAGATACTTGTCTATTAACATGTCACGGTCACAGCATCCCCATACTGGAGGTTCTAGGGCTGATTAGCAGAGATATGCAAGCTTCACAAATTACAGATTGTTTAAGGGCTGCTGAGAGCCATTCGATCCCAACAGCCTCAGCCAGGTGTGTGCACCCACTGGTAGAACCCTTGGTCACAGCTGGCTTGAGCCCCTCATGGTAGAGCTCCGCCGGCCGACCCTGCAATTGCCTTTACTGATGGAGCCACTCAAGAGGCATTTCTTATGTTGTTTTCTTAAAAAAAAAAACTCTGGTACATCATATTAAAACAAACGTCATGGTGCTTCTAAATCAATAGTGTTTTTACTTAGAACTTCTATAGTGCAATGTGTTTTAAGTTTTACCATATTTTACCAGGTTACGGTAAACAGAGTAAAAGCATTGTTACTAATATTTAGGTTCGGTTTTAGTCATTGTTTTTGGTTTTGGTTTGGTTTTTAATTGGTTTTCTGTTTGGATTTATAATAACCTGTTTAACTACAATGTGTTTGCCATGTCAAAATGGCAAAATAATCTACTGAAATTAAATGTAAAAAGTTTACAGACCATGAAATGACCCTAATAAAGACCTTTATAAGGGTCATTTCACCTTTAAAAGTGGTGTAGAGAAGGAGAGGTTATGTCTGCAGCATTAGATTACCTTTGCCCTTTCAGTTTTCAACCTGATTATAAAAATCACACACCTAAGTGTCAGGTGAGGTGGTTCTTTTTCTCAGAAATAGTAGGGAGGTGGCTTACCTGCCCTGATCTTGCATTCCCACAGAACCGTGTTCCCAGAGCCCAAAAAGAGGAAGCATTCGGACTCTATTGAGGGAGGAGTGGACTCACACCCCTGGAATGATCCAAGCAGACCGAAGAGGCCAATTAGTAAGCGCTTCTAGAACTCCTTAAAATCACAGCCAGGTATGCCCAGAAACACAGCTGTAAATACTGTTAGTGTGGCCGACGTTCCTATTCAGGGTAAGATAATGAAGTTTGTTTAATGGACGTGCTTTACAAATATTGTATATGGTAGCCCACAAGTACAGTAAAATAAAACAATAAAATGACACTGAACTTAGAACGATGAAAGTGAAAATGCCACTCAAAGACTGAAGAGAACAGAAACACAACTAAAAGCAGATGATAAGAACTAAAATAATTTCAAGCATGTAGGTATACTGATGGAACTGCTATTCGATAACATTAGCAGTTTAGAGGTAAAAGAAATACAGGACCTCTCCCACCCTGGCTTTAGTATGCATTAAGACATGTAAAATAATAAAAGTCTAGAAGAAGAAGTTTTAAGATTACACCCAGCAAGGCTCCTATAGAAAACAAATGAGGGTGTTGTGTTTGGAACATTTATGATTATTCAGTTTGATAGTCTGAGAATAGGACAAGGATTAGATGAGGAAGGCATACTTAGGGGCAGGATGGTACACCTCCTCAAATCTGTGCACTGCAATGCTCTGCTGGCTGATGAGTCACTTGCCCGTCATGTTCCCCACTTCCAGCAGTGAATGCTGAGCCCAGTGGTGAAGCCCCCAGCTATGACGGTGATGGACAGAATGGCAGCTCTTGCCCAGGAGCATACCAGTCCTTGACCTGGGATGTGTACCAGTCCAACCAGTGGACAGCTCTCTACAGCAGCAGCTATAAGAGCCTGTGAGTTCCCCTGCCGTCCACGTTTTCCTGTTTTTGATTGGTCTGGCACTCACATCACCATACAGGATTGCAAAGATGGTTGGTAAGACACCCACTGCTCAGACAAAGAGAGCCCTGCTTCCTGCTCTGGGGATCAGAGGATGTGGAGAATATTGCCAATGTTGAGTCACAGCTTTGATATTCTGATGAGGTTGTGGGGATTTACTTTCTGCGAGAAATTTGACAGCAAAGCGCACAGAATTTGTCAAGTTTGATTATAAACTAAATAGGCTTTTACATTGGAGTGGAAAAATCATACTTTGAATGGATCAGTAGATAGTTATGAGTCAGCAAAATTAATGGAATGCCTCTTACTTTCATAGTGATATTTGAATTCACAGTGGATTATCCAATTTATTTGTCTGGAAAACATAGTTGTACTGATTTATACAACTGGGTATTTTACTGGAAGAGCTGAAGTGAAGCACCTTGCTCAAGGGTACAACAGCATGACCACCTGGGATCTGAACTCATGACCTTCCAGTTTCAGGCCCTTAACCCTGACCTCTGGCAGGCGCTAATCAAAATGTGTCTGAAACACAAAAGCATGTTTGTTCTGAAGCATGTTTTTTGCATCCCTTGAAAAAGTCAGAAAAGCAGAGTTTTTCAGTCTTATTTATTAGTTGTTAAAAATTGCAGTATTTTCTTGACAATTCAAGTAGAGTTCCCTATCACATCATGTACTGTATGCTTTGCTGCCTGGGTTTTTTTCAGCCCTGCTCCTGGCTACCATGTTGACACGGACAAGGGGTTCAATTATTCTGCCACAGATGAAGCCTTTGTGTGCCAGAAAAAGAATCACTTCCAGGTCACAGTTCATATAGGGATGGCTGGGAACCCCACATATGTCAAGACACCTCAAGGCGTCAAGCCCATTGAGAACTTTTATGTGAAGGTTTTCGGCATCAAGGTAAGCGCTGTCTTTCCTGTTTTTCAGAGGCCAATACCAAATCATCCATGTACTGTAATTAAAGATATCAACAATTGGGGTACCTGTCCTTTTACTTTTCATTCAAACTCTGTGTAACTGTAGGCTTATTGGTAGACCAAGTCCTGTATCCTCGTCCCATAAGGCTTGAAACATTCTATCGGTGCAAAATGCTTAAATTAGTGTGCCTACTTTTTAATGCACATTTTTTCTTAATTCGAAAAGACATTTAAGAAATGTCAAATTGAGGATTGAATAAAAGACAAGTAAGGTATATGACACCTTGTAACCTGATTTTGTCAAATCTCAGAAGCTAAGCCAGGCTGTGCCATGACAATACTGGGATAGGAGAGCACGATTGAAGTTGCACCCGCAAATGGTGCTGGTGGACCAGTAGGTGGCGTCCTTCCCTCTGATCCAAGTTTTTGAATTTGGTGACTGGGTGAACCGTGCTGTACATGTGTTGTCCTTCAAATGAGACGTTGAACTAGGTCATGTCTATATGGTCATTCAAGATCCCCTGGCTCTAAGAAAGAGAAGGGGTGTTAATCTTGATGTCCTCTCTGACCTTCCTTAGGATCCCTCTTTAATTCAGTTAGTGACGGAATTTCATATTTTACCTGATCTGCTGTGCTGACTGGGGAACAGACGTGCCACTTTGATTTACGGAGTCTATGTGGGTGTTGCACTTCATTGGTGAGCGAAGTGGGCCCCCTCCTGTATGCAAAGTGCTGTGAGATCCGTGAAGAGGATGAAAAGCTCCACAATAAATATAGGGAATTGTTAGAATCGTAAATATGACACCTTGATTTTTTTTTAGTGTGGAGTATTCAAAGTTTCTAAAAAAATCTACATTCTAGAAATCCTTTGAATTCAATTTATAAGTGGCCAATTTGTTTTCCAGGATGTGATAGCAAATTACATTACTGTAGTGATCACAGTGATCATAATAATTCGTAGTTATGATCTCAAGATGTGAGTTGATCTCAAGGGCTCTGTAATTGAAACCTCTAATGTAATGTCAAATGTAATGTAAGATCAAAACCCGGAGAGCTGTTTAGTATGTAGAGCTGAAATGGGTCTTAAATGAAGACAGCTCGACAGCTGAAACACTGACTTCCTTGGCACCATGGGAGCTGTGAAGTACAGGTGTTTTTCTAAGTTACAGACAGTCTTATTGGACCTCTGCACTTGCTCATAGAAATATAATAGAAAAATAATATTTTTTTACACCATTACAGTTGTGCCTGTCTGTTGTGGTGTGAAGTTAAAAAAGAAAAATATCCGTCATTATTTTAATTATAATCCCAGACAGCACTAGGAGGGATGTTAACCAGCACCTTATGACAAACCCAATTACTATAATACCTCACAAAACCTTCTCCTCAGGTGGAGGCCCAGAATCACGTCATCACCATTGAGCAGTCGCAGTCGGATCGTAGTAAGAAGCCATTCCTGCCTGTCAAGTAAGGGTTTCTTTCCTATATTAAAGGACATCGTCCCGTGTGTTTTAGGATTGGTCATATTTCCTTTCACTGTGTTATTTTTTATGTATAATTCATCTTTCTATCATGATGTTCCTGTGAATGCACAAATTCTGATACCTGTTATTCATGATTTCTTTAGGCTAGGCTGAAATAACAAGGAACGTGAGTTGCCAAGATGGAAACATGTGTAGAGATACAGAAAGTCTCAGCACAGTGTCCTTGTTTATAACAAAAGACTCTCCAGAGAGCTGAGACACAACTGTTGTCTCCTTCCCTCAGCTCTTAGCCCGATGTTTCTAGGTACTCTTTATACCAAACAGATAGCATCAACAGACTCGTTTGATACCATGAATGTTGTGTTAGGAAACTGTTGCAAACAGCTAGAGCTGGCGTTTGCAAATATCACAAAAATTCAGCTGTCAAACTTTTCTTTTTCAGGCAAAATAAAGACCTGTCGCTGATGTACTGCCTGCTTTCTAAAACATAATGGAACTATGTCTAGCTGAATCCTACATGTTTCCTCATTCCCAGAAAGCAACCAAATTACTACTGAAACCCATGCAGGGGGCTCATCTTGCATTATTTCAACTTACATTGTAGTATCCTGATGCTGTTTTCATGCATGAACCCATGTAGTAAAACATAAAAAGCTGGCTCTCTCAAAGACAGGCTCTTCACCTGTAGCTGTACGGATTGAATTATTTGCCATATACACAAGCTCCAAAAGAAAACAGTAAAGGGTCCATGATCAAAATTATTGTATCATTATAAGTTGTGCAGGTGCATTTGTTTGCAGATAAGCTTTAAAAAGTCAGGGTTTATTTCAAGACACAATGGGAATGGAAGAACTAGCTTGCATTTTAAAGCATGACTAAGATGACTTAGTGTATTGGCGTAGCAGCCAGGCCTGCCTTCCTCTGCCACTGTGACCTGAGTGGCGTGGAAGAGTGGGGAGTGACTATGGCTGCTCTTTCGTCCTTCAGGGTCAGTCTTCCAGAGGACAAGATCACCAAGGTGACACTCGGCAGGCTGCACTTCAGTGAGACCACAGCCAACAACATGAGAAAGAAAGGCAAACCCAACCCCGACCAGAGGTGAACAAAGCACCTAATTAAATCCCTCACCTAGCAAACCAGCTCTGAAACCATCATCCATTATTCTGTGTTCAGGGTCACAGTGGAGCTGGAGCTTATCCCAGCAAGCAACAGGCACAAGGCGGAATACATCCTGGATGTAACACCAATTCATTGTAGGGCACACACAGAGACAAACGCACACACTCATACCAGAGCCAGTTTTTCCATATGCTAATTACCCTACCAGTTTCACTAGAGTCTGTGGGGGACTTCCTGGGGGAAACCCACATGAATGCGGGAAGAACATACAAACTCCATGCAAATAGCACCCCAGGAATTAAACCCAGCACTGTGAGATGTGCACAATTCTAAATGAATACACAGCATTGGACTTTGTTTTTTTAAAAATGTAAAAGTGAATGAAACAGAGAAGCAGGATCAACTAGAAAAGGAAGCTGATGTATATTAAATATTGTGAATTGTAACCCAAATGAAAACAGTTAAAATGAGAATCTAGTGCATTTAGAATCATATCCAAGGGGTGAGAGTTTGGATGTGATTGTGACCTTGCTCTGCTGGTTTTGTGTCAGGTACTTCATGCTGGTTGTGGGGCTTTACGCTTCTGTGGAGGAGGAGCAATACTTGTTGGTGGCTCATGTTTCCGAACAAATTATTGTCAGGGTGAGTAATGCCTGCTTGAAATAGACGATAAAACACGCAATAAATCATAGGTTGTGAGCGAACCCCTCGCATGTTCTTTTTCTGAATTTCATTTTATGGGTTTTTTTTTATTGCCGCTGACACTACAGAGGTCAGCCAGATTTAAAGGGGAAGAGCAGTGAAAACAGTTTTGTGCTAGCACTGCGGGAAAAGACTGGTAACATGGACATAGTGAAGCGAGATTACTCTGGTTGCTGCCACGGTCATTAAAAACCTGGGCAATATGGTGTGGTGTTGAGCTGAGAGGGCTGTCTGATAATGAAGGGGAGCAGCAGAATTAGGCAGGTCTGGCCTGAGTGAGTAAAATTCTATGTGAGTAAAAGGAGGCGTCAGTTGCATCTGTCTGTGAAATGAGCCATTCCTCTATAATTATCAATCTGCCATCTTCGTTCAAGGTCACACCACAGGGCCCTGGAACTGAGCCAAGAGGGTGGTGTGCTTAAGGAGGCTCCCTTTGCTAATGCATAAAATCCTCTCCCCAAACAGGGCACACGCAGATTAGCATTATTTGGTAGGCTAGCCATGCGCATCATGCAGGAATGCTGGACAATTTCTCTGTGGCTGAGTATATTCATTTCAGCAGGGGAGGAGTTGGTTACTATGGACACTTCTTACTGCTATTAATTCTGGGACTTCTAAAACTACTACTATTAATAGACAGATTGGATTTATATTGTGTGGCACATCCAGAAGTGTGGTGCCAAATTTGGGGCTCTTTTAAACCAATGGGCCAAAGCAAAACAGACCCATCAAAAGTGTAATGTCAATTATCCTAAAACTAAAAACAAAACCCAAGAAAGGTCCTCACTGAACTCTGCCTAGCCTCTTCAAAGTCCCTCTCTTTCTGCAGCCAGCTTGCTTACTGGCTTCTCTGTCCTAGAGCTTTCTCAAAACACATATTTCTGCTTCTTGTCCCTAAGTTCATTGGTTGCCTGTTTTTGGGCTTCTCATCTAGTGTAGTATATGATAGAGCTTCTGTTGGTTTTCCTGCTAGCAAAGGTTAACAGCACCTTTGGAAGTCTCCGCCTCCTGGTTTTAACTCTTACCCAACCAATTGTCTTCCTCCAGTTGGTCAAATGACTAAGAGGTTATTATTCCCCGTTGCCTTCTGGGTAATGTGGTTCAGCCCAGAACGTCAATCTTGTAATAACCAACTGCCGTTTAATAAGCGTTGTTAACAAACTTGGTCTCAGAACTCCATTATGCGGACTTTTAAGTAAACACGTCATCAGCATAAATGGCAGTGCTATACAACCTGAAACCAGAAGAAAGCAGCAGTACTAATTTCTGCAGTCTTTCTTCACTTATCCTTCATCCTCTGAGGTTCATAAAAAATGAGGATGTCTGCCATTTTCCCCCTGCTGTAGGCCTCTAACCCTGGTCAGTTCGAGAACGACAGTGAGCTCCTGTGGCAGCGAGGGAACACTCCAGACGCCGTCGCCTGTCACGGCAGAGTGGGAATCAACACAGATTCTCCGGACGAGGCTCTGGTGGTCTGCGGGAACATGAAAGTCATGGGGACGGTCATGCACCCATCAGACAGACGCGCCAAGCAGAACATCCAGGAGGTAGGAAGCACAGCGGGCAGAGCCCAGCTTCCACACACTGAACACCAGGGAGGAGATCACTCTGCCAGCCGTCAGACTGAGGCTCTTCCCCACACAGCGCCGGGGTGGACACTGTGATAGTGAACTGGGAAATGAACGTGTTACTCCCTTAGCGTTAATGTGTCCTAATCTTTATTTTTTTTTAAATTGAAGTGATTTACCAAAAAGTGTTTATTCTTCCAATCCTGAAAATATTGATTCATTGGTTGTAATTAATTAACACCTCATTGTTCAAGTGACACAGGAAAAAAAAGCACAAGCTGTTTTTCCAAAAGAGTTTTCTGATCTGCTCTTAAGTTGCTAAGCTGCTTTTCATGTTCAATGCCTATTGAAAAATTAGCAAACTTGTAAATAAATAAATAACTGTTGCAGACAAGCCTGTATTTCTAGTGACTTTGTGAACATTTCTTTCGAAAGGTCTTGCAGCAGGCATTGTCTTGAGCACAGATTTGCTTCCTTCATTCTCTTTACTTCTTGGTCTTAGGATCCAGACGCATAACCTTATCCACACTTGCTCTTCTCTGAATCTGATGAACAGAAATGATGTTATAGCAGATGAATTACTGCACTGTATAATTTCACCTTAACATCTCTGAACTTTTAAGTGGCGCTTTCAGATATACTGTATACTAAAGCTGTGGTATGCCGTCTTAATCACTGTTCCACCAGACAGATAGTAGTTTAATGCATTGTGATAACTAAGGGCTTTAGTTAACTTTGCTATTTTAGTCACATGAGCAGCATTATAAGGAAAAATGAATAGCTTAGTAATATTGTGTTTTGTGATAATCCGCAGGTGGACTCAACAGAGCAACTCAAACGGATAGCCCAGATGAGAATAGTGGAGTACGATTATAAGCCAGAGTTTGCTTTACAAATGGGAATTGATCAAACCCATGAAACAGGTAAAATTATGAAACTATTATTGTAGTGAACACATACATAGTGTATGCAGTATATATGGTAAATATGCTCTATAATTCCCATTTTTGTAACGCCACTCTCACCTATCACTGGGTGTTCGTTTTGCAAGGCCCCAATACAAATCTTTATAGAGGCTACTTCATGACCACTGTTTGAGTACAGGAGCCCTTAGTGATTCCCAAGCCCTGGGAAAAATCAGAGATGGGGCCCCACACACTCTCTTTATTCCCAAGCAACCCACTCCCAATTATCGCAGTGCATAATCCTGTCAAAAATGCACTTTGTGTTTGCTTTATGGCTTCATTTCCCAACATTCACTGACACAATACATATTTACAGAATAAAAAAAAAAAACTTGACCACTGAATAGAGCTAGCCAGATCAATCACATGTGGGTGTCAATAGAAAAAGTGCCACCTATAAGACTGACATACAGGAGCTCATTTTCAAGAAGCAGGTAGTTCTTGTACTCTGGAAGGATTCTTCAGTGGGTTATACTGTATATTATACTGCCCACACTGGCTGTTGGATCTCCCCTATTTATGACCACCCCTGACTGTGTAGGCCCCACTTCAAGGTGTGGTTGTTTGTGGCTTGTTGAGGTGAGCTTATTCTGCTGGACTCTGGCTGGTGTCAGATGCCCATGACTGAGCAGCTTGCTGTGTCTGTCCTTGTTTCAGGAATCATTGCCCAGGAGGTGAAGGAGCTCTTGCCTTCGGCAGTGAAAGAGGTTGGGAACGTGACTTGCGCTGATGGAGAGAAGATTCCCAACTTCCTCTGGGTGGATAAGGTATAAGAGCCCTTTAGTGAAGGAATTGCACACACAACAGGGCCAGTTTTCCCAGAAGCCAGTTAAGCTACCAGTATGGGAGGAAACCTGAGCACCTGGAGCAAACCCATGTGAACCTGGAGAGAACATACTGATAGCACCCCAGGACTTGAACCCAGGGCCTCAGCACTGCAAGGCAGCAGTGCTAACCACTGCACCCACATGCAGCCCTCACAATCTAACCATTCTGTTTAAAATAATGAAGTAAGCAAATATAAATGTAACATTTGAGCTACTATAACCTGGCAGTGTTTTGGTCAGAATGTATGCTGTGAACTAACTTTGGTCACATTTCTTGCTGTATAATTTTGTGTGAGAAGTTTTGGTTAATAGAAAATTTGAACAAATAAGTCCTCTCCCTATGGGTGAGCAGACATAAATTTTGTCTTTTGTCTTTTATTCTGAATGATTATGGGATTTATTCGCAAGTAGGTTAGCAAATCTGTTCGCGTTTGCTAACCTACTTCATTTCATGTACTATATGTGTGGTCAGATAGGTTTAATGATGTTCACTATCCATGTTATATATAAATATATAATATAACTAGACCACTATAATTTAATCTCCAATACAAGATCCCCTAGAGTTTTACAAAACAGGTTTGGTGCTCTTTCTATATTCTTTCTTAGTCCAAATGAGAAGCATGACTCCACATGATCACGTCGGGCTCTTAAGCTTTGAGGATCTGGCTATTGGACTCAGTCTATTAAGACTGATTGCTGTCCCTGTCATTTAAAAAATCACTATAAAGAGCCTGTAATGTTTGTCATCAAACATCATGCTTCTTTTTTGAACAATAATTGGGACTACAGTAGTTCTTCAAAATTCATTCCAGTAACATGCTGGTGTTATTGAGACTTACGCTTAGAACATAAGGAAATGGAACTGCAAAGCATCCTGTTTGAATCTGGCTTGAGTTACATATTCATTTTTATTCTCTGAATTCAAGCCAGTTGTCTCAAGTGTCTAGGCTCCAACTCCTCGCTCCACATGCCCTGAGCATCAACAGCAACTATTCACCATTTGGTACAAGGTGCTTTTGTTCATCGGACAAACTTCAGCAAAGACCTTTTTCTTTCCAAAAAAGTGATGTGAATCCATTTTTATCATTATATTTTAAGAACTGTTATTCAGGATGGTGCTGTTCAATCTGCATGAAGCAGTGGTCAATTGTTGAAAATTATTATCTGGGCAGAAATACTGTTGTGATGACGTTTTTGTAGGAAGACCGACTTTTGTAGTATGCCCATACATGTTTTGGGTGCAAAAGCAGTGACACAAGTGTGCTGTCAAACATGTTCTCTGATATCCACAGAACTATCCACTAGCTTGGCCGTCCATATCAGGACACCTGCAAGATCGGGTTTCCTATGAGTACTCGTATTGTGAGTTCAAAGTACTGCTAGTACTGCTTGTGATCAAATGTAAGACATGGCTCAGACGAAGATGGAAAAAAAAAATAACCCCCTACATTCTAACAGGAAACCCAGCTGCTGAAACCTGCAAAATGAAATAAAAAAGATGATTCATCTGTTTATCCGCAGAAGACAAGGGACCTGGCCAAGCCAGTGATGAAAAAGACCTACAAATTAAATAGGACCAGCTCAGCAGGCCAGAACCAATCAGCTGGGTTAGGATCAAAATCAAACAAAAGCAAAACATTCTGATCGTTTCTGCCCTCCAAACTGTTGTCAGACTCTATGTGCATCTTGCTGTTCTTCCCCCCTGTGCAGGAGCAGATCTTCATGGAGAACGTGGGCGCGGTGAAGCAGCTGTGTAAGCTGACAGACAACCTGGAGAACCGCATTCAGGAGCTGGAGGTGTGGAACAGGCAGCTGGCCAAGCTGAAGCGCATGGGGAGCCTGACCTCCACCCTCAGCGCGAAGAGTGCGCACAGGTACTGCTGTGGTCTGAGGAAGGACTCTGACTGGGGCAAATTTAATAGTACAGAGGTGCCTTTCTGTCACCCCCCACACACACCGTGCTTCATTTTGTGTTTTTGTATTTTTCTTTGTGAAAGTCAGACAAAAAAAAGCTCTCAAGACTTTTTTCCTGCATAACGTCCTTCCTCAGTACAGCTGTGTAGCAGTAGAGAGCACATTGTACGTGAAGCTGAGGTAATTAGCACTGTGCATTAAGACCGTTGACTGCTAAATACAAAACAAAGCCACTCTGCTCCACTAGATTGTGTTTTGCTCCCAGGGACAGGTAATTAATAATTAATAAAAAGATGATACATTTTCCCCAGTTTAAGGTTCTCTTAAAAGTGGATTTCAGGTCAGCGAGGCAGAGTGTTGTGAACAACCTGAACAAAATGCTAAAAGTTCTGCAGCATCATTCTGAGAGAGATCTGTAGGAAACAGACCTTAAATCTTAGACTGCCGTTTCCATTTAAAACAACAAATCTAAAATATAAACTTGGTCAGCGATTTCCACCATTAATGACACTTGTGACTTTTCGTTATCTTGCTTGTCCTAAATAAGCACTATCAACCCTCATTCAGTCAACAAGGAGCAGAGGGAGAAACCCATTACAAAGTCAAGAAGCCAAATCTATCAAGCGTCCAAAACAACAACAAATGATGGCGCTGACAGCTACAATATTATTTTATGAAGCTGGTCCCAGTAATTTCTTGGATTGGTGACTTGTAAGACAAATCAGGTTGCCGAGGTTGCAGGCGGTTTTGGTAGGTGCCTGTTGGTCATAATTCGCTCCTTTTGAATCAGAATTTTGAAACTTCTGATTTCATAAAGAAATGTGTGTTTTTTGGCTTTCAGGAAAGTCAGCAAAAACTGCAGTATACCGCCTTCGCCAAAGCCATCCCCAATCGCATCTGCTAAAGTGAGTGAAATTCCATTAAAAACCTGTCTCACTCTCTTCCATATTCGACAGTACTCTTTCACACTGTTCCTGTGTGCTTTCTTCCTCAGAAATGCCTGTCAGAGAAATATGAGCACTGCTCACGCAACAAATTCTTCCAAGCCACCATCATCGCCCTAGTGTCAACAATGGCATTTTGGTAAGGCTTTTCTCGGACTCTTTTCCTTCAGCTTTCATTTCTTGCCAAGTAATACAGTTGAATGATACTAATCAAGCCAAAAAACATCCATTTTTACTTTAAAAGCTTGCATGGGCATGCCAATAAGTTCATATTTTTACTAGTCTTGATCCTTGGTGTTTTGTGTCAATGCTATTGTTTTCTTGCTTTTCTTGCCTTTAGATTTTGATTTATGTATGGAAGTGTATTTGCCTTTAAGCAAAAATGTATGTTCTGTCCCTATAGTTAGACATTAAATGTTTTCCTCCAGAGTTTAAAGGCATTCACAGGCAGGTTCCTGAAGACCAGATTGTGAACTATGGGTGACAGGGCTGTTTCTCCTCTCCTGGATGTGGAATGTCCATCTCAAAGAAATCAGGAATCGGACACCTTGGAATTTTAAATCTTACCTTAAATATATATATATTTTTAAGTCTTTGGTTTAGTTTCTCATGGTCTCTCCTCTTTTTGTCTGTGTTTTAATGTATTGTGCTTTGCAGTGATGTGTCATAAAACACACTCTTATAAACTTTTGACCATTACTGATTTTTCATACCACATTGTTGGCATTGCACTGCCACGTTCCTCATCATTGTGCATTACGAATAACTGGTTAACTGAGTGCTGCATGTTCCAACAGTGTGATTTCCATCACGGCTCTCTACATGCTCACTTTGAATGATGATTATAATGCCTCCCCTGGGAACAGGTATGAGACCTCTGCTTACCTGTCATTCACATTGTCACATTGTCCTCTGCGACTTCTTTGCTGATAAGGCTGTGTACCTTTTCCATTTGCAGTAATGATTCACTTCTGAGCACACCTGCCAGCACCACCACTTTCCCATCATCCTTTTTTCCCCCAGGTAGGATCGTCATCGCCATCTATGCTCCTTACAAGGTCTTTTATATCCCAAGCATCGAAAGAAACAAAACAGAATACTCAGTTTATGCACGTTTTTTGAAAGTGTGTAAGATCTGAATAGGGATTAAATGTTTTTCTCGTCATTTTGATTAATTGAGCACATGACAGATCATGTGATGTGACCGGCTTGAGTGACTTTGTCGCATAAGCACGAAGTCACTTAGTGAGAGTTGTTTGGGCGCAGGTGATTAAGAGAGCCTTGCAAATCTCAAGAACAGCAGAGAAATTAAGCTATGACATCTTATGGCACATTTTAGAGGAAATCCTGCTTTGAACCAAAAACAGCGATCCAAAGCACAGAGTGGAAGCTTATCTTACTCTTAGAGATGTTCATTTAGGGCTTTCAATTCTTGAATAAGATATGAAGTTTTATAATTGATCTATATACAGTATAATATATTGTTTCAATTATACAAGCACCTATTGCAAGGCACTGTTTAGGTAACACATTTCTCTTGATGCTCAGTATACATTATGGCAGTGTGTCATTTATACTTTGAGCTTGTTCGTCATGTTATAGTTTGAAACTCTGCTACTGTACATTTTAGTGCACCTTTTGTGCATTATTTGTAAACTGGGACACACTTGAACATTTTATTTATCCTCTTTACAATAAAAGTTTAACTGAATGTGATGAAAATGGGATTGGAGCACTGGGGCTCTTGGATCCATTCCTGGGGTACTATTTGTATGTTTGTAGGGTTTCTCTGGGTGCACTGATTTTCTCCAGCAGTCCAAAGACATACTGGTTGGTTAAGAGGGAACTGCAACACTATTTTTATATTTTGGGGTTAGAATTGATGAGTGCTTTTCAAACCACAATAAAAGTAAAATGTTATGTACACAGTAACTTGTAAAACCTCCAATTTATATAACAAAATAGATTAAATTTCCAGGTATGCCAGCTCTATATTCTGTGATTCAGAATGAGGCAACAAAACTTCCGCTTACAGTACATGGTGCGGCTCTATTATATTGTGAACAAGGAGGCTTGTGAATACATTTCTTTTAATCCAATAGAAATATTGCTTTCAATTTCGAGAGTTTTGCTGACAAATAATACTTGTTAACTCCGCATGCCGATTTTGGCGATGAAATGCTTGCTGAACAACCTGTACTTATTCAGGTGTACATCACATTACATTAGCCATTACAGTGACTAGTGAGCGGGAAGGGCCACATTACAGCAATCTGTGGGAACTCTCACTCTCATCCGTGACAAGTCCAGGCGTTTGCAACAACATGGCAACTCACGGTACTTTTGCAAAGTTCATGATTATGCGCTTAATTTTAAATTTGTAAAATTTGTTGTTTTTTTTTGGTACAGAGATTTAATAACCAGTCTGAGAATTTAGGACTGCAGTTCCCTTTTAATTTTTCTTTTTCTGTATATTGGCTCTGGTGTGTTTTTATGTCTGTGTGTGCCCTGCGATGGATGGAACCCCTGTCCAGGGGTGTATCCCAACTTGCGTCTGTTGCTTGTCAGGATAGCCTCCTGCTCCTCATTGTCCCTGTGCTGGACAAAGAGGTTAGAAAATGGATGGGTATAGTGTATGACAGGAAAAGTGAAGTAAGAAGCTGATAAAATACTTATTGTACACATTATAACTATAGAATACCAAAGTGAACAAGACATACAGATTTTTTGTGTGGTGTATCAATCAAGAGCATGCCGAAAGTTTGCCTTGATTTGGTAATGCTGTCCCCTGTTTTCTCAGCAAGTACTTCCAGCACTACACAGCCCACAATGACGCCAAGCCCACGGCCTCCTGATGTGGATTTCTGCAGCCTGATGTACTGTGAAGTTGTGTACTGCTGCCCCTCGGGACCCAGTAACCACACTGCGTCCAGCCCAGAGCCCTTCCCAGCCACAACCTCTCCAGTCTCCCATACAGACACTCCTCACACAGGTATGCTGATCACACTGCCGTCTCACAGATCTTGCAAAACGCATTCTAATGTAGGGATGCAAGCAGTCACAGGGCAGTCTTGGCGAAGGTTTGAGATTGCTTTTAATTTCCCATGGAAAGGGCCATTCCAGAGAACACTGGAGAAGACACGCAAGGTTTATCCCCACATTATGCTGAATTCCAGTAGTCTTATAGAGCGTTTAAGCCATGGTCACCCTATGTTATTACCAGAAATGGGTGTTTATTTAGCCGATAACTGCATATTGGAATCATCGAGAATACTTCCACTTATGACACAGTGGCTATTCCCGGTAATGTTAACCTTCCAGTTACTCCACCTACAACAGAATTTCTGATACTGTATGTCTCAGACATCAGGTGTCTGTTTAAAATGCACTCAAGCTGGGTAAAGAGCGATGATCCCAGGCCAGAGTCAGATTGCTACACTGTACATCCTCATTTCCTGCATCCTGAACCCCTCACACTACTATCTTCAGAGCCATGCAACAGAAATTTCATTTGTTTGGAAACATGGACAATTGTGTTTTAACAGAGACATTTGCCTACACCCAGCTGTTTGCTGTTAGTTTAATTCACTGGCGTTTGCTTGTTTGTGACTACAAAAATCATTTTATATGATAATGCAAATTACTTATCATATTTGAACACTCTCATTATTTGCTAAAAACATCTAGCAGTGCTGGAACCAGGTCAGGGTGACTTCAGAAGGAAATGGAGATCTTGACTGGTGATACTGGCTTTGCTCACCATGAAGGAACAAAGTCGTCTGAATAGCATTGTTTAACACATTGTTCTCAAAGTTTCTTCTTCAGGTAGAGAAAACAACAACGTTTATGAAAGAATCCTCGGCCATCTGAAAGATGACAAAGACTGTAAGTAGTTGTTCAAAGACTTTTTCCACAACATTATCCTGTGAAAAATTCGACATTTTTACCCTAGATATGTAAGAATGTGTGTAATGTTTTGTTTACAAACAGCAGATGTAATTTTTTTTATTTTAGATATGTTACAGTGATTATAACATGTCTGTAAAGAAATGTTAGATTTTCCTCTTTGTCTTATCGGGGATCAAACAATTTAGTTCTGCAATAAAAAATGCATTTAATTGAAATCGAAATCTGTGATAATGAAACCTCTTCAATATACAGTACGGTATTTTCTGTTAACCCTTTGTGTCCTTAGGGAAAAATACAACAATCAAGTCACTGTTCATTAAGGAGAACCAGCAGATAATTGACCAGCAGTACTGTGTGAAGGATCACTGTGGGTAAGCTGGAGGTTAAAGCCTTCCAAATTTCTCATCTTTCTCAAAGCCAGTCCCTAATTAAGGCCAGATGTTTGGCACGAATATCAGTCATGGAAACAGAAACGATGACAAGTCCAGAAGAAAATACTACCTCGGACTTAATTTTGAATACGTAACATGGTGATGTTAAGATAAATCTTTTTCCATGTTTTACATTTTTCAGGAAAAAGTATTTTTTACTCACTCAATTCAGTTCAATTCAATTCAAGGTGCTTTATTAGCATGACCGATGGGTAAAATCAGCGTTGCCAAAGCAAAAAAAAATAATGAAATTCACATGAAACAAAACAAAAAATAAAAGTAAAATAAAATCTACAGACATTTACAACAAAGACATATCATAAAATATTTACATATACTGTACTGTAGACCGATTGAGCATTATTGGGAGACAGACTCACTGTTCCTCAGGCTGTGACAGGAGATCACATACTGGGCTGCCAGTTCAACTGAGTTCCCTCCTCCCTCTCCCAGTAGGATTGGGACCCGTTGTGATTCTGGCAGGTGTGGGAACTCTGGGATGAGATTTCTGAATTTAGGGAAGAATGTTTCTCTAATCCCAGAGTATCTGTCACAGTGCACTCTTCTCACATTCTCCTGCTCCATCCTTTACAGTCAGGCCTGTCATTACACTCAGTCTTATCTTCAGATGCTCCTTCTGATCAGGAGCATTTTTTTATTGATCAGCACTTAAGTAAAGTAGCACCATGGTGTTACTTAGATTCAGGTAGCTGTGCTAATGATCTGCCAGTGAGTTCCAATGCACACATCTAGATAAGGAGCTTTCACCTAATACAAACCTCTGGTTACTGCACTCATCTAATTGGATACATAATTCTGTTGTAGATTTTTAGTAAATCTTTGTGCAGGAGGCCTATATACCTATATCTTAAACAGCTGGTGTCCCAGAACTCAACACAAGAGCAGAACGTTCAGGTAGCATCTTATAGTGTGGAGAGAAAGTGTTGATTGTGAACAATTACTACAGGAGCAGGGGTTCTGCTGTGACTATGCAAATAAACTTTTGTACAGAGTCTGACTTGAGATGTCTCAAGAAGTCTCAACTCAAAAACTTTCGACGGGGGATTTTTTTGGACAGGTCCCCTGATTTCCAAAGGCAGAGCACTGGCTTGGTCACCCATGTCACCTGACCTGAACCCGTGCTATATTTGTCTGGCAGGATGCCTGAAACTTTGTAACTCTCACACTGTAGATTTAAATGTAACTGCCCCCCTTTGGAATGTAACTGAAAACAAAGAAGGACATATGAATATGTCTGAAAGGAGTAAATTTCTATTTTACATACATGATACTTGAGTGACACATCTTGCTAAGACTGATAAATTGTCACCCTGCACATTTAACTGATGTTTTTGATGTTTGTAGAGTTAGGACCTGTTACTCTGACTCTGAATATTCTTTACCCATTGATCTAATTTGCAGGGCAATTTTAGAAAACATCTTCTGTGCTGAACGCATTTCAGTGTGTTCTTTGTAGTTCTGTCTGGGAATTACTGTAGGATTCTTACTTGAAGAAATGCACCATTGAAGTTACATTTGCTGTGTGTTGTTTCTGTTTCTGTTAAAGAGGATTGAAATACACATTCACTTTCAAGGAGTTACACTTTGAAACAGTCATCGGTCTGGAACTTAAGTTAATTTATTCATTTAAATAATTGATCAATTAAACAGTCTCACCTATTACCCTTTTTAAGAACTCCACTCGACAGCATCCAGTAACACAAATGTACATTTTTCAGTTAGTGAAAGACATATTTAAACCAAGCTGGTATTTGTCTTGGAAATCAACAAACCAGCTTTAAATTGATTATGCTGAACATCATCACACTAAATAATTTAGAGGTTTATTTTTGTATTTTTTCAAGTGCGTCTAACTTAAAAAAGTCCAGCGCAGAACAGAGAGGCACTCAGATTTCAAGAACAAATATGTCACAGGCTTTAAAATAATAGTGTTTTATCTTTGTTCTGCTTGTCCATCTTGTGCTTTTTCAGATTTCTGTGTATATATATTTAAAGAAAAAAGAAATATGACTTTTTGGTGTTTTAGTAGATAGGCAGACTGATATTTATATTGGCCACATAAGAGGCTGTGTTATCACAAAAATGTTCAGCGCTGAGTTCCAAGATATCTTTCCATTAATGTACACTGTTCTCACTCTCTGCCTTACAGGTCTTTGTGTTAATCTTTCATTTTTGCCTTTGTGTGAAATGTGTAGGTCTGGGAACTACACCTATGTCATTCCCATTAGCAAGTACATGCATGAGGACATGCGAGTCACACTGCAGATGAAGTAAGTGGGGGGTGGGTCTTTTCTGAAGTGGTTTGTTTGACTGAAATATTGTATCCTGCCTCGTCTTCTGCCACTAGCCGTCAGAATGTCTCTCATTGGGGTGGCTGTTAAACGGAATGTGAGCTCCAGGCCACTCTGATTTTGGCTGCTGCAGAGCTGCCTATTCAAATGCCGACATATTTATTGGTTTGGACTTACTGCAGTCAGAGACCGCTGTTGACGGTGCAGGGACTGACAGGGAGATACTCACTGATGGATTTAATGCAAGGAACAGTTTTGAGCTCTTTATGAGCATAAGCACATTCCAATGGGTGAATAAGAATGTAAGAGTCCTTTTACACAACAAATTGGTTCATCTAACCCCTTTGGTTGCTGGTAGGTGACTGTTCCAAGGATCTCATCCAGCCATTTCTTGGAAAACATTAGGAAATCATACTTCATAAATTTGTTTCATATTTTCACAAGCCTTTGTGCAAATAAATGCCAACTGTACTTGGCTTTAAATTGGATTTTAGTTTGTAAGTGCATTTGTGGTTTTCAAATACTTGAATCAAGTTTCCTTCGTAGTTATTTTAAAGGCAGCGAACACACCACGTTTCTGTACTTTTGACCCTCCAGTATAGGATATTCTTTTAAGCTTAGGAAAGCTTAAAGCTTTCTGCTTTTTCTTCTCTGGACTGATTTCAGAGCAGCAATTATTTTTTAGATGTGGTGACTAGAATTGTGCACAATATTCTGAATGGTGCCATACTAGTTTATTGTATAATTTTAATGCAATTTAAATTATTCACTTTTAATTCTGTATTCTAACTTTTGTGTTGGCCTTATTTTATTACTCCTCCAAATTGTCTAAAATATGTAAATTATGTGTCAGTTTAAGGTCCTAAATCTTTTTCATAGATTGTTTCTTCAAATGTAGTGTTTCCCATTGTGGATCTATAGTATATGTTTTTGCTACCTGCATGTAGTGCACTTGTCTGTATTAAGCAATAATCTACTAGGAGTTTGCCCAGTGTTAAATTCTAAATCTAAATCTGTTTTCATTTTCTTTCATGCTTTTACAATGTTGCTAATCCTCCTAGTTTGGAATCATCTAAAAACCTGACTAGTTTACTTACTTTAAAAGAATGTAGATCTTTCATATACATTAAGAAAAGCAGGGGTCCAAGTACAGATCTATGTGGTACCCCTCTAGCTACGTCACCCCAAAATACATTTTACCATATTCTTCCTGGTTCTTTTGTTACTGTAATGCTGAAAGAACTTTTTTATTATGACTTTTTTTCCTCTCTATCTCTTTCTAATACCCTTTTATTTTACATGCACCTGCAAACCATTTTATTGATATGGACATGGTCTAGGAAAATATTGGAAAAAAAATAATTACACTTAAATAAAATAAAAGGAAAAGGCCAACATGCAGACAGAACCAGCCCGTGACAGTCTCCATAGCCATAGCTTCGAAAGCCCTTTCTTCGGATTATTTTTACACAATTGTAATATAACCGCTATGTTGTGAAGTTGTTTGTTCTCAACTAGCCTTACTTTACCCCATAGGTAACACACAGTACCAGGTTGAAAGTGTCTCATCAGATCACTACTGTCTGACCCCTCTGTGTTCTGTTCCCTCTGCAGCACCACTGAAGCACTAGTCATATACCTGTGCAAGAGCTACAAAGGGACAGACTGCATGGGATTGCAAGAAGAGAACAGTCCTGAAAACCTGTTGAGTAACACACAGGTAACTGGCTTCTCTTAAATACTAAGCAGGCCAGGACTGACAATACTGACCAGACACAACAGCTAAACATAGCATGGAAATTTGGTTGCCTCCAGCCTACTCTTCCGATGCAGCCTTTAAGCTTTATTTCACTTCTACATATATTTCTTTGTTGGTCTGGAAGCCTGTGACCTAATTAGACCTCATGTGGACTCTACATACAGTTTGTACTGTATAGTTGCTTTTTTCCCTCATGAAAAACATTTGAGAACAAACCATTCAATCATTGCGCTAAACAAAATAGCATCAAACGCATATGGCATCTGTTTCATAGTTGCTCTGAATAAGAACGGGTGTTGCTAACTCACTGCATGGCACCTGAGTGTGGCCAGAGATGATGGGTCAAAATAATGGGTACGGCCTGCCTTTGCAGTATATCGAGAACAACGCAGTGTTGAGCACAGGAGACAGTGTCTTCAAAGGTACACAGAGCTCAGGCCTGGTTTTCTGACCAACACATCTTGCTTTGAGAAGGTCACATGCACAGACTAGGCTTTCATTATACTGGTCGAGAATGTTATACCTGAGATGCACATACTCTACCTAGAGGTAGATCTCTAGGCTCACACAAAAAGGATTATTACGGAGTAGGGACTAAATAAGCATACAGTTGCATATTGTGTGCAAAAAAATTCACTCTTGTATTTGAGGTCCTTGGCTAAGGACGCAAACTGTACATTACTGATGTTTGCCATTTAAGTACAATCCATTAGAGGGCAGAGTGTGGCCACCAATCAGGTCCAGGAGTAATTGTAGCCGTCATTTCAAAATGGTTGCTCTTAACAACTGAACAGCCAATTTGCCTTTTGCTTTTTCTTTACCTTCCCCAGGGATATGAGCACATATGGCCCCTGCCTGTGGCGCACCTGTATTGGAGTTCTTACCATTTCCGAGTGGTGGTAGCGGTAAGGGCTTTTAATAAATTGAACCTGACTTTTTTGTTTGCCTTCTTAATGAGAATTACAGGCAGCTATTTAATGATGGCAAAAACTTATTATTTGGAGCTCGGTGGTTTGTTAAACCCTTGAAAGCATATTTCTGCCACACTTTAAGTAAAGGTATGGGACTGGGGGAAGGGTTAGGGTGAGGGAATGATTTAAAGTGAGTGCTTTGCATTACAGGATAAGTTGAGATAAGCATATCTGCATTGAAGGATGTTTGGGTTGTGTGATAGGGCTAGGGTTTGGGGCTAGGGCTGATTTTAGAGTTGGAACTAGGACCGGGGCTATGGGATTGAGGTCATAGTTTGGCAGATAGTGGGAGCTAGGACTGAGGTTGGAATCTGAGAAAGGGTAGGTGTGAAAGTCAGAGTTAGGGAATGATTTTAGGAATCGGCAATTTCCCATAATATGTCAATTGATTTATCTTGCATTTCTGACTTCCAAGCACAATGTAATGTAAGTCTGTCATATGCTCTGTATGACAGTATTCACAGCTGCAGTGCTAAACAGTCCGTCATTTAGAGTTTATAGTATAGTCACAGGCATTTCCTTATTTTACGAGTTTGTTTAGTTAATATTGAGTGTAGTTAAACACAGGGTCCCTAAAGCTTTATGTTTAATAAATAATGATCTCTACAGCTCTCTTAAAGTAAGGTTTAAGGCTAATACTTAGAGTATACAGTAGGACCAGAATGTGGGATAGGATCGTTGTTACTTTTGAAATTAAAAGTAATTTCAAAAGTTCAATACTTTGTAATTTATGGCTAGATTTTAGGTGAGCATTATGGTAACCATTAGGCTGAATGTTTATTATTTTCAAGACTAGGGGTTTGGGGCTATAACTTGATTTGATTCTGGACTTATTTTAAAGCTAAGAACATTAGAATTGTTTCAATATTAGGGTCAAATTTAGGTTGTACATGAGGATGTTATGCTTACCAAAATGATCTATCCTGCACCTTGATTGTTCTGATTTTATCGTGCGAGACTATGATATATCCGCAGTAATCCTCTTGTATCCTGAGATTACAGATCTATCTGGAACTTGTTTTATGCTATTAGCACCACAAAAACTTAATCCTGTTTTAATT
Organism: Lepisosteus platostomus; assembly: GCF_059453375.1. Classification (NCBI taxonomy): domain Eukaryota; kingdom Metazoa; phylum Chordata; class Actinopteri; order Semionotiformes; family Lepisosteidae; genus Lepisosteus; species Lepisosteus platostomus. The sequence goes on along the minus strand of NC_142619.1, from coordinate 28,226,276 downwards.
CTTTAACCATGTGATAATACTGCCAGCTGTAGATGGATAAACTGGTTAAGACTTGGAAAGAAAAATATGAAATGTGTTTGTTTCCCACAGGGACAAGCCAATTGCAACACAGACCCTAACTATGTTGGAGTGCTGTTCACAGACTATCACGTCTACTTCTATCGAAGATGCACCTGATTAATCACCTTTCAAACAGAGGTGTAGAGTCTTTGCTCTCTGTTGTAGGTGAACTATGTTCGTCCAGTGACACAGCGTGTCAGTGTATTTCTGTGAAATATATGTAAAAATAAAAGTGCACATTGTATGGTTTGTACATGCAGAGCTGTGATGAAATGACTGTTATGAACCAAAAAGATTGCCACACACATTTTGTTGTGATTATGCTCCCTTACATAAAATCAGGTAGATTTGGTTTTACTCAAAGCACGCCGATTAATAAAAGTATTGGTCCCTCTGGGAAAGTGAGATCACTTTCGCTGATCACCAGAATGTTTCAGTCTTCAAAGTAATCACAATTAATATGTTGTTTATTCCTGTTCAATACATTGTAATTTTTCTCAACTGCTGTCAGGAGAAAGTGAAATGTAGTCTTATATCCACGGATTTATCAGAAAATAATTACAAAAATATATAGTTATGTTCATAATAGGCTGGCATTACGTTTCTGTTTCAGTACATTGTTCTCAGTTTTAAATTGTGATGAATACTATCCCCTTATATATAATGCAAAAAAACTTACAACGTTGTTCCACTAGAGGGCAGTACAATGTCCTAAAGAGGAAGTGCAAGTCAACAGAATTAATTTTGTTTATGCCTGCTTCCTGCTGCAAGACTTATACATTAATGTTACAGTCAAACCTTGGGGTCATGCAAACCAGAGGTTACAAAAAGTTGAAAATTGTATCTACTGAAAATGTTGTATATATTAGATTCTAATTGCTGTCTAGAACAAAGTTTACTGTCTTGAAATAGATTTGCAGTACAGTATGATGTTTGTTCTGTGTTTTCTAAGTTAAACTAGATGCCCACTCAGCTACTGATCATTAACTATAAAGTTAATAGGACCTTTCTGTATTTCTCTGCCTAGACCCAGACTTGAGTCTGAGCCATAGGTTTCTCATTGCTAAAGTGATATGTAGTCTGTTGTGTTTTCATTCAGGGATTTGGCTGACTTGCAGTGCATTGTGTTGAAGATCTTTATTTTCCATTTTCTTTAATTTCTTGGACTTTGTTCAGAAAAATACAGCACAATTGTGTACATTTACCACTGAAGCCGACGTATTTTGTTAGATTCCCTGAGTGTATGAAGCTGACTACTCCAGAACAGCCTAACGTGTTTGAAAGGGGAGAACAGAGGAGGGGGTAGGCCTCTGCTCATAGGTTTTGCCATAAGAGTCTCTCCTTTCTTCCACAGCCACGGCTTTGATTACAATATCTTTAATGTTAACCATACAGCAATTCCTTTCACATGACTGAGACATTCTCGCCTTGTTTCCGTCAAGGGAGAGATGAAACCCACTTTAGCTTGGTAATAATAAAGTACACTCTACGTACATACGGCAAGATCATGTGATCCAGATGTCAAAGGGCTGATAGAAATGGTTCATAGACAATGTGCCAGAAGTGTATTACCCTCAGAATGCTTTATTTAAAGTTTCTGAGTGACATCTAGAAAGGGTGTGGAACAGTACACAGTTTTGGCATTTTTCCTGGCGTGTACTGTGCCCAGACCCATGTAAATATCAGCTTAAATTGTGACAGTATGTCATACAGAGACACACCTGGATTCTGGTATTTCCCTTTATAGATATGAAAGTACAGTTTTAACTTTTTTTGGCAATCAGTTGTACTTTGGCAGCAATCCGTGTATATTGTTCCTGTCAGGTCAAAGCTGTGAAGCCAGTGGTGACCTGGCTTTGTTTCCTTTGAGACATGCTGCAATCCACCCAGAGGGTCAGAGGCAAAGTAGTAGCACAGGTCCAGGTTTGTCCCAGTCTGAGAAGCCGGAGCCATCCTCTTCAGCTGAGAAAAGGCCGCTGTTCTTTTCTGCAAGGGTGATCACTTCTAGGATGTGCACAGGGTGAAGTAAACATGAACTGGACCAGTGATTGAAAATTATCAGCATTCATGAATATGTTTGCACAGATCACATGTGAAACATGGGATATGCGTAAGCATTGGGGGTGAAAATATGTTGAAAGAAACAAAGAGCCTGATTTGATTGGAGATCCACAGAGCCCAATGTTAATATGTCACCCCCTGAACATAGGATGAGACGGGGTGAGGGTGTTGAGAAAGCAGAGGAGGCTGCAGACTCCATTCCATGTTAGTCTGTGGGTTGAGGGAGCAGCGAGGGAGCTTGGTCCTGGAATACAGTGACAGATGGAGCTCCCTCCCAGCTGGGCCCGGCCAGCTCTGCTGAAAGCCATCCACACGTGTCTGGTCTGCTGGCACACTCGCATGCACTCACCACATCTTATTAAGAATGAATGCGAGCGGTATTTACACTTCTCTGCTGACAATACTCAGGAATTCTTTCTTTAATGAAAAAAAAAAACAGTGGTGATTGACATTAGCCATGAGCACCTAGCACAAACAAGTGCACCGCTAACAAAGAATGTAAGGGTTCTCTCTTTGTGCAAATGTCAAATTAATAATAGAAGACCTCCTAAATGTTTCAATCCACATGCTATTTAATTTAAGAAGATCTGCAGACAGGCAGGCAGATGACAAAAAGAATAATTTGATTATAAGAATATTGTGATACATGACAATATAAGGTTGGAATGGAATGTTGGGCTTTTTGTGAAGGAAATATAGTGCACTTTATCTGAGAAACACAGAAAACATTGTGGAATGAATCCACTTTAAATCTAATCCGGAAATCAGATTGAAAACAAAGTCCACCAAAGACCTACTGTATACTTCTGGCCAGCTCAGTTAAGGCTGTAGTAATTCAAAAGTTTAAAGCCTGACTTTCACCTAACAGACCAACTTTGCTACCTCAAATGAAAACAAAACCAACTTCCTTTTATACAGATTTACAACAGTAATAGATAATGATAATTGCTTACACTTATATAGGCTTTTCTGGACTCTCCACTCAAATGACTTTACAGGCCATTGGGACTCCCCTCCACCACCACCAATGTGCAGCCCCACCTGGATAAGAGATAAGATAAGATCACTTTATTGGCCATATACAATTTCTTGTATTAGGAATCTCTCTTTTCACATACCCCAGCTTACTCTCCATGATACACACAGACGGGAAGCGAAGCATCAGCTGTTAGTGTGGGGGAGAAGATGGTGATGAAGACAATTCAGAGATGGGGATTATTAGGAGGCCACAACTGGTAAAGGCCAATGGGAAATTTGGCCAGGACACCCCTACACTTTTTGAGAGACTCCAGAGAGTCAGGACCTCAGATTGTACATCTCATAGGAAGTACAGCACCTTTTTACAGTATAGTGTCCCCGTCACTATACTGGGGCATTGGGACCCACACAGGCTGCAGGGTGAGCGCCCCCTACTGGCCCTTCTAACACCTCTTCCAGCAGCAACCCTTAGTTTTTCCCAGGAGGTCTCCCATCCAGGTACTGACCAGGCTCACACCTGCTGAGCTTCAGTAGGCCACCAGGTGTGAGATGCAGGGTGATACGGCTGCTGGCATAGTGAAAAAACACCCAGTATCTATGTAGAAAACATTTAATTTTTCTATGATAACATTAAAAAGCACTGAGAGTCAAGGCTGATAGATGGAATGTATAATAAGTTACCCTGTCTTTATTCATATCCACTTTCAAGTGTGGCGATAATGGATCTTCCAGGATTACTGGGCAGTTTCTCAGTTACTTTGCTTGCTGCTTTCAGGTTAAAATCAATACTTGAAAGTTGCACCACTGAAGACAAGGTTTACTCAACCATTTTAACATCTTTAGGCTGGATTTTAGCAAATGTTGATGTATAAGGAACTGGTGAGTTTTAAATCAATTTTGATGTCTCTCAATGAGTATATCTCAACACACCTTTATGAAGTCACACTCTTCCCAGCATACACAAATATTTGGAAACTGTCAAAGGAATATAGGTCATCCTCTCCTTTTGTTACTGTGTAATTGGTGAAGCTGTTCAAATGTTTATTTTAGAATTGAACTTAAAACGTATACCAAGTACTCTTGGTTTAGCTGGTTAATAAAAACACTGGAACTTTTTGATGGCATTCCAGGAGGTCTCTTGTTCTTCGCAAGTAGTTGTTGTCCTTGAGGACAGCTGTGTCAATTTCCATCCAGCTGTGCATCTTGACATCTGTGCTCTGTGCTTGACATCTGCACTATATTAAATTATACAGGCTGTTGGCAATTTTCCTTTTACTCTGTGTTTTTAATGCTACCAAGGTACATTTCTGCCAAAGAGCTTTGGTCACTTGTGGTTTTGAAGCTATGAGGGTCTTTATTTAACAGTGCTTGGGTTTGCCTGTACCCCTGAAGGTCAGGGACAATGACGAGTGCTTCAGTCACTGATTCACTTGTGATCTTTACGGAGCAGTAAATGTCAAGGCTTTTTTGGAAGCATTTGAAGACCAGTTTAATTTCATGCACAAAAGCTCTTTCAGTGTTTCATTGGAGTCTTGACAAGTAGCAGCTGCTAGGCTTGGAGATCCCCAAGGCTTAATTCTCAGTCCCCTCTACAATATTGTTTTAACACAGACGAATGTAATCCAACTTTCATGTTATTGCTGTAAATACCGAGACACACTGGCTACCGTGTTATTTACCTTCCATTGAAATGTAAGATTGTGAGCTCCTTCATTGCAAAATAGTTCTCGGTTCAGTTGGTGATATTGTTACAGGGGTTATGCTGTGGAGGGGCTGATTTGGCTGTGTTACCAGATCCTTCAGTGTTGTGTTTTACTACCCAATGGAAAGTCTCCTTATTACTATGTGTTTTGATTTTACCATCCCAGTGCCTTTGGAGGACATAGTATAAGAAAATATCATGGCATTTCAAGCTCAAAATACATTGGCTTTCATGGTTCTCAGAAAACACTCACCTATGAGTTGTGTGCAAGCACTTCAGTTTTCATTTCCATGGGAGTCACCAACAGGGGTGTGATTTTGACAATTAGATGGTGACACAATCTAGTAAAGAACCTTTTGCCCAATACATCAAAATGCTTCAGAAAGACCTCTGTCTCTCTCTGCTAGTAGCAGTCAAAATTGTAGTATTCTGAATGTTCTCTTGTGGCTCATCTGGTGAAGGAATGTGCTCAGGCAGACGTTTGAGTTCTGTGTCCTTGAAGTGTCTGGTTCGAGCCTGGTTCATGTCACTAGATGTCACTAGGTGACTGGTATTCCTCAGGTAGCAAGCGATGGTCCAGGTTCTGCTGTAGGTCAGACAGGTTTAGTCAGCTACAGTTTCCTTAGCATTCAGTGTAACAGCACACCCTGACCCTGACTAAGTTGCCTATAAAAATCGCAATGACATCAATGGGAGACAGGCAGCTCCTCCAGTTGGTACTAACTCTTCTGCAAGACATGCCCTGTGTCAAATGATAAATGCCTTTGACAGATGGGCATGTCAGAAGAGCACGTTATTCCCATGCAGATGGAGCCATGCTGCTGAGTTGATAGCCAATTGGTGACTGCACATTGGACAGGTATTGTATAAAAGAGAAAGAGCTCAGTCTTTTTGTGACAGATGGTGGCCCGGCTCGCACTGGCCTTTCAAGGCAAACCCGTGAAAACAGTCATGATGGCCCAACTTTGCAATAGACTAGCCAGTGAACCACTTTGAGCGTATCTTTGGAAATGTGTGTCAGTTTACCTAAAAACCTAACCTAAAAGCAGTAAAAAATATCAATTCCACTCAGATTGTGCCTGTACTATGAATGGGTCCAGAATAAACAGATGTTCTTTTAAGCATGGGTGACTTTTTTGCTTCTGCCAAAACTCAGTATATACCACATGCTATATACTATTTGGAAATAACAATCAACACCACTGATTAAAAACATCTGACGGAGGAAATATATGGCCTATACAGACACAATTTGATCATGTAGATGTGCAGGCAAGATATCATATTTCTTGGCTCTGTCCCGGTGGATATGAATGCTTGTTAAGGTCTTTCCTATTGGCAACTAAGAAAGTAAATCTCAGTAATCTAATTCAAGGTAGTATGGTTGTATAACACATTCAATTTATTGGAAATAGCAAGTCATATATCAAAATACACATGAGATATTAACTCTGAACAACATTTAAAATAAGTCAAATCATCGTCTGGTGTACTTATTATGATTTCTGTGTGTTTCTCACAGAATACAGACTTGTAAAAGACCTGTTTCCTATTACAGTGGTGAAAACAATTGCATTACAATTATACTTCTAGTGAAGAAATATCATAGTATTTCAGAGAAAGGGATACTCTTACACAATTGGGATTAATATTTTTGTTACAAGAAGAGTAGACTTAAAAACTCAATGTCAATTAAGACAATTTTTAAGTATTATACTATTGTTGCAATATTTTGAATGCAGTTTGGTTTTTGAAAGCTGTGCGTATGGCTCGTTATATTCAGCAGTTATAAACAGGCCACTCAATTTTCAAATTGATCTTGAAGAAAATAATTGTCCCCCGCTTCACGAAAGAAATCAGAAAAGGGTGAAGGTGCTAATGGAGGCAACATATAAATGGATGTCTTAAACAGATATTTGGAAAATCATCTGAAATGTGTCTGAGATTAGAGAAATATGGAGCACATTTTAGAAAAATAAACTTCCCATGTTGACCTTAAAATGTTAACGTTGATGATGGCTACTGAGAGACTCATTAAAGGCTTTGGGAACTGACTGAGCTCTGAAAGACGGACTTTGACTAAAAGGCTCTTACCGACTGGGACAAGGGTTGACCAAGGTATGGTTTGCTCCCTTGTCTCCCAGTTTCCTTGGCACCTGCAGGCCTCTGCTCTGGCAGCTAGTGCCAAAGTCTTCTGTATACTGTACGTCCGTAGAACTTGCAGCTTGCCAGGAGATGATTGATGAATGAACTGAGACAGCAACACACAAACCAATCGGTGATCCCAAGATGGGTGGGTCGTGATAATAAAAATATTTAGTACAATTAATATTTAATGCATTAAATGCCTGAAAGCATGATACATGGAAAGAGGAAACTACAACAAAGCATAGCCAATATAGTTCTGGTGCACTTTGGCTGCTGGTGCATCATCCAGGTGGGGCTACACATTGGTGGTGATGGAGTCTATTTATTTCATTCTATTTATTTTCGCCCGGGCACACGACGGGAGTGCTCTCAATCATTTAAAAATAAAAGGAGAAATTAAAAAAAAAAGAAAAACTAAAGTAACTGTGAAGCAATGACACTGCACCGCTACTGGTGTAGCGTGTTATCCTAACCTATGGCTCTTATGACTTATTCAGTGAGAACTGGTCATTCTCAGAAGACTAATTAGCCAGTGACTACGAGAATAAGACTGATGATAAGAGGGGAGCCAAGTCACCTGAGAGGAAATGCATCTTTCTGCTCCACTTGAGAGTGGAAGAGAAACAGTAGATTCTTCTCGGATGCATTATTTAAGAAAGAAGCAATGTTGCCGAGCAGGACAGGCAGGAAAGCCGCCAGCAGCAGTCAGAGTGACGGCGGCGCATCCCAGACCCCGTGCTTCAGCTCAGGATCCTCACAGGGACCTACACCAACAGCCAGCATGGAAAAAGAGGGCAAGGTGAGTTACGTTATAAAAAGAAAGCTGTTAATTGGCTCGAATGAAAATTGAATATTTGTGAAGTAACGTCCAATGGCTCCTGCATTTCTCACGGACAGAAACAGAAAAATAATGAAAAACAGCATATGGACAGTAAGCGAAAAGTGTGTATATGTGTTTGTCAGTAGTGGTTAACTTGACAGCTATGTTTTGAACACAGTTTTTTTAAGAGGTTTCATGACAAGTTATGAATATAACATGCATTGTCTTTATATGTTCTTCACACATTTGATGCAAATTTTAAAAGGGTAGACTTTTATCTTTCTGCCAATGGAACGGCACACTGCATGTAACACAGTAAAGGAACAAGTAATAGGTTTATTCCATGCTGAAAAAAAGAAGAAAGAGAACACAACGTTTCGGACGTGGAGACTTCTTCAGGTGTCCTGAAGATACACCTTATGAAACATTGTGTTCTCTTTCTTCTTTTTTTCAGCATGGAATAAACCTATTACTTGTTCTTTTGCAGCCTACGCATGCTGACGCAGCTACCCACCTGAACATGTAACACAGTAGCTGTGTTCGCAATAAATGTACGGTACAGGACTATATGAAGCAACCCATAGCTGTTTTGTACCCATGTGAAAAAGGAAAGGTTAACACACATACAATAATATACAAGCATGCATGCATCAAATTAAACACCAAAATAATCTAATCTTTTTACCAATGTTACTAAGAAAATGTAATTTATGTTTTTACAATGAACTCAATGCAACTTTCAATATCTTCCTTTATCTGCAAATGTTATGGCATATTTAGGTGATTTTGCAATACTTCGCTTTACAGAACTGGGGTCAGCAGCTGAAGGGATGGATCCTGGTTTTATTCACACACATGCACTAATCTGAGTTCTCCCAGTAGAGATTTACAAGTGTAGTCAAGGCCAAGCAATAAAAACAAAGCTTTCCATTCGTGCTTTGTCTTTGATAGAAATGGAATTCATCTACCAATAATGAATTAATTTCCTCTGCTTTGCTCAGGATGAGTTCAATGCAAAACGAATTCAGCAAAAGAGCAGTTCAGCCAGGGCTGTCATTTCCAATCCTGTAAAAACAAGTCAGGAAACACTTCAAAGCACATTCATATGGCACGCTTCACTTCAGCCTTCCACATACTGTACACTACGCCACTAATCATGTCTGCCTGAGCAGCCCGCATCCCATCTGATAACTCATAAACAATCATCAACACCCAGAAACAGATTTTGTCATTCTCCTCAATCAGTGCCTTCTTGGCTAGCGTTGGCCTTGTCCTCCTGAGCCTCCACCTGCTGCTTTTTGGCAGGGCAAATGGCAGCTACACTCTGTCCCTGTCTTGTGGGGCTGGTCACAACCTGGCACGCTAGCACTGACAAGCAGCTCGAGGGCAGGAGCAGCTCGAAGGCCAAGACAATGTGTTGTGTGTGACATGGTAGTGTGTGTGGGTCTGTAGCAAATTCAAATGAGAGCTGCATGCATTTTTACACTGCACGAAATATGGGCTGTTTGTGAAACACCTGGAGACTAATAGACCAGATAGACTCCAGATCCAGTCTATTCTGTTGATGGCTGAGAGACTGCTGGTCTCAGAGAGAGATATGATAGTTTAAAGAGTGCTGTTGTGTTATATCCACATGTCCTAAAATAAGAAAATATATGTATATGTATATGTATATATTGGGGGAATATGAGGTATCCTTGGATCTAAGGCAGAATTTTTAAGGCTTCCTAACTGAATGGGGATAATATGTATTGTTTTGGAGGAAGTGATGCTACCTCCTGCTTCCTTTGTGAAGATCGCATCACTCACCGGTACAGTACTTTTTTTAGCCCAAGCCTTACTGCACCTGAGTGAAGATAATGCAGTAAATAACTTCAAAGCAACTGCAGGAGGCCAGGTGTCGAGTTCCTCCCACAGCAGCACTCTCACACTGCCGGGAGATTTGATTACAGCTAACAATAGTGACAGACGTGAAACAAGGCTCCGTTTACTCTGCTCTTCCTGTGGAGTCAGCAGTGAATGATTCACAGATGAGGGAGATGTCAGGAAAGAGAGAGAAGAGAAGAGCTCCTTGGGGAAAAAAAAAAGTTTGGACAATTACTGGGCAAAATCAAAAAGACTGAAAAATCTTTGTTTTTATTTTTTACAGCCACTACCTCTGCCTTATTTACTTTAGCAGGGGAGAAATGAATGTTGTTATTAATGACATTTAAAAATTCTAACATATTGGCACATGCTTTTTTTAGAGGCAACCAAACAAAAAGTGTTGTTCTGCATCAGTCTGGGTTGTGGAGTAACTGTCTTGAGATATTTTGCTAGGAAAGGTGTTGTCCTGTATGAGGTAAATAGACTGAATCAAATGTATTTGTTGTATCAAAAACATAAAATCAATAGACTGGATCTGGGCTTTGTCTGGTATATAATTCTCCACGCGTTTTACAAACAGCCCATGTTTCATTCTGTATAATAGTTTACTATTGACTTACATGTTACAATGTCACAGTGCTTACGTCACAGTTATTTTGAGCTGCCTGTGCCCTCAAAGTAATTGTCAGTGCTTAGCATGTCTACATACTGTATACTGTAGAATCTACTACAGATTCTGAAAGTGTCTTAGCCTAACATAGTCCAGAAACAAACACAACACTTCTGCTACTGTCTGTTGGATTTTACCTTCACTATTACTACTTAAAACAATACCAATAATGCATCACACTTTCATAGAATCCAGTTAACCTAACAGCATGTCTTTGGACTGTGGGAGGAAACCCATGTGAACAAGGGTAGAACATACAAACTCCATGTAGATAGCCCAGTGCTGAGAGGAAGTGCTAATCACTGGACACCTGAAGAAGGCTCCACGGCCGAAACGTTGTGTTCTCTTTCTCCTTTTTTTCAGCATGGAATAAACCTATTACTTGTTCCTTTGCAGCCTACGCATGCTGACGCAGCTACCCACCTGAACTACTATGCTACTGTGTCACTTGACAGTAATATGTATTCTACTATATACTGTATACCATATATAACTCATTGACAAACCTTACAAGAAAGTTAAATTACTTTTGTAATGTTTATTTTGAAATCTGTCAACATTTGCAGACTGGAGATAGGTTTCCTGAAATGACACAATGTGAATGTCCTCCTGGTGTAAAGAATCAGAACAGACAGATACTGTACATATATATTTATATCTGGTTATGTGCAACACCAAACTGAAAAAAAAACACACACACTAGGAGAGAACACAACATAATATTCTTCATCCCATGACAAACAAATAACATGATTACATGAAGAAAACTAAAGGAAAATGTTCATGTTAGGCTGCCTCATAATAATATAAAAACAACATACCCTCATTACTTCAATGGGCATGGTGATGTGTGGCCAGCAAGGGTGGTCACTTTCATGCTATGATCTGAAAAATATGAATAGAATCATATCCCCTGGCTCACTCTGGCAGGTCAACAACAGACAACAAGGGCAGTTTGGCTAGAAACAATTTAAATGCGGCATGTCCTTCTCTAAATCTCTAACGCTGTCATGGTTCTGATCTCGTCAATAATGATATCAATGTCTAAAACTGTTCCACCTGAAGGATATCCAACTACTTATCCTTTTTTGCTTTTGGTGGTGGCACAGTTGTTGCAGTTTTCTTCTTTAGCTGCTGAAGACAGCTCTGGACAGTCCTCAGAGTGGTGCAGACAGTTTGAACATCAGAAAAGAAACTGGTTCACAGAGAGTGCCTGAGACAACCTGTCATAAAATCCCTCAGTGAGTGACAGTATGCATCAGAGAGCCATGGTACTGTAATTCCTGCAGTTGGGCATTGTAGCAAAGTGCAGTGTCTTCAGTTACAAGCTACGCGTAAAGCAGCTGCTTCCTGGTTGAATTCTGTGGGAGAGGGTGTCTAGTTCCATTGCCAGTCTCACTTTTCAAAGTGGTCGTAGGCATATAGGTAGTCTCACATTAAAATTTAACCTGATTTTTTAAAAATTTAGAATCACCAATATGTTATACCCACCCAATTTTGAATAGTCAGTTGTGTGTTTTTCATGTCTCAGTTTGTAGCTACAAATCACATAATTGCATTCAGGGAAGCATGAAGAAATGTACACAGACTCCTCCAATGCACCCACTTTCTAGCCACTCATCTTTTAACACATCACAAGCAACACAGCTCTGTGCTACTGGTTCACAGAGAACTGCACCTCTCACTGACTGTACTGCATGACTACACGTACTCAGAAGGCTGTGAGGGTCATTAAGAGCAGAGAGACCTCGGACTGCATATTCCACAATATCCTGAGCAGCACTTAGCCAATTGTGTGCCACTGCCGGGGGTCACAATCACAATAAGCTAATGTAATGACCCAAGCTTGACCCCTTGCTTATACACTGTATCTTCATCCATGTTTTGGTGAGTGTCTTTGTCAGTTGAGCCACTTGAGAGTCCTAAATTTAACTTGGTTTTTATATATAAATGAGCACTGAGTATGAGTCTCAGCCTCCTATATTTCAGGATAATAGAGCAGCATCTTTGTCTAACTCTGAAGTCCACTCAGATTAATAGGGCTCATAAAATCCGATCTAGAAAGCAAGAAAGAAACATTTGATATCTACAAAATAATACACTGAAATAAAATAAATATCTGTGACAGAAATTGTGCAGATGTGACCTGTGTGAAAACAGACACGACACTTGACAAAGTGTACGAGCTACAGATCTAACAAGCAAAAATTATTTGAATAGATGAACCAACATTTCCATGAATCATTTGCCTAGGCATTAGAAATGTTTGCAGGACATACAACAGAAAGCAATACACTTGCATTTAAGTTTTGTCTTAATGTTGTCTAGTAACTAAATGTTATTAGATAAATATAAAGTTGATTATACAAATACAAAAATGATATACAGCAGAATCAACAGCGCATAAAGGTAAGTGAGCAACAGCACAAGCAATCATTAAACATTCACATGCATTGGTTTCAACTACAGGTCCTCACAGATGTGATTGGATTGCATCCTTATTCAGATAGGGAGAATTTTGCTCTGATTCAAGAGCAGATGACAGAGCACTCTGACCTTGTGGAGACCAGGTAAGACTTAGTTACAGTACGTCACACCTGACACCACTCTTTGTATAACACTCATGCAATCTGCCACTTCAAGGTGTAAAAAGAACTTCCTATTTAAAAGATCCGGTTATATTCCCAGGAGTATGAGCCTTCTCTACACGGCAAAAACAAAATCAGGGAACTGCACATTCACAGCTCCAACTCCAGACATTTTATCCTTTAACCAAGATGTTTCTGACCAATGATAATATGAGAATACTACCTCTGATGATCAACCCTTCAGGGTCAATTTAAAATGCCTGTTGTGGAGCACAAAAAACAACATGTGATTTTACACAGATTGAAGCAATTAGGATGCTGGAATAAAAAAGTGGGGTTAACCACTTAAATGTAACTGGACTTTCAAAATCAGTTTAAACTAACGGCTTCCAACTTGGCTTCTTTTTCCATTGCCTAATTGCCCTTAGAAACTGAGCCCCCAACATGAATTTTTGCATTTTAAAGAATCCAAAACGTTGGCTCTATTGGCTACTTATAGTTATCTGGTGTAGATAAAAGAGCAAAAAAGTACAGCACTTGGCACACATTTCTTCTGTTGAGACAAAGATACTTTCACTGCCTACTTGTAAACGGAAGTTGGCTCAGGGCAGCTCTGGCATCTAATGTTTTGATGTTTTCTTGTTATCTGTCCTCACAATAAAAGCTCTGTCCTATATTCTTAAGAGCTGTACACTTTGTTATTAAACATTTACTTGCAAACTGTTTTGAGCTGTGCCCATGTCTTTTCTAGTGGAGCGCTTGCCAAGTTTAAAATTATTGGAACTCTGGAACTCCTCTGAAGCCTTTTGTTTCTGCATTCTCCTGTTTGTTTCCATATTTGTAATCTGTGGTTTGGTAGGTTTCTACTGTTATGAGAAGTTATGTTAAGTCAAGCATGAGAAACTGAAGAACTGTAGTGACAATGCTACTGTAAAACTGGATCGAGACTGACTCTAAGGCACCTCAAGTAAAGCACTGTTAAGAGACACTTGTGCAACTCTAGAATAATTCTTTACTTCAGTTCATTTTCCAGAAGAATTTCTTTCTACTTTAGCTCATAAATAATTTAAAAGCTAAAAGCAACTTACAAATTAAAAGGCAAATCCATACTTTCAGCTGTACCAGGTAATGAATTCCTAGGGACTATATATAGTGCTGAAGACGTGAAAACAGCAGATTTATTTTATTCCCACTGATGAAGAACTGTGATCCTACCTCTGGGTGTTTAGAAAGGAAAAGAGGGTGCATAGTTTTGAGTAATTTTACCGGGTCACAATTGATCAACAAACAAATATCCTCCATATAATTTACATGAAGCTGCCTTTATCACCATTTAAAGCACAGCATTTTAAATGCCTGTTGCTCGGCATAACAGACTCTCTGTATCATTTGCATCTTGTCATCTAATCTGCCCCTGCCATTGTACTTCTGCAGACATGTAAAATAAGATTACTGAAACATGTTACCCGAGGCTCATGTAAGTATACCGGGCATTTTAATATTGTTTACAGCTCACTACTTGAAACAGGAGAGCACAAATCATTAGACTGCTTTTGTCATCAGATGAAGGAAAATACTTGGACTTGAGAAAGCCGGTAAAGGTAGAAGGAAATATGTATTGAGCGTCCAAGGGCCATCATGGAACTCTCTGTGCCTAGGATGGTTTATCCAGAACACAGTCGTTTTCCAGCACTCTCTCATCAACTTCAGTGGTGCCTGGGCATCGGAGTCAGCTCTTGTTTTTAGTTTTCATTGTGAACCGCAGTGAAGAAGCAGAGGAAGAATGAAGAGAGAAAATGCAAAAAAAAGTATTAGAACAAAAAAGCAATTTAAGCAAAACTGGGTTGCAATTTAAGCCAAACTGGATGACAGTTGTTTCCCCCACACTTCCTTTTTTTCAGAGACTCGGGTGAGCAGTCAGGAGAGACTAATGTAAAATGTCAATTAGAGCCCTTGCAGATTCTCAGATGTATGAATTCCTATCCAGGATAATTCTGTGGGGTTTCTTCAAAAGGTATTTGTCATCATCAGTTGCCTCACACCCTGGGTCTGTGCTCTGCAGGCCTTTTGTATTTCGCTTGAAATGTAACACATCGCTGGCACATCGCAAGGGCAAACAGATGTCTAATTTATTCAGGATGGTTGTGTGTGTGTGTGTGTGTTTTTTTTTTCTTCAAGAATGAAAAAAGAGAAGAAGGAAAGGGAGGAGAAAGGTCAAACCGGTTTCTCAGAGGAGCAGAGAAGACAAGAGGAGTACTGTCTATTGGCAGAGGTAACACTTTCACACTGAGGGACTCCTTGTAGAAAGCCAAAAGGCGTGCTTCATTCCGACAATCATACCGTTCAGAATAAAAGTTGGCTCTCGGCTTTCACGGGTAAAAAAAGAAAAAAAAAAGAAGAAAAGTTTGCCAGTGGTGCTTGCTTTCCCCTTGTACTGTAAGGCTTTCTCACCAGGTTCCTAGGCTGGAATATGGATGAAAGCTATGGGTTCATTTCTACAGCCGAATAACGTGTGGGACTGGGAGCACAGCTGCTCACATCTACTACAAATTGACAGCCAAGTGTGACGGTGGCTTTTACAGTGCAAGGTCACTAACTTAATATTACATTCATAGCATTCATTGAATCAGAAAATCTTAGCCAATACTCAAGCATTGTCATAAGACACACTGGGGTGCTTCTTCTGCCTTCCAGATCAGGTTTCTCAGTATTTATTTTTCTAATGGGTAACATTACACTCGTGAATGTCTGGAAATTGTAATCTCAGTGTCATGCCCAAATGCACGTCAGGCTTCTGCAATCTGACTGTTTTAAAATCATTTTCCCCCCAACTGATTTTAAGATGAAGTCTGTTTCCTTTCCTAGCTATGACTTTCTTTTATTGTTTGGTCTTTATTTTCTCTAAAGAAGCTTCTTTATATCCATTAAATATAAGAAGAATGAATTAAGGGCTTTTACCAACTGTTCCAACTTCAAATTCAAGGGACTTCTATAATTATATAATTCATGCCTCTAAACATCAAAGAGAAATATAATATGATGAACGTTTGCATTCAACTGACAAAACTATTATTTTTATGTATTTGGGAAATCAAATTTCTGTGATGACGGGACAATTTAGATAGCACTTGAAGTTCATTTCATTTTCAAACCAAATCCTTGAATCTGAGTGTCCCATCAGTCACTGTCTATAGATGTCTACAATACTACAGTACTATCACCAGATTCCTCTAGTCATAGTCATCATCCACACCTTAGTTTTGTTAAATTGTGTAAAGCCCCAGAGCAGGCAGGTATCAGATTCCTGAGTGTTAAAGGGTAAATAAATGTGGGATAATGACGAAAACAGCATTACAGCGGGAAGGTATTGCTGGGAGTTTGTTAGACCCACGATTATCTTCGACTTTTGCCTTGTTTGGCTTTAATGAAAGCTGCCAATCTGATTTTTTTTTTCATTTTTCATCCTTGGCTTACTCAGTTCTTTTCTGCATTATTTTGACTTTTTAACAGTGAAATCAATTGAGCAGAACATCACTCAGAGAAAAGGATTTTCATGTAGTTCAATTAACCATGGCTGTTAATATTAAATGTCTGGTCAATTGGATTTCTGAATAGTTGTAGAATAAGTGCCAGACGTAATATATCTGAGGTGTCAAGAAGTCGCCATTTTTGACTATATAATTCAAACAGACTCACACTCTGTGTCTTCTATTTTCTGTGTTGGTTTGCTTTAAAAAATGTCTGCTTTCAATGTTTTTTTTTCAGTTTGTGTCCTAGGCTCCTGCTTTTAGATAATATAATCATCTTTGAGAGAGGAATGCTGTGTGTTTCAAATGAAGAGAAAGGCAATAGATACACTTGTTGGCCAAGGCTTGACTGTGGCTGCCTGACGAGTTATTCTGAAGGAACTCTGGGAGATTAATGGCACTGACCTTCCTGTGCAGCTTGCCCGCATTGAGCAGGAGCTCAGAGAAAAGTCTCGCAAAGAGCTGGAGAGACAGGAGGCCCTGGAGAGAGCGCGCAGTGAGGCGAACCGTGACAGGTGGAGGAACCTCAGCTATATGGCCCTCAGCCAACGCGTGAACAAGTACGTTCCCATCCGAACGCAGGTACATTCAGTGGCAGACTCTGCAATGTTTGTCTTCTCTGGAATGTTCTTTGAAAATTCTTAGGATTTTTTTCCCCCCTGTAGTCAAGGGATTTGGTAACTATACAAAAGAAGATCCCCACAATTATTCTACAAAATCCTTTGTGTCGTTTTGTTTTTGCAGGCCATGGGTGTTCAGTTATTTTAAGAACATTCCCATGCACATTTACTGCCAGCCTATCAGGAGACCGCCCCAGGTCCGACACCGCAAGAAGTGGCGATAATCAGTGTAGCTGGGACAGAGCGCCGAGCTGTCCTGCTGCTGGCTGAGGACATGGCTGTGTGCATCTTCATCAGAACGGTTATGGCCCTTTTCAAACCTGCTTGCACTCTAAAACAAAGTAGCATTAGAAGGTTCTGCTTACTAGAATCTTAAAAAAGTCAGAACAGACCCTCATTTGCTTGAATATTGAAAATCATATAAATAGACCTCAAATTGTGAGTCTTTAATTTCGTGCCATTTCCAGCTCACTGTAGTCATTTTATATATTTTTTTCTCGTATTAATGCAAGATATTTTATTAAATATTATATTACCACTATCTCTGGGTCAATAAAAGTAGTGATTTCATCATGAGAACACAATGAAGAATGTCCTCCATGAGTTTGTGAATTGGACTGTAATAAGCTGGTAGAATAGCAGTCTATATGAGAAAAGCACTATACTTACAGCTCTGCAACAATTGTTTTCAGCTTCAGGATTGGTTCTTTTTCGATTCACCAAGTACGTCGCAGTAATGAATAAACAATATTGTTTTTTATTTCTCTGGCCTTGGTGTAATTTGAAAAAAGCAACTCCAAATGAACTGTTTGAAGCTTACTTTTGGGTTACATCAAATAAATCAATGTAAGCATGTAAGTCATCAAAGAATCCTAAAGAATTTTATATTACAAGTTATTCTGTAAGGGGATAACTTGAGAAGTTAAAGACCCTGGATAAACACATTATACATTTTCTTTAATCGTAAGACGGTTAGCAGAAGTAACCTACTGTATGTGTCAACGATAAGTCATACAAAAAGGAGAAAAAGAATGCACACTTAAGATGGCCGATTTCTGTCACAGAAAATTGTAGAACAAACTGAGCGCACACTCTCTCTACTCTAAAGAGATTTTTTATGATGATTTATTAAAACTAGTCGATGTTTTGGCAAACAAGTCTTCATCAGAAAATGTAATAGACATTTAGCAGCTGAAAGGTTAAAAAAATGAATATGAACCTCATTTTGGAAGCATTGATTAATATTTTAAACTTTTCTATAAAAATGGGCCAGTAAAAATGAATTAGAATTTTGTGATGATTAAGTATCCTAAAATACCTTTTGTCAACACTCTTCCCAAAATCAATAAATCTCCTCTTCTGGATCATCCAGTAATCTGTGGAATTGAATCTCACACTTCTAATAAAGCCTAGAATTACCTTTTCCTTGCACCTTTGTACATCAGCTTGTAGCGCAATTTTACAGCACAAACTATATGTGAAAGAAAAGGTTTATTAAACTTGAGATTGAAATTGCTCCAAATAAAATAAACTACTGCTGTGACTTTGTTTTTAAGCAATAATTTTTCTGAGAAGGAGTAAAAAATCCCCTTCCTTGCACAAATTAGATTATATTGACTCCAGTGAGGAGGAAAGCTAAACAAAATGGCTGACATGTCCATTCAGCTATAAGTGAAGATGACATCAACGTGTTAATAAATAAATGTCTGCTTTAACAACTCTAATGCCACAAATGTGAATATGAGTTTTCTTACTTGCATGTATTTTTGTCATAGGAATTTTCAAAATTGTCTCTGTTTTAAAGTGTTGCTTAACCAGTGTTGTGATCTTGATCTTGTAGTCTTTTAGAATCAAACATGACCATCAAATATTTAAAGCAATGGTATATACTTTTATTCCATTGCTGTAACCACAGATATAAAAATTGCACAGATACTTTTTAAAATGCCAAAATTTCCATCTGGTGAATTTAACAAACGTGTTTAGAGAAAAAACTGCTAGATGTTTTTTCACAGACTTTAAATTGACAACGTTCAAAAGATCAGTTATAGAAATTGCAATAACAGATATTGCAACAGAAAACTGAGTTAGTCACTTTAAAAAGCCCTGTACCCTCTGATGAATTCAGCTTTGAATCTATGCTTGTGTGCTTCAGAATGGTTGGAATACTAATGCTGCCCCTTTTCACTCCAGATTTACTGGATTTAAATGTATATAAATGAATGTTTCTTTGGTCCTTGTAAATTAAAGACCTCACCCATCAGGCTCTATGCGTTTTCCATTGAGCTATGTAACAATGCTGTGTGATCAAAGGTAACAGCTTTGCTCAAATCAACACCCTACCCCTAGTGAGCACAGCAAGTTGTCATACAGGGAAATAACCCAACAAGTGAGCATTGTAATGATCGGAGGGAAATAAAGTTTGCCTTCTACTTCGAAATGAGCTGCTAGATTCATCAGCCAGATGGAGTAAGGAAAGTTCACATAAATAGCTGCTTATGGATGCATAGAATTACAGTAGTTGTTTTGCAAAGTTTATGCTGTATGTGTAAGTGTTATTGTTATTAAAGTAACTCAGTGGTGCCTAGTTTACCAGATCTGCAGCATTCCTGGAGCAGAGGAGTCAAGTAGCTACCACTACCTTGTGACACAGCAAAAACAAACAGCGTGTGGAGGCTAGGAAGGAGGAGGCTGATTTATATTCATATATAGAGAATTGTAGATTGAAGTAACTTTAAGAAGATCTTTATTGACTTCCATTGGAGGAGAGAATAGATGTTAGCCCTTATTAGGGCTAACATGATTTATGGCATAAATAGTGGCAGAACTATACTGTGTCAGGTAGATATGCTTTGAAGTTTATCTTGAATTGCATTTATAGTGAATTGATTAATAAATTCATCAAATTTGATTTCAATTTACATACATTCATAAATTGCATAATTCTGCACACAGCCTGGCATATTTTTGCTCCACATCACCAAGTTGTACATATTCAGCTTTCACTGTGTCTCAACAGCCCGCTTTCACAAGGTACTTTATGTTCGGTTTTGATTTATGTAAAGGATGTCACGTCTCTATTTATACTGCAAATTGATTGTTTTTACACTCTGAGTCACTGTTTCTCAGCATCGGCAATTTATAATCCTGGCACATCTCTGCATAACCTATCATTCCTGGCCACCTTGCAAACAGAGTTTTACTTAATAAAAATTGATATTCTGTAATTATTTCCACTCATAATACACAAGGCACTATGAAGAGAATACACACTAGATTTAAGGACATTACATGCACAATAACACACAAGATTCCACAGGACTACAGGATGAGCTACAGGATCTAGACATGTTCATGTCTAGAAAATCCATGTGCAGAACAAGTGTTCTCAGAAAATCAGAATTTCATAATATTGGTGTAATTGAACCACTTGGATACAAGGGCATTTTTTTGTCTTTCTGTTTGGATAATAAATGATAAGTTGATTAAGAATATTCTGATATATTATTAATTACATTTATAAATTTATATTGGAGATGGAAATATAACAAAAGAACCCTCTGATTTCTCCACTTATTTCTGTTATTGTAATACAATAAATTGCATTTATAAAGTGCTTTTCAAAACAGAGCTTAATATATAGGAGAGGACACCTCCAATAAGGCAGGGAAGGGGGAATTTGCTGTGATGGCTCTTTTGAAAAGTACCATGGGATTTTTTAATGGCATGGTAGTCAGTACAAGTGTTTAACATCATTAGGTCCATTAACATCACTGTAGCAGAAACCTGGTTTCCTTAAGGACTGTACTGAATTGGCCCAAAATTGCACAGTTTCTGGGAATTGACAGGATGAGGCTAGAAAACACAAACGCTTCTGTCGATTCAGGGTTACGTCTGGCTTTTGGTGTAATTTGTGAATGTAGCTTAGACATAATCAATGGAGGTCTGCCTATGCAGTAAATCAGCTTTTGTCTGGCTATAAAACCTTGTTTGTTATTATTTAATTGTGCTCTTAAAAACTTTCATATTTACAGTATCGCTTTACTTTAATATCCCTCATGTTTCCAAAAATTACATTCACAATCTCTCCTGTCAGCATAGTATCTGTACAAGAGCCCATTATATTCTGAATTTGAATATGTGGTAAGCCAAAACATATTTACTGAGTTCACAGTACAATGCTTTTCTGTACACAGAAGTCTGCGAGCATGTTCGTGAAGAGTTAATTCCCAAACACTTCAGAGAGTGAAGCTAATGACGGTTATTATGAAGTCCACAAAAACCAGAAAATCCTCCAGGACTTCAGATTCCTCAGTGTCCAGTCATAGTCCTAGGCTGTTGCTGTATCTGCAGTATTCGTTTCCAGCTCTGCTCTTACCCAACTGGTTCCACTAGTTATTGGCGTATAGTTCTTTCTTAGTTCTAAAGGTGTTGGCGATTTAAAAAGATCTAAGGGATAAAGTGAATAATGATTTAGCACTGTGGCCCTGCAAGACCAGGTCATGCCTTAATTGAAATATATCTTTATTTTTTTAGTAAATTTGAAGTGGACCTTTGTGACCGATTGTGATACTGTAGGTTTACTTTGTTTCAAGATGTATGAGGGTATCCTAAGGGTTTTTGAGCTAAAAGCACTGATCTCACTCACACCCTGTGGTTCAGGGACAGTATTAAAGGCACTGTATGCAAGATCAAGCTTTTGACTTTTGATTGAAAAACTGCAAATATTGCTTTAGCTTAGCTCTGAAATCCCAGAACACATACTTGATTCCTACCCTGGTGGAACACTACACGAGTATTTACACCTTTTTTGAAGTATCATTAAGGAGTGCTGGTGTGAGATGGTGAAATTTGGAAATTTGTGTTAGTGGTCCATATTTGATTTATAACCCAAAGTAGGTAAAATGTCGTCCCGGATATTTTGGAAATTCATATGGTACAGGAGAAAACAATATGAAACAATGTGTATATTTCAAATACCACAGAGTACCCTTTTATCTTTAAAATACTTTAAAATCAGTCCAAATGATTTAGGACAGAAAACAATAAGAAGCAGTTGTCTGGAGTAGTTTAATGTAAAGAGTATGTAAATCCAGTTCTGCAAGTAGTGGGTTTTGCATTGCTGGCATAAAGCACACATTACAACTTCAATCTGTTGTAAAGAGAAAAAGGAAGGGAAATCTGATCCCTTCGCAGAACACTGTCGTGATCTTCATGAAGCACACACAGGCCAGAACCTCCAGTGTCTGGATACCCTGAAAAGAGTCTGACCGTGCTGCAAAAACTTTACAATTTATTTTTTCCAGTTTAAAGATGTAGCTGAATCAAAGAGTTAACCTTCCATAGAATACTAACTTGACAGTGACATAACATTAATGACTTGTATCTTGCAATATTGAAGAATGTCCTGTGTATTTTCTCCAACTTGTGTTCTTATCATGTTACAGAGTGCATATGCCATATATTAAGAAAGACAGGCTTTTAAACATTTCTAGTATCAAAGTTCTCAGTCTCTGTAATAGTGTATTATAAAACAAAACTTTGAAACAACATATGGTGACAGATTCTCTGTACAAGAACGTCAAGGTCTACAGTACCAGTGCTCTCACTACTGATGCAAATGGTTTTGAAAGAGATACCACTTTTCCTTCTTACCAAGGAAAAGAGGATTCAAGCAAAAAACAAAACTGACTTCACTTCAGTAATACGTACAACGCTACAAAAACAGGCTCCTGAGTCCTATTGAAGAATTTCTGCTAAATTATGCTACCAGTTAAATTACAGCACAGCTCAACTAAAAAGAAAACAAATGCTCTGTGTTTCTGGGGCCATGGTTGGACACCTGACCTACTGTATGGAGGAAAATAGAGAACCATTCACTGACATTAAACCTGGTTTTTATTTTTTCCATTTGGGGAACTTTAAATTTCCTGTGTGTGGTCAAACATGATTTATTTATTTTTTGCTAATAAAATCCCTGTTTTGGAGTGTAGAAATCGAGCACATCTGATTTCGATTCTGTTCTCCTCCTACAGGAGTCCTCCTTAAGCAAATAGCTGTTAATTAAAAATCACTTAAAGGTCTTATTACCACTACTGGGCAGTAGTGGGTGGTGTGGAGGCTCTGTGGCTAAGGATCTGTGCCTGTGGCTAGAAGGTTGTCGGTTCGTATCCCGTGGCTGGCAGAGGAATCCTAGTCCGTTGGGCCCCTAAGTAAGGCCCTTAACCCCAGCTGCCCCTGGGACGCCGTATAAATGTCTGACCCTGCGCTCTGACCCCAAGCTTCTCTCTCCCTGTCTTTGTGACTGTGTGTCTCATGGAGAGCAAGCTAGGGTATGTGAAAGACAAATTCCTTTACCCATTTTTAATTCAGATTCAGAGGTTTTTAATGATGGCTGAAAATGTGTAGCATACCATACAGTCCTCCATGATATAATGTACTGTACAAGCAGGTTGATACAGGTGACGTAGGTTCATGCTTAGAAGAAGGAAACAGCAGGAAAAATCACATAGACATTAGGAGCTATTACTGAGTTTCAAATATAGAGGCTTTGCTGTTCCCAAAAAATCCAAACAGTGCTATGGATACTGTAAAGAATTGACAAACATTGTGTAGGAAGTGTGAGATCGTTGTTCTTACAATATGGTGCAGTGATTAGAGGATAGAGACTAGATCCAGAAGCAGGCAAAGGTAAGCAATCGGCCAGGCAAAAACAAAACACAGTCCAGAACCGTAATCTGAAGGCAGGGGAAAATCAAAACCAGAGAAGTACCAAAGAGAGAAGTGGAGAGAGAAACTAGATCATCCAAACACAGTCAGAGCATGGAGGATAAATATGATGAGAATACTGAGACAAGCAACGAATCATTAGGACTAAGCGTTGTGGCACTCCACAAGGTAATCTTAAATAGCAAATCTTGAAAGTGCAGGTGGAACGGGTTGTTCTACCTCAGCGAGTGGTAATAGCCTGTTCCTCTGATCCACCTGTTGCATTAGAAGTCCAAATGGAATGCCAAGGCCTTTGGTGAGAATGAGTATGACAAGATTCTTCTGTTTTTCCATACTGTAGACACGCTAAACACAGCACCAGTTGAATGCAGTGCATTATTCTTTCCAAAATGTGGTGCTGGAGCTGCTTCCTATTGGGTTGTGCCCTTCTGTGGGTCCCCACCTTTGTGTGGAGCAACAGATCCCTTCTCTGGATTCTCTAAATCCCTCCCATCCTGTACTAAACGCAGACACATAGCCCAGGCCTGAGGCTCCAACTGTGCACAGCAAGAAACAAAGTCAGAGAGGCCAGATGAATCATGTGAGAGTTTTGTGCTGGATAACAAGTGGCTCCACAATGATCAATGATTTTTCTGAATGAATTAACCAGTGGGTTTACTTTTCATTAAAGTTTTAAAGAGCAGAAGAGGTACAGTATATGTGTCTGAATATGTTATGTTGTTGTACATGTGCAGTATATGTGTACTGTATATAGTTTATGTGTCTGCTCCTTTTGCTTATGTAAGGAGACTGGTATTTTAGTCTGTCACCTTAAACAGTGTGTAAGGGAGACACTGCTGAGTGATACAAAACGTTGGCTGCCGAAACGTTATGTTTCTTTTCTTCTCTTTTCAGCACGGAATAAACCTTTACTTGTTCCTTATCAATTAACTAAGTCAGATATGTGAGTGTTTTTTGTTTTTGTAGGTATAAGATATTTAAGTGCTCTGTGGGGCAATGAAAGTCATGCTTAATTAACTGTTAACAATCAAGATTGGATCTGGCATTGAACATGAGAATTATTCAGCTCAGAACCTCTGCAAGTAGTGCAATATAATCACCCCACATAGGGTGGCATTAAAGTTATTGCAGCATAGATCATTCAATGCAGCTAAGGATAATGGAAAAAGTCTTCTGCTAATGATTTTAAATGTCCCCAACTCATCCCTAATGTTCATCCAACTCTGCTCAAGAGGTTAACATAGTTATACTGTAAATATGAATCTCACACAGAAATTAAAAACATGAAACCAGGCTAAAGATACAGTATCTGCCTCACAGAATGAAAGTCTTTTTGACACATTTTGATGCATTACTAACCTGCCAGACTTATGTTTGGTGCTGTAGAACGTATAACTTATTAATATATTATTCCTTATTCCTCGCTTTCATTCAGAATATCAGAATTATATATAAAACTATTTCTAAAACAGAACACTGCATTGAAGATTACACAGTGAAAGTGATCACAAACTGAATCTTGCTCGTTTTTTTTCACACAATTTGTGGTTTCAGACGAGTTTTGTATCGTGCCATTGAAGCCTTACTGTTATACTGAAATGCCTTAAACATTTTGGGGCCCTTTATTTCAAGTTGTAAAGAGGGAATTTCGGTATTTGAAAATGTTACAGGGCAGAGTGGTGGTGCAGTGATTAGCATTGAAGCCTTGTGGTGCTGGGACGCTGGGTTCAGGTTCTGGTGTGCTATCTATGTGGAGTTTGCATGTTGGATTTACTCCAGGTGCTCTGACTTCCTCCCACAATCCTAAGACATACTGGAAGTTTGATTGGCTTCTGGGAAAATTGGCCCTGGTGTGAGTGTGTGAGTGTCTGTATCTGTCTGCCTTGCGATGGGCTGGTGTCCTGTCCAGGGTGTACTCTGCCTTGTGTCTGTTGCTTGCCGTGACAGGCTCCAGCTCCCCACTGACCCTGAATTACCTGAAGTGGTAAATAAAAAATGGATGGATAGAATATGTTTTACTTGAGAAATGAACGGGTCATATATTTATTTCTCACGCCAGAGAAATGAGGGGACTTGGATTTTTTACAAGCAAAGCAAAAAGAAATGCATGTATTTCAAATTCGTGAACTACAAAGTTTCTTACTAGCAGTTAAATATGTGTAACTGAGCAAATAGTTAAATAACTATGAATCAGTGACTGGGGAACAAGCAGAAGGTTCTTGTTCTAAGATCTTTAATGAGAAACATGCTGTATTAAAAAGGAGTAAAGAAACAGAACTATTTGTTAGATCTTTTTTCACTTCATGCATGAGACATTTTAGAAATATTTTGAAATCCATAAAGCTAGCAGAAGCCACACATTTACAAATGTTTCACAATATGTAACATTACTATACATTTAGGAAACAAACCTAACATTATTTGGATAAATTTAAAACATATATTAGGAGTAGAGTTCACAAAATAGTTTTTCTTGTAAATACATTTTCTTCTCAGTAATACAGACTATAGGACCTATATGCCCTAATACTGCAGGCCCTATTTAATTCATACATATTTTGAGCTGAATAGTATGCAGTTCAATTTGCTCTGTTATATATGTAGAAGAATGTTTTAAAGAAAGTTTTCTTCAGTAATGTTTAGCATAATGCAATTGAAAGAAAATGTAACTGATTTCAGGAGGTGAAAACATGTGTCTGAAAAAGAGAATGGTGTATTTCAATGGAATATGTATATATTTATCGTTTTTTACTATAGGGTAGAGAAAAAAAAATGTAAAACTTCCATTGCTGATTTTGTGGATATGTGAGTGTGCCTCTGCCCAAACTATCACGCTGATCACGGTACAGGGCCAGGTCTGCTTGTTCACAAGAGAATTTCACACTTCAGGGACTGAACATTGACTCCAGGGGTTAACTTCAAGATCAAGAGCAACACAAGGACAGAGGACATGAGATCACCTAAAAGGGAGTTTCCTTGGGACTGAAAACTTAAATGATAAAGACTAATCAAAGGCTAATGATAAATTAACTGTTAACTGCTTCTAATAATTAAGCACAGGACTAAAACACAGCACTTTATATTAAGGTGGGTAGCTGCGTCAGCATGCGTAGGCTGCAAAGGAACAAGTAATAGGTTTATTCCATGTTGAAAAAAAGAAGAAAGAGAACACAACGTTTCGGCCGTGGAGCCTTCTTCAGGTACTTCAGGAGCTTCTTCAGCCTTTATATTAAGCTGTGTAGAAGGTATGTCAGCTCAGTATTTCACAATAGCAAGAAAAGCGAAGTAAAAAGTTTAGAAAGCAAGTACATTTTCTCCTAGGAAGATTGTTCTGTTTCCATGTGATACACTGAATGTGACATTCTGTTAGAGTACGGGTTTCTGCTCTCTAGAGACTTTTTCTTGCCTTTCACCGTGTGCAAGTCTGCCACAGTGCTGCACTACAGGCAACAAATGGCCATACACCGAATTTCAAATAGTGTCTGCAGATATGATATAAAAAACTTGACCTTTAAACTATTACTTTCCTCAAATAGAAGTCTAAGTCTTGTAGATATTATGCACTGTATTTTTACACTATAAAATATTGCAACGGTGCTCACAATATAAAGAGATGTATTACAGCAGGGAAGTATAGTATGTTTCTCCTTCGTTTCAGTTACTGTCATTTGCACAACTACTTAAACAATGTTCCTCAATTTGTTAGAAATAAGTGACGTTTTAATAAGGTAAAATGAAGTAGGAATGCATCTAGAATTCCTACAGCGTATAGAAAATCTACTGTATAATAAAGCACTGAATAGAAATATGATACCACACATTTCAAGACAAAGGCTTGGATGTAATGATGGAACTGTAAGGTTGTACAATGCCCGTTACCTGAAAAAGATAACGAAATCAGTAGTTCTATACATTTTTGTATAAAGTTTTCTGGCCGTCCTTTCTAAGGTACAAATCTCTGATTTGTCACAAAAACGAATGGTTGTTTATTTTTGGTGTAAGAGATGCAAGCATGCAGGCTCGGAATGTGGAACTGAATGGGACAGGATTCCAGCATATCATCGTGTAGCTTCAGTCAGGATTCAGCTTTCTTTCAGGGGTAGACGACAATGACCTATAGTCTCTACCAAGGAGCATGATTTATAACTCCCACTTTAATGAATGCATCAAACGTCATTTCTAGGTGATGGGAGGGCTAAGTAAAATGTGTTTATGCGGGTTTTAAAGGAAACAGGAAAATGCAATAGACATGTATAATGAAAAATGGGCAAAAGACTTGCTTTTGGAATTAAAAGCTGCCCACTTCTGCTTTGAATTTTAAATTAAATACCAATGTCTTTAAAATATTACTAGTTCATACTGTACATTTCTGTATACAGGTCTGTACACACCAAAAGAGTGTCAAACATAAAAATAGATTCTACTCATTTTTAACGCAGAAAGACAGATTACATTATTAGGGAGAATTTGCGAAGAGGATATTAGAAATTATTTCCTAATTCGCTCAATGTTATCAAATCTGGTGGATTTTTGTGGGTCCTTACAAGTATAGAAAACTGCATCTTACAGTCTTTTTCATACATCATCTTCATTGCTGATCATCTGTTACTGAAGCACCTCCACTAGAATTTCAATGCAAAAAAAAATCTTATTGAAGAAACCCTACATATTGTAATGGCATACTGTTCTACAAAGAAACGTATTTTCTTCCAATCTACACTTGGAATGGACATGCACACTAACATCAATTCATCCATCCATTTTCTTACCACTGCATCCATTTCAGGGTTGCAGGGGGGCCGGAGCCTATCCCAGCAAGCATCAGGCACAAGGCAGAGTACACTCTGGATGGGATGTCTGTCTGTCACAGGGCAGATACGCAAATATGCATACGCTCACATCAGGGCCAGTTTCCACAGAAGCCAAATAAACAATAACAATATTAAAAATAATAATAATTCCTTACATTTATATACGGTGGACTCAGGAATTATTGGCACCCAAGAATGAAGAAAAAAATCATAATAAAATAAACCACATAGATAATGACAGATATTTAATACTCATATGTTAGGGGGGACACTTGTCATTTATTTCTAAAACATTTTTTTTCATTTCAAAGTTTAATTGTAAACACGTAATACAGTTTTACCTGAAAAACACAGATGACAAACTTATTGGCACCCTTCAAGATGCCTTCAAACACAATCAAACACATCTGAACCACATCTGTGTGTCCACCGCACATCAGATAACCTAATTAACCTATCGGTATGTTGTTGGACTGTGGGAGCAAACCAGAGGAAACCATATAGACATGAAGAGAATGTACAAATATCATTGTGGATAGTATACTGGTCCAAAATTAAACCCAGGACCCCAGCTCTGCAACACAGCTATGCTTACCACTGTGCCACCCTTGCTCATTAACAATAATTATTAAAACAAGCATTTTTCAAGTGGAAGCTTTGGAATGACAATAGATAGCTTCACAAATGTTATGGAATCAACCACTGTAGGTACTCAGAACTGACAGGACACTGAATCTGTGACCTAATTTTCATACTATTGTGTTTTGTGTTCAGTGTGTGGGTTTTCCAGGTATCTGAAACACCACTTCAAGAACTGGAGGAAGCTGTTAACTTGATCCAATTAAGCCAATAATGAACCAACTGGGGGTGTTACAAGCCTAGCTGGAGTGAACATTTATAGACAAACCGGCCCTCCAGCTTCGGGACCCTGCTGTAAGGCAAGTTTATGCAGTTAAGACTCTGCCAGGAGTCTGGAATCCTGATAATGTCTGTCCCCATAGTTCAAATCCCAGTATAATCACAGCTATTCTATGACTTCTAACTGCGTGTCTTTAGACCAGACAATATTTGCATATGCATTTTATAATTAGATGATCTTGCCACTTTAAAATTGAGTAGAGCTGTGTGTTTGTATCTCAAAGGGATCAAAAATAGCTATTATTGGCAGTCAATAAATAAATGTCAAGAAAACTACAACATTCTGGTCATTGAAACTGTAAAAAAGATAAAAGGGTATCCCATTTATTTTCTGTTCTGATTGTCAGCTATAAAGGCCTGACCTCGAATTATCTGACTCAGCTGTTTGTATGTATCCTTTTTAATTCCGACGATCTGTAGTTCTCAGTTGTAGCTGTCTTATAAGAAGGGAGGGGAATACACCTCGCATGTATGGGTGTAGGCTTTCAGTTCTTTAAAATCGTTGACTGCATTTTGTTTTGCAATTGGACACAGTGTGGTGATGATGAGGCTTTTCTGCGCACTGCTAACAAATCAGACTCTTCCGGCACACATTTTCACATTTTTAATAATGACAAAAATACAAACAAAAGACATCTGAAAATCTTCGAGTGAAGCCTAAAGAAACGAACAAACAGCTTAAAAAGGAAAAAACAATCACAAATAGGAAATACTTGTAATAAAATATCTAAATTGATAAAAGTAGAACGATTCGTTTCCAGAAGAGTGGAGGTGACAGAATTTTCAGATACTTAAGAAGAAAGCCATAGCAGATTTTATTTATCTAAACTTAATTACATAATACAAAATGTCACAATACAGAGTATATGTGATTTGAGCCTTCTCCGCTTAACATAGCCTTTAAACTTGAAAATCCGACGCAATGCAGGAGCTGAGGCTCAACATTTTTCAAATTCTCGTCGCACCATCGCCTACAAGATATTAACTGCACAAACTATACACGATTTTCGTTAATATAAGGATATGTTAAAGCGGTAAGAAATAACGAAATATTCAGTCTTTTCGCAGTCTCTTCTTGTAACGTTTTGAACACAATATGCAAGAAAATTACTTAATATCATTAATTTTATTGATTTTGTGCGTGAATTTGCATTGACACCAATAATGAGATGAAGAAAACACCCAGAGGGGAAAAAAACAATCGTAAATATACTAGAGACCATCAGGAATTTTACTTACAAAACATGGTATCCTCCGAAAGCAATACGTCTGATCTACAGAGAAAAGAGTTAATGAAGGCTTTCCTTCCCAAGGTTCAACATTAAAGGCACATCTCTCCAGCACCGGTGGCTGTTCACCACAGAATACAGAAGACACGAAGCTTCCAAAGGAAAGACCAGAAATAAAGAAATGTACACGTTTAAATCTCGTGCTCTCTGCTGCTGTCATCTGGGCTACAGGAACGGGACGCGCACAGAATGTAAGTGAACGATCCAGTTTACATCCCACGCTTCGTGTTTTAAAGATGGATCTAATTCTGGAAGTTAAACCCCTTCAACGAAAAAAAGACACCGCCGATTGTTTCTTAATCCGACAATACTATCTCCTTCATCGTCCACCTTCCACCCCACTGCTCTTCCAGCGTCTATTCCACCACAGCTCCTCAGGAAGCAGCACCGGGCGCCGGCGATGGCGCTGAGGGTCGCTGTGGGGTCAGAGGGTAAAGGTCGTTCACCCAGCATCCTCGGCTGTAGATACACAGCCATCTTGGATCTGCGAGGAGAAGAGAAATTAATGCGGTGAGTGTTTTTTTCTCTGATTTATTTCTACAATATCTCGTTTTGACCACCGGGGAACCGGCGCAACCCGGTCCAGAACCTTTTCTGATCACGGCCGTGCCGGTTCGGGAGGGATCCGAGCCGACTGGCGGGGTTCACTCCGAGCGGGTTTCTTTCTCGCTGCTGGTTTTTGTCTGGGGCTGTATAAATCGAGAGGGACGGATAGGGAGCCGAGGGAAGGCGACAGAGCAGGCCCAACCCCGCACAGCAGCCCCCTTCTTTATGGTACTACAGTGTGTGAATAAAATACTACAGAGCCACATATGACCGGTAAAACACCCCGAGCGGGCCTACAGCAGGACATATTATTCCCAAACAAAGCGCTTAGCAAATCGAAACGGAGGCTGTAGATTCCACATCAAACACCCCCTGGATTCCACATATTTATAAAAATCGCATAGGTTATCCTGAGAGTTACGGTTTGCACGGTGTTTTATCCCCACCGCAGGCTTGAGATTATATTGTTTCGTAAAGTTCAAGTGACCGATCTTTTTTACCGTGCAAGTTCAGGTGGATGTGGAAAATACATTTATTGCAAAGCTAGGATGCCTTATTAAAAATGCGGCTGCCCGTTGCCGGAAGCGATCGGTGAATGTGTGAAGTTTTGTACCCCCCCGCCCCCATAGTTTCTTTTTTTCAAGCGGTGCTTCGTTGTCCTTAATTTGGATTTTTTTTATTAGCTGGGGTTTCGCTTTTATTTGTGAAACTGAAATAGTCTGGTACCGAGTTCTGTGTTGTGCTCCCATAATCCCGGAGCCCTGTTATTCTACTGCTGGAAAAATAAAACCTTAACGATGTGCATTGTGCTCAACGATATAAGAGATGTTGCAAGGCTATATGCACAACTTTCTTCATTTGTTGCTGAAAGTTGGATCGGTATTTTTGCACGTAGCCCCGGGATACAGTTTCGGCGCTCAACGAGAGGACGAAAATCCACTGCCGTTATGTTACAGTACTGTAGCTGTACGAGCGCTGTGGGCCGGAACACACGTATACGCTTGTTAGCGCCGGTTTTCGGGGAATACTAGGAGTTTGTTAAACAATTAGAATAACCTGTTCTTCAAGACCTTCTAACACTATTAAAGCATACATGGGCATATTAAATCTATTTTGAAGTATGTCGGTCGTTCTACAGCAAACAATTTTAAGCACACCCCTCAAACGTAGCTTAACTTCCTTTTTTATTTCACATTTTTGAATTCGTGGTTTGAAGGAGAGTGCAGGACCGAGCTACTGATTGCAGGTTACGAGAGAGTGCCGTTATTCATCCATACATAGAGCATTGCTTCTTTTATTGTACCGTGACAGTTCGAATGATGGTTGATTTCCAGTTTTGAAAGCTATATACGTGTCGGCTCAGGAGCACGTGACCGGTTTAACGCGCTGTTACGGAGTGGGCTCAGGTGATTCACTTTTCGGCTTGCTGCGATTTGCACTTTTTGCATTGTTA
Source organism: Lepisosteus platostomus (assembly GCF_059453375.1). Classification (NCBI taxonomy): domain Eukaryota; kingdom Metazoa; phylum Chordata; class Actinopteri; order Semionotiformes; family Lepisosteidae; genus Lepisosteus; species Lepisosteus platostomus. Next base: position 28,193,490 of record NC_142619.1, on the reverse strand, counting down.
CAGTTCGTGAGATTTTAGTTTTCATAACTAGTGGCGGCCTGGAATGTCTGGGCAGCCTGAGAATTTAAGAACCCTCTGGGTTTCCTTCCGATGGCTACCAATCTATAATGTTTTTTTTTTTCTGTATAGAGAATGGAGGGAAATGATCAAATCCGAGGAGTTATTACGATTTTTTACTCTTGTGAATTATTAAAATGTGAGCGCCCTCCCAAGCATTCCCAAGCTGTTGCAACAGTTTTGGAAAGATAGCTTTGGACGTTTTAAGCGGTATATTTCCATATAGAATATTCTACGTCATATTTGTTCTTGCTTTTGAGTTTCCGCACTGAAAGGTATCAGTAGGTTTTCATTTGAAAAATGATAGTATAAAAAGGCATTTTAGGTGTAGTTGTAAACATTTTATATTTTGTTTCATGATGTAACTGCACTTATTATCTAGTGTAAGTTAATATGACTAAACTATAAATGACAAAAGCCTGAGAACAACACTCAATAGAATTACACAAATGTAATTTCTAAATATTTAGGCAATATTTTGTGAAACGTTAAAGTTCTGTATTTATTTTGTGGGGTTCTGCATTCAATATTGGGTCTGCTTTTCGTTACAACTTTTCGTTATATTAAGGAAAAATACAAAACCTCTGAGGTTTTTTGTTGGTCTGCAAGTTTTGTGAATGAACATATCTATTGATGTTTGTGGTGTTTGGTTGCTTTCCCCAGTGAATAAATAATTGTAGTCTTAATGTTAGTTTCACCATTATTTTGCAAAAAGAAATCTATGTTTTGTCATAGTGACATCTATGGTGTGTACTTGAGTTTAGGTTTTGTGCTCCTTCATGGTCAGAAAAGTGTAACCAGTCTGTTTTTACTTCATTGTTTCAAAAACACATTTAGTTCTTTGCTTGGCACAACCCCTAAAGGGTTGAAACCTTTTTGGAATAATAGGCCGTTTTACACTACAATGTCAAACATTATGCAGCAAATTAGTTGAGTTTAGTTTTCCCATTCCAACATGGGACGAATTGAAGGGTTAGAAGAGGAGGGTATAGTTTAGACTCATTATTGCCATTTCCCTTAAACCACAGTTTGAATTTTCACCGAGCCTGCATGTAGGTGGACACAACATGTGGTGTTCATCCTTGATGAGATTGGCTTACCCATAATAAGGTGACAATTAGCACTTTTGAGATGAGATAACACTTCACTTCTGTGCTGGCAGACAAGCAGATTTAGTAATAAAGGTAAAAGTGAGAATTTAGTGAAAGCTGTAGTAATCTCCACTCCAGAATGGAGTTTTAGTTTTGATAGGTCCATCAAGTAGGCTGTTTGAGGAGTTCATTTCCAGTTTTAGGTGGTGGTCTTAATGGCACTGTTTGGTTCCTAAGTCAAGTGACCCACAAACCTATTCTTTTTTTTCCATCTTTAGGTGAAGAAGGGCGTAAAGTCTTTTTTTCTGAGTGCAGTTAAACTTTTTCCAAAATTATACACAGTATCCTGCATAAGGTCTGGATAGAAAGGTGTAGTATTTTACAGTAATCTTATACCTTGTTTTAAATTATACACATATCTATGTATGTTTACGTACAGTTTCCTTTTTATTGCTTCTTCACAGTGGCTGAAAGTTGAAAATGATCAGAAGACTTGCCATCATGAAAATGTGATCTGCGAATCTGAGTAGTGTACTTACTATCCAAATATTCATTTTAATATAAATTAGGAGGAACAGTGATCCTAATGCAGATCTCTGTGGTACTAAATCACGCCAATTTGACCATTCATCCCCTATTTAGTGTTTTCCAGCCATTGGTCTTTTGTCAGTCCCTACATCACCTTGAATGTCTGCCTCCTACAATTTAAGAATTCATCTTTCATGATGGCAGTTATTGAACATACCATATCATATGTTCTGTTTGTATCCATTACTGGTGCTGTTTAAGGAATTCTGGCAGGTTAGTTATGCATTCCCTGTAGTTGGTTATCTCCTGGAGCCCGCTTATTATAAATGATCCCCAGGTTGAGCTCTAATTATTGTTTCCATAATCTTGCATGCAATCAGCCTGTCTGTCACCATCTCGCATCTCAACAGCTCAGTCTGAAATACGTTTATCCCCAAATTACAATGAAAGTTTTTCCATCTGGCTTTTTCCTAACCGGGTTTCTCTGCTAACCGGCATTTTCTCCCTAAGCCAATTCAAAATCATCCGTTACTGGCCGGGAGAATTCCTGTTTCTGCCCATCTTGCGTCCTCTGGCCTCATGTGTTAAATTCCGATACTGTGCAGGGAAACTATGGTTCAGATATGGTGCATCTTCTTTTCCTAGCTTCATCTCCAAATATTTCCACCTTCCGAGGTTCTCTGTGCGGCCTCAGTCTTCCGCATTGCCTCGCGTGCGGATCTTCTCTTGTGTGTGCGTTGTCTGGAATTTTTCCTCTGGCTTTACAGTGTTATCCTTTTAGTCATGGCTGAAATATGTCCTAGTGATGTGAAAATTAAGCCAACATGAGGAATTAAGGTTCTGGGATGCCTAACTGTCTGGAATGGTTCTTGCTTGATTTAGGTTTATCAAAGTCCTGGACACTTTAATAATGTAATAGTATACTGTTATCACTACAGTAAGGTAATAGCAGTTGCATGTGTGGATGTACTGTAGAGCAATGCTGACTCTTGTAACTTTCAGCTTGTGTATGTTTGTACAGTGCATTCTGAAACAGTAGTATTAGTGTTATCACCTTCTTAAATTTTGCTTAACTGGCATTCCTGGGAAATGACCAGTGCCAAATAGTAAAGCTTTTACTGTGGTCACTAAAACTCAGCAAACTCACCTGTGTATAAAGGGCTGTTAAATGCCAACAGTGCAACTTCACTTTTAGGCATTTTGGGAATCTTTGACAAATGCTTTGCTGAAAATAATAACTTTGGCAAGAAGTTGCCTTCACTTAAAATGTCCTCTCATTTTCCCCTGTAACTCCTTTTAATATTACAAAGACAAACTTACCACAAAATTGCACATCTGAGCATTTTAAAACTGAGCATGAAAATCAAACCCTTGTCTCTCCCTTGCGATGTTAAGACCGCACTCGTATTGAACTAGAGTGTCAAATCTCAAAGAAACCATTTTAATATCTTGCACTTGTCTGTCGCTTGTGGGTATTGTTTTACTGTGCACCAAACATTTCTGCTGTATTGAGTAAAAATTTGATCCCGTTCTCTTCTGCTTAAATGTAAGGAGTTGTAAAATATTTGTTTTTTCTCCTGACACAAGGGGCAGAAAGAAGCTTTACTGTTGTTTTGGCCACAGTTTGAAAACTCTATCCTTTGCTTTTCTTACTTGTCCAGAAGCAAGGGCGCAGTAAGCTATTCCTTTGTCCTCGTGCCAGGTGAGGTTTGGAGAACAGTTGTATAGTACCACAAGGAACATGCCCATTGAGTTATTCACCATGTTGTGAAATGGGAAACCTGCAAAAAAAATGACAAAATGGTAGCCAATTTTGTTGTACCATTGTGTAATCCAGTCTTCTCTTCATATGACTTGACGGGAGTGTGTCATTTGATTGATAGTGTGGCAAACCTCATTTAAGTACAGCAAGCCCTCAGTCAGTTTAACGGATTTCAGATTTAACAGCCTAAATGTGCTATGTGATTTTGTCGGTTAAATCATATATGCTGGACAAAGTCCGGCAAAGCAACTAGTCTGGAATAAACAGGCTTTGTTTATTCTTAATAATAGGTCAAAATAGAAGAAATAAAAGTAAATGTGTTGTAACAATATGTAAAATAATTCTGTAAAATGTACAAATGTACATAATAAAACAAGGTAAAATAAATACTACATTGTCTTATAAATCAAATATATCATGATGCCCTATAGGGGTAGGTCTGTTACTGACAATGGGGCTGTTTGTGTTCCGTGTGCTTAAGATAATTTTATATTGTAGATTTAGGACATATGAAACGAAGAGCTTATATATTTATGATAAAAAGGCACAGAAATTGTTGATGGTGTTAAAAACATAAGTCAAATAGATCCAGAAAGCATATATATATATATGTGTATGATAGTAGTTCAGGTGGGTAGCTGTGTCAGCATGCGTAGGCTGCAAAGGAACAAGTAAAGGTTTATTCTTTGCTGAAAAGAGAAGAAAGGAAACAACATTTCGGCTTTGGAGCCTTCTTCGAGTTTGATGGGGATGGGTATGATGTATATTTATTGTCTCTTCTAATATTGTGTTTTTGGGTTGTAAAAATGCCACTCAAGATTTAACAGTCTTTTTGTAATAATGGACCCCCCTTACCCTATTAGTCTGTGAAACCGAGGGTGTGCGGTATATTGTTTGAATTTCAGGAACTCCTTTTAAGAGAGGCTTTCAAAGTCATGGGGTGTTTGCGAGTTAATCCAGCTGCCAGGCCCAATTTCAAGACGCCGGTCCTTTTTGTGGTGAGCCCATGCCATGCAGGTCTCGGTTCTCTCTCTCCTTAGTTCTCAAGCTCATTCGTCTTTGTCACCACATTTGTTACTGCGTCACAAAGAAGAAAATGCAAGAGAAGGAATCTTTATTTCTTCAAAGGCACATACTTTGATTTAAAAATAATAAAAAAGTAAAATTTAACATAGTGCCTTTTAAAATTGGCTTCTCAAACAGGAGGATTAACACAATTACAGCACGAGTTTGGAGTGGAGGATCTCAATCGTCCATGTCTACACAACGAGTGAATGTGTTTTACACAAAAGGGTATTCGGTTTTCCTCGCTGAAGTGTTAGAAAAGTATACACATCTGAAAACATGAGTTAATTGGTAGCTTTGCTTTTACCTACTGTAGGCTATCAAACTTCCATCAATTGATTTAAAACTTTTGCATGCATAGCATTGTGCAGCAGTACAGAGAGCTACTTTTCTAAAGCTTTGAATGTATGAAAGACAAAGGAGCTGTGCTTTCATTCAGAGGAATGATGAGTACAGATGTAAATGAGTTGTGTACATATCCTCTCCTTGAAGGGCCTCAGTATCTTTAGGTTTATATTCCAACTTTTGGAACAAAAGCTTTTTTTTTGCATTGATGACCTAATGGACTTAATTAGCTGCTTAATTGGGTTAAAAGTTGTAATCCTGTCATTTAAATGGAAAGAACCTCCAGTTGTATACTAGGTGATGTTCTGTAATGTCAGCTCTCCAGTAAGGGTTGGGTTGTTATAGCTTGCTGATCGAGCTGGAACACAGTAAAAGAGACCAGGATTTAAACCAGCCTTGCATTAAAATACATGAATTTGAAAATTCAGCATTAAGCCTTTGCTTAGATGAAAATTTGTCCTTAAAGCCCATCCGTAGTAGTGTGTAATACGGGTAGCAGAGTAACGAAGCCAATTCATAGATGGGGATTATTAGGAGGCCATGATTGATAAGGACCAATTAGAAATTTTGCCAGGAAGCTGGGGTTACACCCCTACTCTTTTCGAGAAACGCCCTGAGATTTTTAATGACCACAGAGAGTCAGGACCTCGGTTTTACGTCTCAGTCCGAAGGACGGCGCCTGTTTACAGTATAGTGTCCCCATCACTATACTGGGGCATTAGGACCCACAGGGACCACAGGGTGAGCACCCCTTCCTGGCCACAGTAGTAATAGTCAGTGCCAGTGTTGCATGTCTACTATACACTAACGCCAGTATTCATATCAAGAAAGGCATACTGCAGTTTACAGATTTCTTTTTCTTCTTCTATACTTGCATTTTAAGGCAGTTATTAAACCATCCTGTCTCGAAGTACCCCAGAAGACATTTCTCTATATAGCAATAGTTAACTTCAATTCAGTCAAAAACATATGATGAGAGTTTACATTTTGTGACTTATTTAGAAAAAGCTTTCTCACACATCTCTGAAATCACTGGAAAACTATTCACAAGTTTAGTTAATAAGTGAATAACTACTTAATCGTCTGCAGTTATTTGTAAAACTGCCTTTTCTAACAGTACAAATGCTACGCCTTTTTCCAATAGTAGTTTCACATGTAATGTGCTGCCCTAGGGCTGGTTAAGATTACATCTGAGCACTCTTTTTAAATTAGTAGTTGGTGTGTAATTAGTATTTGTCACTGAGTACTCATGTTAATTTTGGCTGCTTAGTAGTGTTTTTGTAAGTGTGACTCATCAACCAATATTCGCAACTATCTAAAGCGAAAGATTTGCTCATGTGTTTTTGGGAAGCAGTAGTAAAACAGTTCTGTGGTTCCTCCAGTGTTATTTCATATGAAAATATGAACGCATGTACATTATTCATGGTCTCTTAGTGTGTAGTCTCTTCACAGCCACAATACTATAAGTTTACTGGTTAATTTCTATTATGTAAAAATGTTAAAGGTCCATGTCCAGTTACACAAAGAAGTTACATAAACCATTTAACGTTAATTGCTTAAATGAAAAGGCTGTCCGTCAGGGTTAAATAAATGTGTTTTCTGTATAGCCCAAAAAATATAGAGTGGACATTTTTTAGTTTGTTGAGCAAGGTGTTTTTCTTTGCTCTAGTTTATTGATCATAGAATGTTAAAAAGTAAAATTAAAAATATAAAAAGCCTCCCTGTGTCATCTCTATAATACTTTTAAACAGAAACAATCGTGTAACCCTGTGTTTGAATGTAAAGTATTGTGCATGTTGCCCTGGAGTGTTTTGGAGGCTTAATGTTATTGGATAATTTAATTTGAGTGCACATCTTATAATATATAACTCATTTACAAGATCAGTGGCAACTTCTAAATTATTGGTAACCCGAAAAGATCTACATAAAAATAAAAATGATGCCAAAATAGCAAAAGTTTGTTTCTGCAAAAAATGCTTTGCAGAAATAGCAGACAGATACAGATAGCAACTGCATAAAAGACATGAGGGCATGTAATGTATAAATGCAAAATATCCCTGCTGTATAAATGATTATCCCTGCTGTGATCAATATATTAGAACAATCAGAGATTTGTTAATAGACGTTATTAAATATTCATATGGATTACTGACTGTGTGTCTTACCTCTGTATTAATGTTCTTTTAATCGATTCTAGGTAAAGAATTTATAAATGGAACATACGCACATTTTATGTTTTGTTTGATGTTTTTGGCAGTTGGCTGAGACGAGAGGCGAGCACTGTAGTGTGCGGAAATGTTCTGAGTTATGTACAGAGTTTTTGGTGAAATGAAACTATACAAAGACAGCTTTTCTCCACTGCTCTCCAGGGCTGTGGGGAATAAAACCCAGAGCCCATTTGCTAAGTTTAGTTTAAGCCACAGACATAAGCCTTTTCTGAACTCTCTGCTATACATCTAAATTTACTTTAGAGAGAGTTGATAAAAATGTCATGGCCCACAGCTGCATTTTATTTACACAGTTGATGGTATTTAAGATCATGCAGACGTACGGATTCGAGATTGGTTACCCTATGCACAAGCCACAAACTTTGCCTGTACGCCTACTACGTATGTTATCCTGTCTTCAGGAAGCTACTTCAGATTTGTGCAGAGTTTTTCTGTGTATTGGATAGTTTGGAATAGATGAGTAAGACCGGTGACATCTCGGGTAATGAAATGGAATTACATTTTTTTTTTCCTGCAGCTGACATTTAAAGGCAAATTGAACCATTTTGTAAAGCAATAACAAATTGTTTTCTTCAAAACAGGGTAGAAAACGAAGCTGAGCTTAATTCCACACTGAAAAGTGATGTTTTGTTGTTTGTTGTTTGAGCCTTCTTCACACATGGGGGGGGGGACTCGGTACTTTAGCTGTTGAGCCACTTTCAGGTCTGAAGGCGGTTCTTTCTGCTTTTCGGTATGGAATTAACCTCTACTCGTTCCTTTGCAGCATGTGTGCCAAAACAGCTCCTCTCTCAAACTCATGGTAAATGACACCCTTTAAACTCAAGAAGCTCATATTTGTGCCTACAGAATAAATGGAGCAGCTTACGAATTCATTACGGTGTGTAAGGTTTGATGTGTTCATGTACAGCCCACCGGCAAATGAGTTGCAACTCTGGTTTCTGCCTGTTGTGAGGAGGCATTTAAAAGGTGAAGAATGTCTTGCACGCCCTCTCTGCTTTTTTGCAAAAGTTTTCAAACGAGAAAGCATGGAAATGCAAGCGCTGCAGAACTTGTCCAGAAAAATCCGACCCGTCTCACTTTCTTTCCACTGAGCTGGTAAAAGGCTGCTTTTCTTTCCGTTCTTTAGCCTTTTCTGCATGTCAGTCAGCACAGACTGCTTTTATTTAAAGGCACTCCTGTGAGAGTGATGTGAAGAGTATCCATGTGTTTTAGTGCATGTCTTTGACAAGGTGACGCTTTCAGCCTTTGACCTCTGTAGAATATTCCCCAGCATAATAATCTATACTGTTCTTCACTGGGGTTTAGGCTTTTAGACTGAGTGGTTGTGTGCACTGACCATAAATTTACTGCCCACGCCTTATTAGGTAGAAAGCTTCCAGTGTGTATTTTCTGTTGCATGTGATATAGATTTAATGCCCCTGTTTTTTTCAGAATGGAGGGTTGTATTCTGCCAACAAACTTCCAACAATCCAGGTAGTGAGACAGTCTTGTGAAATATGTAGTGTGATCCTGATAATACATTATGACACTGATTCATGCTCACTGGTATCATTTTCTGCTCTATTGTGATAGCGCCCGCAAAGAGCCAAGCTTTGGAACTGCCGCAAGAGATTCCAACAAACAGCGAGCCAGAGCCATATAGTGGCTCTGAAGGATGAATTTTCCTTCATTTGTTCTCTAGGAGATGCTTTTACATAAGTACAGACCTGCGTATTCACAATGTAAAGATGCACTTTATCACATGTATCTTTGTACTGAAAAGGTGGCCGAAGGCTGACAGCAGAAGTTTCAGTAACTGATAAGAGCAATGTGCTATCGCTATCAGAGTACGAAATCGCGTGGCAGAAAGTCACAATGCAGAACCACCTGTCTAGGTTTTCTACGGCCAGCTGCTCTGGAGAGCTGGACATAAAGCTTGGTCAGAGTTGCTAAAGGTTGAAAAAGATGAAGCTTTATCACTGAAGAGGAAAGGATATACAGTATGTGAAAACAATATTTAAAATTGAAAGTGTTGCAGCTTAAAATACTGTTGGGTTGCATAGAAATGACCTTTAAGGGAATGAAATGACACTTTTTTTTCCCCACCGCTGTAAAATCTTGAATTCTGCTTTGTATATTTTAGCATCATTGTGTGAAGTATGGAGTGGACGTTTAGAAATTTGAAGGATTCAAAAATATTGACTTATATTTTGCAGATTCTTTGTATCTGTAACCACATAAGGACAGGGCGCATTAGTTTAATAAAACAGTCTTGCTGTAATGCAATTCTTCCTACTGCAGCTGTTTGTGTAATATTTGAGTTATTTTTATTGTTGCAAAAACACCAGTTTTCAAACTTGATTACTGTCACTTAACATCGCATTGCTTGGTTTCCCACTTCACACTTTTGAGTCTGCCTTTAAAGCAGCGTCAGTTGTCCCCCTTGCCATAAGTCATGCGAGCCATCTGCAGGAGACTGTTTTATATTCCTGAAATGTAATCCCATTTTTATTTAGTCTGTTCTTAAGCTTCACCCTACAGCATATCTGCGTGTTTGAAGAACATGCTAACATTATTATGCACTTGCGTGTGCTGGCAAAAATATGCAGCATGTTCCCACTGGAAACCCAGGTGCTGAAGTCTTCATAAGTTGTTTGCAATTCCTGCTGAATAAACCTTCTTAAGGTACTTGATGGGGAGAGTACTTGAAAAAATATTTACAGCTTCAATTAATATTGCAGATGAATGGAATATTAATCAAAAGAAATGTATCACTCTGTGCTGGTTTAATTAGAGAAAATGTGTGTGGAATCTGGATGTTGATTCGTTTATGGCATTATTTTGCTCAATCACTCATGACTGACCCATGATACACCCATGACTACTTGCATAAGCTCAGTAGTGAGAGAGTTGATTGGGCACAGGTGGTGGAGTGATTTAGCCTACTGAATGGCTAGGAGTGTTTTTGTTTCTGATTATACAGAGAATTGCCGGTGTAAGTTGTCTAATGCTTATTGTATACACATCACCAAAAATAGCAATATTTAAAACCCAACGTTTAGAAAGGCCTTGTGACTGTAGTACAAAATTTGTACTGCCTTAACTACACATATAAGGCTATTCTTTATTCATCACTTGTCTTTTGATGATTTTCTTAAGTAACACATTAACATGCATAAGCAGCTGGCATTCTTTAATTCAATGTATTGCAAAAAAGATATTTTTAAGTAATAGTTCATTAAAATTGATGGCTTGTGAATGTTTTTTCATATCGGAAGAAAAGTAATGAATTTGTGGAGAAAGCCTAAAGGATAGAGCCGACTCGCACACTGTTTTTAGCAAAGTCCGTGCACCATTTCTCTTCACATTCCACCATTGTCTGTCATAAATGAGCAAAAAATGCTGTCTTTAGTTTTAATCGGTAATGTTTAAAATACAAGTTTTGAACATTTCTTTTATGAACGCCTCTTTGCGTTTTGTTGCAAACCGTGACTTGCCGTACGTGAAATTTTAAATTTGGACAAATTGTAAACGGCATTTTCTCTGAGCTGCTGCCTCGAACTAAAACAAAAGTGTTTGGAAGGGCATCGCCTCAACTGAGCAAGGACACAAGCCACGATTTCACTCACCACTGCCAGGGTGATTAAATTCAGCTTTTAGTGTGCCTGTTCGCTATTACATTGTACAAGTGTATAAAAATGGTAAAAACATAGTTTAAACAGTTTCCTTCTTATCCCCATTGGTTACAATGCAAGAACATGCATCCCCTGTTTCCTTGTATTTCCTGGCAAGACCGGTGTGGAGAGATGTAAGATCATGGCCAGCAGCACCAGTTACCTATTTTTCCAGTCTTGGGGTGTAATGGGCTGGCACTGAAAATGGTATATTTAATGTGCGTAGCTTGGGTACACAGTCACAGGCAGCACACTTGCCTCAAATATCCAGAATTAATTTCCTGTTCTCAGAAATCCCTGAATTTTATTTTTCCTATATAATATATATAAAGGGATTGTAGAATTGAAAACGTAATCCATTGAGCCTATGCACGGCTTACTAGGCAGCATTAAAATACATTTTAAAGACTGCAAAAGTTTTCGGTGCTTTCCTTAATTTGCTGCGCACATCGTTATTGTACGCAAACGACACTTTTGCTTCAAACTTTTAGTGCCCCGCATAAAAAAAAAATACTGAAGGAAAACGCTGAATATTGCTAACTTCCCCAGTCGCTGCCACACACTTCCTGTTTATGAATTTTTTCCTTCAAAGATGTCATTTCGTTCACTTTGTGTTTCACTGTTTATGCAGTTCTCTGTAAGAGCACAGGAAGGGAATGAAGAATTTGACCAGTAGTGAGTTTAGGTATCGTAAAGCATGCTTCAAGCATTCTCACTAATTCGGCATTTTAGTTCTGTTTTAGAAATTCGTCAGTAATGTTATAGTTGCCTAATTATTCAAATAGTAGATCCTATGTAGAATGTTCAGGTATTTGAATATTCTATCTTCTGTCTTTTGAATGCACATTGAAAGAAACTGAAATTCACATTAATGTGAAATCAGTAGAAACGTGGTAAAAAAATAACTGGATTTTGTGCTTTGTTCATGGTAAATTTCAAGCTATGAAACAAGTAAAAAAAAACACATTCTCAATTCTGAAAAAAAGGCTGTAAGAACAAATCCCTTTTCCATGCCATTGAGATAGCAGCGTCGTTGTGTATTAGTGTGAGTGCCGTTTGAAATACGTTACAGGATCGGTCTTCTACCCAGACTGTTTTGTCATAGATTTCAACAGTTCCATCAGAAAACTCCTCCCTCTTTAATTTCACGGCTGCATTAAGGATCAAAGCTCATTAAGAGAATTTTTCTCACACATTTTGGTTGTTCTGCAAGTGGAGAAAGATTAAAATATGGACTAGAAGGCATAATGGTGACAGATACAACATCTGGTATGTTGTATTTCAAGACAGGGTTTTTGTATGTTGCAGTCAATCTGGTGTAAATTGGATTTTTTTATGTTTTATCTCATTGTTCCTTCACTTTAATTAAAGCACAAGAGGAAGCTGTTGGCTATGATATGATGTCTCATTATAAGAAACACTGCATATTTTTCAGTAGGTGTGAGGTCTTGTTGGTTAATTCCTTAAGCAGCTCATGCCCTTCACATCTATTTTCTGCCTTCATGTGCTCACGTTTGCACATCAGAAACGTTTGCAAACCGGAGGCGGCCATTTGGGTCCTCTGACCTTGGTACTTAATTGATCCAAGGATTTCAAGTTATTAAATGTAGCTGAATTTTTGTTCCATACCCCCACAACCCTTTGTGTAAAGAAGTGCCTACTATTTATGTGTTTGTGCAATGGGAAAGGGAATAGGATATCCAAGGCTGGCTGCTGTTGGTGTTTAGGTTTGGTGTTAGGAATTAAGGTTTTCTGATGTGGGGCGGGTCTCGTTACTCAGGACAGGTGCGTCCTGTGCTTTCATGAGGCTGCAGTTACAGCAAGAGTTTTCAGTTCATATGGCCACTCCAGAAAATGAAGGCTAAAACTAATCACGGAATATTTAACACTTCCTCCGAGAGAAGTTGTGGTTTTGTTGTCAGGCTTAGAGTTAGGGTTTTATTCTTTTACCTCAAAAAGTCATTGTAAACAGTCCAGTTGAGCAAATCGGGTACCCTTTTTAATGAGAGCCCCGTTGCCTGGGTGATGGAATTTCTGACACTTTCCATGTTGTGTTTCTTGAGGTGCACTCTGGAGGTTGAGCCTGTTTCACTGTGTGAACCGCGGTTCAGAAGGAAATGACACTTGAAATTGCAAAAAAGCCCCCAGGGAAGAGCAGGAATGGCAGGCGAGAATGACACGATACCTGAAGCTTTCTCAGACAGCCAGTCGTACTACTGCTCAAGATCATTAGTTGCAAACATCCTCTTCGCCTGTACTTCAGAGTTAGCAAGTCAAAATATGGAAATATTTTTCAAGTGCGCTCTTTTTCAAATGTATCTTATTCCACTTTCTGATCAGCCTTTGCTTTTCCTTACCTACAGTCATGTCCTGTCATTGTCTTTTAACAGTTGTGCTGTTGGGCAGCAGTCATCGGCGAAGCTCAAGAGCTTCAGGTTTTTACTCTCTGCTACATTTGTTTGGTTCTCATATAGAGCGTTATTACTGCATTCCGTTAAAGTGCACATAAACCTTTAGAAGTTAAAATTGGAAACCATTGTAGAAGAGGTCAAATTTGTATATATTTATATTTGGCACTTATATATGTGTTTATGCTTTCCTTTGTGTTTGTTTTCATAATAGTGCTCCTGGAGTTTTTACATTTTTTAAAGAAAAGGTCTTAAGAATAGATAATGCAATAGAAAGTGCCAATTTAAAAGTGAACCTGAACCTATAATGTTCCTAGAAGTTCCTTTGTAGAGATGGAAGGAAATATTTTATGCAGTAGATGATATGACATAATACATTATCTTCTGGGAGATGAGACTCATCCTGCCTAGCCCAGTTTGAAGAAGAATGCACACATGCACAAAGCCATGTTAAGGTTTTGCATTATTTTGACCGAAAATATCGTCTTTAGCTAAGATTTGTGGCAAAAACTGATAGAGCACCATATAAAGTGTGATTTTCTGATGCTTATTGTGGAGAGAAAACTGAAAAAAAACATAAGAGATTCTTCTGTTAAAGCACCCTGAAAATTATACATTGAGGTTTAAAAATTCAGAAACATAGAACATAGAATAGAACATTAGCTTCCTTTCGTCTGTGACCTTTTTTAAAGTGTGCTGCTTAAAAGTCCAATTTAAGTGTAAATGTATTTTTCCCTCACTATGCTTATGATTGTCTTTAATAAGGTTGAATATACTTTGGCCAGCTTGTCTCTCTAAAGCTAAGAAAGGGTGTTTTAAGGTGTATGTTGATCTGAAAATGTCTGTATTTCTACATTTTTTAAATATTTACATTGTGTAAACCACGAAGCAGCCTTTTACAGAACCAAGACTTAGATACATCAGTCTCTCACTGACAGACAGATTCCAAAGGTTTCTTAAAAAGAGAGACATTCAGTGTAAGGATGAAACTCTTCTTATGAAATAAAAGGCTCTACTCAAGACAAAGCTAGCCTGCTAAACTGATGGAAATGTTTCTCCCGATAGTAAATGAATCAGTTGCCTGATACATATCTAAAATGCAAGTAATTCCACAAGTAAAAGCACAGCCCACTTTTCCATATTCTCTTTAGATGAGGTCTCTTCAGATCACTATTAACTTAAGTTAAGTTTCTGTCTTTCAAGGGGGGAGGCCTGTAAAAGATGGCCCCTGCTCACACTGTGGTCATTAGAGGTCGAGAGTTGTGATTGCTGAATCTGTGATATACTGAGCTTGTCTCCTAGACCCACTGTTGACCCCTTAGACTGCAGTTTCATTGCTATATTTGGGTATCTTTTTTACAAATCTCTGCCTATTTGTAGCTCCCACTCAAAGTAGCGCTTAGGTTCAGCGTATACTGCACGCTGTCCTGCTGTGTCGGCACTTCCCAGCTCACTTTTGTGTGTATTGAATTGAGCGGCGATCAGACTGCTTGGTAGCTTCGCACGAATCTACAGAAGCCCCTGTAGCGCACAACAATATGTCCAGCTCATACATTCCCTCGCAAGAAAACAGAAATCTACACTGTAGAACAAAAAAGAAAAAAGCACATTTACTGTACTTGCAGCTAAACATTTGTTGAATATGAATGTGCTTTTCTGCATTTTTAACAAATCTGTTCGTCTTCCTGCCATGTGTTGCTGCTTGTTGCTCTTTCGTGGTTGTTGCCATGATTGATTCTAGTGATAATGCGATCAGTGTAGCATCCCACAGTGATCTTTTAGCATACAATTTGCATACATTAGCTTTGCATTTGCATTATGTGCAATAAGTTGTTTGCTTCTGGAGCGCTATATGGAACCAGGGTGTGCTCAGTGCTGCAGATGAGGCAAACAGTACTGAACGAGCAAGGTGAAATTAGTTGTTCCAGAATTCACTTTTTTTCATGTACGAGCTATACTAGATTTGAGGATTTTAAATGGTTTTGGTATGGTGTTATGCCACCTTTCTGAAATGGAACTCAGTTTATCATCCCACTTTTTAAAATATAAGTCAATGCAGTATTTCTATTCATCCAATATCCTACTTTCTATAAAAGTTTGTGAAGTGCATCAATATATTCATCAGTTGTGCCCCATCCTTAAGTCATTGTGTGAAAAGAATTGGTTTTATGGTTTCCATTTTGTTTTTCCTCTCATTTCTGTGTTGCCAGCTCCGTATTGCATATTTCTAGTGACTTTAAGACCGTTTTAATCAGGTGGCCACTCCTCAGAATGATGGGCTTTTAAAAGATCAGTCTGCATAATGAAGCTTGAAGTATTGCTAATTGACACTTTTGCTGAGGACAGCAGCTGTGGTTGCTCAGGGAATTACGTAGCTAGGCATGTTGTGCTATATACCGAGACAGTGCCAAAATGTGTCACACAAGGCTCTCTTTTTGTGAACACAGATAGTGGTTTCTCTATGTCTCCCACTCTCCTCCAGCTGTCAGGGATTTTGACACAAGGTGAATTTAAAGAGTATAATCAGTATTGCTTTCAGATGCATATAATCCAGCGTTTCCCAACCTTTTAAATGTATACTTAATGACTGATGTAGCTGATGGATAAACAGATGGACTGATGGTAAAATCTGATTGTGATTCTCTAAGCAGTACATAGTGTGTTTAATGAGCCACAATTTAAAGAAAATGTATGTATGAGCATTGTAAGTAGTCTTTTTCACATGTAATGTTATGTTAAATACTACATACAGGACAAGATGAAAATATCCTAATTTACACAATTTATCCATTTTAAAAATAGCAACTCAGTTTCACCTTAAGGCTGATCTTATTAACAAGATGCCAAAGGCAAATCCAGTATAGACCATGCTGAAATGTGTATGGCATTCTATTATAATATTTAAACATCAACTTACAAGCAACCAACAGTGTAGAATGATCTCTTTACTCTAAACCGGTAGTTGCCAACCCTAGTCCTGGAGGACTACCTGCAAGTCCTTAATCACAGGCTAATTGATTTCAGTTTTTGATTAATATTTGTAAATTTGCTTCCGGCTCTAATGAGGTGAAATGGGATTTGTCATGTATCAGCCCTGTACAAATTTCTGACTCTTGGAACTGCCCTCATTCAGGTGTGTACGGTACTATTGACAGGAAAATGCAAACAAAATGGAAAAGGATTCAAGTCTGTTATTTATTTCCATTACTTGCTAGTCACTGCTGCATAACGCTCTGCTTCCTTTCTGGGCTTCAGTCTGTATTCTACCATCTGGAGCAGCGAAAGATTACTTATTGTGGCACCAGTATAGTTTTCTGTGGCCCCCTGTAGACTCAGAAGGAGGGTCTCGAGGAGATACTGTCCTGTGAAAGTGCACTAACAACAACAAGAGTGCTAAACTTCAGTTGCTCCCATAGTAATGTCAATATAAGCAACAGATTTTAACATTTGGGATGAGGATTCTGCTGAAACTAAAAGAAAACTAGAAGGAACTGATGAGCATATGACATTATTTTCAAGAATATATATATATAGTCCTTTGCGGTCCTGGCATGCAAGATAGGACAAGCAGATGTTCTGCTTCCATTTTTTGTTTGCAGACCATCACTATAAGGCCAGTTTTTTAACACTTTTGCCAATTAAGGTTTATTAGGAGTGAAATTTCAGTATGTATTTGCTATATGTTACCACAGAGACATACTTCTCTGTATATCCTGTAACGCCCCTTATATTCAGTCACTGAGTGGGTATTGAATTTACATGTCTTGCCAAATCGAGTTATTCCAAGCCCTCTGCTCTGGTAAAAGCCCATTTAATCGATCCAACAGGACTCAAGGTATAGCGGTATGCTCAATATGTTTTTTATGCCACTACAGTGCTCTATCTGAGGGTGGGTTGTACAAACTAGAGGAGAGTATCTTTTGCCCCTGACAATATGAAGATGTTCTGGAGAACAGATTACGTGGACTTCCCGCCACATTGTAAATGCCCTTTTCTGATTTGCCTCTTTGGTTATTTTCATGTTGTTTATAAATCTTTAAATATGAAAACGCTGGTTTGTTCCAGCTACACAATCTGCTGCCTTAAAGATCTTTAGTGTTGGGGTATGTTCAGAAAACATGGTGGTGGAACATCTGGGTTAAATTAGGTACCAAATGCAGAAAATGTTTACATTAAAAAGTTCATTTTAATTCTCACTGGGTAAGATCCGTGAGGGACATTTTGGGGTTTGACCTTCCAGGTCAATGACTAAGAAGTGCAGGTCAGTCGATCTCAGATGGAGTCACAAGATACTATAATACGAGTCTCCAGCATCTCAATTAATTTCTTGGTAGGACAGTATCAATATACCTCTGTAGTGGATCTGCTGTGATATCTCATATGATAGATGCAGTTCACTTGCCTTTTAGATTTTATAAATAATAACAGGATTTTATTATATTATATTTAACCTCCGTTTCAAATATGAGGCACACCTGAGAGAGCTAAAGAGGTCTCCAGGCTCTTACATTGGATGGTATAAATTGGGCATACATAACCTTTCATATCTTATTGCTCCAGATATGAATTGGATCATGTGCAATGAGCATCAGTCACTGTGCATTTTGTTCACTTCTTACAAAGTTCCCTCATTATTGTGTCCCATGTTCATTTGCGGGAACCCTAAGAAGTCCTAAAAATATCCAAAGCCACCTAACAAATTCAAGATTGCTCCTTCCTGCCCTCTCTTTATATTTTTGTAAAGTCTGTTGTTATTCAGCAAGTGACTCATCTTTGTTATTCTTCTAGGAGAAGCAAGTACTTTAGTGCACCGTGGAATAAGTTCTTTCAGTTTCCCGAAAGCTGAGCAGATTGTTCATGGAAAACCTGAAGATAAGTAGGTAGCCTTCAGATACTCCTGTCTGCTGTGGAAAAGTCTGGTGCCATGATTACAGAGAATTGGGGAGAAAGGACCTCACATTAAACACTCCCAAGTGCAAAGGTTTTTTTTGTGTGTTTCTCCTGTACTCGAATGCAAAGAATAGGCCAAATTAATTTCACTTTCATCCCTCTTAACTGGTGGCAGGTATGAATAATTTTGCAGAAGAATAAAAATAATACCTCAGTTACATTATCTATAGGTTTCAACTATATATATTTTTTTCAGTAAGTTCAATTTCCACAGTTCAGTTTAAAAATAGGATGGTGACTGTTCACTTTGAAGGTAGTAGACATGGAGGATGGATCTTCCAACAACAAGGTTTCAACAAGGGCTTCTTCCCCTTGTACATTTTCACTGTAATGTTTCTGTAGCATTTAGGTTTTGTCAAAACTGAGTGGAAGCTTATTCAGCATACTGGAGCGGAAAATCATAAAACCTATCATTGAAACATATTAATGGGTCGTTCTGCCTTTCTTGTTTGGTTGGTTGTAGGTAATTAATCTTCTATTTCTTTAACCTTATCCATCCCCTCCCCCAAATGGAAGGCAAGGTCAGTGTCCTCTTGGAATAGAGGTACCCTTTAATATCCTGAATGATCTTGGAAAGTATACACAGTACGGGTGTGGGTAGGGTCTTCAGTTACAGAGAACACCTTGGACATCCTGTCTGAACCTTCGGATTTGTCATATTTTACTCAGTACACACATTGTAAAGAAATATCCAGAACCAAAACATGGAGAAAAAAAGCACAGATCAAATTTATTGTCTTTCTGCAAAAGTCAATTTCTCAAGTTGTGGCAACTCAGGGTGTGAATTTCATTTTCTAGATCTTCCACCTACCATCTATCAAATGTCTACCATCTTGGATAAAAATCTGAAAGTGATTGAACAAATCTAAAAAGTAATCTGTAGGATTTTACTGAAGACAGGACCTGGATTGGGTTTTTCACAAATATACAAGAAATGATACAAATAATAAAAAGAATACATTTTCTCCTATTTTATCTGTTGTATTAAACTACTGAGTTTAGAGGCTCTAGAGTGGATCCTACAATGTTTACAGTTACAGTTACATTTTTAAAAAACTTTTTTACACTTTTATGATATTTATTTGCTTATACACAGTTCATAAGAAAATAAAAAACTACGTAAGTTATGCTTTAGAGAGGAGGGTTTTAGTCACTGAATGGTCTTATTTTGCTGAATGTCAGCTATTTTAACCTATTTGACGACCCTTTTCTAAAGCTGGTCGATTTGAATTTATTGGGGAGCTTCAAGAGCCATCTTTTTGCTGAATGTGTTATTTTATAAATTTGCAAATCTCTAGAGTAAAATTAAAGCACTTTTTTAAGGTAAGGGAAAACATGTTTTATGTATTTTAGCAAATTTTTGCTTTTGCGCTTACATGTTGCTGGAGAACTGATAAATTATTGATAAGTTATCAATATACTTTGGTGCTACTCTGAAACGTCAGATGAATATTCCTATGAATAGAGGCTCATTTGCTTTATGCTGACATGGAGTTATGAAACAGTTCTGAAAAGCTTGGGTTGTTTTGTGATAGCCCATGGTGTTGTGATTTGCTGGTAAAATATATATATATATTATTCTGTGTTCAGTTTCTGTTCAAAGTGCTGTTGTAAGAATTGCAGTATTAATTTGTTTGTTTATTATACAATGGTTTCACTGCAGAGAAAACGTAATGGTCATGTTTAGAGGATGTTGGAAATCACTTGCATTTGCGATATTTTGAAAAACAATTAATAATAGTTGGTTTTGGTCATGAAAATTGTAGCTTGGAAAGCAAATAGACGTTTAGGTGTGCCCACCCAGGGGAGTGTACTTAAGGAAGCAAGAGGATCTTCATCAACAGCCTGACCATGAGTTGTTCATAGACACTGCCCGCAGCTCTCCTCTTGTTCCTGGTCTCAAATGCAAGTTGCTTGTTTAGTTTTTGTTTTTATTCAGAGGTTTGTACTCTGAAGTACCTTTGTTTTACTATAGTGAGGAAAATCCTATCTAGAGTGTCTTGCAATCCAAAGCCATTGGTTCTGTAAGTTATCCAGCAAGTAAGGGATGTAAGGTAATTCACCAGGAACTTTTATCACAACTTACTAGAATTAACCGGCATTTAATGAACATTTGAAATCACAGAAGAAAAATTGAGCAGTTTTAGAAATAAGCATAGTTTATGAATGATTCTATGGAATTGTTTAAGCTAAATTTATTAGTAAACAACTATTTTAACTTTTGTAGACGTCTGTGTATATGTGCTGTTTTATAATATGATTTGCTTGAATTTATACAACACTTTTCATCCAAAAATATAAAAGTATTTTACATAAAGGCAATAGCACCATTTCACACTAGATCAGGTAAGTGAGAGATTGATTCAACAGTACAAATAAGAGAACTTTAAATAGTGCAGATCATTCAACCCTAGATTTCAAAAAGTGCCATGGGATCTTTAATAACAGAATCGTCAGGAACTCAGTTTAACATCTCGTCTGAAGTAAGTACTTGTAAGTTCTGTTCTGAAGGGAAGAGTATTGCCTGCTGGTTACGCTTGCAGCAGACACCTGCTTTTTCTTCGATATCTCCTGTGCTAGTGTTGTCCAGGCCCAGGCTTGCACAGCTTCTGAGATCTGATTAGATCAGGTTACAACATAGTCAAAATGCTGCTGCCAGCAATATACAGTGTGTACACGGTGTGTGTGTGTTTACATGAGAATAATCTGCTCTGAGCTACTAGTAACTGATTCTGCATCTTTACACTCATATATCAGAACACATGGGAAAGCTTTCTGTATGTTACTCCGGTGTTTCTAAGAGAAGCAGGAGTCTCAAGAGCAGCATCAGCATAGTCAAGATGGAGGTCTTAGTGTAACAGACAAATTCTGTCGGGACTCTGAAAAGAGATCACTACTGGGTCAACAGCAGACTTAAAGACAAATTGAAAATTAAAAGGCAACAATGTCTATAAAATGACTGTAGTGTGTGGAGTGTAGTGTTGAAAGCACACCAGTGGGCATTTCAGTGTAGCAACAGCTTAAGGAGAAACCTCAATTTTAATATATCAAACTAGTTCTACCTGTGTGACAGGCCAGAAATTTACGACCTAACTCCCAGTAGCCTGTAAACAACTTGTTCCGTTTTTTAATGCTTCCTTCATGGTGCTTTTAAACTGAAGCTGCCAAGGAGATTTTTAGCTTATTTCTGCCCAGTGATTCTGTAGATCACTGGATTGTTAAGGAGTTGTGTTTGGGCTCCTTGAACAGTTTAAAGTATTAAGCGAGGAGCACTGGTTGAACTCAATACACAGTTTATTTTGTAATTAAGTGTGGCTTCTCAGTTTATTTCCATGAACAAAGATAAATGGCAGACTTCTCTTGCCTGTAGGATTTGCAATGCTTGTGTTTAAGGTTAATGTAAGACAAGATATTGCAGGTGTATCGTGTTGTTTGGGGGTAAATGTGTGTTGTTCAAAACTGAAAGAGGGTGCCTTTCTGAAAATGTGAAGGCCATTTACAAGTTGTTTTGAAATTTGTTTCAGTTAAGGGTTTAGCTTTATTTAGTTTTTTTGTTATATAGGTGTTAAGTCATGTTAGGGAGTAAGATGCATTACAAAAGAAAAACACCACAAAACATTTGATTCATAAGAATACTGCACCTTCGAGGACAGTAATTTAGCTGTGTGCGCGGTACAACTAGGTGTGAAGGTTTGCTGCACGGTTAATGGTGGCATGTCTAGGGGCGAGGGCTTTGGAAGGCAACTCACTTTATCTCAGCTGTCAAGAAGAAGTGAGCAGTAACAAAACTAGAATCTGTGCAACAACGACACATAGTCCTATTTTTTCTCTACATCGAGTTGCGCTTTATTCTAATTTTGCATTTCTTTTATTTCTACACATTCTTTATTTTTTTAACACTTTTTTGGTTCTGGCAAGGCCTAAGATATGAGTCTAATCTAGTGGCAAAGCTCATAAGATATTCCTTCATGTCGCTCCTGGAGGTCTGTGCTGAAATTCATTTTCCAATAAAATTGAGCTGTGCTCATGCCGCTTACTGTGGACATAAATTTTAAATGGACTTTGTGGAAGTGCGTTTAAAACTGACAGCAGGAGGCATGTCTTTTAAAGGCTTGTGGGAGAATGGAACAAGTTACCCAGCCATGTCATTGAAGCTGATACCATTGACATCTTTTTAGAAATGGCTGAAGGAGACCTTCCAATCAGTTAGCTACATGTAGGGGACAATAAATAATTGCAACACTAAATGATGGACATCAAGTATATTGAAAGCAAAGGCTTCCACACAGGTGCGGCTTATGTTGTAATTAACCAAATAACATTCCAGCATACTTATGGTCATGTATAAGTACACATGTGGAACCAATTTAAAGATTTCAACAGCTCTGAGTGCTTGTTTCCAGCAGTGAAGGGCTCTGGTGGTTCTGTAGTGTTGTGGAACACCTTGTCCCAGCATGGTTTGGGTGCCCTTGTGTAGGGCCAATGATACTCACTACATAATGACACTGATCATCTTCACCCCGTGTTGCAGCAGTTCTTTGCTGGCAGGAAGGGTGTCTCCAGGGTGACAATGATCCCACGCATAGAGCGCACATGGTCACCCAGTGGTTTGATGACCCTGACCCTGATGTTCTCTACATGTCATGACTTTCTCAGTCACCAGATCTGAGACTGGTCCAGCGGTTAGGGGAGTTTCTGGAGCAATACCCGAGAGTGTTTTCTACCTCTGTCAAGTACTCCTCAGTTGACAGTCGCTGGATTTCTCCTGCAGAATTCCAGACACTGGATGGCTGTTCAACAGATCATACAGGCTGGACTGACTGCATGTGGTGGATTAATTCCCTATGAGGTGACTTTACATTGCTGTTTCCATCTTTAGTCAACTACCTGTACTAACTACCAAATGGCTTAGATGGGTCGAATGGCCTTTTCCTTTTAGAAGTGTTCTCATGTCCAGGGGGACCAAAAGCCTTCCTGCCAAGCTCAAAATAAGAGGAGGAACTGTGGCCACTATGTTTGATAGCTACATTTACACATTTGATGTTTTACTTCATCTAGAAGTACCATTCCGGTTTTAAATACATAAAGATTTTGGGCAGTCAGTTGTAAAAGACTTCTCATTCCGATGGATGTTACACACTCAGGAGGATGTTGCCAAAGTGAAGCAATTTGGCAGTGCTCCACTCTCTTTATTACTCCCATTCATTCATGTGCTTTCACTTTTGAAAAGCTGTGTATGTCTTCAAGCTAAATCAGTTGAATATCCTTCTTACATCTAAAGTAATTTAACGTGACTAATAAGAAAATAAACTTTTACTTTAATGTTAATGTTAAAGTGCTTTAAAACCAGTATTTTACGTTTTGCAGTATTGTTTGTAACAGTAGATTTATTTCATATGCTACAAACGACTTTTATTATTTCTATTTGGCCGACACTTTTTTAAAGCATCCTAGGTTCGTACCCGTTTACACAGCAATGTGTATTATTGAGTTAGTTTCAGTTACTACAGTATTACTACCTATGATTCAAACCCATTTTTTAAGGTTTTCAGTTATAATTACTTTTCAATATGTGTGGGTTTTTATTGTCACTTGGAGGTTGCCTGTTAGAATCTGTAAATAAAGGTAGTTTTTTAATGTGCCTTGATTTCAGGCTGTTAGGCAGCAAAATGCATTGCTTTGAAAAGGGTATGTAGATGTGCTGTAGTCCCGGCACGTGTTCTGTCGCTGATACACCTTTTAGTTCACAGACTTGTGTTTTAACAGTGATAGGCGACAGCGCATCTGAGTCAGCTGGGCTGAATCAGTTGAAGGGCTGTTGGTATTTGTAGATGTAATCCACTTCTAATGAAGAATCACAGGTTTGTCAGACCCTGCAGGACCTTTTCCTCAGTCGTTGCTAAATTTTTGTGTAGAAGCTTTTGTGACCTCTAAAGGGTACCACAAGAAATGTGAGCAGTGCCTTTCGGAGTTGTAATGGTGTACCAGTCGCAATGTTAATTCTAGCTTTTATTGGCCAGGTAAGTGCCATCCTGAGCTATGACAAATAGTGTTTAATGTGCAAATGAATAAAGTAATTGCCAAGCAATAGTGTGAATGCTGTTTAAGGGAAGGGAGAAATACCAGATTGGTTAGTGCCACTCTAGTTATACCTGATTTATTTGTTGTCAGTCTATCACCCCCTGTTAATAATAAATAGTTGGGGTGTTGTGAATTTGGGTACCTTTAACGGTATGTGGTGTGTCTGACTACAAAGGATGGTATCTCGGGGCTGGATAAAAATAGATTGTTACACTTGGCCTTGGCTTGTAAGCAGCTAGGCACAATTTATTAAGTTGGAGTGAGCCACATTTGGCCCAGTTGTTAGTTTCTGATGTCTCCACTCTTAGTTTGTTTCCTGTTCTGGGCTTTGACATTGGCTGGGTGAGCCTGTGTTGAACGAAGACGAGCGGTGGCACAGATGGTGACAGTCAAGGCCTGAGGCAGTAGGCGTAGCAGGGGCAGAACAGCCTGTGGAGTCTGCCAGGGGATTTGTAGTGTTTTGAAATAGTCCTTTTTATAATTAAGGGTTCGGGATTTCTGTCTGAAAGCAGGTCAGTTGTTTGTGGCCTTTGTGTATGACATTAGACATGTTAGCCTTGTGCAGAACAGAGGAGGCTCCGTCTGCCAGGTGCAAATAAAAACCACTCTTGCCTTTGCAGCATAATGGAGTAAATTTGATATTTTCATTCATATTGGTAATACTTGTCTCGCATTACAGAGGCATCAGTTATTTGTGTTTGTGTTCTTTCAGTGCCTGTAGCACCACACTATACGTCTGCATGGTGTCTGTCTTTTATTTTGTGCTTCACTGAATCCCTACCTGTCTGCATTAGAAATGTCAGCACCCTACCTAATTTGCTTTTTGATGACATAGATTTCATCGAGCAATCATGCTAAATGTTGCTTTGCTTGTAAGTTACTTAGTGTTGCATGCTTCACTGTCTATATTACTGGGAATCGATGTTACAGTTTAGTGGAAAGTTATGAAGGCCCTTTTCATAAGGCTGTGATGATAAAAACCCTGTTTTGTGAGTTTTCATTAGTTACCTCTGGAGTTTGGTTTGAATAACTGTATGTTTTGCAGCCATTATACCATCAGGGACCATTGTGTTATAGTTTGAAATGATTTCCGCAAGGAGGCTCTCATTATTCCGATGGAGCTAGCCAACACTGTTGTCTTCATCCTTTAAAGATTGATGCGTATGTCACTACGCATACAAGAAGTGTGACATTTTATCAATGTGCATTGTGTTTTTTTTTTACCAGCAACATACTACATTCCAATTCCTCAGGCAACCTTAGTGGCAGGGTTCTTTTAACTGTAGAATGATATACTGAGATGCTTTACAGATGCAGCAAATTGGTATTAGAAGCAAAAGAATTGGCTGTTTTTAATGCCTCAACACAGCTGAATTAGTAATGATAATTATTCACTGCGTTTATATGTCACTTGTCAGCCCAAAGGACCTCGAAACACTTCACACACAGGAGGGGAAACCATTATGTGCCAGCTGGCCTACTTCACTGCTGTTCAGGTGGAAAAGTGAAAACTTGCTTCACCAGTTGACTTAGCAGAAACGTAAGGTAAAAAACGTTATTATTCGGGAGGCTGACACACTTTCTCTTCCTCAGGCGGTGACAGGAGATCATATACTGGGCTGCCAGCTCAATTGAGTTTTCTTCTCCCAACAGTCAAGGTGAAATGTTTCCACAGTACAAAACTCTTGTATTGTTTTGCTGCGGTAACTCAGACAGCAAGCAGGTCTAGGGGAAACTAAGAATATGAGAAAAAAATAAGGAAAAAAGAAAGTTAGCAAACAAGAGATGGCCATTCAACCCATCTTACCCATTTGGTGTTTAGTAGCCAATTGATCTGAGAATCTCATCCAGACATTTCTTGAAAGAAGTAATGGCGTGAGCCATAGATTGGTAGCTTGTTCCCTCTTTATGGAAAGAAGTGCCTCCTGTTCTTGGGTTTAATTGCACATATTTAGCTCCTATTTTCCTCCTCTGGTTTGTGTTTCAGTGATGTCGAAGTTAAGAAGGTTAAAGTTTGTCGAACCCTTTAATACTTGAAATTGATTCCTTCTTTGTCTTTTATGTTCAAGACCAAACTCTGGGTCTGCCCAGAGTAGTTTTCTTTGAGCTTTGAATGTCAGTGCTCCAACACATCCTCCAGCAGAATAGAAGTGCAATGTTTGCAAATATACCATATACAATATACTAAGAATTGCCTATTTGAAAATGCACTGATGTGTAATTACTTTTTTTGCTTACCACCAGAAACCATGAATTGCTAATAATGGATACTTTGTGTCTAAAATGCCATGTAGTGCACTGCTACAAGTTCGTGATACTTTATAAGATTTCTACTACATTGCATCCAAGCCTGCAGTACTTATCCCTCTATCGCATCTGCTCAGGTAGTTAACTTCTCTTTTTGCACCAGAAGTAATTGTGGCTATTTGTGTGTTTCCTTTCCTGGGAAGAAGTTTAATTTCTAAGCAGCTGTTGTGTACTTCACTCAGGGCTGGCAGCGTTCTCTCGTGTCTTTGTTAGAAGAGCCTAAGTTTTAATATAAATGGGCTCCTGTAGTTCAGGTCAGAATATAAAACAAGCTGTTAAACCTTTAAGCCCTTTTGCCTCAGTAATCCTGTTTAAATTTGGCAGAGGTCACAAGTCAAGCGAGTGAGTGTTGGTGCAGTCTCCATAACATGTTTATCACAAAGCTTGTACATGGTTCGGCTGTCAGCCTTGTGCAGAGATGGCAAAGAATGAAGAGCCGTGACTGAAAACTGCGATCCGTAGTGCCTGCCCTCTGTGAGTGTGGTCAAAGAGATGGGATGGTAAGGCGAGTTCCCAAAATAGTTCGCCAGACTTTCTGGAATACTCTCAAATAGTATAATGTATGGTGCCTGTAGAAAGTCTACATACCCTTTCCAAAGCAACACATTTTGTGTTGGACTCTAGAAACTTTTATGTATTGTAACACACAACGTCCAAGTGAAGAACAAATGCTCAAACATCCTGAAAAGTAATTATAAATAAAAACTTAGAAAAATTAGTTGGTAAGGGTACAGACCCTTGAATTACAGCCATAGTCCTGTTTGAATAGGTCTGTACCAATGTAGCACTCCTAGATCTGGCAGTGTTTGCCCATTCCTCCTGATAGAACTGTTTTAGCTCAGTCAAATGGCATGGGGACCGTTGAGGAACTGCAGCGTTCAAGTTGTGATTTTCACTTGATTTGAGGTCAGGGCTCTGACTGGGCCACTTGAGGACATTTACGTTTTTGATATTTAGCAACTCCAGTTCCATTGACTGTGCGCTTTGGGATGTTGTCATGCTGAAAGGTGAACTTCCATCTTGGCCATAGAAGTCTGTAGCTCTTTCAGAGTTGCCATTGGCCTCTTGTTAGCCTCTCTGTTCAGAGATCTTCTTGTTCAGTCATCCAGTTTGGATGGACAGCCTGTAACAAGGCAGGGTCTTGGTACCATACTCCATCCACTTCTTAATATTTGTCCACATCTTAATAATTGGTGTATTGAAATCCTTGTTATATCCGTCTCCTGCTCTACCTGCTTTATCCTGGAGGCCTTTTGATAGCTCCTTATTGCCCATAGTTGACTCTTTACTTAGAGATGCACTACTCAACATGAGCAGCTGTTTTTTTCTGACATTATCAGAATCACTACAGTTGCACACAGGTGGTGGCTAAATTAGCTTGTTGTGTTATTTGGAAAGCAAATAGTTATATTTGCAATTGCCTTTACTAAGGAGTTTGTAAACTTATCCAACCCATTTTTCTAGGTGTGTGTAAGTGTTGGCTTTCTGTAGGCACTGTAGATGCAGGCGATCTGACCTTCTCCATCTGAAGACTCCAATAGGCACACCTAAAATATTTTAATAAACATATTGCCAAACTATGTTTACAACTGACCGCAAAATAGAGCCGTTCCTGAGCTATATGTAGTGGGGGAAAAAAAACTGCATATTACATAAAAGAAAACATTACTGAAACTTTTAAGAAACTGAAAAACATTTTTTTTCAGCCAGCCATCCATTTCCTGTGCTACATATGGTATTTTTTATAAACACTGAAAAACTTAAAATGGTATCCAGAAGTTATCTGAACGGGCACAGGTCATTTATTTTATATTACTGACAAGTAAATGGCATTAACGACTTGTTGCCTTGAGTGATTGTGAATCTGCACTGCAAACCTGTCACATTTTTGGAAAAACACTGCCTTAGTTCCTTAACATATTAAATGGTCAGGTTTTTCTGTAGTGTTTTAAAAAATATAAAGTATATAGTACCTTACATATTGACCTATTAGGAAACGTTACAGCCATAATTCTGTCATAATTTCTGTGACTTTTGCTTGACATCCACTCGTAGGCAATCTTGAACATGTTTTCAATTAAAAAATAATAGTTGCACCTAGTAGGCCTCAATAAAATGCCTATGTAGCAAACAGTTTATTTTCTTTCTTATTCATAAATCAGTTAAAGTAATTGAGTTTACTGTGTTACAGTAAACCCATTCCTTCTAAGCGAGCACTTCTGAGTGGTCTCGAAAACCTTTTTATCTTGGATGAGTGGTCCCCTCCTTTTAATTTTTACTTTTCTCTCCCCTCAGTTGTTGTCGCCTTCACTATCTTAACAGAGATTGCAAGAGTATTAAATTAGTTATAGCATAGCATAGGATTTTAAAGGGATCATTTGTAAAAATAATATTGATTCATGAATTTGAACATTTTAAACAATGAAATGTTTTATTTAGATCATGCGCACTGAATGCACAGTATGGCTATCACCAGACAGCTTGATGCTTGATCTTAACTTGTACTGTTACTGGGATTTAGTTTGTATTCGATTGCTTCATGTTGTATTTTGTGTTCATGACTGCTGTTGAAATCATGTATATTTTGTTTCTCCACATAACTGATTAATGAGAAATTAAAACCTAAACAACGTAAAAAGTTAGCAATTAATGGTGCCAAATTACTCAAGTACAGCAGAAGAATACCTAAACGCAACTGGTTTATGTGTTATGGTTATGAACACCCAGAAGGATTAAAAAACATTCACATATGTTCCAATGCTAAATTAGCATTGTTTACCTTAAGCATAAATCTTGGAACTAAGTATGCTTACACAGTGAGGGGTGAGTGTCTTCGAGCAAATCAGTTGTGCAAATATTTAAATATTGGCTATCCGTAATTCAGAGAGATTTTACAGAAAGAGGGAGTAGGGAACAAACTACCCAGTCGAGAAGATAACCTGGCTTCTGTCGAGAAATAGCTGGATGAAATCCTTGAATCAATTATCTACATGTGATCAGTTATCGTCTGTTAAGCTCCATTTTATGTGTGCTTCTTGATTGATGTATAATTTTGCATATGAGTGATTTATATCTAAGATGTCAATATGCATCTTTATTCTTAGGGTTACATATACATTCTTTCCCACGACTTCTTTGCATTGATATTGATCTGTCACTAAACAAGTAAACCCTGGTCAGTTATTGCCTTCCTTGTAAGTGTTGCTTAAATTTCAAGTTTCCTTAAGTCATTTAAATACTTGAAACTTTCCTCCAGTCTTCTACCTGAAAATAAAAAATTGAATGTTTAAGGAGTTCAACCGTTTAATCTTAAGAGAGCTACCCAGTGTTATTAATTCTCTCTGTATCCATTCGATGTTACCATGCTGATTCATTCCAGGGATAACTTGATCAACAGTATAGAGCTAATTCCCAAGGCAGAAAATTGCTATAGTACTGTTGTATTATTTTAGCAATGAGTCAATGATTTGTTTTGGATATATAAGAACAGTTAACATAAGATCAAGTGATTGTAGAATATAAAGAATTACTATTAGATGTTCTACTCCACCAGATTTCCTATTTGTATATGTGTCTTGTGCATTAATACACATCTAACATGGTCAGTGTGCAAATGTACCAAGGATATTCGGTCCAAAGGTTGACATTTGCATATAGCTGTTTGGGATAATAAAACAAAACAAATCTAATGGAGTATTCAACCTTTCACGTACTGTTTTTTTAACTAAAGCCCATTTTAGCATGTTTATTAAAATATGTCAGCGTGACTTGCTCAGGTGTTTGTGTGCTTTGATGAAGATCTGGCTGTTAAATGGCCCTCATACACAGTCCTCCAGGTCTCCCCCCCCCCTCTGCAGACCACACACTCTCCAGCACCCCCTTCACCTGACAACGGAGCCTCTTCTGCCACTTCTGAGTGATGTACCGCCAGCAGGACGAGCTCCGGCACTCGCAGATCTGGGTCATCGCGCTGCTGTAAGCTTCTGGCCCAGCCCACTACATTTTAAATCCTGCCAGCTGCCGCCGCCGCCGAAACGTGGTTTCCGTTTCATTCCTCTCAAAAGAACAGCTCAGCTGACACAAACACAGTCCTGCCCGCTTGTTGTTTTTTACGGTAAACACTGGAGTGCTGCTTAATCTTGGTACAGATGAGCCGAGCGCAACACCCATATTTCAGGGCTGTGGACTCCTCTGGGAAAGTTCACAGCAGTCTTGACCTGTTTGAGGCACGTCTGATCAGGGGAAACCTCGTTTACTGTAGAGGCTGTGTAAAAGTCTACTGTGCTCTCTCTCTCTCTCTCTCGGGACTGTCATTCAAGCTTTGATGTGTATTGTGGCTTTAAAATGGAAAAACCGTAGGGTGCAACCCTTTCACATTTGAGAAAGCTTTCCTTCATTTCTTTGGTTTTGTAAATTTTAAAACTATTGATTGTAAAGCTAAGTAATCTGTGCACTTCTAGGATGAATGTTTTTTTCAGTTCAAGATAACAGTGGCAGTTGTAGAGCACAAAAGAAAATGAGAGGCACATTTCAAGGTTTTCAGCTATGCCAGAGGGGGGCAGTGTTTAGTTTTCCTTGTGTTATGGTGTTGAGAAGTGTTCTGAATTGTGTGATATGATTCCCAGCTGGGCCTGTGCTCCCCCCACCAAGACATCAGAATCTGTGATGGAGAGGGGAGCATGACATAGGCCAGCGTCTCCAAAGAGCTCTGTTGTATGCCACATAATTGTCACCTTAGAACGTAGATCTCTGAGGTACCAACTGTTAATTTTCCAAGTACACCTGTAGAGCACTTTTAAAATGAGACTAGTTCTGCATGTGCGTATTGTAAGTGAATGAATGAACATGCACGAATACGCTGCCTGAATGCTATAAATAAGTCCCCTGACTTGTCCAAAAAAAATAGAAAGATGTCTGGGCTGTTGGGGATCTTGGGATGTGGCAAAGACATGACGTAACCTTGTAATGTCTAAAGCTGCAATATTCTAATCAAAACAGTTATGTTCCTTAGAAGAGTACTGATTTTAGAAATGTAAGGCCTTTCTTAGCTCACTAGTGCTTAAACCCAAAAATAACAGGTGTTCACAATCCTTTTTTAATATGATGAAATTGCTCATCTTTAGTGATATGGGAATAAAGGGTTTTAAAAAGGACCTAATGCATTTTTTTTATCATATACAAATGCAAACCAAATTATTATGCAGGTTATTGAATGGCATAGGTATCCCTTTCCAGGCGTGAGTCTTGTGTCACAGTAGCAGCTAGTTAGCCATCTTGTCTAGCTGCCCAGAGATCATCCCCTGCTGTATTTAATATTTTAAATACAGTAGGATATAAGAAGTAAAAAATAAAAATGACCGGATCTGTGAGGCAGGCGCACTGGGAGTACTACGCCTGTGCAGAGCAGAGTGAAAATGGTATCCCTCATGCGGGCAAGGAATAATTACAGGTGCGATTGCAATAAGGGCGGTATGTGACTGAGCAGAGAGCAGTATTTGTAGGTGATGAAAGTGTATGGCGGTGTGAGAGACCACAGGTGCTGTCTAAAGAGACTCCATAAGGCATTCAGGGACCAAGCAGTTCAGGTGTCGAGGGGTGGCTCATTCTGCCCCCGTCAAGAATGTACAGGCCCTGGCGGTGGGACAGTGGACAGTAGAGAGAAGGAACGGGCAGTCGGGCAAGAGAAAGAGGAGCAGTGTCGGATCGTGACAGCAGCAGAGAACCGAAACATTCCCCTGGAAAAGGGGAAAAAAGTGAGGGCTTCTCTTTTGAATGGTTGAGCTACATTTCTTGGTATGCCATACTGCATTTGCTTCATGTGGTGGTCAGGAGGAGATATATTGGAGGGGATTAGGATTTTTGCTTTTTTCAATTAGAAAAGGAAATGGTAAAACGATTCCTGGCGAATCACCTGAGATGCTGGGTATGTGAAAGAAATTAATACAACCAACGAGAGGCTTCATTCTTTCTTTTTTTTTCTTTTCCCATACTGTTAGTTGGTTGCAGGCAGGGGGTTACTTATGGAAGAGACACAGTGATAAAATCGCTAAGTCTTGTCTAGCTCCTATTCATTTTATTGTTTCAGATCACAGAGACTCAGATTAGTGCAGATATACGGGGACACAGTATTGGGGTACTGAGAAGTCTTGGCGCCTCTGTTTCCTTCTCCCTCAGGACCTTTCTAACACCAGTGAAGAGCAGATGTACATTCTGTGAACTGGCTGAGAGCTTACCAGCGTCTCTCAAAAGCCCTGTAATAGACTAATTGTTAAAACATGGCCTAAGGAATCTGTGTTTGTGGTGTACACCAGGCAATATGCCAAAAGAGTTCATTCTGAGTTCTTTGTGGTGGCATTCTGCTACAGTTCCTCCTAACCTGTAAGTTGATGTTGATGTTAAAGATAATATTTTAAAAAGACATTTTGTGACATTTGCTTTACAGCTTCTACCTCTCGAGACCCAAGAAGGAAAGTGCACTTCTGTGATGCGCTAGGGCAAAAGAGATCATCAGTGTGTGGAATGTCTAATTTCCCAAGTAACATGAATTAACAAGGAACACAAATATCTTTGTCAAGTTGTCATTTAGCACCTCTCCACCTCACTGTGTATGTTTCACATACGTGGTCTCTAGGGTGTGCATACAGTCATGTTTCTAAGATGGCATCTGGAAGAATAATGGCTGACAGTTCAAATTATTATAATTTCACCCTTCCTGTCATTTAAAATATGTGATCTTGAGACTGGCTGTGCAGGAGGAGGAAACAGGTATTCAGTGTTTGACACTGAATTGTTCAAATCTACCAGTGATGACAAATCAGTTTTTAACCATGCTTAATTTTGTTTTTCTAAGAATTTGTAAAAATCGCTATAGCTCTACTATCTTAGCTAATCAGCTTTTTTTACACAAGGATATTCTTTGTGAAGCATAGTGATTTTTAGGCATTTGTTGAGTTTATTCAGTAGGTATGACTTCTTTAGATGGGCCGTTGTAAAACCG
The DNA here is from genome assembly GCF_059453375.1 of Lepisosteus platostomus. Lineage (NCBI taxonomy): Eukaryota > Metazoa > Chordata > Actinopteri > Semionotiformes > Lepisosteidae > Lepisosteus > Lepisosteus platostomus. The sequence goes on along the minus strand of NC_142619.1, from coordinate 28,160,018 downwards.
ATTGATATAGGAAGGTGTTATAATGGGTAAAACATGGGTGTTTACTTGTATGTATTGATTCTGAGATAGTCAGCTGTATGCACAATACTGCCTTTTTAACAAATTGAAAATACTCTAAACAAATACACTAACGAAAATGACAAAAACATTTTTCCTTCATTTCGCTCTTCTTTTTAAGAGATACGAAACTCATAACAGTAAAATCTATAAAAGTTCTAATTTCTACAGAGAAGGGATAACATACTATACCAAAATCCTCTTGGGTGAACCAGAATTGCTCTAATAATGTAATATCAAAATAATAAGTATTATAATGTGAAGTACTGAAATTAATGGATTTTCTAATGCATTCATTTCCTGTTTATAAATCTAACAAGATTTTATCAGGCTATAGAAAATGTTGGTATTGTACTTGCCTACCCCAAGGCAGAAATGTATTTTTCAAAAATCAAAGCAGGAAATGTAAATAACAGTAAACCTGGTCATTCCATCAAGTTTATTTCTGACTTTTGACTTTGCATTTGAACAACGGACACTGCTCTCGCAGCTTGTCCAATCATCTGCTTATATGGGTGGTTTTTTACTTTAAATGATCAAGACTGAGGAGCAGCAGGTGAAAATCCACTTCTGCTCTGTGGCTGTTCATTTATGGGCACTGCATCCTTACAGTATCCAGTCAGAATTGCAGTGGGTCACTTCTAGAGACTTGTAGCTGCCAGACAACTGAATCGATTAGGTTAGACTCTGTCAGTCAAGTGGCTTTTGAATTGCTCTCTGGCGGTTGTGTACAGGTTTGTAGAAATGATGTTGTAAATATAAAAACCACTCAGTGGGCTTAAGCTAGAGCCTGCAGGTTTCAGTTGAGATCCCAAATCATCTTGTGGAAGTTTATATCGAACAATGTTAGTCATTTAATCGCAGTAAATATACTAGCTTTAATATCACAAAGGTCTGTAAAGGGCTCATGTAAAAACCCGGTGTCAAATAAGCAAGCTCCGGTCTGTGGTGTCGGTTTCCTGTTCTGTGTGAGGGCCTCTCCCAGTACCATCCATTTGTTGCACAGTATCCGTTCTGTGTTGCAAATCCATTTTCTGGTAGAACTGTTGTTAATACAAGGGAGGGGAAGCAAGAAGCTCCCAACACGAACGAATGAGAGGAAAAGAGGAAAGCCAGTTGTCTCTAGCATTGCCCTTTCTGGAGTATATTTTGGTATGGCTTGTATTGGTGTTTTTTTGGCGATTCTTGGATCTGCGAGAACTGGTGTTCTAGGTGTATTCGGGTTTAGTTCTCTTTGTGAGATGTTGGGCATTTGTAAGATGGTTCAGTTTGTGGTTAAGACAGTTGCACCATTATTGGAGACAGCTTTAGGTGGAATTTAATGTGCTGTGGTCTATCTTCACGTCCAGATGGCTGGATCATTAAATTATAAGTAATTCCTAAACACTACATAGCTAGTCTGATGTTTGTGTAATGTGTTTCTTGTTTCTTTGAAAACCTTTTCTAAAGCTGAAGGACGTTTGTTTTCTGGCATGTTTGACATCTTCGTCCATTGTCATCAAAGTAAAAGAGTCTGAATACTGGGGAAGAAATCTCTTTCACCAACATGAACAGACATCTCCTATTATTTCTTCAGGTACAGTGCGCAGGCTTCTGGGGCTACTAAATCTGATCAGTTGAAAAGCATTCGGTTTTAGGGAAAAGAAGCGCACCACAAATTGCAACCAGGTTTATATGTTGGGTGTGGGTGACAGACCTTGAAAGGGATGTCTGAGAAGTCTGTGTGGACTCCTGTTTCTCTCTGACCTGGTTTCCCTGTCATCGGGCAGAGAGCGTATTGATTCAGATGACATCTGAGCGCTTGGAGGCCCGAGCTCCCTAAAGCGATTCACCCCAGTAATTGAGAAGGCCTGTCCACAGACCACTGGGCTCCTTGCACTGTTCCACGCTTGTCTTCAAGGTCATCCCATAGAAGAGCGGAATGCAACCTGTAGGAACGAAGCCTTTATTATTCTAATGCTAGAGAAGCTTTTAGAAGTTCTGCCACAGAACAAAAAGTCTTGCTGATCAAATTTCAGATGATGTCCTGTAGTCATTAAAGCTGCTTCAGTCAAAAGCCCCCTCTCCTGGGTTTTAGATAATGCACAACTTTGCCTTGTGAGTTACCTGTTTTCCTAGAATGTAATGCACATGCAGGGGTGCCATTATCCTCCCAAGATCTCTAATTTATCATTGTTCATAGATTTTATAAAAGCTGATATTACCGTTATACACCAATTACACTTTTCATTAAGGTTTTCATTCACATGCAGGCTGTCCATATGGATTTTAGTTAAAAGCTATGGCCTCCTGAACTATACATTTATACCAAACAAAGCTTATGTTTGTTAAACAGTTTTTAAAGGAACAATTTCAATATTCTCATTATCTACTGGTAATATGAACAAGTATCATTTCAGCAGGTCTTTTACCAAATGTTCTATTGTGTTAAAATTACTTGGAATTTATTCATTTAGGAACTTAACATGCGTCACTGTACAAAACAGATGAAGATGTAGCATTGGTCCTTTTCTTATACATTACGTAGAATACCACTTGATAAGCCTTGCACAAAAATATAGATGAATAGTCTCAATCAATAATGATGCAAAGGTTAAATTATTAATTGATTATAAATTCTAAGGATTAGAAAATATCTGATAGAATTATTGCCCTAAAATAATTGTGCATGTAATACTTAACTAACCATAACACAGCTCTGATGAATGCGTACCGCAGAGCCACAAACTGTAGCCCTGACCTAGTATATCATTCAGTTTAGGACTCTGTGTTTTGGTGATCTGTCACTGTCAGCTTGCTAAGATGTATTGATGGTCCCCTTTTGGAGACGCCTGCTTAATTCTTAAAACCTGTCCCTTGTAGAGATTACTCTCTAAAAGATCTCGAGTCCTCTTTTCACATGGAACAACTCTTCAGTCCTCTAGTCCAATCAGAGAACTGGAACTGGAAGAATATTTGTCCCTGTTAATCACATGCAGAGCCATAGAGTCAGAAAGCCCCTGTAGGTTTTCATTTCCCTTTCCCTCTTAACTATCCCAGTCACCTCATCATTGGCTTATTTAGACATGTTTAACAACTTCCAGCTCTTTAGGTGGGGATATTTTAAAGAGACATATAAATCCTGCAGAGAAACAATTTTGAGGACCTAGGTTGGACATTTCATCTTAAAAGGACAAGGAATCAGAGGGGATGCTAACCACTGATGTCGGTGATGAGCTATTGTAGCTGACATTTGGTCGTTGTGTTGTTAAATGTAGAGAGTATTACACTTCATGGGTTTGTGCCTGTTATCATTTTTAGGTGGTATAAAAATGTAAACGCCTTTAATCAAAAATTGAATTTTCTGTTGTCTCTTCTGTTTTATACCAGTTTATACTACTTAAAGCTTTCCTCAGTTCCCTTATGTGGCTCTTTTAAGAATAGAAACCAGAAAGACAGTAAAAGTTAATTCCATGCTGAAGAAGGTAAAGGGTAAACACGACCTTCTTCAGGTGTGACACATCTGATTGTTTTTCTGGTTTTCAGTATGGATTTAACCTTTACTTGTTCATTTGCAGCCAGTGCATGCTTGCACAACTCCCCACAAAACGACATTTCTGTTGGATATTTTTTAAAGACTGAGATCTCAAAGAGCAGTGACAGAGACTGGAACCAAAGCCCAGTACTTGTTAACATTTTTAAGATGCGTCTCTTGACACAGCAAAGAGAGGTCTTGGGTGGGTATATTGTTTTAGGACATAGCTCTTATCCAACCAAGCTGTGCCCCTCCTAATATTGGCATGCTAAAGATTTAAAAAGCGGGATCTGTTTGTTCCTCTAGTACACTTTAGTGCTTCCTAAGTGGACCTAGAAGAATGTGTGGTGTGGAGAATATTTGCATAGAAAGCTGCTCTGCGTGGCTAACTGCTTCTGTTCACCTGTCTGTGAGACAGCTTTCTCTGCTCTGCTGCACTGCAAGTTAATTAGAGTCACCGCAAGACAGCCAGTCATTGAACCTATGCTTGAATACGCTTCTGGAGCAAACTTTTCAAACTATAAGTTTAAGCAGTTTCTAAGCAAAGCCCCAGAAGAAATCCTGCACTTCCTTTCTGTTCACAAGTAACTTGCATACTCCTTTATTTTAGACTGTTACAGCATGAGTTTGTACCGCATGTATTAATAGAGTACAGTAGGTTTGTTTTTCATAGCCTTCAAATTGAATCACCTTCTTCTAGAATCACAGTTTTCTCTGGGGAACAAGATTCACAAAGCCTTTTATTTAATTTCTTTTTATATCCCACTTCGCCATTGCCACTTGGTATCTAACTCACACCTTTGCACTCCCACACTTAACCTTGGAAGACTGGAGAGACGCAAGCACTATCTTCTCCGAGTCCTGTCAGGCCGTGCCTCCCTTTCTGCAGAGCTGGCACAGAAGCAGCTGAACTGAAGTGCCATCTTTAGCGCAAGTAGACTCTCTTCATCATAATTTTAAAAAATTGTTTTTTTCACCACTCGTTCATGTTCCGATACTGAACCAAATTAAAGTCAGAACTCAAAAACAGTTATATTGGTGGAATCGAAAGGCTTTCCCCTCTGTAGTACGTATCCTGCTGTCAGGGTTAAGACTTTCTGGAGCAGCCAAGATGATACATTTTGGTTTAATAAATACGATGTATTAATGTTATTTTAGCAAAGGCTGTCTGTGTGCAGGATTTGTGGTACTGAAGTTTAGTTTTGAGTTAGCAGCTTCAAAAATGGTTATTTTTCCTTTTTTTTGTCTATTGTCTATTAATCACGTGGTAAAGTAATGATTTTTTCAGGAATCAGGTTTTTAATTTGATTATTATTGATTATTGAAGATGAAAAGGTATATTTTCAACATCGGGGTGAAGGTGTTGTTTACCATGCAAACCAGCATTATCGCCAGAGTTTTCCTTGGCAGTGCCAATGTGATTACCGCTTTGTTTCAGCATTCGGGGCAGTCAGCTGCCGTGCTCGATCAGATCACAGAAGACTTGTTTCTCCAGTTGCCCACTGTTGAGCAGACCTGTCTTCTGACAGTAGCTGTTCCCGCTGTCAGTGGATTAAAACCTCTTTCTCTTTCTCTTACCACAGGTGACAAACAGCATGTTTAGTGCTACAAGAAAGAAGTTTGTAGAGGGGGTCGAAAGTGACTACCCTGATGAAAGCCTCTACTACAGCCAGCCGTCGATGTTCCCACATCGATCAGAAAAAGACGTAAGTGAGCCTTTTAGGCATCTCATCATGAATTGCACAGCCTGAAAGGAGTCAAAAGCTTTTTATTGTGGCTCCTGTAATCTGCAATGCCCCTGATCAAACAAACAAGTAGTCAGCTCCTCAACATAGTCTTACTGTACAGGTGACCATCAATTTCCTGGATGTCTAGTTTTTAGGTAATCATTAGGTCCCAAGTGAAATTATAGTAACTATTCAGAATCACTCAATTTAGCATGACAGCCTTACAGTATAAGGAAAATGCACATTAGAAGTAATTCTTACTGCACTACACTTTACTATTACATACATTGATGTATTTTTATATGCTATATTGTCAATTAAGCACTGTCACATACAAAAATTCATAAGTATAATTTGTAAGTAATCATAAGTAGAATTTATAAGTAATCCCTACTGACTGAATTAGATTTTACTCCTCAGGTTGTCTCAATCTGAAAAGACATGCATAGTACTTTCATGTCAGGCACTGATGAAAATTCAAAATGCTATAGATGACCTTTCTTTCCATATATGGAATATATAACATATTAGCCAATTTGACTTGGTCTTGAAAAAAACTTGTGAATAATGTTTGTTGATTAAGAAAAATCAATTTCCAACACAGTGAGGTGCAGTTTTACTGGTGATTTTATGAGGCAATGAACAACAACCTGGACAACAGGCTGCTGAATTTGTGAACCTTTTTCCACTCCTGTGAAGAAAGCGGAACAGCTAGTTTTCCAGTTGTAATTACATTAAGTTGCTTTTCAAGTCCAGTTGTACTTCATGTTTTAGATAATGAGCTTGTCTCTTATCAAGATGAGTATACACTATGCTCCCCTGGGTCTTTTAGCAAATTTTTCTGGTCTTTCACTGAAGTGGTATCGAGGTGTTTCTTTTTGTTACTGCTCCTTGCCTGTTAAATGCAGTTTAACTGCAGTTGTCGTCATTGGATCTCAGAGTAACATCCTTCCTTGGCAGGACCACTTGATTAAATCAGACAAGTCACAGGTCTCAGAGTTTGGACTTTAAAAGTGACAAATTAGAAAGTTGTCTTTACTAATATCCTATGTGTGTGATGGCGAGAAAAGATTGGCTGAACGTGATCTCTTTCCAGCAACCTTGTCTTTAAGCAATATGTTATTACATTTTGTTTTAAGAGACTCAAAACATTAAAAAAAAGTTTCTAAAAATTCAGGGATAAAGAAGTGACTGTATTGTGCACGATTGAACCTCTTCTTAAATTCTTTCATAAATTGTATTGTTGGTAAAATTGCATTGTGCATTGCATTGTACACATAAATAATCTTTAGCTGCATATCGATTAAATAAAGAACATCCATCCGTTTTCTTAACTGCTTCATCCAATACAGGATCTCCGGGGAGCTGGAGACCATCCCAGCAAGCAAGGGCAGAAGGCGGGGTACACCCTGGACAGAATGTCAATCCATGGCAGGGCAGGCAGACACAAACACGCACACACTCACACCAGGGGCAGTTTCCTCAGAAGCCAGTTAATGTTCTAGTACGTCTTTGGACTGTAGGTGGAAACCCACATGAACGTGCATACAAACATACAAACTCCTCACAGACTGCACCCCAGGAGCTGAAGTCCCGTCCCCAGTACTGTAAGGCAGCAGTGCTAGCCGCTGCACTACCTTGCTGCCCAGTAACAAAGTCATAACTTCATAAATTAAATCAAAAGGCCGATTGCCTCAGTCTCACTGTGTCTGTGATCAGAGTAGCACAATGGCAGTTGAGGCAGCAAAGACCCCAATTTGCAGTAGCTATTGCTACTTACTGAAACTCTTAGGTTTAAAAATAACTAAGAAAAACACATTTGTTTTAAGAGGTTACTTCTGTTTTATCACTGTTTTCTTTAGAGTTTGTAATCATAAGGCTCTAGGCTAAGGCTTCTTCTCACTAAAATGTTTTGAAGCCAGCTTTTGAAGTGTGGCAGAGGTTTTGCTGCAAAAGTGAAATCCTTTTAATATTTAATTCATAATATAAAATTCCTCAAACTGTGTGATTCATACTTTGAAAGTTAAAGCAATCTTTTTATAATAAAAAGCTGTTTTATTCCTTTTTACTTGTTTTCTCCTTTAATGGCTTATCAGCTAGTTTGGCCAGCTTCCTTTCTGGGAGGGGCGTGTGAAGCAGCTCTGTTTGTCGTCTTACCATCTCTCTCTGCACGCGAGCGCTGTGCAAGACGCTTTCACTTGCGATCGCCAGTGATTCTTCTGTTTTGCAGCCTACCATTTTGGATTCTCCAGTTATTAATCATTTTGGCAAAGCAGTACAGCTCCCGTGCCAGCAGAAGTGTGCATGTTCTCAAGTGTCAAACCTTTTGACTTGTGCGTGACGCAGTCCATTATAGGAAAATTAGCTAGCACAGAAAGAGAACTGATTCTCTTGCTGTTGATATTGCAAGTTTACAGATCGCTGACAAGTTCCAGCAGTGTGTTATTCTAAGTTTGTATATCTAAGATAACTCCAGCCTTCCCAGCCCAGCTGGTACTTGGGGTGTCCTGCTCACTGTGGATTGATGGCATGGCCTAGTCTTGAACTGCTGGTGTGTGGTTCCTAACTCTGGTCCTAGGGGACCACTTTGTCTTCTGGTCTTTACTCCAGTTGAGTTCTTGATTACAGGCTTGTTGATTGCAGTTTTCTGTTTGGGGCATACTTGTGAATTTTTTTTCAGCTCTTGAAAGATCCAGTGGGATCATGCAATTGGGATCACTCCTGTGCTGGTTTCTGACTTTCAGAACTGTCACAGTTTAGGTGTGTTGCCTAAATTGTAACTGGAGCTCAACAGAAGGGACAGAAAAAGAGAAAGGTGAATTGTGTTTGACACATTGTCACCTGCTTACAGCTTTGTATTCAGAAACAAGGATGAGCAAGGTGGAGAGAGAGACTGAGTAAAGTTTTGTGTGCTGACTTTGTTGGAAACCCTACCCTTGAAGAAGCGTGTTTTTTAAAACTCCGGACTGAGCACCGAAACAAGTTAACCAGAAGTCAGAGCAAGTAAGTCAATCAGAGTCATCAGTGAGCACTTGGGATTCCGAGCTCGGCAGGAATGACGAGTGGCAGACGTAGTGGAAGCACCTCCGTGGGGACTGGGGTGGGAACCACCAACGCACAGGGCTCAACCTGTGATCCCAATTACAGCTTTTAACTGTCTGAGTCATACAGGAGCCCTCCTCCCCAGGTGAAGGAAATATGCTGCTTGAGTAAGTCTGAACTCCTTTTCCTGAGGGATGATTCTAGCTAGTAAATATAAGCTGGGTGACAGCCGTTGCTGTTATGATAGATATTAAGGTGCATCTTTAACATCGAGGAACAAGGTGACATCTTGGTGAATATGGCACTTCTTAGGTTAGGATCAGAACATTGTCTAACTCAAGAAAATACAATGATAACCTGACATTTCTTTTATTAATTGAAGGTTTATCTTGTTTGCTTTCCTGAAAAGCAGCTGATTTTTAGGTTGCTATGAACATTCCAGACAACTTTAAAACTGAAGGGTGAATCAAGAGTTGAAAAAACTGGGAGAGTTTTATTTGAGATGGCTAAGGACAGACCCTGGGCCCAGATCACAGGCCAGGAACGTGAATCTTGGCTTTTAATCTCAAAGCGGAAAGGTTCTCCAAAATGGAAGCTGGAAGAAGTCCCTTCACAGTGGAGTTTACATCAGTTCATATGTTCTGTGGGCGAGAAATGAAATGTAACTATTTTACCATCTGGTCCTGCTTCATATGAAAACATGGAATAAGGGAAATTGCAAACACCGTTTCAGTTACACTAAGATTATTAAAAAAGGCAAGGCTCTTTAGCCCTAAAACATTTATAGGGCATAAGATTATTTATTTTTGATGTCAATGCCTTTTACGTTTTACAGAGTTTTGTATTTCCCCTGTGTCGGTCTTAGTTTTAATGTTACAGTTTTCAGGATTAGCCGGTGTGTGTTGTATTATGAACAATGTTAAATAAGAAAGCTGTTTACCCAAGTTCCCCTGTTGTTGTTTGCCTAGCAGATGCTGTAATACAATATGGAAATCATTCAAATACAGTAGAGAAATAGTAAAAAAAAACAAATGACAAAAAAAGCTGTGTGGCTGGTACACACACATACCTCTACTATACAGTGTTTTTCTATACATATTTTTAGGGCTGCCATGTCCTTTTTTTAACACAGTGATCATATTTCTGCCTTAATTTTTATATTTATGTATTCTAAATGAGGTCCTGCAAACATTGTGAGATTTTAGCATTACGTGATTCAAATTCTGTACTTTTCACTATGTAGTGAGCATAGTAACGGCCTCTGTAGGGCATTTCTACATTGTCTAGATCAGTGTTTCCTAATTGTGATCCTGTACTAACCCCCTTTGATTTCATTTTAACTAAATTCTTAATCAGTTAAGTTTATTGACCCCTGAGTTGAACTGATTGAGTGATTTGTAACTATTATGTGATCTCATTGTAAGAGATGTCCGTTATGGGTTTCAGTTTCAGGAAACACAGCGAGCAGAACTCTTTCAGCGTGGTTTAAAGTTGTACCTTTCTAAACCACTTTTGGTTCTCAAGAATATTGTTAGGCTGCAATTGGAATGACAGTCAAATATTTTCATAATAAGCCTCCTTTACACTGTAAAGGGGCCCATTTGTTAAACTCGAACAACCCTTTGCAATAATCCTGGCTGAATGGAGTCTTGAAGGACGGCAACCGTTCTGTTGGTTAACAGCTGGAACTTCGTTAAAACTCTAAGCAAACATTTCAGGCTAAAGGAGCCTTTTCTTGAGCAGCCAAACATCAAGTTCATCTGGAATGAAAAACCGGAAGTGATGGGTATTCGAAGACCAGGACCGGGGCTAGATAAATAAGGTTAGGCTTTCCATAAGGTACTTGGGAATAAAGGACTTCCGTTAGCTGTAGCCTATTTCACACGGCTGTATTACGAAACAAATGCTGTAAGCCACATTACGCAGAGGACTGATGACACTCAAACCAGTCTATAGTGAGATATAACACCTCTCTGCAAACTGATATGCAGTTATAAGTCTCGGCAAATTCTCTCGCAGTTTAGTAAGAATCCAATAGTTTTTTCAGAGCTGCCTCTGAGACATTACAACCTCTTGATTTGAAAGTCTTTTCACTGCCTTACATTTAAGAAGTGAAAATGTTGTAACAGTAAATGATAGACTTTGTAATGAACATTATTAAATTAATGGTCACAGGATTTCTCACTTTTAAAATCAAAATGATTAAATGAACAGTTCTGTGTTATAGGTGCATAGCTGCATCCATGTAGTAACTGAAAATGAAACACAGCCTTTCATGTTTGAACCTAAAATGGTTTTGTTAAGCTAGAAAAAGGTTTTAGAATTAGTTATCAGACTTTTGATAATGGTTTTGCATGTGAAAATGGCATGTGTTATGGTGTAGCTACTAGTGTGAAAGTTTGGTTTTGACCAAAATAATTATTTCCTGTTGCTAAGCCTTAGGCATTAGGTCTTTATTGATAACTTCAGATGATACAATCTGTCAAGGCACGCATTTGGCTGATTTAACTAAAATTAGTTACTTAAATTGAAATCACATTGTGTATTGAAAAATTGTTGACCATTCTAGACATCCTGTAAATATTCGGAACAATCTCTGTATGACTTTTCTATACCATATATGCCCATGGGAATGATACTGGCCATGATTAGAATTAATTGGCCATTTTGAAACAGCAACAAAATTCATACATAATGGAAATTGAATTATTTTCTTTCATATTACAGACATTTTATGTATACCTATTTAATGATTGCGTACTATTTTACTGTTGTATATAACTATTCACCTAATAATTTGTTTTTCAATATTTCTAGTTTGCTATAGTAAAATGTCATTTTTATTCCATTTTTTTAAATTAAATTGTTAAACCATATCTCTGATTGCTTCCAAGGTGATTGCCCAGAGGTGTGGAGGAGAATTGTCAGTCCAGCTTAAAGTCCATTGGAGATCCATACAAACATTAGTGGCAATAGGCCCAAGTGCATTCCTCATTTCACTTCCTCTCTCATTTTCTTAGTTATCTGTTTTTGCTTTTTTTAGCTTTCTGGTTACACTTTTTGGCCATTAGTATCTTAGAAGCACATTTCAGTACTGTGATCATCATGGCAAATCATAATCTTAGGAGAAGAAACAGCAGTGCATCCCTCAGAAAGCATAAGATTTGAGACAGCTAAGAAGTGAAATAGCAGGAGAGAGTGGATGAGACAGAATTCTGCTTTAAAACCCATTTTCTGTGACAGGCAAGTAAGCAGTCACTCAAGATACAACAAATTAAATTTGTAGGCTTGTTAAATGCAACATAGAGTTTGAAGCAGACACATCTGAAGTGAAAATGTCATTGTGCAAGGTGAGCGAAAGACACTTCCATTCAGCTTAATCTTTCTCCCCCATTCTATAACTAAATAGTAGTTCTTTGAAGCAGTCCAGAATCTCAAATGCACTTTTTTATATGTAAACAAGTGGATTTACACGTGAAACAGTGGAGAGGGAACACAATGTGGATACTGCACAGCAATTTTAACTAGCTAATACCATACAAATCATCTTTCAGATTCTGGGTTCCTGTTAAATATTGTCCCTCTTTGAACCTTAGCAATTTGTAATTATCTGATACTGCGAAAGAGATCACTGACATGCCACCAGGGAGCAAAATAAAATTTATATATATTTTTTTGCCAGTTTCTCTGGTAAATGTACTAGTGCCTGGAGTGCAGAAGGATTCATGCAGTTCACACAAAGGTTTTCTTTAAACTACTGAAGGATAAATAGAATTATTTTGTTATTAAGACTTTCAGAAGCAAATTGTATACTGCTCAGGTTTCAACAGAACATATCGTATTTTTACCATTCAGTTTTCATTAGATGAAAAGTCGTGCTTTCAATCCAGTGAAGGTCATTTCAGGTGGCTTTCCTGCCTCTGAGGTAGACTTCAACGCAATGAATGGCTTAGACTGTTCTGATAATAGGTGCATGTCTGATTTTAGTCATTTTACTTCCAGAAAGGCTTTGCTTTTTGGAAGGCAAGATAATGTGAAGTCTTACAGGAACTGAACCAGCTTGCACCCTTGCTCTTATTGTTTTAACTGTAGCGTTTTGGTAAGCTGTGCTGTGATTGTTCATCACATTACTTCAGAGGCAGTGCTAACTGAAGGCAGAACACCGTCTGAACTGACGCGCAAAATCACCCTGTAAGTGTGATAAGGTGATTAACTGTGAAGTGTAGCGTGGCTAACACTTATCTGTGATTCATCCGTGTTAGTGCATTCCTTATACACTGTATGTAGTCTGCTTCATAGTTGTAGTCTGGTTTTACCACGATTACTTTACTATTTGTAGATCTCCATCATTCATGCACTAGGGTTCAATATTAAAACTTCAGGGAGCTGTAGTGTATGTTAATTTGATATATATTTTGTAGTAGTAGTGTACCGTATCATTTTTGCACAAATTCTAATAGATAGATTGTTTGATTCTAAAACATAACGTGAGTCTCATGGTCCATATGTTTCTCATATTCCAGAATGGCTCCCTCTCTCTTTCTGTGAAAATTAAAGTGCTAAAAGCCAATTGAAAGCAGATTTGTTTCCTTGTTGACTTGCCACTGCTAAAAACTCCACGGTAACAGTCTGTGGTCTCCTCTCACAACAGACACCACCGTGCTCTAGGAAGATAAGGTTTCAGAGCCCAAAGACATTCTTTCTTCCCTTATGTATTGTGTTGCAGCAGAAGTGCCTACAGCATGGCACAGAAAGCCAGGCTCAAAGCAAAATCTCACCGACGTACAAAATGACAACAGGAAAGTGCTGAGGCAAAGCTGGGCTGAACAATATATAGCACAGCCTTGTAGCTCTCTTGTGCCAAACCTTCGTATAAACAATCTTGTCCGTTTTTAGGCCAGCAGCCTGTTGACCATCAATAACGTGGACACAAGTGTGCAAGATATATTTTCTCCTTTAAATGTAACTGGTATGATTCTGGTATGATTTTTGTGTTTTTGATACTACATTCTGAATATTGTGGATGGTTATAGATTTAAAACTAGTTCAGTGGAGTTAAAGGTACATGGTATTTGCTTGTATGAAGATTTTAAATACACATTAAATTTAGAAGGCAGTTGCGCAGTGTTACTGATTTTAAAGGAAACTCATATACCCAATAATTTAATATCAGAAAAAAGTTTTTGAAAAGTGTTCTGAAGTTAACATTGTTGTAAATGTACCATAATCCTTGTACATAACATACTGTTGAAGGAACTTGGATAGTATTTGTTTGACCAATATTTTTAAATTTCATACTTCAGTTTAATTTTGCAATATTTTTTTCAACAAAGTAAATGAAAAACATTGCTCATTTTCTTTGCTCTAGAAACCTGGAGTATCGCCCAGAAGCCTGATATCCTTACGCTACATTTGAATGAAACATGGAACTCGCATGTATCCAAAACTGAGAATATTCGGTGAATACAGTGTATTCGCACCTCCCATAATTATCTTTCTGAAAGCCTTTTCCTTTAAATTCAGAAACCTTTAAAATTATATTTAGGAGATTTGTCTCGGTAGTAGGGAGAACAGACAAGACACAGCTCCATTAAGAAAGTTGTTTTTTATGTGATACTTAGGTTCTGAAGTCTTCCTGTCTGCTGGGTTTTGTTCCAAATGGACCCTTAATCACCAGTGACAATTGCTGCCTGTAATTTATCTGTTTGCTACCCTTTTCTGCACTCAGGCCTTGTTTTCAAAACCACTCTAGTTAAAGCACATTATTTCCAGCAATATCACACACGTTTGTCGCTCTTCAACTTGGTAATGAAGAAATTGCTCACTTATTTCTGTCTTAACAGGCGATTGATTGATGATGAACAGACAGAGGTGAGAGTGGCACAGTATCAGACACTCTCCCATTGATCAGTGTTTGTCCTTCTGTTTATGACCTATTGGTTGTATTTCAGTCAGCACACCTAAATGAATCCAGAAACTCAGTATAGAGCACAGGGCCCATAACAATTACAAATCACATTCAGCTTTTTAAGAGCTGAAAGAAAAATTAAGTTTGCCTGTGATTAAAGAAGTGCCCGGAGCAAAACCTAAAAGAGATGGGAGTCAGTGTTCTTGGCGGTGTTTGAAACAAAGGCCTCAGGGCAGAAAAGAAGCCTAAACAAGCAAGCAGGTCAGACGCTGGCAGCAATCAGCACTGGTGTTTTAAAGGCCCAGCTGGAAAGAAAAACACAGGAGTACTCCAGCAGTGAGAAGCTCTTCTCTTGAGGAGGGGAGGCCAACTCTTGTCCTCAAGCATTGCTGTCCTTAAATCTCCAACTTCTCAAGAACAAGGAAAGACTTCCACTTGTCCAGTTAGGGAAATACATTCAAATAGCTAATAAAGAGCTCTGGTGGAAGGAAACCAGAAGCCTTCTGAGTCTTCAGGACTGGAGTTGTATCCTGCATCATGGGTGATATAATTGAATGTCTGCAATTTTGTCGTTGGGCTCTTTTACTTGGCATTGGTTTATCTCTTTAATTTCTGCTGCTGCTTCCGAGTCTTGTGTTTGAAGAAGTATGGTCTTCTTGTGGCTAGAGTGCTGTGACTTCACCGCAGTGGGCAAGTTTGGTGATGTTGTAGAACGTGCATTGAAGGTTTGATAGTTTAAAACACTGTCCTGTCTGAAACACCTTCAACTCTGTTCTACTCTGAAAGGACATTTTTAGTGTTTTACAGGCATTGTCGGTGCTTAACTCTAATTAGGCTGGTCTGTTTAGAATGTTTTATGAGTGCTGGTGATAAATGAAATGCCACATTTGAGTTTTAGACATCACCGGCAGTCCATTTGTGTTATAAAATCATTGCTGTCTACTTGATTATATTCTCATTTCTAATTTCAAAGATCTAATTAGAATTTAATTCTAATTATAAATCACCAATATTTTCAATATAAATCAGCACTAGTTATTTAGTGTAAATTGCATGGTTTAACTCAAACTTCACTGTAAAGAGCACCATTGCTTCCCCTTTATGTTAAGCTTTTATGAATTTTTCTTGTTCTCCTGTTTTGTTTTGTTTCTTTGTTTGGCTGATGAAGAGCTCCTTTTCTTTAAGAAGGCACACTCAGGATTTTTCATACTCTGCACTGCTGCGCACAAATTCAAGTCTCAAATGTTATTATTTGAAAGAGGATAAGCTTATTGTGTTCCTTTCAATGTTTAGAACTGCTGATTTGCAGTTGTCTTGCTCTGCATTTAAATCTCTACACACTTTTAAAACCCAACTCCAAAACACCTAACATAAACAAATACTCATGCTTTTTTTAATGTTTAACGTGTGGAACTATTTTAAAATCTCAGTAGTTTACAAACGGATGTAATTAAGCATTTCTGTTTTTGGATAAAGGACATAGTTTCATATAGTTGGACAGATGTTTTTTTTTGTTTATTTATTGGTGCTGTCAGGAAATATTCTCTCTTCCAAGTGTGTCCTCCTTTCACTTTTAAATTTCACTGACTGGATTATATCACCCAAACTTTGTTTCGCTTCTTCCATATAGATGCTGGCATCCCCATCACCCTCAACGTCAGGTCAATTGTCTCAGCTTGGTGCAAGCTTATATGGGCCACAAAGTAAGTACTGTCTCTTGGTTTCTCCCTGTCTGAAAATGAGTTTATAGTCTGACGAAATTGGACTTCTCACCTCGGCTATATCCCCATTCTTGTGTTCGTTAAATGCCATTAACAGCGGTAGACATGCCTTTACTGACTATTTTACAGTAATAATTCTTTTCATGCGTTGCACTCTTTGTTCAAGTAAACATTTCCAGTAGCTTTCACAGATTAGTTTATTATCATTGCCACTTTCTGGTGTGGTGGGAGGAATGGGATTTATGTAGGCGGGTGCCATTTCCCCCCACCGGACCTTTAATACTAAGGTGATGTTAAAGAAGCGGAAAAGATTTTTTAAAAAAAGGCTCAGCTGAAATTGGAATGAACACTCAATCTGCACGGACCCATCTTGGCTCATTTTAAAACTTACGGCTTTAATTTTAGGGAGATGTAGGCATATGTGTGGGCTGTTGCCATAGATACCTGCCATAGAGTTGGGGCCCACTGTTGCATGATGAACATGTTGCACCGTGCTACTTCATCAAGGTATACAACACTGCTCTTGGCTTCTTGTTGAAGTTTGATTGCAGGAGCTATGCTCCCTGGCTTATATTATTGTCCCTAGTGAGGAATTAATTTGGCTAGTGGGTGCTATTAGTTGCTTCTCTGAATTGTACCACAAGAAGAGGCAAGTTGGACACATGCTGTAATGAAGGCCATTGTAGCCAAGAGGGAAATGTTTATCTGTTCAAGTGTGAGTTATAACTACTTTTAAAATTAAAATCATACATGTCAGGGACAAGAGCCTCAAGCCAGCAGTACTTTGAGCTTGAGTACACAAAGGAACAGGTAAAGGTTTATTCCGGGCTTCAGGTATGGAGAAGGGGTGCATCTCTCTTCTTTTCCTTTTCCTTTAAATAAACCTTTACCCGTTGTTCCTTTGCAGCTGACTCAGCTACCTAATTGAAATGCTTTGAGTTTGTTGTCAGTGAGTTTTCTCAAGGCTCCATTTATATGGATGTATGTGTATTTGCTACTGTCTGTATAGTTATAGCAGTCCAGTTTTGAATGTTGAGTCAATTTTAACGAAACATTGTTAGTTTGGAAAGTGGTATTCCTCACGTAGGTCCGGAAGAACGTAGGTTTCACCCACCTGAAGTATTTCACTGTCAAGCAGTATAATAGATTACAGATATAAAATGCAACCTAGTGAAAACACTCATGAGTATATTATGCCAAAGCAAGTTCCTTGAAGTCCTTATGTTTATCTTTTGTGTTCTATTTACAAAGCTATTCATTTTCCATTACTTTTGCGACGCTTTTGTCTTTGTTAATTGCAGTGGCACTAGGAATGGGCTTTAATCGGCTCCACACAAGTTACAGCCAGTCTGAGCAGCTTTTGTTCTTGGCAGGTGATGCTGTTCGTCTGTAACCCTTGAAAAAATCCTGATTTCACATCAGATTGGTGTCCTTCCCCAGGTGGCGGAAGCGGCCGGTGCTAATACATTTTTTTCTCACCCTGTCTCAGGTGCACTAGGCTTTCCAATGAGGGGAATGAACAACAATAACCCTCAGATAAATCGCAGCTTATCACAAGGTACCCAGTTACCGAGCCATGTAACCCCAACGACAGGCGTACCGACAATGTCTCTCCATACTCCACCCTCACCAAGCAGGTAGGCCTGTGGGCTTTTTTCTCATCACTTCAGGGTATATCGGGATGGAGCATTGCACGTTTCCTTTTCAAAAGGTGTAGCTTTCCCTGTGCACAGAGTAAAATATAGACAATGTTTGAATGAAGCTGTAGATAATGATTGAAACATACCTAGATTTGTGTTGGGGTTTCTGGTTTTGTGAGGTTTTGAGTCCTTCTGCATGTAGCATTGTCAGGTTTCAGGATCTTTACTTGCCATCCTCTTTTATGCATAATAAAAGCCTTTTACTTTGTCCTCAAATAACAGGTTGACAAGAAGTTTTCATTCTGTTAAGAGTGTCACTTAGATTCAAGCAGTGATGGGGGTATTAACTGTTGTTAGATCAATCAAGAAGCTATTTATGTGAATAAGTGATCATTTTTAATTTTTTTTGTCTTGCACCTTAATGTCATGACCGTATATGTCAAGAGCGCACACACAGCACAAAAGCAACATATATGGTGAAACAGTGTTGTATATGTGAATATTTTTTAGATATTCCATGCACAAATGATCCTAATATCTAATTATCTACTCAAACGCCTGTAATGTCTGTACTGAAACTTGAATATCTTCTTTAGTTTCAACATTTAAAAATTAGCAGATATCAATGAAAAAAACGGAGTGTTATTTTGAACATTGTCAGCAGATCACAATTCTGTCATTAAACTGCATTACTGTACTATGTGGAGTTTTAACACTTTGCCAGAATGCCTTCAACAAAACCCCCCCAAAAATGAACAGTTTTTTGTGCCCCTTCAACTTAAGTCATTATTTCTCATTTGCGAAGACGCCACCAGTTGCAGTTAGTAAAGAATATGTCAGGGCGATGCTGCAACAAGAGACGCAGGAAAATATGTGATGAAACAGGAGTTGCTAAGAAGTCAAGCGTTCACACCAGTTGTTAAAAAGAAGACGGGAAGGAAATGCAGTAAAAGCCAGCTCACTTAGGACAGACTGGAAGGCGAATGGTGGTGGGGTTTCAGAAAAGCGCATGCATGTCGTAATGGAGAAAATGTGTCCTCAGAAGAAAAACCTAATGGGGTCAGTAAGCACATCTCAGCGGCTGGATCATTTAAAGAATTAAAGATATAGGTGAAGATGTAAAATTCCAGCTTTGTAAGAAAAGCCATCATCTTTGAGGATCGATCGTTCATTTCCTTTGGATGAAAGCAGAAACATATTTGATAGTGTTGAGATGCTGATACTTGTATGTGGGATAGGCAAGGTTTTTGAAATTACTGAGGTTCTGGTACTGAAATTACTGAGGTGAACAATTATTTTCAAGACTTGTTGAGACCAATTAATGACCTTAACTTGACATCATCATATAAACATGGATTCCAAAAATACAATTTTCCTGATACAGTAATGTACAAAAAATACCAGTTCAAGATTGTGTAAGTATGTGGCTGTTCATCCACTTGAATTATGGAAGATGGTAAACACAAGGCAAAATACACTAAAACTCTCATTATTTGGCCATCCTTGGATTTTATCTAAGGTCTCCTATAATTACTTAAACATTAATCCGCTTGACAGACAAGTAAGTGTTTGATTACTTCCTTGGATTCAGTTTTATGAAACACTTGTTTTGAACAATAACTTAATTCTCGAGTGTTATATCGTGAACATTGAATGTATACTCATTCAAAGGACAACGCTAAGTCAGGTGCAGTTAGACTGAGAATTTTAAAAATCCCAGGGGGAGAGGAAATAGGTGGATCTAATCACAACAAAAAAGGGAGAAACGTGGTCTGTTTATCTGGATTTTGTAGCTGCTATTCCAGGACTTTCAGTGGTCATCAGGTGAATATGTCATCAGGTGTTATATTCATCCCCATGTGGTATAGTGCTCGTTAATGGATCTCTCTGGTCCTGTCGTAGCACTGGAGGTGTCGTGATGAGTCTAATTCCTAAAAAACGGACTCAAAAGAGTGTCAGTGTGATTGTCCAATTAAATTAAGAGGAACATCATTATACCTTTTCTCAACACTTAATTCTAAGCACAATAATCATAGCCTTGCTGCTACATCAGTCAGCTGTGTGAGCAGGCTGATTAGTGTAATGCTAAAAGGCCAATGGCGTTGTATTGCATTAACCAGCAAGCACTGTGTGGCAAGTTTAGATTTGCATAATGTCATGCGAGTCGTGTTTAGCACAGTAAATACACTTGACACACAGCTTGAATCACTGCACATTTCAGGCCTTTCACAGGGAAAATGATTCAAAATACGAGAATGCGCTTTATCGCAGTGAAATGCGAAGTCTCTAAAATGTGCCCAAGTACTTTTTTGTCTCGCAGAATGAAATTAGTTGAATTTCCATACCAGAAAAGTGTGAAAATGTTCCTGAACTCGCAGACTAGGCATGGCTGTGATATTTTGCAGTTCTGACAGTCTTATCAAACCAATTGAAAGACCTCATCAAGATAAAGAAAGGCCTGCCTTTCACTTATTCTCGGATATCAATTTCTGAGACACTAAACAACACCCAACACTGAACAGAATGTCTTTCAAAGTGTTCTATTCATCAGTGTGACCGTGTGGTAAAAATGTCTTGACTTGAGTTTTCCATTACAAACACTTAACTGGCAATCTGGAGACCAGGTTTTTTCAACCTCAAGCTATTGCTAGCGTGGATTGAATACCCCCCTCTCTTCAGATGGAATGTCCTGAACTGCAGTAAAATTAAATCTGCAAATCTTAAATCTAAAAATCTGCTGAGGTCCATCAGACAAGTGTGTGCAGTTTTTGGCGGGCCTTATATCAGTCATGGTCATTCTAGGTAAAGGAAATGAACAAATCCAAACCAAGGCCCCACTTGACAGATTACTTTTCTTGATAGTGGTATCAAACATTGTGCCCCATGGTTGTTTAGTAATGCTTTCTTATTTGACTTTTACTATTAAAAGTTTATTTGGCTTTTAAAGAGGTTCAAGTGTAACAGCCAATTCACAGCTTCTAAAAATGAAATTAATGTGTGCTTATTCAAAAACCGTCCACAAAAATGTTTGCGCTGTTCAGCTCGTTCAAGGTTCCTCTTAGGTCTGTGTGGCAGGGTCTGTAAAGGGAATAGACAGTACGGGTGGTTGGTACTCCAAAGCTTTTCTGAGTCTGTTGCTGGAGGAAGAGAAATAATTATGGACATCTCTTCAGACTTTATCCCTCAGCCCCTTTTCTATTGTTAATTGTTTTATTCACAGTTCGGGAAGAGGGGAAGGTTTTGTAGGTTGTTGAATGGGGGCAAAGCCAGACATGTTGTGAAGTCAGCGCTCTCTTTTTCCACAGGGGTATCCTGCCTCTGAACACAAGGAACATGATGAACCACTCCCAGGTTGGACAAGGGATTGGCATGCCTGGCAGGACCAACAGCATGAGCAGTTCAGGGTTAGGCAGTCCAAACAGAAGCTCACCCAGCATAATATGTATGCCAAAGCAACAACCATCTCGGCAGCCTTTTACCATTAACAGGTATCTTTCTTTGCTTCTTAAGTTTTAATGTGGCACGACACATCTTACCATCTCTCCAAAATAATATATAGAATAATTATATATGACAAAATGACAAGCATATTGGCAGCCTTTTACCATTAATAGGTGTTATTTTAATGTATTATTCTTCACGAGTAAAGACCTGCAAAGACAGGTAATATAAAAGGTAATATAAACCAAGTAAGTGAATGATTGATTCAGCTAATTTCTTCTAAGATTGCAAGGTGGCGTGAAAAACAGATGACAAGGTGGTCATCCAGGACCAGGATGAATATTATTCAGATGTGCACTCCATTTGAGGCTTCACCACAAAGATTTGTATTCATGAATCCTTTCATTTGAAACCAACAGGGAGAGCAGTGGGAAAAGCTCATTTGAAAGTGAGATATTAAGCTTGTCTCACTGGTGTATGAAGCGAGTTGTAGGCCCATTGTCGGTTTACAATTTTTTTTTATATTGGAGTGTTCACCTGGGAAGTTATTCACAGCACTTCAGTAGTACAGCCACTGCTTTGATGCTCATTTTTTAAATGATAATTTAATTAAAAAACGCTTTCAACTGTTCATCTGGAGCTATGGTTTGTTTTTTCTGTATTTTTAAATAAATGTATCAAAACACAGTAACGGGACACAAAGTAATGGATTTCTCTAAATAACCATTAATGTAGAACCTAAAAATATCTGAAAGACATTGTTTATCTCCGTTATACCTCCAGAGTTATCATAGTGGCATGGTGGGTTGTTTTAAAAAATTGACGCCTTTATTGGTGTTTACTTTAAAATTTACTTTAACACGGACAGTTGCTTATTCAGGATTTCCAGAGCTTGGGCTGAGTCGCAGTTTGCCGAGTCAGCCTTTCCCATAACTATTAAGCTGATTCCGAGTCTGGACTTCTGGAGTCCCTGATCTGTGTTTTCCAGTTGAGCTGAGTCCAGCTCAATCTGAGTCCCAGCAGTCTTGAGTCAAGTTGGACTAAAAGAAACTATTATTGAAGCAGGCAGAAGGATTTTATCAATTTGTATATGTATTTCCATTATATAGGCAAAGAAGATGGAAAACAGATGGTTCTCGGTATTATAGCAAAGGAAATTTCTATGCTATATCTGCACAGCAAACAGTTTACTGTGAGTGCCATCTCAAGTTATTCTAGCTAAAGTGAATATCTAACTTGAATTAAAGCAAAGCGCAGCAGAATGTGCATTAAAAACTCGATTTTCGTAATTGTGTGGTTGATTGTTGTCTGTTTCTGTTGCTGCAGTATGTCTGGATTCGGAATGAACAGGAATCAGGCGTTTGGAATGAACAACTCGTTATCAAGCAACATTTTCAATGGAACAGGTGAGTGTCCCTAGTGCTGCAGGGGGATTTGTTCGAGGTGATGGTCTTGCAGGCATATACACTGCTGAGTGCTGCCCTCTCAACCAGGCATGAGTCACCAGTATTTGTGTCACTTGTATGATGTGAAACATCCAAACGATTTGCCACGACCACACTCCAGGAGCTCTGGAGGGCTCCTTTGCACCAATGGAGATTACAACCATTTTGTTGTCAAAGACTGTTTTAATTCAGCAGTTTTGTGCTTTTCGGTTTTAATAGTCCAAAACATTAAATTCCTTGACAGTAGTAGTTTTTCCGATTGTAGTTTGTTATTGTTTGTGGGTTTTTGTTTTTCCTGTAGATCAATCAAAGCTATAAACTTAATTAAGCTGTTTAATTCATTGATCTCAATGCTAGAAAAGAACAGGAATACCAGAAGCAAATGCTTGTTTGTTAGAATGAAATTGTTAGAGGGAAAAATGTTTTCCAAGAAGGATGGGATTTGAGCATCCAGTTAATGGAGTTTTTTTAGGGTAAAATGAGATTAATAGAAATATATTGGTCATCAAAAATACAAAGACAAGATTACAGTGTCAAGGAAAAGTTTGTGAAAATGGAAATAAATTTCCATTATTATTTCCTATAATAATGGAAATTTTAATTTCTTATCATTATACCCTTGTTTAATCGAAGGGTCTTTTCTTTTTCATATTTAGCATTTCAGTGTTTAAAGGCACAATGGTGTAAGAAGTAGAATAAAACAGTTAACAATCAGTGTACGTGAAACAATAAATGATCCAGCAGAACCTCTGAAAAAGAGTAATTGAAGCTCATCAGTCTAACAGGGGAGAAATGTCCATTTCTAAACAATTAGGGCTCCGTCCTTTACAAACAGAAAGTATTCAAGACCATAGTGACTACCTAGAGACCTGCTGTGCTGTCAAGATCTCCCCAGGAGCAACCCTGAAAATCCTTCAGAACATGTGCTAAAGAGCACTTGGGCGATGCACAAGACCACTGGTCTTTTCTGGACAGTAGAATCCAAAGTAAAAGCTATTTTTTCATACATGTTGTATCCTCAAATTCTAGAGACGGTTGTCAGGCCATTCATTCATCAGCTGAACTGAAAGTGGGTACTGCAGCAAGTCCATGATCCTCAGTGTACAAACAGATCTGCAACAGCATTGCTAAGATTAATGCAGGACCTGAATTGAGCAGCTGATATAAGGAAACCCTCAAATGTCACTGACTTCAAGTGGATCTGTAAAAAAGAATGGGCCAAAAGTCCGGAAAGCAATAAGCGATGCGAGAGACTCTTAAAGTTATAGAATGTTTAGTTGAAGTCATTACTGATCAAGGAGGTGCCACCAGATGCTGAGTCTGTGTTCATGTGGTTATTCACACAGGTATATTTACTGATGGATCATTTTATTTGAAATAATCCAAATGCATCTTATGTCTCTGTTATAAATTTAATCAGGTTATCTTCATTTTTTAAGACTTTCATGATGATCTAATTAAAGTTTAAGTCTAAAATAAACCAGAGTTTGGATCAACCTCGGGAGTCCACAGACTATTTCTAGGCACTGCAAATGTAAAAAGTCCAAGCTAAAGCTTTTCCACAAGATATCTGACTGTAGGAGTTCAATATAACTGTGTCATTATGCCATTACTTAAACTAATACTGGCGTAGAAGCCTAACTCCGCAGGAAGTACATTTTAATAGATGGATTTTCTAGTTATTGAGCACATGTTCAGAAGTGGGTTATAGATATGCAGTTCTTAGTGTTACATATGTTTTTTGGCTTTCTATTTTGAGATTCCATCTATAGTGGCTGCAGGAAGCATTTGTGCACCGTGGTCGCCTACTGATTGGACCTGTTGTATGGATGATGTGATGATATTGTTAGTACTGCTACAGTGGCCTCTGTCTGCAAAGTGGTTACAGTGTGTTGACTTGTTGTTCCAGACGGAAGCGAAAACGTGACGGGACTGGATCTCTCGGACTTCCCAGCACTAGCGGACAGAAGTAGAAGGGAAGGAAGCGGCAATCCAACCCCGTTATTAAATCCTCTGGCTGGCCGGGCCCCATATGGTGAGGCCCCCCTGAGCACCCAGCTTGCAGTTCTTCACTTTCAGAATGACCAGTCTCTCAACAGACCAAGTGTATAATTACGCAATTATATAGAGAGTGTGGTTACCAAATGTCTTGAATCTAACAATCTGCGTAGCTGAAGGTGCAACACAATGTGTGACATTTACAGGACATACAAGTTGTCTAAAGAGTTCAAATAAAACTAGCGAAAAATGGAACTGCAGTTGCAAGAGAAATAGAATTGCACAGGCCAAGCTGGGAAAAGCTAGAGTTCTGGATACAACAGCCTTTTAAAATATTACTATGTTACAGTTTATCAGATGGTTGTTTATAAACCCCACATTTGGTTTTGTCTGAACAAAACATCTTTGCCTGTGCTACCCTGGCTTGTGTTGTCCAGGGTTTCTGATATTTTGGCTCATGTTTCACCCTTAACCAGGTTACCCTGTAATTTATTTTCTTCTAACTGTTCAACTAAATGGTTTTACTTGCTTCCTATATTTCACATGGGAGCTTTTCATTTTATGCATTTTTTAAAAGACTATAGTGCTGGATTACTGTGCTTATGAATGCTGGAGTGTTTAAGGTTTTAACCTAACCTTTTTTTGGTCGATATGAACTATGCATCTGGGTTTATTAGTCATCTTTGCACATTTTCTTGACTTTCTCTCTCTCTTCAGCTAAGATTTCTTGACAATTTAATATCAATAGAAAAGTTATTAATTAATCATTAATATATATTACATCTTTTCATACATTGCTTGTGACTTCACCTCACAGTGTGTATGCGGGTCTAACAAACAAAAATGATTTTATGTGCAATTAAAATGTTAATGTCAAACAAAATGTTAGTGTGGCTAATCTTCTATCCCAAAGCCATACCAGTTTATAATTATTTTGCTTTGAACGGGTATTTCATGAACGTAAATATTATATACTTTATTCTTTGATGTTTTTGTGAAGTACTTTGACATAAAGGTACTATCAAGATTAAAAGCATTACAAAATGCCGTTTTTTTTCCTCTCTCTACATTATTGTTTTAAGCACAGTGCACAGTGTTCAATATCTAAAAGTTATGTCCTTTGACCTGTGTAAAAGAAACGCAGTGGTCTGCCGAAGCCGAAATGTAAGTTGGGCAGAGTTTGGCAGCACATCTGCTGATGTGCTGCAGAAGCACAGCAGGTGCCTGTGTCACTGCTTCCTGGCTTGTGCTGTTCTGCTTCTCTAGTAAAAAATAGAGTCTGCACTTCATTAAGTGCTTTTACAAAACTTAACATTACACTTTTTCTCACCTAACATGCATAGTTAAATCCTTTTTTTTCCAGAATCAGCAAGGTTTACATATTAAGGTTGCATCTTATCTTAGGTTATTTAGCAAACATGATTTAGTCAGTGAATGTAATCTGGGGCTTTGTACATTTTAAGTGTTAATGGTCTGCAGTGACGATGAGCAGGGACATTCAGTATATTATATAATGGTTTCTGTGGAATGAACCTGAAGTAGAGAGAAGCCCTTTTAATCTTGGATACTTGGGAGTTTTCGTAACATTTTAAACAGTAGACATTTAATTTCTTGTGAGAAATTGATTTTGACAATTTGACAATTAGGACTTAATATTAGTTTTGCCATTACCATAGAAAATGGATTGTGTTTTAAGTGATTATGCACAGCTCTTGTATGAACATGGAGGAGTTTCAGAAACTAAAATATATAAGTACAGTAAGCAAGATATTTCTCACATTGATTTTAGATGTAGAACATTTCCCAGTATGCACTGAACAGCTTTGTGACCAAGTCAATGTGTTCAAAAGACAGAGGATATACACATATCACTACACTCTGAAATACAAGATTAAATTTAGTTCTTACGTTTAATTTCTTGAAGTGCTTTTCTGCCGTATAGGTACAACAGGGTTTATGTCTTTGCAGTCGTCTTTGTGGTTTTAATATTGAATGATTCAAAATGTTTTAATCTGCTTGTCAGTAAGACAGGTCTCCAGTATCAGAACACAGAATCAGTGACTGAAGCAACATTGATCGGACACTTATCTAGAGGAGCCAGTTCTTACTTTATCTCCACTGCAGTTTCATTCTTTCCACTTCCCTTTCCCTTTTCCAATGAAATTTGCTTTCACAGGTAAATGACTGTCGAGTCCTTTCGAATACTCCTTAAGCTCACAACTAAATTAACAAGTTTGATATAAAACTTTCTAGGCAGACCTTCAAATCTGAAGAAATTATCTAAATATATTTTTTTTACTCTTAAACCATGCAGTCGGGATGGTAACAAAACCTGCGAGTGAACAGTCCCAAGATTTCTCCATCCATAACGAGGATTTCCCTGCACTGCCTGGCTCCAGCTATAAGGACCCCACGTCGAGTAATGATGACAGTAAATCGGTGAGTGCTACTCTCTTCTCCTTGCTGTCCTGACTGTCTTCCCTTCAACCCCCCGACAGGTGACTTTTCCTTCAAGTTTTTACTTCAATGCACAGAATTTGTGTTTTAGAATTCTACACCATACTGTGCTTTTTACCACACAGGTAATGCTTGCAGTTTTATGTCAAAATCTGAAATGAGCTGAATGATCTAGTCAGTATCTAAATTGCCCTTTTTGGATTAATAGGCAACAATGGCCTTTTGAGCAGGAACAAGACATGACAGATTAAAAAATGTTCCCAGCCAGTGTTTCCCAGCTAGGTGCCTGTGACTGACCTGCAAGTGGTCCAAGAGTTACTCCCCAAATTCAGTCAAGCTTTCCCAGCATACACCCATTTCTGTGAAGTCCTGATTGTTTATTGCTTGCCAACACAACAAAGTAAACACATTACATTTACAAAAAGGTATATAGCCTTTCCCTTACATTTTGTGTTGTAGACTTTGATATACAGCTTCTTCTGATGCAGTATGATGTATGGCCACCAAAGCCTACATCAAAATGGCTGAAGCCTTTTTAATGTGACCCAAATACAGCTGTCCATTATCCTGCTTTTAGCCAGCATTATGCATTTTTTTTCAAAAGCTGGGGAAAATGAAGGCATTTTACTAAACGCAGCTTTCTCATTGGTGGTGCTTCACTATAATCTTTCTTCAGCTTTTGTGTAATATCCTCCATGGTTCCTGGATTGTATGGGATTGATTCACTCTTGACTAAAATACAAGACATTCAATATCTGTTCATTTCTGTGCAAATCAGTACTGCATTGAATTAAATTTAAATATGCAACTGACAGGGTTAATGTTCAGACAAACAGTAACTGTAGCAGAATTCTCAAAAACAATATCGCTATTACAGCACAAACAAGATTAGCAGCGATTTACTGCTTTTATATGATATGACAGGGGCATTTCCTTACTATTAGCCTGAAAAACAACAGTATTTTCTCAAGGCTGAAGACATTTTTGTCAGTGCAGGGATAATAGTAGTTAAAAGTAATGTTTTTTAAATATGGATGTAAGGTCTCTGCAGGGGAGAGGAAAAATGTAGAGAACCGAACACAACATGTGAAATGAAAGTCTTTACTAAGGCTTAATAGTAAACGGACTGTTCACCAACAAAGGGAAGCTAATTCATGTCACTCCTTTTTCTCAAGAGCAACATAATATATGTCACAGAAATCAGTTTTAATACGAACATTTTGATCTCAGTGTTAGTGTATAAAGTTGAGCTTCACTTAAAATGATCTGTGGAGCACTGGCAGACAGTATGACTATCCTGATTACCCAAAAACTTCTTTTGAATGAGCAGAGTGATTTTTTCATAATGGTATGAATGTATACACTCCTATGGTGCATATTAAGTATATAAAAAATAATAGTCCTAGAATGCAGTACTGACTGTATTTGCACCTCCTATATCTACAGAAATCTCATGAAGTGATAACTATCTTTATACATGCAAGTACGGATACATTCAACATGTATGGGCAGTTGAAATTTGAAGACTCATTATTTTTTGTGTGAAGAAGTTGTTGAAAAGATCACAGATGTTATTACATTCTTTTGTCCTTTTGTACAATGTTTTACAAGATATGCATATGCTGTTATTAAGCTAAGTCATTGATTAAGTTCTGTTGAGTTTTCCTAAAATTGGCAAGGGAAGTAGCAATTGACAATAGTTCAATGATGTGTCAATACATATTAGGTCTCTTAATGAGCAAAAATTTAAAGAGACTACAATATTATAGCCCTAGATGACAAACACAGTGGCTATTAATAGTAATCACCCCCTTTTCACATTTTATTACATTACTCTATGGAATCATAATGTGTTTCATTGGGAATTTTTGCCATTCATCAACACTATAATCCAAAATTCTACAGGTTCTCCTAAATGAATTATAAATGTAAAATAGAGCATAACCGAAAGCATAAATATTCACCTCCTTTGCTATGACACACTTAAATAGGCTCAGGTTCAACCAAGTGTCTTTAGAAGACAATCCATCCATATCCATTATGATATTCACACTATTGACAAGTTCTGAAATCTGTTAGACCTGGGTAGATCTGTATTTTAGCTGTGTAACTGACACTGTGTAGTACTTAATATTGAATAAGATGGGTTTTGGTAGTACTTTAAAATGAAAATGTACTGAAATTGATTTCCTAATTTAGGTTGTCATTGTTCAGAACTGGTTTCTTTCTGCCAGTGTTTTACCGTCACTAAAATACAAAGACTGCAAAAAAATTTTGTTATTTAAACGCAAGCAAGCACGTCTTTATTTCAAACGGTTGGCACATCCTAACTGATTAGAATCCTTGTTGTATTCTTATTAATACGTTTGAAAGGCAATAAAATACTGAATGAAATTTGTGAGCTTGTTCCTGTTTTTTAGTTTTCCAAATAAATGGCTTATTTGTGCTTGTGTGCTTTCCGGAAATCCATTTATTAGCTGCCAGTTGAGTAAAAGGACCTTGAAATTAGTAAATAAAATGAATAATGAACAAAACATAATTCACAAGGAGACATACAAGCTTCATTTGAAAAAATACAAGTTTTTCATTACAAATGGTATACTACCTTAGGTATTCCTAACTCCTAGCTAAGACTGTAATCACTTAACCCCCCCCCCCCCCTCCAAAAAAAAATAATTCAGACACGTTCGGAAATATAAATACATTTAATAAACATTCTGTGTTCACTGACTTGTGAATCAAAGGCAACTCCCTCTTTGGGAAAGCTTTTGAAACGGTGGCACTGAAAAACTGCTACAAGGGTAAGAACTGGGTTGTTAGAGGATTGCAGGGGGTGCTTCAGTCAACACGGTGTTTTGGCTGTGCCAAGACGGGGTGAAAATGTTTGTGCAGACTCCTCCGTTTCACACTTGGAAGAAAGAAACTGTTGAAAGTCCTATCAAGTCAGGCCATCATAGACCCAATAGTGGCATTGTTCTGGTGAGCATTAGGCACTTGTACCATTGAGAGAAATAACATTTGAATTTCCATATTATAATGAAAAGCAAGGTTATGGGCAGCCTGTACAAGTACCTTTTGTTAATATAGTGTACAAAG
Organism: Lepisosteus platostomus; assembly: GCF_059453375.1. Classification (NCBI taxonomy): domain Eukaryota; kingdom Metazoa; phylum Chordata; class Actinopteri; order Semionotiformes; family Lepisosteidae; genus Lepisosteus; species Lepisosteus platostomus. The sequence continues at coordinate 28,129,972 of NC_142619.1, read as the reverse complement.
AAGCAAAACGGACTTTCAATACAGATTTGAAAACCTGCATAAATGGACCACAAAATAATGGAGGTGGTGGGTATTGATTATGAACAATCATTTCTAGTGTTTATATAAATGTATTTTCTTCCTCCAATTTTAGAATTTAAACTCGTCAAGCAAGAATGCGTCTAGTACAGATGGGCCCAAATTCCCTGGAGACAAAAGTTCAACAGCGCAAAACAACAACCAGCAGAAGAAAGGGATTCAGGTGTTACCCGACGGTAAGAGACTGGCCACAAGACTTGCGCCTGGTCAGGACAACCAAAACACGTTGAGAGACCACTGGCTTTATTTCTCCTTTAATCATTCCTGGTGTTGGTTACTACAGTGTGTTGAATGTAGTACAAGGGTGGGTTGACTGTCAGTACAGAAATACATCGAGCAAGTTGCAATTGCTAACAAGCAGTAATTTGGTCTCACAGTTTTTAGTGCAGGTCTAAATTTTGAACATATTGCTTTACCATGTCAGGTGATAATAGGCAACTGTCCTGTCACAATAAATAGATTAAAAATAGATGGCCAGTTTGTGACTGCTGTTATACAGATACAGAGAAAAGTATTTGATCAGTCCAACATCTGAGGTAAAAGACTGTTTTTTAAAAAATGTCTGATTGTGCTGTTGAAATATTCAAAAATACATGTTTGCTTTAAAATAAAAACACTATTTGAAATATGAAATCTATCATCAATCTTTCATACTTCAACAAAAGTATTTGGAGAATCAGTATTTTGTGTGAAGCCCCAATCATTACTGATTGGTTATTGACAATTGTGATTACCGAAGATGATCACCTAATAATTTATGTAAAGTGGGATATGTAATTATTAAGTGCAAATTAGATTTACCTGAATAAAACGCAAAAATGAATGTGACTAAAGACTACACCGGCCTCCTTATATACTTAGTGATACAAAAAAAAAGGAGAACCAACCAGTACAATTATAAAATGAGTTGATTTAAGGAAAAGTGCAGTGTGGGATTTATGGACAAACACAAGAGAAAAGAGAACAGGACTATAGCAGCTAGCTGGAGGAGTGGAAGAAAAAGCAAAACAAAGGGGAAAAATCATTTGGGTCCCCTTTAAATTCCTTAGGTTATTCTGAAAGACTTGACACAAGGACTGCAAAAGAAGAAAATACACAAACCAGCAATTCAGAGAAACTTAAAGATGGAGATTTTAAATGCAATATGTAAAAGAAGGCAGTTTGGCATCTCTCATTCAGTGTTTGAAGAAGCCTGATTTCTTTTCAACCAATGTTTGTGAGTTAACCCTTAAATGTTTTGTCGCCAAGAAAGCCAACAGTATCTTGGGTGAAAATCCACCCATCCCAGTGTTAAACGTGGAGGACATTGTTTCATGGATATGGACTGCTTTTTCCTTCCTGGGGCACCAGCAGCCAACACAGTGGAGAAGAATCCGTGAATATATTGGAACAAGTAATAGGTTTATTCTATGCTGAAAAGAGAAGAAAGAAAACGAAACGTTTCGACTGTGGAGCCTTCCGAAGAAGGAAAAAAACTATTACTTGTTCATTTACAGCCTACGCATGCAGACGCAGCTACCCACCTAACTATGTGAATATATTGTGCTCTCTCGATATACTCTGCTAGAACACATGCTGGACTGAAATTTGTCACAGCAAGGAACTAATACCCAGCATTCTGTGAAACCTGAAAATGCAAAAATGAAGGCATGTTGCAGAAATGAAAGATTACACTTTGTGGGATGGCCATCTCACACTCAAAATTTAAGTCCCATTGAGAAGTTATGGGTGGATTTAAAGGCACCAGTGAAAATCAGAAACCAAAAGCAATTGTGGAACTCAAAGCTTTATGTGTTGGAGAATGGGCTAAACTATCTCCAAAGAAGAACTGAACTGGTTTCAGAATAAAAGATCACAAGCTATACAGAAGTAATCAGGTAACAAAGAAAATACGGTAATAATATTTGCTCAAATAGTTCTGACAAAGTTTGAAATTAGTTTTGGGTTTTTTTGTGTGCTGTTTTATGGTTTCAGAGCCACGCTAAATCTCTGTATTAGTAGCACCCTGTAATTCGGAGAACTTCCTTTTGTCAGTATGTTGAATTGCCCAAATACTTCTCTCTGTGTGTAAAGTGGCATCCTTTTCTCTTGTTCACTGTCAAAATCTTTAATGTGCAACCTTGGGATGTCCAAATACTTTTTGATCTTGAGAGCAGAAGTGTGGAGCAGTAGGTAGGGTTCTGGACTTGTAATTGGAAGGCTCTAGGTTCCAGTCACTGACAAGACACTGTTGCTGTACCCTTGAGCAAGGTACCTCACCTAAAAGCACTGCAGTAAAACACCAGGCTGTGTACGTGGGTGTAAAGCATAGGGGAAAAATTAGTAAGTTTTTAAATATCACTTATCCCAGACCATCTAGTTTAGTCAAGCGTGTCTCCCTCTAATTATAGCCAGTGAAACTTGGCAAATGTTATTCGCACTGTTTAATTCAAGGAGAGAGCTTTATCGTTTAATTTAATAGAGGGGATTGCTGAATTCTGAAGCAAAGTAAATTAAGGAATTTGTTCGCGTTTTAGGGACTGTGGAAACCAGTTCAGCATAATCTTCAGCTGTTTGTCAACTAGAGTTATCTAACGTGATAATACAAAAATTGTATTACATGATTAAAAAAGAGTATAATTCTCCCAATATGTTGACCCTCCAGGTCGGGTGACAAACATTCCTTCAGGAATGGTAACGGACCAGTTTGGGATGATTGGTTTGTTAACATTCATCCGGGCAGCAGAGACGGATCCAGGGATGGTACACCTTGCGTTAGGAAGTGACTTGACAACACTAGGGCTCAATCTCAACTCTCCAGAGTAAGTATCATCAGAGGATCTGCAATACAACCACTGACCCTTTGCACCACATTACAGAAATTGGTATTCATCTTTTTCATGGGTTGATCATTAGGAATTTTTAGGATGAAGTTTTTAATCAAAATAAAAAGAAGCATCAGATACATTAAGAATGAATCCTGCCCGTTAACCTTTTAATCAAAAATCACCTAAATACACCATCTTTGATAGATCAGAGAAAGTCAGAGGTATGCCTAATGTTAAGCAACAGCAGATTTGTTTTCAAGACCGTGTGTTGAACCATGATCTAGGGTTCTCAGCCCCTGAAATTGATCACTTTCCAATTATTTTTTTTGCTTTATTGGCTTAAAATCTTGTTTTCCTTCGAGTGAGAAGAACAACATGCAAACGTAAAAAAAATAACATTTGGTGCTTTTTTGCTGGCAGCAGGTATTTGTGAAACAGTTCATTGAAGTTATAAATGCACCCCCCCCCCTTCAGACCCAGATAACTACTGCCACAGATAAGTCAAAGCTTCTTTTCTAAGCACTGTATAAACCTTAAATGGTAAATTCTGAAACCATAATTCAAATACAGAGCATTAAGGATTGGTACAGAAGGAATTATCAAAGATTATATTGCAGATTTTGGCTATACTGAGTCTGAGCTGAAAGCAAAATAACTAACTGGTTGGTAAAAAAAAATGGTTTCTAATCTCTTGTTCTTCTCGGGTTGTATGGATTAAGAAAAGAAATGCATACGTACTGTGTGAAAGGATCAATTTTCTATCAGGGATTTAACACCACATTTTTTAACTGATGCGGACTGGAGGACTCTATAGAGGATTAAGGATCGTTTTTAGACAGTCGGGTAGCAGGTTTTAGCTCTTATCAAGATAAAATTGAGCTTTCAGTCTCCTGGGCACAATTTATCTTATACTGTGTTTTTGCTCACCCTGCTGGTAATTGTCACGCAGTGTGTAAAGATTAATTTTAATCTCTTGTTCTCATCTAATGCTCTGTTTTTTAATCTGTCCTTTCACACAGTGGGGTCATACTGCCCTAACAGATTTATTCGGCCTGCTTTGACGCAGCAATAAACTATAACTAAACCTCCCGTGTTCACTTGCCCCCAAATACAACAGAAATCCAGAAGAGCGTTACATTTTACCAGTATTGATTTTTTCAAGGCGGTGCTGTATTTCTGAAATCAGACAATCAATATTTGATATTAATCATCAATATTTCACTTTTCTCTAAAACTATGATGTTGCTAGACAGTAGAAATACAAAACTCTTAGGAGCACATTTTGTAAGGATGGCATTGAGTATTAAGGTTATTGCTGTCAGTAGTGGGCAGAAGGTGTGTTGTTGTTAGGGCATGAGCTACAGTCCTTTGAAGACCTTACAGATTTTACAAGTGTTTAGTTTTTCCAATTTAAATTGCTTTTGCAAAGTGCTTTTGCTTTGCCCCACTGCCCCATGTTCTACCAGTGCAGGGCACTGCCTCCTCTTCAGGGCACTGCCTGGACTTAGTGCCCTGTTTTCCTGTTTAAATACATCTGTTACCAATAACGTGCATTGCTAGTACGATAGAATTTTCACAAGTTGATATAACTACCTAAAGCACTAATGAAATTTCAAAAATGATCTATTGGCTAAGTTCTATCAAGTAAATAAGGAATATTAATATTTATCAACTTTTCTAAATGCATAGATCCTTATCATAGGTAGAGCATTTCTTCTACACACAAAATGTCTTAAACTTCAAGTTACTTGTGTGTTTACTGAATTTTTCTAAAAGTTTTTATTCAGATGCATGGTATAAAAAAATTGTCTCCAAAGTTAAGATAAAAGCTTAATCTGGAGTGAGCTGTTTGTGCCAATTCTCTATACTGAAATACAGAAAGAAGCTGTGTGTGAATAGCAGCATGGTTGGGAAAGGAATATAATTGAAATCTGACAGCCAGTAAAATCAAAGGGGGGCTGCCTCATAGTTGAAAGCATTGAAAGATGGCAGGTATGTCTGCCTTGAAGTGCCAAGTGTGCTTCTAGGTAATTGGCCCTTTTAAAGTGACTTTTTAAGGCCTGGTATGAGTCAAGACATCCAGAGCTCTGCGTCCAATAAGAGAGTGTCTCAAAGTTGAAGGTACTTGAGCAACAAAGGATGAGCGCATCAATGACGTCCTGGATACTGATACTGCCTAGTTTCTAATGCTTTGCTACTCTAGAGAGACTGGGTCCAGTGTATATGGCTGAAAGGTCTGGATATTCTGTGTTCAGTGGGTGAATCTGTTACATTCCAGCAGACAGCACTGGTTCACCCATTTTTGGCAGAACAAAGGTTTGTGCTGGTGGACAAATTGCTACAGTTTAGTAAAAACAAATTGCAATATACTGGGAAATCAAAATCCACTTAAATCACTATCAGATCAAGCTTTCGAACCAGGGATCAGGAATCATTCTTTTACTCATCGTATGATGTGTTCTATTGTAGATGAATTTAACTCTTGTCTTATCAATTAAAATAGGAAAGAGTAAAACCTTTTTTTAAACCTCTTACAGAAATCTCTACCCTAAGTTTGCATCTCCATGGGCATCAGCACCTTGTCGACCTCAGGATATTGGTGAGTGGCACAGAAACCTGATGATTCAACATGGAATAATGCAGATTTCCACCATGCTTCATGTTGACAACTTGCCTTTTCTTGTTCTCTTTCAGACTTCCATGTTCCATCTGAGTATTTAACGAACATTCACATAAGGGATAAGGTAAGTGCTGCCAAGCTGAGCAAATTGGTTCATAGGTTTTCAGTTTGAATATGAATCATAGTGATTCTGCACTTCAGTTATCTGGATGATGTGATGTGATCATGTTTACTTTTATTTATCCAATACATTTGCATGTACAGTTTAATGCATGATAAAAGTTATGTTTTGGGTATAGTTCTTGTTTGAATGCCTTAAACGTTTAAGTCTTTGCTTTTATCTAAAGAATAGAGTTTGTCACAACATTAACTATTTTATGCAACAGTGGCAGAGACCCATTTAGCCAATGTCCGCCTGGTATTTCCACCCCTTAAACATTTTGTTATATCTCTGCAGCAGAACATAGCATGAGTCTGGTTCAGGTCTTGTCTAAAATTGAAGCTAACCCCCTTGGCTTTGAGTGTGAACAGTCAAATTTCTTATATTTCTTAATGTGTCCACTCAGCAGACAAACATGAAAAAAAAACAGCAGGCGGAAATGTTGTTTTAGTCTTCAGAGGTCAGAATTTTCAATTCTTGGCCTGGAAATGTCCTGGGAATGACTTGAAAACCTTGTTCTAGGTGACTACTAGCTTGGATAAAAATCTGTGACAAATTGATTAATTAGAAAAAATTCTACATAATGTTTTGTGAAGACTGGACCTGGAATGAAATTTCACGCATATAATAAATTATAAAAATATTGAAAATAATAAAAATAAAAACCATTGCAACTGCTATAAAAACCTTAAGACACTGCTAGAGAGCCTTTATCTGCTGTTATGCAATGAAAAAAAACCTCAGGGGTGCCTTTTGGTGTGTAAAAAAGGAGCACTGCTAAGAAACTGATAAAAAATGATTGATTACCCCTTCTGAGTCAATGATCGACAGCTAAAAGGCAGGCTGAATGCAGCCTGAGGCTTCTAGAGGAAGTCTTACCCCCTAAGGGCTCTGAATGGCTGAAAATACAATGAATGACAGCTTTTTACCAATCAGATCGCCTTATTTCTGGTGGTCCTGCTTCAAACATTTACTACAAAGTCAATAACGTTCAATAGCCTCCAGGTCTGAAGATAAGCTAGTTTTTCTACAATTTCTAAAAACGGTTTTGTGAAGCCCTAGTTGAACACTTTTGGATTGATAAAAGGTTTTCTGTAAAGGTTTTGTGGTTTTGGTGATATGAAATAATGAAGTGAGACAGAACTTTTGAGGCAGGTTTTTCTTAAAAAGTGGCGTATAAGCGCACGTCCAGCCAAGACAGCATACAAGATACTGTACATGAGAAAGCCTATTCATTAAGAGGCTTTCGAAAACAGGACATTTACAATGCTCACAAAATGCTACCATAAGCATTAATTTTGGGACTGTGCATTAAATTCACAATTTTAGTTCTAAATGTTGCGAATACTAACATCCTGGGCTGTATTGTTACAGTTTCTACTTCCTTGTGTTTTTCTATTGACCTCTCCTCTTTTATCGCACATTAGAAAACCACATTTTTGCACAGAAAGTAATTCTAAACTGGAAGAAAAGGAAAAATGCATCACATGAACAATGGTTTAGCTTAGTGGTGCAACAAGCATCTTTTGAAAAACTTACTGGCTCAGTGTTTTAGAATCAGTTTTTCACTTACCTTCAATCAGAAGGTGTTGATAGTCTGCTTCCAACACTTTAAAGTATAAGTATTTAATGCTACAGGTGGTGTTTTTTATTTCTGTTTTATTATTCTTTGTCTTTTTTAATACATATTTTCACTAGTATAAAATGTATATCCCTTTTATGTTTTATCTGTTGTGTTTAACATAAGGATGCACAACAGGTACTGTTTTAAGTCAGTAAGATATATTTTTTTCCTACTTGCAAGCACAGCCATTTAAAACTTGTTGTAAACTTCTAATTAAAACTTGTCTTTCTGTGGTATTAATGCATTGATGGGTTTTGATCATATCAAAAGCAATGTAAACATTTTAACATGAGTGCACCACTGTTTTAACATTCTTGTTGCCTCTCATCTGCACAGCTGGCTGCAATAAAACTTTCGCGGTATGGAGAAGACCTGCTTTTTTACTTGTACTACATGAACGGAGGAGACCTCTTACAACTTCTAGCAGCAGTTGAGCTGTATGTATTAAAGTTTATCTACGGACAGTTTTTCCATACAATGTTGTGCTCCGATTTGTGCTCTTTCTTTCCCTTAAAGAGGGTAAACTGTTTCAAAATATCTCCTGTGGCTCCTGTTTGTGGCAGCAAGATGGTTTTGCTGGTCTCTGATATCCCATTTCCAATAAAATGATTTCGCCTCAACTCCACCTGTAGTTTCTGGTCAGTGCCAAGAGCTGTTCAGCTTCAGCTATACAGTCCTGTTAAACACCTGACTTGCTGGTAGTCGGTTCACCCAGTAGAACCTTTAACCATTAAACCATTAACCCTCCAGAGTAGTGGTGTTTTAAATCAAATCAAGTAAACATTGCTTAAAACACTTTTCAAACATAATGAACAACCTAGGTGTGTCTTAAAAAATAAAAGTATATTGAGTTTGTAAATGTTATAATGCAGATTTCAGTTTGGTACAGATCTAAGAAACACACCAGGTGAAAAAGCCTGAGATATGTCACATCTCTGAGAAGTTTGGGGGTGTGATTTGTATGCAATCCTGCATTCTGAGTTTTTGTAATGAAATCATGCCTTGATCCAATGCTTTATTTGACAGCTCGGGCTGCGAGAAAAATAAATGGAAAAAAGCATCATTGCTGGCTTGCCCCAGTAGTGCCTGGAGTTGAGTGGCACTTAAAATAGGGCGCACGTGTCCCGTGTCGTTTCTAAACCACACTCTTGAGTCGCCAATGTCTCGGCACATTGAATAAGTAAGGCTGTGCTGGGAAGGTCACCTCATACAGCAACTTTTCAAGCTCATTGCTGTGCACTTTACTGATACCCAGTCAAGTGCACAAGCCCTGTGTGTCCTGCAGATACCTGGAGACCTGCAGTCAGTTGGCTTTTAAGATGTTGACAATGGGAAAAGGAAATTACTTGAATACAGTGTAGTATGTAATTACACAGTTGTTGAAAGCTGTTAAGGTTTATTTCAATTTACTATATAGAGTGCCCTAAAGATGTATTCGTACTCCAGTGGAATAGGAACAGTAACATCATATAACAATGAGTTTCTGATGTGCCTTGTATAAAACAATTCTAAAAATGTTTTAACCTAATAGCATTGCACAGAGAAACTTGGTTATCAGAAATAACTGAATTCCAGAAAACACAAGGGTCACCTTTTTTCACATCACTAAGTATTCCTTTAAATAAAATCCAACAGAAACATTTTGATCTTTGGAAGCCTCCGAGTGCTTTCTGTGTCCCTGGGGCTATATTAGGAGGTAAGACATAGAAAACTTTGTTATACCATGTACCACCATGGTTAAAGTGCGAGAGCTATTTGAAAACTGCAGGTCAATATTCATTAACCTGATGTTGGGAGATGGCTATAAAGGAATTCTCAAAAAGTTGAATCTACCACTTTTCAGTCTAGTGTCCATTATTAAGATTTTTTTTCTGGACTTTATTACAAATATACCTTTGTTCTGTTCTATTAATATAGCAGTATGAGCAGGCCACATTTTATCACATCCGTAATTTTTGCTTTTCTAAAAACATTTTCCTCTTTCATTGGTGGTACAAACTAATCCAGGGGGTACTGTTAAAAAGAGGGCAAAAGAATAAGAGAATAAGTATGGATAAGTTGTTTACATAGTTTGATGATAGGGTTATTTTAACTTTAAAAAAATGAAAGCATAATGTAAATATTCTAAGCATGAAGTATTCTGAACACTGTTTCTTGCATAAATGTGAAATGTTCATGGTTTTGATTCTCCTTTGAAGTTTCAGAATTCCCAGTCTGAACATGCTAACTTTGTGTTGTTTGACCTTTGTTTGGATTGTGAGGCTGGGTGCTGATGCAGTTATATTTTATTGATGATATAAGCACCACATTGTGTATTAATGTGTGCGTGTTGGTTTAATGATTTCCCCTTCAGTTACTGTGGGGATCTACAGTGCTTTGGAGAATGTGTTGGCTTTTAGCCTTTATTAACCTTTTTTCCCCTTATTCGAAACAATGCACTGACATGGACGAGTTGGCTTATGCATGATCAAATAAATACAGTGTAAGACTTACACCTTAATAAGAGTATTTTTTAAATAAAAACACTTTAGCAGTGATTTATTGATACATTTTCTGAAGCGTTTGTCTTAAATTGTTTACTTACTATTCGTACTCCTCTCTCATTTAGACCTATGTCTTGAAATGCAGATTATTTCTACAAAGTGCAAGCTTCCAAATATTATTACACGTTGATTCAAATCAAGAATTAACTTGATTCTGCTCGGATAAGCATCACATTTTTACTGTGCCTCCCAAAAGTGTTCAGACCTTTTTAGTGGTATCCCATTTTGAGAAATTACAAAATAATTTTGCATTTGTGTTTTAAACAATATTTCATTCAAAATCTGACTGTTTAAGCTGAAGAAAATGACAGTAAATATGTCCACCAAAAAAAAGAAAAGCATTGATTGCATAAACATTAACACAGGTGAATATAAGGTGGAAGCACCTTTGGCGCCAATTATAACTACAGGTCTTTTTGGTCTCTACCGGCTGCACAGTGGCTTTGTGTATTTTGTGCCCATTCTTGTCAGATTTGCTTAAACTCTCCCATGTTGCATTGAGGAGCCTTTCTAAATGTTCTCAATAGGATTCAAGTCAGGACTTTGACTGGGCTGCCCTAAGACTTTTACTTTCTCCTGAGTGCTTGCTAAGCCCTTCCAGTGTAGCTTTAGCCTTGTGCTTTGGGTCATTGTCCTGCTGAAATCTGCCAGTACTTTGCTCCATCAAAGTTCCCATCAGTCTTGACAAGCTTCCCAGTTCCTGCTGATGGGAAGCAGGTCTAGAACATAAAGCTGCCCCCACCATGCTTGACAGCAGGGATTGGGGTTGACTGATTGATTGACATTTTCTCTCTCTCTCTGCATTTGAACTTAGTAGCTCTTCCTCCTTCCAGTCAGGTGTCACAGCCAGATCTTGGCAGTGTCTTGGTGGTGTGATGCATTCTGTTTCTTCACGGTGTTCAAAAGAATATGCAGCGTTTTTATACCTTTCTCCTGATCTGTGCTTTTCTACAATTTATCTCTATAACTGTTTTGAAAGCTCCTTAGTCTTATTGGCTGAATCCCTTCTTGAAATTCTTTACCCCACTTAGATGGCTAGTTACATGATATTATTGCACGTGGAGGCCACTTATCTTCTTTCATGGTTTTTAAGGTAATTTTGTGCACTTTGGGTTTTTCACAGCAAAGAGATTGAATATTTTTGCAATCTTGACATTTCCATTTTTCTTATAAACCAGTTATCTATTTAATCATTTGTTTTCGCTTTTATTTTTTGAATGTGTGGGATAGTTTGTGCATATAACAAAGCAGCATCGTTACAAGCTTTAAAGCAACAAAATGTGAAAACTGAAAAGGTGTGCGTACTTTTACAAGGCACTCTGTGACGTTTATTGAAATCCCTTCATATAGGGGGTTATAATGTTTCTTAAACCTTTTCTTTATTATGAATCAAAGACTGATGATTTCAGGTAGTTGCTATCTTTTTGTACCATTTACAGACTGATGAATAAAGCCATTGATTTTTAACTAAAGCATTGCCATGATAGGACAGACTGGAGTTTGAAGATATGCATGCAGATTCATAACTCACACTGAGATCAAATTCTAACTCAATCTCTAATTGCTCCCTGTACCTTCCCGTTGCTCTGCCAAGTGGTGGATGACAACCTATGAATAACCTGGAAGTGGACCACCTGAACTCAAAAAATCAATTTTAACATCTAGAATTTTATTCCAGGTACAATAGCAAAAATGTTATCTTGAACCAAATCACTGCTTTCATTGGATTTGGAAAACCATCGATTGTTATTTAAAAAAGCAAAAATGACTTGTATAAGATTTAAACTTAAGTTTAAAACTTAAGTGTAGAGACCAAAAAAGGATTTAAATTAGGTGGCAGCCTGGCTAGTCATACTCACCCAGGTTTTTGGAGCGTTTATTTGAGAGTTTTATGCAGCACAAACTTATTTTATAGCATTCTCTTGTCCCCAGGTGTCTTGGAGGGGTTTTCGCACCATGTTTAAGAAATATGAAATTAGAGAGCAGCCGTACTGAAAACTTTTGCCTCGGTTACCTTTCATTTAGTAGCTTTTGTTTTGTTGCCTTTTTTTAAGATTCAACCGAGACTGGAGGTACCACAAAGAAGAGAGAGTGTGGATCACAAGGGCGCCGGGAATGGAGCCAACAATAAAGACCAACACTTATGAGAGGGGGACATACTACTTCTTTGACTGTCTTAACTGGAGGAAGGTAGCTAAGGTAAAGGTATTGGTTTGAGTATCCACTACCTTTATATACTAACATTTCAATGGAAGACACTAGGTCATCTTTTTTTCTGATTGTGCGCTGCACTAACCCTGTAAGTCTTTAGCTGTGGACCAGCCTGTAGTAGAGGTGTGTTATGTGTGTGTCCGATGTGCCACCTAGCATGTTTGTTTAGTGTGACCGTTAGCTGTGCTTGTCTTATTACATACCTGGAGAGGTACATCAATACATTTACTTGCAAAGGAGCAAGTAAAGGTTCATTCTGCACTGATAACGTAGAAAAAGAAAAACATCTGCAGCATTCGAGAGAAGGCTTGCCAGCCAAAACGCCACTCTTACTTTTTTCAACTTTTTAGTGCAGATCGTGCCTTTATTTATCATACTCCTCTACCTGTGTTTGAAGTTTGTTAACCAATGTGTGTTTACATTCACGTCTTTTCTGATCCCTCATTACCATGCCATCATCACATTGTTTCATATCTTTATACAATATTTGACCTTCTAATGCTTATTTTTCTTAGGCCTTTTTCAAGGAATACATGACTAACCTACAGGGGGCAGATAAAAAAATAGAGAAACCATTTTTAAGTCACTTAATAGGGCTTTGGTTCACCGTGTATGGTAGAATTGCCTCTATGTGCCACTATGAGAGTCTACCAGTTACTGGAATCTTCCAGGAGAGATGCAGCACCATTGTTTTATGAGAAAGTTGATAAACTCACGCCTGGTTAATGGAGGTCCAAAACGCTAACAGTGCTTGATTGGGTTTTGATGTGCGGACTGAGAATGACGTACTGTATAGCTAGAATCGGTGTCATGCCCATCAAACCACAGGGTGACCACCTGCACATTGTCATCCTGGAAGACACCCCTCCAGGCAGGAAAGAAAAGCTGTAACATGGAGTGGAGATGATCACTCCATGTCATTAAGCAGTGAGTAACATTGATCTTGCCATTTGAAGGTATGAGAGCACATAAACCGTACTGGGACAATGTGCTCTTCAGAATTGCAGAACCAATGCAACACTTTGCTTTTAGAACCAAGCACTGGATAGCACAGTTCTTCAGGTTGGTGCCACACTTGTACTGATCCATTTAGCAAAAAACATGGTGAAGAACGATTCATCTGACCATCTCTCACTTCTCCACTGTAGTAGTGCATTGCCAGGTGTGATGAGCTGTTCATGCACTGCTGTTCAACTGTAAGCTCCCATTCTGTGGAGGTCTTGGTGTTTATGTTGAAACTGACTGCTTGTGTCCCAGGTTGAAATATGCAGTCAGCTATTCTGCAGTTGCTCGTTTGTTTTGTCTTACACTTTGAATTAATGCATAAATATCACAGTCTTGGAGGATGTGCTTCTACACACTATTGCACTTTGCTGGTGATGTCTTTGCCTGGGAGGTCCATGCTGACGTGGCCTTAGAAATAGCTGCTCGTGAAACATCAGCAAGTTGAGCAGTCTTGGCCACTGAAGCTTCTGTCCAGCTCACTCCAACAATCGCCTCTCTTCAAAGTCACTGAGCTTTCTTGTTGTAGCCAGAATTATAGACATCTAAGCTGGGCTGTTATTTTTCTTATGAACGCATGAGCAACACCTATGTGGATGCCTTTGCTTTCAGTATATATGGTGTCCCTCATTTACTCATTATTTCGTTTTTACTGTACATCCATTTTACCTAACAGCATGATGCTGTCAGGTTTGCAGAGCCTCCTTCTATATGTTCCTTTAATGCTCTGGAATTATTAATCAAAAGGTAAAATAAATGGGTTATTGCAGAGCTGTGAACCTCTCTGCTGAGGTTGTAAAATCCATGGACATCCTGGAAGAAGTTAACATTCCTGCTACAGGTTTTGGAGTTATACGGAGCATAGTATTTTGCTGACATTAGAATTGTGTACAGTTTTGGAAGGATTCTTTATATTTAAACTGTAGTCATGAGTTTTGTTACTATAATGAATTTTGTAAAGCTTTTCTTTCCTGAGTTCTCACCCAAGGTGCAGACTATGCTGTAAAACCGGGAAATTAATTAGTTACTTCATGTCCTTTATATTTCTATATATTTAAGTAAATTTACATTTTCAAGTTCAAGACACTTTTCCTGTTTCACACATCTGTTGAATAACTTTTGTGGCCTGTGTAGGTCAGGTGATGCTTCAGGTTTCACATTGGTTGGAGAAAGCTCAGTATGTTTTGATTTTCTTAATGTACTGGAACATGTTCCGAAATATCCATCCATTTTGTATCTGCTTCATCTGATACAGGGCTGTGGGAGCCGTAGACTGTCCCAGCAAGCAATAGGCACAAAACAGGCTAGACACTGGACAGAATGGCAGGCCATCGTAGGGCACACACAGATACAAACACGGACACACTCACATCAGGGATGAGTTTCCTCCAGTTAACCCTACCAGTGTGTCTTTGGACTGTGGGAGGAAACCAGAGCACCTGAAGGAAACCCACATGAACATGAGGCGAACATACAAACTCCGCACAGATATCACCCAAGGTCTGAAATTGAACCCATGGTCCCAGCACTACGTGGCACCAGTGGTAATCACTGCACCACTGTGCCACCCTGTTCTGAAACATTTGCTTCATATCCATTTCTCGTTCACTGTTTCTGCACCTTATTCTGGTCCGTTAAGATCTCGCGTGTGACCCGAGTGGAGTTGTTTTAATCCTTAAAGTGACTATTTGGACATTGAGGTAAAAAAATGGAGCAGGCTTTCAGCATTGACAGACTGAGCTGCCTTTTCACCTGGAGAGTGTCGTTAAAATGCAGCAAACTGTTAAAAGATAAAAGAAAATGCCATTAATATCTCAACACTTTGGAAGAAAGCACGTGAAACAGCAGCTTGTTGCAGATTAGCAACTTTCCTAATCGGCTTCATCAGAAAGCCCAGGCACTTAAGTCTTCTCCTTGTTTCACAGTGTTTGGAATATGTCTGAGGCTCTGCTATAGAGCTGTCAGGCACTTGTATGATTTTTGGTGTCACATTTCAGACATCAATGTAATCTCAATCGATTTCTTCCCATGTTTCAGAGTGAGGCCCTTTTAATTCCTTCTTCTACAATTTCTAGCTGCAGCAAAAATAGTAAGGCTTGTAATGAATCAAGTGATGCATTTTGTTGGATGGAGTGTGAGCAAGTAATCTCTTTATCTTTTCTTAATTATTCTTCATATATGGAGCATTTTTTAATTTTGTTACAAAAGTTCTGTACTAGAAGCTTTTTATTCTTCTCTTTACAGTGTTAATAGCCAGATAAGGTACAGTTAACAATGGCAGATGCTACAGAATTCAATAGTACGTACACAACCTATAATCTGATATGAAGAGTAATGAGATGTTAGTTTTTAAATACAACGTATGGCTCGTTTTCATTCGTTGTTGTCAAAGTGAGCATTTGAGCCCCTTCCTTATTCCCTGAGTATTTCTTTTTCTGCATGTTGGGCTTAGTTATGCAAGTCCTGCTTTCCCCTAACTGAGCCAGTTCATTCTCTTCTGGTCACGTAAACAAGGTGTCAATTTCTCTTGCTTTTCTTATCACAGCCTGTACCTTATAAGCATTCGGACAACAGCTGCATGGTTCTTCGCATGTCTCAGGAAAAGCAAGGGTCTTTTGCCTCTAGATTTAAAACTCTTAGGAGACTCTTCCAATGTAGCTATTGTACTTTATCCCTTAAAAATACATCAGCAAGTCAAAAAGAGAAGTCAAAGCAGGACAGTAAGATTGCAGGCTCACTGGGGGAACAGGCTCGTCACCTAGAGAGGGCCGGCGGCGAGAGGATAAGTGTAGCATTCTCTAATACCCAAAATGTGTGGTAAAATAAAACTCCACTTCTTTTTTTACAGATACCTTTGTCACCTGGAAAGACGACTAAACAGTTTGTGTTGTGTGTGTTTGCTTTCAGGAGTTTCACCTGGAATATGACAAACTAGAAGAAAGGCCTCATGTGCCATCGACTTTCAACTATAACCCAGCTCAGCAAGCCTTCTAAAAGACTTCCCTGTTCATGGGGTATGGCTGTCTCAGCACATTACTCACTGAAACTGCAGAAACTGATGTGGCTCAGGCATCCTGGTTTTTATTCCTTGAGGATCTGGCAATTGACTTAGGCAGAGGGTTCACCATTTCGAGGGTCCTGCCTTATTGATTATGTGCTGCCCAACACCTAAGCTTCTTCTTTTATTTTTATTCCGTTTTTTTTTTTAGTTTGAGCAGGGTCTGAATTTTGTTTACGCCTCTTTTCAAATGCCCGTTTGTTCAAAGGCAGGAACACTGACAAAATAAAAAAAAGGTTTATGCTTAATTTTCCAAAGTGTTAAAAAAAACCCAACAAAATAACAACAAAGACCAGAAAAAAAATGCAATGTTCATTGTAGCACTATTGGTAATAAAAAACACAAAAATTGTTTGTGCATTTTTTATGTGAAGATACTTCTCGTATTTTGTTTGGAAAGATAAGCAGCCTGTACACTTTTTTTTCGTTATTTTTTTTTCCTCCACCTCTTCCCTTACCCTCCTTTGCAAATCCCTCTCCCTGCCCCAACCCGTTCCCACACCTTTCTTGAAGGGCGATTTCTGCCTAGCTTAATACGAGACTGTTTGAGTGAACGTTATTGCTGCAACGTCTGGACAGCTCTCCAGGGTTGTGCATTACTGAGCTTCATCGTTCCAGAATGAGCAAAACACTGTCCAGTCTTTGTTACGATTTTGTAATAAACGTGTACATTTTTTTAATTTTTGGACATCACATGAATAAAGATATGTATGTACGAATGTGTATATATTATATATATATGACATCTATTTTGGAAAATACTTGCCCTGCTGTACCTCATTTTTAGGAGGTGTGCATGGATGCAATACATGGAAACAGGACATTCTGGAACTGCTGGTCTGGGGACCATGGTGTCGCCCTGTGCACTTAAAACAAAACGGGCCAGATTTTCAGCAACCAAGGACATCCATACCCAACTGAACACAACGGGATTCGAGGAAGAGAACTGAGGCATTTCACTCTGGCTGTTTGCACAGCAGCATTTCATAGGAAAAAAAAAACAAATAAAAAAATAAACAGATCAATCTTGTATTTTCTGACCACGTTAAAGCTTCTTCTCTTTGTAATAAAGTAGAAAAGCTCTCCTGACTGCAGTGTTGAGTTTGATTTAAGAATGCTTGCCAAAAGTCACACTATTATGCATCCAGATATAGAGCACTTGGGGAGGGAGGTTCGGGGCTTACAGTATTGCAGGATGGGAAGAGACGAAGCCAGTGATTTTAGGACACGGTTGATGAATTTGACACTTGCTGAAAATGTTATAGAACTAGGTAGTAATTTGAACTCCCTCCCCTGACTCGACAGCTCTTTGGTTGTGGTGTAATTGCAGAAAAGCAGTATCAGATGTATCAAATTGGTTTTGTGGATGCCACATCAAAGTGGGCTTTTTCTTTTTTTTTGGTGCAAATTCTTGTAATTGAGTCAGGAGATATTTGTGGACTAGCGAGTGGCTTCTTAGGCATGACTTGTAAACTTTGCAGATATCTCAAAGTTTAAGCTACTAGATACCTGACAAAGAAAAGCTGTAAAATCATTTACATTGTTCCTTTCCACAGCTTTTCTAGGTGGGCTTGGACATTTGAGAGGCTTTTAAGGTGACTGTTAAGGTCAGCTTTTCATTCTGAACACAATGCAACAGCTTTTTTTTTGTTCCCTTAACAGGGTTTTGGCACCCAAAGGAATTGTGCATTCTGTGTACCCTCAGAGGCATTGTAGCACTATTTCTACAGCCCAAGGGGTAACAGAGATGATTGCAGAAACTGTATGCTCTCTAAATAGTGAGGCAGATCTGAGGATTGACTGCTTGTGCTATATCTGCTGTGCAAAAAGCAGATTGCTACAATGGGACTTGTATACAGAACCTCTTCTATGAGGCTTAGAGCTGTGGGGTCAGATTTGAGTCAATGCTTTTGTTTGGCCTTTTTTCATTTTGTGGTTGTGCTCTGAATTTTTCTATAAGACATTTTTAGAGTCGTTTGATTTTTCATTTCCCTCATGTCTAGGCTTTCGTTTTTTAAATAGTTCTGCAGAGAAGATTAAATAGTTTTTTTTTAACTGGGAGGCAAACAGTCTGGCCTAAATAAAGATGGTTTTATTTTTGGGGTTTTAATTGTTTTAACTTTAACTGAGTTAATTCAACTGGTCGAACTCCTTCAGCTGATCTGCTGTGTGGTGGGACTGCTGGCACAGAGTGGCTGCTGTGTGTTACCCAGGTGGGTGCTGTCAGTCAAGTGGGTCCTTTCCTTTATGTAATAACGCTATAGAAATGCACAGGATTATTGTTAAGTGTTTAGGACAAAACGCTGTTTTATGCATGAGCACAAACTTGAAAAATAAGATCCGCTTTTGAAACAATGGTTGATCGGTAAGAATGCTATATTTGCGAGTTAAAGGTATATGAGAATGTTGATGTGATTCTCCGGTTATTTTTGCTGGTGGGGCTTGTTCATGTCCTCTAGCAAGCACAGTGAAATACAAAATACTGAAATATTGAGAGGTTTTCAGAGTTCAGAACCTTTTCATTGCATTTCTGTTTGCGTTGGATTGTTTATATGGATGGCTCCTGTCTTTCCTTCTGAGTGCAAGAAATGTGAAGATAAAGATTCCACGTAGTGCCCTGCAGTGGACTGGCATTCCATCAAGGGTATATCCTGTCTTGCTCATGTTGCACGCTGGGATAGGCTCTGGCTGCTACACGACCCTGTATTGAAAAAAAGCAGTTAACCTTAGGAAACATATTTCAGACGTATTTTCTTTTTAGCCAGTCCGTTGAAGTCATTGTGTATTAAATCTGAATTTCTGAATCACACTTGAAACAGCACTTGGGTTATGACTGTGAGCCCTTTTTTTCCAGAGTTTGCTCTCTCCCTGCTCCAAGTGTTTTAGAGAGTCTTGCAGCACCACAAGAAATCCCCGTCATGGACTTGTAGTTGGCTTTTACATAATATTATTAGTATAGGTCTCACCCTGTGCTCTGAATAAGCTTTTAGTAGAACCTCTCAGTAGTCCCCATTTCTGCTTCCACTCTTACTGTTTCTAACAAGAACAGTTACAAATTCCTTTACAAAAATAAGAGGAGGCCATTCGACCCATCTAGCCCATTTGGTAGTAGTTAATGGAATTGGGAGTCCAGGATTGACTTTGGCAATGCCTTTCAGGGTTTTGATGGCTGTATCCGTTCCCCTCGTACTCTTCTCTGTTATAGACTAAAAGGATTCAGTTCCTTCAGTCATCAATGTTGGACATTTAGTTATTAACTGGTAAGCTGGTGTGATTTGTGCTCTATGGCCTTTGTACTTCCACATTGATGTACCAGCCCAGTTCCAGTATTCTAGTGTGTTCCGCTGATGGTTCAGCAAAACCTCCTTTTACCAAGTTCGTTGTCGTTTTGAAGTCGGCAGGCTTGAGAGTTTACTCTGGAAAATCCAATTGGAGCTTGACATCTACTTAAGTTGTGAAGTAAAGTATCTACAACCTCTGAAGTCTAAGACTAGGTAAAATCAGTTTATCTTCTCTACAGGTTCATGGAGAAGCGCAGTCCAAAGAGCTTTTCGGTCTTAACATCTTTGCTGTCCTCAGATTCCAGTGTCGCTGGAAATTCCTTTCCGGCTTCTCCAAATGTGGCTGCTTGACAGCAACAAACTGCCTGAGCAGGACACCCTCATCTGGTGGAGAAGCAAGGAAGACAGACCTGAGTCGATGGGCAGATGGCTACTTGAGCTCCAGCAACATGGGGATATGCTGATAAAGTAGTGTCAAGCCTGTGCTCCACTGTCTGCTGGACTCTTTCGAAGGTGAGATTCACCTCCTGTCTTGCTTCACTTTGCTCTCACTGAGCGCACAATCTAACAAAGTAGATGTTGCCTCAAAGCACTGTGACCCTGGCGGAAGGAATGGTTCTAAGTCCTTTCTCAGCTTTCAATTTATTTATTTTTTGTTTTAAAAGTGTACGGAGCCAATCTTCATTTCTTAAAAGCCCATTCTAACGCAGTCCCTGCCGATGTTCTAGTTACTTCTCATCCCCGTTATGAAACCCCCACTGGCTGTCACTCTTCTAAGGCATTACTTTCAGGTCTCGTGAAACAATTAAAATACTACGTTTTCATTGTTCTGTAATTGAAAAAATAATTCAGTTTTATTGATCTCTCCAAACAGGCTAGGAAGATATCTTGCTGGGAAAACGCATTTGATTAGTTAATGTGAATCCAAGTTTCCAATACCATTTTATGGAGGGAATTTGGAATATTATGACAACTGAAGTGTCTTAAACACTTACCGATACCATAAAGGGTTAAAATACTGCCCTAGACTTCACCAAGTTATTTAAATAGTAAATTGTGAAAGATCTGGTTTGGTTTCAATTACTATAGTGATTTTTTTATAAACAGTGGTGTAAACGGTTGAAAAGAAGAACCGCTTCCATTAATTAGAAACAAATGAGTGCTAAAGAAAGTATTGTAGCAACAATTTGGGGCATAATGTTTCCTAAGGTGTAAATTGTTTGAACTTTTAGGCCTTAAAAGCACCAGTCATCTGGTTGAAGAGGTTGTAAAGCAGCTAAAAAAATGCTGGTGTCATTCAATTGTATTTAATAAACTGTCTACCACCAAGTTTGTATCCAGATTCAACCTAAAATACAGTGCTGGTTATTCCATTGTGTAATTTAATCAACCACAGAATTCTTCATATTCATGCATTTCTGATTCCCGTAGAAAGTGAATGAGCTGTGCTGCTTTTCACACGGCATCGCTGTCAGTTTATATCCAAATCAAAGTCAACTTTATTGCCAAACCAACCCTTTGAGATGTTAGGAATTTTTTGTGGTGTGCTTGACCAGAGCAAAGATACAAGAAAAGAATGAAAAATCGTTAACTTATCCAGCATACTACCTAGTGCTACATTACAGTGAAGACAGAATACATACATTTACCAATAAATACAATATTAAATACTTTTATAATTGTGTCGACTCTTCCAGAACCGCTCTGTTCTCTGATCTGATTTGATCTTAGCCTTCTTCCAGGGGGAAGGAGCTGAAAGAGGGTAAAGGGTGGGTGGGAGTGGTCGCTCATACTGTCATTTTCAGAGGTCTTAGATTTAAACGTGTTGCATATATGGAAGTAGCCGATGATAAGTGACAGCCATCACTGCTCATTCACGAAGCACTGTGCTCCATTCTATCCAGCTGTTTTCCTTCCTAAGTGACTACGTTCCCCTTACCAGACTGTCAGTTGTCCTGTGAAAATAGACCATGGCTTCCTGAGACACAACCAACTTTCTGAGCTGCCTGACAAAATAGTCTCTTATGGGCTTTCTTCACTAAGTGGTGTGCACTAGCCTCCCATTTCAAGGTGGGGGAGGTTGTTGTGCCAAGAAGCATAAAGATATCTATCTTCTCCACCATATGACTGTCTAACACAAGAAGTTGTACTTCATTCCTGTCACGGCTAAAATCATAGATTACCTTTTTTGGTTTTACCAACATTGGGCCAGAGATTGTTTAGACTGCACCAGCTCACTAAAGCAAAAATAAGGAATATTTATTGAGAGAAAATAAAATTAGACTGCAGGCTGCTGATTTCTTTGTCTCAGAAGGAGAGTTAACTGCTTACAGTACTTAAATGTAACAGCCTTAAATGTACTTTGATTGGCTTACAGGCATAAATCTTATAATAATAATAATAATAAACTTTATTTTATATAGCGCCTTTAAAGGTGGCTTCTCAAAGCGCTTTACAGGATGACAATAACAATAAATAAGAAGACTACAACAATAAATAAGAAAAATTTCACAAGACAGGACACAATTATAATTACAGCAATACAACAATAACAATAGAGGAGACCGTGGAAGATGGTATTAAGAAGAGCAGAGGGGTGAAGAATGGAACCAGTTAAGTAAAGGCTTTTCTGAAAAGGAGGGTTTTGAGTCTGGATTTGAAGGAGTTTAGAGAAGGTGACTCTCTAATATCCTTGGGCAAGGAGTTCCAGAGCTTGGGGGCATAGCAGGAGAAGGCCCTGTCGCCCATACAATGTAGACGGGCTTGGGGGACAGTCAGGAGGGCAGAATTTGAAGAGCGGAGGTTGCGAGGTGGGGAGTAGGGCGATAAAAGTTCAGACAGGTATTGAGGTGCCAAGCCATGTAAAGCCTTGTAGGTGAGCATGAGGATTTTAAAGTCTACGCGGAATTTGACCGGAAGCCAGTGCAAGGACTCCAGGATAGGAGTAATGTGAACACTTGCACTAGATCTGGTCAGGATTCTGGCTGCTGAATTTTGGACATACTGCAGCTTGTTCAGAGTAGATTTAGATACCCCAGGGAGCAGAGCATTGCAGTAGTCAATTCGAGAGAATACAAATATGTTGATCAGCTTTTCAGCCACAGTTAATGATAGCATAGGGCGTAGTCTTGCGATATTTCTAAGGTGAAAAAAAGATGTTTTGACAGTATGCTGTACATGTGGGTCGAATGTTAAGCCAGAATCGAATATAACCCCAAGGTTTTTCAATTTTGATTGGAGCTCAAGTACAGAGCCATCTACAGACAGGGTTACAGGACTGGCTTTGCGAAGTTGATGGGGGGTACCAATAAGCATGACTTCAGTCTTGTCACAGTTAAGATGAAGGAAGTTTTGAGTCATCCAAATTTTTATGTCAGAGATGCAATTAGATAGAATAGAGACAGCCACATCAGTGTCGGGTTTGGTATGGATGTATATTTGAGTATCGTCAGCGTAAAAATGAAAGCTGAGGCCATGTGATCTTAAAAGCTGACCAAGTGGGAACATGTAAATGCTGAAGAGCAAGGGGCCCAGTATTGAGCCCTGAGGGACACCAGACTTGACAAGACCAATTTCAGACCTGTATCCATTGAGAGAGACAAAGTGACAGCGATCAGTGAGGTAAGACTTAAACCATTTGAGGGCAGTGTCAGAGACTCCAAACACAGTCTCGAGACGAGAAAGCAAGATGTTATGGTCAACAGTGTCAAAGGCAGCACTGAGATCAAGAAGGATGAGTATGGAAAGAGAACCAGAATCAGAAGCTATTAGGAGATCGTTGGTGACTTTGACTAGGGCGGTTTCTGTGCTGTGAAGTTGACGGAAGCCAGATTTGGTCAAATCTTCTCTTGACCAAAGGTGTTTGGATTCACAAGTGCTAGCAGACAAATTGCTTTGTGTAGCAGAACTAATGTCAAAGGGCACTTATGGTATTAATTATGAACATAACATTGTTTAAGGTTTAAATCTTTGCTTTCTATTTTTTAAAGGCAGCAATGGTAACCACTGCACCACCTGCGAGCATTCATTAATGGAATAATAATAATTGTCAAATGATCTTGAAACATGATTTCTTCCTTAAAGTGATTTAAATTGTATCGAGTATACTGTAAATCCATAAGTTCTAGCCTTAAATGGAAATTAAATCAAGACCACTTTTGTTTGAGAGAAAATGTATTTTGAAATGGTACATGACAAAACCATGTGCTGTACTACACAAATTCTGAAATTCCATCTATGCATATTTGCTCTTGGGTCAAGTGCACAGGAAACCATTGCTTGACGTCATAGAGTCAGGATAAGTAACACCTGGAAGCTCCTGCTCTAGCAGGGCGAAGGTAAAGGAGGTGGAAAGTGGAAAAAAGAGACCAGCTGGGAGTAGGCTGTTTTCTGTACTTGATTAATGTACAGTAGGTGTCCTTTTAAAATATTAGATTTCCAGATACCACTATGTTAGGGAGAAAATGCCATCTCTGTTTATTTGCAAAGAAACTTTTTAATGCATACATGTAGCATGATATATTAAATAAACCCACTATAAATGTTAAATGTGTTACTTCTGTGAAATTGGATATTCAACCTTTCATTACTGACTAACCCCAGCAGAGGGCGATCTGTAATCACTTAAAGCACCAGACTGAAGTCGAGTTGCCTTCAGATTCTATCCTAGTGTTTTATGCACTGATACCGTGGATCAGTACAACACTCACAATACTTATCTAAAGGGATAAAACAAACATAGCAGATGGTGTTAGTTGACCTTTTTCTGCTTCTTTGTCAGGAAAATTCAACATTTTAACCTTGAGCTTCACTGGAGGGAAGAAACTGATTTGAAATAGGCTTTCATACAATAGCTTCAGGAAATCTAACTTCATGGTAGCTGTGTTCTGTCTTTGGAAAGTAAAGTATTTGTCGCCACCAATCAGTAGGGAGAAAAAGTATATGTTTATGCTGATCAGGTTGGCAGAGGATAATTAACTATTCTTTTTTAAGATTAACATCTGTGTGCATTTAGCAATCTAATTAAATGAGCTATAAACCAAAATAGAATAACTAATGTAGGAACTTAAAGTTTGCACTAAACCCTAAACATTCAGGACACATTTATTACTGTATCACTTCAGTCATGTATTTCACTAGCACATTTTTTCCCAATGAGGTAGAGAAATAATGCGGAGGTACGTTTATTGTGTCTTCGCCAAAAGACAGAAATGGATTTAAACATCTTTTTGCACGTTCTGAATAACAATTTAAGCCCATTAAAATCAACTGATTTCAAATAGGGTTGCTAAATAATGCAGTATTTGCGAAGGTGTGATTTTTGGGTTCTTCTCTGGGAGTCTGCTCTTCAGTAACAAGCGATGAATGATTGCTGATGGGCACTCCTGTCCTATCACAGATATTGCTGCTTTTAATGGAGCTTAACACTCTCTTCAATGTACTTCCCTGGATACCTAAACATGATTCTGTTACTGATGCATTTTATCGCATTTCTTGTGCAAGTTATCTAAGACTTGACGTGTTGCACCGACCTGCATCACCGTCTCTGGGCTTCTTGGAGGTTGCAAGACATCAGATTTAATCAACAATTTCTTATTAAGTATAGCACCTCTGGAAATCTGCTATCCCTAATCAGTTCTAAAGTCTCTCATTATACACGGTGCGAGAGATTTTATCCCCTTCTCTAATTCACAACTGAATGCCTGCACTCCAAACTGCCCCTGTGTACTGTCCAACGCCTTCATGTTTATTTCACGAACAGTGGTTCTGTTTTTAATATTTAATGTACATCTCATTAGTGAATGATTGATAATGCCATGGCATTGAACAGCCCTATGGGGCTCAACAGTCAGGAGGTCTACCAGCGACAGGACAACAGGGAAGAAACAGAAACGACTCGTCAATTATTACCGCTCTACAGTGGCTCTACTGTGAAATATTTACTTAATTGGATGAGTATTCTAGGTTAAAAAAACATTGAATCCTTTTAACATTTTGCCCCGAGGTGCAGTAAAGCAGCAGGCCCTAGTGTTAAAAAACACTACCGATTAATTATAGAAAACATCAAACCTTAAAACCTGTTCCATTGCACTTCCTTTGTAGTCCAGTAATCCGTCACTCCAATACAGAGTCACGGAGGAGCCAGAGCCCATCCTGGAAAGCTACTCCCATAATGTATTCAGAAGTTCAATGTGTATTGTGTTCTTCTTGCTTTATTTTTTTCTGTTTGTGTTGAAAAAGTGTGGACTAGAGTAATTACTACCAATTAATTTAATTACTGCCAATTAATTACTACCACTTAGGAGTTCAGAAAAAAGGAATGACAACTATAGTTCTACTAGATTTGTGTGCCTTTGAGTGCCAAAGGCAGAGTATTCCTGTCAAATTCCAATATTATTCCAAAATACCTCTATAATATTAAAATCCTAGATAATCTGTGACTATCAAGAAAGCCGGCTCTTAAACACTTAAGGGTTTTGATCCGTACAAGTGATTATTAAGTAATGCTACATTGACATATTAGATGAAATACTGTATAGTTGTCTTGCCAAATTCGTTTAATTAAAACAATGTAATTTTCACTTCTGTAACGCTTAAAACATATGCTGCAAGTGGCTTATATTTAACAGTTTACACAGAAGGACAAATATTTTTGTTGAAGTAAAGGTATTCATTCCTTTTTAGCATTCGCCTCCTATTTTGTTATATTTGGAATTGAGTGTGTGTATGTGACTCCTCTGAATTGCCTAACTTTGAGCCGCTTGTCTTTTGTCACTGAATATGTGGCCCCAGACAGGGGGTTTGTTCCCAATTGGAGAAGAGGAGGCTCCATCACCATGACCACACTGCAGGTTTGAACGTTCCCAGTAAGTCACTTACTAGAGAGCCCCAGTCCTACATATGACCACCAATTAAGGGCACAGGATGTGGATGTGACCCAAGAATATCTAAGCATATCTTCCAGATTTCTCTCTATTGTTCAGCAAAAGGCTAGAATCTTTAAGGTACACAGTTAATCAGAAAGTAGCCAGGCATTGTATGGGTATTTGAAGTCAAGACTGATCTTGAGAGAATTGAAGATAACACTATTCCAGTTTGCAGCAGGATGATTTTGGAGATAATAAGGATAGTTAGCAAGACCTGTATTGTTAAATTAATTGTGAAACGTTTGTCTGATGTTAAAGGAGGCAAGAAAAAGTTTCTTTTTTAACTTGCAGCCCCACTCCACGTACGGATATTTATGAAATCTGTTGCCCTTTTTTTAAATTAGATATTTAATCTTTTTTACTTCATGTGCATTATGATAAGGAACCCCTTGGCCAGCTTTAAAATGGCTGACAGGTATATAAAGATAACAGCACCAAACAGTTCAAGAACAGCACTGAAGCGTGCCTCTGTTAAATTGAAAGTCAGCTTAAATGAATTAAAGAAATTGCTATAAGCTCATTGCAATGTGTTCTAGCAACAGGCAACAGACTAGTCTTGCAGGGAATTCAAAATGAGGTGGCAGAGAAATAGGCAGCTAATCAAAATGCATCAGTTTTTCATGTACTGTACGCATTTGGAACCGAAAACATAAACTTGTCTAATATTTGAAAGTCATGCAAAAAGATCTTCGGAGTGCAAAAAGTCATACTGCTAGCGCTGTTTTGTGCTGTTTTTTATTAAGAGCAATACAACACTGCTAAGACATATTCATGGTTACTGACAAATCCTATAATCAATTTCTTATGGCACAGTGATAAGAAATTGATTATAGGATTTGTCAGTAAACATGAATATTCATGTATCCCATCATACTCCAGGTTGCCATGACCCCTACCAGGTGTAAGTACTTTCTGCTAACAGATGGATGGATATCCCATCAGATTTGTAAATTTCTACTAGTGATTTGGGTTGTGAAGTGTTGGAGGAGGCAAGCAAATTTATGTTGTCATCTGTTTCCAAGGAAAGTTATGATTACATCTGAACTTTCATTCAACAATACCGACACCAAGCCTTGGTTAATAAAGCAAAAAGTCTTTAAACGAAGCACAGATGTAGCCCTTTTAAACCTGATTGTTATTACCGAGTGCTATTCAGCATTTGTTCTCTTGTGGTCTAACAGGTTTTGAAACACTGTTATTTATGGAGTCAGGTGTTTCTACTCAAAACGTAAAACATAACTCTGTCACATTTACTTCCTACCCCATGACCTGCTGGTCTGTCTGCTTCAGTCTCTGAGATCTCCTTTTCCTTAGTGACAGTCAACTACGCTGTCCACTAGGTGCTGTTGAGGACTGGCCTCTCGCATGAAGTGATAAATTAGTTTTCTTCCATTGGGATTCATTGTTCTTTTCTTAAATGTAGAAGTACTATCAGAGTGGTACTCAGGTTGGAAACTTGCTTGCAACAGTTATATCCACCCTTGCCAGTATCTGAGTTGGAAAAAGCACAGTCACTACGTTTCATGACTCTGCAGAGCCCTTGACAACTCAGTGAGAAAATTATTACAATTAAGCAGATCAACACAACCCGTTTTTCATTTTTACTTAAGGTTCAGCACCACCCATTGATTGGATCAGTTTGCTAACCACCTTTTCAGCACCACCCATTAATTGATTGGATCAGTTTGCTTACCACCTTTTACATTAAGCACAGTTAATGTGTCAGAGACCTAAAACCTGCTCGTTTGTGGTCTGTGTAGTTGATCCAGTAAAAATGGATGGATATTGGAGCAGATGATAATACAGTATGATGTGCATACACACAAGATTAAATAAAAAGAATTAATAATAAGCACTTTAGACACTAAATTGCTGCTCTTCAGTTGGCTTTAATTAGGAAACATTCTTAATTCGTGGTTATCCAGTTCTTTCATAAAGCAAAATGATAAAACCGAATATTAACGAGAACGAACTCCGAAACTACCGTGCTCACATACAGACGTTCAAGCTGTTGTTTTTTTTCTTTCTCCTGTCGTGTTAGCAAGCACATCAGTTCCTTTCTGAAAACTAGGGCACCAGTTAGAAGTCTGTCCGAAGCTGCAATGAACTCGAATCCTGGAAGGAATAAAGTCGTAAAGGTAAGTGAGGACTTGCACGCAAACCGGTAGAGATACCGACGTGAAAAACGTCCAGGAAAGAGCTGATGTGAGTCCTGCATCTTTTAAAACACGTGTTTGTCGCAGACCGCCGTAATCAACATAGCATCTGTTGAGCAATTTAAATATATACGGAATTATTTATTTTGCATCTGTAAACTGAAGGCTTTACGTTTTTGTAGGCCCAGAATTATGGTGTTTTATCGTGTGCGGTGCAGAAAGATTACCCTAAGCTTTATAAAGCCGTAGATCCACTTATGTAAACAATAGGGATAACCATTGGAAATACGAAAATATAAAAACATTATTATGAAAAGTGTGAGTTGCTGTTCCTAAACATTATACATTTAAAAAGACTACAGATAAGATTAAATAATTCAATATATTACATCGTTTAATCAATAATACTGTACTTGTGCCTTCACATCCTTTGGACAAACATACACGATATGTTAATGACTTCTTTTTAATTTTTTTCAATTGCAGGTAGGGACGGGAAAAGACGTTTATAACTAATATGGCAATACAGATCAATTTTAACTGGATTATATAGAATGTTTTTACGATTCTTTTTAATGGGAATTAAAAAGCAATGAGCAAGGCTGGTGTCAAAAATCGTATCTCAGAAACGTTTTGCTCTTTATCCGAATACAGCAGCGTCTCCTTTAAACGAGCTGACACTATTTGCACAGGTGACAACGTTGACACTGCTTGAGAAACAATTTGTTGGCGAGATGCCGCTTTAAAAATTGTCAACGGTGCTGAGCGAGAGATGTCTACTGTTGCGGTTCCAGCGGCGCTCGGAAATGCGTTCAACTCATTGTATCATTTCAGACATATGAATATCTCAGTCATCGCGATATTGGGAGTTGCCGACTTCTGTTGCTTCAAGGTTTTGAAGTTTGAAGTTAGGAGTGTTAGTTTTTTCAGCACACGTAGGTCCTAGTTGGGACCAGAATACTATTTCTACAGCACCAGGCAGACGGCGGTGATGGACAGACTGCTGCTCACCAACATCTGATCGCCAGTCTAGAGCCGTATTTACTCAGAACTCTGTGCTAGTTCTACATAAGAAGCTTATCTAATCCCAGATGTAGCTTTCAGCAAAGTCCAAATGTGAGTGGACTGCCGAGATCGAAATCAGAAGGCACGCTCGGGAAAGGACTGCTGCAAAGAAGCGTTTTGCCAAGTTACAGTTGCAGTGGTATAGGGGTGTCATAAATCAAAAGCGATCGCGGAGTTCGCCTGCGAAAGAAGTTTCACCAGCTACTTCTTCACGGTCCTAGATATTGGCACAGGTGGAGAAAGACTTGCCTTCTTCACTAGATATAAATTGGTTTAATGCTCGTGATCACCGCGCTGCCGAGGACTGATGGCGAAGATCAGAGTGTCTTATGAGTACTCGGAGGCGGAAGATAAAAGCATCAGACTCGGGCTCTTTCTGATTATCTGTGGCATCGTGTCCCTCTTCATTCTGGGGTTCTGCTGGCTGAATCCCACCATTCAGAATATGCAGTGCAAGGCGGCGAACTGCACCGTGATCTCTGTGCAGCAGAACGGGGAAATGTTCGAGTGCACTTTCACGTGCGGGACGGATTGTAAAGGCACCTCGCTGTACCCCTGTCTCCAGATCTTCGTGAATAACTCAGAGTCCAACTCCACCGCTTTGCTGCATTACGACGAACAGCAACTTGTAATGAACCCAAAGGTAAGTCTAGATTGTAGACCCAGTGCCATCGAGGTGTGAACGCTACACATGCCTGCGTGCACAAGCACACACAACACTAAACCTTGTTTTTGTCACTTTGATCTGTCTTTTATTAATATAATTCTGCCTGTTGCAATATAAAAAAAAACATCAGATTGCTCATCTTTCGGACAACGATATTTCTCACATCACAGGTGGAGTGTAGAGCTTGATTACTGTTGCTAGCGGTTTACTAAGGAAATATTGTTTCGGCATTATTTTGTTGTTGATGTTTTAGAACAAACAGCAGATGGCTTTGCAGCTCAAGGGTGCCTATTTGCAGACAGTAGGGTGAAATAACGTGAGACCAGCTCAAGAATGAGTTGAATTCATTTTCCATTTGCACCAGTGGTATTGTAATGATATATACTGTCAATTGTTTCTCTTATGTAGTGAAGCATTTTCTTTGGGTCGAGTTCAACACACGAGAGGCATATACACCTTTTTCATTGTTTTTGCCTTGACACAGTGCTGAGAAGACTTTTTGGAACTAATGTAGACCTACTAGGTGTGTACAATGTTTGATTAATTCTGTGCCTTAAAACGTCTTGTTCTTATAGCCACATACTCTTGAAGCAGACAGTGAATACAGCTGTGTGAATTAAGCCAGTGTTTGCTTCAAGAGTTCTATAAAGAAAATGCATTTGCCTGTTATTGTGAATGATGTCAGTATCAACTACATTTTCTCAACGGAATTGTAAAACTGGTGAGAAAAAAATCAGTCAAAGCCATCAGGACTGTATAGGGAATATTCATTGAGGTCTAAAACTCCCTTCTGAAATTATTATGTACATGCAATCTTGAGGGTGTGTCAGATAGACTTAAAAATACTTAAATCATTTAAAATATCAAAATATAATTGAATTATGCTGTTGTCTTTCTTGCAAAAGAATACGTTTAATTATATTAGTATAGCAGCTGTAGGGGTGGCAATAACTATTGCAGTGCCAATGGAAGCAAACCTTTAATGTAAATTATAAATCATAAGTGTGAAACACCACCCGTTGCTTCTTCAAGGGCTTCATTTACTAAGAACTTCCTTAAGGTTGTAATCATTATCAACTAAGAAAAAAGCCTCAGACTAGTAGTTTTTGACCATATCAATACTCATGTTTATTTGCCACAAAAAATATTTTTTTATAGCTGAAGACTGAGCATTATTGTGTATGACTTATCTTTAACATGGAGGCCTTTTGAAATATTAAAAGAAGAATGTTTTATAATGTAATAGAAATTAACAGGTGTCTGTCTGCTTGTGTATAAAATGAATGATAGAGTATGTACTGTATAAATGGATACAATGATGTATTACAACACAACTCTTTGGTCGTACAGTAGTATAAAGCCTGGAAATTTTAATTGTGCTGTGAAAACGATAGATTTGGATATTACTGCAATCATAGCATATGATTCAGACTAGTGTACCACACTACACAGGGGTATTCTTTGGCACCAGTGAGAGCTGTTGTGTGGTGTTCTGTTTCATGCTTGGGGAAGAATCACAGAGATTTTCCTCTGTCATGTCTGTTGGTTATTGGGGATGGGTTTAGAAATAATACATCTTTAATGACAAAATTAATGGTGCACAGTAGGAGGCCCCCATTCTTCTTTGCCACCACTTAAATATAAGAATCTTCCATAAACAGCAAGTTCAGTAGATTTGTTTATGTGTAGTGTAAAAGGACATTGGGTATCCTGAAGACCCTACTAGCCTCATACCTGCCAACACACAGCTGAGTAACATGCAAGATAGATTTTATTGTTGATCAGTGTCAGATTAGCATAGGAGCCACTTTCTTTGATAATATGCTAGAACAATGAAATAAATAGTGGACTGTAATTTTCATAATGAAAACAAAGATGGAATTAAATAACTTGTGGATGGGAATCCTAGATTAACAGAAGCTAGTTTCCAGAAATTGAAATGCATTCAATGTCATAAAAAGGCACTTGAGCTGATGGCCTTTGTTAAGGGTAGTTTTAATTACGGAGTTATTTGAGTTGAGGGCGTGCTTTGAAAAGGTTAACGTGAAGGATCATCATTTTTCCCTTAAAAACTGTTGTATAATCAATTTTTGTGTCTGCTTGCTAAACTGCTGACAGACCTCTAATGTGATTCCCCAGTATGGAGATGCATTGAAAAGCTATTGAAAATGTGCCAAATGCTCATTATGGTTATATCACTTAGAAATTAATTTCTAAAGGAAAACAGGAGTCATTGCCACAGTTGACAGTTATTCACTTCTGATAATTACTTGCGGTAGCAGTTAACTGGCAAGCTCCAGGGCGCGAGGGTTATCAGTTGATCCTGACGTTAAAGCAAGGCGTTGGCTCATCTGAAAGGTCTGACTGTCACAGTGAGCCGCGCGGCTCTGCGCTGCGGAGTTGTGCCGGGAGCACTGATCTATTGCCATTGTCATTTACAGGAGATTAAACTCCAGGACTGGGGTTAGAATTCAGTGTCTGGATACCAGCAGGTCCACTGGAAAGGTCACAGCTCTTTTCTTGAAGCAGTGTTATTTCTGCAGGCTCTTGGAGTTCAGGAGCAGTTGTTTATGCAGTAAGTGGCAAGAAGAAGGAGTAATTTCCATTGATTTTAGCTGTGTCTCAAAAATGCAACAGGAATAATTAAATTATTATTCATGTTTAATACTACAGCATACAAGGCAGAGTTACCCTATTGGGTCATTAAGGGTCAGGCTCGCATTGAAGCAACTCATACTCTGTGCAATTAATGATTAATGCAGTTTTGAGCAGAAGTGCTTTTTTTAGTCTTGAAATCACTGCAATTTCAAAAATCTAAAAAAAATTCTAAAGCTCTATGAATTGCCTGTACTGCTTAAGGGATTATAAGGATTTTGAACTAAACACAGTTATTTAAAAGGACCAGTGTTAGTATGAAAGTTTGTGGTAAAATTATTTTCTGAATGGCTTAAATGTCAGATAAGGACATTAATGCCTTTGGCTGCAATCATCTTATTATTTTTACGGCAGTTTTTCATTTGCAATGCAGTGAGTATTGATAACAGAAGGCATCTTTATTTTGAACTTCTTAAGAAAAGGGTGACCTTTTGAAAGGCCAGGTAATCAAAGAACAAGCTTCTATGAGCCACGTTGCTAGTAGTTTTATTAGGCATCTGTAGTAATGAGTCATACTGGAAATTTAAGCATCACGTGCCCATGCCATGATCTGAAGTGTACTGCAAAACTGTCCCTGGCTTATTACGCTCACATTAAAAGCAAGACAAAGGTAGTGGTCTGAAATCAACATGCATCACAAAAAAATTAAAACAAGAGGAAAAAAAGGCTTGTCAGATCTTTTAGATTGTGTTTAGAGGCACTCTTGCAAATATCAGACACACTTTTTCATGTTTATCCCTTTTCAGAGAGTAGACATGGGTGGATATACAGTAAGAGTCATAGTAGATGAGTCAAGGGATATTGCTGCCATTGGCCTTGCTGTGAGTCTACACCTGTGTCTGTGTGTATCCTGTGATGACTGGCGTCCCCTCCAGGGTGTATCCTGCCTTCTGCCCCTTGCTTGCCAAGATAGACTCCGGCTCCCTTGAGCCTGTATTGGATAAAGCTGTTGGAAAGATGTGGATGGATATCACTTCACCTCATTTATGGTTGGCCTAGAGCTGCTGCCTTGTAGCTCCAGAGTCCTGGCTTCAGTTCTTGTCTGTGGGTCCTTTTGTGTGGAGTTTGCATGTTCTCCCTTTGCCTTCTCTAGGAATTGTAGTTTTCTCCCATCTCACAAAGACTTGTTGAAAGGTTGACAGACTATACCAAACTGCCTGTTTTGTGAAGGGCGAGAGTGGAGTCTCTTAACTCATTAATTTCTGCTTTTTGAGTTGCCCTACTACAGTGCTGATCCTGACATGTTTGGGACTATATAGCCAAACATCAGCTACTGATGCTTTTTTGTTTAAGATTGTTATTAAATTACAGGTTTCCATTCCTTTCACGTCTCTTTCATGATTCCAGCTGTATATGTTTTTAACAAAATACCTTCCCAATTTGATGTTATGGCATATTTCATTCACACTTAGAATACACAGTTTAAATCTCAGTTTCCGACCCACTGCATTACCCATTCATACTGTTATTGCTCTGAAAATCTCATCTCTGCCCAGCATTAGAGAGCAGGTGTGTAGGGGGTGGGTTGCTGTGCTGGAGGAGAATGTGACCCATTCAGAACAGCTCCAAATTACGTCAATAAACAGACATTCTGCCGAGCCAGAGATTTAATTAATGCCAGAGTTAATAGCAAGCAGTACAGTATGTCAGCATTACTAAAATATACTACTAAATTGCCTGTAATTGGCTTTTTCTTTTCTGTCTAATTATAAGTTGCAAAGCATTAATACTTTCAAAAGTCTTAGAAATTACTTTTCTGATTTTGTTTAATTATACTTTAAAACACTGATCATGGTGTTTGGATACAAAATACTCATTGCACAGCAGTTCTATCCAATTCAATTTATGTGGGCAGCAGGCTCTCATATAAATTGAACTGACCAGGGCAGAAAAAAAAGATTAATATTATTTTCTCTTGAGTTTCTTGGAAAATGCTAATGAATACAATTATATAATTAACTTGTGTCGTCTTGCTACACTGCTTTGAGTAAGCAACAAGTATAACTCTAATACACACAATGTGAAAGGTTTGATAGTCTCTCATAACAGTTAATTTTATGGTTATTATATACTATAAGATTAAGATATATGGAGGTGGATTGAGAACTAGCTAATAAACAAGAAACAGCAAGTGATCTCAAGGGGCATGACCTCTTACTGGGCAGATTGAAGATGTTCTCTTTCACATGTATAATCAAAGATTTAAATTCTGATATAGTCAACAAACATCTTCAATTTATAGATAATACAAAAAGACGGTGAACAGAAAAACACGGAAACAGACACTAAAAAGGAACATTTCGGATGCACCAGAAGAAATGTTTATCATACAAAGTACTGTGGGTAACTAGAACAGCCTTCCCAGACTGTTGGTTGGGGCCGAAACTCTGGGCTGTTTCACAAAAAGAATGGATAAAACTTTAACATCACCTAAACTCCTAAACAAGCAAGATGGGTCAAATTGCCTTATCTCATTTGCAGCCTTTCTTAGGTTCTTAAGTTATTACATCTCTCTGTGTATGTTAAATCAAGAAAACACAGGGTGAAGTGTCTGCTTTCCAGATTTATGGTTTGTATACAGGAGCATTCAGCTCATAAATCCTAAAATGGATGAAAACTGCTATTCCTTAGAAGTTGTATGTGCTTCCTTAGGTGTACAATGAAAAAAGTAAGACTGGATAAAAATGGAATGTGAATACAGCATCTCCAGATGTACAAATTACAGCACATGTACAGTATTCATGGCTGTGTTTACCTCTCTTCTTTGTTTTGCATTATGCTCTTTTGCTCTCAGCAGTTTGCTGTAACCATGGTAACAAAGTGTGACACAAAAAGTAATTTTTGGTATGATGGTGGACTAGACTGAGAGATCATCAGTCAAGCTCTGTTTACATGTGAAGAAATGCAAACGATGGGAGGGCACATGATCTATCTTGTTCATTTAGTAATTTACAGTAGATAACTGAAACTAAGATTTTGTACATTGGGTTCCAGTAGTTCTAGATTTTGGGCCTTAACCACTTGACTTTTGCTTAAGGCCCAAAATGTGATGAAGTTATGGGTTCCAGATACCTATGACTTTTTTTATACAGAAATGTTTCCTATTCTTTGTCATAATTAAATTCTCTTAGC
This sequence comes from Lepisosteus platostomus, assembly GCF_059453375.1. Taxonomy (NCBI): domain Eukaryota; kingdom Metazoa; phylum Chordata; class Actinopteri; order Semionotiformes; family Lepisosteidae; genus Lepisosteus; species Lepisosteus platostomus. The sequence goes on along the minus strand of NC_142619.1, from coordinate 28,093,988 downwards.
TTCTGTTTTGACAGTCTGTCCTTATTTTGGTAGTGAATGTGAAACAATCCCTTGGGTTCACCTTCTGTATACCCTTTTTTATACGTGGAAGTTTTTAACTCAGGTTTGGGAGGGACAAGGCCAATTTCACCCAACTGTTTTAAATCACTATATATATATACTCTAATGTATATATGTCTCTTGCAAACACTTCTTTTCACTATTTGTTACAATCATCAATTTTCCAACAAGTGTTGGACCAGCTCCAAATAACAAAAAAAAGAAAAATATTCTACTTGTCTTGCATTTTGCCTCAGGCATTATTTGTCTATAGGTAGACTGTGCTCCAAGATGCAAAGAAGAGAAGAGAAAACAAGAAGGAATGTATATTATATGTCCCTCATTTGCTTCGTGCATTACTTCTTTATATGCTTCAGACTACAAAAAGCAGAAAGAAATATGTTATACTTGTCTCATGTCTTGTGGATTAATTTAACACATGGAGAATGTGCTTTACAATTATAAAAAAACACTTTTAAATAAAAAGACAGAAGGAAGAGAAAACTTCTACTGTATGTGTGTGTCTCCGTGTAACTTTTCAAACTCAACAAGAAAACAACCTACACTGTAAGACAGATGGAAAAAAAATTCAGCTGTGTCCTTTTTAAAATATATTTCCCTTTCTGTATTGATTTGCAAGTGTGCTCAAAGAACTTTTGGACCCAAACAAGAATCTCCAGCGTCTTATAATCAGCCTGCTGTTTTGTCTTCATCTGTTGCTGAATCGGTCCTGCTGCATTTTCCATTACTTCAGTCCCTGACATCAAAGACCGAACTCTAGCTAGGTGGCAAGGGACTCACTGCAATCATGCAATTCCCTTCAAAAAGGAACATTTGAATTTTTTTTCTCTCTCTACCTCTCTGAAGACCATAACAAGCAGACTTTGCCATCAAGCATTCATCCACCTCCAGCAATTATGTCACCCAGCACACAGCTAGACTGCAATTATCAAAAGGGCTCCTGTGTTGCCCCTACTGCCACCCTCAGGACCTTTCACTCAATCTTGCCCCTTTGTTTTTGTTTCTCTTAACATTTGCTCTTCACAGTGTGGCTCTGTTTTTCCTGCTATTTGCTTACTATCCCTGCTGTTTCTGCTCTCTCTCGTTTTTCTCATCTTCTTGTTCATTAATTTAATCTCTTTTCTGTCCTGTGCTCTCTTGTGCTTCTATCCCTGGCATCCAACGTGGCCCAATCGCAATGTCTTAGGACCCTCTTGGTCCCTGCTGGTCCTGATGTCATTCACAGTAATGGGTCTGTCCGGCATCCTAGCCTAGCCTAGTCCGGCTCAGTCCGATGGCAACCTACAGCATCTAATGTCTGCCTTCTCTTACTAACACGATTTCACCTTTCCTCCTGCCACTATCCCCGGTGTCCAACACCGCCCAATGCCTTTGGTGTCTTCAGCCCCAGGTTCCTGCCTCTCAGCCCCTGATGCTCCTAATGCCACTCTGGATCTGTCTCTGGCATCCTATCTGTGACCAAGTCAGCAGGTTTCAAGTACTGGCATTTCCCTTGTTGAATTATATAATTATATCCAGTGATTGTCATCGTCTTTCTTTGGGGTCTCAGATAGAAACAAATGTTTGTTCTCAAAGTGGCTTTCAATTAATCAATAGTCAGTCGGTGCCATACATATCCCAATCTATTTAAAAATCGGTGAGGCTCTCTCTAGTTCTGAAGTTCCGTCGATTAATTAGAAATACCTTATCCTGACCACTTTCACCTTTGCAAAATTTCAACAAAAATCTGGATTTTTCACTGAACAGCTTTTTGAACAGCCTTCTTAGCAGTTCCTCAAGATATTCTTTAGCATTTAAGAAGATGTATCTGGTCTTTACACGCATAGATTTGGACCAGTACTGATGTCCTGAAGCAAGCGTCCCTGCGGCTTTTCATCCTGTACCTGTACGTTCCTTCTGTCTGTCTCGGCACTGGTGGTTTGGGGGGGGTTCAACCCTCCTTGCCCTGTAGCCAGGAGGCATTCCCTTAACCAAGCGGGTTAAGCTAAACCATATTCTTAAATACTCACTTGGACTAACTGTAATTATAGAAATTTGAAATATAAAAAGTTACCATATGGTGGTCACAATACCCCAGTGGCTCTATCACATCTGTTCTTTTTATTTGTATCCTGGGTGTTTAAAATTATTTGCTCAGTAAGATTCTTTTCTAACTGGTGTTTTTACAAACTGACTTAAGGAAGAATCCTTAACAAAGACCACCACATCTGTATTCCCTCTCACAATATCCCTGTTTACCTGTGGAAAGTTGAAAACCCTATTTAACATAAAGTTAGCTTTGAGTAGGGGGTCTGCATCAATTTTCACGAGCTATACAAGAACAAGGAAAGTTTCATTCCATGTTGAAAATAGACAGGAGAAAGAACTTTTCAGATGTAAAATCTTCAGGTGTAAATAAGAGACAGAAAGGTTGCAGGGATGTAAAGCATAGAAAAAACAAAAAATGAGAATGAGTGTCCAAATGAAGAGAAATTGGGGGATAGATACGAAATGATGAAATCTGTAAATGAATATAGAGTTTTTTTTTAAAGAAAAAATAATCATTGAGACAAGGAAGAAGTGAGATCCAAGTTTAACAATAATCTTGTGCTTCTGGAGTAAGAGTCCTGAAATCTTTGTAAAATACAGACAGAAAGTTCAGCGAAATCATGTCTAGGAGAGAGAAAATGAGGGAATCAGCTCTGAGAGCTCTTTGTTTCTCGCTGGTCTGACATACACCCTTCAACAGTCTTCCTGTTTCATTGATGTTAATGGCAGGTCATTTTAAATTACTCATTACACAATGTTCTCTGTGGTGATTTTGAAATGGCCTGAGAGGCCATTTATATGGGTGTTACTAGATTCTAGATAAGCACTGGTGATGCAGCAGCTTCTGTTTCTGGAGAAAGTGCCAATTGTGGATGGTTACTATTGGGTGGTGAAGGGAGCCATGGATAAGAAGGTTGCTCACATCTGGTGGTCTGCAGTATGAGATGATAGGTGGGTCCGAGAACAAGGTTCCACTTGAGGGGTATCTGTTTGGAATGGAAGAGTTCTCTCTGATGATCCTGAACATAGAGAGAGTGTTGCAGTGGATGGGAAGCAACAGTGGAATGTGGTCCTGGTGTCATGCTCACACGGCTTGCTGGACTGCGCGGCGAGCTAGTGGGGGCGCGGCAGCTCGTGACGTCGCCACCCACCCGTCTCCCATCTCTGTCCGTTTGCCCCAGGAAACGAATCACCTGGACTCGGTTTACTACCCCACCTTCCGGGTGCTCCTCAGAATAAATGCTTACACTCGGGAAACAGAGGGTGGGTGGGAGGTAGGGAGAGCCCTCCAGCGTCGTCTCTGAGCTGGTCCCCCGTGTTAGGCTTGCCTGTTTCCTAATGCGTGCTTTGTTCCTGATTGTATTCCCAGATCACCCCCCTCAGCTTTGTTTGCTGTGTGTCTCTGGCTTTGAACTCGGACTGAGCCCTGGACCTATCTGCCGGATCTTCCCCGGCCTTGTCTGCTACTGTCTCCCCCCCGGTTACGACCCTTCCCTTTCTTCGTTCGGATTTTCACCCTGCCCCGTGTTTGGCCTGCACTGCGCTCTGTGTCCCCAGCCTGTGACAGCAACACCCACTCAGGGCGCACGACCCCTGCTCAGCCCGTTTCCTGTACTCTGCACTCTTCTCACAGTTCCCCCGTGTTTCAGCTGCCTCTTGCTCAACAAGCAGTCCCGGATTGTGCTCCCAGTCTCACCTCTGGAACGTGTCTTTATACCTGGGTTTTAAAGTGACCTTTATAGTTCTAATGTTACCTTTGCTACATTCCTGGGCTCATCACGAAGTAAGCAACTTGTTCCTATGTCTGTTGTCTCTAGTGTGCCCCTACTGTTAAGACCTTAAAAGTTTTATTTTCTAGTTTAACTCACAAACAGTATTCAGTATGTAAGTGTATGTACTGTAGGTATTCAGACAGTTCTTATGGTACCCCACTTTGGACTTTACAAAATGCTGCATTTGCGGTTCTTAACTTAATGTGGTATTTAAACCCTGGACGTTCAAACTGTATACTTCTAAGAATAATAGACGGTACAGTAAATGCCACCAAAAGGTGAAGAGAAAAAACTGATTGATTGTTGATTGCATAAGTTTTCAGACATGCAAAGGCCATATTTGGTGGAAACATCTTTGGCGGCAATTGCAGTTGTAAGTCTTTTTGTGTAAAAAAACGTTGTACACAGGGTTGGTGCAGTTTTTAGATATTTGTCTTGGCAGATTGTCATTTTGCTTGTCTCGTTGTGCTTGGGGGTTGCTTATGTGCAGCATTTTTCAAGTCTCTCCACAGATTCCCAACAGGATTGAAGTGGGGACTTTGACAGGGGAACTCAAGGACATTGTTTCTTATTCTTAAGCCACTCAAGTTAACCCCTGTGATCTGGATCATTATCCTGCTGAAAGGTGAATTTTGTCCCAGTTTCAGGTCCTTCACAGCTTTTCTTCTTAAATATGCTTAAATTGTTTTGTTCAATCTATGTTTCCATCAGCTTTGACAAGCTTCCCAGTCTCTAATGCTGAGAAGCAGAACCACTGTAATCTGTGACAGTAGGGATGGTATGGAGTAGTGATGTACTATGTTTGGTCTGTGTCAGAAGTAATGGTTTACATTTTGACCAAAAAGTTTCAGTTTTGTTTCATCTTTAGTTTAAAGTATCACTTACTGTAGGGATAGTACTGTAGCGCTCTCGGGTTCACGTGGGTAGGCGCCCTTGCCGCTGCCGCCTCAGGTCAGCCCCCCACCGCTGGGGACTCGAACCCGGGCCTCCGGCAGCACTCAACAGGGACCCAGCCAGCTGAGCTAAAGGGAGTTCTCCCCTCAGCCCTGCGGCTATTCACAGGGAAGGGCAGTGACGTCACCTCGCTGGTAAGCCGGCTCGCACAACCTCTAATGTCGGCCGTATGCGTTACAGTTCTGTTTTCAGTTCCATACAAGCCCCCTGTATTGTGGAATGACCACAATATTGTTGACCCATAGACATTGTCTCCCATTTCAGCCATTGAACTCTGTAGCTCTTACAAAAAATCCAATGGCCTCATAGCGGCATCCTTAGCCACTTTCCTCCTTGCTTTACAGTTTGGACGATCTAGGCAGTGTCTGAGTGCTTTCCACTTCTTAATGAACTGATTTCACCGTGCTCAAAGGGATCTTAAATCATGTGACACACTATTACTGCACACAGGCAGAGGCTATTCAGCTTCTTCTTTGGCACATTAAGGTAATTTTGTGCACTTAATTTAGGTTTGCCACAACAAAGGGTTAAATACTCTGCACATATCTTTTCCCCAGTACATTGGTGCCCCCCCTGATTCGGATACAACACATCCTCCTCTTATATAGGTCACATTTGTTCTAGAAAACCCCAACATGTTAAATTTCCTCTTGATTCGCTTGCGTGTGGAAAATGGTAGAATTGCTAAGAAGACCTATAAATGTTCTGCCTTTTAGTTTTCAAGCTAAAACCTTAAATTTGTCAGGCAGAATTGTCAGCCTACCTTTTTGTTTGATATTTGTTCTTATCTGGAGCAAGATAACTTATTCCCTCTCACCTGCTGTGCTCTTTCTTAGGGAGGTCTTAGGCACCAGACAGGCAATACACTGTACAATATATAAGACTCCCTGTTGTTCTAAGAGAAAGTTTGCTTTCTCTCTGTCAGTCCTAGAAGCATATCAGGCAGGACTTTTTCCTCTCTTTTCAAATTGGCTAGGTGTATGTTTTTCACATCTGAAAATAAACCTTTAATATTTCACAAGCTTATTTTGCTACAATTTTTTAAACTTTTTATTTCAGTACAGATTAAATTGCTTTATATATAACCTTCATCTGTTTTCTTTATTTGTCCGAATCCCTTTCTTAAGTCCTAGCTGCATAGTTCCTAGCTTTGTGAAATTGTACTGTATATATAGAAAAATTACCACAAAGGTAGAACATGCAAATTTAGATATTCAACAAGTGAGAAATGAAATATCAGGAAGATCCATGTGATACACTTCAACAAAGTGTTACTCAGCAGCTGTTACTTCAAAGCTGTTTCTCCTGTCCACACTGACATCTCTACACGGATGTGTGAGTTCAATGACTCATAGCAAACAAAATGTTTTCTTTCATTTTACCCCAAGACCTTTTAGCCTTACAAGAGACCACTGAATTTTGATCACCAGTATCCCTGAGTCAGTTACTGCTCCTGTCATCAGGTAGAAAACATGAGCTGCTGATGTGCCACTCCTCTCTTTTGTTAGACATCACCACACCCTTGCCTGATGTGTAGGTTATGTAATTGTGGTCTTTATTAATTATTAAACTATAATATTAGTGCCTATGAAGAACTGTACAAAATATATCAATATGGAAAGAATCATGCATGGCATTAAAGAGTTCAGTGATTTTAAAAGGACAGAAATTCCATGTTCTGCAAAAAATTGAACTTGTACTTCTTTGTACAGTATATGGAAAAAAAGCAATTAGTCATGCCAGGTCAGATCAATGAGCTGTTTTGTCAGCAGTGCAATCTTACATGACTGTTTCTGCATTATATGTAGCTATGGTACAATCTTCTTTAACCCTTTAACATTGCATTTTTAAGAGCTTTTGCAGGACATTGCAACGCAGTATTTTACATCAGGTAGCAATTTATCTAAACAAGCATGAAATAGTAATGTGAGCAGTATGCAAGTCATTAAAATAGGCGTTTGCATGATTGGTTTTCATTGTTGTATGTTAAAGTGTTTATCACTTTAATCACTCTTCTAGTGATGTGATTGGTGGTGGAGAGACACAGTAAGGTGTGTTGGGTATGCTGCCTGATGAGTTACCTAGACGTTTATTCTGTGCCATATAATCTGATTGCAATAATCATAGACCTAGATTCCTTTCTGTCTTTAGCTTTCCCTTCTCCCTCAGACAACAGCTACAATTCAAACACTAAAGAGTGAGTAAATTTCAGTCCCGTGCTGGCACCACACTTTCATAAAGCTACAGGAGTGTCAGGTGGAAACACAGCATTAAAATCACAAAGTTCTCCAGTGCTGTGAATGACCACAAGTCATGCAAAGTCTTAAAGCAAAAAAGAGGGGAAAAAACATAATATTGTAAATAATGTTGCCCCTTCAAGCATGATAGAGGCAGTTTTTAATCTCCATTGTGACAAAATCAATAATATCTTCTAGGTGGTTTTAGAAATGAAAATACAGATTTCATTATACTAGTTTGTACCCATTTCCACATCATCCTGCTCTTCAGGATTAGTGGTTCTCTTTGGCATGCAATAAAATCCCCTTTTTGAATATGAAGGCAAACCTGTTTCATTGTAACCGAATACAGGATTACTTAGCTAGTTCATCCTGAAAAAAAAAATCAATTCAGCATTAAGGGATGAATGATTTAGGTAGCGATTATTATAAAAAAATCTAATAGCAGATAAGTCTGTGGATCACAAAAAATAATATACTTTTGTGCTGGGTTGCTACGTTGTAGCAGTGGAAAACCACAGACTAGAGTTCTTGGTACAAAATTGATTTCTCAGATATAAAATGGCACATTATCTTTGCTGGCTATGAATGTTGATTTCACGGTCTTATAATTAGGAAAGACATGAATCTAAGCAGTAATTAGGAATGTGATTAATTCAATGTAAGTAATTATATTTAATTTGCCCCATAATCTCCATACAAAAAATATAGGTGTACAGCTAACATCTTATTTCCAGCATGTGAAACAGTTTTCTATTTCAATGTAAAGTAATAAGATAATATTTTAGCTCATTGCTCTTAAATGTTTTTGTGCTACATTTTTCAATCCCATTATCCCAGCCATTATTTGAGGAATCTCTTGTTTTGTGTGTTTGGGGAGGCAGGGGATTTACAGACGCTGGTTTTGAGCAAACAGATGGTAAATGGAAATCTCCAGAAATCTAATTTCAGAAATCTCAAATAATTTGTTTATATTAGATCTTTCCTGCGCGGAGTGACATTGAAAAATCGCTAAAGCTGACCAAACAGTAGCCAGACATCAGGAGGTACACTTTCAGCTTATTTACCCACTTATGATCACCTGGCATTAGTCACATAATAAAACTGTTTAAAGCTGCCGTGCTGTGTCAATATCGCTCTGCAATCACACGAGACAGTAACATGTTTTTTTCCCTTCCTAATGAACTGTGGGAATATCAGGCTGGGGTATCTGCCCCCACGGGACTCTCTTTTAGGAGGTGCTGATGAGTTTGGGAGTTTTGTTGTCACCCCCCCAAAAAAAAGCCACAGGCTTTACAAGTTATATGTTATATATGTTTTGGTAATTGTTGAAAGATAAACCTTTCACTATGAAACCTTATATATGCCGTGGGACTCCATGCAAACAAGTCTGCATCACATAGAAGGCAGTTCGTTTTATAATAATCAAAATGGAAATAAACCTCAAATGTCTCTGTCAAGAAGACATTTACTGTAAGTCTTTAGAGCACACGTAGTTAGTATTATTCCAGTAATTCTGATTTCATGTTTAAACATAACTGCATTGGCTCTTAGATTTATTTACTGTACAGTATGTGTTCAGTTTGAAGAGGGGCTCTTATAAATCAACCAGAAGGAAAATAAAAGGACAGAGAGGTGTTTTGGAGCTGCAGGGTGTGGCTCAGAATACCTAGTTTGTTAAATACCAGGAGAAAGTTTGAATAATATAGAGAAAATATGACAGGGAGGGCATGTTCATAGCAATCCTTAATCAGATCTCTAGAAATCTGAAAGCTGGAATCGCATGTTAAGAGCTCTTTACTGGATTCTGTCTAGACTTCTGTCTGCTTTGGTGTTAAACTCTGAATGCAATTCTCTACTCCATCATTAACAAGGGAAAAAAGAGACGTTTTTGGCAAAATAGAGTCCCGAAGTTTACAGTACCCCAGTCTGTTATGGATCCCTTGTCTGAGCTACTATAATTGCAAGCCATTCTTTTCATATGTCTTGCCTTAAAAGGGAAGAGTTTTCCGTGGTCCCTTGACTTCTTTGATCACACTAATCTCTACAGATCTAGACCAATGCATCAGCCTTGTTCTTCCTCACAGAACGAGAGCTGCAGAACTCTGGGAATGTCTGAGAGGCCTATATGGTCTTCCATGTGTAACTTGAAGAAATTGCCCCAGTCCCCCTTACAGTCCAATGTAACAACAGTTCAGCACTACCCACGGGGATAAACCTAAATTATGAGCCACTTCCACTTTGCCCAGAGAGTCATCTGAATGCTCTCACACAAACAAGGATCCATTTATTCAACATTAAGTGCACTTTGATTTAAAAAAAAAATGTCACAATGGCTCATTAGAACTGTTGAGGTTATATGAAGATAATGTTGAATACCATTTGAAATAGAAACAAAGGTGCTATCTATTTCTCTTTCCCATTACCTTTCAGGTATGTTTTCAAAGAGAAACAGTAAAAGAATGCAACATATTCTCATATGATCATGCTGTTATAATCAGCTTATAGTTAACAGGAGAATAATTTTAGCAATGCACGTTTAAATAAGCATTTGCCAGGCATTTTCTATTTGCTTGATAGCCTGTTCATGCTTTCTGCTACCTTTTCTGGTAGTACAGTAGGTCATTGATCAAGGCTGTAGATTTTGTCTGTTTTGGCTGAAGAATAGTTAGTTTTCTTGAAGGAGTAGGAATTCCTCGGAAGTCCAAGTCGAGGTCGTGGGGGAGACAGAACCTATCTTGGCAAACAGCGGGCCATGCCGGACACTCCCTGGATGGGACACCAGTCCATCGCAGGGCAGAGGTAGACACACACACACTTACACCCGGGCTGATTTTCCCAGAAGCCAGTTAACCTACTAGCTTGTCTTCAGACTGCGTGAGGAAGTGCCCATGCTTTCAGTGCTAGCCAACGCCCTACTGTGTCACCATACTGTCGTGCATTCTTATTTTTAAAATAAAAAAATGAGCCTTCTTACTTTGCTATTAATATCAGTCCCATCAGAGATCTTTTATTTTTGTTTTGAATAGACTTGACATCCTCATAATGTGAGATACAGTATAAATGCTAATTGAACAGCTTTCGCAGACAGCGTGATTAGATTTTTGATTGACTTGTTATGGACATTTTTTTTCCTCAGAGCTTAGCATGGCTTAATTATAGCATTAAAAACCTCCTTGATTGTTTTCTGCTTTGCTTTCACTTAATTTGCTAATTTCTAATTCACTGCATTTAATCTGCATACCGGATGCCTCACTCATGACTCCTCTGACAACACACTGAAATGTCACTTTCTTTGTGGTTTCTGAAATAATATTTTTTAATCATCCAGATGTAAAAGGAGAGTAGATTAAAGATATTATTCCTGAAATTGAAAATACTGAAAGTGCTCGACGGATATTACCCTTGACCCCTGAATCATAAAGAAGACTGCAGGTTTGTAATAAAAAAAAAGCTCATAAGAATATAAGAATGATTAGGAACAAAAGATGGTAATTCAGACTTTCTGGCTTGTTTACTTTTCAATGGCAAATTAATCCCAGGCTCTCATCTAGCCATTTCTTAAAAGGAAGTTTATTACATACTCCCACAACAGTTTGCATAAGGAAGTGCATCCCTGTCTTAGTCATATCACAGAAGTGGCTGGAGGGATAAAAGTTAGAACAGAGTGCTCGAACACTGTCATCACTCAAGCAAATGAAGGAGCTCTGTCAGCATTTTCATGAAGGGAGCATTTCAGACACTCCTTATATAGCGCTTATCAATGAGTACAGTGACCCACAGTGACACATTCTCACAGTCCCATCTGTAGACTGTGTGTTTTTCAAGACTTCTGGATGATTGATTACAGAGAGATTGTTCCCTTAGCTGAGCAGAAATTGATACTACAAAGATCTTCCAAAAACTTAGAAGCACCCTGTACTTGAAAAAGACAGCCATGGCCAACAGATGTTCATTTTCTTTTGTCTGTCCTTACTTCATTTATCTCAAGACTGTCACCCTCCTAAAACCTGTCCGGTCAATTTCAGCAAAAGCATAATTATTTACCTTCATCAGCACAATTCAATTAAGAAAACCTAACAACTTTTGCACTTTTTACTGGGCTAGATTCCTGCTATATGGGGTCAGCTCACTGGTATCTTTTGTCTTTATTTTCCATTAGTAGATTCCCTTAGGCCTGTCAGTACCACAGAACTTATCTTCCACACTGCTCCAGTCCATTCAGATTTCATTAAACACTGCCTAAGAATGGCATGGCTGACACTGTTTTGAATGACTGAGGCAGTATATTTTCACTTGCTGCTCCCTGTATGTGAGTTTCCAGCATGATATTAGACAGACAAAGGGATTCTAGCTGACAATGACAGTGTGTCATTGCTTTGAATGGAGTCTTGAAAGTTTGGGATTTGCAGTCATCTTCCATCAGTTTCAGGACACTGTATTAATAGGATACATGATTGTTAAACAAAGAACCTTGTCCGAGAGCTGTAAACACCATGATTTAAATGATGTGGAAGATGGAATACTGGCCTATATTCATCAAGTGTTTTCCGCCTAATCGATGACTGTCATATTTTCTGAAGGCAGTATACATTCATATAAGCTATGAATTTAATTAAGAATGATTTACACACACAACATCAGCATTTATCAAACAACCCATATGCTCTGTGCCCTAAAGCAATTTAGCTTTAATTTCTACATACAGTACATACATTTTAAAACAAGGATCTCTTGTTGTGCACTGTTTGTTAAAACATTCTTGGGCCATTGTATTATTCTCTAAAGAAATAACAAAAGAGTATTCCTTTTTACAATCATACATTATAGTCTCTGTATTACATAAAACATAACTTGCATAAATACAGTATATGGAAAAATGTATGTACTGTATAACTTCATGGATATATACAATGTTTGGTTAATGTTTTCACATAGATATTAAATAATACTTGCTGATTCTCAGTACTTTAATATTATTTACCACTCAAGGGGAGAGAAGTGAGTCACACTGGAGTGTAGATATCAGATAAACACATTACAAGTGTTGTGGTTTGACAGAAGGTTTGTTCAGCAGTACACACTTGTTAATGGTAATGATAGGAGCACTTATGCAATTTCCTACAGTTGCTCCTGTATGTTTCAGATTATATGGAAACCTGGAAGTAGATGTCTTATCTTCACTTCCATACATATAGTTTTCAATTCACCATCATTGGGTCTCTCACAGGCGGCATAGTGGTGTGGTGATTAGCATTGCTGCCTCACAATGCTGGGGTCGTTGAGTCAGTTCTGGATGTTGGGTACTGTCTGTGGGGAGTATGTATGTCATGCCCATGTAGTGTCCCTGTGAGTTTCTCCCAGGTGCTCCGGTTTTCTCTCCCACAGTTTTCATCTTCTTCTTTTTTTTGCACAGCCTTAGTCCCAGACTGTCCTGGGGTCAGCTGCTTTGGTTGCTCTTCTCCACTTGTCTCTGTCGAGCACATCTTCCTCACTCACTTCACATACCTCCATATCTTTTCTCACACAATCTATCCATCTCTTTCTAGGCCTGCCTCTTCTTCTGTTACCTTCCACCTCAAATTCCATTACCCTCTTTGTTACTTCCTCAACGTCCCTCCTCATGATATGTCCATACCACCGTAACCTCGCCTCTCGCATCTTCTCAACCACATCCACCACCCTACATTGTCTACGGATTTCTTCATTTCTGATCTTATCCTTCATTGAAATCTGTAGAATCCATCTCAACATCCTCATTTCAGTTCTTCTCATCAAGTTCTCTTCCCTCTTTCCAACTTTCTCTCCCACAGTCCAGGAGATTAATTGTGGAGAAACTGGCCCTGGTGTTAGTATGGATGTGTTTGTGCCCACCCTGTGATGGAGTGGTGTTTTATCTGGGGTGGTGTGCCCTGCACCAGGCTTTCTCCTGACCCAGTATTGGATGTAGTTAGAAAATGGACAGATGAGTCTCTCACTGCACTGCTCCATTCCGTGCTTGAATATCTTCGTGACATTCTACAGTATGTTTTTGCCAGGGGAATTTCACAGATACAAGACTTACTGTTCCCATGCAGTGGTTTATTTGATATTATTTAATATATCTTTATTAGAAATTGAATAACCTGAAACCATAGAGGGTGTAACATTCTGCTTGAATTTCTCGCTATGAACAAAAGCAAAATAATTGTGCCAGTAAGTACAAGATTATATGCAGGACTTGTCAAAAAAATGTCAAAGAAAAAGGAGAATTGTTTTTTGTGTACAATATTAAGCATTTCAAAATTTGCTTTCAGCAAAGAGAATGTTTTATTTTCTTTTTTTCCATTGATCTCAGACCATGAACCACAGTATTAGTTACTGCTTTTAGTTTTTGGTCCAAAGCCCAACAAAAGACATTTTTTTTAATATGAGTGAAATGCAAGAAGAGGAAGACAAAAGGCCATAAGATCCTTATGCAAATGCATAACAAGACAAGAAAAAAAGATTTATTTCAAGTGCAAAAAAGAATAAGCCTATGCAGTCTCCATTGCAATTTAGAAAAAAAACTGCTGGATGTACAGTAAGCCAAACATTATCAGAGATTATACCACAAAAGGAGAAAAAATGATAATGGCTCTCTATCTTCATTCAGAGAAATGATATACAGTATTACTACTGTCTCTTGTCACAGGTAGTGTGTGCCAGAAAATTATTACTAAGGTGCCAACAGTGATTGGATGCTAAATGTGATGATTTCAGCATAAATGAACCTTCAGTCTCTGTACAGAATTATGCAGTGTCTTTATGTATTGGTGCATTCTCATAGTGCAATCTGTTCCAACCAGCAGATTGCTTGGAGGTCACAGACGATGCGTATATGGGGGCAATTTTCATGCATGTGGTGACAAAGTTCACCACATTGAGATGATGATGAGTAGCTCACACAGCTTTAAAATGATTTAAGTGGTCATCCTAACAGCACAGCCAACCCAGGCCCAAGTGGAGCCACAGTATTGCACATTATGTTTGAGCTTTTAAGATGTCTATATACATGGAAACAATGTTAATTTGTGTTCATTGCATTAATTACAGTAAGTGTATCGATAACACCATCTCTCAATTCAAGGCTAAAACTATACTTTAATAGTTTACATCTTAAAAGGGTATTTGTTGTAAATGTATGTAGAGAGAACATCAGACCTTGCGCTGTTGTTGTACTCATTTATCTTCTTTCCTGAAACCTAACCACCAATGGTCCCCATCCAGCTTTAGGGAGCTTGGATAATTTTGCAAAGAACAGTGGACAAAAATTGTAGTGTGCATATGTGCAAAGCTGGCAGAGACTTATCCAATAAGAATTATGGCTGTAATTTCTGATGCCTCTTTCAAATGACTCAAAGGGTTTGAATAGTTATACAGTCAGTTATATTCGGTTTTATATTTATAATTAATTCAGGAGGATCTGTATTTTTTTTTCTCTTAGGGTGTATAATAAAATGGTCTCGACATTTGTGACGGTTCAGTGCAGAAAACTGTCATGAATAGCCAGATTCACATATAACCTCTATACAGTTGAATAATGTACTACAGTATGTAATATGTAAGGTTAAAAGACATAAGTAACCCTCCCATATATAATAATCAAATATTAACGCATTGGCTTTCAGTTAATTAAAATAACACTAATCGGCTACAACAAACAAAAGTAACCACAAACTTACAAACGTATAGTTATCAATTAAAATAAACATGAACCCCTCCTCTGCGTCCAGATGCCTGCACTTTCTCTCTCTATCTCTACGATTAACGTGCCCCCCTGTAAGAAAACTATCCGTGAGCCTGTAAGGTTCAGGTTTGTGCTGCTGACACAAATCCAGGTGCCGTTCAATAGTAAAACAAGACCATGATGAGATGTGCATGCTGGGTAGTACTTGGACAGGTAGAGACTCACAAGCTAGGTTCATCTCATGATCACAGTATGGTGCGTCACTAATTTGAAAGTTGTGGTTAACACCCTTAGGCTTGGTTTCCTTTGCTCTTCTTTCATCTAAGACTGCTTCTGCCCAACAGAATCACACAAAAGCGAATCACAACACAGATGTCGAGACCCTACTGTACATTATGATTCCATGTTGTAACTCAATAAATGGTAAAAAAAAAAAATCCAAGGTTCGTGAATGCTTTGACAGCCACTGTATATTCAGAAACTACCATGGGCTTACTGCTTTTGAACCCATGAAGGATTTCACTTCAAATCCTCCAGTAAAATGGCCTGCTGCATACATAGGTATACATTGGTGGTGGTGGAGGGGAGTCCCCATTACCTGTAAAGTGCTTTGAGTGGAGTGTCCAGAAAAGCGCTATATAAGTGTAAGCAATTATTATTATTATAGGTTTGGATTTACAGTAGGTTAACGTGGCTACAAAATCATCTAATGTAATCTGGAACGAAACCAGAGAAGGGTGAAAACCCACATGAACATGAAACGTGTAATCTGTAAAGAGACATCCAAGGCTAGATTTGAACTTGGGCCACTGGACCTGAGAGGCACTAGCTGCCCTGCTTTTAAATTAAATCCTGGAATTAACATCAGTGTATATTAACTGTCATGTGACATTCTTCCTAAAGTGTTCATAGAGCTGTTCTTCACTCCCAATTTTAACAGATACAGTAAGATTCTTAGATACATGGCTACATTGGTCATTCTGAAGGCATCCGTCAGAAATGACTTCATGTCTTCCCCCCTTGCCTATTAGCTTGGATTTTTTTAAAATAAAAAATCATTTGCAACAGAAATGGCACTATTTAAAGGACATGTGACATCTTAATGAGGAGATGCCTTTAAAAAGTACTCCTCGCCACCTTGACTTAATTAAAAAGCGTTTTGTTCTCTGGACACCTGCTACTATTTTAAGAAAGAAATACCGAACATTTCCAGTAGTAATGAGCAGGTGCTAAAGGGGTGAGTCAGAGTAGCCTTCCAGATCACCTGCATTTTTCTTTTTTCACATTTTCCGTCTGGCTTATAAGTTTGAATGTGTCATACATAGACATTTATATTGCCTACCAGCTAAAAAGTCCTTCAAAAACGTAGCCAGAAAAGAAGCAGGACTGAACTTTCATTGGTCATCACCCTCACCTAGAAATGTTTTTGCAGAGGCAATTTTTGCTTTAGGAGAAACACAAGCCATAAGACCCTGGAGCTCTGGATGACCAGAGCTGAGGAAAGCTGCCGGGAGGAGAAACATTGGAACACCATGAACCCCAAAACAGGATGTGATAAAACAACTTTGATCCTTGTGGGCCAGCTGGTTTCTGGTTCAGGTGGAAACCTGAGTTCTTAATTACCTAATTGATCTCATTATTTATTGAATTGGAAAAGTAGATGCCTTTCCTTGTTCTTAAGAACCTGGAGATTTAAAGAGCTATAAACCTGCTGGACAAGCAAGCTCAGTTGGCATGGAATGCCACAGGTTCTTTGGCTGTTTGAACTGCCATTGTTGTCTGAATTGTACCGAGGGTTGGCATGCCACTATATTAAAACAAGATCTTCTGCCGAGGAGCTCACCGAATAGGCTCTGCACAACCATATTGTGGCACTGTCAACTCCTGGTTCTGCAGGATGTCATAACTATTCATTCTCAAGCACTAGAGACCAAGAAACAAGGGTAAAGATAGAAAGGTTAATTAAAGGTTAAAGGTTAATTGGTTCAAAGGCCCTCCAGGACTACTACTAATCATCACCAACAATCTTGTGTTCACTCAAAAACTAAACACAAGCTCAAAGACCAGAAAAATTAACAATAATTGGTAAGATAAAGGAAGGTTCAGTGCTGAAGTAAGAGTGAACTATTGCACATTCTAAGCTTACCATCTTTTAAATGAGTGACAGCATTTGGAATTGCAGTAGATCTTGATATCGACTGTAGTAACAGTACCTGCGGATTGCATTATTGAGGAAAGGTCTGTGCGGTGATAATGTACACAAAAATGGTTTGATTCTATTTGGTGTTTAAAGACAGCGCAGGCATTTTAATTCTTCCAATAATGAAAAGAGTGGTCATGGTCAAAAAAACAGTACAGCATCAACAAAGAAATTGATATTTGAATTAGTCTGTTTCAAGCTGATCATGAATTCCACTGCTGGACATTATAGAGTTTGAACTCAGTTTTCTAACAGACCTAACAGTTCAAAGTCATCAAAGTTCAGGAACATATTAACTTAAAACATAAAATAACTCAATCTTTTCCCATAGGTTTTGTTTTATATTGTACAGTACAGTACAATGACTTATAAATGACTTATAAAAAGGGTTGTGATAATTGTGATGGAGCATTGTGGGAGATAAAAATTTTAATTAAATCCACTGCCCCCTTGCTCCTACGCATGACAAGGAGAGAAAGTGGTGTGAAGCTGTCAGAAGTACCTCCACTGAATCACAAACTACAGCACTCTGTGGCACAAGACCGGGCTGACACTGCATAGCCACTTCATCCTAATTTCTGTGGGACTCGTTCACAGTGCTTTTTACTCCGAAGTGTCATTAGCACCTGGATGATGACAGGATGAAATTTATATGCCAGCTACTGTTTATCCAGACATCATCAGAAAGGCACTTCTTCCTGGTGAAGGTCACTGTACCCAGAACCAGGCCAGGAATCCTAGGGCACACGACAGGACTACTCACAAGACATACGCAGAACTTCAGAGATGCCAATTAAAATAATAAACAGGTCTTTGGAAGTATATTGAAATAAAGAACAGACAGTGGGCTAAATGTTAAATAATTTTTACTGTCCCACGTGCTTTGGAGTTTAGACGTGTTTTGCAATAAAATAAATCCAATAGGAGTTTATGGGGAGGCATCATTTTTCAGAATTTCTTCGAACCACTACCTTGATTGAAAGAAAAAAACACCCCTATGCAATCTTTTCCTTTCTCTCCCTATTTCTGTTTCTTTTGCCTCCTTTTTCCACCTCTCTAAGATGTTTCAAGTAAATTAGAAAACCAAACCTGGCAAATTGGAAAAATGATTAATGATTTGATGCTTTGGAATGGATTTAGATCCGACAGTACTATGACTTGAGTGGTCTCCTTTATTTAGGTCATTCTGCAAGTCAGCTCGTGTCATCTCTGTGTAAACACTCACTAAGTGCAACGGAATTGCTCTTTGCGTCTGCACAATCTTGATGTACTGTAGCTAGTCGCCACAGACTCTTTTCACTTCATCTTCATATTAAAAGGTCTGGCAGACAGTTTTTAGTTTCCAGCTGGTTTCCTAGCATTTTGTTTATACCTGCAGCTGTCCAAAAATAGTTTTTCCGCATTCCCAAATGGTAAGAGCAAACAAATTCCACACTGTAGTTCTTAACTAATTTGGTCTGCAAGTTGCCAGCCAGACAGCTACATCCTTTTCTGACTATCCAAATCAATGTTTAAACTGTTTCACTTTACCACAGTGTTTTTACTGTCAGGTTACAGTTCTTGCTGTCACAGTTTCTTAGGATCATTTTTTAAGTTCTGAAACTTTGCTCCTACAGCATCAAATCTCCAACAAAAAATTAAGAGCTATGTTTCCCACACTCTTTTATACAAAAGAACTGCACACCCACTTTATCCCCAGTATTCTCATATACCCCTGGGAGTTGTAGTTATTGGGCACAGAGTCATACCCAAAGACTCCAAAATGTTGTCATGACAAAGTTGCATGGGGTATCCATTTTTTCTGCACCCTGGTTCCATAGTATTCCCCTTCTGTTACCCTGCCCCATGTTCTGTAAGAGTTCCCTTTGTTGTGGAGAACTGGGAAATATATTTAAGTATAGCACACTTTAACATGCATATATAATATAGCAGTTTAAATACGGTCTGTTTATTTTATGATTCAAAGTTAAATGTTACTTCAAAAGGGCAATACTTAAAGTAAGCTTTCTTCTGCTGTCTGACGTAGAATGTGACATTAATGTCTTGATATTAATTAACCATTAGAATAAACTATTAAGAGCTTTAGCCGTGAGTGGCAGGATATTTCCCCTTTCAGCATGTGGTCCTATCCAGAGAGCTGACTCTGCTGGAGTTGCTTAACTTTTACTTCTGTCCCTGAAGAGAACAGCGACTCACCACAATGGCCTCTGGGAATCCTTTCGTGGAATGAAAAGATAATTTCTAATTACAAAAGGAAGCAACTGAATGAAGGGAGCAGCTAGAGAGAGAGAGAAAGGTTTTCAAATCCCAACAGGCTTCTATTTAGTTTGAGAGCCAAGAAGAGTCCTAATCTTCATGCGCTGCTTCAGTTACCAACAGATTGCCTTATTAGATTTGTTGGTCAGAGATTTGGAATCACACAAGGAAAGGAGAAAGGAACTGGAGAAGGGAGATTATGTTTTGTAGAAGGAGCAGGTGGGCGCCAGGTGGTCTGTAGGAGCAGAGGAGTCTTCAGTTCCTGTTCACTGTTTACTTGTACAGTTCAGAAACGAGTGGATGCTTTGTTCCTTTTATCACATTGGCGACAGGCACTGCGTAATTGTAGACATCCGTTGAGGCATTCGAATCACTGTTGGGTCCGTGAAGATGAAATCCAGACTTTTGTTATAATAGAAAAAATGAAATTGGTTTCCTTGTCAGAAAACATTGTACGGGCAAGGGTGTAGCCATTGGTGTTCTTGGTTGGGCCGTCTCCCACCTGCCTTGCCCACCCATTCAGTAGTATGCAACATGTTGTGCACTGAAATGTTTTTTTTTAAATCACACCAGCAGGTTCTTTTTTCCAGTTGGATTGCCACACACAAACAAGGCATGAATAACAATTAGGACTTTCACATGGAATACAAAAGATACCAAAAGTTGGAGTTATGATAGAGACAAACCCTTTATATTTTACTCTTTATGATTGTTGCAACCTGGATATTGTCGCATTGTACACATTTAAGGTGTGTCTTCTGATGTTATGGTTTTTTTTTGCAGTTGTGGACATTTTTATGACTCATTAAGTTGTAACAGCATTGACAACTCCTAACTCCTAACTAATGATGGCAGTATTTTAATATGGCATTCAGACCTTTGCTTTTTGTCTTCTTTCCTGCGATATGGCTACAATTTTAGCAAGTGGAGTTTCATGTGAGATTAATCTTTGACTCTTTGACTTTGACTGTGATTCTCAGTTTTTACTTACAAATTTCTTTAAAAAAATGTATTAAGTTATGTATTTTTTTCTGGAAGCATTTACAATCATTTGTAAACAAATTGAACTCAAGTCAGTAAATTAACAGACCGCCATGCGACAACAAGAGGCTCGGGTATACAGGTTGACCTTGGGCTGCATATTATTCAACGTACTGTTTATAAATTCAGCTAAGGCAAAACAGGTTCCATAATAAAATTTAATTATTAATGTTATGATTAATTAACCAATATCTTAATTCATTTTATTATTTACTGTGTAGTTTGCTGTTCTGAACAGCACAGTATTTTAAATTCCTTAGGCCGATTTTCATGTATTATTTAATGTGTATTTTTTTAAGTGTATGCCACATTTGGTTTATAATTGTTCAGTTTATCATAGGTTTTTTAAAACATTTTTCATTAAACAAAATGTTTTTCTTCATAAATAGTTAATTGTAATTCTCTATTTGTATTCATGGAACAGCTAGAACAAAAGGGGTGTTTCAGACTTACAGTTAATCTTGGGTTGCACATGAACACAAGGACTGGGGTGTATATCCATCTCAGTGCTTGTGTAGACCATCCTCGGGCCCACTCAGCATTTAGAACCGGGCTCCACTGCTTTTTCTGGGCTACGCTT
Source organism: Lepisosteus platostomus (assembly GCF_059453375.1). Classification (NCBI taxonomy): domain Eukaryota; kingdom Metazoa; phylum Chordata; class Actinopteri; order Semionotiformes; family Lepisosteidae; genus Lepisosteus; species Lepisosteus platostomus. The sequence continues at coordinate 28,073,152 of NC_142619.1, read as the reverse complement.
TCCACGCCTTCACATTGGTCTAGCTGACTGACCCATGTTCCTTCCTTTGAGTTTGTTCACTTTCAGCCTGGCTTGCATAGTTTTGATCAAACCCATCCTGCTTTTCTTTATTTTGCGCATTTGAAGAAGAACTTTCCATGGCCCAGGGTATGCAGCAATGCCAAAACCCAAACGAGGAAGCTCATCCTGATATTGATCTGAGAAATCTGTTACTTAGCCTAGATTGTGACAAGTGCACTGTCCATAAATAATACTTAGGATCCCCCACAACTTCAATAAGAGGTGTATTAAATAGGTGTTGATTGAAGGAGGTACCCTCCCTGTCATGTAGCCTTTAAGAATTTTATATATTTGGCAGGAACAAAGCTGCGTTAGAAGGATAGAACAATTTCTACATTTCGGTATGGAGCTTTCAGCCTCTTGACAATAATTAGCAAGTGCGTGCATGCTTCCAGAATATTAAATTATAGAAGCTCAACCTAAGTGCTGCTCCGCTTGGGATTTCCTGAGCTGTATTCAAGAGAGTGAAGCTCAGTACATCCTCTTGTGTCGGAGGCTCTGTGGATTTGGTTTGGTTGAACCTAATGTGATTTTAAATGTTATACATTAAAACACAAATTGCTGTAATGCATGAAGGCATAGTGCTGGAAAATTGAATCCACTTCCGTGTCTCGTTTTGGAAACTGCCTCATTAAGGTGTGGCAATTCCTCTATATTTGGGTCTTGTGCTCTCCAGGATGCCCCAAGACATTTGCCATGTGTTTCCTGCATGGGGAACTCCTACTGTAGATGAGATTCTATCCCTTCACTATTTTGTTTTTTTTAGAGCAAATTGTAAACTGATGGAAACAGACCTCAGATGTGCAGCATTGGTGTAGGAGGGGTAGTGGGCAATGTCACATTTTTATTGTTATATTTAGAATGTCAGCACTTGTGTTGGTGTGAGTGATTGTCGATCGGGCTCTTATGTGCTTCTCAGCTTTCTGCTAAATCTTTTTAAACAAAATTTCCTGTGAGGATCAGCGCCTTGGTTGAAGCTCTTAATTAGATGAGAGCCAAGAGACGTGAGGCTCTCGCTCTTGCGCAACTGGTTACAAAATGCAAGTAAGAAGAGAGAAGAGTGGTCAATTGATCCATGGAGCATCTGAGGGTCTCTTCCTGAAATTATAATGGATCTAATTTGCTTTTAGTTGTCTCATTGGGTGGACAAATACACTTGCAAATGCACTTTAATCCACAAATGGTATCTTAAATTACTTCTGTTTCCTAGTTTGCTCAACCAGATAAACATAGGACCACAGCAGGAATCTCACTGAGAAGAGTATTTTGTCACTGACCTCTCAGATCTCTACTGAACAAAGTGAGCATCATCTCTTGATAAAACTCTTGTTTCTATTATAAGCTGAATATAACTTAAATACCTTTTGAACAGGTATTTCACATGATGTTCCTAGTACTCGTACCTACATATAGAACACTAATACTAATACTAGTGTTCTATATGTACAGTAAGTAATATGAAAGAGCAGTACTGTGAGGCTTCTGAAATCCCAAATTAGTTACTTTTTTCCCCTTAAATCTTAGGCCTGGTTGTAGTTACAGCACCATTTGATGAGCTGTCATAAGTTTTTTTTAGTGGTTATCAATCTTGACCGTAGTATGACAGAAGTATTAGTATGTTAAAAGATTTTTGGCAATGTTTTATTTGAACTGCTGCACAAGATATCACAGGCATAATGTCTTACAGGGATATGCGCAAATGATAAAGTGTACATAAGAGGTCATAACATTTGTTTTAGCATAATATATAGCTCTTGGTATGATAGAATACTAAAATTAATGTCAGTGACCCCCTTATGCACACATTGAGATTTTGAAGCTATTATGCAGCAACATTCAAATAAAGTGTTACTAGAATTTGACCTTTAAGTCTCAGATATTCTTGCCATTGACAGCCCAGTACTAGAAAATTAAACCCTAATAATGTAGCAACCATCTAATTTAGCATTATCTTAAAAATACACTAGAAGAATGTTGAGCAGGATGAATTCAACTGTAATTGAACATGTTGAATCAAACAAGGCTTTCAATGGTCGTGAGCAGTAGGCCATGAAGGCAGGACAGCTCTATAGAGGGGAGGGTAACTGTTCACCGGAATAAAATTTCTTCAATTTTATTTACATCAGCGGTCGTAGAAGTACAGTAGTTTAGCTGTCATTCACTCACCGAGCTTCACACGAAGCAATTATAACCTGGCGTACTGCCTCCAAACCTTTGGAGCCTTGCCTTTTTTTGTTTTTCAGCAACACCTGAATGAACTCAAAGATTTAGCCAGTGTAAAAGTAAGTGTTAAACTAAGCTTTGATACAAAATATCCTACATAACTCTTACGAACGTTGACCTTATTAACGTTGCCATAAATGCAGTTTCACAGTGGTATTAGCATTGTTTTTTATTGATTTTACCATGCAGTGCCATCCCTCCCTAGAATTTACCATGATCTCACTGTGAATTATTATAGTAGTTTACTGTTCTGTGGCTGTACTTTCATAAATCTCTGTTAACATTTAATAGGGAGTGGCCACAAGACAATTAGGTCTGTTGATTAAGTTCCCATTGATTTCTAATGCCATTAACCAGTCTCACATACTCTGAACACAGTGTATATTGAAGAGACATACAGAGGATGAGATTTATTAACAAGGACATTGGCCTGTCTGAGTGGATGTGTTTAGAGTGTTCTGTACTGCAGTATTGATCTAATCATCACACAGTGGTCAAAGGTCCTGAGCGAGTGATTTGGTGGAATAAACCTTGTGTGTTACATGAACAAAATGCTGCAGTTTACTGATGGTGCTAATCGACTGATGTCATTATTGGTCAAAATGATGACAGAGGGGAACTTTCCTCAATCTGCTTTGTACAGATGAAATCTAGTGATGAAGAAGTACACTGCTGAATTATAGTGGTCCTTCTGAGAGTCGTTATCTATCCCCGTCAGTGACTCATTTGGGTTAAAGAAAAGAGCCTTTTTAAAAAAGAGACTCAAGTCTTTAACCTAGCTTGAAACAGTCAACCTCTCCAATCGACAGCCCAGCAACTGACAAGGTTGAGATTCCCAAAAGGGCGGCGAAGAGAAAGAAAAAAATTAGAAAGAACATTTTTTTATTAAGGAAACGTGCAAATATGAGTAGGGTTAATACATTGAAATCACTGTCCCGTGCAGCTTATTTACTTGGGATGCTTGTGTAGACATAGTTCTCATTTGCTTAATAGCGTTAATCTCCAGCAGTTGCAGGGTAGAGTTGTGATAACCATCTTTGAAAGGTGCATCCACATACCCTTGTAATATGTGTTTTTTCATCATTCGTTAAAATACATTTGAAGCAAATAGAATTTGGCAGTGAGTACAGCATTATCGCATGTAAGGTACTAATATGGATCACACCAGATGTGCTATTCTTTAAGAGGACAGAGGCAGATGCGACTTCAGACAGCATTATTTGCATCCTGGTCTCTTGAGTTGTGTAGCTCGGTTGTGAAGTAAGTCCAACCCATTTTTTCTAAGAGCAATCCTGTGAACTCTCGCTCAGAGGGTGTGACTATCTCTCTGTTGCTGTCTCTTGGAGATGCCGGCAGAGCTGTATCTCATTCTTCATTCATTTTCTACCTTTATTTAAACTGGTTATCGTGCCCACGGAGGGCTGGCCTTCCTTTTGTTAGAGCAAAGCTGTAGGCGTGAAGCAGGAGACGCTAACACTAAAAACAGAGATAAAGTAGAGAAAATAAATGGAGTGCTGCTCTGTGGTGTTTTTTCTCTTGGTGTATTTTATTACGATAACTAGCCTCTGAACCCCACAACAGGGACTGTAAGGTGTAGCACATGTTGCACAGTGAGTGTTTTTAAAATATGACTAAAAGAGATCGTGAAGGAGCAGGTTATAAAGTGTTCATGATGCTGTCAAAGAGCGGAGTGGAAAAGTGTTGTGGTATGTTTGTACAAATGAAGGCTGAGAAATATTAAAGGTAGTATGGCATAGGTAATATTGCAGAATATGTTGTTCAATATTTGTTTTTCATGACCATATCTCATGTCACATTCTTCAGTTTGGTGTTCAGTTTTTCTTTCTCTTTTGGTTTGTATAAATTCAAGAAGGTAGTTGCATCAGCGTGCGTAGGCTACAGAGGAACAGATAATGGTTTATTTGATTCTGAAAGGAAAAGAAAAGAGATACAACATTTCAGCTGTGTCTCCCAGCCAAAACATTGTCTCTGTCCCTTCAGCATGGAGTAAACTTTTACCTGTTTTCTTGTACAAACTCATTTCACTTCAAATGGCGTGTCAGCTGTAATTCGATCCAGAATGTACCTGAGAAACATGATGCTACCAACATTCAGCTCCTCCTCCAGTCGAACATCCTGAATGGTGCCCTTATTCATGTCCCCTGCCCTGCTACAGGCACTGCCACTGCGAGAAAGAGGGTTCAGTGGCACTCGTGACCAATTATAGTCCTTTACATGTCTATGGGTCTCCTTGTCTGTTATTCGGTAAAGTTAAAGGCCTGACAGGAGAGTCTTCTTTCATGATCTTCATTGCTGAAGTTACACAAGCTGGGCACAGAGCTAGTGATCCCCATCTAGGGAAAGGGCCAGCCAGGTTGCCTAACAGCATGCCACACATGGTTGTGGTGTTGGCCTGGACCTCCAGCCTTCCTCCTGTGCTCCAACAGTGATGCTTTCCGTTCCTGTCTTCTGATGGCTCTTCTGCTTGGGCTGCTGCCTCACTGATAGCCTACACTGATCTTTGTTATCAGTGCTGGCCATTTCCCCCTTGACTGGTATAGGCTACAGCTTGTTACCTGGCGAGAAGGGAGTCCAGTGTCTGGTGCTGGGTGTTAGGAGGTTACTGGTGCGCCAGTGTCTTCTCTTACCCACTCAGGCCAGTTTGTTACTCTTTCTTTCCCATTTATGAACCCAGTATAACAAAACCCGTTGTACCGCAGGCTGTAAGGACAAACAGTGCTTGGGCTGTTGGCATGAGGAATGAAAGCATGGGACGCGCCAGCTTTATTACATGAGGTTGAAACAGACGAACGGGAACCTTTACAAACTCCACTCCACATCTGGCTGGGACTCGGATGACGTTCCCATTCATCCTAGATCCATCAGCGCACTGGGTCACAGGGAGATGCAATAAAGTAAGGCATGTACTGTATACGTTTTGTTAATACTGAACAAAAGTCACACAGTGGAGTACTACCAAGCGGGTATCCACCTTTTGCCACCATTACTTACATTATTTTCTGTAATACGATGTTTTAAAAGTTAATAGAATTACCCAGACCAAGTCCCAAGTAACTTTCTGCTTTATTCATCTAGCATGGTTTGTTTTAACAGGTCCTGGTTTATATATTTGAACCTGTTTACGACCTCCATTGTTATGCCCATCTGTTTTAAAAGAGTTGCATATGTTTCTCCTACTGGTGTCATAATTGTAGGGCAGATTTATCCACTGGTATCTGTACTACATAGCTAATTAAAAAAAATATATATATATATGTATTTTAAGCTTTGAAATGACCATGTGGTGATATTTTAATAAATGATGTGTGACCCAATTTCCAGTTGTTCCAGAATGTGGCCTGTTTGAAAGCGATTTTTATGTTGCTTCCACTAAAGTAGCTTTAAAGCAGAGCTGTAGCAAAGGAAGCATAAATTAACTCTGTTTTGAAAGATGTACTGTTGGGGCTATTTTCACTCCTGTTTGAGTTGTAGCCGCTCCGCTGGGGGCTTAAGAATGCCAGACTGCCATCTGAGGCCCACCAACTGCCTCGCAAATGGCAAAAACCTGGCATAGCCATCTCCTCTTTTACCTCCAGAGGACAGAAATGGTACGGTAAATCCTCACAGAATGCCGCCTGATGCTCATTGGCTGGTGCAGAGAGATTCTGGTGCAAAAAGACATATTCACATGACGAAGAAAGAGAACATTAGGACCGGTCAGCAAGGCTGCCTGGTCACGGTCACAGTCCCAGTCCCAGCTCACAGATGCGGGTGAGGTGATCCCTGGTAATGTGGCATGTGTCAAGACTCACGAGTCATGTGCTAATGATTAAGGTCACAGGCAACGGAAATCTGTTCAACAGATTGACGTCCTTGTTTTTCCAAGCATACAAACAGGCCATTCGTACATGGGGAAAATGAGGACCTCAGTCTGTTAGACTTTTCGTTGTCTGTGTCATTAATCATTAATGACATTGTACTCTCTATAACAAAACAGAATTAGATGGAAAAAATTGCTTTTAGTATGCACGCAGGGGATTTCCCAGGAATATCAAATCCTTTGTGGGATTTTATTCAATACTCGTAACCACTTCATTGTTTTGCACTTTTAAACTAATTTATTTTGGATCCTGCCTACATCCTCAAAATAAACTACAATATACCTGCCTGTCTGTCAAAACAATTCCATATCCCTGGTCTGTGACAGATAGACTGAATTATGATCTTTGTAACTTGTCAGGTATTGCTACATAGACACTGACTCACTATAAGATTATATTTACATCTATGAATAACTGCAGTTGCTTTTCTCTTCTTTTATATTCTGTGGTAGTTTATGCAATAACCTGCTTCATTTGTGCTTGTAAGAATTTGCAGTTTTTGGTCAGGTAGAGTATGTGGCACAGGCATTACAGACAATACTGTAGATAATCATTGTTATTTCCTGTACGGTGGTTTTTGAAGTTAAGACAGAAAGACTTAAAGAAAGCGAATGAGAAATGGGTGCAGAAATTGATGTATTTCATCCTGATGTCTGTAAATTCCATCCATACATTTTCTAAATACTTCATCCAATTTAGGGTCACAGGGAAACCAGAGCCCATCCAAGCAAGCAAAGGGCACAAGGTGGGGTACTGTACATCCTGAATGGGATGCCAGTCCACGAAAGGGCACATACAGAAACACACTTTCTCACCGCAGTCAATTTTCCCAGAAGCCAATTAACCAGTAATTCAGGATCCCTTATTTAAAGTTTATTTTCTACAAGAATAATAAAAAAAACCTAGGAAGGTTTCCAGAGGTGTTTACTGGATGTCATAGGATAGGAGTACTGCAGCTGGTAGTGGGGATTGAACTACCAGCCTGCATGAGAACGCTGCTCCTGACTCCTGGTCCACCACCTCATCACTTACAACTGCAACTGCACCAAAGTAAGTTTTAGCTACAGTATTTATCCTGCATGGAGGTTTGAATGTGTGAATTGCTTTATAATGTTCACAAGATCAGACGGTGTCAGATGAACCTCCTTCACGACCCTGTATTGGATGAAAGTGGTGATAACATGGAGGATGGATGTTCACAAGGTGGTTCATCAAAGAAGATTGTTTCTTGCTTAAAAACATTAAAAAATATCTCTCTAAAAATAATATAAACTTTTTAAACATTGATTAAAGTTTTTGGTGTTATTTTGATTAATTGATCATTCACGACTGACTGTAATATATATAAAGTATATACTTAAGAGTCTTTCTTGTGTAGGCACCAAATTACCTCATTAGTGACAGACTTCATATGACACAGGGAGGAGGTGTTGAACTGTTTCAAACTCAAGCATGGTGAAAAAGAAAAACCTAAAAAGGACCCAAGGTGTTTTCTGACCAAGAGAGCAATGCCTATTGCTGTCTGTATTATCAAGCCTGGACTATGTCACCTCAGGTGGACTCACCAGCAGTCCTGTTGAGTCATAAGGTTTCGTGTTGACAGACATTGCAGCATAGTAAACATTCACACACTACTCAGCTAACAACATCTGAATTGTGAGGGAAGAATGGACCCTGGACTTTCCAGAATTGAGCCCCATCGAACATGTGTAGGATCAGATGGGACCATGTGTGGCTTCCTGGGCTCAGTGAACAGGTACATGCTTGTTCAAGATCTGGGAGACAAATAGGAAAGATTCCCACGACAGTATCTGCAACCTTGGTGTCATCTGTATCACAGATATGTAATGTAGCCAACAGTGGCCACACACGGTACTACCCTGGACTTTCACAGTACACTCAGACGACTGTGGGAGTTGATCAACCCTATTGATGACAAATATTAACCAGTATAATGAATGTACTTACTGTATGTCAGTTCCATAAAATGTCAGTGCACCAGCTTCAAAAAGGAGTTTATCCTGATAATGACTTTGAGAATTTGTTACAGATATAAGGGATATATTTCTTTAGTACATATTATGCAATACATATTATTTATTGATAACCGAAAATACATTATGTTGTTAAAATATAATACTGAAGTCTCGTGAGTCCAAAGTTACCCAGTAACACAGAAGCCCAGTGCAACAAGTGGCTTTGCTTAGGGCAGATATATAATTACAACACTACACAATCATTAAAAACACAATAGCCACCCTCATTAGCAAATTATACTCTTTTCCTGAGGCCTTTTCTTTGTCATGGATGTAGAAAGAAAACAAATAAAATTCTCCTGCTCTCAAGGCGGTATTAGCAGTCTGAGCTATTAATATCCTCAGTGCTGTGCTCTTTGGAGCACCTCTCAGTGCAGTAATATCTGTTTATTTCCATGGTAACACTGTTCCTCAGGTGGAATATCTCTCCTTATGGACTAGGGGACACATCCTTTCATGGCTCATGTTTAATTATTGAAAGGAGAAAGTAGCAGATGGTGTATAAAGAACTGTGGAACTCTCACTAGCGGATTATCTTTATGTCTTGTTAAGTCATGTTCACTATTTCCCTAGGAAATAAGTCATAAAAGTTTCTAAAACAAACAAAACCAATTTGCCAGTCCGGAATGGTATATTTACAGTATAATGGAATTGATCTTAGAATCTTTGTGTAAAGCCTTTCTTAGACATTTAACAGGTGACAACTACATGGGTAATTCTCAATATACAGTACTGTAAGAGAATCGCTATCAGTTTTAGATGGAAAACCATGTATTTCAAATAAATAACATAGTATAACTTGCAAAACTCTTTAAAACTCAGTAGAAGTGTGAAACATTCAAGAAAACATTTGATTTCAAAATTACACTACAAATGATTTTAAGTGTGTTCCAAGGCTAGCTCCTAACAGGAGATTACATACAACATACCATACAACATGTGTTTCAAATGAATTTTACAGCCAGATAGCTCTTCTTATCTCATTGAAGGATCACAGATCTCTTCTGAGCGATTTCGCTGATGAATCCACAGTCACTTTCTGAAGTTCAGCTGCCTACAGGTGGGAAATGTCAGCTACCCTTAAGAAGTATACTATGGTTTGACATTTTTTTGAAGGAGAATGAGTACTGAAGAGTTTCAGGAGTAGTCAGAGGGTTAAATGAGGGATGTGCTAAATGTAACAATATCACCTGCCCATCAAAGGTCCATTAAAAAAAATCATGTTTGGATTAATATGACATTCAATGTTCTTACTGATTTTTATCTCAACAGTGTTCTTACATTCCTCCATGTGAAAGAGACAACAAGAAAAATTCTGAGGAAGTTCTAATGTGGCAAAACCGCTGGACAGAACAGATACGCTCTGAATCCTTTCCCTGCTTCTTTAACCAACAGAGAAGGTACAGTAGCTCCTCACATTGTATTCACACAAAGGTCAAAAGGCACCGGCAGACTGACATTCATTTACCACACCGGGACAGGCCAAATGGATATGTAAATACTGTAATTAAAAACTTGTGAGAATTTATCATTGGAGTTTTAGGTCAGTCTTTTGAGAGGCCTTTTTAAATTTCCAGGATACCTTATTTCGGGAAAACAAAGATTGCGTTAACCATGATATCTCTCTATAATATTCTGTTAGACTTTAACTGCTACAGTACAAGCGAGAAGTTTTTAATTCTTTTATGGGAGTTGTCTGTTACAAATATACAGTGGTGTGAAAAAGTGTTTGCCCCACTGAAATGTTTCAGATCATCAAACAAATTGATATATTAGACAAAGATAACACAAGTAAACACAAAATGCAGTTTTTAAATGAAGGTTTTTATTATTAAGGGAAAAAAAAATCCAAACCTACATGGCCCTGTGTGAAAAAGTGATTGCCCCCCCCTGTTAAAACATAAATCAACTGTGGTTTATCACATCTTTGGAAAGCTTTTGGAGTTCAATTTCTCTAGCCACACCCAGGCCTGATTACTGCCACACCTGTTCTCAATCAAGAAATCACTTAAATAGGACCTGCCTGACAAAGTGAAGTAGACCAAAAGATCCTCAAAAGCTAGACATCATGCTGCGATCCAATGAAATTCAGGAACAAATGAGAAACAGAGTAATTGAGATTTATCAGTCTGGAAAAGGTTATAAAGCCATTTGTAAAGCTTTGGGACTCCAGCGAACCACAGTGAGAGCCATTATCCAAAAATGGCGAAAACATGGAACAGTGGTGAACCTTCCCAGAAGTGGCCGGCCGACCAAAATTACCCCAAGAGCGCAGCGACGAATCATCCAAGAGGTTAGAAAAAAACCCACAACAACATCCAAAGAACTGCAGGCTTCACTTGCCTCAGTTAAGGTCAGTGTTCATGACTCCACCATAAGAAAGAGACTGGGCAAAAATGGCCTGCATGGAGTTCCAAGACGAAAACCACTGCTGAGCAAAAAGAACATAAAGGCTCGTCTCAGTTTTGCCAGAAAACATCTTGATGATCCCCAAGACTTTTGGGAAAATACTCTGTGGACTGACGAGACAAAAGTTGAACTTTTAGGAAGGTGTGTGTCCCATTACATCTGGCGTAAAAGTAACACAGCATTTCAGAAAAGGAACATCATACCAACAGTAAAATATGGTGGTGGTAGTGTGATGGTCTGGGGCTGTTTTGCTGCTTCAGGACCTGGAAGACTTGCTGTGGTAAATGGAACCATGAATTCTGCTGTCTACCAAAAAATCCTGAAGGAGAATGTCCAGCCATCTGTTCGTGACATCAAGTTGAAGCGCACTTGGGTTCTGCAGCAGGACAATGATCCAAAACACACCAGCAAGTCCATCTCTGAATGGCTTAAGAAAAACAAAATGAAGACTTTGGAGTGGCCTAGTCAAAGTCCTGACCTGAATCCGATTGAGATGTTGTGGCGTGACCTTAAAAAAGCGGTTAAGGCTCAAAAACCCTCCAATGTGGCTGAATTAGGGGGCAATCACTTTTTCACACAGGGCCATGTAGGTTGGATTTTTTTTTTCCCTTAATAATAAAAACCTTCATTTAAAAACTGCATTTTGTGTTTACTTGTGTTATCTTTGTCTAATATTTCAATTTGTTTGATGATCTGAAACATTTCAGTGTGACAAACATGCAAAAAAAATAAGAAATCAGGAAGGGGGCAAACACTTTTTCACACCACTGTATGTATGTGTACATAAAGTCTTGTTGAAAACTGGATTATGTTGCTTTCACGGTCTTTCAAAAATTCATGTACCTACAGTTCATTATCTCTCAGTGACACAAGAAATATTATATAAGACATTGTTGTTGGTTAGGATGGTGCTGTACATGCTCCTGTCCAAAAAACAATCACTGAGCTCACAGAAAATTGTTTTTGTAAGGACAACAGATGTAATTTTAAAAAAGAGGTATCTTATTTCCCATTTTCAATTGTCTTATTAGAAAATATTCGCAGGAACTAATTTATAACTCTGTGAGTAGGACTTTTTAGGTGTGTATAATTTAATATATATCAGTTTTCTTAGAATAACACATGCTGGAAATAGTTACAGATAAGGTAAGACGGATGCTTTGATATCAAGAAATAAATCAAGAAATCACCAAAGTGTCCACATCCAGTGCTTGTCATGGCAGTTAAAGAAATACTGTATTCTATTACTGTTTCAAGAAACAGAACAGAAAAGAGGAGAAGTGAAAACACAAACAAGGTGAATTTAAATGCCCTTTTCCTCAGTTTAAATGAAAAAATAGTTTTGGAAGTACATTAACACATTTGGAATTAATAGACACTTTGTATGTTGCCAATTAAAATAACTTCCTCCGCAGCCACACTTCTCCCCTGAAAGTTTATTATAAAGTCTGGTGTGCTGGAGTCTCACTTTTTTCATCACACCCACAGTGTGAAGACAGCTGCAATGAGCAATTGGAAGTCAAAGCCTCAGAAAGACATACAGTACAGTACCAGCCAAGATTGGATTAATCTTGCCTTTAGTTTTAGATAAAAGAGTTACCCTATCTTTATTAAAATTGTGGAGCCACTGAAAGATCAAATAATTGCACTGAAAATGTCCACGGGAGGCCGTGCAATAAGGCAGTTTCATTGACACCTTTTCATATTCTCGCTTGCTGATGTGGAGGTGACGATAGTTTCAGACACCTGACTTGCTTCATCAACAGTGTGTGAGGCTAATTATTGTGTAGGCCACTCATTTAACTCGGAAAAGATATGTTATGTCAGCGGTGTTTATTTTTGTGAATGTATTGGGAATTGAAAGCTCCCAAAACTCCTTGGCAACAGCAACTTGTAACCGTGGAAACGAGATGTCCTGGAGGCAGCCTGTAGTGACACATAGTTTCTGATTCCCTGAGGATTGTAGTATTAATTTGGCAAACATCTACCCAGTACATTCATATCCAGTGATCTCAAATTTGCCTTATCATCCCTCATTGCCACAGTAGGCAGCTGGATAGGAGGTAACTACTGGTCTGCAAGGAATTTACTTTATATGAAGGTACAGTAAGTTAGGCAGTACAACTCTGCAGCTGACTGTCATGGGGGAAAGTATCTTTTATCTCCCGAGAAAGGATACAGTACTTAGCCAGAGCACTAGTAATAGGACCCTGTAAAGAGACACAACCTAAATCCTGCTCATAGGCTTAGAGTTTAGAAAATCATCCTTGCTTTGACAGCTAATCTCAAGGTAGAGCATCAGGGAGGAATTAAAAGGAATGATACCTGGAAGGGCCATCACTTCACACAGTCATACAGATGTCACTTCATAGTCATACAGATATAGGACTTCAGAGTTGTACAAAATGAAGCATACAGTATGGATCACAATTGAGCTACCCAGTTTAGGGCGTATTCCTGCACAGCTTGGGTTTCTGGGATTTTTTTTAGCTCCCTGAGCTCTCAGCTTTTCACTGCTGATAGACCTGGAGCTTCTGTTAATTGAGGAGCCTTTCTTCACATAGAACTTTTCTTATTCTTTCAGTTGTTAGCTTTGTCTAAATCAGAGCTCTCCTTGGTGTTTAAATTCCATTTGATTGTATTTAACACAAATGGAATTTTTGCGATTTTCTTCTCTAGTACTTTACAGAATACATGTATAATCAACAAACACTGTGTGATTCACTTTGAAATCAGAAATTGAACCATTGAGTGGTGACGAATGGGTATTATCTTCATGAAAAGTAAACAAACCTTTTTTTTATTCAAAAGATATCTTCAATGTAAGTGATGTAGAAAACTTGTGTAATTATGAGTGAAAACATTCTGTCTCCATTTTAGCTATCAGGCTGAAATGGATATTGCATTTTAAGGTCAGCATATGGAGATAAATCAGAAAATGTGCACAGGTTTTAGTTTGGCCCCAGAACAGACCAGTCAATGTGATCTACTTTTTCTAAATTATTCTCTGAAGTATGAGATCTGAGGTCTTTTCGATGAGGATTTGGCAGGGACAGGTCTCCCAGGGCTTATATTTGCACCATAGAACCAAGCCAGGACTATGTTATTTATTCTCTAATTAAAATATTTACCCAGCTGTGGCAGTATGCTTGCTTACTGAACAGGATTTAGGCCAAGCAGTACTGATTCACTGGCAAGTTAAGAGAAATCACAAATGTGGTAAAAGTTACAGAAATTGTATCATTGATTTCCAAGACATATTTGCTCAGCGAAGTATTGATTTAAAATTGATGTTTGAAAAAGTTTAGCATGCACTTGGGCAATAGCTGCCTTACAGAGTTGGGCTTTTTAAATACAGCAAACTGCTTCTGGTCCTCTATGACTTTAGACTCCTTTGTGCTGCTTTGCTAGCTGAATCATGTTACTAATTTAGTGCTGCATGGTGAGATAGTTTATCACAGTACAGTAAGCCTTTCAACTGCAACTTTTCCGATTCTAGTTCTTTGTTCATTTTATTATTGAGATTTACTATAATGTCCTGATACAGTAAGTAATTTCAAGTAATTCTTATTTGTGGAGGGACCTCAATGGATATCTGTGACCCACCTACTGTTTCTGTCTCCATTATTCCTTGAAATTGTGTCTTCCAAGAACTGAGACATGTTATCCACGCCTTTTATGTAGGAGAGTGACATAATTAGTCTCCTAGATTTGAACTGTTTACTGAATATAGTTTGGTTCTAATGCTAAAGAGCAGATTTGCTATGCAGAGGTTTTTTTCTTTCAATTTAAATAGTCTATTGACTCTATCAGGCATCCACATAGTCTTTTATACAGTCAGAGTGATGTAATATAGAGTACTTAAATCATTTCTTGCAATTGTTCTTTGTTGTTCATTAGTTGGGTCATGCAGAGAAGGTGTGTGATTTGATTAGCAAGTGTTATTGGAGGGATTTGCCTGGATGAGGAGAACAACAACCTGACTGTAAGGATAGAGCTGTCGGAACTCCTTCCTGTAATGAGGGATGAGCCAGTGAGAGCTGGAAGGATTGGGACAGAGATGTGGGAGCCATTTGCACAAAACTTGATATTTGTACATAGACAGAAGTGGGAGAGATTAGGTTTTAAACTCCTCACACAAAGTTCTGTTTAAGCTTCATTTAGAAAAATGAAACCAATTTTTTAGAGCACCTTTAAAAAAACCTCAAAAACTCACTTTAAAAAAAGTGCTATACAATAGCAATTTATTACACAACAGAAACAAAAAGGAGGTGGGTAAAAGGCAGAGTAATTGACTTTGTGAAGCCGAGTGAAAAATGAAATTAAGAAGTTTGGTGGAATGACAGGACTTCAGACGAGGAAAAAAAAGTGACAGTAATAGTCTCTCATGGATTTGGGCAATGAGTTACAGAGATAAGATGCTGTAAATGAAAAGGCTCTGTCACCCATAGTCAGCAGCAGAGTAAGATGGCTTAAATCACGATTTCTCAAATTGAAAGCTGGAATGTAAATATACAATAAGTCCTTAAGATGATCTAGAGGTAGGCCAATCAGTGCCTTATGTGTGAGCGCAGAACCTTGAACATTTATTTGAATTTCATAGAGAGTGAGTGCAGGTGGAAGACGACAAGAGTTAAGTGGTAATGCAAATATGTACTGTAGAAGACAAGGCAGTTAAACAAGGCTTTACAGTAGTCAAATAAAGTTACGTTAATATTTCACTATCATAGCGAGGGTCTTAAATGAGCAATATTACACAGATTACAGCGAGAGCTTTCAGCTCTCTTAACAACACTGAACTCATCCACTTTGTGAAGCTGATCTTGGGTATACGGTATGTGAGAATAATCTCAGACTGTGACAGTTTAGCTTTAGTAAGGTGCTTACTTTTTGCTTCCATATCCTAGTGTCAGAGAGATACCTGTAAAGTGCAAAAAACTGCAGCGTTCTTATAAGATTTGATCTGTAAATAAATCCTGAGTGTGTTTAGGATAGCATTGATGGTAACTTGTACAAACTTGTAAAAACTAACATACAGAAGCTTGTAGAATGTCCTGAGATCTAATTCCACTCAGGGGGCAGAAAATCTAGCCTCCCTAAAGATCAAACGTAATTCAACTGGTGAAGGGATTTCTCCCTCCAGTACATAACACGCTACTGAATAGTACAGAATAGTGTGTAATCCAGGTGGGTTTTGCTCTTCAATGATTCCTCTTCTACATTTAAAGCACTTTGACATCCTCAGGAATGCAAAGTACGAATATGAATGCAAGTAATTATTGTTATTATTAACATCAGATTTACAAATTGGCCTAAGGGCAGCCTAAGGAGAGAAACCAATAAACTGAAGTACCAGTGATTCCTCAATATTCCTCGTAAAATGCTAGGATAGACAGCATCTTAATTCTGCACTGAAATTCAGAAGGAGAAGAGTATTAAGTGACCTGGAGTCAGAGGCAATCAGCAAATCATTAACTAATTTAACTAGGCCTCTCTCTCTGTCTAAAGCCTGAATAAAATGGTTCAATGAGTTAATGAGATGCATGGTGGGAATGTAATTGAGCCGCTGTCACCCATTCCAAGATTTTGGTGAAGAAACAGAACAGCGGTTGTTATTTTTAACACGGACGTATTTTAGACAGGAAGTAAACCAGATGAAGAAAAGCACTCCAGGATCTTTCTCAGAAATTGTGCCAAGAATTTGGATTAATAGTTGCAAAATCAATATTTAATTGTTCTAGTCTGCTCACTTCCAGAATGAAGAATATATAGCATAACCACTTTGTGCTTCAGCAGACAAAATAGTGGTTTCCCGGGTATTAAGGAGACAGGTTATTATTGTTAATAGTATGAATAATAGACACGCAATGAGGCATGTTTGTGATAGTCCTAAGGTCTTAAAAAAAAAACTTATTGTGATGCACTGTGCTGCACATGGAAAGATACAATAAAACATGCTGAAAACCCGTAACAAGCTAATGGAAGGATGGTTATTGCCAGGAAGCAAGGCATTCTCTGAGAATGCTGTGCAGCTCTACTGTGGTAGATTCTCATGTGGTGATGCATTCACAGCTTGTGTTCCTCTCATGCTCTTCTCCCAGGCCAGATGATGTGCTGTTAAAGCACTCCCAAGATAAGAACGTCCTGCTGCACTGTGTCCTCTGGCCACTGGTCACTCTGCTGGTGGGAATCCTGATCGTGGTCCTGACTATCTGCGCTAGGAGCCTGGCGGTGCGGGCGGAGGCCATCCAGAAGCGGAAATTCTCCTAGAGGGAGGAAGGCAGAGGAATGTGGGTGACAGCCGGCAGTCTCGGCCAGGGGGGCCACGCGCCGCGCGGACTGACTGAACGGCAGAGGAGGAGCACTCTCAAAAACCCCGCACGTAGATCCAAGATCCTAAAGGATCGTTCTGTAAGGCCCATTCCTGCGTGGCAGAAGGACGTCACGGCAGGGACAGGCCTCCCGCTGCACCGATCGCTGTCTGTGGGACTTGCAGCTTCACTTAATGGTTTTTATTATTTTGTATTGTTTCATGTGTCTCAACATAATGACAAATTGTGCCGGTTTAATAGAAGTGCACCAAGCGTGAAGAAGTCATGTAAAAAAACTGAAGCTTATTTTTTAATGTTCTTTTATGTAACATTTACATTATGTATAAAAACTGGCTTAGACTGTACACAATAATAATATATGCTGCTGTGCTGTGTACGTTCCTCTCTTATGTCTCTCTTGTCCTGCATGTCTGAACAGATTCTAGATCTCCCTCATGAGGGATTACCGAGGTTCTGGTTAAGTGCACTTGTAGCCACTGTCAAACTTTTCCTGCTGAGGTCTGCCTCTCACAGACGTTGGCCCATACAAACCAGCCCTCAGAAGATGGCATGTCTGTGTTGCACAGCTTCTATTTGCTATCGAATTGCATTTGGCCTCCTTCTGTCAACAGGTAGTTCTAATTAAAAAGTGAAATACTATGTTTGCTGTGTGATCAGTCAACAACAGTTCCCCACTGGTGTGATGATGATGGATTGATTGGTTGTTAGTCTCTGATTTCAATGCCTAGGGAAAAAAGAACCCACACCACTCAGTTTCAGTGGACAGAGAATCAGTAAAGTAGTGCAGTAATCAAAATGTGGTACTGTAGATAAAGGGATAAAGTTCTTGGCTGAGAGAGGAAGCAGCCTTAGACCTACTGGTAGTGAGTGGAGTTGGTTGTGCGAGAGGCTTCTGTCTCTGGCATTGCAGTTTAAAGTTTGGTGGCAGGCCCAATGGAGTTTGTCCTGGAAATGTGCGTATTCAGTATTGTCAAGTCAGTGTGCTGGGAGAGGTGAAAGTCTAGGCATTCCTGGTTGGGGAGAGAGGCAATATTCATATTGCAAATTTGTTTGTTTTTTTTAAAGTTGAATACGTACATGTAGCCAAACAGTATAAGGAAAAGTTCAAATTAAGAGTGTTTTAGCAATGCTTTCATGGGTGATTGGTGTCTCCTCAGTGGGATTTTGTTTCTGTCGTTTTCCACAGATTGCTGTTGAAAGAGTGCCATCTCTGGTTTTCCTTTCATGTTTCGCCACCTCTGGAACTAAGCTGCATTTTCTAAGCTGTGATTGCCAAGTTACTCACACTTATTTTCACAGTTATCCATACCGTCAGTACACCACTTGTAATATTTTTTTCAGTGCTATTAAAACACTGTTCTCTTATTGAAATGCAAAGCTGCCAGTTTCATACAAATATTCATCCTGTGTCTTATGTGTAATGTCTTATTGATGTAACAGCAATCTGTAGTAAAATCCCTTATAGGCTGTCAGTGCCAATCTGCATCAAACCATTCATATGATAGCTGTGGGCTGTTTCTTTCGTGCAAAATGTGCTTCCCTGGTGTTTGTTTATATCTTCCCCATTTGTTCGTGGACAGCTGTGGGGCAGATTAGTCATAACTCACTCAACCGACAGCAATGGCAATGATTTTTAAACCAAGACAGCTTTTTCAGGTGTCTCAGGGTGCAGAAGGTTAAGCACACTCATTTTCTTGTTGACCCAAGGGAAACAAAGGGCTGGTCTGTAATCCGCTGTGTACGGTGCCCTTTTGACTGCAGTTACAGCATCAGAAATCCAGTACAGGTTTCAAATAATCTGGCATGTCTACTGAATGTTTGAGCTGTTTGGTCGAATTCTAATAATGACGAAACAAGGAGATGAACGCATGGTAAAGGGCTAATGTGCTTAGTGTTTGGCTTGAAATTTCCGCACGGGAGAAATGACGGAGCTGATCAGAGATCACATCCTCCCTGACTTTGTGAGAAAATGCTCCAGTGGTGAATCTGAGGTACAGGCAGGGCGTTGAGAAAGGTGTTCAGCCAGGCTCTTCTATGCGCAGGGATGTGGAAGTGTAAGATTATAATTTGACCTGCACATGAACCCCTATTTAGTAACACCATTTTGGTGCTCATGTTGAATGATTTCTCATTTTTTTTCTCCCATAGAGCTCCTCCCACTGCCTAAATATGTTTGGGGCTGAGCATTTGTTTCCGTCTCAGTGGGATGCGAAGGTTCGGTGTCAAAGTACTTTTCTTCTTCTTCTCCTCGGCCTGAGCTGCATTTCCAGTGTCATAAATTGCTCCAGGCAAATACTGCCTCCATCCCTGCCGTTGCCAAATACCGTACACGCTGTGTCTCAGTCTACAAAGAAAAGTGAGAAATGAAGAGAGAAAGGTGATAACAAAATCACAGTGGCATTTAGACCAAGCTCTTCTGCGCCAAGTTGCCAAACAAGTCTGTTCTGCTATTTAACAAAACCTGGGAGGCAAATGGCAGTAGACACCCACTTCAGCAATGACAGTAGCTTGTTTAGTTGATCATTCGCATTATTCAGATTTTACTTTTGAATTATATTAATTTACTATGTTGTATATAGCAGTGGTTCCCAGCCCTGGTCCAGGAGCTACATGTCCGCTGCGAATTGAGGACTTCATTGATCTGCTTCCTTGTTTAGACTTGTATTTAACTTGTTTCTTTAGTCTGTCCTGAGAGTCACGAATACTTGACTTCAGCTGTCCTGTTTCTAACAACCTCAGCACACAGAGCTTTACACAGCCTCTCGCCAGATTGTTTCCCCATATTTCTGACTGAAAAGCTCTTACTAGTTGATGAACTTATGATGAAGAAACACAGGTTGGAATGACCCTGTATCAGACACTCCCACAGTGGGAGCACACCTGAATTTCCTTAGGCAACACACCCGAATGAGGGTATTTCATTCATTTAGGCTGTTTTTTGTTCCAAATTATTTTGTCCTCTTTATTGTATAAGTAATTAGTCATCAGATGGAGACACTGCAGTTACAGACAAGCAAAATGAAAAGTGTTTTCTTTTGAACCGTCTTAGAATGTGAGACTTGAATTGGAGATGAACAAAGTGAATGAGTGTTCACTTTGTTGTGTGTTAGTGTTTAATAGGTACCCTCTGGCCATGAAAACCTTATTTAAAAAGTACATATTCTGATACAAATGTGTACTAATCTGCAGTCTTGCCCCACTGTATGGCTTAGGTAGGACATTCCTGTTAAAACCTGCAGGTATGGCACACATGCAGATACATTTCTAGACTACTGAGAAACCTTTGGGACATAGTGCCTGTGACCTGAGCAAATAATATATCATTTAAGTGTAACACTGTTGTTGAGTACTTAATGACCATGGAAAGAAAACTCCTAATACTAATTCCTACTGTTTCTGCCATCAACCAAGCTCAGTCGATCAATCAATGTTAATGACTTGTTTGGAATAATCATTGTGAATTATGTTTTATGTATGACTTCATATTAATGTCTTTTTTTTCCTCTGCAAGATAATTAAGCCAAAGTACTAATTTCAGATTAAATGCAATTCTTCATTCTAAAGGTAATGTAAATCTGTTTTATTTTAAAATCCTTACTAGCATAATAGTAAATATGGACTCTTTGAGAAAAGAAACAGTCAGAATTGAGTTACTTTCTGAAGGTCAGCAATTGGACGCAGCTCAGTGACCTTCAAGAATGATCTCATACTGTATAGTCTTGCTTTTTTTATCCAAAGGAAAAGTGCTAAAAAATGCCACAATAATGGCTGAGTCACTGTATGTACTTCTTTTTTGTGGCGATCAGATATTGAAGGACATACTGTACACAGATCATTCATGCTTGGCTTATAAATAACTGGCCAGACTGCTGTTCACTAGGTTGCTGTTGTTTCAAGGAGACTGCAGTCAACATTATAATTATTTTTTAGAGTTGAGTTTTGTAAGGAGTTCCAGACTATTAAACAAGAAAAATAAAAGTCAATACATATCTCATAATAATGCCTCGTAAAGCATCCTACAAAAGTGCAGATAATTTCATTGAGCGTGCTTTCGGCATCATTGTTTCAGAGTACCTTTTGTAAAAAAAAGGACATATTATTGCTAATTAATTTTATAAAGAGCTGTGATCATAATTAAGTGTTTTATGTCGTGTACAGTAGATTTGCAGACCAAAAGCTTGTTTGCACATGATGATTTTGTGGTTATTTTTACCTTTCTTTCCACAAAGAAAGAGCTCCTACCTGGAAATATGGATTCATTTGATATGTGTTTCCATGACAGCCAAACACTCAGAGATAATGCCTTGTTATTCTTAGAACCCCTGGATGTCTTCCTGTGTATTTAGAACTTTCCACTTAAATTGTGGCTGATTTTGCTTTGAATGTGTCGTAAGATCGGATAGTCCTCTACATTAGATTGTTGATACTAAATATATGAAGACAAAAGAGTTTTTGTCTTAGAAATTGACTTCATTCTTTAGCATAAGTCCTTAATAATACAATTCATATGAAGATTGATATAGTTTTGCCCCACTGAACTGTTTTGCTTCTTAGAAGATGTGACAAATATTAGGATGATACTGGTTATACTGGTAAGGTATTCTATACTGAGTTCACTGTTACAGTAGATTCTCAAAACACTTATTAAATACCATACTGGGACACTGTATCACTTTCCACAGTTACCATTCATTAGTTGGAATGTCTTTCATATAAAGAGCTTTTTCCCAAAGGTGTTCATTGACAGGATAGAAAGCAGCTAGAATTCAAGCTCATTGGTGAATCTTTCTTACTATTCTAACCATTTGCACTATCTTATTGTGAAATCTGTCAAAAACAATTGCAATTAAAAGAAAAAAAAGAAATTTTAGAAATCCATTGTTCCATTTTCTAACTGCAATATCCAGTTCAGGATCGCGGGGAGCCAAATGCCTATCCCAGCAAGCAACTGGCGCAAGGTATACCCAGGACAGGGCAGCAGTCACCAGGGCCGATTGTTCTAGAAGCCAGTTAACCTCCCTGTATGTCTTTGGACTGTGAGAGGAAATTGAAGCACCCAGAGGAAACACACACAAAGATGGGGAGAACACACAAACTCCATGGACATGGCACCCCAGGTCTGTGAGGAAGCAAATGGAAGTATTGCACCACCTACCTGCTCCTTTTAGAAACCCACCCTTAATAAAAATAATATTGAAGACCCAAGTCAAAATAGGTAGATATGACAAATGGTTTTTAGCTTTGGATAGGGTCGAATATTTGAAACTATAAAGGGTTGCCAAATACAGGCTGGGCTTGTGGCCATTTTTATTATGTTGTGGTAATAGGAACATCAGAACGGAGAGAGGATTCTTTATCTGGAAAACTCATCTGAACCCTTTGGTAAAAAAAATTACTTGCTAAGAATGTAATTTTAAGGAAGGAATTCATCCCCTTTTGAGCAATTCTGCAAAAACATTGAGTGCCCCCATGTTTACTTGCTCAAGACATTCTACATTTAAAAGACAGATACTGTATATTTGATAAGACCCTGTCAAAAGATACAATATAGCCTTGGATAGAGAGCGAGGAAGCATTGTCTGTCGGGCTAACAAGGAATTCAGACCACATTTTGGGGAAAAAATCTTTTCAGAAAAAAGACTGTATGATGACATATTTGTTAGCACAAATAGTATTTTGGTGCCTTGGCAAACAGTACTGAAGAACCTTAGGGAATTATTTTTTTGATCATTCTTTAGATTCTAAATACTGTTATATATCTAGATGTGCTTGGTTTTGCTTAAAATAGCAGAGTCTGCTGTCATTTAGAGTCTCAGTGAAATATGTCTTCACAATGAGGCATTCACTGGGGACCAAGACACCTGAGTTTCAAATACAAGTAATTCATTATGTCCTTATATGGGGGTTGCAGAGAAGCCTCTGCCATGAACACTTGGAGAATTACATTAACAAGCGGGGCATACCTGTTAGGAGGGTATCCTCAGTGGAATTCGCTATGGGGGAAGTCTGTATAGTTGGATTTTGCAATCCTACAAACTTCAGAAGACTAGCTTTCTGTTGGCACCTGCTTAAACATAGACACCTGTCAGCCTCCTAGCTGAGAAATATCAGTTTCTCTTGCTATCGAGTTACTTTGATTCACAATTAAATCATTGTTATTGAAAGAACAACAAAGTCTGCAAAATGTTCTATTTTGTTTTATTTTTGGCCCTTTTTGTCTAGCATTTAAACATGTTTTCAATATCATTCTCAGTTCAATTTTAGTGGATTTTATTTGAGAAAGCAAAAAGTCATTCTGATGCATTCTTTTTTTCTCTCTGCTCCTTGTTCAATTAAATGAAGGAATATTGAATCATTTGCAAACTACATGTGACTGAGTACGAGACAAAGCTGTTTGGCTTGTGTGCTCATCCTGTTGTTTAATGATCCAACCTCAGACACTTCTGGAATGTGTCAGTTGACTCAGCATCAATTAAAGAACTGAAGTCAGTGATGGTACTATTGTGAAGCACCCCAGTCTGGAAATCTTTGTCTCCAAAGATTGTTTAAACATCATTATTCCAGTATTCCAAGTGTTCTAAGGAATACATGATAATTTGAATTGTGAAATAACTGACATACCCTGAGGGAAAAAAGCTACGGTCCCCTGATGCCTATGAGGTATTGTTTCTCTCTCTCCCTTTCAGGACAGACTGATGATAAACTGCCATCCTCTCAAGAACAGACTGAAACAATTTCTATAAGTTTAACATAATAGAATCAAAGAAAAACTGAGGATGGCTGTACCTAAAGAGCACATCCAGACCCTTATCACAAATTAATCTGAAAGACACTTTTACTAATTATATCAATATTAAAACATTAAAAGCAACACACCACCGTGAAAAAACAGTAGTGAAAAATAATAAAAAAGATTGCTTTATACAGTGTTATTGTTTTTTTCATGAGGTCTGTGATGAGTAAAATCTGCCTGAATTAAAGCAGCCTTTTTATTAAACCCTCGCCCTTCTGTCACAGCAACAGCTTTATTAATGTTTTTGCAATTTCACTTTTAAAGTTAAACAGTGCCGTGTAAGGGTCATCTGACAGCATTGGGCAATGCTGTTGTGTCCTTCTAAAGGATTACTTTCACACCATTCAACTCCTATCAGATGACACCTTAACTGGAAGTCTTAATGAAAGCGTGAGAGAGCAGACAAACCCTTAACCTAACTTCATTATAGATAAATACAGGCAATGCCCAGACCTATCCCAGAGTTCTCTGCTTTGCATCCCTGTCTCCCTCCATCTTTGCTCTTGTGCCAGTTCATTGCCTCCTTTCACCAAGTGGAGGTGGGTGCGTGAGTGTTTGGGAAGGACGCATCGTTCCCTTAGCCATATCTTCATGTCCAAACAGAAACCCTCCAACATTGTTTGTAATTATCTCTTACTAACTCGCCAACCATAATGTTTGTCTGAAGATTTTAAGAATAAATGCATAAATGTATCTTTCTCCTTAGAAGTGTGTCATACACTCATCACATAAGACTTTTAATGTAGAGATATTTCATGACCGGGAAAGGATACAAATATTTCCAATACTAGTATTGCTTGCATCAACTGTTGATTTAAAAAATGCACTCCATTAGAAGATTAAGGTTAAAAATGTCAGATTCTCTTTTTTATTTTATGCAACTTTACCTTTTCATTTTTTACCCCTTCCTGCCTTTGCCTATTTTAACCAATTCTGCGAGAAAAGCCTTAAAGAAACAGGACCTTCAGTAAGACTAGAATGAGATCTTTTTGTATATACTCTACTTGTGAGATGCAATGTATGGGTCCCAGTTCAGAAATGAACTTAAAAACATTTTTAAATGCAACAAGAGCAACTTGATGAACATTTATTAATCATGTTTTTCCACAACTGGAGCACCCAACCAAGGTTCAATTAAAAGGAAAAATATATGAAAAGAGATTAAATGGTATAAGAAGACTGCTGAATCAGACATCCACGACCTATTTGTGTCCATCCCCTGTTGAAATGTAGCTCAAAGTCTAAACTCCTCGCTGAGCAAGCACAGTCAGTCACAGCAGGATGCCTTACATCTGTATTGATTGACAGTCCTCTCTTACCTTAGATAAACATCATAATTAACTGATCTGCACAAATTACTGTGATTTTAAAATATGATACTGTATCCAGGAGATGCTAGCATTAATTACTGAAAAAAGTAAGTGCAGTTGTATTGCCATTATAAGCAAATGCCTTGCTAAAACCAGGAAAATAAAGAAATGTAACTGCATTAATCAGAATTACCTACAGTAATTGAAAATAATCCTAATGTGGTACAGTATCTTTATACTGTACTTTTCATATTGCATCTCCCATGTTAAACAAGCCCTGACTAAAGTATGATGAATGACTGGCTTAATTTTGCTATTGGATTTCAGCTAACACAAGTCACAAAGTTCTTAAATGGATTTGACACAGCTCACAATGCACACTGGAGCTACAGTATGACAAACACGCTGCTGCAAACATCTTCCTGGTAAAAAGAAAAAAAATGCACTTCTTACACCATTTAAATTGTCTGATGCTATTACCAGAGTAACTAACCAAGCTCAGCCTGTGGGCTGCTCAGAGACAGTAGAATTGGCATCAGAAATGGCTTCAAAACCAAACTGCTGGGGTCTTAACTGTTGAGTGATCAATAGCAAGATGCTTGTCAAACATTACACATTCCTGTACCAGAAACTGAGAATTTGGAATGGGGAGTGTCTACCTCGAACGTCACGGTGAAGCAGTGGTTAGTATCGCTGAACGCAGCTCTGGGGCCCTGGTTCAGTTCTGGACAGGGAGGCTATCCGTGTGGAGTTTGTATGTTATCCCTGTGCTTGCATGAGTTTCCTCCGGGTGATGTGGTTTCCTCCTCCAGTTCACAGAACTACTGGTAGGTTAATTGGCTTCTGGGAAAATTGGCCCTGGTGTGGGTGTGTGTTTGTGTCTTCTTGTGCCCTGTGATGGACTGACATCTGGTTCAGGGTCCTCCTTGAGCCTGTTGCTTGCTGGGATAGGCTCCTGCTTCCTGGCCACCCTGAATTGGATGAAGTGGGTAGAAAATGGGTTGGAATGAACGCCTGCTTTAGCCCAGTTCATTAGTGACGTGGGTTCTAAAAATATTTGTTTTGCTGCTGATGGTGAGACTCATAATTTCAGGTTATTAGCAAGAAGAGGAAATCTGCTATTGTTTATAATCTAGAGAGAATCATCTCTAAGAGACAGCTGAATTAACAGGTTTAGTAGAACAGACTGCCTAAATCCTCTGCATTTGCAAGGATGCATAAGGGATTCTCCCTCCCTGTGTGCTAGAGTCAAAGACACATTTGTTTGTTCAAGCTTTTACTTTTGCTTCTTCTTTAGGCAAGATAAATGGTATTTTTTTCAGAAGGTGTCTTGGGATTCTATGCCCTGATTAGGCTATAGGAGCTGCTGACTGGCATGTGAAGAATGGAGTAAAATAATTTTATTGGTTAAAAAAAGTCAAACAGCTCCATTGCCATATGGCCACAGGAGCTCTAGCAATGTCAGTGGGCTCGGGATCTCTGGACCAGCTAATGCTGAAGAAGCAGTTGGAGAGTGATCTGGGTGTGAGTGAATAAGAATGGTTTATAGACTTCAGGCAGGATTAGGAGTTAGTCCTGCTAGCCAGGAAACTTTAGTGTCTCTAAATTACCCCTTTATGCTCATGTCACAATGTAGCTCTCCTTGTGCTACTGAATGTACCTCTGGATTACGGGGCATATAAATCAGACCAGGAATGAGTGGCATCTGACTAAGGATTTCAGATTTACCCATTGAAAATAATGACACGGACTTCTGTGGATATGTCTGAGGTAATGAAAACAATAGACACAAACAGTAATTATTATTAAACAATAGACGACTACTACTGCTAATAATAATAATAATAATAATAATAATAATAATAATAATAATAATTCAGTAAAAAAAACGTTATATGGATAGCACATTTCAAAATAAGCACAAAGAGGTTGGAGCTGCAGGAGAACATACATGATCAATAGAAAATGGAGCAGAAATAGACACAGGGTAGATGAAACCCTGATACCCTGATACCCTTGTGTCTTAGTAGCTTGGTGATAGGGTTCAGCCCACAGGCCTGCTTGCAGCAGATTCCTCTCGGAAGCTGCTAAATGGACAGAGAAACTTAAAATAATAGCCATGGCTAACTTTACCGGAAACTTGTATAATGCTGTTGAGACCAAAGCGGTAAGCCTTTTGTGATTTTAAGGAGCAGAAAGAAACCAAAGAAGACGGACAATGCTGAACATTTCAAGGACACAGTACTGCAAAAGGTTATGAGAGGTAAGCTGAGCTTTAAAATCCAATCTCAATTTCTGAAAAGCCAGATAATAACACCTGTTCAGCAGAGAATTGAAGGGATGAAGATGATAAAAGAAGATCCAGAAATTGGAGCATAATGGGGAGATCACAGCAGCAGTCTGAACTAGAAGCTACAGTACAGTGCACAGACCTTAAAAGATTTTAAAAAAAGCTTTTGCCACAGAACTACTGTAAAACACTGCTGTAAGGATTCATTAAAATCCCCCATGTTTGTAACATGAAGACCAAACAAAGGAATTCTAATCAAGGGTTGGACAACATCAACAGCTTCACAATCTGACTAAGGTCTCATTTTTATGACCCGGTCGCACTGAACTTGTGAATTCATACTCCTGTCTATACAACCACGATCGTATCCAGAAAGGCAAAATGACACAACTCATCCCCCTTTCATGGCTCCAAGCTTGGGAACTTTTGACACCAAGTTATCTTCTTCATTTTTTATTATTTCATGAGTCCTTGAAAGGAAGAAAAGAAGTGGACAACGCAACACAATTTATAGTGTGCTGGCAAGAAAGACAATTTTGAGAAAACACAAAACAACACAATTTATAATGTGTAAAACTTTAATTAAATACATTCATAGAACATATAAATGAGAACTGGCACTTATGTAACATACATAGATTGTTTCATTAGGAAGATTTGTTGTCTTCCTACATATAACATAAAATGTATGTTTTGAAGAAACACTGCGCAACCTATCCACAAAGGCAATATTTTAACACTCAAAATAAGCAATATTGTATCAATTTTGAAAGGTTTGTTTGCTAAGGGAGCAAATTTTCTACCAAATACCAATGTATGTCATTACTAATTCAAAACTGTTTAGATATAAATGGTCTCAACGCCCTTTTCTAACAGTACAGACAATATGAAATTTCAGAGCTCATGTATACAGTATGCAGCACAATGTGCAACCCAGTGCATATACCAAGATTGAGAGTAGAACTACAAAAACTTCAAGATTTTAACAGCTTTTCTCCAGCATATAATGGTTTTACTTAACATGGTGGAATGGCGGAAGGTATCACCTGCTTTGCTGCTGTGTTTGTCCTGCAAGACTAAGCATAGTGCATTACAATTCTCTCTCTTCTTTCTGATCCAAAATTTTATTGCAGTGAGCTCTCCAGCAGCTAATGTCAATTGATTGTTAGTCAAATCTATTAGCTACTTTTTGTTCTCAAACTGCAGCATTAACTACAAAGCACTGCATTAAAGTTTTAACCTGTTATACACGGGCAATATGATTTGATGTTACTCGAGTTCTAAATAGATAATAGTCTTAATAGTCACTATAGTAGTTCAAGTAGGCGGCTGCGTCAGCATGTGTAGGCTGCAAAGGAACAAGTAAAGGTTTATTCCATGCTGAAAAGAGAAGAAAGGAAATACAAGGTTTGGTTGGAGAGCCTCCTTCGGGCGTGAGCAGAAGGGTTCCTCGCACTCGAAGAAGGCTCCACAGCTGAAACCACACTATAGCAAAGCCTATGTGACACCTGATGCTGCAAACAATTAAATCAATATTGCTGGTCAAGATTTTTGTCATAAAAATATATTACGGCATGGGTTGAAACAGCAGCAAATACAATGTATTACAACAGTAACGTTTTTTCTGTAGCAGATCATCAAGCTTATGCCTGCATTCCTCATTGCTTTTACACAAAAATAGCTATTAATGCACTTTAATTTTAGAGCAAGCTTATATTTTCCAATAACCCAACCTGCATAGATGGTTACAATAAAATTGCATAAAGAATTATGTAACACAATATATTTTGAAAGCCATGTGTACTGTATTTCTGCTACATGTCTTAAGAACCAAAAAATGATACAACAGGAGTCACAAACCTGGAAAACATCATAACAGTTCAAAGTTATGCTACATAACGCTCTTATATTCATTTCTGAGGACCATCCTGAGTGTGCCAGCTGTTTACATAAATACCTAACAACGAAATTAAGAACTACACTGAACTGTAGCAAACAGAAGAGAACAAACGCCATAGAGATTCAACACACCCTTCAAAAGAGGCACCGAAGTCTGAAAAATGATACAGTGCATGATGTTACCAGTCCTATTCAAGGAAATTGCAATTTTGAATTGGAGCAGACAGAGCTCAAGATAAGAGAAGTTAATTTTGCTCCTGGTAATGAAAATACGAAGCACGTTATAAGACGGTAGCTGAAGGTCAAATGTTTTAAATATTCTTCGACTTTCTAAACTTTTGTAAAGCCCTCCACAGCCCTTTTTCAGTCCCACCTGCATTTTAGTGCTTAGTTTTAGTGCTTTATGTTTAAATCAACAGCAAATGATTTAAAACATCTTTTTCTTGCAATACTTTAGATATGTTTTTTAAATGTAATTTAACACTTAATCTCCAAGATTTAACACACTTTTAATTAGCATAATATATATCTAATATATAAATCTATACTTCTGTATCAGCCCCTCAAATTTAACACTCAAATGTAACCACTGTAACAGAAGAATCTACATTGCTTTGAAAGCTTTAGCTATCCTGGTTGGTAATAAACAGAGAAACAGAATGCCATAACCTAATTTCTTTGTATGGTGAGCGGATTCATTAAGAACACCAATGTTTGTGTAGTATTTTGTATTGTAGTATTTTCCCTACAAGAATTTGTAAATTTACACTTTAAAAATGTATATTCCATATCAAAATGTGCAAAACTTGTACTGTATATGCAGATGACACAGTCCGATGTTTCTGCTGCTGGTAGTATTATGTGGCCTGTGCTGTGAGGGTTTGTGGTCAGAACTGATTCCTGTCTTGTGTGTATGGTTAATGCAGTGCAGATGTGAGCTGTGTTGAGGAAATTTTCTAAAAATCACACATGCAATGAAGGCTGGCCTTGTCTGAGCTACATATTAAATACGTTTGAACACTGATTAAACAAAGCATCACGATCCAGGTTAGAAACCTGGAAATGGGTTAAATAAGCTTCTTGATGAAAAATGTAAAAGCACAGCTTAATAGTGTCTAGTTCAACTTCAAAATTAACTTCATGTTCCAACGATAATGGATCAACTATTATGTTTTGTAGTCTTTTGTCCTATGAAATGAACAAACCAGAATGGAAAGAATAAACAAAAACCGATCTACTAGTGGAGAAGGACTAGAGTGTTAAAATGTTAACTGCTTGCTTCAAACTGAAAGAGTAGTTGAGTGGATTTATCTGCACTGTATGCAGCAATGCAAGAAGGGAAACATCTTCTTGATAATGACTTTTCTTTGTTAACAGACAGAGCTCTGGCCTTCAGAAGCAGGCGGACTATAGCAATGCTGTCTAAATATACACGTTCTGTGTAACTGGGCTCTGAAGTTTTGAGAACTCGTATTTGTTTATTTGACCTACTGGACAAAATAAAAACAACTTTTTTCATATCTCGAGCTACGCAGTCCTCCCCGATGAAGAAAGGCGATTCCCTGCTCCGAACAGACTGTGAGTAGACTTGTCAGAGAAAAAGGGGGTTGTTTTTTTTTTACTCTCCAGAAACCACTGTGCAGTTGTGTTTTCCAAAATAATTCCTGTGGGCTATACTGTACAAACCAGTCAACACAGAGTTTCCTGGAAGTAATTGTTTGCATTCCAGCTTGGTTTATATTTTTTTAAATAGAATCATGAAGTGAATTCATAATTTACTTGGAACTATTCTCAATAGTCAAAGACCAGTAGAACTGGATGTTGTATACTCCAAACAGGGCACCACACATTAGCTAAACTGGGTCATATGCTCCTGTTGTTATCCTATTCTTCTGCACTACTAGTTTTTGCAAATGTTTCAAAGAATCAGAGGAGGTTCTTCAGAAGAACTTAGGAAATTTCAGTTGAACTGTACTTTGTTTTATTACTGTAATTTCATAACGCATTCTTGAGAGTAATGTCAGATCAATCGCACTTGCGGATGCATTTCCTTGATGAGGTCACCAGAACCAATGCATTCCAAAACATTTCAGAATCGGCTTTGACATTGTTAGAGTTAACAATAGTGTGCAAATAACAGAATAGCTTATGTGCTTTAATAAACATAACACTGGTATAGGAATAACATGAAAAAATACATATTTACATAAATATTATTCATTTATGCAAGTATATACAATACTCTCTATAATATTTAAATATAAACAATCTAAAAATGTATAAACACTGTAAAAAATAAATTGCTGTGTGTCCCTGCAGAGCTTTGACTGTGAAAACTGGAAAGGGAGTCAGTAGAGGGGTTTTATCTTCACTCAGAATCGAGGCAGTCCTTACATTCTTTAGCGTCTTGTGTACACCATATCTAAAGAAAAAACAAACAGGACTGTTAATGTTAAAGTAAGGGTTTAAGGAAAGTGTACATATCGATACCTTTAAATAAAGTAATAACCGAGGTGAAGCAAAACTATATCCCTTAAATATTTAGGGGTGTCACAGTACATAGCAGCAGATTAACAGTATTTGAATGACAAATTTAAATTTACAGCACTTCAATCAAGAAATGGATGATGCCAGAGTTTATAAAAAGTCTGGATACAAAGAATATGCATAACACCAATGCAACACGAAGCCCGGCATAGCAAAGCAGAATGGTTTGTGTTGGAATAAATAATGTCCCGCATGGCTCCTTAAAGGAATCATTCCCATCTGCAGCTCATTATTCGCTTGTTGTACTCATTACAGGACATCTTAACCTTCATACCATCCAGTCTACTCCATCACAAATTTTGCAACTACCAGCTCCTTATTTATTTAACTAATTCAAAACAAGATTGACAGAGCTGCTAATGAGCTCAAGTGGAAGGGCTACTTGAATACTCCTGGTCTAGTATGTCCTATGTTTGTCTAGATCTCTTAACTCCGGTGATTCACTAATCTAAGTAGCTGTTTCAGCCACACAAGAGTTTACACAATGAAATGACATGCTGGAAGTATATAATTTTGACACCGTTCAGATTACAGCATTTGACTAAACTCCATCCATCTATTCTCTAACTGCTTCCTCCAATTTAGGGTCGCGGGGGAGCTGGAGCCTATCCCAGGAAGCAACGGGTGTAAGACAGGGTACACCTGGACCCAGACCTGTGTTACCATTGCTTGGAAAACACAGACATGAACACAGATACGCTCACAAAATGGCCTGTTTTCCCAGAATCTACCATTATGTCTTTGGACTGTGAAAGGAAAACGGAGCACCAGGAACACAGGGAGTGCATACAAACTCCATGCAGATAGTACCCCTGGGCCTGAAATTGAACCTAGGGCTCAATTTCTTAGAGGCATCAGTGCTAACCACTGCGCCACCGTGTGGTCCAGGCTTACCAAACTCTGGGCAGAAAATCAAGACATTTAACTGAGCTGATAGATTCACTCTGCTTGGTTGGTGAGTTGTGGAAATAAGACTTTCCATTGTAGCTATTTCTCCTTGTCCAGAGGAGATACGATCTGCTGGGCAACTTATATAAAGATCAACACTTCAAGAAACACTCTTCTTTGATCCTGGCCAATACCTGGATGGGAGACCTCCTGGGAAAAACTAAGGCTGCTGCTGGAAGAGGTGTTGGTGGGGCCAGCTGGGGGCGCTCATCTTGTGGTCCATGTGGGTCCAAATGCCCCAGTATAGTGACGGGTACACTATACTGTAAAAAGGTGCCGTCCTTCAGATGACATGTAAAACTGAGGTCCTGACTCTCTGTGGTTATTAAAAATCCCAGGGCATCTCTCGAAAAGAGTTGGGGTGTTACCCTGGTGTCCTGGCACAATTTCCCACTGGCCCTTATCAATTAATGGCCTCTTAATAATCCCCATTTATGAATTAGCTCATCACTCTGTTCTCTTCCCACTGATAGCTGAGGTGTGGCAAGCGTACTGGCACACTATGGCTGCCGTCGCATAATCCAGGTGGGTGCTGCACAATGGTTGTGGAGGGGAGTCCCCATTACCTGTAAAGCGCTTTGAGTGGAGTGTCCAGAAAAGTGCTACATAAGTGTTAGCAATTATTATTATTAATGAATTATCTGTGCTCTGAATTGTAAAGAGGTTGAGCTAACCCCCTCATCTTATGTCACAGGCACCTCCCATAGCCTCACAGATGGAGAGATGGTGAGTATGAGACAAGCGTCAGTCTTACCTCTGTGATACTCAGGGTTGACATTCTCGTAGATTGGGTAGAGTGGGTTTTCCTGTTCATTTCGTAGCTTCCTTGCCCTCAGCACGTCTCTAACACACTGGTGTAAGTAGGCATACTGGCACTGCAAGAGGGAGATTGAAGTCTCCATTGAAGCCTGTTCCAAATGACCTGCTGTGCATCAGATCACAATATGCAGAGCACACTAACCTTAATCTTATTAATGGCAACACTGAAACTGTGTCGATCAAATGATTCGTTGATAGGTCAAATTAAAAGGCAACGCATTATCTGGCTGAGGACCATTGCGTTCTGTTACACTACAATGCTTTTTCTGTGTTTGCCTACATTTTCACTTCAATATTATTCTCCTTTGGACTGTGTTTAGTAAAAGAAAACATGTACAATATGTCTGGAGAACTGATTATTTTGTTATTAGCTTTAAAAAAAGGGTAGTTCAAAAATCAAAACTTAACAGATGTGTTGTTAGAACACATTATCCCAGGGTAATCTAACTCTGGTGTGGAAGGGCTGGTGAGCCCGCGTTTTAAGCTGCTAACAAGCTGATTTAGGACATTAAGAGATTTGTTAGAGACCAAAACATGCAAACACTCCAACCTTCCTTCCTGCAATACTGTAGCTTGTAACCTACAGACCTGAAGAAACTGTTCTGAACTTGATTTGAAAAAACTAAGAAGTACTAAGAAATCATCTATGCTTGATTGAAATAGAACATAAATTACCTCTGTCTGCACCATGTGGGCCCGGTGAAGCCTCAGATCAAAGACAGAGCCATAAATATCCACGGTATCCTTGGTGTCCAGCTGCTGGAGGACTCTGTCCAAGGCAATGAATGTGCCAGTTCTGCCAACTCCAGCACTGCCCAACGGACAAAACAACAAACAGCAAACTCATCAATAAGTAGATCATTTAAAAGATGCAATGTCCTCTGCTTAAAGGTCAAAGTTGAGCAGGCAAGAAAGGAACTTTTGGATATAATGCTCATCAATTTCAATTTGGATGCTAAATAGCATTGCATCCCTGGGGGAAAAAAATCCAGATGCTTCCACATACTGTAGTTTTGTACATCTCTTCTTTGGAGGAAGTTTGGATTTTTGTGTCATCTAGACCCAAATTCTAGTTCACAAGTATTAGACCAATTTTGACAAGCAACTAAAAAGGGAAAATAAAGTTTTCTGCAGAATGAAATCAGAAGGCGGCAGAATTGTCATTTACAGTTGGAATTAACATGACACAGTTAAAATGCTTTGGTTACAGCAAGTTAATATGGAAACACCTTCACACAAAGAATAAAACTTCCTGTTGTACTAAAATAAAAGGAAACAAGGAGATGCTGTCTAAGAAGTTCAAGTGAAGAAAATGACATTGCTGCACATTCAGAGCTCTGGTTTTGATCAGAAGCACAGGTTACATAAAAGTAACTGATTTCTGCTCATTAGAAGAAAAACACTGAAGAACACTGGCTAACATCTGAACAGAATTTCAAGACATTACTGAGTTCAAAAGCAAGATCCAAGGGATCATATTCATGAATGT
Source organism: Lepisosteus platostomus (assembly GCF_059453375.1). Classification (NCBI taxonomy): domain Eukaryota; kingdom Metazoa; phylum Chordata; class Actinopteri; order Semionotiformes; family Lepisosteidae; genus Lepisosteus; species Lepisosteus platostomus. Next base: position 28,038,116 of record NC_142619.1, on the reverse strand, counting down.
GATATACAGCCTGGAGAGAGCACCAAGCAAGACACATCAGGCACAGCTATAGAGAGTATAAGAAAGAAGCCGCAGTGAACTGTCGCCTTTAGCAGAGCAAGTGATTCCTTGCTTTTGCTGAACTAAAATGTTTGTGTTCATTGTTCAGGCTGAAAATGCAATGCTGAATTGGAAACAAAGCTAGCTAATGTCACTTTTTAAGAGTGCGGCAGTACTGTTATGCCTATCGGAGTTATCCTTTCTCTCTTCTGCTCTTGTTTGGCAATTGGAGTATTTACTACAGTATGCACAATTGGCAATTGGAGTATGTATTACAGTTTGTACAAATTAGAACCTCAGTCTGCTACAGCACTGTGAGCCAAAGCAAACAGTAAGAATGACACAAGAGACATTCATGAGCTTAAAATTGATAATACAGAGCCTCTGAGATGACTGAATGCTAGCCTAATCTATCCATCACAAATAAGAGGTTTAACTGGGTACATAAACAACATTTATAAGCAAGCTATGTGACAGAAGATAATTTTTTTCTAAGCCCTTAGATGACCTGAAAATGTCATATTGGTATCTAGATTTACCTGACATTCTATTGTATTGAAAACATCCATCACTTGCACTTTACTTAATCATAAATTAAAATCTGGTAAAAGTGGTGCACGTTTTTCAGCTGTTCTAACAGGATTACTTAAGTCAGTGTAGGCTTTAAAAACAAAAGGCATTGTTTTCCATAGTAACAAGTAACAGTTTATTCCATGCTGAAAAGAGAAGAAAAGAAACATAACGTTTCATCTGAGGAGCCTTCTTCAGGTGTTCCTGGTTTTGGAGACACCTGAAGAAGGCTTCACAGCTGAAACGTTATGTTTCTTTCCTTCTCTTTTCAGCATGGAATAAACATTTACTTGTTTCGTTGCAGCCTACGCATACTTGAACATTATTCTCCATAGTCACACAGTGGAATAAAATATAAATACAAAAAATATATATTTCAAATACTATAAATAGTGTATAGCTACTTGGCAAAAATGGAAAAACCTTGCTGGGGTTATTAAAAATGAATATCATTGCCCTGACTCCGCTGAGCTGTGTAATTTTCATTCCCTTCACAGGCCAGATAAGCGCGATGCAGTACTGCCATGATGGCCATATTATTTACTTGCTTCGTAAATGTAGATAAAGTACATAGTAGTACAATTTAAAACAATACAGGTCAACACAATGGTACAATTTAAATACTCAGAGATATAAAATACAGCAAAATGCAAATTTAAAAAGTCAAACACTGAAACAAGTACAATTAAAAGGAAATAGTACAACTTCAAAGTAAACAGAAAGCATAAAGGTGCCTTAGTCAAGCATGAGAAAAGGTGGTTTATGAGATATAGCCTTTACTGATCTTTCACCTGCAGTGCACAACTGAAGGCCCCGAGCCTGGAGTCCGGTTGATGTAGTCCCTCACAGTCCTCACAAACTGGATCAACGACTGCGTCGTTTCTGGGACGCCGTGGTCAGGCCACACTGTGTAGTGAAAGTGACGCACTACCCGAGAAAAATTCACCTGGTCCTCCTGGATAGAAGAAGAGTTCAGCGATGTCAGCCTACCTTTTTGTTTGAAGAGCTATTTTCTCACAGCTAACAATTTATGAAGTGCTTTGTAAGAACACCTGAACAAAATAAACATGCTCCTCACTGCTTGGCATTCAAGTGGGATTTTAAAACCTCCCTGGAAAAAAATTATATTCCTTTTTCTTTCAACATTAGGTTTGTAATCTCCCCTTACAAAAACACATCAACCACTTAATCTCCATTATTAATCATCAGCAGCTCAGTTAGCTACTAACTATATACGGTCTACATGGTCTCCTCTCATTTGTCGCCTGAGATGAGCGACAAGCTGGAGCAGAGGGTACAAGATGGGACTTAGACCACCGGACTGTCTCATTAATAGTCAGTTGTCACTAAAATATACTGTATAAATCTAGGTTTGAAATAACAAACTGTATTTATGAGTTAAGATGTTAATAAGTTATATCACAACTTTTTGGCCTTTATTGGCTCCAATTGTGCTATAATTATGGAGTATGCTATAGTCCTGTAGCAAGCAGTCCTCAAAAATAATGTTGTCATGCTAGGTCCTGGAGTACGGTAATCAGAAAAAGTGAGCAAAGGCATTTAACTGGAAGCCTGCCAAGGGAAATGAAATACATAAACTCCTGTTTGAGGCAGCTATGGAAAAAACAAGGCTGGTAGTCGCTAACATTTACAGCATATCCATCTTTCAAGAATGAAGGAATACAAACTGAGATATAAGTATGTAAAAGAGGTTGCTTAGTTTGATAAGAATATGTGTAAACTCAAAGCACTGAAGAAAACAGCATTTCACAAGGAATAACAACAGCCAAGAATGAAATTAAATGTACTGAAAAATGGTTGAGTGTTTAGTCATAGTAAGATTTGTCTCAGCTTGCTTGGCTGAGGGCCAACCTCCTGGACACAGAAGATGGAAGACAGGACCCCATTCAGAGTGAGGGGTTAATCAAGGGGCAGCTGCAGAGGTGAATAACAGGATAGAGGAACCAAGAATAAGATGAAAGTGAAGGACAGGGCCCTGTCAATATATACTAACTATAATATTTTTTTAAATCTAGGAAAATATGTCAGGAATTATTAGGAGGTACGGCAGCGGAGACACATTGAGCTTGGCTGCTGTTAAACAAACTGCTCATGTAAATTGCATTAATTAAAAATATAAAACAAATATGCCAGATATTATCACAAGAACAAACTTTACATTACAAATTTGTTTTTTCCTGAAACAAGTGTATTTCTGGAAAAAAAAGGTTATTTTATAAGCTCCTTTTGCAATAAACTCTTGGCTAATAATATCTTTTAGAGAAATGTACACTTACGCTACAGATTTTGAACTCGCGGATAGTCCATTCTGGCAAGACAGATTCTGATTGCATCTGAACAACAAGATCACCATAATATAATGGATCCTGATCGAATGGCCAGTAATGATCACACTTCACCTAAACAAAGGATGAAACACAATGAAAATAATAGCCTCCCTTTGAGACACACAGATGGTACATTGAGGCAAGAGAGAAACCATATTTCAGAGACAGGGACAGACATATTATACTTTGTGACAGCTGTAAGAAAGGCACTTGAAAATCTCTCTGACATTTTATCAGTACAACAGCTTTTGACATTTAACCTTTTTTTCTTTTCAAACGTTTGGCAATGTTCTTCAAAACTGACACAGAAAACAAGCAATACCAAAGGGCTGGCCTCTGTACTCACCCTTCCTTTTTCTAAGCACTGAGTCACCATTACAATATTGTGAACGTTCTGCTCCCAAGCCATTTTCCAGAAGTCGTCTTTTGTCCCAGGCAAAGGGCCCTGTGTGGCAACGTATTCTCTCCGGAAATTGTTGCCCTGAAATGAACCAAAAAGATTAAACTTAATCATTTTGCAGGGATAAAACTCACAGGGTTGGTGGCACAGTTGTCAGCATGGCTGCCCTGCAGTGCTTGGTCTCTTGGTTCAATTCCTTAGGTGCTACCTCCCTGGAGTTTATATGTTTCCCCCGTTTGTGTGTGATTTTCCTCCCTGTTGCCTCGAACTGTCAATACTGGCCCTAGGTGCGAGTGTGTGAGTGTCTGTATGTCTGCACCGTGACAGACTGGAGTCCTGTCCAGGATGTATCCGCCTTGCACCTGTTGCTTGCCAGGATAGGCTTTGGCTCCCCCATGAGCCTGAATTGGAAGAGCTGATTAGAAAATGGATGGATGGAAATATCACAGTGGCTCTGTGAAACAGGAGAGGTACAACAGGAGACTGCAAGTCAGAGAACTGTACCAAACAGTTGCCTCATTTGAGGTTTAAAAGAAGCTCTGTATTTAGCTCGAGTTCCCGATTTCTTCAGTATCCTTGGCCCTGACTGATAAGGAAGACCCTATTCGCAATCTCTTTCACTCGGACAAATCAGCAGCAGTATTTCCTGTTAAGCAGGTGTCCAGTGAGGTGAGAAGAAATAACCTTGAGTGACTTCCCACCATCCAGTCGCTTCATGGTTTTCTCAAACTACTTTTCATATGTGATCTGATCTTGGGACAATTCCCTAATGTTCCCCTTTATGATGTGATACTGACTGTTTTGTGTTCTGTATTCTGCCTCCTACAGTACTGTATATTACCAAATGGCAATGAAGGTGACTTTCATAAACTTCTTTAAACTTTCTGAAACCACCAGATAACTTAAAAACACCAGTTGATTACATTTGCAACTTTTATTTTTCGCACAGTTTCAGGGTTTTCTTTTAGAAATATATACTGTACCTATTTTTATAGTAACATTCTTGATACATTCTTGAGTATATTCGATCCTACCTTTCCTACTGTACATTATTATCACAATTGAACTAGTAATGATGGAAAATCATTGATATAAAACGTTAGTCTTGTTGTCTTATCTTTTTTCTTATCTTATCTATTATTGCTCTTTTGTACTGTAGTATGATTTCAGAAATGAGGTGAAACAGAGAACAGAAATTTGACAAATCAGGAAAGAATATACAGTAGGTGCAAGAAAAACTGTAGAGGCCCCTGAATGAACATACCGGTATGTAACTAGCATTGATGTAATCAGAGCATGGATCATCATCGACATAGGAAAGCTTCACTCTGGTCGAGTCATCTGGAAAGTGAAACAGAAATGGGTCAATGTTAAACAACGCTGTAATAGATTTGCAAAAGAGCTGATTTATTTCTTGTTTATAAAGAAGCCGAGTAATGCAAATTTGCCAAGGTGCCAGCACGGGGACTTAATCTGGGATATTTTAGTGTTACAGACACCCTTCTTAGAATGTTAACATGACTAAGAATGGATACATGATAACTAGTGGGAAGGAAAAAAAAGATGTAAGCTCTTCCAGGGTTTGGAGAAGTTTGGTTTCAAAGCATTTTTTTATCATCTGGTAAATCAAGTTAAACAATATCATCATCATTATTTTTTTTGTTATTTAGTTAATATCAATTTCAGTTGTGTAAAGTACCTTGTACAGTTAACATATTTTACAAAGATAACACACTTTGAAAAAGGCTACACTGCTGGAACATTTGTTTTCTCCTTTCTTTTTGTTTTTAGGAAAATATTCATTGCCATTTCTCCTATTCATGTAAAACAAAGGGGACAAACTGTTGACAACATTTCTACCTAACTGGCAGCTATGAAAAGATTTGCTCTAAACAAAGATTTTCTAATGAATATGTAATGCATTGTAATAGACTTCAATTCAATGTAACATATAACTAATACTATTAAGTGAATAAATTATATATAGGACACAAAAATAATTATATTTGTCCATTTGTTTACATTTAAAATACACATACTGAAAAATATAAAACTTTAATTGAATGCCACTTCATAATGGCATTATAACTCATAATCCCTTCATAACTACTGCACAAGATGTTATAATCACAGGCTTAATGCTTTACAGGGACGTGTGCAAATGACAAGATGTTTAGCATCACATTGTACCAAGCTCTATACATTACGCTAAAACCTGAAAAATCATAATAACACTTTGAACAAATCACATTTATGCTGTTTCACAGACAAATTGAATCTGCATATAAGAATTCAAGTTGTATTCTTATTCTCAATATGATGTTGTTTCTCTAAACAGAAAACATACATGTTGTTTTATTCATTTTCATGAATAAAATTTTCATAAGGTAAATTATAAACCTTATTTCGTACATAATCACAGTGGTCCTGGACCTTCACCACACAGACACTGAAGGGAGTTATTACACACATAAACAGGAATAAAACTTACAGGGTAGTATATTGTTGTATCGATTTTTGCCTCTGTTCTCAGGTAAAAGTGCTGTGTCAAGGGATTGGTTACGACCAACATCTTTCAGGTCCTGAAGGGAAAGCAGTATGTTTAATGGATTAAAATAATTACTTTTTGATAATAAATATCTGAGGTACTGAGTAAAGACAGGGGGCAAGTCAGTGTGTCACACAGAATTACATTTTACCTCGTACTCCTCAGAGAGAAGATAGTTGGAATCAGCCTGCAGTTTGGTGAAGTGGGCTTCGAACTGTGCAATTTTGACAGGGCTGTAATAGATATGAAAGAAGTCCCAACTCAAATTAAACAAGGAGTCAAGAAAAACATAGAAACAAAATAAATGCCTGACGCATGAATTCAAATGCTGGGAAGATACATTACATCATACCTTGAAACTCGACGATTACTGAAAAAGAAGAGAAAAAAAGGGATCAATTCTGAATTCAGTCTAAAATGAGATTAATAGTACAGATTATATCCCTTGTTTATATGATAATTTTAACATTCTCCTTCTTTATTTTCCACTTTGGTTGTTCTAATTAAACCTTAAATCTTAAACCTTTTACAACACAATTTAACTGAAAAAACAATATCCACAGACAGACCATATACTAAAAAAATGTTGAAATCAGAAATTATAGATAGTGAACAATTGGTTCTATTGATTTTAGGAAACACTAAACTATGTTTCTCACTTCAAACACATTTGACAGTAGGGTGTTCATACTGGGCAACAACATCTTAGTAGCTGTGTTCAGTTTGACTGATCTAAACAATGGAAAATGTGATATTAATGCAATTAATTGTATTAAATTTATGCTTAATGGCTTTGTTATTTCTGAATTCCTATACCATTACTTAAGATTGATGGGGAAATTGAGTTTTTACACGATAAAACCTGCACTCAGACACTGTAACAGCCCCATGAGTGCCTTCATCATTGCGGTTAACAGCCCTTGTAATTTCATGATAAAAAAGAAATAAAACCCCCAACTGACACCAATGAGATTATTTAGCTCTGTAATATATAAATACGACAAAAACTAAGGTGCTGTTCTCCACAGCACACAAGCAAAACATCCTTCTTAATACGAAAATGAATCAGGCTTTTAGGCTGCATGATTTACTTATTATACCATGTTCAGAAATTGCATTATATACAGTAGATAGGCCAGCAAAACACAATTTCCCTGTCTTGTGCAGCATACTGTATGTGAGAAACAATTATTTTTCTTAAATCACTATCTTATCTCCAATTGCTCTTATCTTATCTAATCTCCAATTGCTGGGGCATGATTACATCCTGACATCATACATTTTGAAATTTTATACTGTACATCCTTTCTTGACTAATGTTCCTTTTGTCCATAAAACATTAAAAGTTATAAAATACTTTAGTTTTTGGTTTCTTCTTACAAAGGAATAGTGAATGCACTCCTGGATATTTATGCTTAAACAACTTTAAGTCGTAGTCCTTCAAGGTTATAAATACATTTGGAGGCCACTATATACAGTATAAACATAAATCAACGTTTTCTTAAAATGTAAGTGCATTTTTAAAACTGTATTTCATTGAATGTTCTCAAATGCATTTCAATGCATTTCCAGGGCTGTAGGATGACTCACTGTCACAGTACGTCTTTGTAATTGTTTTCTGGAGGCATGAGAAGACGCTGTTACCTTCTGATTCCCATGTATGCGTTGCCAGATGTGGGTCTCTCCCTCCGAGCGCTCATTCTCACAGTAGACCTCTCATCTACACTTCTGCAAAGAAATACAACACATTTCTGAAATCCACCTTGCATCCTCAGAATTTAGAAGCTAAGCAGGCCTGGGGCTGGGCAATACTGGCAGGGCTGGCATTGGAGGAGGGCACACAGAGCAATTTTACAGGGCCCGTGACCACTATTTGTTTTTACTTGTTTCCAACTTTGTGACTGTCAACAGTGTTCAGTTTTAGGCAGTCAGCTAGTGTCTACCTACTGTATGCTCATGATAAAAGATTACATGTGTAGATTCTGAGGGAAAATTTAATTGTTTAAATATCCTGTATTCACCATGTAGTGTTATTTCCCAAGAAGCTCTACGGGGGGGGGGGGGGAGCCATCCTGAAATAAAAACTACTTTTTTCACTACTGTAACCAAACGCAGTGGCTAACCAGGCTAGCGGAATGAGGACCTGTGACTTGAAATTGTCTTGTCTTTTAATATTAATAAAAATAAGTTCACACTAAAAATCAAATGTTTTGGTTTTAATTTCTTAGACTACCATTCATTTTGTCTGTGCGTATACAGTACTTTCGTCAAATTTAATGTATAAGATGTACTATTTAAGACTGCGACAATTACAGTATAAAGAAATCCACAGTTTAACTGACTACTCAACTAATGTTCACAAATCATAACATCCCTACCTTATTTCCTAGGAGATAATTCCAAAACTGAAAGAATATTAGCATAACACAAAATTAATTAACTAACATGTTTAAAATGTAGGGTGGTTAGCATTGCTGTCTTGCAGCTCTGGGGCACTAGGTTCAATTCCTGGGGTGCTGTCTGTGTGGAGTTTGTATGTTCTCCCTGTGTCACGTGGGTTTCCTCCAGGCGCTCTGGTCTCCCCCATAGTCCAGAGACATACTGGTAGGCTAACTGGCTTGTGGGAAAATTTGCCCAGGTGTGAGTGTGTGTGTGGGTGTGTCTGTGTGTGCCCTGTGAGGGACCGGCATCCTGTCCAAAATATGTGCCACTCTGCGCTCACAGTTTCTGCCCTCCAACTCTGTATTAGGTAAAGCAGTTAGAAATGGATGGATGGACAGGTGAATGTTTAGAATGTTAAAAATGTTCAAACAAATTAAAAATTTAATGCATTTTAATGCAAAAAATATTTAATGCATCTCACCCAAACTGGCAAACCACACTTACGCTTTCCGGACCTTTTGACGACAGATCAGCAGAGCAGCGACCCCAATCAGCACAGCGATGAGAAACATGCCAGCACTGATTCCTTCAATGACTCCTGTTAGGGGTTCTAGTGGAACAGGAGGGAGAAAAAGCAATCAGGGACATGCTAGCACTGTTTCCTATTAGGCATTCAAGAGAAAGAGACAATGTTTTGATTATGTTTGTGTGTTCTGCAACAACAAAAAACTAAAGAACATCAGAAAGACGTCTTTTGACAGAAGTCTTGACTTGAACGTTTTCAGCTTCTGCAGTATTACACTGTTAATTTTAGAATAGTGCTATTATTACACTGCAGAGTAATTTTGACAGCTTTTTAAAATCTTTTTACTGCTTTGTTCAAAGCTGGGAAATTCAAGTTCACACTGGAACTTTAAGGTCACTGAGGAGCCTATCAGGATGAAGAAAAGGTTTAACAGGGATGCTGACAGCATGCTTACCTGCCTCCGTCATTAAGGGCAGAGACAAATAGGTGTCTGTAAAGAGCGGCTGGATGAACTCCTTCTGATCTTCATCAGAGAGCTGAGTGAAAGCTCGGATGCTGATCCTAGCAAAATGAAATCCTGCATTACACTGCTGTAAAAATTCATCTTTAGAGACATCCCATTCAAAAATGATAATTTCAGGACTGGAAGGACTTCCTTATATTAATCAGTATTTCTATGAATTTCATTTTGGGATAAAAGGTCTTTGAAAGAATAGGGGTAAATGACAGGATGGGGTGAATGAGATTATATTACTGCCGAGTTAAAAAAATAATAATGCCTAGAGGCACATACTGTATCATGGGTGCTTTAAAAACAGAAAGCTTCCTATGCTGTAATTTTGCATGCAATCTTCAGTAAGAATATAAATAACACGACATATAATGCAATGAAATCAAACACTTTTCCCATGGAAAATATGTGCTGCAGAGCAGAAGCAGTGAGATCATTGGCACCTGTAGGCAGTTTTCGATTTCAGCGGCCCATCACAGAATCTCGTCTGAAACGGCTCACACTTCCCTCCCAGACTCTCCATCCCTGTGCCCAGGTTGATCTCAAAGCTTTGAACGCTGTTGTCAGGGTTCTCAGCACACCGACTGGGAAAGTAATTGGTCTGGTAGGCTTTGATGGAACTGTTGAATTTATAGTCCATGTATGATGGGAGTGGGTGTTGCAGTTCAGGCTGTGAGTTTTCACTGCCTAAAGCAGACACAATGAGGGAAAGGAGAAATGTTTGGCCATTAGTTATCCAGCAAAAACCTTACAAAATATCTTACTGAGGTTAATTTAAGAGGACAAAATTCATCCAGTCACAGACAGTAATTTTATGAAAGTAATGCATTCATAGGCAGTAGGAATTAATCGCAGGCCAAGAAATTAAACTGCCTTGTATATATTTCTGTATACAGTACTGACTCGAACATCATTAGTTCTCTTATATTCCTGCATTTAGTTGATTTGCCTGAGGAAATACTGATATCCACAGACTTAAGGAGGTGGGTGGGGTTAGAGACAAAGTCCATTAACCAGGTTCATTAAATAAATCAGCTGACAAATCCATTTGACTTTTTTCATTATAGAGACTAAAATGAGACTGTTTTTTTTTACTTTACATGACTGAATAAAAAAGAGCAGCATTATGACGTTTTACTTTTACACTAATTCTGAGGAAAGAAAATTTGTTTTGATGGCAATTCATTTTCACAAGAGGTGTGAACTCCTACTGTCCATATATTGAATTTCTTGCAGTTGTGTGCAGAAAGGTTTGTTTTGAACATCTACCGTACAGTATGGACACACTCGAGAGGCCGTACTGAGCTTGAGTAAATTCAAATTCAATTAAATTCGGTTGCCCTGGCAGAGGCACCTGAAACCGTATTTGCACTGGCTGCAGTAATGCAGTGACACACACCGCAACACTGTGTCGCACAAAACACAGCCCTGACAGAATAAAATGATACGTTGAACCAAAGGAACTCGGAAACAAGCTCACTGTCTGACTCGGCCACGATCACGGTGAAGTACTTCACCGCCCCGTTGACATCGCTGAACCAGCTGCAGTTGAACCTGAAGAAGATGGTGGACTTGGTGATCTGAGCCGACTTCTCGTTCACCCGTGTGTGAAGGCTCGGCAGTGGCGGGCCTGAGAGGGAAACACAACAGGGAGCGATCACGGTTCAGAGTCATTTGAAATCCCCCACCCAGTGTTGGCTGACTGTTGCAGGTCAAGCGACCCAGAACTGACATCTAGATGCTTGTAAGAAGCGCTGTGCTGCTTTTCAAAACAGATCTGGGGTTTGTCTGTCTACACTGTAGCTCAGCCAAGTCTAACTGCTCAACACTGACTGGAAGACAATTCACAGTTAATATTTCATTGAAGAAAGTAGGTTACATCTGAATTCATATCTAGCTGAAAAAATAATACCATGTGCTATGTGAAAATCCCAGAAAAAAGCAGAGCTCTTTTTATCTGCACGAGGCAAGAGGTGTCTGCGTTAATAAAGGGAGTATTGTAAATAGGCGGAATAAGAGGAAAACCTCACTTGCACAGTAAAGAGCCCCAGGTGATCAGTTCCACTCAGTCAAAGCTGTGATGCTAATTTCAACACATAAATGCAAACCTTATGACAGTAAGAGCTACTGTATGTACAGTAGTAATTAGCTTTGAAAAATCAATCAAAATAAATTTGCTGGGTGGAGTGCGTTCAAAGTTTTAAGGACGGGTTTCGATTGAGGAAGCTTTCCCTATGAAAAAAACACTCAATTGTGTCAAATATTTTAAGTTTAAAAAGTCTTCCCTCATTTACAGTATGCTAAAACCATTTCAAATGGGACAACCATTTCATTACCAGAACTCAAACTGTGTTGGACATAAATATTTAAAACTGCACTGCAATGAAAACAGATTTCTACAGTGAGTGACCTTTCAGGCAAAATAGCACTTTCTGTGATCTTTCTGTAAACAAACCTGAATACAAAAGCATCAGAAAATGTTTTTGTCACATTTTATGTTTTTCAATGTAACAGTTTTTTATCCATATACTGTAGACGCAAAAGGATTAAGAGCTGACATATTTGGAGTTTAACTTAGCAAATGCGTGGACCCATCCTCTGAAATGACTAAAATCTACCACATAACAGGATTAGCAGGAAATTACATGCTCACTGTGGGTTAATTTTTGTACACTATAAAATCATACACGTTTAACAAGGACAGAGCTTCTCCACCCTGCTCCAGTTCAGCTAGGGAATACTGCTTCACTATGGCAGATGTCTGACTATTCTCCTCCAGTTGTTTAATGCAGATATTTCTGCACCCATGGCCTCAACTTTCATTAAAAAAACAGCGTCTTTTACATTACCAAAGCCCAAATTTGATTCCAGTGAACAAACAGCCTGGATATAAACAGCTCATCCCAAAAGAAACTGCTGTCTTGGTTTTGTTTCTCATGCTGTACCAGTCTCATCTGGGCAACAGACTGCTATGGTACAAGAACCCACCGAAGTGAGGAATACTAGAGTAGTGCACACGACACAGCTGCGATTGACTGTACTGTTCATTTTTTTTTCAGAGAAACGCTTTGACAAATCTGTAGCATTTGATTCTGCGCTGGCAGAACTGCGCAGCCGATTCGCAAGCCCTGACGTCTTCAGTGATCTTGCAAATCTCACTTCTCCAATGCAATCCTGTAGTCACCACCCCTCCCTCCGCCCTGCGGGCAGCAGGTGCTATTTTTGGTTTTCTTTATTTAAATGGATTTATATGAAGCGGGTCCAGGGGGAGGCTGCTGTTCATTCACAGGGACGCCCTGTTGGCAGTGACTGAGCCTGCACTCTTACATAACGAGCTTGCAGCGCACATACTGTACAGCACATAGCCAGAACCTTGGAGACCCTGCGCCAAACATCCCCCCCCCCCCGAACACGGGCCGCTGTCTTAACTTTGTAAAAAAACTCTATTTAACTCGACCTTTTCGCCTAAGCTTCTTTAGCATTCTTTCGACCAGAAGGAGGTTTGTGAAATAACCTGCACGACACCTAATCGAAAAAACTGGTCTCGCCTTTAACTGTGTTCAGTGCACTCGAGTACAAGTAAAATTGATGCAAATCTCTGGCTGCCGCCCTGTCACCGCATATCACACGGCACCACACATGGGCTGCCTCATTTGCTTTGCCCTGAAAAATTTAATGAAGGGGGAGGAAAAAAAAACCACACACCTTAAAATGGTATTTTATTTTGGGTGATCTATTTTCTTCTCTTTACAGATATCTTCAAATAAATCACAGTGACAGAACTAGAATACTAAGCTACGGTCAAATACTTGCAAACGGGAACTTCTGGGGAATAAATTTTATTGCAGATTTGTGAACGGAATCCTGGAAAAAAATGCAGGTTCTGGGGATTGTGTTTACTAAAGAAAAACTCAAATGCTAACATGGGTTTTCTGATACCAAGGCACTGCAAAGCTTTAGTTACAGTGCAAAGGGTTACAGGGACTCCTGGTTAAGATACTACTGGGTGCTCTTTTAGCTCACTTTGATTTTTTATGACTTATCAATAAAGACAAACAATGAAAGACTCAAATACAGAACCCGGCTGTGATGAATGAAACCCATCATATTTTCTGAGCAAGTCTTTCCCATTGATTTTGTCCGTCAATTAATAAAAATAAGTAATCTGTAGATTGACTATTAAGACATACAAACAGAAAATCAATCAGGGTCAGACACACTGGGAAAGCAACTCAGCAACCTGCTATGATTAGACAAATGGTCTGCAATAACGTGGAGCTTGGGTATGTCCCATTTGTCTGCACAGCACAGCCACCTTACAGAAAATATTTATAAATGGCCATAATTGCTACCCATTTCAGAAATACTGGGGGTTATTAAAATCATTACTTCTATCCTTGTAGGCCTACAGCCAATCACAACATTGCTCTATAACACTTACAGTATTCTAATTGTTTTATTCAAAAATGTCTTGACCTCCAGGTTTTGCAAGAAGCAGGACACACTGCAAGGGACTGTTTCCACAAGGTGGAATACTCCAGCTAATAGGACTGGGACTAAAGAAATAATACGAAAGGCAATTTATTTTCAATATAAAAGGTGCAATTATAAAGTCAGCCAGTCAGGCACATTAGTCAGGCAGTACAGAGCAGTACAGTGTTTATATGAAAAGCTATACTACTGTATATTTAATTTTTCTGGCTATAATTCCTTTACAATTAGACGCTATCCTATTATTTATTTTCAATTGCTGTGTTTTATTAACACTTCACTGGGCTTCCGCCTTGAAGCTTTCTATGCGCCATTTACTGATCTTAGATCTTTAAAATATACTTTCTCAGAGTTTGGTTCACAAAATACCGTATATTAGTGAAAACTTGGAGGCTCTGACAGATGGGTCACAAAAGCCTGCAAAACCAGACCACTGCACCACAGAAGATATTCATACTAAGGCAGAGTTATATGAAGTACACATGCAAAAGAACAAGGAAAGGTTTATTCCATGCTGAAAAGAGAAGAAAACAAACGCAACCTTTCGGCTGTGGAATCTTACACCCACAGCTGAAACGTGTTTCTTTTCTTCTCTTTTAAGCATGAAATAAACCTTTACTTGTTACTTTGCAGCCTATGCATGCTGATGCAGCTACCTATTTGAACTACTATAGTGTACAATTGCCAAGTGTGCCCACTATATAACTTCCTGTACTTAGTATACTCACTATAAATCCACTTAAGATAATGTGTAGTTCATATGCCCACCACATACCCTCTTAATACAATGTGTACTTAATATACCCACCATATAGCCTCTGAATATAATGTGTATCTAATATACAGTACCCACAATGTACTCTCTTAATATAATGTGTAATTATTATACCCATTACTGTATATACCCTCTTTATACAATGTGTACTCAATATACCAATGCCTACGTCATGCTCTTTCCCACAGTTCCTAGCCTGTGCTCTAAGTGTTTTGTGCTTCGGTGCCTAAGCAGGTTTCAGGAACTTCGCCTTTGCCCAGTGTGCGTGATTTAAAAGAGACAAGGTCTCTTTTCAAAGAGCTGAAGTGGAAGTACATTTTTGTTTTCAGGATCTCTTCTCCTCTCTACTCACGGTCGATCATGGTGATCACGCTGTCCTCGGCCGCCTCGCTGGTCATGGTGTCCGAGATGACTTTGACGGAGACACTGTAGCGCTTGTGGGGCTCCAGCTTGACGATGCTGTAGAGCTGTGTGTCCTTGCCCGTACGCTGGGAGTACACCAAGTGCCGGGGGTCCTGGTGGTAGCATTCGATGGTGTAGCTGTCGTAGTCTGAGGCCGGGGGGCTCCAGGAACAGGAGATGGCTGTTGAATTCTGAGGCCGACAGTGGAGGTGCTGAATTCTTTCAGGCTCTGAAAACAGAGTTGGACAGAACCATCAATGCAGGGGATACCTGAAGGGCTACATAAATCCATGAATTTGGACAGCTTTTGTACATAATTTGAATTGTGTGACATGTTTAAAAGTTACAGAGTTTCAAATGACTCCGTGTCCTAGTACTCCTGTAATTTTTATTCCAAAAGACAGTGGGTGACGTTTTATATTCATGTCTGACACCTGATGCCTGCAAATGAAAAGCAGCAGTGGGAACAGTTTGAGTTTCGAAGTGAAAATGCAAGAATCTCAGAACCCCAACAGTACGTCTGTTGCTCAAAGGGTTATACACAATAAGCAAGACCATAAGTAATTAATGTTTAATCAGAAGCAGACTTATGATCAATACTAAGTGACAGACAAAAGGAAAAGGCTGGCTGGAGAGTCCTATCAAGATCGATTTCTGTGAAATGATTGCTAAAAGGCAATGTGTTCAGCGCAGTGTAGCAGAAACCTCTCCCAGTATCAGGTTGTAATAAAAAAAGTCCCATGCAAACAACATTTTGAGAACAAAGAATGATCATCCATATTATTTATACTGCATGATAAACAGTCTGAAAATATTTAAGACCTCCTTCAAAATAACCTCCAATTGAATATTAACTGCATACATCAAACAAATGAAATAAATCATTTTTACTAAATAAAAGCCACAGTTCCAGTGCAAGATTACAGTACAGAATACCTCCTGTAAGTTTCCATTTGGCTCACATCTTCCTTTTCGTATTCTAAACGGCATGTTACTTGTTGCAAATTAAGTTCTTACAAACAGAAAGTTCAACTCCTGAGATTCTAAAATTACCAAATTGCACATTTTGCTGCAAATGACAGAATGTGCCCTTTTATACTCTTGGACTGCATATTGCAGGAAAATTGGTTTTCACACATACAGTATGCTGACCGCAAGTGCCCATCTGTAGTATCCCAGGGAGGAAGGCAATGATCTACTGAATAGGTCAAGACTGAAAGAGCTTCAGTGAGGAACCACAGTAAGAGGATGAGCTGAGAATGAACATAGTGTACACTGATATATAAGAGTCAGCATGGACATGTTGTCTAGTTAAATACCCAGAATATTAAGCTTATGACAAAGTTAAGCAGGATTTGGGGAAAAATCACTTGTCTGCAAACCATCCTGAGGAAAATGAAATGATAATATTCTTTATAACAGGTTACTAGTACATAGTTCTATGACAAATTATTAGTCTGATTATTTACATTGAACCACTTTTTGCATGTTGGTTTATCCCCCCATTATTCTTAAAACTGTGCTCAACCTATGAAAATACTCCTTCATTTATAGTGGCTATTAGTGAAGAAATGCACTGAAGAAAGATTTTCTGCAAGGTTTTTGCTTGTTGGCACTTGATATACTGTATAGCAGAGAACACACATTCAACCTGACTGGGTATCATTTCACAAGCTGATCTCAGATAACATTTGTGTAATACTTTAATCACAACTCATCATATGTGTTGTACAGCAGAGTCATGAACAGTAAACAACTACCCATATTACCAAGTAAGAACTGTCATCATCAATTAGAGAAAAATATTTACAATATCTTTAATTTTAAGTGCTGTTAAAACAGCCTTGTTGGGTCTATATGGCACAGACATAAGGCACACTGTTTTGCAGACATACTGTATTTAAGAAACAACAACAAAAAATAAAGAAAAGAAGTACTGTAGCTGCACATCATAGGGTTAGTGTGAGAACCAGCACGATGCATCCACTTAGTGTTTAAAGAAAGTCATTATAAAGGCTCTGAATTTTACGTTTCATGTATTTATGTCTAAAGAAATGCATTGTACTGTAATTAAAGCATATCATAATCAACTACAAGATAAGCAGAGCCAGAAAAGACATTAACCTTACAAAAACAACATTCAAGCACACGTATGAAGTTGAATTCGCGAACATTTACAACAAAAGCTTCACTAGATGAAGTTGCTTCCTCAAAAAATCTCTTCAGAATTCCTGCACTGCAAATTATACCACTCTAAGATCTTTGCATGGATAATACAATAGAAGTACAAGAATTTAGCATCACCGTGTTTTTAGTAATGCACTCTGCAAGAAGCCTAGGTTAGTGCCACTTTTAATCACAGTGAGAGGCTGATTACGAATACCAGCAGATTCCGCTAGAACAAAAAAATTACAAACAGATGGAAACTGTAGTGAGACTCAAATTCTACCAGCGCGAATCAGAGGTCTAAGCAGATTCACAAAAATTTTAATATGGTTTCCTGCTCTATCCACAATGGAAATGTTGAAACTGGAATGCTGCAAATGATAATGATAGACTGGCAACCCACCCAGGATGTGGCCTTTGTTTTGAGGAAAGGCTAGAGGTTGCTGCCAGTCTCAGAACTGGCCCGTAGCCTATCCAAGGTGTGGATGACAGTCCTATTCACTTCTCCCAAGAAGTCAGCCACTGTTACACAAGTGACATGAAGACGTGAGTTGTCAAGCTAGGATGTTGTTGTGACGTTAGGATAATGGCACAGAAAGGACAGCGAGTGAGGTCCGAGGCCTTGATTAAGGTAGGGCCATGCAGTCAGGCTGCCATCGTTTGTGACCTGGCGTCTCTGATCAGATTCCTTTATTAGCCATATACAATTTCTTGTGTTAGGAATTTGTCTTTTTGCATACCCCCAGCTTGCTCTCCATGAGACACATAGGCACACAGACGGGGAGAGAGAAGCTTGGGGTCAGAGTGCAGGGTCAGCCATTTATACGGCACCCCTGGAGCAGTTGGGGTTAAGGGCCTTGCTGAGGAGCCCAACAGAGTAGGATTCCTCTGCCGGTTGTGGGATTTGAACTAGCAACCTTCCAGCCACAGGTGTAGATCGTTATCCACAGTGCCACCGCTCCGCCCAATGATGCAGCGGAAAGGGCATTGCGGATATAATCGTAAAGATGCAGTATTATGACGATGACAATACTGACTGGCGCTGTGACAGATTGTGTCCTATCATTGACAGACCAGATCTGGCTATAACAGCTTGCCAGGTAGGAAAGCATGCTGGCTTAATCAAGCCTCCAGCATACCAGTGGCATCAAGGAAAGGTCTCTTGACGTTCAACAGGTTCAATCGCTTCGTCACCTTCGTCACCTGTGCCCAGTCACGTCTCTCACTAATGAGCTTATCAGAATGAATCAAAAACGCCATGCACTTCATCAGTCTAAAATAAATAAAGTGATTAGTGCATTGCACTAATGCTTAGTGCATTGCACAGGCTAGATTTAATGTTAAAGGTGAAACTGCCAAAGCGTGAAAAGGAGTTTTTATCTTTGGGCATTTGAAGTCACTTATTTCCTTTGAGTTTTTCACCTCAAAAATCATATATGTGGATTTTGTTAGCTATTACACTTGGGTTCGATTTATTTTTTCAGTGTAGTTTAAAGTGTTTGAAAGCAAACCTATGGCAAAATCTTGTCAATGTCATTTTTTAGTTCATTAAATTGGCCCTGGCATTCATGGCATTCTTCATACTGACATACTTCTTTCATGCATTTCTCTGGAATTTCTAGGACTCTGAATCACCGACCCCCGGCCCCTTCCTTCCCTAAACCTCCTCTTGCTGCTCTTTCAATCATGTGCTGCCCTCTGGTGGCTGACATGTGCCAAGTTCTGGGTAAAACTGGATGACTTTTGTCAAAAAATAAAACAATAAAAAACACAAGTGCTGTTTATCTCAGTTATGTCATCTGTTCATGCATCTCATCGTTCTGTAAAATTAATTACATAAGACCATATAAACAAGAAATGAGAGTTGGCTATTTGACCCCTTTGCATTTGTCTTTGCACTTTAAATGTCATCTGCTAGGGTTTTTTAAATTTTTCTGCCAACTTCTAACACTGTTTGCTATTCCTCCTATTCTTACTAGTGGTGAATTTCACTACTCAAACGTTTTATAGTTTTGAAGTTACGGTTTACTACTGTGAATAGTGTATATCAGAATCTACAGTAAATGAAATAGATTTATTTGATACAAGTTTCATAAGCATTCTTCATGGTCAAGGCTAGCAAAATTTCATCTACTTACTGTAGATAAAGAGTAATGCCTGACAAAGTCTCTTGTTTAAAAAATAAAACTCCTCCTTAAATCTCCCGCACTCTTTACTGAGCTGAGCAGGTCTCCTGAGAAAAACTCACACACTAAAGCACAACATACTTGTTCTGATGGTTGTGTAGATGGGCTGGCTGTAGGCCTTCAGGTTGCTTCTGTTGCCACTGACTGTGCGCACACTGAAGCTGTACAGGCGGCCTGGGTATAACTCCTTCAGTATCCGGGTCCCCGACTGTCCGTGGTGGTAGGGGTTGATCACCGAGAGGGGGTCCCGGGGCACCCACTGCAGGTCAAAGTCATCGTAGTCCGTGACAGCTGGGGCTGTCCAGGTGATTTCAAGGGACGTGTTGGTGATGCTGCCAAACGCCACAGAGGTGGGTGGCTGTGGGGCTGTCACACAGGCACACGAAAAGAATTCCTGTTATTTTATAAAATTACTGTACAGCATCGATACCGAGGTCACAGAAATATAATATTAATTTATTGGCAGTGCAATGTTCTAGTCAATAAAATATATCCAAAGAGAAAGGCACCAAAATGGCATTTCCATCTGCTACATTTGTCTAATTTAGATGGTCTGGCTCTACGGTCTTTTCCTACACAGGAGCTCTGTTTAGCTGCTTTTGGGGGGTAAACCCATTTCTAGCGGTGGACATAAACGTTGTATAAACACCAATCAGCCAGTTAAAATACGTGAATGGCCCCTACCTGTCCTGCCCTCAGCGGTGGCTGTGTTGGAGAGGTCTCCACTCTTGGTTGCCACGGTGACCCTGTACAGCCTCCCTGGGACGAGCCCCTGGAACAGGCACTCTCGCAGGTCGGCCCTCCCCGGCAGTGTGGCTTTCAGGGAGCCGTCGGGATTGTACAGAGACACCTCGTAGCCAGAGAGGTCTCCTGCGGCCTTCTCCCAGGTGAATGACAGGCTGTCTGTCCTGTTCTTGTTTTGGGCCTTCAGAGCAGTCACTGGAGCTGGAACTGCAAAACAACAGCTATTGTGTCTACTCCTGCGCTAACCCACAACGCCATGTACCGAGACTAAGAACCAAGAAAGGGACCAGCAGCAGGACTGACAATGCCAAAAACCGACAACTGTAAATAATTACTTGCGTTAGCATTAAATATAATAAGAATGTGCAAGCACCTCTTGACAGCAAGCTGTATTATAGTTTACAGACAAAATAATGTATCCAAATACCAGTTAACATACCAGTGTATAATGCAAGCTTATTAGATTTTCCTGAACTGACTTCACAAGTATTGATTTCATATTTAATTAAATTCATGACATTCTAGTATTAAAGCATAACTAAATACCTGCAGTTATGCAAAGAATGATTTCACTTTGCCTAATAATGTTACTTTCTAGATCATCAATCTTACCAATAAAAACTGCCCTGATTTCTTTTAATTTTTATACATCATGGCTGCAACAAGCAGCAATGTATCATCGCTACTCCGTTCAAAGGCATTTTTCACCCAAAACAAGTTGCATTTTATCAGACATTAGCCCAAAAAATAACTTTTAAAACAATGTTTAAACAAATATATATGGTGATTCATAACACACCCATTTGCATTTTGATTGTACTCATTTAGCAGTAAAGTTACCGTTTCTTCAGTTAAACCAATAATGCAATTTAATATGTGAAAATGAATGATAAAAATAACATCCTGTTGCCTTGGTAATGATTTACTGCTTGATTGTCCCAGGTGCTAAGAAATACTAATGAAAAAATGATAATTACACACTTTAGGTTTAATGAAGAACATCATCACTCTACTGAGTTAATTACCTAAAATCAAAATCTGTTTTTATTCAGAGGGGGTTAAAGAGGCTCAGCATGTCTTTTATCTCCCCAGGTGCAAAATGGCTGAGACCAGTAGGTGAATTTATTTGATGTGTTCTGACTTAAAGTATTTGAAGATGAAGGTATCAGCAGGCAGCCTTCATTTACTTTTTGAAAAGCAATTTGGGAACCGCGATATGACACCAAGGCACATACTGTAATCTGCTAAGGCTGTAGACACTGCTGATGAAAAGTTTTAAACAAGACCAAATAACAGGTTTTCATATGCGATGGTGGGGTTGGTTTTCGTCTCTTGAAAGATGAGTAATGGGGTATCTAAATCTACTCTGAACAAACTGCAGTATGTCCAAATTTCAGCAGCCAGAATCCTGACCAGGTCTAGTGCAAGTGTTCACATTACTCCTATCCTGGAGTCCTTGCACTGGCTTCCGGTAAAATTCCGTGTAGACATTAAAATCCTCATGCTCACCTATAAGGCTTTACATGGCTTGGCACCTCAATACCTGTCTGAACTTTTATCGCCCTACTCCCCACCTCGCAACCTCCGCTCTTCAAATTCTGCCCTCCTTACTGTCCCCCAAGCCCGTCTACATTGTATGGGCGACAGGGCCTTCTCCTGCTATGCCCCCAAGCTCTGGAACTCTTTGCCCAAGGATATCAGAGAGTCACCTTCTCTAAACTCCTTCAAATCCAGACTCAAAACCTTCTTCTTCAGAAAAGCCTTTACTTAACTGGTTCCATTCTTCACCCCTCTGCTCTTCTTAGTACCACCTTCCATTGTTATTGTTATTGCTATTGTTGTAATTGTAATTGTGTCTTATCTTGTGAAATCTTCTTATTTATTGTGATTGTCATCCTGTAAAGCGCTTTGAGAAGCCACCTTTAAAGGCGCTATATAAAATATTTTTTATTATTATTATTATTATTATAATGAAAAAGTGTTGGGAAGACTTACAGTACGTGAAAGAAGATAACCTGGAGAAGAGAAATAGCAAGACACTCCAAACAGAGCAAGGGGAGAGGAATTTCTGAATGCCTATGAAGGCAAGGTTGAAGGGGGAATACAAGGCGGAGCCAAGGTGAATGTGGACAGAAGATATGGAGGGATTTAATGCTGGAATTTGCAAAAGACAAGGTGCGTTGCAGATGCCAGCTACTGAAGACATTATGTCAGGAGACCCTCCTGATCCTGGAGAGCCAGTGTGTCTGCTGGGTTTCGAGGTCTTTTTAAAGCAGAAGCACCTGAACATCAGGGAGAAGTTGCTCAACTGGTCCAGTTAGCTGGTTACACTTGTTAAGGGCTAGGGCAGACTGAAAACCTGCAGACACACAGGCCCTGCAGGACCAGCACTGGACACTCTTGGGCCACATGATGCTTGTGATTAAATATGCTTAGAAAAGGAGTTGCTCACATTGCACACCATTCCATCCATTTCCTATTAAAGAAACAAAATAGGTAACCACATAATTGCATCTGATAATATCTGCAGAAAGGAACTGCTGTCCTGTGAAAATTCCAGAAAAAAACATTGACACCCATCTTACCTGTTCTAGCGTGAATAGAGGAGTGATTGGTCAGCTCCCCGCTGCGTGTCAGGATGACCATTTTATACATCCTGCCTGCCTCCAGCCCCTTGAAAGTACACTCCTTCTGGGTGACTTTCCCGGACTGACGGTCATGAAGCGTTTCATCAGGATTGTACAAGAATATATCGTAAGCCTCAAACTCTCCCTCAGAAGTAGTCCAGCCGAAGGACAAGCTTTGAGTTGTGTTGCCTTTGACTGTTAAATTACTGACAGCTGCAGGAACTGAAATACAAACAAACATGAAAAGGGTTACATATATTAAAATTACTTTCTCCCGACTTCAGTATAGACCTTAAAAATACTCAAGCTGTCAGTTCATGGGCGTCTGAGGAGGACACAGCTGTGAGGGATTAAGGCCATCGTGGCTGACACAGCCCTCTTGATAGAAACCAGCGCTCTCTTTAATCTGTGTCAGCTGCAGAGGCTAGAGACGTGCACACCAGGGTTCTGTGGAAGAGCCCCAGACCGTAAGAGAGAAAGAGGTACACATACTGATGGACGAATGAGCTTGAAGGGTGGAGAAGCAGTCTGAGGGACTTACTGTATGACTCTTAAAAGAAAAAGGGCACGGCTATGCTATAACTCCACATAGTCTTGAGATGTTTTTTTCTTTAGCCTGTAACAATACCTTACTACTGTTCTGTATTAAATAATAAATTGACAGAAGCATAATTTCTTACACTTAGAGTAAAGTAAAATTATTCCCACCTATTCCCAAACTACACTTAACCCTATGAAAGAAGAGCATAGCTATACATTGGGGAATATGGCAGCTTAAAGGAATCAATTTTTTTAAATGCCCTAGAGAGGTATTAAGTTGCAATATTTTATTACATGTTCTTGCTTCTTCAGAAGTGCTCCTGCTGTAGATCCCTCCACTGACAGTGAAAATCTGAATGCGGTACTTCTTTCCAGGCGTCAGGTCATCAAACCTGTGCCGACTGTCGTTGGCCAGCTTGGACTTGTTAGCGACCAGGGTGCCCTGCTCAGTGAGGAGCTGCAGGGCGTACCCCTCTGCTGTCCCTCGAGCCGGCTGCCAGCTCACCACCAGGCTGCTCGTGGTGTACTTGTTATCTGCATGCAGAGCCGTCACAGATGCAGGGACTGGAGCAAGACAAAAAAAACCCACAGAACTTTTGTAAAGCGCTTTGCATCCCAGAAACATCCCGAGCATTTCACTTTGTAGAAGAGGATCCACTACACCCAACACTGAAGTACAGTGCACATGGTGACACATGACTGCCCAAGATCAGGTCAAAAGTGATTACTTTAACATCTGAACTGAAGTACTGTAGGTCAACTTGTGTATGTTAGCCAGTTCATTGGGGTTAACGCTTCTACTGTTAAGAACAGTTCCATGGGATCTTTAATGTTAAAATAGTCAGGACTTTGGTATAATCTGAGGAGGCACGTCACTGGTTTGAAAAGCACTGGTTTGGAAATTCAGGTGCAAGCAGGTTTTCATTAGACATCATTCATTCCGTCAATGACAAGGGTCAGCTAGCCTTGCTGCGAATGAGAGTGTCATGAGATAGCTTTCAAGTCCAACTTACAAAACGTTTACTTATTTATTTTTAATGAACTTTTTTTAAAAGCCACTATAATTTTTACTTTATTTAAATTGTGCAAAATTGTTTCTACAACAAAATACTCTAGGACATACTATAGACTAGACTAAGACACAGGTATGAGAACTCTGTCTTTAGCAAGGTTATTCATTAAATATGGGTTGCTAAATTAATGACAATGTTACTCTATTAAACACTCATTATTTTAGCATATTGTAATTAAGGTTTCGACTGAATGGGATTTAAATTAAAGAAAAAATCTAATAAAAATACACTCATTTGTATTCAAGCAGAGTTTGAAAAACAGTCTTCAGAAATTGGTCAGGTTTTTAGCAGAGAGTACTCACCAGTGCGCCCAATGGCTGTATTGTTGTTGTGAAAGGAGCCGCTGATAGACTGTACTGTGATGATGTACTGCTGGCCCGCTTGCAGGTTCTGGAAGCTGTGCTCATACACATGCTTGGGGATGGAGGATGTACTCAGCAAGCGGCTCTCCAGGGAGATATACACAGAGTAGCTGTCTACATCCCCTCCGCCAGGTGTCCAGTTGATCTTTAGGCTGTCCGTTTTACCATTGTTGGTGACATGAATGTTCTTCACTTTACTAGGCACTGAAAGGAAGAAATTACAGCATTTCTTAGCTCCCTTCATAAAATCTGATTTTTTAAATAAATAGAGTAATCAGCTGAGGTCAGACCAACCCTGATGTTTTTTACGCCTTTACAACCTGATGGTCATCAACCCCTAGCATTCTACTTTCCCTGTTTATATTCCATAAATTAATTCCAGCGATAAACTATATCTAATTTATCTAAACAGAGATTAACTCCTGTACATAGACCCCTTGCTTCAGTAAATTCACACTTCATAGAGAAAAAAAGCTAAGAAAAAGCCTGAGGACTTTTCCTTTTCAGTTTTGTTGATAGATAAATTCTTAACACTTTTCACATAGGTACTGTAATTTGAAAACAAGATGATACAGTAAAGTATCTTTACACTGCATGATTAAACAATGATTGTGCTGTGGTCCCTCACCTGTCCTCCCTTCTATAATTCCTATCTGTTGGAGAGATCCACTAAATGTGGACACAACAATCTTGTAGAGGCGGCCCTGGGTGAGAGAGGTGAAGTTGTACTCCTGTGCGGTGTTGCTAAGGGTGATGGGAGGGAAGACTTTCATGTCATTGAAGAGGAGCTCGATCACGTAATGATCCACATCTCCCAGTGCTCGGGACCAGGTAACACGCAGGAACTCTGTGCTACGGTCTGCCAGAGCCAGATTCTTCACAGCTGCAGGGACTACAGGATTACAGGAACACAGTGGACATATTACTTACAACTTAACCAGCAGAAACCAGAGACACCTCAAGAATGGGGACAACGCAACACTTAGAGGACACTTCTCTGTTAAATCTGTAACTCCATCCCAGCAGATTCAAGTGAGAACTAGTGTTAAAAAGAATTTTTAGTGAGAGGCAAGACCAGCTTTTTGTGCCTATGCATTTACAGCAGACAATGAAGGCCTTTATATATCATCATATCTTTGGCAACTATGAAACTATTGACTTCTGAAATCTGTTTAAGCGGTAAAAGAGAAAGCTATTTGTTTACTGCTACCACCATGCATGGAATGCGAAACAAATCAAAAACACTTTCAAAGATCTGCCATCAGCAAGATCGTTTTAAATCAGAATATTCCTAGATCATAGAGAACACGGTACATGGATGTTGTACATTATAGCACGAGGTTTAAAGAAGTAATGATGAATAGATTAAAAAAATAGTTTTTACTTACATGTTCTACCATCTGTTGATATACTCGTCTCATATTTTCCACTTATAGTACTGACAGTTACAGTATACAATCTCCCAGGGACCACAGTTTTGAAAACACATTCGGTCTGTGACTTGGGCACAGTCTTATTCTGCTGAAAGTCGTTTTTGTGCTTTATGACTACCCGGTAGTAGTCAAAGTCTCCCTCTGCATCTTGCCAGTACACTCTCAAGTAGCCATCCGTTGCAGTGTGAATGGCTGTAGGCTGCTTAACAGCAGAGGGCTCTGCAAACAGAAAAGTGACTGTGAACAATCATCACATGAACAATCAAACCATTACATGAACAGGTTTTGTAGACATTTTCAGCCCCCCCCCCCATCCTCATTTGCAGTACTCAAGCGCAACCAACAGCTGAGTTGATCTACTGATCCTGATACTTATAATGAAAAGCATGGAAGAAGGCGGTGTTGTGAACTTCTCCCACTTGAGGATAGTGAGGGTGGCGTGTGAAGTAGCCCTGCTTGTGGCGCCAGATATTCTCGATGACCTACGTGTCCGCTCCTGCACGACAGTGTGGTTCTCGTACTCTCCGCTGCGTGTGGTGATGGAGATGTTGTAGAGGCGGCCCGACACCAGGGAGTTGAACACCCATTCGTTCCTCTGCTTGGGCAAGACCCGAGTGCCAACGACCTTCTCCCGGTCGCTCAGGGTCGCGACGTAGCTGTCAGCCTCACCAGGGGCCGGCCTCCACGAGACGCTGAGGAAGTCCGACCGGCCGTTGTTGCTGACCGTCACCTCACCCACTGCCGCAGGCACTGGACGGGGATGGGGACAGGGAAAGACAAGGACGTCACGCACAGGGTCTACTAGCACCAATGATAAATACTAACAATGTCAAATAAAGAGATTTCACACTAATAGGACTGGTAACAAAGAAAACATCCACCTTGGAATCTTCACAGAGGCTACCATCATATAGACACAGATCAATGCTTTCGGAATTCTGAAAGCCGACAGAAGAAGGGGCTTCAACTACAAACTTACAACTGTGATTACAAGGTTTGAGGTGATTTGACAACTTTAAATTGAATCTTATAATGCAAACATCAGCAGTTGAACAGGAAATTCAGCTCTCAAAAAAACTGACAAATTCTTTAACACAATCATGTCTTTTACACAACTTCAATAATGAAGAATCTTGTTTGAGACATTCTTTCTGCTGTTCAAGAAAGAACAAGAGATACTGTATACAGTATGTTTTTTCAAGAACCTTCATGTACAGTATACTAACAGCTGAAATGGCAAACATCCACTGAGAAAACAAAGTACATCGGAAACAAAACATGCCGTTTGCCTTAATATCTTCAAAAAAAAGAAAAGGTGGCCATTAAGAGCCTACTTGGGTCTGACAGTCCAGACATTGCAGATATCAGTCTGATCTCTGTCAGAAGCTGACTGTCACCAGTGTTCCCCAAGTTATCCAGAAATTGCCACGTAACAGCAGTCCTCGGTTGGTTCTGTGTGTATGCAGTGCAAATAACAAGGTGGTCTGACAAGTGCTTGTTTCAGGGGACTTGTGGCCATTATATTTATTGTGTAGAAACCTGACCGGAGTGTTCTGACTTCTACCATTGCACCTGTCCCAGCACGAGGGCTACAGCAGTGAACTGAACTGATTAGGAACCAATCAAGAAAATATGGACCAAATCCAAAAATATAGACCAAGATACCTTATGCAATGATATGAAAGGCCTGGCTTGACACGTAAACGTTACTCTTTTAGCTCTCGGCACTCATCATGTAAGATTTTTTAAGGACTTTGGAATAACGAGTAGTTACCATAACTGCAACTAAAGTCATGTAACAAAGTCCATCAGATGTGGCAGGAAACTGGACAGTCTTCACACCAAGTCTTTATGTACAGTATAACTGCGAATCAGTGATGTCCCACTGTACCTGTCCGTCCGACGGCTACAGTCTGCCGGGATGACAAGCCTCCGCTGACAGTGGTGACAACCACTCTGTACTGGGCTCCAGGCCTGAGGGAGTGGAAGCTGTAGGCCGTGGTGTCCCCAGGCACGCTGTCGTTCTTAATCACAATGCTGTCATGGATGAGGAGCACGCGGTAGGATTCAGTTTCTCCAGCAGCACGTTCCCATGTGGTCTGCAGGCAGTCTGTCTTGCCCTGGTTTCTAACCGTGAGCTGGGTGACTTCTGCTGGAACTACAGGACACAGAAGTATAAGAGCAAGCTAGAATACGTCTGCTTCTTAAAACCAAAACCAATTTATAGTATTTAGGGAAGAAAAAAAGCATATTTTCTTAATTTAAAAAAGGCCAGGTTGTGTCCCTGAACTGAAATTAAAGTAAGGAAGTAAACATTAGAAGGAAAAATAAACACAAGTCACGTGAGGCACAAAGACAGACACCTAACCTACCAGTCCTTCCATTCACTGAGGTCGAGGTACTCTGTTCCCCACTTCTGGTCGTCACAGTGATGGAGTACTGTCTCCCCGAAACCAGATCATTAAATGTGTACTCCCTCAGGTCCCTTGCCAGTTCCGTTTTCACAACCAGGAGGTCCTCATGTTTCAGCTGGACAACATAGGCATCCCATTCTGAGAACGGGGCAGTCCACAGGATGGTCATAGAGGCCTTGTCTGTGTGCTTAACATGCAGCTGCTGAACTGGCAGGGGAGCTGCAACAGAGGAAGGAGGGGAATAAATTCAGCCCAATTTCATAAAAGTCACTTGGTTCTGCGATTTTTTGGAGACCTGAATTTGCTTTTCATTCTGTGAGAGAGCATGCATTCTGTACTTGCCATTAGGTTGCGGTTCAATTCAAGGTTTTCACAAAGCTTTTAGCATACCATACTGAAAAGAGTCCATTTGCAGGAAGGTGATGATATGTATGTATTATTTATTGGGTCACAAGGAGAAAGAAAACTGAGAAAGTGCTTTGCGGCTGGCATTCAGGAGCACGAGAGAAAACAGTACAGGAAGAAGGGTGAAGGCTCAGAATGGAGTGATGTAATTAATGGAGTACCACAGGGATCTGCCCTGATGCCACTGCTTTTCCTTACTCATATCAGTGGTCTATATTCAGGTAAAGGTACTGTAGTAAAATAGTCAAGTTTGCAAACAATACCAAAACAGATAATTAGAAAAAAATGTACAGAAATCGCAGAAGAAAATCCAAAAGATTTAGATAGGATTCAAGACAAACCCCTGGTAGATCATATTTAATGTAGACAAATAACTGATACACTGAGCTTGAAAAGGCTATTTATGAAAAAGACTTAGGCATTTACTGTATGCTGACACATCATTTATTGCTTTCCGTAGATGTAAAAGGACAAAATGTTTAGGATTGGATCAAGAGATGATTTGTTAAAATTGTTATTTTATTATTTCCATTGCCTAAGTGCATGTATGGATATAGATAGATATAATGTTATAAATACAAATGATGTACAGTAATCGCAGCAAGTAATTAGTTTTGTTTTCTCTGATTGTTTATTTTTCCAACATTTCAACTCACTGACTTAAATAACATTCTGGTCCATATCCCAAACAGAGCTTCTGAGGTTTGGTTCATGTTCCTTTGGGCAGGATGGAGATTGTGTTTTAGTGACCTACACTTTGCTTGGCAAAGTGTACCTTGTGATTGCTCATTTGCTGGGTCAGGGCTGTTAGGGTCTGATTGGAAGGTACAGCCATGACTTTCGATAAAGGTTCTTTGTAACCACATCTTTGAAGATGTGACTATTATTTATTCAATTAATACAAAGTATTCTTGAAAAAATAAAATGCCATAGATGACAATTTGGATTTTTTTTTACAAACAACAATAGAATGTTTTGCACCATACCTGTTCTCCCTTCACATTGGACAGCACTGCTTAGTTGCCCACTCTCTACAATAACTGCAGCCCTGTACAGGCGTCCTGGGATAAGGTCCAGTTTCCTGAAGGTATACTCCTTTGTGTCCTTCTCCACTGTTGTGTTCACGATCGCAACGGAGTTGTTGTAAAGGAGAATGCGGTAATGCTCCCATTCTCCCCTAGGGGGAGCCCATGTCATCCTCAGAACATTCTCCTTACCCCGGCCCTCCATCAGTAACTGAGAGACTTTGCCAGGAACTGAAAAAAATAAAGAGCAGAACCATTCCTACTAGGCTGCATTGCTGGCTTGAATCACAAAAATAACAAAAGTGTATCAAAGCAAAATTTAATCTTTCTCTATTAGAGGTTACATTACATCACTGCAGATGGTTAGACACTTCCCACAAGAGCACAAGACAATCATATTCTGTGTCCACAAGAAACAGGCTTACCTGTACTACCTGTGGCCTGTGCTTCATTCTGTAATTCCCCACTTTTGGTTCTAACAGACACAGTATACGACAGACCGGGGGTCAAGCTTTTGAAAAGAGCCTCAGAAACACTGGACGCAAGCTGTCTCTCTTCTTGTCGGGAGGATGAACGGGACAGAGTGACAATGTAGGAATCCACATCTCCCACAGCTCTTGTCCACGAGGCCCTTAGGCTGTCCTGGCTGCCGTTGTTCAAGAGTTTCAAATCTAACACTTTAGCTGGGTCTGAGAACAGAAAAGAACAATTTGCCCTTTGCCTCCAGTGACAGCATCAACAAGAAGCTTTGCATTGTTTCCCTTTTAATGCCGTCACTATACAAAATCCTCAACAAAACCGTATCATTCTCTAAACCTTCTAGAATCTTACTAATACTTGTGTCAGCAGTGAGGATGTTCAAGGACATTTCCTATAAAGAAATACCAATAAAATTGTCTGAGCTTAAGATTAGCAAAGGTGATAATTTGGAGGGGCAGCTTGAAGTACTTGCTTTGATAATTCAGACCTTAAAAATATAATGCAACTTGACCTATAATATACAGAACCATGAACATTTTGTTTCTCAGTTATAATTATAATTGTGGGAATTAAGATTTCATATCATGAACCCATTGACACCCGAAGCAGGCTCCATAGCCGAAACGTTGTGTTTCTTTGCTTCTCTTTTCAGCAGGGACTAAACCTGTTACTTGTTCCTTTGCACGATACCATTGATTCTTAAATAAGCAAAAGGGTTTATGTGTACAAATCAAATTCATTTTTTTAGATGCAATGGTGTATGAAGCAGAAAAATATGATTAAGAATCAGTGAATGTGTAACGCTAAGTGGACCACTAGTTTATACAATTAAGGGGGCTGGTAATGATTTGCCAGAATACTCTAGGCTCCTAGTGAATCAGTAAATCAGCCTCCGTGACATCTGCTAGCTGACAGTGATGTCAGCGACGGAAGTGCCTCTCCTCTCCTACCAGTGCTGAATCCCCTGTACGTCACTTCTGAGTTTGTAGCCTTTTAAAATATGAAGTGTTCAATGGATGAGTCAGAGGAGCTTGACTGAGGCTGTGTGAGTATGAGGGTAATCACTGCCACTCAAAGGCACAACTGGCTGTTTCATAACCACATAACAATAAAGAATAGACTCATTTCTGCTAAAACAATATTGTGTCCGGATGCCTTAGATGTGCTTGGCTGATCCCTTCTGTCTCCCTTTTGCTTCATTTCAAATCGAAGAAACAAAGTGCTTAAAAACAAAGGGCTGGGAACATGGGAAACAATAGCATAAACAGAGCCAACCAGGCACAAAAGGCCCAACCCATAAAGTGAGGAGGCAGAGAAAAGCAGAAGGAAGAAAATGCCGAAAAGCTAGAGCCAGACTTCGCAGCTCAGCCACTGAGGAAGGGCGGAGGAGCGGCTGAAAATATCTTGGAAACAATTCCAAAGCCCACGGTGTGTGGAAACTAAAACAAAGAGCTGGACATTAAGTTCATTAGGAGACCCCCGAATCCACCAGGGCCTTTGCACCTGCACTCCATTAAACGAAAGCCTAAGCGTCAGGTTAAAACATTTTCAGAACCCTGCCAGTTTTCCCTGACACAGAATACCGAAGAATTCACAACTCTGCACTGTTAAATAGCTTTTCCGTTAGACACTTCCATTTCATATACTGTATCGACAGGAGTAAGAGAATCTTGTCTGTGCCACATGGTAACAATTTGTGAACACAACTTATTGTTTTTTGAAAAGCATTTAACAAGTTTCTTTACACAAAAATAACTAGTTAAGGCAGGTTATAATGCTACCTGAACAACTCGTTCACATTGTCACGATGTAGTGAGCGCATTGATCACAGATGGAATATAAAATACATTTCAACCCAAATTTCAGGTTGACAGTATATAGAAGCTTTCTTTGCATTCCTCAGTATGTGACAAACACTCAAATCTAGTTAGGGTACTTAGGTCACAAGAAATGATTCAAACAGTACCTGTCCTGGTTGCTTTGGAGCTGTAATTTTGTAGTCCTGCAGCCTCTGTAACCACAGTGATGTTGTAGGAGTGCCCTGGGATTAGATTCTGTAGTGAACAGGAGGTAATGCGACTCTCCAGGGTCAGATTTTGAATAAGACTCTTGTGGTCTCTGAGTAGCAGCCTGTACTTAGCCACCTTCCCAGACCCTGGCTGCCAAGACACTGTCAGACTGTCTACGGTCCTGGAGAGCTGTAGGTCACTCACTGCAGAGGGAACTAGACAAAATAGATAATAAGCCAACAACTTTAAACACTATGACTCACAAGTCATAATGTGCTGTCAGGGTACCCTTCACACCATGTTTGAACTTTATTCTAATACCTTTCGGATGTCCAGATATTATAACAAGCATTAGGTGATTTTTCAAATCCTAAGGTGTGTTGAAGTCAAATGTATTGTCAGAGATTGCAAAATCACCCCATAGTTAGCAATCCACAGCTCAAAACCAAAAATTGTATTAACATAAAATTGTTTTTAAATATAAATTGTCACTTTGAATCCTTTATTGTACATGTTTGCTTTTCCCAAACTGAGTTGCAAACAATCTTATGTAGTAAACATGACATAAAGGTGTAAAAATGTTTATATCTATGGCTCTATTTAAGTCACCAGTGCAGAGTATTTACAGTATACACAACTGAAAGACATTTTCCACAACAATCTAATTATATAAAGGCACATACTTTGATTTGTTTTAGCTAGATTGACGTGAACTGAAAACAATCCCATACATAAGAAAAAATAACAACAATGTAACAGAGAAGGGGTCGATTTTGCTTCTTCATAAGCCATGCAATGTTCTGCCTTCCAGACTGCTATTTCCTTAGCTTACAACATTGTTCTTTTTAGTTTTATCTCTATCTTTTTTTTTTCATTGCCATTATGACCTCCCATTTGTTTGCATTTCTTCAACTTTACCAGCAATAGAATAGTCATAGGAAATCATGAAAGACCTTTACCAGCTTATAAGAAGGGAAATCCCTAAAACACTTCTTATTTCAAAGGCAAATTTCAGAACACCTTCTTTAGAAGCACTCAAACGTTAACAATATATAAACCTTTTCTTGATAATATGAGTACTCCCCCCAACTAATTTTAAACCTTAAAAAGATGTAAGTTTGGAAATCCATACAAGAGTTAGTGGTTTAGAAAGCCAAGTATGGAATTTACTTGTTTAACTTGGGCCGTAACCACTACCCAAGCTTCATTTTACAATGGTACGTCCCGCTTGTTATTTTCTTAGTTGCATCAACTTGTTAGAAATCTTCTGTTTGATCAACTGAAACTCAATGAAGGAAAAATGTACAGATATTCTGCCGACTACAAGACAGAAGATTCTTTGAGAATATCTTAGTGACAATTTAGATATCTCATTTGCACCTGAGGGAAAGACAGTGGCGAAGTGGTTAGTACTGCTGCCTCGCAGAGCTGAGGCTCATGAGTTCAGTTCTGGACCTAGCAGGTGACCTGTGTGGAGTTTGTAGTGGATGTTCTCCCTGTGTCCACTTGGGTTTCCTCCAGGTGCTCTTTTTTCCTCCCCCAGTCTTAAACACTAATTGGCTTCTGGGAAAATGGGCCGTGAGGTGTGAGTGTGCTTGTCTGGGTTTTGTGTTTGTGTCTGCCCTGTGATGGACTGGTGTCCCATCCAGGGTGTACCCTGCCCTGTGCCTGTTGCTTGCCAGGATAGGTTCTGGCTCTGAACTGCCGACCCTGAATTGGACGAAGCAGGTCGAACGAGGATGGATGGAAGTTCTACCTGTAGAAGCAGTGGTGAGCACTGGACTTGAGGT
Source organism: Lepisosteus platostomus (assembly GCF_059453375.1). NCBI lineage: Eukaryota > Metazoa > Chordata > Actinopteri > Semionotiformes > Lepisosteidae > Lepisosteus > Lepisosteus platostomus. The sequence continues at coordinate 28,003,870 of NC_142619.1, read as the reverse complement.
CTTGTTTCCTGCTAACGCCACGAGGCTCACACGGTACAGGCTGCCCGGAGCCAGGTCGGAAAAGCTGGTCTGCGTGGCGCCTTCCCCAGCGATACGAACGCTCTGGGTGTCTCCCGTGTCTCTGTCTTGTACAGTGACTTCATACCAATCCACCCTGCCAGGAGACGGAGGCCATGACACCTGCAGCCCCGTACTGCTGCTCTTCTCCTGGTGGAATATCAGCCTGGCAGGCTCTTGAGGGTCTAGAAAGGAGAAAAAAATATTATGACCATCAATTAAATATATATATATATATGCATCAGAGCAAAAAATGAAATGCAGCGAAGTAACCTCCAAATAGGATGGAGCATATTTTCATAACACGCTAGCTGACAAAATGGTAAAACAACATACGGTTGATATATTTTGATTAGATCAAATTTCTGTGTGTCCACCCAGACACCCAATCTCCATCTGCTTTTCCTGGTGTCACAGCAGGCTTTTGTGCAGCGCTGGCTATACTTTATAATGACTACTGCGGCTTGATCACCGAGCTGTACAGTAACTTGCTTAGTTTTGGACAGCTAGTCATTAAGTGGTAGAACACTTTTAACTTTTAAGACTAAAAGTGGCTGCATTGAAATACGCTGGGCGACGCTAACTGATCAGTGTTTCCCAATATGTTTAGTTCCAAGTATGTAGCTGATTCATCACTCCTTGTCAAGGGTTGGAGGAATCGTGTAACCCTGCTGTTGTCATATCAGCAACATCCAACACGGTCATTCGGCTAATTCACTTTCACATCTGTTTGAACTACTTTCCCACCATTCCTTCAAATCAGCCGAACAACCCTGCTAATTGAGGAACAGAGATTCCCAGAGTGATTACAGAACGTATGTCATCAAGAAAACAAATCACAAAAGGAAGAATGGTGAAAGGTAAAAGCAGTGTTTACTTGACTAAAAATCTTATGTAATTATTAAAACACCCAACAGAAAACATTATCATTGCCTGGGCTGAGTTGCAGTTGACTTATTTCATCAGCATTATCACTTCAAGCTGAAGGCCTTTGGAAAGTTCCTCAGCTCTTCACACTCATATCTCTCCTAGAAATGTTTTAATTTAATCTGCCCACCTCCCAGGAGTCCCCTCTTGTCTTGTGGTTCCAGTTAAGAATATATTAACCAATGATTAAGTCTTACTGCATGTACAGTATTCCTCTGTCACGTGAGTTTCTTCACACTTCCAATAAAGTAATAAGAAACTCCTTTGCTCTCTTATCGATTTGTGTTATTTTCTGCACTGTCTTTTCTTTCCAATCACTCATCCTTCCACGCTGTTTCGTAGCTTCTGTATCACCCTTGCTTTCAGAGTTCAGGCAAACCATTTAGTGTTTATGCATCCGTTTTGTACACATCTCTATAAGAACAACAGGGAACACACACTGGCCAGACTCCTGAGACATAATACCATCTTTCCCTGCAGGATTGTATTTATTATTCCTAAAGCACTCCATCCCAATCTGCTGCTCTATTCTGAATGTATCACACACTATAACAGCTCCTCTCAATAGATGCTACCACAACATTTTCTGCCATTTATACCAGTATTAGCATATTGTAAAATAGTAGTTCAGGTGGGTAGCTGCGTCAGCATGCATAGGCTGCAAAGGAACAAGTAATAGGTTTATTCCATGTTGAAAAAAAGAAGAAAGAGAACACAACGTTTCGGCCGTGGAGCCTTCTTCAGGTGTGACCGTCTCACACCTGAAGAAGGCTCCACGGCCGAAACGTTGTGTTCTCTTTCTTCTTTTTTTCAGCATGGAATAAACCTATATTGTAAAATAGTCTATAAGGTTATAAAATACATCAAATTCTATATATACGGATAGGGGCAATTTTGTTTGTGAACACAAATGGCCCAAAAGCTGATCACTGTGATTCCAAATCAAGTGGAAGCAGAATATTGTATGCTTTCATGTATAAGATGATTAGGTTGATCTATTATAACTGATTGCTTATTTAAAACACTGCACTACTAATGTTATATGTAAGCAGTTGACTTCTTTACTTTTTATTATTTCTACACATTCTTTATCTCTCTTATTACAATCATAGGCTGCAGTAAGGCTTTTTGGTTACGTTTTTGTTCTCTTTAGGTATAGGGTACCATTTTGAGTGGTGATGGGAGTGAGAGGGTAGGTTGAAGTTGAAGCTGTTTTGTTCTGTTTTTTGATTGCTGATTTGTGAATGTGTAGTGTTCATAAAAAAGAAATATAAGAAAACAGCTGTAAATTGGAAATACAGTTTATAGGTATATAAAAATTGGTCAAAAAGATACAACAGGAAAAAAAAGTAGAAAAGGAACAGTGAACAGCCGAACTGTTATGGCAATTTCTAGAAACTAATTTACCCTATGTTAAAATAACCTATTCCTTTTTCCTTTCTATTCTGTCTTTTTTATAAAAGATCTCAAATGTGATAGAATTGTTTAGCATAAAATACAGGCTTTCTCAGGGAGCTGAGATCTTTGAGTGTGTGCTGAGTAAGTAGGAGCCACGCAGGAAACAGCCCAAGAAAGCAAGACCTTTAGATACCGAGGAGCAGCTGAGCCAGCTCCACTGGTTCGTGCCGGAGAACCTTGAGCCTTTCTTTATGGCTTCCTCCTAAGGCGCCCTACTGTAAAAGACCTTGCTGCTCAAAAGTTCATCAGCTTCCGAAAAAAAAAAACCCTGGAGCACATGAAAAAGTAAATGACGGCTCAGTTTTCAACACAATGGCGCTGAATACAATTCAAAGCTCCCAATGAGAAGAAACGTACGCCACACAATAAGCCGCAAGAGTTTCCCTGAAAGTCTCACGCTAGACGTAAAAAGGAACTTGGTTTCAAAACGCAGAACTCTCCTGATGTAGAGTCTGTAATTCCTAAAGTCCTGTTGCAGTTTCCTTTATGCAATTAATAAGGAATGACAGCCCATGATAAACAGTTTCACACTGCAGCCAGGTGGATTCAATGTTTAGTCAGCAGGGGGCAGACTGTGGAATTCAAACCTGCACCCACTCTTTCTGGGTACTCACCCCAATTTCTCTTTTCAACCAAGAGATAGAAACCTAAGTGCCTGTGAAATCTACCTGGGCACGACCTAATATCACGTAAGGCAGCGTGTCTGTCCAGCTTTGCGTTTTTTACATAATGTTGCTGGAACAGTGAGAATGAATACTACTAGAGACCCTGATTCACCCACGTGTATTTATTTCTGCTAAATCATCCCTTTCTTTATTTAAAATGAATACAAATGATCTAGAACATGTGCTGCTTTAATATATGGAAATGTTTTGTTTGCACTATTAAGTTATGGGTGAATTTTCTATATGAGATAACCACTACTGACCTTCTTTTTATTTTGGACGCCTTTTCCTTTTGTTGTTGAAATAAAAAAAAATCAGATTGTTTTATCATCTTTGCTTTCACAGTTTTGGAAGGTTTCTGCAAAGCTATGTGGTATTTTAATCAGGGTAAAGCATATTTCATAGTAGCGTCACCTATCGTGTATTAATCCGGCCAATACATTTAACTTCAAAGAGGGCATGTTTCATTGGAGTAATGTACGTACCAATGTTTTGGTTGCGTGCTTCGAAGGTAAAGTTCAGAAGTGCACACTATATCTAATCTATCTGCTCCACAAAACAAAACATTTAGTCCTGCTGCATCCGTTCGTACAAAGGAACAATGAGACTGGGAAATGGCTGGGTAGAGGGAGTTCTGTCTGGAAACAAACACTTAAGATTAGATGCTAGCATTGTTATACACTTCTCCTCTGGACTGTGTCCAGCATCTATCAGACTGTGAAAGGCATACTTCTAACTGCTCTATCAATAACTGCATTACCACTCTACAGTATTTCAAAATGGCAATGACTGAAATATAGTTTTACACTGGTTTTGAAAGCACTGAAGGCAGTTTGTCACACTGAGTGGTCTTTACACCAGCTCACTTTTTTATAAGACAGCTTCAATTAAAGATTAGACAACAGAACAGAAGATGATATGGGAAGAGAATGTAAAAAAAAACAAGAAGCATAAATGAAAATGGCATATTTTCATGGTATTTTAAAACTTTTTGAACTGCACTTTTTAAAAGTATTCTGCCATGATAAAAACAATACAGAATATTGATCCAAAGCATTCTGCATTAACTACAGTACATTATTTTGGAATGGTATTATTAAGCAACAGTTAAAACTAGTCCTGGCAGATACTTGTACTCTTAAAATACTTCAACACTTCAACAAAGCAGTGAGCATCACTGACACAATTTCTGTAGTTATCACTGGTCTAAACCATGTCTAGACGTGAGCTGGCTCATGAACTTTGTCGTGCCTACAGATTTAGTACAGGTGTCAAAGCGCAAAATGGCTTCTTCCCTTCTTTATACTTCATACTAGCAAACAAGATAAAGCAGATTTACAAAAATTTCCCCTGAGAGGCTAACCGCAGGAAACCTGTGAAACAAAGTGATCCACTTTTCAAAGAGCCTAATCACACCTGAGACACAAAATCATCAAGACATCTTCACACACAACTGATGCATTTTGCTGTGTGCCAAGTAACACAAAAAAGACTGGTTTTCACTTATTTGTAAGCCCTAAACTCTGGTACCTACAAAGGCAAAAGAGAGCTACTGTATGTCTCTATTTTATGTAAAAGAGTGATGATCTTCTGATTACCTCAGTATTTTCTCTCAAAACAGCAATGTACAGTACATTCACTATAATCTGCTGTATGACAATGTTTGCTTGTGACTTGTAGGAACACTAGAGCACATACAGTACATTACCTCTTTTTTTGCAGACGTGTCTAAAGGCATACACAAATGTATCGCCAAAGTTCATGCTAACAACTAAAGTTTTAGTTTTAGGCCACTGAAGACAAAAAAACAACATAACTGCTCAAAGAAACTGGGATACACACACATTTACAGTAGCTAAACTGCAAATCCATGACAAGGAGCGGTCCTAATATATATTTTTTATAAAGAATATCAGAAAACAATGCAATACTGCAGGGAATCAAGAATACATCAAATCAAATCCGTAGTATATACAGTACAGCCTAAAGTGTAGCTTATAAAAGTATATAATATGCGTACAAAATCATAGTATAGTATATGAAACAGGATTACACAAAATCGTTAACTTCTCAGGTAACAGTAATCATCACAGTTATGACTACCTTATACCCTTCAAGTTTATTCTAATAAACAAAATGTTTTTTTTAAATCAATATCCGGAGTAGAAAGCAGTTAAAAGTATAAATACAATAACTAATATTAATTAGTAGCACTAGTCAAATACCGTTAATAACCTAAAAAAGAATACAAATTCAATTTGAAATCTATGATCTGAAATGACACAATGCATCGCGGCTTTGAAATCATTATTAACTTTACAACAACCCCCAAAGGAAAAGACCGGGCTAACAGTATAACGATTTCAGTTCTTTTCACAGAATACTGTAGTTTCTTTAATTTATACTTCAATAAAAATGCGATGACCATACCATACTTTATATTGTAATAAGGCAAAACCTTCGCGGACTGTTAGAAAAGATGGCAAATAGTTTCCCAATTGTTTAATAAAGATTCAGATATTTTGTTTTAAAAATGTTACGGTTTCTTTTTATTATAATAAGGGGAAACATCCAAGTGCTATACCAACAAACAAGTTAAAAATTCGTTGTACTTGTATGCTGTACATACTGTACAAATTTACATTTTTTTAAATTAAAAACATTAACCGTTGACTGCTGGAAATAAAATAACGCTGGTATTGTTAATGAAAAGTAAAAAGCAAACGTAACCAAGGAACAAATAGTGTCCCCAATACATTAGCACAATTCTGGTAATATTTTAGCTCAGGTAGATAATTATATTCACTTACTGGTTTGAACTGACACGTTGGTCCGCTCTGTGACTGACTGAACTCCCAGGTGGTACAAAGTACCAGGCTCCAATCCCCTAACCTCGCATTCGTAGCTGAAGTCGTATCCCACGTCTCCAATGCAGTCCGAGATTTTTGAATTGTTGTGTGCATAAACAACACTGAAATTGCACGATTCGGCAGAGGATATCCATTTTAGCAAAACAGAGTCGTTGAAAACAGTGGTGTCAGTTAGGTTTACAGTACAGCGCACAGCTTCTGTAGTCCAGTACTGCAACACAAAATGTAAAAAAAAAAGATGTTAAACAAACGGAAAAAACAGCCATATAATTATTAAATTAAGAACTTTCTATGGAATTTAGATTATATATTATTCAATAAATAAGTCCTTATTTCAATTCAACCTACCCGTTTTTTTACTATAAAGACTCGTTCAATTATAAAATAATGTAAAAGGCAAAGAGCAGGCTAATCAGACAGGTACAATCATATTTTCCTCACCTGGAGAAAAGTCGATGCTACAAAAAGCAGGCCTATTAGAAAACCAGCTTCACATCTCAGCATTGCGATTTCAGTAGTTTTAAATTATCCTTTACCAGTTCAATAAATAATGATTTTATACCTCGAAACAGCATCTACAGTATAGAATTAATAACTTAACTGTTAAAATATATCTCTATATAAAATAGATATAAAGACATGTAGTTGAAATTAGTGCAAACTTTTCCCAGGTGCGATGAATCCAGTTTCCGATTTTAGACTAATAAAACAAGACACGACGGTTCTTCAGAAAGAAACCGTGTTGGTATCTATAATTGCGGCATTTAACGAGCATGCTGGTGGGCATTTGATAAGTAAATACAGCTCGCAGCCTCCTGCGATTCCCACGCTGCCATTGTGATACAGTTACTCTCTACAGTCTCTTTCATTCACTTCCTCAATCAAGAGTGAATTTCCTCGGCTCTTTCCAAATTATTAATCCAGACCTGGGATCGCCAATTGCGCACCAAGACAACGCCTTCGAATGATAAATTCAGTTTCCATACTCGGAAAAAAAAATGTAATTTTTCTTGAGATCAAGCCGTTTTTTTTCCTCCTTCAAAAGTTATTAGAGTTCAGTTCTGTTGTCTAATCTAATTTTGGCATCCAGGTCTTGCCCACAGAGCCCCTCGTCAATTTCTCGTAACGTCTTAATTAAAAAGAACAGCTTTAGACTTTCACTTCTCTAGTAGTCCAATACCTGCAGCCATTCTTCAGCTGCTATTCCAACGCTCTCTCGTATCCCACCCTTCTTTCCTTCCTGTCTCTCACTTTCTCTGGAGACCAATTTCTTTGTCTTCTTTAAGTCATTTTATGCACTCCGAGATACCTCCCGTATTTTCTGTACATGTCTTTTAAGGCATTTAAAATGGTTCCTTTTCCAATCAAAAACTGCCAAAATTCGGACGATTCGGATTCAAAATATGTTTTTCTTAGGCAACTCCTCAACCTTCTAATCATTATTTTTAGTTTAAACATTATTCAGGACTGTTTAGCCTATACTCAGTATAGCAAGGATTATAATGAAGATTTTAAATTAATATTTAATTAAGTTAAATTAATAGTACCTTAAAATATGCAACACTTCTTTATCGAGAAATAGATATTTAATCAGCAATAGAAACTGTAATGTACTGTATGCTGCATAGGTTATCAACAAAGTAGATGTAAAGGTTATTGAACAAGCATGTTTTTTTAGCTGTTGTGGTACTCTTGATAATGGGGTATTAATTATATCACAGAACCCTTGATATCTACACTTTATTTCAACTCATACCTGGAACCTTTAAGTGAATAACTGCAAAAATATAATAAAAACAACCATTTCAACAGTGCTGAATAAATAAACATGATTATTGCCTTTTGCACCGAAATATTATATACTGTACAGTACAGTAAGTCACCAGCTGTTTCCCAAAATATGCTATTTATCATTAAATATATTACTTTAATCTTGTTTCTGTTTTTTTTTTTTAAAACTGCAATGCTCACACCTGTACTGAACTTGCATTGCACACACCCGGTGTAGAGAATGCAGTCAAATGTTTTACACAGAGTGTATTTTAAATAGAAGTAGACCACTATAAGGGAAAAACCCTAAGTTTCTCAACTACAGCTTTACACTTCCTAAGTTTGGAGTTTCACTGAAACAATGATTTGATGAGGTCAGACTGGTCTAACTGAACAAAAAACACAAAACGTTCAGCTCCCCACATCTACCGCTGAAACAATACTGTATGTGTAAACGAATGAGACAAATTTAAGCTAAACTTTCCTTAATTTAATCATTTTAGGGTGTGTGGGTTAACTTAACTTGCATTAAATGCAAACGAGACTACAGACTCTGTACTTTGGGTATTGTCTGAACTCCTCATTTTTCAAACATATTTCTTCAAAGGCGTGATCTATAAAAGGAGAACAGAACGGAAGGGAGCCTAGGAGAGGCCGGATGTGCTTAAATAAGAGCCTCTGCTGCTGCTCCCAGATACTTTTTCCAACATTTCCTGACATTTAAAAAAAAAACTGGACTTGGCTTTTATCAAAAGGAAAACACAACGTACTGAGACGAAAAGTGTTTAACTCACGCAGATCATGACTATCACAGATACAACAGTGTGGCTCAACAAAAGAAGTAAGTACCTTGCCAAAAAATATTACAAAAAGGGAACGAGCATCATGACTTGAGGTACAATTATAATACAGACAGGAGCAGGAGAAAGCACATCCCAGGGAAACACTCCTATCTTTCATGAAATTAAATGCTCACCTACAGATGCAGTTGATATGAAGAAGGTTTTTGTTTTGAAAAGTGATAATCAGAATCGCTCTCCCAAAAAAGAACTTACTAATCACATCAATTCTGACCACATTTACAGTATAGAGCAGAAGTCATAGCCAATGACTGAAACAGTGTGCAGAAAAAAGGGCAAGTTCAAATACCTCTCTGTAGCTTTCCAACAAATCAAAACCTGTTACAGAACTTTGAGACGATTTTAACTGCTCTACTTTGAAGACAGATCCACTTAATTTAAATTGAAATATTATGTTGTCTGTATATACGTTTGCCATAACTAGTTAGTAAGAATTAATAGCTATGCTTGGAATTTTATTCTTGCATAACTTTGGCATACATACATAAGATAGAGAATAATAAAAGTTATGCCATGAGCACTGATAAGCAATTCTTAAGGATCTGTTCTTTGATTGTGTGGATAATACTAGTAATTAGTGTTCTCTGCTATCTAATAAGTCACTCCATCCACCATCAAATCTCAGTCCGTACCCACCTGTTCAGTTGTGACAGTGGTGGAGTCAGTTGCTGGCCCAGTAGGTTGTGTTGTAACAGAGGAAGTTGCAGTATGGATAGGTTCAGTTTCAGGACTCGTTGTAACAAATCTTTCAGAGGCCACATATGTGACAGTTTGTGTCTCAGTAGAAATCATATTGTTAGGAGGAACGAAAGTCAAACCTGTGGTCAAAACACTGTTTTTAGTTAGATCTGTGCTGGTGACCATCAATGTGGTAGAACTTTGCAATCCTGTACTAGTGGTTGCAGTGAGTGTTATAGCTTTATCTGTATGTAATATATCTGTACTGGGAGCAGTGCTAGACTCTGTAACTGTAGCAGTAATATCAGCTTTCCTTTGGTTTGCAGTTGTGCTCATAATAGTTGCTGCAGTGGTGCTATGTACAGGTATTTGGTAATTTGTACCCGTAGTTGTACTGGCCGTACTAGTACTTGTACTAGCTGTACTAGTACTTGTACTAGTTGTACTAGTGCTTGTTGTACTAGTTGTACTAGTACTTGAACTAGTTGTACTAGTGCTTGTTGTACTAGTTGTACTAGTACTTGTACTAGTTGTAATAGTACTTGTTGTGCTAGCAGGTGTAGACACAATTGGTGTAGTTCGTTCTGCAGCAAGACCTGAAAAACATAAAAACACTTCTTAAATTGTGTTCTGTTTTTAAGATTGACACAGAAAAGTAAAATACAGTAACTAATTTAATCCAACACCGGCATACTGTATCAATTTAGACAAACCTTCCACGAATACAAAACGCTCAAAGGGTCCACGATTACATCTTGCTACACAATTGGGGCCGAACTGTAAATTATTAGTTTTAACGTAATGTAGACCACACATAACACACAAAACAAATTTTGTGCTGTTTTGCCTTCCACAACAAATTTCTGCAGAGAGAGCTAAGAGACCAAAGACTGCTGATCTGCTAGAACCAATCCTAGGGTCTTTTTGTTTACACTTCACCTGAGACCAGCTACTTACAGTAACTGGGCTTTTAATTGTAACTTTTTATTTTTATTTCCTACAAAGCACACACTTGGAATTATGATAACATTTCATAGGTAACCTAAACAAACATCAGAAGACACTGGGATCCCCAGAGCCAAGACAGACACGTTCTGCTGCTCTACTACAGATACTGTACCTGCAAGCATACTGTATGAGCAGAAAAATTCAAACTTAAGGAGATTAGAAAGGGTATCGGAAGTCCATCAGTCTTTACGACCAAGTTCATTACAAGGGCTCAATAATAAGCTGCAATTGGTCCCACCAATGTTGATAACGGTACATCTCATATCTAACCTTATTCCAAATTTTATTTTTTAGTTCATTGTTTTGCATTGCTCTTCATAGAAGTTTTTTTATAAACTAAATATACAGTAAGCTTCCCAAGCTTCTCTACCTGTCTGTGTGTCTGTGTCTCATGGAGAGCAAGCTGGGGTATGCGAAAAGACAAATTCCTTATGCAAAAAATGTATATGGCTAATAAAGTGATCTCTCTCTCTCTCTATTATGGGGGAAACATACCTGTAGTAGATGACACCACCCCTCCTACATAATACATATCTGAATTGAAACATTATCATGAAACCAATTACCAGAGCCAGCGCCAGTTTGATTCCTTTGGAAGCTTTTTATTTTCTTTTGAATACTCATGCAGTTTCTCACAAATAAAATCCTTTAAATGCATTCATATCTGGCATTTCATATCAGAAATGCATCTAGAAACACAGCCTATAAGAGTGCTTTTTGCACTTTTTTACTCAGCCAGATATTCTGATGAAAAAGAAGTCAATATGAATCTCTGAAAGTACTTTTAATACAGTGGTTCAAAACTGCCGATAGTTATTGCTGTCCATAGCAGACACTTGAGTTTATCTGATAGGGGCTGGGTTGTTCTTGCACAGATAAAGACCAAAGCAGACTCACATGTTTTTGGAGTTTGTTTTTAGCTGTGTTCTACCACCCTTAACCTGGGTGAAACAGTAGCCTTTTCTCTTCAGGAAGATGCTGATTTTTAGATATTTCTCGTGGATTACATGTGTATTGGTGGTGAGGGTGTTGTAAAGTACTGTTACAAAAGTAGATTTTCTTCTGTACAGTATAACAAATACTGTACTACCATCAAGATTTATATACCGTTAGTGGAGTTTAGGCAAAGTACAAAAACGCCACAGGATATGTCAAAAGAATATGAATAAGAAGGCAGAATATGAATATGAGATGAAAATCCATTTTCCAGTATTATGTTGAGGAAAACTTACAGATTTCTACAACTCTATGTCAATTATGCAGAATACAGTCAGCTGTTGAAAAATCCCCCAAATGTTTCATTGTGTTATCAGCATATGAGTCAAAGTGAAAACCATGATGGTGAATAATATCAGCAAAAGGCATAGTGGTTCAAATACATAGTCCCATATAAGGACTCATAATTAATTTTAGCCCCAGGAATAGTTTCAATTCTGTAAAGGAAACAGAAACAATAGACAAAAAATGCCATTCACCCCACAAAATTTCTCCAAAGTGAAAAAATCCTACATATTGAGAGAAAGCTGTAAACACCAAGAGTGCTGGAGCAGATGGTTCTCCATTTTAACCAGCAATTTTTCAATACTGTAATGGGGTCTAACCAATATAGAGGACAGCCAGTTCAAAACAACCTATTACAAATACTACAAATATTCAGTAGCATCTCTCTCATCATGCTGGCGCCAAGAAATTTAGAGCAAAAAGTACTTGCCACAAAATATACAGGTAATAAAAAGCAAATTCCCTTTGCTTAACAGCACTACTAAATTTCGTGTAAAAAAAGGTGAGCCTTGTAAATTCAAGACAGAAAAATCCAGAAAAGATCAAATCAAACTATTTTAAATCCAGAGTACGCACATCGCTACAGCTACTGAATATTTGGTTGTTATGGTGAGCTGTTATTTAATCTGACTTTATTATATAAAATATTTATATTGCACTGAAAAGAGCAATCTATTGCAAAATATAAAAATACTCTATATCAAGGCCCAGAACTATTATCCAAAGGCAAATTCTTCTCACAAGTTAGCTAGAACTGTGGTTTAACACAGCCTTTACACCTAAGTCAGCTGAATAAAGTGGGGGTATACTTCAGATGGTTTTACAGCATTGTTATACAGCAGGTGATGAAGAGAAATCAAACTGGACAAAATTAATAAACTCCCAGAGAATGTTTTGGCAATAACAGTCCAATAAAACTTTCAAAACCAAAACCTTTTCAGGATGAAGCAAGTATGAGGATACGTTTGACAAACACTAAATTGTAGTTGCATGATTTAAAAACAGAATCTCTGTTTTGCATTTTTTAGACATAACAGCCCCACTGAGGTTTTACAATTAAATCCAAACTACTTACTGTATGTTGCAGAGCATGTGTGCAAACAGAATTCTGCAGGATCTAACCAAGGGATTTTTCTGACACCCTCTACTGTTTGCAAACAAACAGTATCTACTGTTTGCATCCTTCACTGATGTTTCATGCACAGTATGCCTCCTTGATTTAAAAGATTCAATCATTCTGTAAAGCTAGGAACAAAACTTCTTTTGAAACCGTACTTTAGAAGCTAAATAAATGAAGGAAATCCAGGAATTTATTTTAATTAAAAACACATACTTGGCATAACCCACAAAACAATAATCCTGATGGATGTTTCAGAACCTGCCGCTCTTTAAAATGAAATAAAAAAGTAAAGCAATGGCATCATATTGTATAGAATGTACAAAATACAACTAGGTGTTTGTTTTAATTTATCAATAAAGATGTCTGAGCCAGAAGTGTCTCTCCTGGGGAAAGAATTAAGTTAGTATCACCAGCTTGAGTTCCTCTGTACCTCTACACCAGTTCTATACTTCATCTGAAAATGGGTACAACTAGGAAATGGTTACCCTTTTTTCTACCATTACAAGGTATACTGTATGACTAAAAGGTGTATTTGGCGATTCAAAGTGAATGAGGCACATCGGGTATCTCAATCTAATTGTTCTGAGAGGAGCTTAGATGTGAAGAGGTCAAAATAAGACGTTCACCTCTCATAGAGGTCTGATTAGTGATTAGAACGGTAGAATGCAGGACTTTGCATTACTTATCACAGACAGGGTGGATGAACTTGTCGGCCATGGTCTCTACTGCCAAATTTGCCAGGAAGAGGAGAGATTGCTTACGAAATTCCTGTGCCTGTGTTTGGGTCGGTCAAATCCCTAAGCACAATGTGCAGGGAAATGGGTATCAAAAGTAATATCCTTTACTTTCATTTAGACCAACTTTAAAAAAAAAGCCAAGCCACTGAAAGATTTTAGAATATTCACTATCACACGGTACTTGCCGTAATCACTATTCCCTTTCCCCTTGTTACCGAAAATGAAACAAATCATTTTCACAGATGTTCAGGCGCATCCCGCTGATGGAAGGCGGGTAACCACAGTACTTCTCTCATTTTGGCAAGTTTTCAGAACGCGTAGTTTTTCGTGCCTGGTACGTAAGTCACAAGCGCGACATTTACTGTATATTGCACCAACAGCAATCGCCTTCAACGATGTTGCATGTTTAACCTTAAAGATTTAAATGTTTACTTCTTCGCTGCCCACTCTCACTGCCGCTGCCAGTGCATAAGAAATGAAACCTCTCACCTTTCTTTGCACATAAACTTCCCGTGATTACTTTCCTTCCAGATTCGACCTCGTACTTAGTCCAGTTAGAATACCTCTGTTCTCCCCTGAGGACCACTCGCAGGCCCTGTTTCTTGAGGAACAGCGGACGGTCGATGACCCCGAAAGTCCCATTGTCGTCGTAGCACTTCCAGCCAGGTGCGCTGGAACATCTGCCAATGGCGGCTAGGCGTGCGTGACGAGGAAGATCGCTACTCAAGTTGAACCACAAGCACAAGGAGGACTGAAGGTGGAGAAGTTTCAAGTCGTTTGTCCACGTCCACTGTTGATAGGGACTGGTCATGTTGCACTGGACAAGGACTACAGCCTTGTAAAGTGTCGAGAGACATAGCCTTTTTGACGTGTGGGCAATTAGGAACTCCTCTACAAATAAAAAACGTAATTACTAATACAGTAGTAATAATTCTTTTAATAATTCACGAATTATGTAAGGTTGCACAATAATAGCAGAAGATTTCGACGCATTTGCACAGCCCCCTTTCATGCAGAACTATAAATTACTAACATTTTACATTAACATTTTAATATAATAAATTATTATGACTGATCTGCGTAACTGCATTGATAAGATAATATTTACGTTAGGTAAAAAATGTACGACTTAAAAGTTACATTGTTTAACTTAATGGGAAGTTTTACTATTACGATGGTAAAAAAAAAATCAAGGTACTGTATACTATGTATATACTGTACTGTATAAAAGTGTTCAGCAATTTCAGCATACTGCACATCATCCAAAATCATTTCATAAGCATAAACCACTTTAGTTCGTATGTCTCACCTTCATCAAGTTCGGTGTTATTTTTGTTTCAGTATACAGTATGTCTTTCCAAAGCAGTTAGTAGGATTATTAGTGTAAAAACAATACAGGTTTATACATTATACACATTTATAGCTGTAAAACAGTAACTAATTCCCATCTTGAGGAAAATAATAAAGAAAAAAAACAAACCCAAGTATAAGAATAATACAGCACCTGCGTTTCAGAAAACATATACAGTAGACCATTAATAACCGTTGGATCTATTCTGAAATAATGATGTTATCATGATACCAAGACAATGTTAAGTGTACGTTGTTAGCATAACATACTACACCATTGTAAACAAAGATGCATACATTTAAAATCGATTTATGTAAATCAGAAGACACCCAGCAGCGTAATTAGACATTTTAATGTTTGTTTTAATAAGAAATAACATAAACATAATCAAGTATGTTGGCCCAATTTCATTGCCATTGTGTAAAGATGAAAACCAGGATAGGTTTCCGTTAGGATTTGGCAAACTTTAATCAACCATCAAAGCACGTTTTCGAAACCGGCTCCAGGTTGAAAACTACAGGATTAGAAAGGACACAGCAAAGCGCATTACTTACCTGTCCTAGTAAAAGTCAGGCAAAATAATATCGCAGTCAAAAACAAGGTATCCATTTTACTTGTACTACAGTTTCACGCTTCCACTAAATTACGATGAGCAAAGTTAAGGCTTGAAGAGGAAATGCGCCTTCAGGGGAAAAAGTCAATGACGAGCACTTCCTTCTATTCAATTGTTTTAGGAGTTTCATAGTATAATATCATTTAGTGGGACTCATCAAAATGGAAGTACTATCTTTTCGGAAATAGAAAAGTACATTGCAGCTGCAATACTGTGTCTCTTAACACCAGTTACTACCATATTTGTGGTGTGGAGGGCGTTAAAGTTAGCAATGGCAATTTACTTTAATTACATGTTTACGCCACCATCGTGATAGCAGGCAGGTAATTTAGAATCTGCTGAGTTACTGTGATCCTGTGAGCGTTACGATATACCACTTAAACCGCAGTGATGGTGCAGCAGGCACAGCAATATCCAAACTAAGTGTACTTTTAGTTTATGTCTGTTATGCATAAAATTCCAGAAAAGTTTGTATCCATCGCAGTTTATACGTACATACATTTGTACCCGATTCAATGTAATTTTACACTGTACATACAGTAATAACAATATTAAAGGGCAGTAAGGAAACTGGATAGTGTCTTCATTACAGTTAGCCCTGGAAAACTGAACAAAAATACATTTATATGTGCATTTCTGCAAGACATTGCTTAAGGTAGGGAAGAATTCTAAAAAAGAAGCATAGTGCACTACAGAAACAGAAACAGAAACATGAGACTTGATCTTTTAAAATAATATAGGTTTATTGGCAGTATAGAATATAAAGTCAACATCAATAGTTAACAATACAGAGCCTGTACAGCCTTACACTGCTCACTCTATCCCAGGAAACAAATATTCCCACAAGACACTCTAACCTGAGGACTCTGTGACTTCCTTTTTAAAGAATATATGTGTAACACTTATTTGAAAGCTGTGTGGCATGGCTTGTTTCACAGACAATATAACCTTGGTCTCACCTGACCACAAAGCTTCAACAGAGCCCACTCTACACCCTCCATAAGAGGAAGGCTTGTTAAAGTGTTTTACAGTAGCTGAAAAGGAGAAGATGATAAATGTTTTATTAAAGCATGGTATCAGAAAGAACTTTCAAATCAAGTGTAATATACTTCATTAAAAATAAAGACCATGTCTGTTGGGCTCAGAAGTGTACAGCGAAGTCAGAAAGTCAACACAATACAAACTGTGTTTGAAATGGTTTAAACCGGACCAATCCACCCAGAAACAGTTCACCCTGGATTTAAAAAATAACATCCCATGGTGTTTAAACTTGTCTTCAATGCAGGGCCTCATATTACACATGCATATGAGTACACAAAAAGCTCTAGACATTCAGAGCAAGTACTGTATCTTAACCTGATAATCAGCATTCATTTTTATAGCAGAGAGGTTGGATCAAAGAAAAGTGTAATAAAAAAACATCCCAGCTCAGCAGAGGAAAACAAACTTTAAGATTGTAACAAATATTTATGTACTGTACAATGTTACTGTACAGTATCTAGTGTTGACTGGATATATAATTTTCACAGTATCGATATTGCTACAAACATTAAGCCATAAATTGTACTGTTACTGGAGGCTACCATCTTAACTACTGTACCATTACAAAAATAACTTATAAATACAGGTTTCTACAGAAATGTCTCAGTTCTGTATAAAAAACAATAAGCTTCTTTAAACATTCCAATAGAAACACTTAAACATTTTCATAAGGGTAAGAATATTTCAACAACCTATTATGTATCTTACAGAGATTGATCATAAATTTGGTAGAAACAAATTATACTTTATAATATGGCATTTCTGACCTACAGTACCTGGATCAGATAACCACAAAATAATAAAGCAAATCTACACAGATGTAATTTGAAAAGATGAAATTAAAAAATGTTTCTGTTGGTGAAAGATCTAACAGTTTATACACTCCCAAAATAAATCATACTTGTATTAAGCAAAATGGCATTGTGAGTGTTTTAAGGACTTCTTATATATTAATGTAACAAAAAGGTTATGAAATTTAGCTCACAAATCTTACACATTTTGCTTTGTTCTGCTATTTTCACTTATTGTTTCCCCATTATATACAGGAACACAATTCAATCACAACTTTTAACTGACATTTTAGCTATTTTGTTTAAAATTAACAGTTAATCTTGATACATCAGTATTTTGTAGCTCTGAATGTAGATCCACAGATATGTACAATATAAGGAACAACCTGACAATGATTCAACTAGATCTGACTGGTGATTGTGACTGAAATTAGTTGAATGGTAAATATACTGTAGTAACCACTATGACATTTCATATTGACAGTTCATGACGGCCCTAATTTGCTTTGAACTGGTGTGATCAAGATTTTAGAGAATCTGATCAATGTGGTCAATGTGAAGTAATGATTGATAAAATGACAAGTTAGGCTTTTATTTATCCTAAACTAGACTGGATTAACAGTTATAATAGTAGAAAACATTAGTGAAAGCCTTGAACAAATTGTTCACAAAAAAAGTTGTTGATAAGATACAGATTTTGGAACTCCAGACTGTGCTTAAGATGCCTTAAGTCTTTTTAAGGCATTTCTCGAAAAGAGTAGGGGTGTAACCCCGGCGTCCTGGCCAAATTTCCCATTGGCCCTTACCAATCATGGCCTCCTAATAATCCCCATCTATGAATTGGCTTCATTACTCTCTGCTCTCCTCCCCACTAATAGCTGATGTGTGGTGAGCGTTCTGGCGCACTATGGCTGCCGTCGCATCATCCAGGTGGATGCTGCACATTGGTGGTGGTGGAGGGGAGACCATTACCTGTAAAGCGCTTTGAGTGGAGTCTCCAGAAAAGCGCTATATAAGTGTAAGCAATTATTATTATTATTATTTTGCAAAGTAGTGTACATTGTTAAGAGTTTTAATATAGGATAATTAAATGAACCATTTTTTTACACCTTATAAAATGAGTTGAACTGTCTTGAGGTGATTCTGATTGTTTTTTTTTATGTGCCAGATAGATAAATCAAAACCAGATCTATTAATGAATAGTATATTATACTGTAACAAACTTCCCAGGAACTGAGACTTCTTGCAAATTGGCTTACAGTATGATACCCCTATTTTTTAATGGTATCACCAATTTGCCCTGTTTCACCTGTGGCTAAAATCTCTAATCCACAGTAAATGAGCTGCAGATGGAAAATTAGTCTAGACTCCTACCAGTCACATCACCTAGAGTAATAGACACTGTAAGAAAGTCCACTGCTGAGTAACTGCTGAAGTGTTACAAGACTGGTCTTTGCCTTGTGTTAAAGGCAGTGAATAGAGAGTAAACTGGCTCATTTGGTCTCAAGACAAAAGCGTTCTTGGTGTGATTAAGAAACCAAAGGCACGAGGACCTGAATGACAAGACGTGTCCATCAATCACTTAAGTGTTGTGTCTGCGTTTCATAAAGCCACCCTACTGTAATTAGTGTCCATCGTTTCAAATTCATCTTTAACAATGAAAGTGGACCTACACTACCAGAAGTGCAGCTACTGTCATTCCATGTCAGTGTCTATGACCTAAATTTCTCCTTACACCACCTTTCATAATCACTTCTTATTTCACGTTCTTTGTGTTCCGAATCACAAAGTATTCATATTTTATTAATTGGCAAAGCAGATGAAGTACAAGCCAGCCCCAGCAACCTTTAAATAAGGTGTTAATGAATAATGTAGTCATTCAGTTTAGCAGCTCTGTTACTCTCTTACATACAATTTGTGGCATACATATGTTCAGTATATAGTTTTATGTATATAAATGGGTATATATTAGGTAGTTAACATATCACAACATTCATCTTGATTAATATATATATATTCAAAAGCTCATCATATGGCTTATATAGCCATCAGACCACATAGTGGATAATTTCTACAAACAGTAAACAATATACACTGACATTTTGGATTTTTACACAATAAGTAATGGGCATTGTGCATTGTACCTGCTACATACTGTAGATCTACTATAAATAGACAAATATATTTTTTAAAACCTTTGTATCACAAACAATAATTAAAAAAATCATTACATACAAAAAAGTTTCTAAATGTTTTCATAGTCAAACAGATATCTTTTTTTTCCCTAAAATTTTAAACACTTGCAGTTTCAGCAGCAAGATGTTATGTGGTCAAAAGATATGCCAGCCACATAATTTATAATAGCACTTTTACATTTACATTGTTTTCACATGTATATAAAGTAAAGCAGTTTGGTAACATTTACATACTGTACTGAACCCCAAATTCTCAACAACAACAAAAAAAATCCTCTGCATAAAACTGACTTTAGTGAAATAACATGTAAATATCACATTTTTATAAATACGGTACAAATTCATATCAGGTAAAGTCTGAAAATCTCAAAATATTAATTATAGCTGTTACCAGTAGTAGAAGTATTTGGGAGCAAAGCACACCAGCATCCATTACTTGCATTTGTTCCCTATTAGTTGTTTAATTCTACATAATCAAAAATTCTCACTTACATTTCTTAACCATCCAGTTTCGCTGATGCATATTTTAATATTTCATTATCTGAAAAAGGGCGCTTTGAAAAGGATCTGGTGTTGAAAGGGACTGTACTGCAGCACTGAAGGACGGACTAATCTTAGTGAAGCTCTGCTGCTGGGAACAGAACTTGACTGATAATTGATCAGGATAGCAGCAGTACGCTGGCACTGTGGATGGATCAATGAATCAGGCTTCGCTTACCTTGTATATGTGTTCCATGGTTCAAAAAGATGTGAAGCATTCTTGTACCAACAATCATCTTTTAATCCAACAATTTGCCCATTCTGATTCATAATTGGAATTCATTAAGTGGAAGTATACTGTAAATCATTGATGATTAAGTGAATGTGAAATAAGCAAAAACCCACCGAATACGAATGAGCTCAAAGGTTATTAGCAATGTTAATGACAGCACTTTATAGCACAGAAAATTTCAGACTGTTTCTTGGAGGCTATGGTTAGGGTTAGACAGCTTTTGCAGTCTGAGATCTATGAACCAGTGTGTAGTCTACAGGAGCAGTGCTACCCCAGGGACAGTTTTGCCTACTGTTTAAAGTGTAAAACAGTTAAAATATACTTTCTGTTTATAAATATACTGTTTTACTGTTTTACATATACTGTTTGTCTACTATATTTTCTTAATGTACCATACAGTACATACAGGAATGTATGTGAACAGCTATTAATCTGCATAAAGATCTGTGGACTTCAGTCTTAAAGTTGGATGAAATTATTGCTCTTTCCTCCTGTTACTGTGAGCATATTTGGAAAAAATAGAAAAGTGTGGGGTACAGTACAGATATTAAATGAAGAGGATACAATACGCTGTACAATAACTGATTAATGCAAATGTAACAGTAGTTTTCTGTTTGATGATCGACAAGTGATTATGTATTTTCCACATTCTGATGTTTACAAACTTAAATATACCTAAAAATATAATATTATGCATTGATATGCTAGCACTTGCTTTAACGTATGAACTGATTTTAACAGAACAAATACTTTAAACAGAAACCTCCTTTAATTGTAGCCCCAATAAATTTACTGTTTTGATCTTTGACATGGTCAGGATGTTGTAAAGATACGATGAACAGCCCTTTAAAATTTGTCATGATTTAACCCTGACAAATGGCTATATTAAACAGGCCATTATTAGGAAAAGTGTGTAAAACTGATTTGTAAATGTACCAATGTTGTGAGTGGCTTAACTACAAGACGAGGCTATCAAAGCCACCACCTTAAGCATAATAGGATTCAGTAATAAATATAAGCATTAAATGGCAAAGGAGCTTCTTTGGGAAACATTTCAAGCATCCTTCACATACCAAAAAGCCACAAGTAATACATGCCATATGTTCTAAAATATTTAGGCAGGATAGCTTGTTGTTGTCCATGTAGTTCATATTTTGGTAAAAGTTTTTTTTGTAGCTTTCTGTGTAATTGGCAGAAAAACAGGACAGCAAAATGAAAAAAAAAGTGTATTGAGTTGAAACAGAATTCCATGTTACCTGGACCTTCATATTTTTTGTCTGTCCATTTCTGGTTAACACCACTCTCCCCTACCTCTGTATTAACAATAATCATAGAACAAATTAACCAGAAAACCTATGAGTAATTCATAACCTGATTTGGTTTAAGCCTCCTGCTGCAGATGTGTCTGCTGGGACGGTTTGGCTCACAAATACTTCAACCACGTCGAGTAGAGTATAACAGTCTTTTGAATTGTAACTTCTGTCAGTTTGATCTCCCATTTTGCAAGCATTTAACTGATTCCCATTTTCTTTCAACTTACTATTTCATCAAAATCAAATAAGTAAAACTGGCTGTAGATACCAAATTCATTAGCATCAAGAACAGCCATTAGTTACTTATGCAGAAGCTGGATACTACTGGCAGAAGTCAAGAGTTGTTGGGTACTACTGGTACAACCATACTGTAAGAATACACTTAAACCTGCAGCACTGCAATGGCAATGAGATGGAATGCATAAATTCTTATAAGAAAAGCTTTTTTGAGGCAGATAAAAGAAAAGAAGGATATACTACATTCATTAATGGACACTCATCTTTCCAGGTTACCTGCCATCCTAACTTGTGCCACACAAGTTCATCTTAGAGAAACGCAACTGGATCGCACTCCTTGCGTGAGATGCTGCCAGTAGGTAATACAATTACCTTTCAACTCTTCCTCCAAATAAACGAAGACTTGGCAAAACAGCACAACAAATTATCACTGGCCAGCGTCGGTGGAGAGCCTGCTTTCGTAGAGACTCAAGGCATGGTGCACAAACTCGTACTGTTCACCTGTCTGGATCATGCCTCCTCTACACATGGAGAAGAAACAAAATGACAAAAAAGTCTCAGCATAATCAAAGCTAGGGGGAAGAACACATTATGCTCAAATGTACTCTAGACATGTTTTACCACATCTGTCCTCAGTATTTCTTTGTCTTCTGCATCTTCTGCAAACTACAGTACATCTACTACTGTCTGCAGCTGTATTCGCACACAGAGTTACACTTACTGTACAGTACACTGGCTATAGCAATGCTTTTCTTAAGCATGGATGAAAAAATAAACCAGAAAAGGAAATGCTTTACAACAGTCCACCACATACAGGTACATATCACATACTGTATTTCAACCACAGACCACAAGTATACATTCCATCATATACACATATACTTTATGTAGTAATCAAAGATAAAGATGTCGAGGAACTTGAAAGCATGATTAGTAGACGTGGGAACGGAACAGAATAATTGCAGCAGACTGGTGCAAATGGATTTATATAGGGGTAAAGCAAATATGAAGTATTGGCTTGTTATTATGAATTGTTACTTACTGACAATTACCCTAAAATACACTGCAGCATGACACTGTATTATAAAAGACAAATCACTTGTCCATGGCTACTTGCTTTGGCATTACATGTGCAAAAAGACCTGTTTTCTATAGAGCTGTGTTACAAAAAGTTAAGAGTGAATTAATGGTCTGTTCTTTCTTAGCCATGATTTTGCTCTTAACAGTCATGACCCGGGACAGTTTGTAAAGACTAATTATACTTATAATGTGGCCTGCAGAGATCTCATCCTGCTTAGTTTTACTTCTTTCCTGTTCTTCTCTGCTAACGGTAGCCCCTCCCAGGGACTGAGCACTAAATCATATTCAGACTGTGGAACACAATCTCTGACATCCTGTCTGCACAGACCAAAGGGGTCCTAACAGTGTTCCCAGCCCTCCACCCTTTAACATCATCACGCCTCTCTTTGCACAAGCACAGGAAAGTGTTTTTGACCACCACTGAGTATATGCACAACACTCAGACCAACACGTTAGTAAGGAATCCCTATTTTTCTGTGTTGCTCCTGCAGTTATTATTAAAACTGGAGAAAACAAAAAGTTAGATGTATTAAAATGTTGGGAAGAAGTTTTTTAATGTCCTATTGCATAACGCAGAGGAAGACAAAGTAAAAAAAATGTTTTCTGAGAATCAGCTGCTTCTATGTTTTCTGTGGTTCTTGCCATTAAATTAAAATAATGAAGAAATTAAAGTATACAATAGTGTCCTGTCCATGAAAACAAATAAAACGATGTACCCATGTACTTCTTATATCTCTCCTCAACTTCAGTGTGGCATTCCAGTATCACATCTGTGGTGGAATATACTGTATTTTCCCCAAAATCCAAAATGGCGGAGCCCCTGTGCCTACCTGTCAGCCCGAAGCTGGCACACAATGCCAAGCACATCAACCACCCCTTCTTCTTGAAGCTGGCGGCACCCGATCGTGGTGGCAATGAAACACCCAGTCCTGCCAATCCCGGCACTGCAGACACAGAGCAGTGTGAACAGAGGTGAAAGGCTAGACTTGGAATCAGAGGACATCCTGCGATTATCAGGCCTTCTGCCTAAGAAATGAACAGTGGTGCTCCAATTGTTCTAGCAATGCTAATTGTGTGAATCTGTGAAGGCTCTAAATGATTTGCAGCTTATTCCTATGCTGTTTTTTTTTTGTTTTGGAACGTAGTGTAGCAGTGATGCCACATATTATGAAGACCACATTGCCGGAGAGGAGTACGCTTTGAAGTGCAAAGGCAAATGTAATCACCTATAGCATTTTGTTTATATTCTTCACCAGCCTTAGATTAACTTAACCTGGATTCTGTGGCATTAAGCTAACAGAAGACAGAAGATTCTCCCTGGGTGGGGGGGGCTTGTTTACTGACAGTGGATGCTGGTACAGCTGGGTGACCAGGAGCAAGTGGGATAAAGCACCAAGGTCACGGAAATAAGAGTCATGTCCACCCTGGACAGCTGAACCCAAGCTGAACACTGTCCCTTAAAGCAGATATCAGGTGGTTCAATGCTGTGCAGAACCCAAACAATATACAACAATTTTACATTTCAAGTTCAGAACGGTTCCATTCTAAGGATTACACAGGGAACACTAACTCATCAGCCCTATAATAAGCCATGTTTTATTTTAACTTAAACACGAGTATATGGGGAAAATTCTCAGTCCCTTGAGTTCAAGCCGCCTACAACACTTCCCCAGTCCCCACCTGCAGTGAACTATGACCGGTCCCCTGGAGCCCGATACCCGGCGATCCTCCTCCACCTCTGTCATGAGCTGCAGCAGCGGCTGGGTGCTATCGGGGGTCTTGTGGTCTGGCCAGGACGTGTACCAGTAGTGCTTCACATTATGAGACTGGCCTCCTTGCTGTCATAACCAGAGCAAAAAAAAAAGGAAGCCCTTTGGAAGAGGAGTATAAAACGCTATTTCATAGAGTGCAGGCAGTCTCCCTCAAACTCAGCAGATTCTGATTTTCAGCTCGAGAGAGCACACACATCGGTCAACAAGAGACATTAAACAGCCTAAATGCACATTCCAATATACTAAACATGAATGGTACCACAATATCAGTGTCATTTTTACACTCAGGTGTTTACTGCTGTGTAGCTTTAAGGCTTTTATTTGTCATCAGGAAGCTGCTTATTTCTTGTAATGATAATGACAACCATCAGCCTATCCCAGAAGCACTAGGCAAAAGATAAGATGCCAGACAAACGAAACAGCTCATGTACCCTTAAAGTGAGTGCAGGCTCAATTTAGAGAAACTGATTAACCGAGCCAACATATCTCTGGAAGGTAGTGAGAACCAAGAACACCCACATGGACAGACCATGCAAACTCCATATAGAAGGTGCCACAGATAGGATTTAAAGCCAGGACCCCGGACTACAGCACCTGGTAACACTGTGGGTTTCATATTTGTACAGAATGCATAACACGATGAGAGCTTCCCTTGTTTTTATGAATAAGCTTGACAAAATAATGAAAAACATAATGAAAAACAAACACAAAGGAGTACACATAGAAAGAATAGGATCATTATGGTGTTTTTAAGACAGCAGAAATCTATGACTGCTCTGTCACAATTTTTTCTTATAGCAAAATGCAACCCAGTCGTATGTCTTTCAATAAGAAAGTAAAATAACAAATACAATATGATAAGTTTGATCTAGGAGGAACTGAATCTTCCACCTAGCCTTGTAAAGTAGATTTTGTATGTGCTGGCTGAGCTGCCACCAAAAGTCATTGTCCTAAAGAATGATAGTAATTATCACAATTACCAGACTCTCTATTACTATATACTGTATGGTATGGACATACTGTATATTTTAAACACACTGGCAATTGCCTTGTTCAAAACAAACCATCACTTATGAGAAAAGACTTATATTATTGTAAAGAGAACAATAAGGGAATATAGGTGCTGTGTAAAACAAAGGCAACTTTACATTGTTAAGAAGGCAGAGCTGACATTCATTGCTGTTCTCCAAACACCTACATGACATCTACTATTACATTATTATTTACAGTACATTACATTTACTATCTACTTTTTTAAGGTCACTTTATAGGCCATACTGTATACTGTACAATTTCTTGTATTAGGAATTTGTCTTTTCACATACCCCAACTTGCTCTCCATGAGACACACAGACAGGGAGAGAAGCTTGGGGTCAGAGCGCAGGGTCAGCCATTTATACGGCACCCCCAAAGCAGTTGGGGTTAAGGGCCTTGCTCGGGGGCCCAACGGAGAAGGATTCCTCTGACAGCCGCAGGATACGAACCGGCAACCTTCCAGCCACAGGCGCAGATCCTTAGGCGCAGAGCCACCGCATCGCCCTCAGTTCTGATTTACAATGTGTAACAGCCAAAGAAAAAAAAAGCAATCTAATTTCAAGTACCTTGCCATTTAAGAAAATGTACTGGACAGTATGCAGTATGTTCTAGAAATTTACTTTGCTAGACAACAAGCAAAATATTTATGTGCGGCAGACACTTTCAGTCCCTTTTTTTTCCTTAGACAGCATACTTGTGGCTCACTCAGTCTGCAGTGACTTCAAGACAGTCTTGTTTTTCTTTGGTGCATTCAATCTTTTAAAGCATTTCCTTCTATTTCACATATTTTAATAATGTTGTAAAGTCAGAGAAGATGATGTAGGGATTAAACACATCTGTTACAACACAAAGCTTCTGTGCTTGTTTGGCAACATCTGATAAGAAGCTGTATTTTTAACTATCGAGGAAACATCGCTGTCCTCACAACGTAGTGACAGCAACAACAGCTGGATTAATAGGCATCAATAGTGTTCTTTATTTCCTTTCCTTTTGCCTCTAATACCGTCTCCAGCACACCCAGAATAAAGTTCCAACCACACGCATTTGTTTCGCTTGAGCTGTGACCATTTAATGTTCGAATCTTAACTGTAGTTCTCAGCAAACTTGGCACTGAACTCGCGGTTACCTTCAGAGTCAGGCTGCGGATGGTGTAATGGTCGCAATCCTTGACACCATTCACAAGAACCTCCACCTTCCCATATATGCCTCGTTTCTCTGGCCAGTAGAGCACACATTTCTAGGAAAGAAAAGAAAATGAGATTACCGTCTCTGCCTTTCATACCTCGAGCTCTGGCTCCTGGCCTCATCATACTGTACCATGGGCAAACCCACTCTTTTGTGCAGGATTACCATTATTTTTTAACACAGTGCTTTCCAGAACCAATTTGAAGCATTTTTTTTTCCTAAAAAGGCTTTACCACAATATCTTAAAGTGTTCCTTCCTTTTCTGTGTTTTCAGAATGTGACCATCAATCTGGTTAAATAAAGCTTGACTATCCAAAAAACCGACAAGACCATACAAGTACAGGCAAAAACTGCTTTGAGCTTTAGAACGCACTTCATAAATGATGGTATGAAAATAAGCAATTCAATTCAGTCAAAGCAAAACGCATCTCCCTGCATTTTGAGAACGCTACAGTACATCTATAAATGAGACTATCCCTCGAAATGAAAGCCTCATCCAGCCCATAAAGATCATTTTACTTGTATAGTGTACCAACACCCCTTTTTAAAAAAGATTTAAGAAAAAGTAGGAAAAAAATAAACCAATTATTTAAGAAGCAAATTTGTGCTAACTTACCTCAGATACTGTAGTTCAAACAGCGCTTTTCAGTAAGTGAAGCCAGAAAAACAAATAACTCTGCGAAGCATCTTTAAATGCTCGGAAAAGGCACCCATTGTTTAACAAATCAGTGTTATCAAACGCTCAAATCAGAGGCCCCAGAGGAGCGGGCCACTCCTTGACTATCCAGAGTTCATTGTTAGTGTGTAAGAGACGTCAGTGGCTAATTAAGAACAGCACCTCAGCCCACTTCTGACAGGCCCAGATAAAGAAGGCCACTGTGATGTCCACAGTCTGATCCCAGGGGCGTTATTCTTTATACTGGACCAGCTGGGCCTGGCCAGACAACTGAAGTTTCTGTTCATCTGACTGTCCCATTCCATTGCATTGTGATCTATTTTTAGCTCCTGAATTCCACCGCGTTCTGCTCCTGCCAACGTCTGGAGAAAGTGCCCTGGTGAACAATACTGTGTTCTTTCTAGCACTTGTCAGAGTAGTGTGCTGGTCTGCCATTAAGACTGTCTCCGTGACAACACTGTTTGTGCACTGAGACATGAGCCAGTGGATTTAAAAGATCTTCCCATAATGTACCTTAACACAGTCAAATGCCTTCGATCAATGTTGAAAAGCAAAATGGGCTGTATTTAAAACAATATTAGGAGATCGCTGGTGATTTCCA
Source organism: Lepisosteus platostomus (assembly GCF_059453375.1). NCBI lineage: Eukaryota > Metazoa > Chordata > Actinopteri > Semionotiformes > Lepisosteidae > Lepisosteus > Lepisosteus platostomus. Next base: position 27,975,777 of record NC_142619.1, on the reverse strand, counting down.
ATGAGAAGTTTTAGTGTATTTTAAAGAGTCACATTTTCCCAGATTAAGTGCAAATCAATCATTATTTACAGTACTTTCTTTTAATCACCTTTGTCATCTTGGAGCAAAGAAAATTTGCCCTTTGTGTTTATATTTGTATTACTGTACATAAGTATTGTTAATAGCATTTGTTTTGATTGCTTTTTTGTATTTATTACCATTGTGGACCCACCTTGTTTTCCTTGACTGTTACTTCCACCATTTTGTGTCAGGTTACAGAACCTGATTTACCTCTGGCTTAAATGGAGGCTTACTTGTCCATCAAGAAGATTAAAGGGTGGAGTTCAGGGTGTTTAAAGGGGAACTGCACTTCCCAGACCAATTTCTCAGACAAGTTATTAAATCACAATTCAAATAAGTGAATTGATAGTATGACAAAATTTTACAAATTCTGAGTTAAGCACAAAATTGTGACCTTTGTGAAAGACCCCTGGTTGCAATGTGACGCAGCCCTTCCTGCTCACTAGTCAATGAAATGACAAATATAATGAGATGTACAGTACAAGCAAATACGTTCAGGTTGTGCAGCAGAAATTTCAACACAGAAATGTTCCAATGTGATTAATAATAATAATAATAACAATAATAATAATAATAATAATAATAATAATAGCTATCAGTTGGGAGGTGAACAGAGTGATGAAGCCAATGCAGAAATGGGGATTATTAGGAGGCCATGACTGGTAAGGGCCAACAGAAAATTTGGCCAGGACACTGGGGTAACACCCCTACTCTTTTCAAGAAACACCCTGCCTTCCACCTTTTTAATGACCACAGAAAGTCAGAACCTCAGTTTTACATCTCATCCGAAGGCTTGCACCTTTATTCAGTATAGTCCTAATGCCCCATCACTATACTAGGGTATTAAGACTCACACCCTACTGTGAGCACCCCCTACTGGCCCCACTAATACCTCTTCCAGTAGCAATCTACTTTTTCCCTGGAGGTCTCCCATCCAGGTACTGACCACACTCACATCTGCTGAGCTTCAGTAGGCTGCCAGTTGTGAGTTGCAGGGTGATATGGCTGCTGGCAGAGTTAGCAAGTAAGTAGTATTTGTTGGCAAAACCAATATTTCGATGGGATTAAAAGAGATGTGTTCACAAGCCTGCTTTTTTCCAATGTCATAAGGCCGCTTCATATCACCAGGAATTTTGATGCCTCACAAAATCACAGAATATAGCCCTGCGCATAAGTGGAAATCTAGTCTATTTCGTGATGTAAATTGAAGGTTTTACATGTTACTGTGTACATTTTACTTTCCTTCTGGTTTGAAATGCACTCTTCAATGCCGATACTTTCTAACCCCGAAATATAAAAATGATGTTGCAGCTCCCCTTTAACCTGGCACTCCTTGTCTTTGCAGTGAGTATACCTTTACTATTATATGGCTTGGTTTATTGTAGTTTTGATGATAATAATAATAATTGCTTACACTTATATAGCACTTTTCTGGACACTCCACTCAAAGCTCTTTACAGGTAATGGGGACTCCCCTCCACCACCAATGTGCAGCCCCACCTGGATGATGCGACGGCAGCCATAGTGCGCCAGTAGGGAGGAGAACAGAGTGATAAAGCCAATTCATACAGTAGATGGGTATTGATGTATTTAAACTAGTTGGTAGGACAGCAGGTTCTTTTAATTGTTTTGTCTTTTTTCCCTTCTGTAAACCATTTTCTGTGGCAGTGCACTTCAGTAAAAAGTCACTGTTTTTCACTGGACTTTATTTTTTCATCTGGCCTATATTCTTCTTGATGTCTGTGACCTCCCCTGAACTTTGGGTGATTTAGTCCCAAATAAAAAATATCCTGATAATCATGTGATATACAGTACATACAAAACACAGATGCAAGAGAATAGAAAAGTATTTCAAGAGAAGATTTCAGCAGGTAAGCAAAAGAAGAAACAGGAGTGTTACTTCAATCCATCTTCGCCTCTGGTCTCCTCTACAGTAAGAAGGTAGTAGGTTGGGACGAGAGGGCTTTTTTTGTTGTAACCACATTCCCAAAAAGGTGTGGGAAGTCACTGGTTGTCCTCAGTCTCCTGGCCAATCAAAGGAAGACAACTGATTGGGTGATGGTGAAAACCAGGAAGCAGAGGCTTCCAGTTGGCCCTTATCCTCTGCCCCTTAAAGGGAGTAAAGGGAGTAAGGAAGTGAGTGAAAAACCAACGAGTATGTGGACACGTATCGTGAGTTTATTTTGGAAAAGAGTTTTGGAATTGTATGATGTATGAATTTTGTTTTAAAGCCAGTTCTCAGATTCACTTCCCAGTTATTTATGGAGAGGACATTAGATTAAAAAAGTGCAGGTAGAGCTCAACGAGGAGCTTAGATTTTGTTTTGATTCCTTGTTTTTACTCACATTATATAAAAAGAACACCTTTTACCTTGTTTATGTGTCTGGTTTGCCTGTTTTCAATACCTACTATGCCACCTGGTTCCTGGGTATATTACAATAGCTACAGTATTACATTTTAAGTACTGAATGTAGTGAATTTGTGGATATTAATAGTTCTGTTATCTCTGAGAAAGTTTCCTTTTATTAATTTACAATGCAGAGATGCTTCTCTTTCTTATTTGGATGAATTTTTGTACACAACCAAATGTTGTCTTCTAGCATTAGTTTAGGGTAGGATCAACTGTGGAAGACTTGCCATAAAATAAATAAATCCTAATAAGGATAAAATATAGTTTAAATCATTTATATTTACTAATGTAAAATAACATTTATGGTCATTTCTGTGTATGTTAAGTTGGTTAAAGCTAAATCTATTGGAAGAGGACAGAATTTATGATGATAGACTCTTGCTCTCACCCCTTTCATAAGGACTAATTTGAAAGTAGTAGTTTCAGTATCTTTATGTCTGCTTATTAGTTTGTAATGAGCATTTCTTTTAAGATATTACTCATTAATGTCTCTATCATCTGATAATTCATGGAAGATTAAGGAAGAAGACACAGTGCTCTGTACCTGACTACCAGGGGTTTTATTATTTATCCTTTTTAAATAGTTTTTTATTCAACCCTGCCTCAGAACCTACTTACCTGTAAGTATTTTTAAACATTTATTTATAACAATATAATATTGATATTAATTGGCTAACATGGGGAGATTCCCAAATGAATGTTTGTTTAGAAATTACATTCATATATAGTATATTGCTAAAATTTACTGTGCAATATAGGCAGACTGCAATTTTTTAGGTTTAATTTCTGTGAATGTAGATGGAAGCCTATGGATCATAATCCTATGGACAGCTTATGGACAGAAATGTTTTTCTGCATAAATTTGTGAAACAATTTGCTTGTGAAACACTTGATTTGAAACGTGTGATTAAGAAAACTTTTGGTTGAAAAAGTGTTTTGTGGTTCAAACTCCAAAATTTTCCAGGGATGCCAAATTTTTATGTTTATTAGAAACATTATCTTATACAGGTTCACTATTTCATTTTCCTAGCCTACAGAAGATGTTTCTAATAAACATTAAAATCAATTACTGTTAAAGGAGAGTCCAAGAATTTTAGCATTAGGGTTTTGAAATAGAATGCTATTATCCTCTGTCAAATCCTTTCACATAAAAATAAAACAAATGCAGATTAATTAAATATCAATTAAAATATTAATTATAACTTGGCATGTATTTTTGTTTCCACTGTTAGTAATAAAATGCAGTTATGAACACTGTTAAGATAAAACAAATGTTTTTTTTTGTGAGGATATTACAATTATTTTAAAACATGTGTGTACATGTTTTAAAATACAGTAAATGTACAGTAAATGTGTAACAAAAGGTGCATTTACAGTATTAGCTTATGAGTGAACTGCTCCTGAGCTAGTTGTGAAATTTGAAAAAAATCCATGAGGAATAATGTTTGTGCTTTTGCCTTCTGATTTTATCTTGTGCCACTCAGAGATGGTTTATACACATTGAATGAAGACGTTTTACAAATAAGCCTGAAACCTGACAATTAACAAGATAGTGTGTTTCATTCTGGTTCAACCTAGCAAATTCCTTCAAAACCATACAATGGATAATTTCCTTTACTTTAACAAGATAGAGTACGATGCATTTGCAAAATGTTTCCACCACATTATAAGAAACCGCTGAGTCATAGGAGTCTGAATACAGTCCTTCTGCGCTCTAGCAAGAGACTTGGTTTTGACTTAAGCTCCGTCCTATTACAGACATCCAGCTGGCTTGGTGGGATTAAACATATGTTTGATACATTGCATATGGCAAGAATAATGTTTTAAAATTCTTCAGGATGTTTGCTAATTTCTCACTAGATCTCTCAGGCCTCACCTCATTCTTCTCTTTCAGCTTGGTGATCATGACAATGACTGGGGACTCCTCCTGCCAGGCCATCTGCCAGAAGTCATTAACCGTGTTGATCATGGGGCCCTGAGTGGCGATGTACATCTTCTCATCTCCCAGGTAGCCCTGCAAGGGGCACAGTTCAGCTTTCTTAACCACGTTAAAACTGCATTTCAGGCTCAAAATGGCCCTGTCAATTGGAAATGCACTGAAATAACGGAGAGCACCAGTTTTTGTACCTGCTTCCAATGGAAATTACAGCATCAGTCACGTGATGCCCTTATTAACCATGTTCAGTATTAGTAAAATACAAAAGCACAGATGTTAATAAAGTCATGAATATACAAATTAATTGCAGCATGTCATGATGTTGTTGAGTTACAGTATATAAGCAGTGAAAGCAGGATTTGACTTTAGTCCCATTTCATAAAAGCAACATTATACAATGTCTGCAATGGCTTGACAAGAACTGTTGTTTCTGAACAACTTCTATCTCATTATAACCTTTTCAAACATTTAATTTAATTCTTCAAACTCTGTAAGGCTGAATGTTGGTCATATTCTGTGATGCGATTTTAGTATTCTATTAATAACAAATTCTATTTGTGTACTATATGTAGGAGATATTGCTTGTCTACATACAGCATGTAACTTAGACATTATTAGTTTAAATCCTACCTCCCTTTTTCCCAAAAATAAAAGACAAGACTGAAAGGCTGAGGCACATGCCAAGGACTGACCATGCCAAAGACTTTTATCCATCTGAAATCGGACATTTCTTTTAGATCAAGATTAACTATTTCTTGATATGAGGAGTGCTGGGATCTCAGATGTGAATTCACAATGTGTTTTCACAAGATCTCAGTGAGTAGCAAGATGTTTTAGGACAAATGAAGACAAATGAATAAAAGCGATGCTGCTCTGTTGTCGCCATTTTGTATGGTGAAACCATAATCCCTTTTCCAAAAATCCCCCTTAATTTAAGATGATAAAAATAGATGCATCCTGGCTTTACATCTACAGTGACACTTTGGCTTTTCTTCTTTAGAAAAGGATTTTTTGTCTATGACTTTTCATTGAAGAGGTTCAACACGCCTAGGTTGTAAAGGAACAAGCAAAGATTCATTCCATGCTGAAAGGCAAATCAAAGAAACACTACAGTATGTTTCAGTTTTGGAGTCTGTAATGCATAAAGACAGCTCCACAGCTGAAACATTGTGTTTCATTTCTTTACCTTTCCACATGAAATGAACCCTTACCTACAGTATACTTTCAATTGTATCTGTGAACAGAGCTCTTATAATACTGGAATTAGCATTATAACTACAAAACTAGTAACACTGCACTCAAACTGCCAAGTTCAATGAAATCGTCCGCTAGTCATACTTAGATCTATAAATACTTAGGGCTGTTATAAAACTTCAGCATGGTGATTGTTTTATGAAATGCCGGTTATTAAAATGACCTAATTTAATTTTTTGTAATAACTGTCATCCTCTAACCATCATGATTAAAAACAAAACACAAAACACTAGACAGCATTACCTTCAGGTTTTTGTGTGTGAAGAGTATGACACATAAGTACATGACTCGGAAAAAACACACTGTAAAATTATTAAACTGAAATGTTTTATTGTTCAACTCTGTATTTACTTGCAAAGCCTATCACCATAGCTACTGTATGTGCAGTATATCCCTCACGGATGTGAGTTTGTTATGCAGAGGTGTACTATTGGTCCCATAGATTCTGACAGGACAAGATGATATATTTCATTATATTTTTTATGTAATGTGAAACAACATTTAATTTAAAAAAAATGCTATTTTAAATTTATTGAGTTAGAAAAATAACACATCAAATGTATGGATCTCAAAATTTCAAACACTCTGATCTGTTTCATCTGGGTAGAAATGTTTGGGCTGTATACTCAGTTTAAATGTTTTTTAAATCAACATTACAAATCAAGAAAGCTTAACAGATTAAGAAGCAAATAACTCACTTTAGAGTAGTAAAAATATACCGACTTACTCTGATGTAGTTAGCATTTATATAACTGCTGAGAGGGTCATATATGTTCTTGGTCTTCAGACATACTCTAGAATGTGGATCTATAAAAATAAAATAATAACATTTTTTAAACATCAATTGAACAAGCTGAGAAATTCTACAACAATACTAAATAACGTTTACTTAACATTGACTGAAAGAAAAAGAATAGCTCAATTTGAGTTTTTGTGTGTAAGATGAAAAACAAAACATCACCTTGCTTTTACTACAGAGTTCTGGTCTTTCAAATCCCACTTTATTTACACTTCCCTCAGACAGTAAATGTTTTAAAGAAGGAAACTACACCCACAAAAGGAAGAAATGGCGTGCCACCTTCTGTGTACATGAGACAAGAGAAACGATGATCACAGTGAACTGATGAACTGCAAAAATAAGAAACGTGTGGCCAAAATTATTAGCTCTAATGTGTGAACAAGAGCACCAAAATGTAAGACCTACCTAACATTTGCTTATCTTTTCACTTCTTGTTTATGCAACAGAGTGGTTTAGATAGAGTACTTAAAGAACAATGATTTGCAAGGCTTTGGAGTTTGTTGTAATATTCAGGGAAGGAACAATGCTGTACAATTATTGATAACTGAATTCCTTTTCCGCAATGTGAGAAATGTATGAGCCAAGAAGAACGCGATAACGCTCAGATATAACAGCTCCAAGTGATTATACAGTATAATAAAGTAATTTCTTCAAAATGGGTAAGTAGTGAGGACAGCTTGTTCTGCCTGCTTGGACCGTACCTAATTTTATTATTCTTTTTACCCTCCTAAGCCAATGGAAAGAACACCTCATTTCACACACATTAACCTTGAACTGCCTGTTCTTGTGATGAGTGCAATAAAGCTTTTCCTTCTTGTCTTTCAGTTCCCTGCAATCTGGTCTGGTTCACAATCTTTGCAGCAGGAGGACAGGAAATCTCCCATTCCTTCACAATGCACAGCAATAATTAGTGATTTCCCTGGCCAAGCAGAGCTGAAGCGACCTTGAGATACACCCAGCCCTGCAGCCTGACCTTTGCTGAGATGACCTTCAAGGCACTGTCAGTTCTTTTAGCCAGCTTCAGGGAAGCACCAGGCTGAAATGTAGAGATGCATGGATTTCAAACTACAAGTGGCTTTTAGAAGTGGATTATAATCTTAATTGACAAAAAGACCATACTCTCTGAAAATGGATATCCTACATTCACGAGATGCTATTGAATACCCTCTGCTCCTGCAGCCAACATAACTAGTGGAATTAGTGGACATATTGCTTTATTTATTTTTCGGAGATTTAAAACGAGATGTCAAAAGCAGATGATATTGTTAAAAGCCAATTTGATTAATTTCAGATTATAACTCTAAATCTCCAAATAAGACATCCTACTCACTTTTTTGACATCATACTCACAAACACCCCTGCCAAGTACCAGCCTGTTGATTTTCCTAAGGATGTTGATCATCATACTCATCATCATTAACATTAAAATAAACTCATTTTTCCGTTTAAGCAAGTATGTGTTTTTTAAAAAAAGATTTTGGATGTTGATTCAATGTTCTGGCATTATTTCGTTTAGCTGATCATTCATGACTGATCCTGATACTTCACGTGACTTTGCCTGCTAGATTAGCATTGTGTATACTGTAGGTTACCTGTGGATCAGCCTACTAATCGTGAAGCCTGGTGAAAATTAATAAAGAAAAACATTGAGTAAACATTATTAAAACATTATCAAGATAACTCTTTTGTGTCAACAGTGTAACATGCCAATCGAACTTAGGTGGACTACCCAGCACTGGAGTGAAGTCCTCTTTAGACATAAGGCAAGATTCTGTGTAGGGCACCCTGGCAGACATCCGAGCATGTGGATGTGCCGAAAGATATGACAATTGCTGTATCAGAGGGGAGGTCTAAGCTCTATGGCATTAACGGTCATGTCTAGTCACTACAAAAGTCCACTTTTAGTGTTATTTAGCGAATGTCCCTGAGGTGAAAGCTTCTGGTCCAGCTGTGTTGAGGGTGTGGTCCTCTCCCAGCCTGTGGACTGGGCAGTCCTCTAGGATGTGCTGAATAGTTTGCCCCATCCTACAGGAACACAGAGGGCCTGAACTAATTCCCCATCTATAGAGGCTGAAAAAATATGGATCATTCCTAAAGCAATTTAGAGTGGATCATTCCATTCTTGAGAGGTGAAAGCCGAGAAGTGGTTGGGCAAGGCATGTAATGAGGTGCTAGTTTAAGTCTAGTTATTCCCAGCCCAGGTGGAGTCCGTATTGAAGTCTGGTTGGGGAGGGTGTTTGGAGATTGTCTGTTTAGAAGGCAAACATCTTTTTAGGGAATTCAATATGTCCTCATGTAGTGGCAGGTGGGGAGTGTTTTGGATCTTTTGGAGCATTGTTTGGGTTATTGCAAGTTTTTGGATCTGTGGAGGAGTGATATTTGCATGGATGAAGAGCCAGGGGAAAGGTGCAAGCTCTGCCTAATTTCTTGCTGGAACACCAAAATGTGACTGCAGAAATGGTAGCAAGTGTGCTCCCAGAACATGACCAATGTAGACCTTTTAAGATCTGCTTTCCAGAAGTCTTAACAAATTGGAGCAATTTTAAATGTGGCAATTGCTGGTGGCTGTTGAATTCCATTTGAATATTTGAGAAAACCTTGCCTTAGCCTTGCCAGCGCAAACCCCACCCCATGACATCTTACAGGAAAACCCAGAGCTTAAGAAATAAAGGCAAACTAAGATGACACTCCAGAGCCAAGTATAGGTGGGATCCTTCAATACATCCGCTGATAGCTAGGACGATATCCAGAAAGGTTAACGGAGCAGACAACTCTAAATTGCACTTCAAATTACGAAGAGACTTTTTAAAGAGTAGTATGATCTTAATTCGTATCAATGGCAAAATACTGTACTAAATTGTTTCTGCATATACTGTAAAAACATAGTTACTGTATATCTATAATGACTCACTTTTTCTTGTTATCTGATATCACATTGATGGTGTCTGAAAAGACAGACCTTTCACTGCCACTTTCATCTACTATTTAGGATATTTATTTTAACCAAAACTGCCCCATAGTCTACTAAGTTTGTGAATTTCCCTTTTTCCTGGCCCCTCCAGCCTTGCAAGTTATAAGGACACTTGCTGTCAATCTTTTGATTTGTCTGTTTTTCGCTCCCTCCATTGTGCACTGGTAGTTCAATGTATTAAATTACTCTGGTCATCAGGCGAGTTTGAAAGCCATGGAAATTTGCTTCAAAGGTGTAAATTTACCAAGAAATAATATACTCCTATGACAAATAATACTTATGTATTGCTTCAAAAACAGCAAACGTCTGCTTGGGGGTCTCAAAATGTGGAGTACATTATGTACTGCAAGGAAATGTTCTTTAAGTCTCATCACTGACCATCACTATGAAAATAATATTAAGTAAAAAAACGAAAAAGAAGTCACTGATTTAAGGTGGAACAATAGACTATCTACCTTCCCCAGTGCTTACAAGAAAAAAGCTATGTTAAAAAGGACTGTACGAAATAATTGCTTAAGAGGGGTGATTTTTATATGAACACGGTAGATGTTTAAGGAATCCAACAGCTAATCAAAATCAAAAGTCCTATTAGCAAGTCCAAAATTGTTCTGCATGACTGGTGTCATAAGTGCCAGCCAAGTTTCAGTTCAATAAACCTTGTAGAATCACATGTCCATATGTATATTTTATTTACTTGATTGCGACAATACTGATAAGCATAGGTTCAGTTTCAGGATGTACTGTAGGAGTTTTCTTTAAGAACATGTGCCTAAACTACAAAACTATTAAACAAAATACAAAACTGAAACATCAAAAAACATAACTCTGTAACTCAGATGTTTATGAAACTTTGTTTTCAGTATTCCTGTGTTTTTCTAAGGGTGAGAACACTGTAAAATAAAGTTGCCATGCTATCATTAACACAGCACTTACTTGGCAATATGGTTTTGTATCTGTTTTTAGTTCCATGACTTGGAATATCCAAATCTTTTGGATCCACAAAATTCATTGGAATTTCCTGCAACACAGACAAAAATCCTTAATTTAAATGACACAGCTTTCTTTCAGTTAATGGGGAAAAAATATTTAAAAGACGACACATAAATGATTGATCCCAGCTGGAAGTTTTGTGTTCTTGCAAGCTAATATGAACACACGGCTGGAAGGGTCCAGAAATTCATCTTCTGTGCATGGACACCGCTCGGGGATATTTTAGCCTGATGATGGACAGGACCTGCACAGCTAACAGTTCCAGGATCTGCTAGAGAATGCAGATCCAAGACCTGCTGAAGAGGGCATCACATACTACTGTAAGCACTCCTATTGCAGGTACACTCACACTTCCGTTCCAGAACCTTTCTATTGAATCAAAGGACAGTCTATTCTGGAATGGCATGTTTACATGTGTTTGAAGGAAAAAGGGCACTGCTGACACACTGCAGTGATGACGGCATTAACAAGCACCATCATTTGAAAATTACATCAGGAAGCTGACGAAGATGGTTGGAAAACATTTGAAATCTTATCTTATTTTACTAGGCAATCTTACTGCAATCATGTCTACATTAAGATGTACTGTAGTAGGCTCACACAATGAGGAGCTATCTAGAAACATATGGAATAAACTGTTTTAAGCACCTGAATCAAGGCAGTGCTGTGATGATGTTGTTGGTAGCACTGCCCATTGGGTATTTTTTGCAGTCTTTCCAGGACACATCTTGGATCAGATCCTCTCATAGTCTTTGCTTTTCAAGACTAAAAAAGCTCAGTTCCTTAAGCTTTTCATTGTAGGACCTTCCTTTAAGTCTTGGAATCTTATTGTTCTTCTTTGGACTGATTCCAGAGCAGCAATATCTTTTTTGTCATGTGTACTTGGTGACCAATATGCCATAATACCTTAAATGAAGTTTTAGCTGTGCCTTGTACAATATTAACATAACATTGTACATTTTAAACAGTTTGCCCTTTTTATTGCCTTCCTACATTGTCTACAAGATGTACACGATGGTTCAACAAAACACCTACAGTATTTTCCTGAAGTTAAGTTCAATGTATTTTTGCTACCTTCATGTAATTAATGCTTGGAATTCTTCATTTTTGTGGGCATCTCAGCCCATTCCACCATTCCACACCTCCTGCTTGAGCTGAAGCAGTGATTAATAGCAGAAGAACACCCAGTCCACATGAGTTTGCACAAACGCAAGTTCTAGTTTTCGAAATCACCTGCGGCTGCAAAATGGAGGACATGCTGCATGGGATGTGAAGACTGCAGGGAACTGAGGTGTACAGAATGGATTCGTATCATTTGGAAGTGACCGCACGTTACTGCAGACATTACCACAAACTCGGCGTGCAGGATCTGTGTGTTGGCCACAACTTCGCGGAGCTGCTTCCTCGTCAGGGTGCGGCTGGCTGTCTGCAAGTACTCCATGGCTACTCTCTCGCGGGGGGTCTGCCCACTGCTGAGGGGCTCCACGTTCCCCAGGGAGCTCATGTCCAGAGTCAGAGACACATTGGAGCCTCGCCTGCAGGAAACACAATATACAGTCAATAAGTAGAAAAAGTCCAACGTGTAGAGAAACAGCACTGAAGCTACTTTAAAAGTCTCCGATGAATAGATCCATAAGAGGCCTATAGTACAGTAATTCTGTTTTGGAAAAATCCATTCAGAGATTTTATACAGTAGACAAGTGGTGTTACTTTGTGGTAAATGTGTCTTAACAGCTCATTAAATAGGACCTTGAAGATGATGATTGTATATTAACACATTAAAATGCTTCACAACTCCTAGAAAAAAGCAATACTAAAAAAAACCTTGACCATTTGTTAAGAAATACGAACGCTGAGCAAAGTATGCACTCCACAGAAGTGAACATGTAAAAAAATGTGTTTACTAAAGTGGTTATTAGCAATATTTGTGAGGGCTCGCTCCCATAAAAAGAGAAAATTGCAAGGTCAAAATGAAATAGGTTAATACTTCAAAACATTTTGGCACAATCTTATGTGGTACATATATTTTCTAAAATAGCCATCAACAAAAAATATGGTTTCTACTCAGGCTAAATACAATTACATATTATGAAAACTAAATTACAATATCTTGCCGCATACAGTATGTTATTTTTAACATTTTTAAAAGCAAACAAACAAAACAGTTGGCATTAAAAGCATGACATTCACTTTCACTTCTAAATGGTTTAATTCCAGTTTCTTTTTTAACACATCACTTTTCACAAGACAGTATACAATAGACCAGTTGAAAACATTTTTTCTTATTTACTGCTATTTGAGTATAAGTGTGAGCATAAATTACTGAACTAGATTGTGTTTGATAAAGTCACTTTTACGTACAGACGCTTACTGTTACAGTTTGGTAATGAAGTGAACTCTTTTGTGTGGTACTTTTTTTAATTTCTGAAATAGAAATCTTCACAATGACGCCTGAATACAGACTCCATCAAAAAAAAAATCGCCAGCTGTCCATCACTGCAGAATCCCTCACCCAACAACTCAATTTATCATTTGCTGGCCCTGTTCCAGGTTTCACAAAATTAATCTCCTGCTCGGACGTGATGAGAAAAAGAGATTCCCGCTTCACAGAAGAGATTTTCCAATTGTTTACTTAGGCCCAATCAGTTCTTTAAATACTCCCTTCAATGTTTATTCAGAAAGCTCCTAGAGCGGAACACCCTCCAGGTCTCTGCCTTTCACTTTTATAAGCCGGAATCATTTTTTCTACTATCCTCCGAGAGCTTTTGGCCTTTCACCTCCACCGTGAAAACCAGAGAGCCATTTTGCACCCCCCCTCCTCCCCCCTCTTGGCCTCTTCCCTGTTCCCCAGGGGTCGGTTACTCGGCTGCCATTCAGCTATCTGCTGAACTGCAAGTACATACAGCCCTGCAGGTGGAAGGAAGACATTAATTAGCTGTACAAGAACAGTACTGGCTGAGAGTGTGGGATTGGAATATCAATATCACCTCCAGGATCAGGCCCTCTCTTGTAGACCAAGCCAAGTTAGAGGAGAAATGACAACTGCTGCTAAAGACATTTAACTGCGTACAATACACTACGACTGATCATTATATACAAATATACAAAACACAAAAGACAACAGTAATACAAACAGAGAACAATGGTGGAACGAAGTATATCACAAGCATACAGCATGGCATATCAACAGCTTTAAGATGTGAAGTGCGAAAGTGTAATACAAGAACTTTTTAGGAAAAGATATTTAAGGATGGACCAGTCCTGGAAGAGCTCTAAAAAACTGACAATAAGCAGCTTTTTGGTTACTGGTTGCAAATTGAAACTGCAAAATCTGGCACCCGCTTGATGTCTGAATCAGGCAGTATAGTATATTTATCATAGACTATGCAAAAGTCTTAGAAACATTAGATACAATCAGGAGTGACGAGATGTAATATTGGCATGTTTACTCAGAACCTTTATGGTAGGATTATATAAAGTACTTTTCGATTTCTTTTGCTCTCACTTTATTATTGCAGATAGCAGCAAACAAAACTGAGAAAAACCTACTCTGGGAAAATTAAATTTAATAACATAATGGATGATATTATGCATTTCTGTTACCCTATATAGTTTTCCCATACATAGAGTACATATGATTTTTATACATACAATTACACAACATTTTAGGAACTTTAACTGAAGGTCACATAAAATGATCCATTACTATCCTATCACTACTTTGTCAAACATGCCCCAGATCAAGAAGGGCTCCATAAGGCAACTGTTTTTCTAACTATTGCCATTTCCAACCACTGTACCTCAGAGAGGGCTCTCCTTCTTCCTACCTGTACTGAAAGATTAATGTTGAAGATAATTTCTAAGGCTTTCTCTGATGTATTAGGTGCCATCCATAATGTAATTAAGGAGCGATCCATCACTGAGAGTTTTTAATAAAATGTAATTAAAGTGACTCTAAGATAAGAGAATCCACTAATATTTATAGTACTGTTTCAGCCAAGCATCTCCAGCACGATTTTCCTGCAGGCTAGATTTAATCTTAATGCCATTCAGTATGGTTTGTTAATTTACTGTGCATGAAATCTTCCAGATTGGAAGAAGCAGCCTTTATTATAAATAGTCTGCGTTCCTTGAAATGTGTGGCAACTTTGTAATCTGAAATAACTGCTGGACAGCAGTTGAGTTACCTCCCAGAAATCCTATGGCATGATCAAATTTACGCTCTTTATGTAAATTTGACATTTTTCATCCTCAATCCAGCCTTTCCAGAATACAGGTTTATTAACAAGAATTAATAGATTTGGATTATACTATCATAACAGCTTTGGTTTTTATTAATACAGTTTGGGAGAGAAGAATACAAAGCTTGCCACTTAGCATGGTCAATCTTAAACTCACATTGAACAGATTATTCAAAAATCTGACCACAACATTGCAAAGTAACCTATACACACATAGTAAACATGTAGTGTTCTAGTAACTACATCCTTCACCAATTGATTTGACTCATTCTCAGGTGTTTCATGTCAGTGATATAATTTATTTATCTCTCCAGTCATAAACTATAAAGGTAACTTTTCATGCTGCAAGATACAGGCCTTTCAGGATTAATTGTTCTAAAACAAAACAAAATGACTACATTTTAGAAGAAGATCACTATAACACACATATAAAATGGAGTTCCGAAAAGCATCTACGGGAACTATTGATTTAGCCATAGTTTTCACAGCTCTACTCGGTGATGACTGAATGTTTCACTCAGTTGAAAAACTGGAATTTTGACTTTAAAAATGATTGTTTCTAATATTTTGCAGAGTTCTATCCACTATTATATGCTAAACATGTATAGTCCACAAATGCAGTGAGCATAGCATTGGTTGCGTGTTAATTTAATTAACATTAAAAATGAACTATAAATAGACATTTATTTTAGTTTATAAAAAGCTACTAGTAATCAGAATTCCTAGGAGAACCGCTCCAATCCTTGTTCTTTACTCATTGTGACAAAGGCATTTCATGCTCAGCAAGTCTGAGAGGGTTGAGGAAGTAGGCTTGACAAGCACTTCTGGACTAGACTTTAAGCAATCAGTATCTGGTGGGGACAGGAACTATCCGGCATCCTGTGGAAGAAAACAGCTGACATAGAGCCATTCCAACCTTTCCCTTTTAATCAGGCTTTCTAATGTACTGCCAATGCCTCTGTTCGGCTAATGATAAGGGCTAGTTCAGTGAATCCACTGGTACTGACTTTTTGTAGAGCTTATTTACACAACTCTGTTTCTTGCTCTGGGTAGATTCCCTGGGTAGATGCTTGTTAGCATGCAAGGCAGGGGTTAGAAGGTAAACACAGTCTCAAAACATACTAGGAGCAATGTCTGGATTTGACTGCAATAAACTAGCACTGGCATTTTACATTTAAAGTTAATTTTTAAATGGAGACTACTAAGACCCAATAAACATTTAAAAAACTATGTTTGTTGTGTTTTTTGTGTACAGCAGCGTATCATCCATATATAGTTCCTTCTTCTGCTTCCTTGAATAAAGGGACATGTTCAATGAAGACTGTAACTGGCATTTGGTATTTAGTAAGTTATGCATTAGTTATGCATCAGATCACTTTAATCAGAAGAGGAGTGATTTGTTGAGGTCTTTTAAACCTTAACAAACAATTTCCTGTATTTTGCTGTTTATCCATTTCCATTTCATAAGTTATTGATCCCCCTACCCCTGCCATACAGAATAATCAAATACTGTATATTACACAAACGTAATACATCAATCAAGTGGAAAATACATAGAAGTAAATTTAAAACTAAGAATAGGAGCTTTTTTATACAAATAAGGTGTACCCTGGTTTCATGCAAGAAATGGCTGGAAGCAAATTTACTACTGTACCTATTGGGCTAGATGGGTCAAATGGCTTCCTTTTGTTTGTTCTTAATTATTGATTCCACTACACATGCTTGACAGAGTTCTGCTGCAGATATCACTGTGAACTTCACTGACCAACATAACAAATTTGTCCATCAAGAATAAGTTCTAATAAGATTTATTGTCTCCGTGTGTTAAGCTGTGCAGAGGAGAGACGAACTGGCTTTTTGCAATACTTAAAGTATTTACTCTTACTAGTGGGCTTTTCAGCTTCATGTGACATGAAATGGTGTTCTCCAGCAATCAGCTTTGGAAAGCCACTTAAGTATCTATTTTAAAGAGGTTAAATAGCACATACATAACAAGTAATATTCTAGGATTGCACAGTAACAAGCATTGCTGCTTTACAGCATTGGAGCTCTGGGATTAATTCTTGAAGTGGGGTGCTATCAGTGTGGAGTCTGTATGTTCTACCAGTCTTCATGTTGGTTTGCACTGGGTGCTCTGGTTTCCTCCCGCACTGCAAACACATGCTGGTAGGTTAACTGGCTTCTGCGAAAACTGACCCAAGTGTGTGCGCGTCTGTGTCTATGTGAGTCCTGTGATAGATTTGTTTCCTGTCGAGGGTGTACCCTGCAATAATTATTACACTTATGGAGATTTTCTGGCCACTCAAAGCGCTTTACAGGTAATGAGGACTCTCCTCCATCACCACCAATGTGTAGCCCCACCTGAATGATGCGATAGCAGCCATAGTGCACCAGTACAATCACCACACACCAGCTATCAGTGGGGAGGAGAACAGAGTGATGAAGCCAATTCAAGGATGGGGATTATTACGAGGCCATGCTTGGTAAATGCCAGGAGGAAATTTGGCTAGGATGCTGGGGTTACACTCCTACTCTTTTCAAGAAAAGCCCTGGAATTTTTATTTAACATGGAGTGCCAAGACCTTGGTTTTAAATCACATCCAAAGGAAGGCGCCTTTTTTACAGTATAGTGTTTCCATCACTATACTGGGGCATTACGACTTAGACCGCAGGGTGAGCACCTCCTACTGGCCCCACTAACACCTCTTCCACACCTGTTTAGCTTCAGTTGGTTGCCAGTTGCAGAGTGATATAGCTGCTGACTATAGAATGGGCAAGCTAAACCAAACCATGTGTTTTCAATTCAGGAGAATTATTTATTTTTCTGGACACTGTCTCAGATTGTTTGCCACACATAATTCCCGAGACACCCACATGAGGCAGCTCATGTCTGTTTTAAACGTCATTACATGCAGACAAGAGATACAGAACAGAAATGTTTCCATATATGGACCTTTATGAAGCACTGATTCAACTGGTAAAGTACATGGGCGTCACATCACAGAATTCAGGAAATTCACCGCCTGTTGCCACACCAGTCACTGAATTGCATATCAGCGAATAATGTTTCCCAATCCAGTTGTATTTCAGATATAACAATGTGTGGCAGTGTCCAGAAAAATAAATCATTGTCCTGAATTGAAAAGGTTCAGTTTTCCAAATTCTTAGACATGATTTTGTAATGATTTACCAAGCAAATAACAAATAACGCCATGAAAGCACCCATCATGTCAACACCATAGCTGCATTTAGCAAGATAATGCATCCTTGTTTTCTGAGATTGAAAAGGGTTACAGCGGATTGTATGCATGTTGCAAAAAGCTTCAATCACTAATCAATATTATGGTGACTCGCTGGCAAGGCTGCATAAATTCGGTGAAAAATGACAGGGAAGTTTGCACTGAGTCATCCGTCCTAAAACCCAGACAGCCCCAAGTCAGTATTAATAATTCTGGGATCTGAATTCTGAGCTGTGTAGTGCACAGGTTGAAGATGATGATTCCTAGAACCTCATCACTGATAATTTATGGTTTATGGCAGGTGTGTATCAGCGATCTGGATTCTGATGTGGTTAGCAATCTAGTGAAGTTTGCAGGTGACCCCAAAATATGAGCAGAATTAGCAAAATTAGAATATGTAAGAGAAATGCAAAAAGACTTTTCAAAAAGACAAAAACAAAAATTCAGGACTGTGCAAAAACCTTGTAATTACTTTGAGTACAGACAGTGCAGGTTATTGCATGCATGTACCAAAAACATAAACTATAAATACAATATGGAGCACTCACTAAGTTTGAATAAGGTACTGATTAAAGACTTACAGGTACTGTATGCTTATGCAGACAGATTTGGGGTGTGAAGAAGCCATAAAAAAATAATTTTGAGTTACAGTACAGAACTGTATATTAAAAACTATAAAATACAGGTACTGTATATGGTTTAAGCGTTTCTATATTCAGTTTCTTGAAGATTTATATATTTATTATTTAAAATATCATATATAATATATTTATTATTTTAATATGAGTTTATTGTTGAAATAAAGCCAAAAACTTTGTTCTCTTCCATGTTAAGAACCAAGACTGTGTGTACAGTATGTACTGTATCACGCACTCAGATCTGTCAGGGTTATGTTATTTTACCTTCCAATGAATCTTTTCGTGATTTTTGAAGCAAACACCGCATTACATAATGCTACAAAAGTAACTGAGATTTCAGTAAAAGGTTAAACCCCTGTGACTATTTTATTTTTTTCAGATAGATGATGTTTGCTTCCTGCAGTTGACATCCTACAATGAAATACAGTTTCCTCAGTCATGTCTCAGTTTTTTGTTCTTTTTATGAGTACATTCTTGATAAGTGCTTTCCTCACTTTCCCCCATCGACAACAGGATCATTCTTGGACTCTGCTGTGCTTTCAATTGCTGCCTTGACAACTCTTCACAAGACGTGAACACACATTTTGACACTTACTCCAGACTGCATACTTTCCATTCTGCACGTAGGCAAGGACCTGCAGACTGTTCTCCGGAGGTCACAAAATGGACCTTCAGGATTTCAAACCTTTTAGACATTTAACTCTTCCTTTCCTGGAGCCCCTGGATTCTAAAAACAATTTGTCATAAACCGCAGCCATATTTGTTTTGTAACATTAGGAATTTGATCACCTTGAACACCATATACTATAGATGTGATAAGACAGTACCTGTTCAGATCTTGCCTGGATATTTCTAGGTGGCTTTGATTTCGTCCTGTGCCTTTCATGACATAAAAAGAGCATAAACTTTGATGGTACATTGTTGAACGTAATAATCCAACAATTTATTATTCACATTCATCTTATTGCTTCTTTGTGATAGTGTCAATATACTAAATGAAAAAGGAAATGCAGGAAAATGTGTATGCAGTAGATTGAAGAGAATTGAAGAAACATTTTTAACATTTGTGTTTATTTAACAGATACAGTATAATTTATTTTCTTTAAAACTTTCTGCTTGCTAATTTTTTTTTTATTTGGACACCTCTTTCTGCTTTTGCCAAGATGCTGTAATTATACTTTTGTAAAGTATAATTACTATTACTTCTTTATCCAAACTAGCAGGCATTAAGTATAAAAACACACCTATATAAAACTATTTATAAACCAGACTGACAGTAATTACATTTGATCACAGCAGTTAAGCAAGAATGACCCTTGTTCTGCTAGCATGGGAAGGCCTAAGCCAATGATAACAAACAGCAGTCCAGGAATACCAAGGTCCTGCTGGTTTTATAGTCATTTCTGTACTTGATGGCTACAAAACGTACAACATACTCCACTTCAGTAATAATAACTCCATCCAAATGGTTCACGGCAAAAAGCCCAATTTATCCACCACTGGCGTTCGCCTGGTGATGCAGAACTTGATTCAGCTGTGCCGATTCAGTTATGGAGCTACTGTACTGTATGTAAAACCTGGCCTTTTTATTTTTTGCTGTCGTGTACTTTTCAATCATGTAGAATGGTTTGCTACTTTTCACCTCAGAGGAGAATCTACTAACAATAGTCACTAAGCAGCCACTGTGCACTGACAGTCCTACAACACAGCAGATCAAGTAGAGCAGGAAAGGAAGGAATTCAGCCAGGACACTGGGATTACACACTTACTGTACACTATGTTCACAAACAGTGCCACACAATTTTTAAGGAACAAGCAGTCAGGACCTCATCTAATAATGTCTCATCTAAAGGAAGGCATGTACAGTGTGCCCTGTCACCATATGGAGCATATGGTTTTAGAACTTCCAGTCCACAGATAACAGCTACTAATCCACCAACACAACTTATAGCAGCAAACCTGGTTTTCCAACCCTAAAATCACTTTAGAAGCCAGTAATTGGCTGTTAAACACTCCACACCAGGAGCTATAGTAGGCTGAACAGGTGCTAAGTTTTCAACAAACCAGCAGCCCAGCTTGATGACAGCGAGCACTCTGTTACTCTTTCAAGGCCCTATATTTTGGAAGCAAACTTAAATGAAAGTCCTGTTCGGAAAGTGCACATTCTTCAGTGGGTGTCTGTAGGGGCAGAGTAAATACTGCAGAATTTAATATTTGGGGATTTGTAGACTGTACCATTTAGACTGGTTTGACTGACACAGTGTGGCTAATGTCTCAGTTGCTCTTTTGAATACATGAATGCAATCTTTCTCTTCACCATAGTGTTCCCGCTTAATCTCTGGTTTTAGGCTCAGCTCTAAGGTTGAATGTAGCAACCATTCTGTAACTGAAAAGTACATGACAGCAAAAATAAGACATGAAAATGACCTTTTTCTAAATAGCTTCACAACTAAATCTGCATTTTCCAGTGTGGAAGTTTGGTACATGGTATGGCACATGCTCCTACACATACAGTATCCAAATATGTCAGGTTCCTGGAGTCAAAATATGCAAAACTGCATGGTGCACTTCCCCATAGAATGAAATGATTTGAAAATGTTGCTGGCTACACACGTGCTTCTTTAAGGGTACAAAGAGAAGAGTCCCTCAGATATCGACAGTCCAGCATCTACAGTACCACCTTTAATGATTTAATAATGATTAAAAGACTCACCAGTGTAGCTGGCAGTGTGTAGCCCATCTGTAGGGTGATGAGTCAAACACAGCAGTATGAGTCTCATCTGCAATAGATGGACTTGTGAACATGTTTTGCTTTAGTACCTCAACTGGATGACTCAATGTGGCCAACGTGATCATCCATGGAGGAGGTTTTTGAACGTTTGGAAATCAAGGTCTCATATTCACACCTGTTTTTATGACATGACATGGCATGCATACTCTTCCATGGACTGGTAATGACGTTCCGCTGGTATTGGTATCTCTTTTCAGACACATCAAGTTTTCTGCACATCTCAGCTTTTCACCAGATTTGCATGAGGCCAGGCACCGTTAAACTGGTGCTCAGAAGTACCACCGATCACAGGTGAAGATCTGTTGTGGGCTCAAGCAGAAAAAGATGATAGTGCCCTTGTTCTGACATACTGAGAGGCATTTGTAATGGTTCTCAGTTTATACAGAAGGGGGACAAAATAAAGGAAACACATAATGAAAGAGAACTTGAAGTAACTAATTTGCAATTAAAAAGGTTTCTACACCTGTTTCATATTAATTTAATTGCTAATATGTTTCCGCTCTAAATGATCTCTTAAAATCAACATTTCTAAAGCAACATGAGAGATCAAATAGATTTTGAAAGATGTCAAATAGTTGGTGCCCAAATTGCAGGTGCATCAGTCACAGAAACGGCACAATTATTTAATGTGTCAAAGGGTACAGAAAATCACAATGGCTTGAGCCAAACATGGGGAAAACAGCATCAGGAGAGAGGAATAGTGGTCTCTAGTCAAAGCACACCAACACAGACAGACGGTTAATTTACAGCATAGCTGCTAAAAACCATAAAACGATGGCCTCATAAATTACCACAGAACTACACCTAATCTCAACCAAATCTGTGTGTTGTGAGCTTCACAAAGCTAATATTTGGTAGGGCCGCCATTCAGAAACTGCATATAACCATGGACAATTCACAACAATGCATAACCTAGTGTAATAATGATAACCTAGTGCACAAAACCTGGATTTCAGAGCAGTGAAAAAAGTAAAATAGTCTGATGAGTTGTATATTTTTGCATCCTATGCAGTAGCCCAATTTAGGGAGAATGAGGGATTTTGTTTGTGGAGATCTATGGAAACAAAGACGTGTTTTAAGGATGAAAAATAGTCTCAGTCGCAGGAATCAAGAGTAATGCCAAGCATTTTAGCAACAGAGGAGACAGAAAGGATGATAGAGTTAAGAGAAATAGAGATACATCATAATAAAGCAGGGTGTGTTTCTTAACTATTTCAGTATAAACTATAAATCTGAAATGAATCACATGTACTATAGATATAAAGCAATAAATAATTCCACCAGTTATTTTCAGTTACAGACACAGAAGGATGGCTGCCTAGACTTAGGGTCCTGTATGCGTACAGTTTGTATATTCTTCCCGTGTTCGGATGAGCTTCCTCTGACTGCCCTGGTTCCTCCCAAAATCCAAGAACATACTGGTAGGTTAACTGACTTGTGGGAAAACTGGCCCTGGCGTGTCTGTGTCTGTATCTGCCCTGTGCTGGACTGGAGGCCTGTCCAGGGTGTATCCTGGCTGGATGCATGGAAACAGAGGCAGTTTTGGACTAAAAATGAGAACAACACAGAAAATAAGTCAGAATAAAGTGCCAATATCAGTTTCCTTTATTGACTCTTCTCCTGACTTTGAGCTCATTACTCTCTTCTTCCTTGCCTCGCTAAACAAAAGGGAAAAAAAGAAAAAAGTAAAGATGAAGCAAGCAAAAAGGAATTCTGTCATCTAACTCAATAAGAAAGAAACACCTCAATGGCACTCCATCTGTTCTTTTAATGCACAGCCAAAAAGGAAGAGCAAGTGAGGGGTGGGGCAAAAGACAATCAGCATCCTATCAGCCAGGGTTTCCTGTCACTATGGGAACCAGCCTGATCGACCATTTTAGTTTCCTCTTAAGTTAAGGCCAACAGCAACCTTGTTGACCCACATCAACTCAACTGTATAACAAGAAGGGGAGTGTGGCTCTTCTTCACATACTGTATCTGTGATATAGCATGCAATGCCGAAGAACTCTCTCACCAGCCCTTTTCCCCTCTTCCTCCTCAAGTGTAAAAGGGTAACAAGCTCCTAATGAAGACGTGGACAACCCACAATACAAAGTCAGAGTGTTTAAACCATGACCAATGACTTCAGGAAGAGCAAGACAGGTCTGCGGAGAACATTTTTTGTCTGAAGGCTAAGTGAAGGACAACATCGCTTTTAAAACTCCATGAAAGTTCTCTTAAATACATCATATGTTGGGAGAAGCTCTGACTGCTAACTTTAAGCAAGTCAAATGAAAATACATGGGAAAAACCTTTTATGAAAATCACTGATGCTTGAATGCATCTTCAATTGCTGTGTAATGTAACCAGCAGCTGTACTGAAGTATTTAGATTAAAAATATTCAAAAACTACACAGGAACTGATTTTAATCGATGTAAAGAACTGTGGTGTTCAGGAAATAAAATTTCCACCCAGTTACAAAGATTATTAAATCTCTCACCCTTGATAATAACTTTAAATAATTACTACAATGAATTGAATATCAGGATTTGTTAACAAGTCGTTTTTCTGTAACACGACTTAAAGTGGGTAACACACTATGCAATCACTAATTTAGTCTCCCAGTTATGAAGAACTCTGAATTGTTCAAGTGTCAAAAGTGTGAAGTGATCATTTGTTGTATATCTTTATAAATTGCATAAAAAATAACTACCCAATTTAAAATGACAATGTATGACAACTTTAAAAACTTATACAGTGAATTAAGCATTGGGAAAGTGAAGTGAAATTTGTTATTTCTGCAGTACACCACTGAAAGTTGTATTTAAGATAAAAAAAATATATAAGGAAAAAGTACAGAATGTAAGCTTTTGTTTCTGGATATTAATTTACATACTGTACATATTTAGCCATGTCCCAGTACTTATGCTTTTCACTGTATGTTTGGGAACGGGTCTTTGAAGCCTGCAGAATCAATCCAAATGTAAATGCTTGCACAAAGTAATCTCACAGAGAACTGTGTTAGAACATCTGAACACCAGACATATTTGTCTCATCACCAAGAAGTCACATTTGCTTTGTAGCCTTGACTTTCTGTGACAGCTAATGGATTTAAAATACTGGTCAGATTACAGCTCATTTTTTTGTATTTCGTGATCATTTTACGGTTGAGATAAAAAGTGTGGAATAGTAAAATGTGTTGTTTGGAATTTTAGCATAAAACATTTATATCTGAGTCAGTATAATCGATTTACTGTACTCTTTTTCCATGTTGTATTGATTGCAGTGAGACAAATGTTTCCACAGTATTCTTCTCCCTCGTTAATACAGGAAGAGCATTGTCAGCATGGGATGCCATAAGTACCACAAGTGGCAGAGACTGAGGACAATACCAAAATACACTCCTGTTTCTTAGAGCCTTTCTTGTGTTCTTAACAATTGAGCACTGTGATGATTCAGACAGGAAACACAAAAACACCAGAGCTCAAATGTACCACTTCAGTCCCATATTTTACACATCCTCGCACCAACAGATGAGTAATTAGCACTCATTTTAATTAATTTAATTTTTAGGTAAAAAATATCTTTCAGTTAATGACAAATAAAGGGACCTTTAAAGCTGTCTCTAGCAATCACTTCTGCTGTATGCTCTGTGTATGAAAGGACATAAAATGCATACTGTACATTAAAAAGTAGGAAGTCTTTACCTCTGATATTCACTTCGGAAAACAAATGTCAGCAAAATGATTACTAAAAAGATGTCACGGTAGCTACTGTAAATGCCTCCTCATACTCAGCAAGCTGCTTGGAATGTCTGCTTTTGTCAGAAAAATGTAAATTTGTGTTTACAGAAATGCATTTGTTATACAAGTCACCTACAATGATAGAAAAGGCTCTGAAGCACATCCCCTGAAGAATAGCTACCAAATCCTAAAGGATTTATATACTGATGGAAAAAAGAAACGTAACATTTTCTGGAATGAGAATACTATAGTTATAGCTTATGTACTTTCACAAAAAGCTGTCAAAAGCTGTTGTGCACTGAGGCATTGCATCTTGCCAATCACACGAAAGCTCGTTAGGTGCACTTTTACCCAACAAGGTCCAAGTAGAACAATGCCTGATCAGGTCACCTTTAAAAAGGCCTTAATTCAAAGCTTAGGTCACTGCAAAGAAAAGGCCACACTTAGTCAGTTTTCTGTGCATTCCATAATGCCTCAAATGTCACCAGAAGCAAGGGAGAGGGCCATTGGCATGCTGCAGGCAGGCATGTCATGTGCCAGCGTTGCCAGACACTATGGAGTAAGCCGCTCCACTGTGTCCTGACTGCAGAGAAGGTTTCATCAGACTGGCAGGACAGATGACTGTCCAAGATCCGGTCGCCCTCGAGTGACCACACCAGAGCAGGACCGACACCTCAGACTGGTCCATCTGAGAGATCGTTTCAGATCTGCCATCCATACTGCTGCTGAAACTGCCGGCAGACACAATGCCCACATCAGTGACAGGACAGTGACACTCCATGCTGCTGGCCTTAGAGCAAGGCAACCTGTCAGAGGCCCTCTGCTCACACCTCCTAGACGTTATACCTGACTGGCTTGGGCCAGACAGAGGCTGTGATGGACTCATCAGCAGTGGCATCAGGGTCCTCTTCACAGATGAGTCACTCTTCAGCCTGTTCCACGCAGAGTGTGGAGGACCAGAGTGTGGAGGAGGAGGTGTTGCGTTTCTTTTTTCCATCAGTATACAGTACATTTGTCCTTAAGGATTTCATCTGTTTTACAGTATACAATGAGCAGTCTACTTTAAAAAATATATAGTTACAATTACACATCTCTAAGTATTATATTTTATAATATTGAGGCAGTAAGTCAGGCTAATAATGTTTACTTCATTCATTTATCAGAAAATAACCCTCTGAAAATGGCCAGCTCTTTCAAAAGAACAAAACCAAATGCACGGGATAAAGTTTTTTTGTAGGAGAACTTAACTCCCCCACCCACACACACAGTTTTCTGTAATAAATTCCTAGAGTTAGTAAGAATTCATGTGATCCCTGAATGCAGCACTAGGTGTCACAGTTTCCCTATCTGCCTATGGACCTGAAATGTTGGGTTTTAATACAACAAACAGCTGCATTCACAACAAGTTATCAAAATCTGGTTGTCTCATCTTCCCCATACAGAAGGCTGGCTAATCATATCTTTTTCTCTATTCAATGCTTTAAAGTAATAAACAATTGTTAAAATATTTTAGAATACAGTGCACCATCAGCACTTATTTTTTAAATTGTAGCTTTGAATTGGAGCCATGGTTTCCATTAAATTGTATTATCAGAATTAGTGGGCATATACAGTAGCTTTGCTTTATTCTATCTGCTTAATTTATCATAAAACTTACTGTTCACAACTTCATATTAAACTGAAATGAAAATATTTTTTTTGTTTCTCCTTTTGACTTGTTTTGAAATTAATACGTATGAATGCAGTAACTCTAGACGTATTTCTCTACATCTGAACAAATCATTAATAAGCCAAAATCATTAAAGTAGTTGTGTGTGTAGATTGTTCAAAAATAATTCTACACACACTTCCCTAATAATACTGTAGTGATCATTGTGCATTAAAAGGTGACCCCCACCCCCCAAGAAAAAAAAAACAATTACAAGGAAATTAACTCCTTAACCTCAAATTTTGACCAGTAATACAAAAGAGATAAAACAGATGTAAAACATTCAAAGTCTTCTCTTTTGGAAGTTGAGCTTCTTGGTTCAAAGCAAATCCTTTAATGGTGTTGGTGGCTCAGCATGACTTTTATCTCCAGCCTTCAGGATAAGCCCTCTTAAACCATCCCCATCCAAAGCAGTGACCTCAAAAGTCCTGAGCTTCAAGTTCAGGTCCTGCAAGGTTACCGTGTAACCCCTTAACCACACTGTTAGGTCACACCTCTTTTCCAAACATGAAACACCTTGGTTTTCCATCCTGTGGAAAAAGCACTGCACAACCGGCCCCTTTTATTATTTGCAACATGAACCATACTTAAAGGGGAACTGCAATGCTATTGTTATATTTAGGGTTATTGATGAGTGCATTTCAAACCACGATAAAAGTAAAATGTACACAGTAACTTGTAAACCCTCCAACATACAGTACATAAAAAATAGACCAAATGTACAGTTATGAGCAGTGTCATGTTATGTGATTTAGAACAAAGCAACAAGTAGGCTTGTGAATACATCTCTTTTATCCAATAGAAATATTTGATTTTTGATTATTTTGAAATGTGTAATTGTTTTCTATAACGCCAATTAATTTATTTTGTTACCAAGATTTAATAACTATTCTGAGAAATTGGGACTTGATAAATTGGGTTATTCTGACATATATGTTTCTGAAATATAATTTCCCAAATAAAAACAGGTGTAGAAAAATATACTATTCCGTGAATATACAGTACACATAATCTAGATATACATTTGCCTAGAATTAAAAATGTCAATAAAGTAAATTTTACTGTCAGCAATACCGCATGAGTAAAATGCAGTTATATTAAGTGGGATATTGAATTAGCAAGCGTTGTTTGCCTCTTAAAATCTAGAACCAAGCATTAAATCTAGCACTAGTATTTGTAATATAAAAATACAGTATGTGCCCCACTACAAGAGTGCACTATTATTCAGCAGTGACGAGTCATCAGGTTCTTGATTATTGTTGGTGTCTAACTGCTCATTCACAGGAGACTGACACCACAAGATTACTCAGTGAAACAAGATGTCAGTGAAACATGTGTTCAAATGGTGTGAATTGCTTCAGACCAGATGGATGAGGGTGTACAGGGAAAAAACAATATCAGCCGCCACATAGGATAATGAGGTCAGGATTACATGTGTAATCCGCAAACACCATTTGTTTGTGAATGTGTCATTCTTCTCGAATGATATGAATGGAGTAGAAGTCAGGGACCTTCAGGGATGAGGAGGAAGGCAGTGCAGCACATTAACGAGCATGCTGTTGACTTATAACCCAACCCATACGGAATGGATCTTCCACTGCTGGATTTTCATGCAAGAAACTCTCAGATTAAACTCTCAGTGATCAGAAATTCAATGTAGGAACGGCTCAGGAAACCCCTATTAAAATGCTACAATGGTAAAGATGTCTCACACAGATGTAGGCCACAGCATTCTTATTTATTTATCAACCCTGCTCTACGTTCATTAGCATGTCTGTTTCAGAACTCTTCCACTTGTTTCCTGTCACCAACAAGGGCCTTTATTCCATGCTGTGTAAAGTGAATGCTTAATGGGTTGACCTTACCTTTCCTGCAGGCCCACTGGTTTCATCCTGAAGGGAGAGGGGCTGGCGGACAGACAGGGTTTGATCTCTGGCGTTGACTGGGACTGGGGATCGGCACCGATGCTGGCAGGCTTGGGCGCCAGCTCTGGCTGCACCATGCTGTTGGCAGTCTTCAGCTGGGACTCCTTGGTGTGGACGGGGATGGGGGTGAGGTGGATCTCCCGGCTCTGCTCCTTGTACTGCCGATCAGGGAATTCAATCTTCTCTTTCAGCCGGTACAAGACCTGGCGGGATCAATCGGGGAGGCTCAGATCACCCGTGTTTCCAATAACTGCCTTTCAAGCTGTGTAGTATACTGTATATCTGGCCCATTTGGTAGTTAGTTGATCCAAGGATCTCACACTTTAGTTTCAACTAAATGTTTGAAGATTAATAGTATTAAACTTCACCCAAAGCGCTTTGCAGGTAATGGGGACTCTCCTCCACCACCACCAATGTGCAACCCCATCACTCTGGATTGACTTTGTCAATAATTTCCAGGCTTTTGAATACTGTGCTTGAATAAGGTCCCCTTGGTTTAAGACTAAAAAGGCTCAGTTATTTCAGCCTGTCAGTGTAGGACATTCCTTGAAGTCCCACAATTCATCTGGTTGCTCTTCTCCGGATAAATTCCAGAGCAGTAATGAGTAAATGAGCACAAAATGAGCATCAGCGGCATGAGTCTCTCTATACAGTACTTATCTCTGGTCAACTGTCTGGACTATTGGTGCAAGCATGGCTTGTTCATTAAATACCTCACAAGGCTCTAATAGAGGGAGGGGCTCTATTTTGGAATATATCCAGATATTTAATGAAAAAGCCTTGATAGGAGGGAAGGATGGACAACAGGTGATATTGGGGAGTACTGGTCCTCCCACACATTTAATCTATATTCCATTATTCAGAATGGACAAAAAGCATGGTGGGGTCATATCTTTATAACCCAGTTTACTCTTCTGGCCTGGGTTGTTTTCTCAAATATCTGAGTAAACAGGTATTTAAGTTTGTTGACATAAAGTCCTTGTTTTCTTTCAGACACCAACAAGCCAAATAGGTAGCCTGTGCTTTATGCATACTGTATGTCACAAGTGTTTATTTTATTGCACCTGGGCCCTGTACATTTCTTGTAACAAGGAATGATGTTGACAACTTGGCTTAAATTGCGGAGCCAAGAGGGAGATACATGATGGTTATTGCTACTAAAATCCCTCCCCTTCCCCCTTGTCTGAGTCACTCCACCACACAAATATCCCAGTCGGACATACAGTACAGCATTTGTATGTCACTGTATGTTTATACCAGTGCCAAGGAGAATTAAATTAAACAGATCTATAATGGAAAACAGAATCATATAATCTATAAAATAAAGCTTATCCTCTTGGGATAGCACTGTCTCCCTAAACCTAAACTCTGAGAGTCCCTCCTGCTTGAGTAAGGATTTTGTAAGTTATCTCAAAAGTTGTATTACTTGAGGGTTTAACCTCAGACAAGTGTCAGACCACCTGGACTTATTTATGGTGTGAGTTTGTGACATTTGCACTGCTTATGTAAATTGATTAAATGGTTTGACTTGATCCTAAGTGTATAGCTTACAGAGTGAGCCAATGCTGTGTGCAGTGTGAGTTTTAAAAGCACAATTATACCGTAGTAAGTCTTTAATTAGTTGTGTAAGCTCTAGACAAAACAAGATACAGCACATATCTTGTAAGGTTACAGTGCTTATCTCAATCTTCTAAGAATAGTGCTGTGTATCTCTACAAATACACCTTAACAAGACCCATTTAAACTCTTGCATTCAGAGATCCAGATGCACAGGAATTTCAGGTGTATATTCCTGATATTACAAATGCTGTTTCTGCATATTTATATTACTAATTTGTACAGTAGTCATATTATCTCATCATCATTGGCAAGCAAGATGTTACATGCAGCTCCGTATGCACTAAATTTTAAATATACAGTGTATTTTTTTTCCTGTGTAAATTTTGGTTTCCTAAAAGATAAATCTTTTTATGTGTGGTCCTTCAGTAGTTCATGCTGCAAAACTGAAGCTCATATTCCTAGTAAAGTGAAGGACATGCTGTGCTGTTCAGGATTCATAAAAATGCTGTATGACTACAGTATACTCCAAAGGAACAAGTAATAGGTTTCTTCCATGCTGAAAAGAGAAGAAAGAAAACACAACGTTTCGGCCGTAGAGCCTTCTTCAGGTGTGTCAAGCCTGTTATCATATAGTAATTGAATTGTCACTGGAATGGTACCCATCAAGTTTGAAGCAAACAGTTTTTGCTCCGGAGTAGTTCGCAGTATGGGTTGTGCAATGGCAACAGATTCTAAGTCACACAGCCTCCCTATTTTATGCAAGAACCTTGTTTTATTTTAATGAAATTTAATGAAATTCCAGTTTTGATCAAATGATGCCTACCAAGTCACATGGCTTGACACACCTGAAGAAGGCTCTATGGCCGAAACGTTGTGTTTTCTTTCTTCTCTTTTCAGCATGGAAGAAACCTATTACTTGTTCGTTTGCAGCCTACGCATGCTGACGCAACTACCCACCTGAACTACTATAGTATATCTCACTATTATTTTAGAACTCTGTCCATCATTGTTTGAATCGAGATGGAAGAAGGAAGCCTGATTGAATGAAGAGGCCATTCAGCCCATCTAACCTGTTTGGTAGTTAGTGGATTGCCGATCCAAGGATCTCATCTATCCATTTCTTGAGGTAAGCCAGGGTATTAGGTTCAACAACATGGCTAGGTATCTTGTTTCATACATCCAAGACCATTTACATAAAGACCTTCTCACTGTTCTTGGCTTTAAATGCACTTCGATTGAACTTACACTTGTTTTCTCTGCTTTTTATTTCAGTGTTTATTCCAAAGAAGTCACTGCCTTTTCGGATTTTGAATACTGGCATCAGGTCTCCTTGTAGTTGTCTCATTTCAAGTCTAAAAAATGCTCCAGTTCTTTTAGCCTCTCAGTGTAGGAATTTTCTAATAAAATTTTCTGGTTTTGAAATATGAAAAGAAAATAATGTTTTCACCTTACTGAAAATATTTAGATCCAATTCTAACAAGATGAAGGAAAAGATAATTCAGCTTGACCCTAAAACTACATTTCAACTTTTGTGACATCTCCTCACTGTCCTCTACTGAAAACATGAGATGGCATTAAGTCTGTTTTTGCCCTCACATATTATTGTAGATACGGTAGACCAGCTCACGTTTTACAAATATTGGAGTTGTTTAAAGAAGTCAAGGGCAAATTTTAAAAGACAAAACTCTCCATAAATTGTACAAAAGTAAATAAACAAAATAATAAATGAATTAAGTATCATATTATGTACTGTAGATATATACAGTAATTAAGACTACAAAAATCAGTACAATTAAGGTGTCATAATTTCCTTCTTCAGGATCAGATGACTTTCAAATACTAATATGTACTGTAAGTTAATAACAGAATGTATAGTATGAGGTTGCAATGATGTTTATGAATATGGATAATGACAGCAAGTAAGCCTTTTAGCAGGGACATTACTTGTAAGTCACCACCCTTACAATAAACACAGTGCCCTGATGTGTCTTCCTAGAAGACCCTGACTGTTTCTCTGTAATAATGATAAACAAACCTACACTGTTTAACATTCATTTCTGAAACTTGAAATATCTATTCAGGACACAGATTATGTTACATTGCTCTTGGGGGCAAAAATCAAGAGATCCTGGTGCAAAAAGAGCAGAGGCTTTTCAAAGCTGCAAATACATATCTTTTTCAAACAGCAGCCAGGAAGATGTTTTATCTGGAGACAACAGATGAAGAAAGATACCTGTCCCAGGCTCACTGTCCAGTACATACAAAGCTTTAAGAAATAGTGCTCTAACCTGGGCAGACTCACTGCTTTACTCAATACACACTGACTACAGACTGTTTTAGTTTGACTTTTAATAACCTGTTCCATCTTTGTTGAATTCTCTTTCAAACAAACAGAGTTATATTGATGTCCTAACCTGAAAGCCTTACATCATTTTGAAATGTTCAGCCTATCCAAATGCTACTGTTCACTGCATTAAAATGGAACATTTGTTCTGACACTTTGACCTGAATATACAGTAAGAAAATGCATAAGTGTTACTACGCAGACGGCAAATATGAAAAAAAAACTTGTATTAAATCTTTTAATGATGAAAAATTATTGTTTCAAATATGGTTGTTAATAATAATTTTTTGTTTTTAGAAATAACTTTTCAAGCCATTATCATCCCAGTTTCCACCCTACGTCAAAGTGTTTCACTTACAGGAGGTGACCCACTTCATTCACCACTGATGTGCAGCCCTCCACACTTCCACCA
The DNA here is from genome assembly GCF_059453375.1 of Lepisosteus platostomus. Lineage (NCBI taxonomy): Eukaryota > Metazoa > Chordata > Actinopteri > Semionotiformes > Lepisosteidae > Lepisosteus > Lepisosteus platostomus. The sequence continues at coordinate 27,942,776 of NC_142619.1, read as the reverse complement.
GACAACCAATTTACCTTACGACTAATTGTTTAACATGAACTTTACAGTACGCTCCCTCTTGAAATCCATCCTTTGTGTAACATAAATAGAATTAAGACAAAGCATTTACATTAGTCTGTAGAGGATCATTTAATAACAACAAAGTATAAACGGAGGACATTAAAAAATCACAGCTCTCCAACTTCAATATTGTCTGCCAGCATGCTCTGGGGCTTAAAACAATCTAGTTATGTACTCAAAACACACACCCGGTAATAAAAAATATAGCAAAAGGTGGCAGTTGCACTTAGAATCTGAAAACAAAAGCAGGACTTACCATTAAACAGGTAATGATGATCACGAAGATGGTGAGAAAAATAACCACAGCATAAAATCCCTCATTGGTCCACACGTTGTCTCTCTCATGTTGTCCCTGCAGCACATTCTTCTATAGCGAAGAACAAGAAGCAGGGAGTTAGTGGAACACTATAATCTGTAGTACTGTAAGTCAGGCTGAAAGCTTCCAGTTGTGTTGTTTTGGGAGCTATTCCTGTCTACCTGCAGTGTCTGCCCACCTGCGACAGCTCTGCCTCCTGACCACTCAATCCTCTTGCTCATACAGCCTGGGAATTCAGAGCGTTTTTGAGCCGTGCTCAAAAATAGTGCTCTAATGTCCTGGCCTGGAGCTAAGCAAACACACTCTGTCAGGTAACATGGTTAGAGCCGCTGTGGGGAGGCAAACACTTTAAAAGAGCCCTGTCGGTGCAGCTGCTCCCTGTCACCTCCCAGCACCCCCCCCCCCCCACCACACAGGCCTGCCTCCACTTCTCTGGGCTCCCCCCACACTGGGGGCCAACAGGTGGCGAGAGAGGTGAGGGGGAAACCAGGAAAAGGACTCCTGCGTCTTATTTACAGTACAAGAGCCCCCTTGCAAGCCCAAGGCAAGAAATACTGTAGCTCAGTGTGCATAAGCATGGAGGTGGTGGAGGTTTAACCAGCCCTGGACTAACCTACAGCAGCGGTGAGCCTTGACTGATTATCTGCTTATGAAGATGCTCAAATAGGGAATTCCCTGTTTGCTGACGCAAAACATGTAGAGAGCAGGCATCCACTGCGAGAAGGGAGCTTATTTCCGTCACTGCCTTAGACCACAAGATTCAGCATACATAATATGCCATACACACAAGCCTATGACGGTATGCTCTCTTCTAATACAATACATTTTAGAAATTGTTCCTCTACAGTATGTCTTAGTGGGTGGTGAAAAGAAGCAAAGGAGACCCTCTCCCTGAACGTTCCCAGTAAAGAAAGTATTTTTCCTTAAATATTTTTTTATCCTTGGTTAACAATGAATTTTAAGGATACACTTCAAAGCATGTACAGTATAGATAACCCACAAATTAAAGCTGATTAGCTGTACTGTGACCTCTTATAAGCCCTTAACTCCCCATTATTTTCAGGAAGGGACAAAAAGGTGTATTAATTTAACATAATGACAAGTTTCTAATCCACTAATTAAAAATAAATCTAAGCCAAACAGTGCAATCTAGAAGCTCAGACAAAAGTTAGTTGACTGAATAGATCATTGGCTTGGATTTTGCTATTATATAAATTATATAAAAGCATAAAGAATGTATTTGTAATTTGAAAAGCCCATTCTAACTAATTTCCCTTTTTACCGTGTAGAGGAACTGCTGTCTGCATGACAAATAGAGAAAAAAGAAGACAGCTAAAAAATTGCTTCTGCTCGGAACCTATTAAATAATCACAACTACAAAGCAAAATGAGACCTTAATTGAAAAAGAATGTAATTTTTCAATTTAACTTTTGGCTAAGTACTCTCATTTTTCAACTTTATTAATTCAAAGTTCATGAAAAAAGAAACGGAAAAGTAAGAGTCAACGACGCTTATGCCATCTCAAAATCTGTGTTCATTATTGGATTTAATCCAGTACATGGGATATTTTCCAATAAAAAAACATTTAAAGATTAACTTCATCACTTGCAGTTAATGAAAATACATGGTTCTTGATGAATTACAGAAAATAGAATAGTTACATCTGAGTAACACTCCATACAAATATTTTTTTCAAATCCACTGTACACAAGTACACAATTTCTTTTCCCTACCTACCATACTGTACATGGTTCCACTTGGTATTGACAGACACCATTGTGTCCATGAGATTCAGAACCATGTGAAATCACTCTGTATCACTATGTTAGAGGTACCACTGTATATGAGTAATGAGAGATCACTTAATTCATCTTGCATTCCAGTGGGAAATGGCACAATCCAAGACTGTTTTTAATGAAAACCATGTAGCAATAATTTTGAAAGAAATACATGGATAAGAAATCAAATCTTTAAAATTGTATTTTATAATTTTAAAATGTTGATATCATAAGACCAGAGACCCTTGCTGTACTCTTTTCTTAGAAGCAGACAGATATAAAGGCTGAGGAAGATTTCAACAACATAACTCAGGCAGAAGAAGGTCAAAGTTCTGTACTAAATAGTATTTACATACTGTAGAAGAGGCAGACGTGTTTCAGGTAGTAGAAGCTATCATAATTAATAAATCCCAAGCGCTTGTAATTGTAATCAAGGTAACAAGAGATGCTATGCAGAAGCGATTCACACAACTCTTCCAACAGTTGCTCAAGAACATGACAGCACCTATGGGCTGAAGAACAACTAATCAAGTGCCCATCCATAAGAAGGGTGAGAAAACTGAATCAAGTAAATATGTAGAGCAATATGTTCGACTTTGATTACATGTAAGGTTATGTTAAAATATATCGTTAAAATGTAGAATGTAAATTAAATGATTTAATATTCTTGTACAAGGTATTAGTAAGGCTTCATTTAGAATACTGTGTACAATTTGTGTCACCACATAACAGATAAAATATTGCTGCTGTGGAATAAGTCCAAAGAAGAGCAGCAGGTTACATTCTGGAACTTAAAAGACATCTTGAAGGAAATTAACTTTTATAGTCTTGAACAGAGATGATTATGAGGATAGTGCAAACAAGTTTTCAAAATCCTCACAAGCAATGACAAAACCAATCCAGCAGATTTCTTCATAACAAAGTGAAATATGAAGCAGAGGGCACAAAGGAAAACGGCATGGAAGTGCATTTAAATCCAAAACAGGAGGCAATTCTTTTCCCAAAGGGTTGTGGGAGTATGGAACAAACTACTGTAGCAGCAAGGCTATGACCTTCATACACTTTTGTTTAGAATTGTTTAGAACCTTTTTAATAATCAACTATCTTTTGTTTTGACCTGAGAATGAAGCTGGCACAGCTTAGCTCCTGTGAGTCATTTTCTTAGGAATGTCAGTAACATGAACCCTTAACAGGCCGAACAGCCTAGATTTTAGACTTGATCGATTCCCAGTAGGCATAAAAGTACAATAACTAAATTCATACAATTACACTACCCAGACATGTTATTGAAGGCAGTACCCTGAGTTCTTTCAAGAAATGACCGAATTAGATTCTTGGATCAATTATCTACTACCAAACAGGCAAGAATCACTTCCTCTCTCTTGTAACCATTCTTATATGTTATTTTTATATGTCATTAAATCTTTAATGAAGTCAGCAGCAGTCACATGTATTGTGAAAGCAAAATACATTTTAGTTGATCTTGAAAAATGAAATACCGGTACGCTGTTAAAGTTGATTTTTGGGCAATGGGCATCTCTACCTTGTATTCTGGATCAGAAAGACTGCAGAGGTTGCACAATCCTACATCTTCAAACCAGATTCCACCTTCAAGTTTGTTTGTCATGGTTTACAGCCATATTCACTTATTCAGTTTTGGATCAGTTATGAGCATTAATTGTGTTTTTCAGGAAAATAGAGAGATATGACCTGGTCTGTACAATGTTCTTCATGGGACTGAAAAGTAATTCACATGACAAACCTCAACAAATTGCTAAAATGCAAGGTTTTCTAACCAATTTAAGCATATGTTTCAATTAAGCCATTAGACTGCCTGTGATTAAAGAACATATTTAAACAGATTTATCCCAACAGAGGTTCAATAGAGTCACAATCCAAGAGAGGTCTTGTCCTTCACACCCTCACAGTGCCCCCATGGGCTCTTAGATCTGCACCAGGCAGTGGATTCAACAACCTTTAAATAGACGCCTTAAAAAAGAACAGGACAGAACAATGGCACTGAGAGTGAGAGGAAATACACAGCAAAAAAAAAGAGCTGGATCCAAAATAACCGAGAATAATAAACAGCTTTTAAAAATTGCAACAGAAACCATTTCTGCTTATTTGTTCTCTCAATTGAAAATATTAAGGTTTACCCCAAAGTGATGGTATTGACTGTAATAATGCTCCATTTTGTTCTGAGTGGTGGCATAACACACATGTGTCATGTAGCAGTGCATGTGACTTTGATTTCTTGAAATTAATGTTTACCTGTGAAGAAAATTAATGACCTAATAAATGTTGATCTGGTTTTACTGTCTGATATTTGCAGTGCATTATTTCGAAAGATCTGGGAATATTTTTTCACTGTGTGCAATTAAGTTAGAATACAGTACATACCCTATGCAATTGACCCATTTTGAACAAATGCCCTTGGAATGATGGTTGACGCTGGGCTCCATTTCCAACTTTAACTAATGTCGCAGGAATTGCATATGCCTTTTCATCCTGGGACGTAAGCAATACAAGGTGACACCTGAACAATGTCTCCAGAAATTCTTGCCTGTACTGTACTGTATATACGTACAGTACATGCACAGTAAGCCTGCCCTCTAACACTTCCTCTGAAGACATAAACCATTCTCATGGTTGGCCATTCTCCTTTCTAGGGGAGGTATCTCAAATTCGATCAGATTAAGGACTCTTCAGGCAATTCTACCACATTCTTTTACTATGGAAATGTATTATGACCCTTGTGAATGTGTGTTGCTAGTTTAACATTTATAGTAGGTCTTAAAAAATACTCATATTTATACAAAATGTCTTGAGTACCTCAGTCCCATTAAACATAACATACAGTACATTAACAATTTGGCTATCAGTGTCAGTTTTCAAAAGTTTTATCTTCTTCCAATAATTTCAGTTTTGGCATCCCATGAGGATACCATTTTGTTTTTTTCCGTACTGTACTTGAATCGGAAGTGATGGTGTTATGAGTCTGGTAGCTTCATTAATAAGAAAAAAATTAATCAGAAAAAAGAAACTGGGATGTAAATAAAGTTGTTAGAGAAACAAGTATCAATAATAGCTTTAACAGGGATTTAGCTCAGTTGTACAAAATCTCTGTTGGCCACTGCTGAACTAACGAAGACATAACTCATTTCAATCTGAAGTAGCTCATTGAAAGTGCAAGTACAAATTAAGAAAACATTTTAAAAAGGCTTCACAGCACATAAAATGTGTTATTCACACACTTTTCACACCTTTGGAGACACCTTAAGACAAAATAGACAAAAGCTTTGACAATTTAAGGACATCGTCAAGGGATAAAAAAGCTCCTCATTTTATCTCTTTCAAAAATAACCACAATATTAATGTATCTGCTAAGAACAGCAATTATGATTTCATTTAGTCTCATTTAACAAAGACTCAGGTACACCTCTACAGCACTTAGTGTACTCTCATATCCTTGAACCGTGTTATACTCCTAATGTTGTTACTCAGCTTGCCTCTGACACCCACTGTCCTATAACACTGTGCCTACTATCAGAAAAAAACTCTATTCTCTGTTCTAGCCATTTGTGCCAATTACACCCCACATCCAGGCTGTACCATGCCCCTTTCTCCTCCATCTCTGTATAATAAAAGGCATCTATTTTAAAACTACATCTTAAAGACAGCATGACAGGAAACAGGAAGCAGGCCTCCTAGAGAAGGTACAGTACCTACCTCTGGGGTGACCTCAGTGATGCCAAACTGGGAGAGGCTCTTGTGGAGAATGTTGACATTGAGAGACCGAATCACTTCCTCCGAGGGTACTGGCTCTGCCTCGCCCAGTTTCTCCGAAGACACATAGAGCTCTATGCAGTTCTTTTTCTCCTGAAAGACACGAGATGGTTCAGCCTCAAACCACACCAGACACATTCCACAACAGACACATGATGCGTTATTGTTGCCCATCTGTCAAAACCACCTGGAAACAGCTTAAACACTGTAAATCCTAGATGTTATACTTGCCAGTTTATGATTTGTAGACCACCTATTATATGGTCTCTTCTGAGAGGCTGAACTCCATGTAGAGTTGACTCAGCTAAGCAGAATACAGTTTCTCACTTGGGCTCCATTTGTTATACTGTACTTGAACAGATCTTAGTGCTGCCTAGTTTATAAAAGGTCCAGCACATATTTAAAAAGCTGATCCACCAGTTTACTGAAACCTAAATTAACATATTTAAAGCATTGTACAGTAGGTAAATCAGGCTATCTAAGCATATGAGAAGCATCTCAGAAAATTAACAAAGGATCAATGCAAGAAACCTTGAAAGTATATAACTTTTTCTATTGTACCCTATTAGCTTATTAGCTTATTAATACAAATCTGAAGTGAAACATCTCTTTTTAAAGCCTATTCATTTTGTTTACATGTTAAAATTACGGAGAGCTTGTGTCTAATAAGTGTGTTCATTCATCTGATACATGGTAACACAGACACAATGTCCTAAACATGTCATTAACATTGATGATAACTTTCCAAAAACCTTGCTCCATGGAGTTAAAAATCAGTATTGAGCTATTAGTCTTAATGATTATGTTAAAATGAGAGAGAGACAATTCTTTTTTTGTCTTCGTTAATTATGTATACATAATATGATCATATAATCAGAAGAAAATTTATTTCAAACAATTTTTTGGGGAGGACAAAATAACATTTAATTATGTGCTTTGCTTAATGAGGGAGAAGCCATCTTAAGCTTAATGTGTAGTGGACTATTTGGTGGGGAATCAGAATTGTTGTGTCCTCACATTGAGACGGTTGATATGCACTTGCTGAGGTGAGATGTCCAAGGCGGCCGCCACCCCATCTCGGAACGCTCGGAGCAACGTCACATTCAATCTGCGAATGTCCACCTGCAAAGTCTGCAAAGACAGAGAAGACAAAGTCTTTATACGACCTGTGGAAATGTGGAACAAGCTGCCCAGCCATGTTGTTGAAGGCGATACTCTGGCTCCTTTCAAGAAAGGATGGATGAAGTGCCTGGATCAATACACTACTAACTACCTTACAGAATAGATAGGACGAATGGCCTCCTCTCATTTTTTAACTTTCTTAAGATACTGCTCTTGGAAACTCAGACCCACCTCGTGCACTCTGAAGCGGAATTGTTAGTCCAACAACAAGCTTATCATGATAGTGAAACTAATGTTATACAGTATTAGGTCAGTATACAGTACTAATCTGCGTTTTCCATGCTGAAGGTTGAAATGCAGAAAACAGTCTTCATTTGCTAACACAAACTAATCAAACAAGAAAAGAGCAGGCAATCATACAAACAGCACCCATATTATTAAATGTCTCTGGAACAATCTGCTTCCTACAACTGAAAAAAATCAAAATTACATTATATCATATACAGAAAAAATACAAGATAGTTACAGTTACTGTATACTGTATATGTTCCCATTTGATTAGCATCCATTTTAGAGAGCATTTTAGTCTAGTCCCAAGTGGGTTCTTTTAATTGATAAGACACAGGTTCCTTGTTTCCTTTATTGGATTTACAGAATACTGTATCTCAGTTGTAATATCTACAGTACATATATAACAAGGTTCATTAAGGTTATAGCTTTCTTTATAGTTCACCATTACATCACTTAAAACAGTACATGCGAGAACGTCAACATTAATATGTTTCAGCATTATTAGTCATACTGTAAATGTTAACATCTGTTTAATGCTTTCTACTATGCCTTAGACAACACCAGCATGACAGTGTTTAAATTCGTAGGCAAGGAAAGGTCAAAATGACAGAAGGACATTTGAATACATTTGAAAAACATGTACAAACATTGTAAAAATAAGTGAATCAAATTTGTCAGGTTCACATTGGGAATCCCAGCTGTGCCTCAGAAAAAAAACACAAAGGTATATCAATACATTTGAAATTAAGCTTAATTAACACAGAGGCCACTTTAAACATCAAAGCATTGTGTATGAAAGCCAGAAATATTTTATCTGCTATTGATGTCTTGTACTTAAAAGATCCTATTAAAATATGATTTAGGCCATTTGGAACTATACTGTATCTAGTCAGGAATGCCACTTTTCTGTACCATTTTGGGAGAAAGCACAAGGTGAAACCTCCATTTTGAAATTTATTATTAATACAAATAAGAATCATAATTGTAATTATCACTGATTGCCTGTGCCTTCACTACTATGAATATTAATGATCATGCCCTGAGGTACAGCTCAAAGGATGCTCCAAGAAGCTGATAACCACTCTTCCAGTAGGGTTGGGAATTTTGGCAAAATGGCAGCAAGCTTGACTACACCTCCCAGTCTTGCAACAGTATTACTACTATCATGATAATTCAATAGTACTAGTAAATGTAATACCAGCTAACTGGTATTACTGAACTGAATACAATCACTACTGTTACTGCACAAAAAAAACTAGGATTACTGATTTAGACCACAAATGCAATGTTTTGCAGGTATGTTACAAACATTGTATCAGGCTTATGAAGCCTGCGTGCCCTTCCACTGAATCAGTCTGTACAGTTTGAGCTGTACTGTGCTGTCTGTTCTTTCTCACACAGAATTACAGCAGTATCTACAGTGGAGTTAGGATCATGTGGAGGAATGAAGTGGCTGTTCCTGAAAACACTTCTGGCTTGCAGCCACACCTACAGTAGCAGGCCACAGGGGTTACCCTCTCCTAACTTAAGCCCACGCAACATGAGCGATAAGTATGGCCCTTGTCTTGTGCATGGCATGATGGGATGTCTCACGCATGGTGTCATTGCCATGCACTTTTCCTATGACCCAAACAAACACCCCTTCTGGTATGACAATATCACAAAAGGTAACAGTGTATTGTACACACTCACTCCTCATTATATGAACTTCATGTTATTTATGTGAATTTTTGAACTCATAATCAAAAGTACCCTATTGTGAAAAGTAAAAAAAAATCTTAAGGCTGCCTTGAGAAGATTTGCACGACCCTCCTTATCGTGTTTAGTCACAATGGCCAAAGATTTAGGTGGCCAAACAGTTATACTAATTTTAACTCAGACTAAAACCAACTGGTATTAAATCATTAAATAAGCCTTCTTAGAGAAGTACACATACTGTAGAAACAAAGAGCAGGGAGGAGAGAGAAGACCGCAAGAACGTACGCGTTTGACAGACCAAGTGTCCAGAAAAAGGGTCATTTGGGCAATAAAAAGACTGGACTTATGAGAGGGACTTATTTTTTATTTGTAGGAAATTCCAATTTCTTATGAACCAGGCAAAAAAAAATCTATTGTTATTTAGTTTTGTAGTATTTTTAGTAAGGAAATACTGTAGATTCCCTTTTGTTTAGCATTTATTTTAGAGAGGCTTTTAGTCTTGAGTGAGATCTTTTAATTAATAAGACATGTGTTCCCTCTTTTCCTTTACTGTACTTGTGTCTCTGTTGCAGTGTGGATGTCTGTGTGGTCTGTTTTCTGTAGAAAGCAGTATCTGAAAATATCAGCTAATAATAGTAGAATGTTTTATTTTGTGTAATAGTAACATATTATACTTCTTTTACATTTGCTGCCTGTTTATTATTTTGTTACCACACAGGAGAAACAAATAAATATATGAATATAGGGGGTACAGTATATAAGTGATATTTTTGATACATTTTCTTGCATAGCCTACTGTTGTCAGGACCAGACTTTGATATTTGATATGATTGATACAGTGCATCTTATTTAGTAATTAGTTTGTAGCAACAATTAGATATGTACAACATATTTACTTTCCTTTACTATAAATAATATTATGTTGCACAACTCTAATAATTGTCTTTAGATAATGGGGAATTTGTTACAACAATAAAAAATACCATACAGTACATACTGTATATTTAAACTCCTACTGTACATTAAATTCATACTGAAAAAAATTTCAATAAATTATCCTCTTTCAGTAAATATCTTATTAAAACCTATACTGTAAAATGTCTCTTTATCTTCATCATAATCTACTCTTTGTGTTGTGGAAATGAAGCAATTCATTATTCATTAAATTAAACTACAAAACTCTGAGCAAGTACTACCTATTGTACTCACAATATCACAAGACACTGAAGCTTTGCATACACTGTACATTTCAAAACAGTCAGCAACTGTTATACTGGTGATTACTGTATTAAAACACTAGAGCTGTGAATGATAATAATGTATTGTTACAGCTATTTATAATCTGGGATTTCCTTTTGAAATAAACCCATGTGCCCTGTAAGGTCTGTGTGTATTGGTAAAGAAAGAAAAACAAATAAGCTCTCAACAAATCAACAAATCTTAATCCTCCTACATTATTATCCATCTACAAGTACAACCATGACACAAGACAATTCTAAAGGCTTTGCCTTGTTTTCGTCTGTAAGGCCTTTCATCTGTTGAAGCAATCTTATTTTCTCTAAATGATCACTATTTTACTTGTGTAATTCACTTTTGTAAGAGCCACAAGGCAACACAAGACAATATACCACAATACAATAACACCTCCATTCCCTGAAAACAAATGAGACATGTGTGTGCACCTTACTACAAGTAAAAGAAATTGTTCTGGGCTCTGCAAGGGGCATGGTGCTGCAGAAAATAATGCTCTACTGTATAGCTCTCAAACCACAGAGAACCCCACTGGTTTCTTATTCAGGCAAATTGTGGGCATGGTCTATTTTTAAAAAAACTCATAAATGTTATCTTATGGGTACTCTGACATGTTTTTGAAGCCAATGTACTGCGTGGTTTTAAAAAAAATAATATTTCAAAAAATGGCTAGATGAGACCATTGACTCAATTAGCTACCAACTACCAAATGGGCTAGAGTGGCAAAAGGGCCCTTTGGATACAAGCCTTTGTATTTCCCCTTAGGCTGTTCTATTCAGGACACTTGTGAAGTGAATTTTACAGGACCTGGAAATACTTTTATTCTAGTATTCGTGTATTTTATAATTTGCACTCACTTAAGTTGACAAGTCTAAGGTAACTACTGTATATTGCAAGCATTCAACAAAGTTCTGAGTAGAACCATAATGTAAACACCGGCCTCTGGCTGATTGTGTCAGTGTCCATGTCCACAACACTAAGGCAGCCAAAATGGAGCTTAACTTCATAACTTCTGTCTACAAAGAAACAACAGGAAACACCAGGATTGCTTCGACAAAAATGACCAGGTTATCTAAGAAAATACTGATCATGTGTGCAAGGCTTTCTGTGCACTGTAGAGCAACACAGACTCTAATCAGGAGAGTCTGGCCTACCTGCAAGCAAGGGCAAGGGTGCAAAGAAAAAGTTGTGATACGTAGAACAGGTGATGGACAGATAGGGACAAGGAAATACAACATCTTTCTGACGTTAAGCAATATCTCTGGTTTTTGACTGCCATGCATGTTGTGTTTATGGCCCAAATATCAAAGGACTAGTAATATGGAGACCTAAGGAAAGAAAACAGGTCATCTCTTCTTCTTAGATGAACATCTATGAAATCAATAAAGCACTGTGAATAACAGTATATTTGAGTGCCTCCCACACACAATTATAGTTAAGCCTAAACTTAAGGAAAGTGATGAAAGCTACTGTATTACAACAATGAATAACAACAAAGTAGCAGGAGGTACTGGGATTTCCACTGAGATTTGTAAGCATGGTGGAATGAACTAACATTACATCTCCTCGCTTTCTTCCTACAGATCTGGAGTACAGAGGTTAACCCAAAAGAATTTCAATCTTCAAAGGAAGATACAATTCAAGAGGAATCTGAAGAACTTTTCCCAGTGAGGCATGGCCAACATGATTTTTCTGGCAATAGATTACATTAAAAAAAGTTGGAAGTACAGTACCACCAACCTCTAGTTACTGTAGCATTGATTTATTTGACAAAGGCAACTGCCACTGTGTATCACAAGGTATTCTGGAAGGGCCACGTGAAGTATGGATGTTTTCTAAAATTTGCCAGTATCCTTTGCCTGAATCATGACCATATACTGTACATACAGTAACCATCACTAATGTATTCATTATAGTTCACTTTGAAGTCCATACAGGAGCTAAGAGGTGTGTCATTGCCCCAACTCTTATTTTCCAATATTGCTGAGAGCCATGCTACATTTGATAACAGACAAGCTCTCTGCTGGAGTACAGCTGGCTTTCTGAATGGGTGATAAATTATTTGACCTCCAACAACTTTTCCAGCAGCAAGCTCCAATTGCACACACAGGCACCCTGGATTTGGAATAACAATGAGTGTCTGAAGAATGTACTATAGAACACTTCCCATGGTGGAGAGGTTTTGGCATGTTTAGTGGACGGATGCTTTTAAGATCTTTTTATCAGAAAAGGGACAAAACTACCCTAAACTACCCAAACTGGATGATAACATATGGGTCACACAATTAATGTTTCTAGCTGACATCAAGTTGTATCTTTAAGAACTCAACTTCCATATGCAGAACAAACTGTTATGGGTGCTTTTGAAATATGGAAGGCACCTCTTGCACAATTTGACAATTTGGAACATTGACACCTTAACCTGCTATTCTGAGCATCTTAAAGGACTATTGAAATATCACACTGTCAGTTTTGCTGATCTTGGTTTGCACATGCAAGAAATCACATCAACATTTTCGATCAGATTTCAGGATTCCCAGCATTTTGACCCCGTGTCACAAATTTGATACCAGCAACATTTATTTAAAAGTGTTTCAGTGAATGGGTGTTGAGGATTTTGAGACTCTTTGAATTACAATGCTCATACTTATGGCCCTTGAAGTGTAGGGATCTGTGACACACACTTGAGGCAACTTACAGAGATACTGTAATCTCTGTCATGACCTGTTGGAAATCCCTGCTTGTGAAATTTGACTGTTGGAAGAAACTGGCATCTTCACTATGGTTAGCACTTTGATCTACAATCCTCTGTGACCAGAGATTTTCACATAATTCTTTGTCCCTCCCACGTTAAGGAGCAAATTACCAACTGAACATCCAAGGACTTCTGTGCTGGTTAAAGTCTCAAACTACAGCAGGTGTGGGGAACGTCAGGCCCGTGGACCGTATAAGTATAAATCATTTGGTCTGGCCCTGCCAAGGCAACCGCAGGCGTAGAGCTGGGCGATAATTCGATAACGATAATTATCGCGATAAAAAAAGTTCGATGAATGTTCGATATATATGTTTATGCTTTGGGCATGATATGCGCATGTGCATGCGCACAAAATACTGCGCAAGTGCGCGTGCGTGTTACAGACCGGGCAGGTAACAGATTTGTTTAATGTTTCTGCCGTTTGGCAAGTGTTTGTTGTGTTCTTAAAATAAAGAGTTGTTTAATTTACCAATTAACTGTCTGGTTTCTTCAACTTTCACTCAGGAGAAAAAATCTGCCTTTAAACTTGAAAGAAATAATGATTTGACATTTATCGTGATAATTATTGATATTGACTGATATTAAAATTGTTATCGTGATAATGTTTTTGGCCATATCGCCCAGCCCTACGCAGTTGCGAGTAGCAACATCATCAATACCAGCTAACACATAGGCCTCACCAAAGAGAAGCAGTTCCAGCCATCACATTAGGGGTGAGTTAATTAAATGTTTGACCAAATATAGCAGGCTCATTTTTAAATTGATAAGTTTGTATGGCCCACAAATGATGTTATAAATATCCAAATGGCCCTTGGCAGAAAAAAGGTTCCCCACCCCTGAACTACAGAGATAGAAAGAGAATTAGAGGGCAAGGATTACACTAAACCATAAGATTGATATTTTAATTGATACATTTTCTATATATTTTAATTGATAAATTATATAGAAATTGCATAATACGTTAATACGAATTTAACTTAATCACAATATGGGCAGCACAGTGGGTAGCATGCCTTGCAGTGTTGGGGCACCTGGTTCAATTCCTGGTGTTCTCCTTGTGTTCGTACAGTATGTTCACATGGGTTTCCTCAGGGTGCTCCAGTTTCCTCCAACAACCCAAAGACATATTGTACTGGTATGTTAACTGGCTTCAGGGAAAACTGGCCCTGGTGTGAGAGTGTGTGTGTCTGTGTCTGTGTGTGCCCTCTGAGGGACTGGCATCCCATGCATGGGGTCTACTGTTTTGCGGCTGTTTCCCGCCAGGATAGGCGCTGGCTCCCCCACGACCCTGAATTGGTTAAGCAGTTAGAAAATGGATGGATGGGTAATCACAATGTAAGCAGGACTATTACTGACGTTAAAGTACACACTATATAACTCTTGGCACGCCATTCTGAAAAAGTTACCAATCCTTGGGCTACAGTCAGTCTACCATTGTGTGCTTATCTCTCTTCAAATAGGTTTACTACGTCTCCCAGATAAAAGATGATTAATGTATATGAAATGCTAAATGGTCCCATAAAGAAACAAAGTCATTAGTTATGCCTTGGCCTCTTTGTTTATCTATTTGGCATGAATACATTCACCATCCATTGTCCATAGCAGACATTAAATGATGGTCACAAGAGTTTCATGCGCTGAACCTTGGTAAAAAAGTACAGGCAATACATTGCACAACTGCAGATATTTTTGTGTTTGGTAGGGTTATTTCCTTCTTAATGCAATAACTTACATTTATTAATTATAATAAACTATCCTAAAATTGTCTTCAAATTGCTCGGTTTAATCAAATACACAGAGAGAAGAATCTTGACACTCTTTTGTATGATAAGATCACAGTTCTTAAATCAAATGCCGTACTTGAACTTATATGAATACGTTTAATTTTCAGGGATCAGGGATAAATACTGAAGCATTAGTAGGATTCCTTCAACATTATGTGATCACAACCACGTTCTAAACCATTAGAAATTAATCATCAATAGTTATTTTTACAGACGTTTTATGTATTCCAGAAAAATTGCATCTGACTTTGATAAAGACATGTAATGGGAGAGGTACAATATAGTATATCCAATACTTTCCACTCAGGCAACATGATTGAAAATATTATGAAGCAAGCTAACAGTGCAAGAGAGTCAGTCTCTCAAACATTAATTTTTTTGCAAGGAATTCTTGTGAAACCAGAAAGCAAAGTTCCATATGAGGAAAATCAACTAAACAAACCTAAGTGTCATTGTGAACAAAAACCATCAGTTGATGGCAAAAAGGTAAAGAAATTAACTTGATCCTACCACACATTTTTGGAATTAGCATACTGTAGCTTCACTTCAGCTAAGGCCCCCAGCTAACTGAAGGCACAGGACATGACAGGAGTCAGGTAAGGCTACATGCTGTTATTGTGCTTACTGTTAAGAATAAATGTCTTCCACTCTACTTCCACCTGGGAAGACAGAGATGTAAACACCACTTGTTTGGGCTGAGGAAAGGTATCCTGCATTACTGGACTCTAAGGGCTAAATCAAATCCTTGTCTTCCTTGTCGCTTCCTGAGATACAACAGAAAGCAGCGTCCAATACCGCAGAGAGAAGCATGTAATTTATACAGGGTTTGCTGAGGACAAGCTGAAAACAGGATATACTGTAGCTCACAGCTGCTCTCTGATGAAGAACGTAATAGCTCATTCAGCAATTAGGAGCACACAAGTTTACCCCCACCTCTAGAGGTGAATGACATCTGTCTTATTTGTGCTGGAACCTTTCCTCACTTTCACTCGGTCCAACACACATTAAGTACATTTCCACACTACAAACGTGACTATCAACAACTCTTTAAAAATAAATTGCCCATTGTTTCCTAAACTGCTCACATACAGTACTATACATCTTCATATACCTGTACAGGTGCAGAGTCAACTCCGGCTTTTTGAATTTCAGAATTGTTTTAAAAGTTGTATTCCAAGGACAAAGCATCTGCTGTCTGTACTATGATTTCTGATCCATCCACTGCTTAATACATACAAAAATACAAGGCAAAATCAATTTCCACTTAAAAATGCAAAATTGACCTTTTTTTTACTTTATGGCTGTTGCAATTTTATTTCTTCACAACTACAGTACCTCCTTACACCTTGCTGCCCCAGAATTGCAGTGTTCTGTGCTGCAGCTATTCCCAGCTCGTTGTCCTGTTTTCCGTAGATCTACACAATGTGGACTAGCCCCACTACTGTACAGTTTGTCCTCAACAGCTCAGTCCCTCTAAGGAGCAGAAGTAAGCACTGCAATGCCAAACACTGAACCAGTTTCTGGTTCTTCTAGATACACTTCTAGTTACAATGTTTAGTCACTAATATCATCTCGACACACTAATCAGCCCATGCCTATACAATTTGCTCAATTCTGGAATGTTCCAATACCAATAAAAAACAAACTTTGATGAACTTGACATTGCAGGCTGCTGCCTGGTGCTCTACAAGGTTGAAGGTGTAAATAAAAATGACAGAATCTGTAATGACAGCGATGGGATGTTGTTTTCTGGAGCTTGTGGTGTTCAAAAAGGAAGGCAAACAAAACAAAGACAGACGGTAATTGGTTGTTTCCCTGGACTCACCTGATAACTGTGCCAGGCAACGCAGAGGCAGGCCGCACCCTGGGTCATTCTCTAGGGCTTTTTTTTTTTTTTCTGGTTCTCAGCACATTTTTGCTGACCGCTCAGAGGATGACAATACCGGTACATTCACAGAGGAACAAATGTAAGCACAAAACACCTAGAGTCTACTTCAAGAGCTGTTAAGGTGTACTCCTCGACAATGACTCAGCTGTGCCTGTTATTTTGAGGGATGGAACAGGTTGGCATTCTCCATTGGGAAAAGACATCCAGTACTTGTATCTTCCCACAGACAGGAAAGAGACACAACACTTTTTTACCAAGAACAAAAATCTGAGAACATGAAATGGGATCACTTTTTTCCTGCCTGCATATTCCTGTCACAAGCAGAATGCCAAACGCACATTTCTTGTTTTCTGAACTATTATTCCCCCTTGGTACCTAATTATCTTCCCTGGGAGTATTGATTCAGATGATTTTTTAAGGAAGGTGCAGTCATCCCACTTGAGCATCTGCACTTAACAACTACTATAAAACGTAATTGGGAAGAGATGGTTTTGTTGACCGTTGTCCCTCCTACTGTCCGGTAAATGGTACCGAAGCATTCGGTCCAAGTCCAACAGACTACGGAACAGCTTCTACCTCCAGGCAATAAGATATAGACAATCTGCAGCTCCTTAGCAAATCACCTGTAATGGCTACATGGACACACAGTTTTCACTGTATTCAGCATAACTGCACTACTTGTACTGTATATATTGCATACACCATAGACACACAGCAGCTCTACTCATATTGAGTTTTATTCAATTTAAAAAAACGTAACCTCAATTTTGTGATTTTTGTGATTTGTGATTTTTGTGATTTTTGTGTTTTGTGATTTTTGTGTTTTTGTGAATTTTGTGATTTTTGTGATTCTTGTGATTTTTGTGAGCTCGCAGAAAAGACATTTCATTGACATTGACATTTCATTTCAAAGACATTCATTTCAACTACTGCTGCACGCCGTATTGTTGTGCATTTGATAAATAAACTTTGATTTGATTTGATGTACTGTTCTAAAATGTGGTATTCAATGCTACAGTATGAGTTGAATCATAGAGTCTGTTTGCTTACCATTCAAATTGGGACATAATGACACTATATTATACAGTATAACATATTACTGTATAAGATAATAATGACTATACTATAGTATGAACATACAAAGTTATACTGCAGAAGGAAAAAAAAAAACACGGTCAAGCTATGAAAACATAAAAGGTTACAAAAGTCCTTTTGTGTTTATCTGTTAGTTAACAGCCCTGTGAACCAAGAATTCAAGTCTCTTTTTTTAATAACTACACTGGCTCAACCACCACAACATGACTTAGCTGGATGTTCCATTCACCAACTTTCTCTTCTGCAAATATAATTTATATCCATTGAAAAGCAATCAGACAGTACAATTTGACAAATGGATAATTAAATTAATCTATATTATTTTGGGAAATTGTCTGTATCGCAAAAGTCTGAATTTTCAACAATAATATGAATCAGAAGTATTACACAAAAGAGTCTTTAAACAACACTGTTAACAACCAGTATACAGTACCAATGTTCACTTTTGATTGCTTAGACTGACTCCCGGAATAATTTCTGTTACTGTACATGAGATCCCCTTTCTGGACTCCAGAAACAGCATACATAGTTTTTGTTATAAGGAAGCTTACTGTCCTGGTTAAAATAGGATTTTTGTACAAAAATATGACTTTTTTCAATGGAAATCTGAGCAGTTACCTCTTTAATAAAATTACAGGTATCCTGTATTTTCTCTACTCTTTTCTGAGATTATTTTTACATACACCCTTGATAAAGAGTTGTAGGTTAAGCCTACATGTATATATTGGATTGTACTGTCAGGAAGTCATACTAAAGAGTTTCTGTTGAAGCAGTCAAGTGACAGGAGGGGGCAGTACAATATTGAAGAGCTGCAGTTCAGCAGTCTTATTTAAATCTGGGGTTCAGCTGTGAGGTACACTGCCAGGAATAAATAGCTCGTCTTTCGTTAGAAGCCTTATATTCAACAGCAGTGCATTCCATCAAAAAAAAAATCAAATTGAAAATATACACAATTTTGAATCGGGATAAATGGGCATAACTTTCCCAGATACCTCCTTGCCAATACAAAAAGAAGATAAAATACCATTCTGGTGTTTCAGCAGTACTGAAATATATACTACAGATTCTATTGTCTGAGACAACCTTATTTCTCTGCAGACTGGTATTTTAACTGCATTTCTGTATTAAGCATTTTAGGATAATTATTTGTAACATCCTATATCTTTTATAATGCAAGTTTCCTCATTGAATACCTGAAGATTCTTATGTTATATTTATAAATTATTAGAAATCTGTAATTATTCTCATAAGGTTATGATTTGGAGCTTAACTTAGAAAGTGAAATGAATGCAAGTTCACTATATTTGTTCATATTGATCTTCTTGAATTAAATGCAGAATAATGTACATTACAATTAGAAATCTATGTACTGTATGGTAGTTTTAATTTCACATTATTTTGTTAATTATAGATTGAAAAAATAATATTACTTGCACCTTACTTACCGTAATGCTACTGTAAATATATTTAAATGAGACAATTAGTTATTGTGGTAAGGGATTGTGTTTGAAGAGGCATAATTCAGTTACACTCTAAGTGGTACAACATCAAGACCAAATACTCAAAGGTCTTGCTTCCACATGTTTTGTTTTATTTGTTTCAAGGTTACCTTTTAGTAGTTTCTGGTACACTGGATCTTAATTTTATTTACCAATTTTTAAATACATGTTAAGTTTCAAAAACAGAGCAAAGAACAAGGACTGTAATATGAAATCTAAACCTATTTGTGAAACCTGATACCAAACCCCTATGATATTCTCTCCCAAGCCAGTAAAAAACCTCCTTAGCACGCACTGAAAGAATGACACTTTAATAATATGTGACTGATCACGGCATACCTGTTCATCAGACAGACCTCCAGCCACACTGACTGCACCTCAGGAAAATTAAAGAGACTAAGCAATAGCTCACACCCAGCGTGAGACCATTGTCTTTTTACAGCAATACTGTAGGTATATAAGGCCGGTACCAACTTTCTAAACAGCTGTATCATTTGAAACAGAAGTTAATCCTATTGGGCCTGAAATTTAGATACAATTCCAGTGGTGTGTCATCAATGAGAGGACATTGTCCTTTAACATGTCCTGACCTGCCTATTTGAGCACTGTAGATGGATCAAGTATAGCTTGAAGAGCTACAGTAGTACTATAAATGAAAAGATGGGAGAAACCTCATACTGAATATTTGGTGCCTGATCTCCAATTAAGACATTCGGTGTGGTGTCTATACAATAAACATAATTATTTTCTGACAAATCTGATTTCCAAAGCAGTACAGTAAATCAATAAATGCGGTTAATAATGCTGTTGGGCATTCTCTAGAAAAGCCAATTTACAGTACATTGCAATTCAATCCTTTTATTAGAATGAAATTTAGATACGGTAATTGTGAGGCAAATACAGTAGAAATAATTTTAAGAAAGTGTTTAAGTCTCACAGAATGGAAGGAACAGTGACCAAACTACTGAAGAAATAAAAAATCTCTCCCAATTTAGCTTGGAACTACTTCCAAACAACAAAGGATTAAGAAGTATATTTAATCGGGAGTGTAGAAATTAATACTAAACAGCAGTTAATACTAATCTGCAGAAATTAACATGGTTTTAGAGCTGATAAAAACATGGACAGGATCATAGCATTATGTACTGTACTACAGTAGACGAGTTTGGGAGTTAAACATTTAGTCGGTGAACCGTGATTTATGCCTCACCAAACAAAAAATTCTTAGGCTTACTATGGGGTTAAATACAAGTTATGTTTACCTCTCCCCAATTTAATTTAAGTACAGTACATGATGAGAGCATTCAAATGGATTTGGTCAAGAGATTAAAGCTCAGGTTTGAACACCAAAGAGGGAAAAACATAAATACAAGCAACATTTTTACCTGAAAGACAACACTATTTCAAATAGTCTCCCTAGTTTATCGCCCACTGACCCCAATATTCATTAAAAATTAGAATTCCTTTAGAATATATTTGTAACACATCATTTTATTTGTCCTATTCAAAAGAGAAGGCTGCCATAAAGTAATACTTATAAGATAATATACTGTATGAACATCTTATTTCAAACAATATGTCTGTAGCAAATCATCAAATCAGCAAATTTAAACAGATGTCACTTTTAGCAGAAGAATTCAGCCTAGATGCATTGTTGGACATAATAGAAACATTACAAAAACTAGAAACATTAGCCATGGGCATCAAACACCAAAATCTACAGTACTGTACATCAAACTGGAATAAATAATGTCTTCAATACATAAAGTTTTGTATACTGTATGCAGCAGCCACCGAACAAGAATAGAGACAAATTAACAGCAACAAAAATATCCTTTACCTTGCTCCCTAACAGGGAGTGCATTTTATTTTAACTGCAGCTAAATATATATTAAAATAAATGCATTTTATTTTATAAAAGCTGTTTTTCCATAAGTCTGGATTTCACTGAAGCGTTGATGCACCCGTCAATTACAAATTCCTAACCTGGTACATGATGGCTGGTCTCCATTAGGTAAAAGCAAACAAAACGCCACACTCACGTACCAGGAATGTAAACAGTAATTGACACGTGGAATGAACTTTTGACTTAATCCAGGTCGGAGCTGAATAATGAAGGCAGTGAGTAGAACTGGGTCCTGAAATATGTTGTAAGATGAGTGGGTCTGCAACACTGCAGAAAATAGGAACTGGCTCTGCTACTCAGGAAAAAAAGGTTCCTAGACATGTGACACCTATGAGATGAGATAAAGAAATGAGAACTTGAAGCAACCTGGCCAGAACCCTGATGAGCTATATAAAATGTGATGGCTTTTACCAAAGGAAGGACAATGCATGAAGAAAATAAAACTATCACAACTTATTCCCTTTATGTGGAAATGCCATAAAATATGAGGATTGCAGTTGCCAGAGGTAAGCTCTGGGCCTGTGGATTACACCCACCATCTGCTGATGCTGTGAGCTAATTCTGTCTTCTTAGTCTCCGACACAAACGATGAAATAAAGCTGTTCCCCAGTTACAGACGAGCTTATTTTGTTAAACACAACATTATGTTCCCAGGGTGACATTTGCAGATATTTTCACATTGTACTATCTGCTCTCGCCACTTCCACTTAGCACCGACAGAAAGCAACACAAATGTCATCTGTGTTTGAGAACACAGATCATTTAAGCCCACCTCCACACCATCTGCTGAAGCCCAACTGTAAAACCGTTTGTTGGGAAGATGGTCTCCCCACAGGCCTTTACAAATTACCAGTGATTCATTTCCAGAACATGGTTAGCAAACACTCCATAAAGCCTGATTGTGTGTGACTTCAGGGCCAAGCAGGGATGTTATAAAAGCACAGCAAATCTGATCAGGGATAAACAATGCCTGCAGCTTAGCAACCACTACCTGCTGGGTTTCCAAAGGATGTGAGATGTTTACATTTAAACTTAACAACACAAACATGCCAAGGTTTCAATAAGGTGATATTCAGTATTTCCTTCCTTTGATTTGATTGCTTCAATAAAATGATAGCTAAATATGGCAGGAAATGTCATGTACAGTACAGTATACAGTATATATGTATACATGTATACATGTACTGTATGTATTAACATTTTGGGGATGATGGCAGGAAATGGACCTCAACGAGCTTTAAATGTTGTCCACCTTCATTGTCCCATTCTGTCTCATTAGATTTTTATCCTTCAAGTCTGCAGAACTGAAGGTAGGATAAAGTAATAAATGAAACGGATAAGTTAATAATGTGGAAGTAGCTATATTGTACCTGTGTACTGTATATACAGTATCTAATGGTAAAAAAGAAAATGCAAGTGTGCTTTATGTTAAACTAGTCATGGGGGTCCACATGCACCAAACAGAAGTACAGCTACTGTACTGTATCTGCAATGCTAATTTATGGAAAAAAGAGTCTCAAGCCAACAAAATATTACTATAATTTATACATTACAGGCGACACCCATAATGTCTGAATATGATAGTTTTACATTATTGTATTAAATATACTGTTAATGTTACAACTGTAAAGAATATTTAACCATAAACACAGGGAGTTTTACAAACTGAAAACATTTAATTCCATTGTACACCACCATACAAATCCAAGTTTGGGTTTTTTAAAGCTCAAGCAATCCATTTCTTTTTAAAAACCTTTCAACTTGCTGAAACTCAACCTGCCAGCTTTTTTTAGAAAAGAGAGGATTCCAAAGCATTTCATAACTTTTCATTTTTCATTATACATTCATTAGAATTTTGCATTTAAGAAACTACCAAAGAACACAATTATTTGTCTAATTTTGGAACCAAACCCCAGTTTTTAGATTTTTATTTGCACATCAGAGATCCACATTTTGGCAATGTTCTTCTTTCACAATACAGTATATATAGTGCTTGAAACAATATATACATGGGGATATGTAGTCTGTTTCAAAAGTAGTAAAATATTATATTTTTACTGCTCTAAAATCAAACTACACATATCCAAGCATGGAGGCCTGAACATCTCAAGACTATGTTTCAAAGTGTAGTATTTTAATTCTTATTCTCCATATCTGTCATGTACAGTATACAGATAGTAAACAGAAAATCCCAAATCCTAAATCCTAAATCCATATATAAAAATGTGACCTCAAAAGGTTCAGGATTTGTCTAAATTTCCCTCTTTTTTTACAAAAATAAATGTATTTCAAGAAATCCCAAAAAAGGGAAATTGGGATGGTATTTTATTATTATTGTAAAAGCAGTTGAGGTAAATCTATATAAAAACATGAAGCACATCTACAACCAGGCTCTCCCTTTGTACTAGTCATATAATGAACCTGCATTAATGACTAACAAAAAAGTCTAAATATCTTATGGAGCCTTCTGTTTAAAAATCGGTTAATTCTAAACTTTAAAAAAGTTCAGTCCAATTTATCCAGCTACCAACACAAAAGCCCTGGGGAAATGATGCTACTGTAGCTGGTTTTGGTAATTTCAGAAGGATGATAAAAACACAAAAATTACAACCTAGAAAGTTTTACTCCATTTCTAAAATTGTCCATTCATTGGCACTGATTTAAAAAACTGCCCACCCATATCAGCAGAGTTCATGTTTTGTCACCTTTACAGCAATGGCTTCAGTGACCATCCATCTGTTGGATAATTTTTTCCCATTTCCTCAGGTGTCTGTCTCAGAAGTTACAGTTTTTATTTCATGCGCATGGGAGCGAAACACACAGTGATGTGTCGGTATATTTTTCTCAAAGTAATTAACCTAGAACAGTCCTTTCATATTTTTCTGTTATCTACAGTATCACGCTTCCCTGTGCTTATCAGGTTGGTAGTGTTCCAAAATCACACACATCTTCCTAATTCCCTATTTGCTAAAGATAACTTCTTTTAACACTATTGGTTACTTAGGTTCGTAGCACACGTTCCTATATAACAGTACAGAATTACACAGTAGCCCTTGTGTCCAATCCAGTTCAAACCAGTTCTAAATGTCCACCTTATAAAATATTGCAACTCCAGCAGAAATAAAGTGTGTACAAAGTTCATAGAGCCCCTCTCAACACATCTTAATGGATTAATTAGCCAAAAGACCTCCCCTCATTTGTAACCGTTCTTCTGTTCTTCTCTTCAGAAATTTGTTAATTAACTCGGGTCACCACGACAGACCCTGTGCCACCTGGCGAAAAAGAGGATCAGTGCGTGTTCTCACCCAATGTGCGCTTCTGACAGTCATGTGACATGCTGTGAGCTCAACAGTTACAGCAAAATGTATGACATGGTGACGTTATCTTATTGTGCTTCTTACATCTGTTTCTAACTTTTCATGATCAGACAACCTACTGTAAATTATTATTCAGTTCTGAGTATTTCAAACGTACTGTACCACACAAATACAAATCTGAACACGCTAGTACAATCGCTAATGACTGCTTTTTCCCAGATCAGCTGATCATCAGATCGGGAATGTTACCTAACTGGATAATGCAGAACATGTGCTCATTTAAATAGCTACATGTAAACCCTCTCTTTTAGAAACAGACAAGGAAGACATACAAATGTGTACTAATCATTCTGTAATGTATTCTAAGTGTGTTTTCCTTACAAATGTACACATGGTGCTGTAGTGGAATTAGAACTGGTTCTCTAGAGACCCAACCTTTTGCACAGGGAGAGATGAAAAGAGATGAAAAAAATCTCCTCAGAGCTACAAAACCGGAAGGAGATGAAGGTACAGCACAACATCTTCCTGATTAATGCCACAGGCCTGGAATAGTAAACCAAACTTGCTCTGCCTCAATTAGCTTTCAAGACCCTTTTAAGGAAGGAAATCAACCCTAATTGGATCACCGTGAGGCAGTTACACTACTGCACGCAACATTAACATTAGAGGGAATCTGATTTAGTTCAATTACTCTTTCTGGGCACAGCACACTTGCCAAAACCAAGGAGAACAGTTCTGTTAAAACAATTAAGACTGAGGCAGAGGGCAAGGTGAGATAGGGTGGGGGGTCTGTTGCAGGCAGTTGGACCTAATTCATACTGCTCCATCAAAACAAATACCAGACTAGAAATAAAACAAAAATCTGGATTCAAAACAAGAAACCTTTACAATACAAAACACTAATATACTGTATCCTCAATTACTATAGACAGCAAGTACGTATGACATCCATATATATACAATTCTGACCAATCACATCTTTAGAAATGCTAATTATGTTATTCAGAATAAAGGCTTCAATTGATAGATATTAAAAGGGAAATGCCCTAACTGTACAGAACATGTTAACCACCGTCAGGTGTGTATCAGAAATATCTAAAATGCAGTAGTTCAGTAAGATCCTAATGATTGCAAGAGAAAACAAATATGAATAAAGTGAGGCTCGCCTAGCTGAGGGAATGACAGCCTATCCAGAGGCTGGAAATGCTGCCCAAACCCCCCCTCACTAGTACGAGGACTGATCTAAGGAGTTTGCTGCAAGGAGGGAGGCATGGAGTAAGATAAGAGAGACATAAGCAAAAGGAACTCTTGGGTGTGATACTTATACACATAAATTATGCATGGGCTTAATAATGGCCGAACCTGTTCAGATAAACAACTTATGCTCTTCGGAGGTTTACTGGTCTAGTGATTTGATCATTGAGATTGTCTTATTCTGTCATAGGCTGTGAATGATGCACACCAATTCTGAAAGGGAGGCCGGAGAAGTAAACAGTGCTATAGTCAGCCTGACACTGAAGTGAAAGTACTGTAGGTGCAGAGAAATTACTCGATAGTTTTAAGCAATGAACAGAGAGGTGGATGAGATGGCTAAGTGAGAAGAATGGGAATAACAGTGTGCACTAAGAGATTCACAAGTGTGGATGACAAAATTCTATTTGTAAAGCATTTTGACGTTACTGATCGGTTGTTCTTGTTTTAAGGTGGTAAGCATTTATCATGAAGGCAGATAGGGTTGTCTGCATTGGGATCTAGTCAAGAGTGGTAGGCTGGCAGCATTCATTTGGTATGCCGCAAGGAACTAGATGAAGTAAGAACTGAATTTTCAAGAGTCGGCCTTTAAGAAAGAAATGGTAGTTGCTTTGAAGAAAGTTAACAAAGCCTCGGTGGGGACTGTATAGAGGTGATTCACTCTAGTGGCAGTGCAAAGTGTGGTGTGCAAAGCTTTGGAGAATAGCGCTCTGACAAAGTCATTAAAAAGTGCAGGGAATGGGGACATTTTTTCCCATTTGATTTGGAACTTCAAATAGAGGGATAGAAGCAGCAGGTTGTTTCGTGACCAGAATCCAGGTCCACAATCCTTGGAAGAAGGAGTAAAAATTGGCTATCTTGTTTGAGAGCTCAGAGACACGAGCAGCATAAACACTGAACTGAGTACCCTAGAAAGGAATATTTTTTATAACGAGGATATAGGAGAGAAAAGTGTCCCTGTAACATGATAGTTGTCGCATAACTGAAGTGACAGAAAAAAGCGAAATCTCACACTTAATGGAGGGTAAGAATGAAAATGTTGGAAAGGACATTGTGCTGAGACGGACCTGGGTGCAGTAAGATGAGGAATGAGATGAAGGTGAGAGCAATACCCAAAGATTTTTGTAAACGAACTGTATCAGGTTGCAGCACTTTCTCAACTCAATTTGGGTGGCACGACGGAGTAAATATTTCTAACACGTCCCTAAGGGGTATTGAAATCGGATGATAGCATCTGTAAGAGTAATCAGAAGTGTCAGCTTTGCGAGCTGGGGATATAAAGCATGCACAGGGATTTCTGAGAGCGTAGATGATAGAAAGCGTCCGTTGGAGCTTCTGTACTTTGTTGGGTTGAAATTACTGACCTGTCCACCTGCTGTGTAGATGGTACTGTATCCCTTTCAAAGGTACAATAAAGCTGACTTAGTAGAACGAAGAGCAAAGATTCAGAAAGGGAGCCTTTCAGTGACACATGAGAGCAAAATGGCAGGTGAAGCATGTGGAACTAGAAGGGCTGGCAGGGCAGGTAAGATCGGTATCTGGCAACAGATGCTGTTGACCCCCTGTTGGAGGTGGGCAAGACTGCTATAGGTATGAGTAAAATATGGGACTGGCAAAGCAAAAGTGAATTCTAAGATTCTTGACTTTGGTCAGGATATGCAGTGTTTAGGCAATCCTTATCCTTATGCAAAAGTGTCCAAAATTTGTCAGAGGAGCAGGATGTGCCTCAGCATATGGGATTATTATCGAGGGTTGAGCATTTCATTTTAAACTGGTATAGCAAGACCAATGATTGCATTGTGAAAGACAGGTAGCTATAGTAAGGGAATGGAGTGGCAGGCTTGGGGGAGATGCTTTGGCAGATTCATCTGTTGGTCATTTGTGTACTATTGGTGCGGCTGAAACAAGTGAACCTAGGGAACCACTGTACTGTAGCGAGTGGTTGACAGTGTAGGAATAGAAGACCATGTGGGAACGGCAGAGAGGAAAACCACAACTTCTGGTAGTAGAATACAAACCTCTGAGGGGCTTTGTCCAGAGGATAACCCCCTCTAGACACCTGGGTATATGATATACTGTACTGTTGACACTGCTTTTAGACATAATCTGGGATTCTGTAACTGGGAAGGCACTGCTCTGACCCGGAAGAAGCACCTTTGAGCTACCTGTAAGGAAGCAGGTTACACGGAAGTGGTGTAGGAACTGAGAGGTACAGTAAGTAGGATGTTATTTTCTTGGTTTTCTTACTGTATTTACTGTATACATACTGTATTGCTGCGTGAGCAAGTTACGACAATGTCATCATTGTGTTTTCACTGGTTGCTATGGTGTTGAGTGCGACATGCCAAAAATCTAATTAATCTCTCGAGCGACTTGCTTGTGCTGAAAAATAACTACTTATTAAGCACTGGCTTTATATTCAATTCAATTCAAGCTTAATTATCCTCTGGGGGAAATTTGTTTTACACCACAGTCTCATACAACAATAAAACAAGGAAGACAAACATAACTAACGGAGAAGATGGTACAAAACCGTTACAGGAGATACTGTAAATGAGTTACTTTGCATTGTTTGAGAGAGGATAACAAATAACAAAAAAGGATAAAAAAACACAGAGGCATCTCCCAGATGGGAGGAGTGTAAATGTACAAAAGAGTGGGTGAGACACAAACTCCATAATGCGCTTGGCGTTCTTTGCAACCTTTAGAAAATGTAATAGAGCACAGGAACTAAACAGAAACACTTAAACCGAACATAAACTCATTGACCTGTCTGGTCAGCCTGTACTGCGGTGTAAAGAAAGATACCGGCAGAGGCCCAAAATAAAGGGAGGCAGTTGCCTTGTGGGTAGACAGGCATCGAGTTGGTGACAACGATTAACAAGGACTCTGGGCCTGAGAGGACCGAGGCTGGGTGTTCACGTCAGGAGTTTCAAGAAGGAGTCACCGATACCATGTATGATACCAGAGCACTCGAGGAGGTTCATTGCCATACTGTCCTGCCATACTGTCTCCTCTGAGCCAATTAACCTACCAGTACAGTATGTCTTTAGACTGTGGGGGGAAACTGGTGTACGCAGAGAAAACAAATCCTCTTTCTTCTTCCTTCTGCCTCCAAACCCTCGTCCTTGCCTTGGGACATGGTAACAGGTAAGGTACAGGCTTGCCAGACAGGCTGATGTATGGTGGGTGATTACTGCCATCCACACTACTACTGTTACCATGAAGGCTTCCCTGAAATTACCTGGAAGCGTGCTGGCTAATGCGGCTATGGAGAAGCTACCCAGTGCCTTGTGATGTCCGGAAGGAAGGAGGCTAGGAAAAAAAATCCCCACAGAAAATCCTGGGTGGAAATCAGTGGCCAATGGCACATTCTTGTAGGGCAGATGAGCTGCGGTGCAGGTGGTCAAAGGCACTTGGCAGAAGGATACTCCTGGTGCTTTAGGATGAGTCTCCCAAACATCTGGGTTTTTGCCCTGCCATTGGACACAGACTCTGCTTCTGGTCAAGCCCTGTGCTGCAGCTGGAGTGCAACAGACACTGCACATACATAGGAACTTTGTGCCACCTTAAATCATTAACACACATACTGTAATTATCCACAAACAAGTCCTTGTGTGAATGGCTAGAGGAGAGCATGGTGCAGCTGGAAGCCCCTAGTCATGGTCTGGCACCAGGGTGGCAGCTATAAGAAGCTTGCCATGCGCTAGGAATAGGAAGGAGTGCATCCCTGCAGCTTTAGCTGTAGACTGAACAGCCTCATAAGGAACCACTCTTTTCACCCAGAGGTGCCCTAAACATAGTCTGCCTAACAATATCCTGTCTGGCTCATTGTAACCAGAGGGAGCACAAATCTTAGCGGTCAACAAAAGATTAAGAATGACAACATAAATGTTGGCTGCTTTAATATGAGGACCCTGATTGATAACCCATCTGAACACCCCAAGCATCAAACAGCAATTGCAATATGCAATATGAGTTGGCCTGACATCCACATTGTTGCACTCGGTGAACCCAGCCTCACTGATGAAGGATAACTTATAGAAATTAACAGAGGCTATTGTCACGACCGCCAGCCAGCAGAGGTCAACCCATAAAGGAGCTGCCAGCACTGGGCTGATAATAACAAGCGCCGCCGCACATGTTAATCCATCAGCTCATTCCCTACCATGCGGAAGGCAGCGCTATTTAAACCATCCAAACCCGCTTCCTGCTGCTCGGTATTGAGTCTTCTCCTAGAGAGCTCTACCTAGCTTGCGATACTTCTCCCGGCTTCTGAACTTCCCTTTGGGTCTTCGACCTTGAATCTTGCCAGTCGTTTGGGATTGTACTCCTGTCTCTGTACTGTATCTTCCAGCTTTTGAACTACCTTTTGCCTTTTGACCACGAACTCGCCTGACGTTTTGGATTATACCCCCGATTCGATATCTACCTGCTCCTTTGTCTGCATAGGATCCTCATACCTTATCACTGGGATTCGTAACAGCTATTAATGGGGGCCATATTTTTTGGAAAGGAAATCCTCAGCTCCACGGCCACATGGAGTAGGTTTCGCCATCCAGAACAATTTGGTTCATAACAATGAGGCAACACACAGAAACACGGGGAGAACATACAAACTCCACGCAGAGGGCACCCCAGGTCCGGAACTGAAGACAGGGCCCCAGTGCTGTGAATGCTAACCACTGCGTCACTGTGCCACCCTAGACACTAATAATAACAGACAATAAAGACAGCTGTTTTTTGGTGTGTTTTTTTTCCTTCAGTAGTTGTGTATCTTAGAAAAGTTGCCTCCTCACTTGAACATCTCACTGGATTGTCCATATTTAGCTCTTGAAATGTAGGTTATGTTTTTATTATGTGTACTAACATCAGAATTTAGCTTTTTGGCAGCTACAAAGATAACACCATGCTCTTTATGTCGTGATGATTTATGTTGGCACACCAGAGCAGCTTGCTTGCTGAAAATGCTGCCAGAACCATCTTCATTTTCAGAATTGTCTGTGCTCTATGATGTTTACATACGCAGTCATTTCTCACTGAAATAACAGTGTTCTGTTTTGGTACGGATAATGGAGCTAGCAGTCTGACAGGCAGGCACTAAAGCAGTGCCTCTGAGCAGCTGCCTGAATGTATGCTCAACTTCCACTGTCGGCAGGAGAGTGTCTTGACTTTTCCTGTCATGTATTATTGATGTAACCTTACATTCGCCTTATCACTAAAAATAATACACAGAAACACCACGTCGAACCCTGCACAGGGATCTCTTTTGCATAGCTCATGGTAACTCTTCTCCCTTCCCAACAAATGTGTCACGGTAAGAGAAAGCTGAAAACACAGGGGAAAAAAAAACACAGCAGACATCTAACACTTCATTTTAAATGAACGAAGCAAGAAAAGAGAAATGCGATTTAAGCACTGGCTTTATACCAACGTCAGAAACAAAAGGCTAGATTTCTAATAATCTGGAACCCTAACAGAAAACACGTTTAATAAAACAATCTGCATATCAAGGTCAAAATAGCTAATTTTCTCATTTTTGTTTTCTCATTTTTTATAGCCACTGGCTATCTAATGAACACGTCAAGCAATCAATCATAGAAAAATTGTTGTTGTTTTTTTAGCAAAAACACCACCATCACAAAAACAATCCCATCAAAGTTGCTGCAAATAAAGCAGAATTAACATGAGAATAATGCCTTTAGAAGAAATGAATGCATTTCATTCAATCACATTGAAGTGATCAATTACTTCCAGTTCATTAAGACTTAATGAATTCCGCTTTCTGTAAGACACACCAGTTTAAAACATTTCATTGAGCAGGAAATAAGCAGGGGAGGGGAAACCAGCTCCCCAAATAACAGCTATCAAAGGGAACACTTTGATGAATGTTTTAACATAATGGCAAATATTAGTTGTTGTCCTTGGGTATAATTCGTTTTTGCAATAAACAAGAGATATGCATAAATTAATACTTAGAGCAATCACAAAAGCAGAAAAGTGTCAGTACAATTCCTAGAAAAATAACAGCACCAAACAGCCAGAAAGGAAAAAAGAAACACAAAGGCTATCTATACATGGAATATACTTTATGTGTATCATCTTTTCACTTCTTCTTGTAATGAGACAAACCCTTTTCTTTTGGCTCTGCATACAGGGAAATAGTGATTTCAGTCTGTGTAGCTTCAGCACCTGAAGGAAAATTCTCCATCATATTAGTTTCCAAAAGAAGACAATTTTCTGTGCTTTACATATTCCAGCACAATCTGAGGTGTATAAACCGCCAGAGAAATGTCAAAATAGAAACATTTGTTCGCACTTGCATTAACTGCAAAGGATTGTAGCTTTCAGACAAAAACACTTCAAAATAACCTTTACCTCTAGACTAGAGCAAATGCTAAACCCTTAAATATCTGTTCTGCTCTGTGCAATGTTGTAACAATGTTCTGAGATTATTTTCCCAGGATAATCTAAATGAGTCTCTGTATGTCTGAGAGTGCTAAAAGTAATTTACTAACACAGAATAAATGCAGTATTTCCAATAACAATATACCTACTGTATAACACGTCAGGGCTGTGAAGATTAAAGATCTCTCCAAGCCCATTGTTTCTCATTTCACCTCTGACGGCCACGACCACACTAATCTCTCCGTCTGTGTTCTCAAAGACGGTTTTCCGAACTCATACATCAGAAAGACCACCGAAACTAAAATTATTCTGCAGTTAGGATCACACATTCTCCCTTCCCTTAACGACAGATTACTGTTCTTTTAAATTTTCTCCATTCATTGGAAGTTTCATTTCACACCTCTCTGCACCCATTCTGACTTCACACCTCTTGATTGGCCTCTCTTTCTGTCCCCTGCTCCCGCCTCTCACTCCTCCTCCCTCCCAACCTTTGTTCTCCAGCTACTTTACCTTTGCCTACTGCCCTGTCTCTCTCACACCTGAAGAAGGCTCCACGGCCGAAACGTTGTGTTCTCTTTCTTCTTTTTTTCAGCATGGAATAAACCTATTACTTGTTCCTTTGCTACCTACTGTATATACTGCCTGAGTCTTGAAATATTTCATATAAAAAATAAAAAATTACATATAAGCCAGAAAGATGTATTAAGACAAAAGTAACTATACAGTGATTATAATGTCACCCTGCTTTGACACATCAAATTAAAATATATAATGTTCGTTTTTTGTTCAAATGGTAATTTGATTCCACTTCCTGTGCACTGTATCAGCATGTCAATAAAAATGTTTTTCTATACCAAGGACGTAGTTGTTCAAAAATGCTTTTCACTGAGATATAAACATGGTAAGTACACTGAAAATAGAACAGGATAATACCAGGAAATTCCAGAGGCTAGCAAGAATGCAAATCCCTTTGGACATACAGTAGAACAATGAAATTTGCACGGATGATATTTTCATCCAAACAGTAATACTTTTTTCTGTTGCACAGTGCATGACAGACAATTAAACAAGCAACAAGCCCCAGAGATGTCTGGGGCATCATTTACTTTTGCATTCCAGAATTCACTGTCACTTTAATATGGCATGTACAGTACAGTACAGAAAGTGTTGTTCCACACAGGACTGTCAACAGTAGTTAGTTCTATAAGGGCTTAAGAGAAAAAAAGTATAGCAAAGTTAAACAAACAGCAAGTTGGGTACATTTCACATGCTTGGAATCTGACTGGCAAGTTTTGCATTTGAACTGGGTACAATGTAAACCAAAAGACACCTCAAGACAACACACCAGAACATCACAATCATTCCTTTTTCATAGGAGTTGTGTCCCAGAGGGCTCTGTAGATATCCCAAACCTCCAAAGACTGTTATACAAACTATTGACAATTTAGATTTAATCTAAAAGATTTTATTAATATCAGTAACCATCACCTGTGCCTCCCTTTCCCTGTGTCTTTCTTGTACCATACAGTACATGGCCAGCCAGCTCACAGTTACAGAGAATGTTTGATAGCAAACCCTGTGATTTACACTCTGCCAGCAAAGATTCCCTGGAAATGTAGCATTTAATTTCACAGGAATCCTGCCTGCAGTATGAACACATACAGTACGTAAAGGTCTTTCCTGGAACAGGATTGTCCCTGTTTTTCGAAAGCATGAAAGGAGAGACACCTGGTGGCTGAATAAATCATCAGCAAAATCTATATTCCAGAATATTCGGCAGGTCCTACTGCCAAGATATTTCTGATTCATGGATTCATGATTCATGTTGTTATTTAATATGCCAGGGATTAGCACCCTAATATGCTAATAACCTGAAATACATTCTCTCTTAAACTCTTTTTCTCTCAAAATTCCCTATAAACCCAAGCTGCTCCTGACATCCAGGGTTAAAACACGATTTGCAAAAATGGAACAGTGCGTCATAATCTTACTCTCCTTTACAATAGTGCACTTAAGCAAGGGTCTCGAATGCTGATTTGAGCTAGTCCACTTACACTCAACTGGGCAAATTTGGAGTGAATAAAAGTGTTCAGCTCATTGTGCCATTCCCTGTAAGCTCCAACTGAGAACCAGACAACACCCCCAGAACTAATTCATTTGACATACTACTATATATTTACACTATAGGGCCTTATACTGTACTGTACTGTAACTTGGCTTTAATTCACCTTGCATGAGAGGATGATTTCCTGACAATTAGGACAAGTTAGTCAGAATCCTAATACGGGGCATTGTGTTTCTGCAAGGCCTGTCTCAATAGCAAAGTAAAAAACTCTGGGAAGTATTTATACCTCAGTGAGGGCAAGTGATTCATTTGGGTTGGACTTCTGTCCTCCTCCTCCTAACTTTCATGATTAACTTTATGTGTTTTGGTTACAATCCATTTGTAGGAAGATTTGAAAGTACAAGGAAGAAAAACTGTTGAAAGAATAAGAGTCAATGTACTGTACTGTAATTTGGACTGAGAAACCTCACTGCTTTTGTTGGTTATTGACCATGCTGGCAATTGACATTGGAACACTGACAGCATGTCCTTACAACTGTAAACATCCATTCCAGTGATGAAAAGTCAATTCACTCGAGATTTATGAAGTGCCCCAAGGACCAACACAGCTCATAAAGCTGCTCTTGGAAATGGATGTCTTACTATGGGCTTAAAGAAACACTATAAAAATTGAAAGAGAGTACTACAGAGTAACTCACCCACATCCCCCACACACTTCATCTCCACCGCTATCATCATTACCTCCTTTAACGGCCCTTGGTTCTGCTGTTCTGTTCCTTCAAAGGCCTGCAAGTAGAGGCATTAAAGGGCGCCGAGTGAGTCCCCAGGCCACTCCTGGTGCCTTCATTCACACACCACTCAGCTTCCATTAGTTAATATGCAGCTGAGGCAGCTTCCCTGTGGGGATGGGTCACGTGGTTGGTCCACACAGAGCAGAGGCTGAGGAAGATGATTTATTACACCTCAGGGTGTGTGCCAAGAAGCCGAATATTTACAGTTGACTCGTTGAACAGAAAACTGTTACTCTGAGACTCCTTGGTGACCCTTTCACTAGATTAGAGCTACGAGCGGCAGGGGTAACATCCTTGACATTTTCTTGCCATTACCACGGCTTGGGTTCTATTAGTTAGAAAGGAAATAAAGGTACAGTACAATAATGAAACAATCCAGGTAAATTAGGTACAGAGTATCTATACTATCTGAAGACATACATGCAAATGGTAGAAAATCGTAGGATCAAAAAGGCATTTGTAACATTTTTTTTATAATGTGAACAGCTATGAAGTTAACTTAAACAGCTTTGGTTCAACGTTATGGAAAACAGTGGTATGTTTTATACTCTAGAAATCTCTGCTTGAACTGTAACAGCTATAACAAAATTTACTAGGTTATATGGCATTATGTTAATCATTTGCATTGTAATTTCCATTAGATTCTGCAGCATCTGCTTTTACTACACTGTTGCTTTACTGAAGAATACAGCAGACGATTATGTCATGAAAGACCAAAACTAAACCAACAAGAGGACAAAAATGAGTCCTTGTCTTAGGGCATTGTAAACTACAGCCATGTTAAATCTCTCTGGTCTAGAGCAAAGATATTCACTACCAGTCCACCAGGTTTTATAGATAATTTACAATCCTCATAATTAAAGACCTGGAAGTTATGGCAATAATAACAAATTTGTGAATATTTTATTTAAATCAAGGCATTAAGAGTCCAGGGTAGAATGAAGACAAGAAGA
Organism: Lepisosteus platostomus; assembly: GCF_059453375.1. NCBI lineage: Eukaryota > Metazoa > Chordata > Actinopteri > Semionotiformes > Lepisosteidae > Lepisosteus > Lepisosteus platostomus. The sequence goes on along the minus strand of NC_142619.1, from coordinate 27,906,762 downwards.
CACGGTAAAATGAAAGTCAGTGGTCGAGACCAGTGTTAGCCAATCCTGGTTGAAGGGCTGGCATGTGGGCAGGTTTCCATATCCCATTAAAACACCAACAACCGGAGATCTGGAAGAAGTTGTTAGATTGCTGCTGTTAAGCCAATAATGAGCTAACTTAATGCAGGATGTTAAGAGCTACAGACACACTGGCCTGCCAGGACCAGGACTACCCTTCCCTGGTCTAGAGCAAAGAGGATGGAGAGGAAATTTGATCCATGTACAGTATATCAGATTATAAGGGGTATAGTGAGGACCAACCAATTCTGCACTCAGTAATGAAGCAAGGACACTCAGTCAAAATCACAGTTTAAAAGGCTGTTCATTTGGGATAGAGAATAGGAAACCCTTCTTTACACAAAGACTTGAGAGTCTGGAACAGGCTTCCCAGACAGGTGGATGAGACTCTGAGCTCCTTCAAGAAATGGCTGGACAAAATTCTTTTAGATTAACTTCGCTACTAAGACACCAAACAAGCAATACGTACCAATTGTCCCTTTTCTCATTCCCAAACGTTCTTAAATTCTTATAAAGGGAGCTGCTGTTAAGGATTTTTTTATTTGGTATTATCTACATAACCTAGCTCTCATTAAGAGGATACTTAAAGATTATTAGAATCTTAGTATTGCTTCTGGTACTGTTTTGCTTGGGAATCATGATTATGTAAAGATATGATCTTTTTTAATTCTTTCATTTATTTATTCCAATTGTTTTATTCAGCGAATAGAAAGTATGAGAAGGCAATTTCACATAATGGTAAAGACATTTTAACAATTAGTGGTCTCCATTCCTTTCCATGATATTGAATTAAAAGTTCATAATAATAAGGAACTTTTCAAACTGATACATTCAAACCAAAAACGGGATGTAGGCTTATCAAAATTCAGCCAAATGCCAAGATTTGGCTATACAGTATTTTCTTTTGCTCTTCTACTTCTTCATTTAAGATTTATTTTCTGTACCCTTCATATTACAGACAGTTGGTCTCGCTACTGAATAAATTATAAACATGTAGATGGGAAGCAGAGATTCTCAATAACAATGCTGCATTACCTACGACTAGGCAGAGCTATTCCTGTATCAAGTCACCAATCCATTAGTAAAGCTTCACAGAATCCACTACACCAGGGACACATTTTCTAAAACTCTTGACAATTCTAGCCACCATATTTGAAATGTAACCTCAAAGACTAGCTGCACTTGTGTGTGAAAAAAGTGAAAAAAACACCCCCGTCAACTCAATAGCCTTAACTCTGATGTACAATTCCCAGCACGGACGCATTCTTTTGCTCATGGTTTGAAAACTCCAGCCTCATGATTGCGGAAAAAAATAAACTGTAGTTATACATTTCAACTTGACATGCTATAGAATTTTCAACTCTTTCATTTGTCATACTTTATCACAGTCAAAGTGTTAATAAAGGAATTAAAATTGTGATTGGCTTAACTGGAAGATGGGTATGGGTGGGAGGGAGTTATGGGGAATTTCCGGCTTTCATAAATAAATATTTGTATTTGGAGCTTTTTTGAAACATTTAGTCACAGGTCTGTGACTCACAATTTGTAGAATACAGCTGGGATCAGGAAATGCAGGCTTCTGAGCGCTGTCCAGGGTACTGTACTCTGCTGACAATCATGGACTAAATTTTAACTCCATCTCTTTCAGCAACCTACTGTATAAGCCTATCACTGTAAAGATAACAGGGTGTTCATCTATCTTACCTTAAGAAATAGCTCCAGGGTGTCACTGGCAAAAATGACAAAAAAATCTAACAAACACAAGCACAGTTACGCAAAAATAAGAAAACAAAGAATTGCTATTACCTAATGATTTAGCTGAGCTGAGCTGTATACACAGCATATTAAGTCACAAGAGGCTAAACAGATACTTTTTCTACTGACAAAACAAGATAAAGGAATAAAAGGTAATGGCAGCAAGTTGTGAGGCTAATGTGCCTTTTAATACTGTACTAGACAATTTCAGTTTTTTTTTCAATTATTTCCATACTTTGACAAAAGGATATTAAGTCAAATAAAACACATTGTCTTCCCAACCACATATTGAAAGAACTGGGATTCACTCATTTGCTAAGACTCAATATTGTTTTTTTTTTTTAAATGTATGTCACTTTCTATCATAATTTCCCCTCACATTTATTATATCATTATACAGGGTATAACTAGTACTGTATATATCTCTATCTTCTGCAGATGTGAATTTCGTTATATTTAATCAGCATACATTTGACTTTTCAGGATGAATGGAAAAGATCAATTCATGCATATTTTGTTCCTTTCACTAAAGAAAAATATAAATAAAAGAAATAAATTAGGGGTAAAGTTCCAATATACATTGAAATAAAACACAATCTACCCTCTACCCTCAATCTCCCCTGTATATTGTACAAACTGCTTTAATAACTAGTATGAAGGGGATATGACAGCAGCAAAGAATACAAATTCAAGTCTCAATCAATCACTTTTAATGTTTGCTTATTTCCTGAGGAAACATTTGTTTCTTAAAATAAACACAACAAAATAGCCACTATGTCTGAAATCACCTCTCACAAAAAATCATTTAAAAAGCTTTATAAATATCAAACACTTCAAATATTGTTTTCTTACAACTACTGAAGAAGAGCATCTTTACAACTGAAGTTCAGGATACATGTATACTGTACTGTAGTTAACATGGACTTAGAAAACATACTATAGGTCTCATTTGTTATAACTTGTTATATAGTTCTTTTGAACAAGCAATACCAGCAAATTGATATAAATTCAGAATATGATATGGTAAATTTAGATTTTCAGAAGTGTGATAAAAATTCTCATTAAAGATTAATTCTAAAAATACAAGTGGCAAGTATTCAGGGAAACACATTTTCTTGGATTAAGAGTCTGTTGAAATATTGACTTAATGAGTGGAATACCACAGGGACCTTTATTCGGATTAATGCTCTTCCTGATTTATTTAAAATATCTTCATTTGGTAAAATGATTAAGCTAGTCATATTTGCACAATGCCAAATTAAGAGAATTAGCAAACATTGTAGAAGGTGGAAATTCAAAAACATTTAGGCATACTTCATATGTGGGATCTTAACATTGTTTAAATTACATTGTTTCTTGTAGACAAATGCAGAATGTTTAATAAGCAGATAATAAAACCCATACATGATCAATATGGGAAACACTGAACATGAAATATAAATGTTTTCAAGAAAAGATAAAGACATGTTTAAGCATTTATGTTATCCATTTTAAATAATGTGAGTTCAAAATGAAGAATTTAAATCAATGAATGCTATTTTAAAACTGTAACTGTAATGTGTTAGTAAAACTTCATTTAAGTTACTATGCAGAAAAAAAATGTTGCTGCTCTGGAATCAGTCTATAGAAGAGCAACCATGTACAGCATATTACCAGACTCAAAGGAATGTTCTACACTGACAGACTAGAACAGTATGAGAGGACACGATTCAAGTATTCAGAATCTTCCAAGGCACTGAAACAGTCAATTCAGTGGACTTTTTCAAAATCAATGACGAAACACAAACCACAGGACTTGACTGAAAACGAGGGATTGTGTTTCTGAAACTGAGAATACCGTACCTACCGTATTTACTGAAAGGGTTGTTGGAGTATGGAACATGATACACAGCTATTATTTTCAGTTTCTAAAACATTGCTTCTCAATCAAAAGAGGTAGATGGGCCTGCCCAACAACTAATTTGCAAACATTCTTACAGTATATTCTCATGATCCCTGAACTGAAGCAGTGCTTTATGTACTGTATATCTCTTTAAAAAATTGTTTCCTAATAATAACAACACAACCTAAATGCAAAACGCAACATTAAACACAACATAAAATTATACATTAAAACCCCATGGAAAAGTATTGTATTCCTAGCCAACACAGACATTTTTCATCACCAAGATTCCGGATTTGTCCAAATTATTTTGGAAGAGTTCTTGTATGAAAGAGTTAGTCAATAACAAACCCTAAAAACCAGCGAAAGGACAACATGTGTACCTTAACTGGGGCCTTGTTAAAGTAATTTGACAGATTAAAACACAGAATACAGAAATGTCATAGAAATATAAAGTGAATAACGTATAGCAGTAGAGAAAAGATTAAATGTTTATCCCTCAGAAACTCTCCCGGTGATATCAAACTTATTTTCATTATCTGCTGCATTCTAGATGCTTTTTAGCTGTTTTAGTACCAGGGTAGAAGGCGCGAAACACTATACAATCAGATGAAATCTATCAATATTGCAATGGCCAAACTATTGTAGTCTTGGATTTTGGATTAGTTCCAGATGGACATTTACCTCAGTGATAATAATCTACCTCCCCTGACCTTGAAAGGATGAACAAAGCAGGGGAAAACAAGGTATTAGCCGGCACTATCACATCAACAGGGTCTGGACAAATCTACAAACTCAGACTTTCATTAGACTCTATCTTTAGACTTTGGTAATTTAATTTGCCAATGCAATTTGATAGAAAGAAGCATGTTAATGTTTCTGCCGCTCCTTTCCTAAACCACAGCCAATAAACCTGTTGTAATAAAAGTGTGTCTAAAAGCTTTGTTCCTGGGCTGACGACACTGACATCATTTCTATGGATTTATTGCTCCTGTAATATATGGGTCGCCACTGATATTAATAGGTATCATTTCCATAGAAAACCTAATGTATGGTATGGATGCACTTTTCATCTAGACATTTAGCATACAGTACTGTACATACAAGTTATTTTCTATTGTTGATAATGAACAAGGAACACAAAGTCACCCATCAGTTTCTGTGATGTAAAAGAGCAATTCTTTCATGAATGTACCATCATCACTGTGGATATGTTAACTGTCTCAATACAAACACGGATCTACTCGTGCTACAGTGAATATCAAATAGGTTGACTTGAATACTCTGAGACACTACATTAATTGAAACTGATTTTGTAGGCAATCACCAAATGAAAAAAACTGCATTATGTACTATGTACTAAAGTAAGTTCCCAATGTCGTCTGGGAACGCTGCTATCATTGCTTCATATTTACAGCAATTCCTGTATTTAACAAAGCATAAAGAACAGAATTTTCAGAATTTTAAAAAGAGCTCTACTACACCATTAACAGACTACATTTTACACCATTTAAATATTTCACTATTCCATGTTATTTTTTGCCCTTCTAACTAGAATAACTATACGTCTCACGGTAAATTAAAGGAGAGCTTTTAGAAGAAAGGGTCCAATGAATGGCTGATTTCAATACAGTTAATACAAGACTAATATTTGCTTCAGATGCCTCCCTGATTTTATTTGTAAGGCAAAAACATTCAGTGAATAATAAACTAATGTTCTTCCTGAGTGTCGAGACTCATTCTTCCTTGCTTCCCACCCCATCTTAACTACCCTCTTTTTTGCTCTCCCATGTTTTATTGCCTGCTGGTTTCCCTCCCTCCCTGACCTCTGTAGAAGGCTCCACAGCCCAAACATTGTGTCTCTTTTCTTTTCCTTTCAGCGTGGAATAAGCTTTTACCTGTTCCTGAACAATAAACTCATTCCCAATATGCAGCAGCTTCAGAATGTGATCCAAAATAAAACAAGTCTGAACATGATACAAATAAAAGAAAAAAGAAGGTGGCATACTGTACAGTATGTATCTGTTATTCACAGAGTCATATTTAAGAGCGATTTTTGTAAAAGTTAAGTGAAAGGGCAAACACAAGACCCGACGGGTCCTAGCAAAACCCATAAAATGAGGGGGTCAGGGTGCCCCTACTGTAGATTATTTGTCAAGAAATACAGAAAGAGTCAGAAGAATATGGGTTGTCAGTTGAGAGAAGACCGGTACAATGATATCTGACCAGCTAGAACAGGAGTTCCACATCCTGGCCATGGTGGACCTCACCTCTGTATGCTCCAAACACTTTGCACTATGGTTATGCCAAACACATATATGTCAAACGCAGTACAGTATATGGGAATGTACTGTATAAGTAAAATGACTGTTAAAAATGGCAACACATACCACTGATACCAAGTCTCTGGCAGAAACAGGAGAATTCTCAACTTGCAGGTCATGGTCTGTCTGAGCCAGCAAGTTGATGCTTTGGTCATGGGTATCTTCAGGAAATCTGCATTTCACAATCATGGAGGGGTGGACTTTGCTTATCCTGGCATACGAAGGTGAATGGAAGATGTTTGTTTGCCTGTTCACGTCCTCCAAGTCTGTCTTCTTGGTGCCTTCGGCATGCTGATAAACTATGACGGGCCTCACGGGCTTGTGCTGATGTATCGTCAGGAAATGGTCATGATCTCCAGAAAAGCCGCCTGAAAAGAAAGAAAATTGAAATTTGTTGAAATGTGACTTAGATTTTTACATTTCGGGATACTGTATGTTAGGAGCCCTGGGCGATACCTGCATAGTTTGTTTGCTCTCCTCATGATCTCTGCCCTGGAGGACACCCATGCAAACATGGGAGAACATACAAACTCCACAGAGATAGAACTGCAGGAATTGGAGCCAGGATCCTACTGTATCACCACAAGGCATGTATGCTAACCACTGGGCTACCATGCCACCTAGGATCAGTATCAAAAGATTAAAATTGGGAACATGTTCCAGACTTTTTCAATATTAAAAAAAAAATTAAACATCATCGTAGGCAATTAATTTCAGTAACAAAGTTGACTTTCTTCTGTAGGTTTGCTGGTAGTTAATCTCCAACATTGTCTTTCAGCTGCTTAGACCACTTGGCTTCTCTGTGACTTTGATTTATTACACACTTTTTCAATTAATTTGCGCAGCCTCAGGAGAGAAACAGATTCCACATTGCAGTGTACCGTCTTTTTAACTCTGTAGACGGACCATATGGTGAGCTCTTAAAAACATGTTCTGGAGAGCAACAATGTGTGTGCAGGTTCGCATTGCCATCCTTAGGCTTATGAAAAATCGTGGTGTCAAATATACCATTCAAATTAAAGAAATGAACAAATGTGGAAAAGGTGCAGTGCTGTCCTTCTATAGCCATTGGTGCATTTTCAACAACGACTTAGTCAGAATCGCTGTGATTCGGAGTCTAACCTGGCAGAGCATGGGTACAACGCAGGATACACCCTGGATGGGTTGCCTGTCCATTGCAGGGGACACTCACTGTCATACATGGGTCAGTTCTAAGAAACCAATTAGCATACAGCAGATAGCATGTTTGTAGGCTGTGGGAGGTAACCAGAGAACCCACTCAAAACCAACTGGCCATAACGAGAATATTAAGATGGACGTTTACTCTCTTTATACCCAAAACAATTAATGTTGTTAATTTTTCATCACTCAGAAGCCTTCATCAGGGCATACTGTACACACTCATTACATCTAACCCATTAAGATATTCTGTATGTAGGGAACATTTAATCAATGCTAACCGCAGCACTGCCTTACTGCTTAAGACTACGTATTTTCCAAATTAAGTTTTAGAAGTATATAAAGTATGTAGAGTATTATGAATGTAATCTGTAAACAAAAGCAAACCAGCCCATCTGGTTTATGTAAATGTTATCAATGTTTCTTTTCAATATACTGTATGTAGTATTTCCAAGTACTGGATTGGAGGTAGTGTTATTTTTATATTCTTTGGAACAAATATTCCAAAGAAAAACATATGCATATCTTTAAGGCAAGAAACGATTTAAAAGATAGATGTTCTGGATGAAAGAACTTTCATTGTGTAGGCGTGGAAAAATGTTCCATTCTTCACTTCAGAAGAACAACTACTGTACATGGTCAATAAATAAAACTGTAGATTTTCTTATTGCTGTCCTATGGTAATAAAACCTCTTTAATGGCATTTTAGGTCACTTTTATTGATTTTATAGATATTTGTTATCACATGTTAAATGGGTACATTCCGCAAAGCTTAATATGTGAAGCTGTTGGAGCTTTATTAAAATATTGATATCTTCTCCTCTTATCCTTTTGAAGTGACATTTAAGAAATATCACAAACCAGACATCATCAGGGTCTTTTGCTCAGATCCACTAATAAAAACCTTTTTTTTAATGCAAAGAGCTCTGCCTTTAGAAGCATTCTGTTTATCTGACCTCTTATCAGTTTCTGCAAAGAGCAGGGTGCCTTTGTAAACAAAACAAGATCTCTATGAGAGCTTTCTGTGGTATTTCTATTTAATTAACTCATTCATTTGGCCTACAGCCATGCAAGCTGGTCTTCCTTCGTATTGTGCACAGTAAAATAGAAGATTCAGAACTAGATCGTCACAGAACGATGTTTAAAAAAAATCCATTATCTGACTTCTAAGGTTACTTTCACAATACCAGTGTCAATCATGGAGACAGTACTATCAGAGCAAAAGAGACTGTCCATAACTATAAAGACATCATTCTTAAGTACGCCTTAAGACATGCCCCTTTACCCTCACATCAATGACAATGGAAATTTCTCAACACAGTTCAACTTACATTCAAAATGATTTAATTTACCTTCGCTTCATAGATTACAAATAATTGAGACAACCTAAAGGAAGATTACATTTTTTTTGCTTTAATTAATAATAACAAACTGCTTATTCAATATATACCCATTCCATTGATTTGTTTAATTCATAGGAATATGGCTAATCCACATTCCTCTTTAGGACTGTAGATATGGACAAGTCATCTAAACTTGTCTGGAATGTGCTATGCCATTCAACTATTGTTAATACCTTCATGGACTTTATTTTGGAAGATGTGAATCAGATGTTATGCAGGTTATGGGACCACATTACAGTGTCACGGAACTCTCCAAAACAATTTTTTTTCTGCCAGAATTTACCCTTTGTGAAATCTCTATCCTTTTAAAAAATAGTTAATTTGTTGTCCCTTCCTTGATGTGTGGAGTAGGATATCACAATGTACATCAAGGACTTAGAAAAAGGGATGCCATATGATGCATAAAATGTCTTTTGAAAGTAATTTAACACATCACTGCTTCAAATATAAATAAAGATGCGTATTCAGACAATACGATGCAGATAATCAAGTGTACTGTACGTACTTGCAGTATGTGTCTTGTTGCTCCCTGACAGGAAAGGATTACATGCTGACCTGAAATGAACACTGGTCTATAAACATACTGTACATCCTAAAGAAAGGCTTTCTCAGATCCAGCTGATTTAAACACTATTATTACCTTTGCCTTGTCTTTTCTTTGTGTATCATGATCTGGCGAAACCAAAAGCAAACCCATATTGATAAACATATTGTTCCCTGCTGCATTCTTTTTTTCAGAAATTGAGGAATGAACACTCTGGGAGACACTGCGACTGAATGAAGTTCGTTGGTCTCCATGAAAACATAAATCAAGAGGGCATTAAAACACAACAGATGCTTTTTATTCTAACACTCATTTGTTGAGTTTTTAATGCCATCATTAAATTTTATAAGGTTGTAAGATTTTTCTAAGAGACATTATTAAATGTTTGCTAAGACATTAATTTAAAGTATCACTGGTAGCAAAAGAAAGTATCACTGGTAGCAAAAGATTGTACGTAAAAGTATATTAAACTGGCAAGACATCATTTTGAGGACACACATATCTTGCACTAGCTAAGGTTAAAGACGAACGACTGATAAATGTTAAGACCCAATTTTAGTTTAAAGTTTCTGCAGATTAAAGGAAAACTAGATGTTAATCCTTTCTGAAGTGAAAGTGAGGAAAACATGACTTCTGACAAGTCCTATTTTCATATACTGTATATAAAAAGTGGAAACGTAGGGCCAATGAATACTGAGGTTAATTTGTTCTTGGAAATGTCCTAAAGATGAAATAACTGTCTCTGCAACATAATAGCTGCATTGTTGTTGTTGAGTGCCATCGAGTCAGTGTAAACTCATGGCGACCCTATGGATAGGTCCCCTGTCACTGTCCATGGAGTCTTCATGGCAGGATACGGAAGTAGATTACCAGACATTTCTTCCACACAGATACCACCAACACCCCCACCCCCCATACTGCTGCTGCCCAGTATGGGTTATTAGAGAACCTTGCGCCCGACGTGGGACACGAACCCACTACCCTGAGATTCTGTCTCATGCTCTACTAACAGAGCTAGTCAGGGAACACAATAGCTGCCTTACCTTTTGCAAATTATGCAGTACAGATTAAATGCACCTATTCTATTAAAGAACCACAGTGAAGCAACAAAACAAAAGACAAGAAGCACTTTCCAAAGGCACACATTTGTATTCTACATTCAGCATCTTGCATGGAAATAATAGCAAGTCCACATGACCTCTTGCCTGACACCCATGGGAGGGAGGTCAGACTCTGAAAACAAAACTTTTTTTTTTCTGCTGCTGACAATCAAACAACAGAATACACAATTGTCAAAACAGGCATGTTTGTGTCTCGGTAACAATCTAAGCAAAGTTTGCTTAGTAGTTTGTTTGGTCAGGCAGCTAAAAAAGAGGATTTGCGCTTTCAATGGTGCAGCAATGAAAAGGCTTTCTAAAGAGTCACAATACCTCTGTGTATTATGGCTCTGTGAGCTGCATCATATGCAAAGCCCAGTCATAATGCAGAGAATGCAGACTCAGATGAGAACTTGAACCGAGATAATAAATTATTTTCAGGCAACTGTAGTTATATTGATGATCTATCCTGCAAAAACGTACAGATAAGTTCAGATAGAAAATGTACAGATAGGAAGCAATAAACTGTAAGCATTTGGACACAGAACTATTTTAAAAAATGTGGCATTTCAATATTACAACATTTACTGTTTTAGTCATCCTTCCTTCCTATTCAAAGAAATAACAAGTGAAAAATTAACACCAAAGCCTGTAATAACAGTATACAAGGATACTTTCTGAGGGTATTTTACACATTTAATTTGAAACATTCCAGATTTTACATAACTGCATTTAACAATCATGTCCCTAAATTATTTTTCCATTAAGTATTTTAAATGTTTTGAGCTAATACTCATAGCTACATTCATGCTACCTTTATATGGTTCTGGCCTAGAGAGTTTTCTAATCCACTCTAATCATTAACCCATTATAGATTAATCCATATTAATCTATAATAACTAGTTTCCAGACATCAAGGACTTATTTTAAACTCAAACTGTTGGGTATGTTTTATGCACAATGCTACTGTACATTCCCTCTCATAAATGGTCGGATTTAGGAGAAGATCATAACCAAACATGTATGCCAACTGAAATAAAACTGTGACCTAAATATTAATATACTGTACTATGATATTAGAAATCCCGTTTGTGAGGATTATTTTACATAGGGATATAATATTACAACTGTGTACCATTTGTGAACAATATTATACTATTATACACTATTATAAAGAGGCTCAATGTAGATGTTTCCAATGTCACCAATTTCTGTTATTTTAATTATCATAGTGGTTTAACCTGATTTAGCTCCTACTATTTGTTTAAATATTTTAAGGATTGAATGCTGTACAAAAAAGGAAAAGGTTGCATTTTGTTTATTAAAAGCTGGGTTTGTTAACAGAAGGTACAGTGTATCCTCATACATTTTAAGGACGGACTAGAATTAGTCCATGTTGATAACAGAAACGGGGCATGAATTACATTAAATACACAGCAATCTAGTCTAACGAGGTGTTTATTCTTCGATATAGATAATGTACCCTAGTATTTAATCCTGCTTTCGATAATATACATTGTACCTAGGTAATAAGTGCTTGTTTTATTGATTTACTGATTGGTTGCCAGACCTACAAACACGGTACTTCTACTGAAATGACTGAATTGGAAACCTTTCTCCTTCTGAGGAAGCTGCTAAGCACGTTTTCTCCCCGGCGACAGTGCTGTGTACAGACGGTCGCTGGCCTTGGTTCTGAAATGCTCAACAACCACGGACTTGAACCGGATTGGAAATAAGGATTTGATTGGCAACTGCAATCACCATTACTATTAATCAAAATACGCAAACTGTGGCTTTCTTCCTGATGTGGCTTTAACACTGGGCGGGATATCCTTCATTTCGTCTCGAAATTACAAACCATATACTAAATCGTTAAAGCCAATTAAAATAAAAATAAATTAATGTAGACAGGTTGATTGATTCGCAATAAACAGATACACGAACACAGTTTCACACAAAACTTCAATTTCGTAAACCAATTCCTAAAATGTAAAAATTCACCGCCTCCGCGAATTCTGTATACCCTCAAAATGCGACAACAATCTGCAGGTATTTCAGCGCATGAATTGAAACTTCACTATTATTAATGCAAATGTTTTTCTATCAAGTAACACCTGCTTTAAATCACTGGGTTTTTTTTTTGCATTTGGTAAAATAACCAGTTTAAAATTGTGGTCGGAGATGAGATACCAATCAATAAGGTTGTACACACCACCTATATCCGAAATAAATGCCATATGCGAGCTCGCGGAAACACGATTAAATCTTTTACACCTTCGCGCGTTCTTAATTTTTAATACTTACCAACAGTCTTTAGTAGAAATAGCGCGTAAACAACAATCTGGAACTCGCTTCTTCCTTGCATATTTCTGAGCCGTTGAGTCGTCAAACGTTCACATTAAAAACAGCTTTCAGAATGGTTTACTTTTCCCAATTACAATAATACGGAATGGTACGATTGTAGTCCTACAGTAGGTACTCTCTAAAGAATTTTCCGGTTATCCTAGCGCAACAATATTTTGCAATGGCGATTCTGCTTTACATCAGTCATCTCAATTTACCGTAGCTGAGCTGGCGCAGTTACTTTGCGAGAGTAGCGGTGGAGAGCTGATGCATAATTAATATGGGTAGTCTTCCGATGACACCCATTCCAAGATTCCACCAAATTCAGCCTTCTTGGGGCTCGAGAGTGCAAACGTGTGATCTGTTCGTGTTATCTCGTTTTCAGGAATGCAATTTACGTGTACCAACATCGTGAGATTTCACTGACCTATTACTAGTAGTAGTTTCTCTTAAAGGGAAAAGAAATAAAAATATTGGCTCAGATTTCTTAAGACAAATATTTTTTTAAGAACTAAAACTAATCTTAAACTAATCGATTAAGTAAAATGCAGACAACTGGATATGTTTATTATTTTTTGGTAGCATGTTTAATTATATGCTCGGTACTAAACGGCATTTTATGTGAAAGCTATCGCTATATTGCATCTGAAAAAATAATCATCTTGCCTTACACCTTGAGCCTCCTGGTGGAGACTGGTTTGCTCTTCCAATAACCCTCTAAGGATTAAGCGGTTTTTGAAAATGGATGCTTAATAAATTATTAGCCGTGGATACGGTATAAAGTACTGTGTAATTTATTGTATATACACCTACAAGACATGTATATAGATGTATATATCCAGTCCAAATATTCAGTTTCATTATACAGATGGATATTAATGGGTTTCATATTAAATAATTAAACAATACTAAATAATGAATGACATTTTAATATTGCTGGTAATGGGTAAAGTTGTTGCTAAAGTTACTCTAATGGTTTAGGCATGGTATTAGTCTACTGTATTTTTTTACTGTATTTATCAGCTGGATCACAGTGAACCAAGGCTGGCTTATGGTCAATAATCAATATTTATGCGATGGTCCTGATAACCATGTCATTAATGGCAAGACCATTATTGAAAAGAATGAAATGGTGGTATTAGGTGAAAATGTTTTTTTTGTTAATAATTCAGCCTTCCTGTGGATTAATTACAATAGAATTCATAAATTGATAATGATGCACTGCCTCAGAATTCTAGGAAGACCTTTTTTTGCATTTGGACTCTGAAGCTTGACATTCATTTATTTGTATAGCAGAGGAGATACAGTACTTTTTTTGGTTTTCATGTTGTCTTTCAATTTGCACTTTGGGAATTCAGGGTAATATCTCTTTCAACCATGCCATAAGTAGCTAACTTTAAGAAATCATTAATATTCATAGAGGGCAAATTCTTACCCAAGTCTGAATATTACTGTACATCCACATTGAATTCCATCTGAATATTACGTCAGCATTGAATGATGTTCATTTGTTGTGTATGCATTTGTCCTGTGTCCATCCATCCATTTTCTAATCTCTTCTTCCTATTATGGGTCCCAGGAGATCCAGAGTCTATCCTGGCAAGGAGGCAGGGTAAACCCAGTCCATCATAGGGGAGACAGACCCAAACCTACACACTCACACCTAGTGACAATTTTCCCAGAACTCAATTAACCTACCAGTAGGTTTTTGGACTGCGGGAGGAAACCCACACAAACATACAGTACCAACTTCACACAGATAGCCTCCCAGGTCTGGACTTGAACCCACGGTCCCAGCGCTGTGAGACAGCAATGCTGACCACTGCACCACAATTCCACTTTGTCCTGCGTTACCATGGAATCTAATTGCCAATTTAATTTATAGATCTACTGTATCTCCAAGGTTAGACTCAGCAAATGTCAGATCAGAATGGCTATTAGCTATAACTCTCATGGGGTTAAGACCACTTCATTCCCAATATTGAAGACCAGCACCATCTACTCAATGTTCAGATCTGGTGGCAGAGCCACAGGTAACGAACAATGTATGAAATCTGAATTGTCTGAAAGGATTTGACAGTGTGTTATGAGCATTAATGGTGAATTAATAAAAGAGCTATTAAAAGTGGCACCTGTTTAATCTGTTCAATTAAAAGTGCAAATGTGAGAATATATGCAGTCTGTATTTCATTAATGAGAAGTATGGTGATGATTTGTAAACTGGTAATAGTGTTCTACTGTCAGTTTTATACAGGAAGGAATCTTATGTATTTAAGCCTGTATTTTCTTCACAATTCTACCTTTGTCTTTCATTGCTAAAGGTACAGAAAACCTTTAGTTACAGTACAGTATATCTCAGTATTTGGATGTAATATCATAGCAGTGGCTATGCTTACAGTTCTCTCACTTGGACAGGGGAAAATGGGAAGCAGCCGCTCTTAACTAAATGTTGTATTATTTAAGCAAGAACTAGTCCATCTCATTGAGCAATCAAGTATGACCCTCATTCTTTTTGCTATCACTCAAAACGCATGAACCACGGCTGTCTCACAACTGCTAAACCAAAGGGTGGAAAAAAATCATGATCATTCTTGCTGTTCTGTCATCTGCTTGACATCCTGCATCCTGTATTATTTCCCTTGTTAACGTTGCACTCAGAGCCAGGCGTGGGCTGTATCAGAATCTTGTCGTATTAGAATTAATCACACTAATATTCATAATATCCAAGTTGAATATTATGTCTAGAGTCAAATCAATAAAGCTTTACTATCTAATGAACTAAGAGTTCCCAGAGGCTGCAAGTATATTATGATCTTGAAAATCATTAATGTTAAAATAACCTCTAAATGTTGTAATTCTGAAAGGTGAACCATCTTCCCATTTTCCACTTCCTGGCTGAGGGCTGCAGGTTTGCTTCAAGAATTTGCCTGAATTTTGAATCATTCAATTCCCTTCTATCCTGACAAGTGCTCCAGTCCCACCTGAAGAGAAACACCCCCACAGCAGGATGCTGCCATCACCGTGCTTTACTGTAGGAATGGTGTTCTTTGGATGGTAAGATGTATTTGGGTTTTCACCAGACATACCTTTTGCATACTGGCCAAAAAAATTGAGGTGCTTTTAGGTCTTTAAGGTGCTTTTTAGCAAAACATAAACAAGACTTGATGTGGCTTTTTTCTTGGCACCCTCCCATACAAGCCAAATTTGTGGAGAGCTTGTGAAATTGCTGTCACATGCACACAATCACCAGCCTTTGCCATAAAGGCCTGTATCTCATTCAAAGTTGCCATCGGCCTCTTGGTAGCCTCTCTGAGCAGTCTCCTTCTTGCTCGGTCATCCAGTTTGGAGGGACGGCCTAAACTAGGCAAGGTCTGGGTGGTGCCATACGCCTTCCACTTCTTAATGATGGTCTTGACTGTGCTCCATGGGATACATAAAGCCTTTGAAACCGTTTTATACCCATCTCCTGACTTTCCACAACTTTATCTCAAAGTTTTTTCTGAAAGCACCTTTCCGCCCATAGTGGCTTCTTTGCTTTGAAATGCACTTCCAAGCAATGGAATCCTCTAGAAAATACTACTTTTATTCTGAACTAATCAAAATCACGACAATTGACCACAGGGAGCCAATTAGTTTGTTGTGTGATCTGTAAGGTGATTGGTTATACCTCAGAAGGTTTACAAAGGCAATTGTAAGGGGGGTGTTCACTTATCCAAACTGTCAGTTTTATACAGGAGGGAATCTTATGTATTTAAGGCTGTATTTTCTTCACAATTCTACCTTTGTCTTTCATTGCTAAAGGTACAGAAAACCTTTAGTTACAGTACAGTATATCTCAGTATTTGGATGTAATATCATAGCAGTTTGTTGTGTGATCTGTAAGGTGATTGGTTATACCTCAGAAGGTTTACAAATGCAATTGTAAGGGGGGTGTTCACTTATCCAAACTGTCAGTTTTATACAGGAGGGAATCTTATGTATTTAAGGCTGTATTCACTTATATAAGTGTTCACTTATCCAAACAAGGTATTTTACTGTTGTAAAATTAATTAATTTTCAGAATGTTTTAGAATGTTATTTTCACTTGGCTAATGTGGGTTACTGTGCATAAATAAAGATGGAACAAGCCTAATTTAGTTTGTTTTTATTTTCAGAGTGTCATACAACAAAAGGTACATATTTTGAAAGGGGGTGTTGACTTTCTATACTCACTGCAAATGAGTTGAATGGCCTCTTCTCGTTTATAACTGTTCTGATGTTTTCTACACTCTAATGAATCCTTTGGCGGGTTCGGGAGGTCTGGGGAAAAGCAGGTCTGAGATTTCTTTTGTGCCTCTTGGGCATAGAGGCAAGTGAGAATTAATGGAGAAACTAAAAGGTTTCATTGCATTATTTTTTATGTGCCAATGAAAAGGATTATGGCCTTGTTTTCACATTGCTCTTTTCATTGATGTTTATAATAGCATTTGCTGTTATAAAAATTCAGCTGCTACTGTATTAGTGTCCGTTATTAACGTGAAAAAGAAAGAAGGGGTATCATCCATATTCCCCACCCTTCACCCCGTTTCTTCAAATTTATGATTGCACCATATACCTATTACAATTGAGAGTGTTAGAGTGACCCCTAATGGGAAGAAGCAGAGATGCATCTATCTGTTGCATGACGAGTATCATTTTTCAAGACCAAGACCATTTTCATAATGTTGCAATGTAGCAGAGAGAGAATTCAATTTAATACTAGAAGAGAGATGATTATGATAGCATGAGGGAATAGACCAGTTTGTACCTCAGAATTAGAACAAACAGAAAAATAAAATGTAAGGTTTTTTTAAGTCAAAGGAGGCGCATTTAGCAAAAAAAGCAGAACAAAAAAAACATCAGAATAATGCTTTATAAACATGTCAAAAACTAAATCAGATACCTCTTTGGGGAGCTTTGGTAAAGGCTATAAAGTGTACAGGGCCATTCTCAGCATTACACTTATAAAACTATTTTAAATATTAAATGGTTTGTATTAACCGTTTCTTTGCAGATATTGAGGTGCTTTTGGGGGTCGTTATCTTGTTGGTTTTGGGCCACAATGTCCTGGTAATGTTCCGTTCTGCATCTGCATTGTACTTTTGACACCAAACTCACTGTTAGCATGAGTAGCCGAGGTACAATACTCTATTTTTGTCTCATCTGACCATAGCACTCGGTTCCAATCTAAGTGCCAATGCTGTTTAGCAAACTCCAGGAGCTTACATATTGCTTTCTCTCAATTTTTTTCTTTAAAAAAATTCTTAAATCCTAATATAGTTTACTTACTGTATGTGTTCTACCAGACAAGTTCAGCACTGTTTCAGTGGTTTTAAAATTCTTAACTATTGCTCGAATAGTGGTAAGTGGTATACTTCCTATTTTAGTTCAGGTGGGTAGCTGCGTCAGCATGCGTCGGCTGCAAAGGAACAAGTACCAGGGTTATTCCATGCTGAAAAGAGAAGAAAGAAAACACAACATTTCGGCTGTGGAGCCTTCTTTGTGTGTGACACCCCTTAGAAGTGTGACACCCGAAGAAGGGTCTACAGCTGAAACATTTTCTCTCTTCTCTTTTCAGCATGGAATAAACCTATAACTTACTATTTTATTTTATATGCTGATTTGTGAAGGTCAACAACCATTCGCCTCTTTTCATTTGTGAGTTATTTTCCTTTGCCTATGTTATTGGATGATGTAAATAAAGGAATTTGTATGTGTTACTTAATTTCTATACCCCAGTGAAACAGGAAGCCATGAAAGACCACAATATAGTTCCTTAAGTCTGAGATGAACATGAAAAGGTAATGTTAACGCAGAATTTATTTTGATTGTATTTATAAAAATCTTTAGGGGTGCCAATAGTTTTGACACCTATGTTTATGAGAAATAAAATTATTATTTAACAAAAAACTTTATCTCAGTGCAATTGCATTAGAACACAAGAATATAGATTTTCATATTTCTGAACATACAGTAAACCACAAGGTTATAGTGTCATTTATTTTATATAACGTTTTTCACATTTTTATCAAGGGTGTCAATACAGGTGACTGTACATTTTGTTAATTACACTTTTATCGAACAGTTTTATATAACACAATATTGGCTTTGAGTGTATGTACAATCTAATTTTAGCATATATTTTAATTGAGCTGTCTCGTACAATGTTAGATATACAGTATAATTCTATTGTCAGCCCAGAAGGCATAGAACACCTCTTAAGGTATTATGTTTACACTAGCTGTTCCAGACAGCACACTCAGATAGCACACTAAAAGCAGAAATGTTTAGATTAAAAATGAATGATCCACTTAAAATTTAATATTTTTTATTGTGATGCACATCTTCCCTTAATGCACAGAATCCCCTGGGTAACTAGAGTGAAATCGATGAATAGATTTTGTGTAATATAAATGCCATTTGGGTTCATGTTCCTCACTGTGGTACATTTGAGACAGATTAGCAGCTCCTCATAAAATTAGGCTTGGTCCATCTCCTAAAAACTCTGGTTAATAACATTTCAGGCTCCTTTCTCATATTTATGCAAGTTCAATTAGCTTAAAATACAATATATCCAAGTGAGTTTAACTCAGTGGAGGTATTTCTGCTGTTTGTATATAACTTAATGAACATAAAACCCTTTTACTGTATGTCTTGCTTTAGCAGTTAGAAAATAAAACAATTAAAATTACTTTTTTTATTTAAAAAAAGGTTTTACATTAAATTATCCAATTTACATTTTAGTTACATTTTTGTGTATGTTTATTTCTAATTTCCATTCACATGTGCATCGCACATAGTCTTTGATCAGCTGTAAACAAAAAGCATTTGTTCATTATTCTTCCAAAAGTGGGTAGCATGTTCTACACTTCAGTCTAATTATACTGTATATATAAAGTAAAACTAAAACATTCTCACATTGCTTATGATCTTCAAAGCAAAGTCAGTCCTGTACTCACGATATCATGTTAAGTAAATATTAATGACACTTACTGTTCCTACATTTGAGATGTTTTATACATTCTAAAATGTAAGGTATTTCTATTTGATAGTTTTGATTTCAAAATTGCTAAATCTGACATTTACAGTATGTATCTGGTATCTGGTATCATTCAGACCAGCAAAAGACTTTCCCACTGTTAATATTCAAATGTTTCAACTCTTACCGTTTATCATTTCATACTTGGACTAGGATAACTGCAATCCTAACCAAAGGCATTAGTCTGATGTTGAATAAACCATAATAACCTTATCAGTGTGGTTATCTTACAAGGATTTTCTCATCACACTATTTTCTGTTTTTCCTATTTTTTTCTTGATTCTGATGTTAAAACATAATGAGATCTTAGATATAACTGCTGCCATGTCTTTGATTTTTCAAATGCATTCATGTACAGGAACTGCATACAGTATGCCCTAAAGTGTAAACCAAAGTTACATAAATCCACTTGTTTTCCTGTTATACTTCTGTTCTCCCACACATCCCAAACGTACAGCAATGTTCTACCTGTGATCCCCTGAGTTTAAACAATGTCTGAACATTTTCAGTCTTCTGCTTTTAGCACAGTACTTGTGCACACCGCATCCTCCCACAGTAGAGTGCATGCTGAATAAAGAGGTACTGGCTACCTGCGGTATAGAGTGTCTGCTGTCAGTTCTATTTTCAGCTCCAAGATGCAAGCGAATGTTTTCTATTTATTAGGAATAAAACCTTCAGCAACCGAATAGTCTGGAGTATGATAGCTCTTCATGAAAATATTATTGAAGCAATACGACTTGTTATGGTTTTATTCAACTAAAGGTGTCGATTTAAAATAAAAACAAATGTCTGCACAGGTGAATCACCAGATTCATCTTTTGCCAGTTAAACAGTTAATCCAGTTAACCAGATTAACCTTCCTTCCAGTATTTAAAAACACCATTTTCAATCAGTAGGTTAACGTCTAGGGCAGCATGGAGGCAAATGATTAGCGTTGCTCTGTCACAGCGCTGGGGCTCTGGGGTCAATACCTGACCTGGGCTTCGTGTGGAGTTTCTATGTTCTGCCCGCATGTTTGAGTGGATTTCTTCCGGGTGCTCCGGCTTCCTCCCACAGTCCAAAAACAGACTTGTAAATTTACTATTCCTGGTGCGTGCGTGCGCGTGTGCGTGTCTCCCTGTCTTGCAATTGGGGTCCCATCCAGGGTGTATTCTGCCTTGCACCAGTGGCTTTCTGGGATAGGCTTTGTTACCCTTTGACCCTGAATTGGAAGAAGTGGTTAGAAATGTATGATTAAAGTCTCCTGTTGGACTGTTGGCTGTCTTCAGACCGCTGGGGGGTCAAGTGCACTATGAGGTCTTGGATGAAGTTCTGGGTTTACAGGTCAGCCTATGTCCATACAGTACCAACAGCACTAAACACCAAGCAATGGCCTAAAGGACAGGATTGTGGGTACAATCAGTGAAAATGAAGTTCCTTTCAGGGTTGTTAGACCTTCTTACCTTGATCCACCTTGGTGGAGAAGCTCATCTGTTCGATAAGGAGGTTTCAGTTGGGTACGTCTCATTAGATGGTGACCTTGAGGCTGGAAGTAATATAGTTTGGAATGCCAGGGAATGCTTGATAAATCCCCAGGAGGAGTTGTAATCCTTTCTGGAGTAACATGACACACCAAGAGCATCTCTCACCAGGACAAGTGGGCACCAAGTGACTAGATGGTAATCCAGTTCAAACCAAATCTGTTTGAGAATTCAATTTCAATGAAATGTCATGCAGGATGTTATTTATAGAGACCAAGATCTAAGTTTTTTTTTTCACTTCGATATTGGAAAGGTTCTTCTTCAGACTGTCTCTGAGGTTTACATATCTATTTTTTGAAGAGGCAAGGACAGCATTGAGCAATACAGTCATAGTCAAACCAGGACATTGAGTTGTTTCAAAATAGCTTTTCCTGTCCCACATCCATAGAACAAGACACACAGGATCCACCAGAGGGCAGACAAAGTACAAAGAAATAACATTTCTATTTGAATCACATTCATTACCAGTAGAACATATTTGTCCTTGAAACTGCTTTGGTCGCCAGGAGGCCCCAAGAAGAGAATTTTCCATTTTGTTTCTTTCTCAACAGAAAACACATTAGCTAGGCAACAGCCTGTAATGTTGAAGTATTTTAGAATACACTTGGACTACCTTCAGTAGTTCACAGACTACAATTGGTTTTGACAAACTAAAATGAATTTTAATCTTTAAGCCCAGTAGTGTAGTGTGGTTCCAGAGTGGCAATATATTTTTTGTGATATTATGACCTTGTATGCAAATTGTTCAGGCTATAAGAGTTTTGGTTCTAGTGTGTTGCAGAACATCTTACGTGCTCCAGTTATAGAAACAAAGTATGTTATCTTTACATGTGACCCTCCTGTAACTAACTGAGGTTTTAGAACACTCTTGAAAACCTTGAAATCATGGCATTGAGACTTTTCTTAATCCAGAATCCTTTAAGCAATTACATTATTTAAAAAAACACACATGATACAACTCCAGCATCTCTGAACATGTGAGCATTTTTTTCATCCTAGAAGACCACTTCTTGGTATGAAATGAGAGATGGCTCCTATGTTGGTTTCAATTTAAGAAACTGAAAAATTAAATAAATCATTACATCAATATTTACTCAGCTGGCATTTTTAAATAAGATGATTCCTTCCATATCATCCAAAATCAAAATCATCCCAAATTATCAATAGCTATGCTGAAAGAGAGTGAACATTTTGCTCCAAGTTCTTAACATTATAATGTGTTTGTGACAACACCAGCTCACAAGTCACCATAATTTCCTCACTGCCAGCATGTCACTTAGTTTTCTCATATTTTAAGTGGTTTGTCTTTCATTTATCAGACCCCTCCAGAATACTAGTTCTTTCACAGTGTTCGCCTCTCAGAGATACTGCACAATATTCTTCTCCTTCATTGCTCTTCACTTGATTCTACTCACACAAGTTACCCGATCTTCTCATCAAACATGGAGTACGCAATCCGATTAACTCTGTGTTGCCCAATTCTTAAACTTCACTTCACTAAGCAAGCCCTACAACATTCAATAAGACACATCATGTGTCACCCAGTCTCAATCCTCAATAAAATCAATTCAGCTCAATTTGTTGCTCATACAGTACTCTTCTTCATGCACCAGAGCGTCACTAACAACCAGTAACGTTTTTCATCACTAACTGTATTGGCTGATCCTGTTTGACCAGGAACACCTCTGTAACCCACACTTGCACCTCTGACACAGCAGCAGCCAGAAAGAGGCTGTTATTCTCTGTCACTTCTCAGAGACCCCTGCCTGTCAGCTCACAGTAAGGTGCAGGGGTACTCGAGACTCAGCCTGTACCATCTAGTCTCCTCTCTCATCTGTAGGGACAAAGTGCACTACTATCTTGCCAAGCACAGCCTCACTTCTCCACGTACTAACACCTCCTCTTAAATCGGGTTCAGCAGAGCAACCCTGCTCCTTGGCAGCACATATCTCCTAGGCAGCTTTATTTTCTGATTAGAGTCCCCTCGTTAAAACCCATTACTTTTTATATTCATGGATTTGGAATTGGGAAATGGTTTGAAGATGAAGTTGAGTTTGAATATCTGGAATTCGCACATACCCTGGACACATCTGAACAAATCCTGCCCAATCCTCTTAAACAAGTACTTTTCCCACTCTCGTTGCCTCTCCATTTTTAAGGCACTTTTCACCTGCTCAGAAGTCTCCTCTCTTTCCAACACACCTGCTTTTATATACCAGTCAGTAAGGTGGAAATAAACAACCCGCCAGCAACGGCTAATCACCAGCGAGCAGCAGACAACTTGCTCAGCACTGCAGCATTTGAAGCTGAACACTGTTGCTCTAAGCAACACTAAAGATAGACCCTCCTTCAATTGGAGGAGGGGTTTATTCATACACAGCTATACCACTGCTGTAGTTCAGGTGGGTAGCTGTGTCACACCTGAAGAAGGCTCCACGGCCGAAACATTGTGTTCTCTTTCTTCTTTTTTTCAGCATGGAATAAACCTATTACTTGTTCCTATACCACTGCTGGATCATTATAGGGTACATTAAAACAGCCAGGTTGGTTGTTGGCAGTCCATGTGGAAAAATGGCTTGTAAAAATCTAGCTAATATAAAATCAGGTGATTCAACAAAGATAACTTTATTTTTGTAAATATGCATATACTGTACCACAAACCATTACTATTGCATGAAAAATAACCTAATACAATACTCTCACCTATAAATGCTGTCATTCAATGCTAGATGTAGAGTATGAAAAATGCAGAACATTAAAAAAAGCCATTAATCAGAAGAATTCAAATGGAAAAATCTCTTATCAGTGTAAAGCTATATTACTCTAAATATAAGGAGTATGTACTCATGATTCAGAATTAACTATTTCACAATCATAATAAATCATAATAAACCATCTTAAACGCAATACAGTGCCAATTCAGTTATCAGCAGGAAAACAAAATTTAAAAATGCGTACTTTCAGAACATATAAAAACCACATATTTGACACATTATTTACATTATTCTTGTAAAGTATTTAAACATTTGCTAAATGGTCACATAACAAAATTCAAGATTACCATAACACAAGCAGTTTTCCTAATCACAAACTCCCAAAGGCAGGCTAGTATTCTGCAGTACTGTACAGCTCCGTGTACTTGGGAGGGCTTTGTTCAAGACTAAAAATAATTGAGGGTCTTTTGATTTGACAGTACATAGTCATTGACATCACCATCCCAATGAACTGGAAAAAAGTAAAAGGAGCTTGTTAGTCAAAGCATATTGAAAATTACATACAGTACAGTACTATACCCAAGTCAAATTATATAATATGTGTGATTAACATTAATTTAGTATAGGAGATATCTCACTATAATACAATAATGATCAGACCTTAACGTTTGGAAGGTATTAACTTATTGAAGAAGACCTGTTTGTTCCTGAACACAAAGAACATATGTCAGACAAAAACCTTATCAGGTTTTTAATGTTTGACCTCTCTGTACTATGCATACAGGTGGTCTGAAACCAAGACCAATCAGTAAGAAAGATTACTGTGCAAATTGTTGCAAATGTTTCTACTGATCAAACTAGAGACAAATTGTAGGTCAAATACAACCACCTGTAAAACTGGACATTAGCCCACGTTAACTGCTCCCATCTGGAGACAAAAGCCAACAACTGGGCTGTAAAACTCAGACTCCTTCTTACAGTAATGCAATAATTGAGAACGTTCAATACACATTTGTACCAGATATACTGTACTCCAACATGCAACTCTCAGTTTGAATGAAGCCCTGCAAATTCATTGTTTTGGACATTTTACCACCACATTACTATTAAATACAGTATGCTGTGACTCATACAAATACTGTGAATATGTAGATCACATTAATTACACATTCATTTATTGTTTCTTGGGCAATATAGAAAACACTGCAGTTTACATAAACCGTCTTTAAAATCTTTGTAATAGAAGACAGCACACTTCAAGCACAGCTTGTTTTTGCAAGTCATAGTTTTGAAGAAGATACAGAAATCAGACTAAACTGTCTTTATAGATAGACAGAGCTAACACAAACCATCAGAATGTCTAGTGTTTTTCAATTCAAATCAGTGGCTAAAAGCTGGTGAAGAGAAGGAATCTACTGCCTGTGTAGGTTCTTTATTTCTACTGAAACTTTAATGAAAAAGATTTATTAATAGTTCCTACTGTTGTAAAATTTAGGTTGGAGACAATGTTTTTTGCAACCAGATTTGAAATTGTTTTATTTGATAATCTACAAAGGCCACTAAGTGTAAGGCCCCAGTGTCCTTTAATTTGGTTCTATTATATAGTAAGGCAACTATTAAAATTAGTGGCATGAACTTTTATTGTTACTTCATAAGAATCTGCTATTTAAATACTTTCCATACCAATTCTGTTTTTCCTAGTTAAAACCATTAAATCTGTATAGGTTATAATTTTCCAGTTCATTTGTTTAAATAGAGTGTAGTATCATTTAAAATGACAGAGTCCTGATGTTGGTGAAAGAAAGGTCATTTATTACGCATGCATACGTTGGGGGGGGGTAGCTTGCCACAGCCAGTCTCGAATGGTTATAAAGTTAGTCTTTTTATACAGTGTAACAAACAAAGTATTAGCACATACATCAAATGACTTGATAACTGCAGACTCATTACTTTACGTTCTTATGCTGGTCTAACAGAAAAAAACACCTTCTCATATGGCATTTTGCCAGACCTCAGGGTTCATAAAACAGGATGCAACAAGTTCCGCATAGTCATTATGAGTAACCATGAACGGACAGCACCTGCTATGCGTTTCCTGCCGACATGCACGGAATATGCACCTTGATCTGTAGGAGATAAGTTGTTAAAAGCATTTATTCTGGATTCCTCAATACTAATAAGAAAAAATAGCTTACCGCACTGATTGCTAATCCAAAGGTTATTCCAAGAGATATATCAAACACTTTCCTCATGTAAGTGAGAACAATGGGACCACACGGCTAAAAAGAACAAACAGTTATCACTTTATATTAAACAAATGGATGGTTCTAAACATTTAGATTTGGTAACCTACTGTATACTGTATATAGATCTTAAATAATTTTAAAATTCTATAGACTTTAGGAAATGAAACCTACTGCAACTAGAGATTGCTCTTAAAACTAGGATTTACTTTTTTTTGTCTTTTTAATATTTTTTCTTTAAAAACTTGTTAAATTAAATACTGAATGAAAACATGATCATTCATGATAATTTTCATGCCAATGAAAACATAACATTAACATTTGTTTATAACCACCAATGTGTGTACTGAAGTTTAAGAACTGTTTTAAATTCACAGGTTAAAATCTTATTCCCCCCCCCCCCCCCATTCCTCTTACCAAAAACAGTAATCAAAACCATCTTAGCAAGGATGTGAAATGAACAGCAAATTTTCCCCCAATTTCACATTTGACTCAAGTTTCTATTCACTCAATCAAGCTTAACGTCAGGTATCGGAGCTCAATATTACATGATGAGCCTGCTATTTTGCAGACTGGAAAGACTTTTCTTAGATGTGGAAGGAATCATAACAGGAATGTATCTTGTTTAATCAGTACTGTGACAGCAATGAGAGGAATAATTTTACCTGTTTATACACCAGCACAGAAGAACCAGAAACATCAAGATACTTCATCATTCCCTGGAACACGTCAAACAAGTTTAAACATGAACTGTATTAGCTAAAACAGATTCAATTTAAATACAATCTTACAATAAATGGCATGACGAACATGAAGGCAGACAAAATGTATTCATTAATAAAACAACTGGATACACTGTGACTAATTTTATTGGATAAAAAGAAATATGTAACCAAATATTCCAAGAAAATATTAGGTCTCAGAAGACAACCCACATTTTATGTGCAATCAACAATAATATTTTATACTTAACAAACCTGGAATTAGCTGTGCTTTGCTTACCACATCAACTCCTATACCATATGAAGAGAATAAGGATGATAATACACATATCCCTACAACATGCTCACGTGTCAGACTCATTTATCTTTTGACACTCTGAAATCTCCACAATGCTGCGGGCCAGTACTATGGAAATTAGTAATGACAGAAAAGAGAGATGCTTCTCTCACCGATTTTACTGTTAGAATGCAAGTGCCCGGCAAGTCTCAGGAGTCATGCATACAGTACAGTATGTAGCAATCTCTGGTCAGCTCTACTCAGAACAATACCAGCAGTGCTTAGCCATCTTTGTGCTCCCTTAAGAGCTATTCAGGCTCTTGTACAGTTTTCACATTTTGGTGCTTTAAAGCACTTTTAAAGTCTGGGCACATTAAAGTAGCAATTTCTACCTACTCAACACATTCAAGCAAAAACCAAAAAGGAAATTAATCTGAAGGAAAAATGGAAAAATCACAATTATAAACTGAAAAATGAAAACAATTATCTCTGAGATTCCTTGGGCAAGTAGTGAATTTAAAGCAAAACGAACCATGAAGACTAAGGAGCTTTTGAAGCATCTCAAATAAACTCCTAAGCGATACTGATTGAGTCCACTGATCAAATCCTATTGATTCTACCAAGTCAAAATACTCATAGTTCAGTTAAGTGAGTCAATTAGGTTAGATTCATACTTATTTGTTGCCTTATTATGCCTCTACACATACCTGCTTGTGTTGTTCATATGATGTTTACAACACTCACTTTTGAAACATTGAATTTTAAAATGCTAGCAAAAATATATTTTTTCATTCCACATTTTATTGAAGTCTTTCAGTGGGACATTTGAATGGAACCTGTACAATATTTAAGAGGATGATGGCGGAGACGCATTTGCCAGAAGGCCCTGGAGAATGATCTGCCATCCTTGGTCACCTGACTAATTGCTGGAAAACAACTGGTCAAGCAGCCATTAAAAATCAAAAGTGGAGTCTTCCAGAAGAAAAGCTCTCTTAGATAGCAGATTTTCTGTTATGTGCTGCACCAGGAAGAGTGGAAGCAAAGAAGACACCGACCATTGAGACTATGGACATGAGCGTAAATGACTTTAGAGAAAGAGGTTTAGTGACGGTAAGATAAGGGTATCCCTTAGTTGGGCTACTGATAGACATGAGAAGTAGTTAGAGCTTAGTTTGGTTTTGTTTGATTTACAGTATCTGTTATGGAGTATTAATGCACTGTTTAATAAAATAACATTTTTTTTAGCTTATCACAGTGTACATATGTTGGTTTCCTGAAATCTATTAGCAGTACAATGATTACTGCTAAGACAATGGAGTTTATGAAACTCTAGCAAACCCCATTAATCATTCCAGGTGCTAACTGGGAAAAAAAGAAATATGACTCTATAACTGGCACGTTCTATACAGTACATACCCATTTATTCTTTGGTGAAACTGGAACGCTCACACAGTCCTTGTACTGGTAGAATGGAGGGCAGCGACAGGAATCTGGGACTTTCTGCCCCCAGTCTTGGTAACCATTCAACATTCCACAACAGTGAACCTGCAGAAACAGTTTGGTTCTTAGAAAAGTGAATCATACAGAGCAGGACTAGAGAATAGACTGTACGGGTCAGCTTACGCTTGGCTTTAAAAGCACTATAGCAGTTTCCGTGAATTCCTGTGAATTCTCTGGTGAATGCTCTGGAGAAGAAATCCTGCTTATTTCAGGCCCCAGACTATCAATGAACTCTGTTTTATTTACATTTAAGTACCTTTAAAAAAAAGTTTACTGGTACATACAAAAACATGATATGGGGAGGCTGGTCTTTATTGAAGGAAAGGGGGGGTAGTGCTGGTAATTTTACAATACAGTTCTACAGCAGACAGCTAAATATAAAAGTACCTCTCTCTGAAATACTTCCATAGTTGTTTGGTATTCAGAATCGACTTCATCCAATGGAGGTAATTCACTGAATACTTCCTCAATGTTATTAAGCACCTTGAAATACAATGAAGTCATTAAATGACATGATTTCAATGCAATATACTCTCAGAAGCAATTCTAAGCATGTTTTAAATCCTGCCTCCTTAACTGGAAAAATAGCAGAATGAGAATCTTAACAACAATTCTACAAACTATACTTCTTAATTCTCAAAAGATCATTAAAAGTTACATTTTTTATAATGAGAAAATAAATATTCTAAGTACTAATGATTCCATGTAATAATATCCAGTTCCTCCTCTCAATTGCGGACTGAAAACCATTGATACTTCCCTATAAAATGATGATTTTAGATTTTTTCCAAAGGTTTTAGTTAAAGCCAGGGATACAGAAAGTATGTGAGACAGCCCTGAGGAAAGTGGAAGAAACAATGACTTAAATAGCAACAACAGTTCCTATTACTTCAACATTAGTCTGAGGACTTAAAAAAAGTAGCACAGATTTCTGCACGGCCCAGCTTTTATGGCATTTATCTACTTGCAATTATAAATGAATAAAAATACGAAGAGGGATCAATTTTACCTGTGGCTTGTAAACAGCCAGTGGCACTGCTCCAATCAAAACGATGATGAAGCCTATTAATGTTCCTATGAAAAACTATAGACGGAGTTCATCAGACACGAGCACTTGAAACATTTTTATGAAATGATTGTAGCGACTTCCAAGTCCAAGTTTCACCCATCCATTTTCTAACCACTTCATCGCAGGGCAGAGAGACATAAACACAGATTCGCATACAGTCATACAAGTGCCAGTTTTCCCCAAAGCCAATTAACCTTCCACTAGGTGTTGCTAACATGGGGAGAACATACAAATTCAATGCAGATACTGTAGCACCCCAGGTCCATCTGTGTGGGGCAGAAATGCTAACCACTGCACCACCTTGCTGCATTAAATCAGAATAATTTATTATAAAACACACCGGAAGAACCTTAAAACTATTTCCTTTACATAAAAGGCAATAACACCTATATCAAGTCGATTCTTCCAAATATTCCCAAATTATGCCACTGCTATTTCTTATTAGATATTCACCAGGAATATGATAAAATATAATGAATTCAACAGTATAGAGAGTTAAAAGTTTGATTTGCAGTGATGCAAACAGGAAGAACACAATATTACCAAATAAGATTTACTCTTGTATCTCATGCTTTGAAATCATACAATTCAAGAAACAGACATTTCTTAACCTCAGGGTGCACATTTTGTGCATGTTAATTAATTTGAAGACACATACCACTAGGAGTGCCCACTTCTTTTCTTTATAAGCGCCAAATACTCCAAGAAAAGAAATCCCCATGGTTACGGCAGCAACTACCAACAATAACAGACTCCCACGAGTGACGTCTTTTCCATCCACCTACAAGAAACAAAAAAATAATTCATTAAAAACACTGGATGTCTGCTAATACTAGTTTGCACCCAACCTCTCAATCCTGCAGCTCAGAATACAAAACAGAAGGCACTGTGAACAAGAAACAACTAAAATCAAGGAAGTAAAGAAGAAAACAGACAGCGCACCATGTTGTGATGCTCACAATGAAGAGAGTTCCTCCTATTTAGTAAGCCACATGCTACCTTTTTTGTACTCTAATTTTCATTTTTCAGAACATAAACCACATGCAGAGCTACTGTGTGCACTTCCTAGGTTCACCTTAGAAATTTCCACAAGTATGGTGCAAAGGCTTTAATACAGAGGTGTTATAAGCTCTTTCTAAAATGTAAAATTCTTACAACCCCTTGGAAAAAACATTATTTTCATCGGAATTCAGAATAACCTAAAAGCATGCGTAATGTACCCATCTGAAGGCCAATGTATCACAACTAAGAGACATGAATAGTGTACAGTACTTAACATCATTTCTGCTCTGGCCTAAAATGACAGATTCTTAGCAGTGATGTAGTTAGATTTGTAGATTTTGAGATAAACACATTAAAAAAAATTTACATTTCCTAAACTGTTTGAAATTTGGATGATAACACAGCACTTTTAATGGGCTCCAATATATATAAAATAAACAAGCAAACAGAGGCTAATAGGATAAAAATACCAACACGTCAACCACTCTGAAGCTACTGAGCAGGTCTTCACAGAAAGATCATGTCTGCTTATTAGCTGAATAGGAGATTTTTAATGTGGGTCTTGTTACTGGTTAGAGTGGGGCAGAAACCTTCCTCTACTCTTCCCACCAGACCAGAAACTCCAAACTAACAAACAATATGCTCTTAGAAGACACTGTGCATATGGAGGTGCCATTCTTTGGATGAGATTCCTATTTGAGATTCTGACTGCTTATGGTAATTAAAAAAAGGTCAAAGGCCTTTTTTAAGAGTAAGACTATCAACTGATCTGGACAAATTTCAATTCAGAAATTCCCAATGTGACCACACCCTCCCCTTTACTTACGGGGCGGAGTGGTGGCTCTGTGCCTGTGGCTGGAAGGTTACCAGTTCAAATCCTGCAGACGGCAGAGGAACTCTGTTGGGCCCCTGAGCAACGTCCTTAACCCCAACTGCTCCAAGGGCGCTGTACAATGGCTGACCCTGCGCTCTGACCCCAAACTTCTCTCCCTGTCTGTGTGTCTCATGGAGAAAGAGCTGGGGTATACAAAAAGACGAATTCCTAATGCAAGAAATTGTATATGGCTAATAAAGGGATTTTATCTTATCTTACTCTTCAGCTTTATGAAGTTTTTTTTACCCAGTCTAATTTTACCTTTTCAACTTCAGGGTAGAATCTTGTTGCAAGTAGCACAAGTCCAAATATGATGCATCCACAAACCTGAAAGACAAGACAGGGCAACTTCACTAGTCAGGACAAATTTAAAAGTAGTGCCTTTTTAAATGCAGCAGGTCAAGGAAACGTTGCACATGAAGCAAATTTCCTGGTTTTTACTTTCTCCCTTTAAGAAAACACCTCACAGGAAACACTTTGCAGAGTTAAGGTTTCTCTTTTACACTTGAATTTTCTTATATTTTTAGTAGCAAGAGATTAACTTCACATATCAGTATTTCTGATCTTCAAAGTCAGATAATGTGAGAGAGTTTGTGCTGGAGTCTCATTGGAGCACTCCAGCTGCCTCTTTCTCTTATATTTAGTTTAATGAGGGAGCTAAAAAGAGAAGAAACATTAAAAAATGTCCAAACCATTCTTGGGAGATAAGTAAGACAACCTTTTTTGGGATGGTAGAGTAAAAAGTTAGGTCACCAACACAGCATAAATAAAACTCCACACACTCTCAAAAGGTGCCCATCTTATCTTCTGACAACAATGAAATTGCACAGGAAGTGGTTTCCTCCTCTCCAGATCAAACTACAGAAACCTTTAAAGTAATCTGAGCACTGAAGATAATCTCAGAATTTAAAAAAGGGACTGTAGTCTTTTAGCTATGAAAATATTTTTTTTCCTTTCTGGTTATTCTTTCGGCAAAACAAATCTCTTATTTTATTTTATACACTCTTTGGCATAAGGAGTAAACTAAAATCTATTTAGTCCCGAGTATGATCGTATATTTTATGAGAAAATGATAAATGAGTCTTATTTGTAAGGTTATGGTTCAAGTGAGGAACTCCGAAAGCATGCATTGGTTACAAAGGGCCAATGTAAAGGTTAATTCCACATTGAAATGTAGAAAGAAGAAACAACATTTTGACTGTTCACCTTTCTTCACGTTTCACTTTTTTGCAAGATTAAGATCCATTTCTGTGCTCTGGAAAAGACGGACCCACAAAACTCAATTTTGTGAAACAGCAGTAGGAGACATTTGTGTCTTTCTATAACTCCTTAATGTATGGATACATTAAAAACATGATATGGGGATATTCACGCTATGATTTCAGAAGTTTCACACATACTGTAGATAAAGTCATTTGACTGGTCATGTAATACAATGTGATAAAATGCAAGGTGATTTACATTATATTTGAATTTGGACCTGAAACTGACTCTGGGTGGGGTTGTGGGCTCTAATACTGTATGCACGTCCCCTTAAATTGCATTAGTTTATGAATGTGAACTTGGTGCTTTGGAGGATGTGCTTTGCCAGTTGGATTGTGTCAAAGCTCGGCCTTCTTTGCTCTATAAAGATAATTAAATTAACCTTTGAAAGTCACATTGTTAAAAGTATCTATATCTTGTCCAGTGTTTGGGATTTTGCAGTTTCATCTTTCTACAAACACGACTGTTGATTTTAAATGCCTTTAAAGTGTTTTGTAGTTTGCAATTCACATGGAAACATTTCGGTTCGAATGTTTATTTTTCGTTTGTTGCTTTGAAGTCGCAACTTATCATCATCATTGTTGTTCTTGACTATTAAAACCGCTGGATTTCAGCACCGGTAGTCAAAAGTGCACATACAGTACTGTACTGTACCTATTCCATGATAATATTCCTCTCACATTAGCTAGAGCAAACAAGTTTCACATGTCGTCGCACCTGTCCACATTCACTTTCATTTTTATCAGCACTTCTCTGAGTACTTTCATATTTACTTATGATTCAGTACCCAAATTACTTTTTTGTTTCCACGTTGATCATCACAGAGTTTAATAAAGTTAAAGTATAATTGGATCAGTTCAAACGTTTTAGGTAACGTTGGCCAGGATAATCGTTAACATTTAGAGATGGTAAGAAACAAAGATATCACGTGATATTGCAAGGAACGATCCATGAGTAATGATGATTATAAATACAATTTTCAAATTATATTCTCAATGTGATAAACAGCTCAATGCAGAAAATAAACTAAATCTTCCCCTTTGACATGCGACATTAGAAATGAACTATTAATTTGTGTTCCATACGCACACTTTTTTTGGCGTTTGTTGTAGTTTCTTTTCAACACTGTTAAAAAGTTGAGCGCTGAGGCTCTTTTTATCAAGCACCGGGGTTCTCCCTGCTTTATTGTCAAGTCTTTATACATTATTAAAAGGTTAAGAACTACGTCGCATTTTTAACAAATTAGCCAAATAAACCCCAAACCATGGCGCAGTACCTCCAAAGGTAATTTTTTAGAGACTAAACGGGCCGTTGGTTCTGCCTAAGCTCTAATACATACTGTAACACAAACATTATTTTACATTACATGGTCATGATCTTTAATTTTGATAACTGAACTACCTTACCCAGAAAAAGACGTTGAAGATGATCAGCAAACTTTTCAAATAAATGCTGACTTTCGCCATTTTTTTTTCAAAAGCTGGAAAAGTATATCTTTAAAGGTTTCGCTGTGGCGTTTTTCCAAAGTTTCGCTTCTTCGCTGCGAGGAGTGAAACAAGAATTCTAGTGATCAGAGGATTATCGAGGAACTGTAGTCTGACTTGTTGCTTCAATGTGGGCGGTACTACTAGTACATTTCGTGCGTACTCGCTGTCCCTGTGATATCAATGTTTTAGTCTAATTTGTGCGAGGCTGTTGTAGTGCTTTGTGTGCATTTACCAAATATAAGATACTTTAAATTCAGATTTAAAAGCAACACAATTTGCTTGTTTTAGATATTAAAACGTCGCCAAAACGTTGTAAATCTTTGGACATAAAATATCATTAATGCATGGAAGCCAAGGAAACAAGGAATTACGTTAAGAAAATGAAGCAAGACGGTGGTCCAGCGTGCAATCACTGAAACATTTAGGCCAGTGTGGATACATCATTACTAAGACATTCTAAAATGTCTTGATTAGATCTCAAAGAGTCTTACCTAAAAACAACTCGGTTCTTTATACAGTGTGTGATGTTAATGCGTTAAGTAACACAATACTACTGTAGCTAACATATTTTATACACGAATCAAATGTAGGTGATTGTCGGTAAAATTAGGTAGCTCATCTGGGAGGGTGATCTTCCACCGTTAATACGGGTTCCAAGAGTGTAGCTCGTTTTTCCATTTTTATTTTTTGTTCCTCCCGGTTTCGGTCCGAACGCATGATGTTTTTGTGTTTCAGCAAATTTGAAAACTGGCTACTCGACATATTGCACATGATAACATAACTAACATATTGTAACGCTACGGGGGTCAGGTGGTCGCACTTGCTGCATTAGGTTGGCTCGAACCCGGGATTCCCGCGTCACTCAACAGGGACCCAGCCCGGTGAGCTAAAGAGAGACCTCTTCACAACCCAGTAGCTGTAGTCCTGCTATCACAGGGAAGGGCGGCGACGTCACCGCTCTGGTAAGCCGGCTCTTACACACCCTGATGGCCGTATGCGTTACAATATTAACAGTGTTAAGTAAGACATTTTGATTAACCCATATCATATTTAATGTTCATGTATGTAATAGAGATCATGCCAATTTTATTTATCCACGTAACTGCTTCATAATACATTTAAACATACAGTAACAGCTTGCATATTTTGTTTTGTAAATTTTACTTGTTGTAACATAAAGTACTTAGCAATTAATGGTGCCATGCTATTCAAATACATTAGGTGATGATGATGATGTTATCCGGTCAGTCGGATCCGACTCTCGGCGATTCTATAGGCCATCTCTCGCCAAGCTTTCCGGTCTTGGACTTTCCCTTTCAGCTGTTCTATGCCTAAGCCAGTGTCCGTTTTGATGGCGTCGAGCCAGATATGTGTACATTAATTATAACCACTTGGAACGATCAGAGATTTTTACATATAAATTATAATGGAAATTTATTGTCATTTAATATTATTATGGGTCTTCACAAATTATGAGAAGTTTTGTAACCAATTGTGCTCCTATATATTTCTATGAAGATGTTAAACACTATTTGCTTGTGTGCCAAATGCACCAGAGAAGTAAGACAACTGTGCACAATGTCGCACAGCTTTGATCTCATACCAGGCACTAGCCCACTTTGATGTCTAGTAGTAGACACCAGCAATATCACATTAGTCTATATATGCAAATATATCTTGTGGGTGTGCAAAGCATGCTTTTGTACAGAGGTGTTAGACTCCACAAAGAAAACCACACAGTTCTGTTCAGCTCGTGATGTTGTCTGTATTGCCATAGGGAACGGAAGGCAGATGACATTAACAGGTATCTTTCACTCACTTTTTCAAACAGAACAACAGGCTTTTTATTCTTGAAGATGAGCAAACTTTACATACAAAAACATTTGTATGATTGATTACTAACAGTTTGTTTAAGGTGTAAACAAGGTCAGATTCAGAGAGTTAGCTCAGGTCAGCCCTGGCAATAAAACCAAGACCCCTGTTCCCTTCATGTTGCTAAATCTGAGCGAAGGTTACATGAATTACTTTTTTTTTGCTCAATCTAAATGTAGGATATATGAATTACATCACCATTTGAGAGACCTTGGTCAGCCAGGAATGTGCAAAACAATAAAACAATTCTTAAAGACTTCATTTCTAACTCATAACAGGGCATACTGTACAGTAGGTTCCTTCCGGTGATGGCAAAATATTAACTCTTGTTGATGTGTGTGTTTGCATGTTTATTGATAGTGCTCTTTGCATCAATTCCACTTGTTTTGGGACCACTCAGTCACTTTCAATTCCAGCACTCAATGCTCAATTCAGTGCCAAATATGCAAATGTACTTTTTTTCACTGGCTTCTCTAAAAATCTTTTCCTCCTCAGCAGTGAGTGGCACACCATGTGTACCTTCTCTCTGAGTGCATGGGTGCATATGTGTATCACAGCATTAATACTAAGTCTCATGTACAGTATGTAAATCATGCAGGAATGGTATTCCAAGATTCCACCAATTTACTAAAACAGAAGCAAGCTTTGTCTAGCTTGCTAGAATTCTTATAGCATTAGATAACACTAAAGAATATGACATCTCTTGATCTTGATATGATCTCTTTAGATTTCCAGAAGGATAATGATTCTTAAATTAATACCTACAGAGAAATCTATAGCTGTCCCACACCGCTGGGGACCTGGGTTCAATTCCAGACCTTGGATTCTAGCTGCACGGATTATGTATGTTCTCCTCGTGCTCACCTGGGTTTCCTCCAGGTGCTCTGGTTTCCTTTTGGAGGTCCAAAGACACAATGGTACCTTTGGGTGAATTGGCTTCTGGGAAAACTGACCCAGGCGAGAATGTGTGCATTCACCCATTCCGCGTGGGCTCGTGCCCTCCGCCGCTCCACCCCGCCCGTTTCGTCCCGCAACCCGGGTGTCACGCCCTCTGCAGCCAGAGGGCGCTCCTTCTCTGTCCTGTCCCTAGTTTCCGGTCTGCTGTCCTTCCTGTCCCTCTCTTTCCCTTGGGCTATATATTTCCGGGTCTTGCACTCTGTCCTCGCTCAGCATTGACGTTCGGATGTCCTGAGACCCGTCTAGCACCAGGGCGCCCCACGTCCGCTCCCTGAGGGCATAGGTTTCTATACGGCATTCCTGAACTCTTTGCACTAATGAGCCCGGGCCTTTTTCCCGTCTCGCCGCTACGCATATGGGTCTTTTTCCGCTCTCCTGCTCCCCACGGTTAGTCCCTTTGGACGTCCGTGACACCGGGTCTCTGGCGTAACGCAACAGAGAAGCAGCCGCATGAGCTAAAGGAGAATGTGTGCATTCGAGAATGCACACATCACACTTCTCTGTTGCGTTACGCCAGAGACCCGGTGTCACGGACGTCTTTCTTATCGAGAGACCACAGGTGGTGCGGATAGGCAATAAAACATCAACACCACTCACCCTGAGCACTGGAACCCCACAAGGCTGCTGTCTGAGTCCAAGGTTGTACTCCCTATTTACTCACGACTGCACAGCAAGACACAGCAATAACCGCATCATTAAGTTTGCCGATGACACCACTATAATAGGACTGATCAGTGATGATGACGAGTCCACTTACAGGGATGAAGTTGTACAGCTGCTTAGGTGGTGTCATAGCAATAACCTGGACTTGAACATAAAGAAAACGAAAGAGCTAATAGTGGACTTTCGGAGACACAGGCCACACACTCACAGCCCACTCAGTATTGATGGAACGGAAGTGGAAACAGTCACCAGCTTTAGGTTTTTGGGAATTCACATCTCTAAAGATCTAACCTGGACTGTGAACACTGACTCTATCATGAAGAAGGCTCAGCAGCGCCTTTATTTCTTGAGGTGCCTCAAGCGATGGGGGATGCCAACACATGTGTTGGTGAACTTCTACCGCTGCACTATCGA
The DNA here is from genome assembly GCF_059453375.1 of Lepisosteus platostomus. Taxonomy (NCBI): domain Eukaryota; kingdom Metazoa; phylum Chordata; class Actinopteri; order Semionotiformes; family Lepisosteidae; genus Lepisosteus; species Lepisosteus platostomus. Next base: position 27,868,544 of record NC_142619.1, on the reverse strand, counting down.
GAGCGTCCTCACCAACGGGATCACCGTGTGGTATGGCAACACCTCTTCGCGAGAAAGAAAGGCACTGCAGAGAATGGTCAATATGGCCCAGAAGATCATCGGCTGCGGTCTCACCGAGATTAAACAGCTCTATGAGGACCGCTGCCGTGGTAGAATTCTGGCCATCACAGAGGACAGTCACCACCCCGGGCATGAGCTCTTCACCCCACTGCCCTCAGGCAAGAGATATAAGAGCATACGGACACTTACCACTAGATTCTTCAATAGCTTCTATCCACAAGCAGTGAGACTGGCGAACACATTTAGCCATCCCCCTCGGACCACACCTACACCATCACCATCTACCTCATTGTAATTTATTAATTGTACGTCTCCAGTCATTGTTTACACGTCTGTATTGTTTACAGTCAAACTGTCTGCATGTTTACTTGCACATTGTCTATTGTTTGTTTGTACATTGTCTTGATGCACTGTTTGCACTTTGTTTTGTTTTTTACACTTGTTTTCGAGAGACTTTCTGTAAGTAAGAATTCCATTGTACCAGTACCGGTTACATATGGCAATAAAGTTCAAGTTCAAGTTCAAGTTCAAGGAGACCTCCCTCAGCCCAGGCAGCTGAGATCCCTACTACGCGCAGTGAGGGCGATGACGTCACCGTGTCCGAACTAGCTCTGCTACATGTCTGTGTGTGCAAAAAAAACACGTCTGAGTATGCGCAGTGATACTGTGATGTCCTGTCCTGAGCCTGTTGCTTGCTGGGATAGGCTCTGGCTCCCCCATGACCCTGAATTGGATGAAGTGGTTAGCCCCATGATGACTCTCTTAAATGTCCTTGTTTTCTATTCTTCTTGTTTAGCTCTCTCATGTTCAAAATTTTACCAGTAACAGAAGTAAGATGCACCAGATCTGCAGCTCAGTTCTGTCCCATTTTTTTTTTGGACTGGTGTTACTGAAAATGTACAATTTTCCAAGGTTCTGACAATTTTCATGTACACAAAAGAGGGATTACATTAATGCTATCACATGTCATTTATGTTAGGGTCTCAGCCCTTTCTCCTATATTTATGAGGACAAACCAGTCCATTGGAGTCAGATCAAGCACTAATTGCAACAATGGCAGTACATTAATATCATTAATTGGTAGAAGTGAAACAATTAAACTATTTAGTTCAAGTAGGTCCTGTAGCTGTGTCAGCATGCGTCAGCTGCAAAGTAACAAGTTAAAGGTTTATTCCATGCTGAAAAGAGAAGAAAGGAAACACCACGTTTCAGCTGTGGAGCCTTCTTCTAGTAACAGAATTAAACTATAGTTTTTTTCACTACTTTATGTATATGATTGTGTGAGCAGGTATAGGATCACTTAAATAATAGTTATTTTAAAATATAATTATTATTCTACTAATAATTTAATGTTTATACAATGACATAATTACAACTCTAATATCTCTCACGCTGTAATATCTTAGTTGGTGTTGAAAATATTTAATTATTGTTCATAGTTTAAATAGAATGCAGCTGTGAGTAATGTTTATGTCGACTAATTCCTACTGTTTTAGTCATGATCTGTATTGTGCAATGTTAGAAATGCAAAGGGTAGCCATTTGGTGGTGCAAACATTCACTGTGCCCTCTCGGCTTTTTAAACTAAAAAATGCTCAAAAAGGTGTGAAAAATCTTCTTGTTCTTTAGGGAGTGTGCAAACCTGGGATGATAGTGATAGAAGATCACAAATTATGTCCCTCAGTTTATGTGCAATTTGTAATAATCGTTGTGCAATGATAAGATTATGTTTATTCCTATTTCAGTAAAGTTTTGACAGTTTCAGTACTGTACTACTGTATATGTATAAGAGAAACCACAGTATCAGTAGAATGTGGAAGAGCAAGTGTTCTTACAAGGGGGTCAGCACTTGTCATGTTGGTTACACTAAATCAATATGGTGTGAAGGGATGTGGTCTGCTTTATAATTGCCACAGCATGCAATTTACAGGAACTTCATGTTTTGTAACGTGTCTTGTAACTATTAGCTTTTGTGTCTCCTACTAGTTTATAATTGAATATAAATGAAAGCTGAGATTTGATAGCAATTGTCAGAAACTGTACAGTATATACCATGATAGACTGGCAATAATTATTTCTATTCAATAAACTAAAGACCCAAATACTATACACCCAGATAGACTGAGATACTACATTGTTACAGAATAGGTGGGTTTGGGAAAATAGAAACAGGAAATACAAGTGTTGGAATATACAGTATAGCTAGGTGTGCATAACTTAAATGAAGCAATAATTGCAATTTTTAAGACCTAATTTAAAATATTGTATTAGAGTTCTCATCTCCAATTTAAAAACTCAGGCAACAAAGGGTGATGAGGTACATACCTGTACCTAAAATAAGACCCTACACCTACAATCTAAAAGAGTTGGATCTTGTCTGGATCTGATTTCAACAGAGCAGGCTAATCTAGGTACAGGATTTAGAATCTTTGAGAACCTGATGGACTTCCCCAGGATCCACAGTGAAAAACACATCCCAGAGGACACAAATAGAAACTAAAGGGAAATGTGTTTAAAACTGATAATGGAATTCAGATATTGGAGTCTGTAAAAAGCTGCTCAGTCACATTAGTGAAGCAGATAGCCTAAACCAATTCATTATGGGCATCCACACAAGCTGGATGTGTCTAATGGATTCTTCTCTTTTGTAACTCTCTTAATGTTATTGAGATTTACAGTACGTCTCAACATTCAAGACTTATTTTTAACTTGCTAGACTCTGACCTTTATACATTTTATATACTTAGAGTATGTACTCTAAATATGCAAAAAAGGATTTTACAATTTTGGAATAATCTGGATTTTTCCAGAGATCAGTTAACTTACATCCTGAAAAAGTCAAAGAGTTGAGCTAAAATGACAGAAGAAGCAGAAAACATTTTAATTGAGAAATGCCCATTATCTACAGTATACGCTTATGGCAGTGATGGAAAGCAATATTACAGAGGGTTTGATCATCATCAATCATCATCATCAGCTCGCACTCCTGTTTATGTAACTGCTACTGTATAAAGCTTATTTTTGTTCTCTCAGAAGTAATTTTATTATCCTCCCTTATCGAATTTCTCACCCATAATTAAATGTCAGCAAGTGGTAGACTTCCATGATGAAAACATTGCACAATAATTACTTTTTTTTCATTCATTTAACTGGAAATATGCATTTGCTCATATATTATTGCACTCCTCATGTTTAACAGAAAGATTTATGAGTGTAAAAAATTATCTATATAAAAGGTTGGTTCTTTTTCAAGGGAGGGAGGCTGTCATGGAGCACTGCCACCTTGCTCCAACTCGGACTAATCTTACGGCTGCGTCTTTCAGTATCTCATGTGGCAAGCAGTCCCGGAAGGTGAGGAAGAATGCCCAGGGCCAGAGTAGGAATGTATTGATTTGACAAAACATTTCAAACATCCTCTATGAAATAAGTGAAACAAAGCTAAAAGTACTAGTAGCACAAACTGGCATAACTTAATGAAGAAAAAAGCAAAGAGCATTGAAAATATACAGTAAATCCCAAAACAGTTTCACTTGGCCTGTGTGCCAACACTGAATAGTTCATAATAAATGTTATATCAAATCTAAGCATGAAATGGAGGGGAGAACAGACATGTGATTCCTAACTCTTACCCTCAGGAGTACCTGCGATAAACCTTTTAAAATGCCACTTAACCCAGAACCATGGAGCTCTAAAGCACTGGTGTGAAACACCACATCAGTGTGCCACTCCAATATGGTATTGTAGATGTAGGGATGAGAGAACACAACACAGAGAAATTATGTACGTTTTTTCTGACAGCCATATGGAGGAACATAAACTCAATGTTGTCTTTACTCTCAAATACAATTGTCAAGTGTTTTTATAATCCAAGCACAGAGCCAGCTAACGTCATGTCTCACCATAAATGTCAATAAACACAATGACAAGGACAGAAGGTCAAAAGTGGTTTAGGAATATTTTGAACATTAACAGAGTCCATTTTGTGATGTCCATCTGTCTGAGAGAATCAAAAAGTCAGCTAAGCTTGTCAAACAATAGGTGTGATGCCCGAATCAGTTAATACAAAGAAACATTTTCATAGAATTTGCATTTCATGCCATTCCTTTCTCATAAAGTGCTACACCTACAGCACACAGAAGCAATTGGCTTCTCATGATAACACATTTATTGTGACATATAACAATAATACAAAAAACACAAAGGTAAGCATCCATGAAAGATAAAGTTTGAAAAGAGGTTTGACTAATCTTTTACACTATATAAAACGCCAGGATTCTGAAGTTCTACGCCACCGAACGAAGCTCATTCATTGCAAAGGTAGATTCTTCCTTCAGCTGGCAGATCATGGCCATCGATAGTGCCATCACAACAAACTGGAAAAAACATATGCATTAATAAAATCAAGTTACAAACACCCTCAACATCTGCAAAGAAAATGCTTGAAGGACATATTGTCATATTGTCATATTTTTCACAGATACTGTATCTCTGACTGGTCAATGCCAGCAACAGATAATGGATGAGACTTTGAAAAAGAAAGCAGGCTCTTTTCTATAAGTTATTTTTGTAATGTAGGTTGTGGTTGTTTTAGAAGTGGCTACAGAGCCAGTGTCACTTCAGTGTTGCTAACAGTGAAAAGAAGTAAAATTCTGAAAATGTTTTACTCATGTGTTAACCTAATGACTGACCCTTCTAGCTGTGGGGTAGCGACAAAGAAAATCCAGAACTGCTGCCTAAAGTCCAGGCAACAACTCCAACAGTCATACTGTCAGCACCCCAAGGTTTCACAGGCCAGTACCGGAAGGAAACTTACAGCGTGTGGATTTCCTGCAAGTGAATACTGTAATTCTCCTAGGGCAACTATAAAAGTGCGTGAAGTGGTTTTAAGTTTCACACCTTACATTAAGGAAAGTACAGAGAAATGCATCAAACTGTGACACCTGTCACGGATGTCGGAAAGGACGAACCGTAGAACGGCAGGTGAGCGAGAAGACCCTATGCGTAGAGGTGGGACGGGGGTTAGCCCGGGCTCAGCTGTTCAGGAAATCCCGTATAGAAACCTATGCCCTCAGGTAGCGGACATGGGGCGGCCAGGTGCTAGGCAGATCTCAGGACATCCGAACGTCAATGCTGAGTGAAGGCAAAGGAAAGACCCAGAAATATATAGCACCAGAGAGACAGAAACACCAGGACAGCAAAGCACCGGAAACGAGAGACAGGACAGAGAAGGAGCGCCCTCTGGCTGCAGAGGGCGTGACAACACCCATGCAGTGCCAGATTTCCCATTAAGGCACCGTAGGCACAATGCCTAGGGCCTACGAAATTATTAGGGCCTACAAAGCAGGGAAACACTAGTGACTAATGAAAAACGAGCTGAAACAACACACTTGCGATCGACTCTAGGAGCTCTAAATCAATAATTATACGCCATCTAGTGGCTGTTCTAGAAACTAGAAGTATTGACTCACTCCATTAATCACGTGGTTAAGCATTAGAATAGTTTAAAGTGCATCATGTCCATCGACATAATTCAATTGTCATTTACCCCTCTTTTTTTTACATTTCGGAGTGAAAGTGCCTTGGGCCTACGAACACCAAAATACGGCCCTGCACCCATCGCATACATTTAAATGAAGAGCAAACCGACTCTGGCTATACTGTATTTGGACTCACAGATACGAGAGCAAGAGCCCCTTAGATCAGGGGTTCTCAAACCTGATTCTGAAAGATCTGTGTCCACTTGCTTTTGTTCCAAATGCACCTTTTATCACCAGTGCTAATTAGTGCCTGTAAGCAATCTGCTTTGTAGTTTAGACCTTTTGTACACAGTTTTAAACTCATTTAACTTTATTTGCAATTTATTTTTAGTTGTGTAAACTTTGAATTAGCAATTAGTATTTTGATTTGTATTTAATGACAAACACTTATTTTCCCGAAATAAGTTTCCCCAAATTAATTGCACCTCTACAGTATTGATTAAGGAAGAGTTGCATTTATAAGTAGAAGTGTAGAAGCAATTTAACTTAATTTATAAAAATATTTAAAAAAATATTATCTTACCCCAACAGCTGCAAATCCAAAGCTAAGTCCCAGGATGAAATTGAAGCCAGTCTCTATAAATCCATACAGGACATTGATACAAGGCTTAAAAAGAAAAAAAAACAGTGGGCACAGTACCCTCTGAATGTTAAACTACTAACCTAGCCCAAGAGTTGGCAAAGTTGCTTCTTATATTGTAATATGTTGAAAGTTTTCTATTTAATATTTAAATATTGAAATCAGAAATCAGTCACCAAGCTACAAAATATTTTTCTATCATTCCCACATACAGTAGAAACCATGGTGCTAACTAATGGAAATGAATACAGTCTAGCTTGCCTACATCATGTTTTGAATGATTAAGGAGCCTCATTTAAGATTATGAAAAAGATAACAATTTTCTTTCTAACTTTTTGTTTTAAAAAGTAAACAGAGTAGTATTAAGTTTCTGTAACAAGGGACAGGTAGGAAGTATGGATCCTGTGCAGGACTCAGGAGAGAGAGAGAGAGAGAGAATACCAATCCAAATCGCTAGGCAAAACGTAATCCCGGAAACAAGCAAGAAGGTCTGATACCAAGACGATTGCAATAGTTAATAACGTGCACTTGGGAGCTCGAGAGGAAAAAGTGGAACTGAGATAGTGACGGGAGTGAACAGTGATACAGTAGGTCCATTACAGTACTTGCGGTGTGAGCGTTTGTTAGACACAGTGCGGGTGGGAATGCGAGAAGGGTCAGAGCCGCGTGTGGAATGCGTAACAGTTCCAACCATTTTAATAAGACTTAAGTAAATAAAGACAACTTCTGGCCTTCCATGGCCTATGAGAGTATTCCAGCTAGAAATTCTGGTTTTTAAGTGCTGCCTGATTGAGTAATCTCCTTTCACGCCCCATAACCAGATAAGGTAGGATCAGTTTATTGTCCATATACCATTTCTTGGTATTAGGAATTTATCTTTTTGCATATCCCAACTTGCTCTCCATGAGACGCACAGACAGGGAGAGAAGCTTGGGGTCAGAGCGCAGGGTCAGCTATTTATACAGCACCCCTGGAGCAGTTGGGGGTAAGGGCCTTGCTCAGGGGCCCAACAGAGTAGGATTCCTCTGCCGGCCGCAGGTTACGAATCGCCAACCTTTCAGCTACAGGTGCAGATCCTTAGCCACAGAGCCACCGCACCACCCCACCATCATAGAGAGCTATATGTGGATGCTGTTATTTCATATCAAACTTTTTCTTTGGTAAACACCTCTTATGCAATATGGAAATTTCATAAACCTCCCCATAGCCAGCAAGTACCTCTCAGCAAGCACCCACTGCATGACTTGCAGGATGATCCAATGTGTTTAAAGCTACACAACTGTCTCTAATCAATCCAATTCAGGCTACTGGAAACACTGATTAGAATCATGTGTCAGTATTTACAGTACCACCCCTCCATCCATCTGGTTTTTACTTAATTGAAATACTGTACACCCGATCAATTCCCCATTACTCATTGTCCCTCTATGCATTTGCTCACAAAAAGTTACATGGTTTTACAGTACCATTTTCCGATGCACAATTTGTCTGCCCTCCCCATCCCAGCTTTGATCATTTTCCAACCACTGCAGTTCTCTTATTCTGCTCTTTTATTGAAGATTGAATATGTAATTAAAAAAGAAAGACACTAAAACTCATATTAAGATTGCAAGTTCCAGAATGCACACAGAAAGATGAATCACAGAATTTTTTTAAGGTGGTCTCACCTTTTTATATACCTTGATTGAAGAACCCTGCAAAAGATTTCAAACATTAAAGGTAAAAAGCTGGCAGAATTTGGACAACAAAGACAGCAGCTGAAATGAACAATAAAAACATAATTTAGGAACAAGTAATAGGTTTATTCCACACTGAAAAGAGAAGAAAGAAATCACAATGTTTCGGGTGTGACACCCCAAAGAAGGCTCCACAGCCGAAACATTGTGTTTCCTTTCTTTTCTTTTCAGCATGGAATAAACCTATTACTTGTTCCTTTGCAGCCTACGCATGCTGAAGCAGCTAACCACCTGAACTAAAGCGTAATTTATACATGTTTATATTCATGTCATAGTTTAAGGTTTTAAGGTCATGACTATTATGATCTAAACAATCCAATAATTGTATAATTAATATAAAATACTATAATTTCAAATAACATAATAAGATATACAGCATGATAAGATATAAGATAAGATATTAAATATACAGTATTTTCTTCCCGAACTTCACTAAAAAGTTATTCTCTTCTAGCAAGTAATAGAATACATTTCAGTTTAATTAACACAGTAATAGGAAACAGCAATACATACATCTAAAGTAATATGATTCTGCCAAGTCAACATTAAGCAGAAATGATTTAACAATATTACTGTATGCATGCCTGTGGAATTTAATGCAATATGACAATAACAGAGTAAAGTAATAAGATTTCTAGTGCTATTACCAATATAGCAACACAGTCTGAATTCCAACTCTTGCAGTAACATGACTCAGGAATATGCCCTCCCCAGTCTTGATAACCATTAACAAGACCACAACATTCACTCTGCATTAAAATGAAGAAAAAAAATTAGTTCATGTGTAATAAAGTTTGTTGTCTGAGATATACCTCACAATAAGGCATGTATTCCAATTACAGTATTTCCATCACTGAAAGGATGTTGCAGAGAAGGCATGAAATATATTATACTGTATGACCTTTAGCATCACTTTACCTGACAGTGAAAATTCTCATGATATTAGTGTAATTTACTGTAAAAAATGCAAACTCAGTGTAATGCTTTTATCCTGCAAAAGTAAAAAAATATTTAATACTCTATACTACAAATTACGAAATTAGTTAAGTATATTTATAATGTATATGTCACAAATAAAGGAATGTGTGTACACTTTATTTTGAACATGCAGAATTTAACAGAAGATCCAGAATATTAATACGTACACTCTTCTGCAATTCCTCCACCATATCTCTCATCTCTGATCCTTTTTTATACAGTGGAAGATGCTTTTCAAATTCAGTCTTTAACAAATTAAAAGCCTGCAATAAGAGAAAATAGAAAAAAATATATTGACCTGCAGTTACAGTACTGAAACAGTTGGTTTATATAGCTGTAAATTGTCATCTTAAAATACATAATTTGTTTTTTTAAAGTTATATGTCAGAATCATATTTATCCCTTTCATATTACAAACTTTAAGGAAGATTATTAGTATTTTAAATTAAAATCCACTAAACCACACTTCTATTGTACACTTAAATGTAAAGAAATTAATTGCATTTTATTAAAGTTTTAAATTTTAAATTCATTTTTCTATTATTATGATTATTGGACAAAATCATATATTTTCAGTAAATGGTCTTTAGAAATGTAACAAGTTTGCTAATTAAACCATTATTCAAAGGCAGGGGCCTCTTACACATTAAACACTCCAACTAAGGAATAATATATTCACAACAAGAGGCCTTACAATACACTAAATGCCCAAAAAATGTATTATAGGGTAAAATATTTGTTTGTTGCATTTTAATGCCACTGGGTAGAATAACAATATTTATTAAAAATAATGAATTTGGTTTGGTATTTCCCAGATGCAACAGGTTTTTTAAGAAAATCAAATTATAACTAATATATATAAATATGAATCTGAATAAATATGATGTAAAGTCCACTCGTCTCATTAATTACTTTAACCCAGAAAGTTTTTTTCACATAATCAAGTTTATTTTGTTTTATGCACCATTGCTGCGTGCTATGTAGTCATTCATTTCCTCCACCTCAGTGTCAGCTTTAGTGCATTCTCTTACTTAGAGCCATAGACAAATTGTACAGGTCAGTTAGGTGTTGTACAATGTTCATATTTAAAAGATTATTTTCTAAAACAACAATTCATCCTTGGTATCATTTCAAAATGCATTGCCAATGCATATTCCCAAACAAAGTTTTTTGGTGCAATGATAGACAACATCAATTTTTTTTTATTATTGTATGATGTAAGGGCGATTTGAGTCATCAATACTGACATCTGTTCAATGTTAGGTCTTTATGATTACAAAAATCTCTTGATAGTTTAGACACAATAGCTGGTTCTAAAATATAATACTGTATTTTGGTTGTCTCAGTTGTGGCTAGTTAAAGGCCTTACTTTTTCCTCCTGCCTAAATGAAAGGTTCCAATTTAGTCTATTATTTTGCTCTCTCTGATTACCGTATTTTATTAAGACATTCTGATGTGTTTTATTGAAGTCTTGTCTATACTATGTTTATTATAGTTATACTGTATATACAGTAGTTACTACTACTACTACTACTACTAATAATAAAAAAAATATTTTATATAGCGCCTTTAAAGGTGGCTTCTCAAAGCGCTTTACAGGATGACAATAACATTAAATAAGAAGAATACACAAGATAAGACACAATTACAATATATAGAGGAGACCGTGGATGGTGGTACTAAGAAGAGCAGAGGGGTGAAGAATGGAACCAGCTAAGTAAAGGCTTTTCTGAAGAAGAGGGTTTTGAGTCTGGATTTGAAAGAGTTTAGAGAAGGTGACTCTCTGATATCCTTGGGCAAAGAGTTCCAGAGCTTGGGGGCATACCAGGAGAAGGCCCTGTCACCCATACAATGTAGACGGGCTTGGGGGACAGTAAGGAGGGCAGAATTGGAAGAGTGAAGGTCGCAAGGTGGGGAGTAAGGCGATAATAGTTCAGACAGGTACTGAGGTGCTAGGCCATGCAGAGCCTTATACTGTAGGTGAGCATGAGGATTTTAAAGTCTACACGGAATTTGACCGGAAGCCAGTGCAAGGACTCCAGGACAGGAGTAATGTGAACACTTGCACTAGACCTGGTCAGGATTCTGGCTGCTGAATTTTGGACATACTGCAGTTTGTTCAGAGTAGATTTAGATACCCCAGCGAGTAGAGCATTACAGTAGTCAATTCGAGAGAATACAAATTCTCTCGAATTTGTATATGCACTGTATTAAATGAAATGTAAGGAAAACATACAGTACCTGAGTCCTTTGTGAAGCAAATAAAAATCCTATAACTAGAAGAGCAATAACACAGACAGCCACTCCAAAAAAATACTGCAGGAAAAAAAATATAATGAATGCAAACAGAAAAAAACTCTTTCATTATGTTATTTCAGAATGTTACTTTTATTAACAAGCTAAAAAAGGATCTGAGTTACAAAACGTTAAATTTAAAAAATTTCATGTGTTGTGGAAAATTCATGGGTTATTTTTTTCATTCAAGTCATTGAACTTGATCTGAAGAAAATAACTAGCAAATCAAAGATTCATAAAAAACATGAAACTCTTTCCTTTTTGCTTTATTTGGTAGGTATAACTTATATAAAAACATCATTTCAATCAAATTTAATTACATAAAATTTCATTTTTCATTCTTGGTGCTAATAATTAACCTGTAATAGTGTATACAGTACAGTACATACCACTTTCAGAATACGTTTGTTCTCTAATTTGGCACCATAGAATCCGAGACACCCAAGAAAGGCAGTGACCACTCCTCCAATAATAAACCCAGTTTTCATATGTGCTATATCTGCAGACTCAACCTAAAAGTCAATTACATCCACAACAGGCATTAGATAAAAATAATTTCTGAATAACATCTTATGCAACTTATCAGAATAATACACTTTATGCTTGAGATAGAGAGCAGACTTTGTTGAGATAATACAAAGTAGAATACTAGCAAATGTTTTTAGAAGTTTCAGTCTTTTTTAGTCTGGCGTTTACAGAAACAAGTCAAAATAAATGTGTGCGCAAGAAAACAAATAGAACTGGCACATTAGCATTACTGAAAGAGAACATCTGAGCTTTGTGCTTTAGGCACAAAAAAGCAAAAAAGCAAAATGCAGGACTGGTTTGGTTCATTTCTGATTGACCATTCAACCTTATAGAAGGTTAAGAGAAAATAAACTATGCACAGCTAGAGTATAAAATAATTAGTAAAGCAGGAATTAGGGCAAAATAACTGCATGCTCTAAAAATAAACCCAGGTCATTTCAAATCAAGTATTTTTACTGTACGTTTAATGATAATTCAATGACAAAAAATGTATTTTATTGAAAATCACCTCCATTCTTAATGAAGCCCAAAATCATCAATGCAATAAGAATGTTATCTTGAATATGTGTTTTTGTGTCTAAAATATGCTTCATCTTTCAACAGTTACCATAAGTCTGAACCATAACTTAAAATTTTAAAATAATAAAGTGCTTTACTTATACAGTACTTACATTGTTTTTAGATGTCACTTGCCTCAGTACAAACCAAATACAAGTACACCCAGCAACCTGTGAATAAATACATGAGTTTTTATTCAATGCTGAACCATTTATATTATGATAATTACATTGTAAGTGCTCAATATTTTTGGAGCCAATAAATCCCATTTTTGTTTTGAATTTAAATGAGTACTGTACATGAAATATATGAATAATCACGCTTTAATATATCAATGCATACAGTATATTACCTATACAAACCATATAATGTATTATTTATTGATAACTCCTGCTACTATCTATTATTACATTTATTACTAAATTTATATGTGTGATATGACCATTTAAATATATTTGGAGCAATTAATTCAAGTTTGTAGGTGGTGTTTCTTTTGTACTTTACAATTTGCTTAAACTTTGGATGTTCCATTCTTTAGTCATACAGTCACAAAACCTTACACCTAATTCTATTCAGTTATTGGCATTAGTACATCACATAAAGATATGCCCAAAAAGCTAAAAACATTTCAGTCAGATTTAAAAAATGTGTGTTTTGATAATAAAGAAAGAAATTGTTAAATAAAGAAATTGTAATAACACAGTAAGAAGGCTGTACAGTACTTGTCTATTTATTGGAAATTATATACAACTTACCAGCATTAATATATTAATGAAGATGAACAGTCCTCTCAAGCAGGAGTTCACTTTTGCCATTTTTGTTTGGGTAAGTTGGAACTGTTTTTGGAGACAAAACACTGTAGCACTCTTGAAACCTTTCTTAGCTCAAGTAAGGTAAATGAAGAACTTTCATATGAAAAGGGTGGAGTCTGTATAGTACCCCCTACACAGAAATATGCACTGTATGTGCACCAATCAGTGAGAACAGTTTATATAAGCATATCATAACCAGACAAAATTTCAGTCATTGCTTATTATGTGTTCAAATGTTATCCTTTTTTAGAGCACTAACTGAACACTTTTACATTTTATCATTTTATCATTCCGTTTATATAATGAAAGATGTGCTGTATTCTGCTTTCACTTTGAGCTGAAACAAAATAATGTAGTGAATTTATAAGTAATCCAAAGTTGTTTGCCTTAAAAGCTAATGTAAAAAAATAAAGATACACTAAACTGTAGCTCTTTCAAAAGACAAGAAAGTACAGCAGTCATATCACCCTGCAACTCACAACTGGCAGCCCACTGAAGCCTGGTCTGGATGGGAGACCTAAGGTTGCTGCTGGAAGAGGTGTTAGTGGGGTCAGCAGGGGGCCCTCACCCTGCAGTCCATGTGGGTCCTAATGCCCCAGTATAGTGACGGGGACACTATACTGTAAACAGGCGCCGTCCTTCGGATGAGACGTAAAACCGAGGTCCTGACTCTCTGTGGTCATTAAAAATCCCAGGGCACTTCTTGAAAAGAGTAGGGGTGTAACCCCGGTGTCCTGTCCAAATTTCCCATTGGCCCTTACCAATCATGGCCTCCTAATAATCTCCATCTATGAACTGGCTTCATTGCTCTCCTCCCCACTGATAGCTGATGTGTGGTGAGCATTCTGGCGCACTATGGCTGCCGTTGCATCATCCAGGTGGATGCTGCACATTGGTGGTGGTGGAGGGGAGTCCCCATTACCTGTAAAGCGCTTTGAGTGGAGCGTCCAGAAAAGCACTATATAAGTGTAAGCAATTATTAATTATTATTATTATTTCTGTTTTTATGAAAGGATAGACAATAGCTTCCCTTTTTTAGGAATCGTTTTCCATGTTGTGGCATTTTTGGCTGTTTAATGCGTATTATGTTGTGAAACTACAGCCTATGTATAGCGACATGAGGAACTGCTGCCACTGCTGATATTGTGAAATCCAAGTACTGGGCCTTTGTTAACATGCACAGTCTAAAGCACATACCAGAGTACCCTTATAAATAGCAGTTCTTTATTCAAATATGATACAGCAAATGGAAATAAATTCAATTTTTTATTTCAATAAAGTAAAACAAAATTCTCATTCTTGTGTGGGCTCCTACTAAAGTTTTCGTAGGGTCCCTTTTTAATAGAGCTAAAGACGAAACCTCAGGTCTTGTAACAGGTGCTCCTGAACTCTTAACTGCTGATTGAACTCCAGCTCTGCTACTGATTGAACTCTACCTCTACCACTGACTCACAATTAAGTTTTTTTTTCACACTGTTTATGTGACTAAGTTCTATGTTCTATGTTTGTTATTCTGTGTTTATGTTTTGACATTTCCTTAATACAGTATCTTTGTACTGGAGCATACCTGCAAATAAGCATTTCATTGAACTTGTGCATATGACAAATAAACTGAACTGATCGTCGATATGGCCAAGGGTGCGTACACACTCTTTTGGGTTCCACCAGGAAGTCACCAGGATGATCCATGTAGTGGGAACTCTCTCCTCTGTTGGCTCCTTCACACTGTCAGGTCCCATTCCATGAGATAGAAATAAGGCACAGAGGCAGAGTTCTCCTTCATCCCCTGAAGGGGGGTTATTATTGATCAGCTTTTAGGTGTTATACACGGCACAGACTTCAAATACAGCAACGATCCTGACCTTTACTCCGTTACATAAAGTGATTTATAAATTAATTTTATAAACCCCAAATTTCCTCCACCAAATTCCAACAATTTATGTCTTACCGTCTTTTCTCAGTTTCTAGTTTCATTTCACTTTTCATTACAGGTTTCATTTCGTTCTGTCTATTTCTTACCGCCAGTCCCTGTGTCCAGTTCCCTTCTGCCGATTCAGTTTTACTTCTCAGATTTTTTATTTAAAAATGAAGCAAACTCTGTCAAAGCTAATTTGTAGTGTCTTGCTTAAATACCCATAACTTTGTAGTTTTTAATGATGTATAAAATTTGGACCACATTACTACTACTACTCCAAAAGAAATAAATGTATCAAGGTAATTGAATGCTTATAGTTACTGTTGCGACTATGCTGTTGAGAAATAAATGACTATTCTCCTGTATGTTGTTCACTGTATACACTCATCTGTCTCAAAACTATTAACATGATCCAATACAAGTTTTTCAAAACAAATTTTGTACCATACTGTATCATGCAGTCATTTGTTTATGAATTTCAAATGGCTTAACATCTTCCCCAGGTTTCCTTACGTCTTTGTAATGGTGCATTAATGTAAAAGTATAGTCAACTTTACAGCAAGACTGCTAAGATCACACAAGGAAATTTTCTCTCAGATGGAGCCTTAAAATTGTACTCCATGAGTACTACAGAGACAAGGCACACCAAACTTTGGCATCACAAAACAAGGCAAACTGAATAGATTTTATTCCAATAATTAAACCTACACCAAAGTTTCTAGAGGTACCACAGAACAAAGTTAACTATTACAGAATTCATGAGCAAGTCTTAAACCATTTTTAATTTTAAAAATAAAAATGATTATTTTGAGCTTTGTAAAAATAATTTGTGAGCTGGAAAAAGTCTATTATGTACAGTAATTGTTGTAAAATAGACTTGAGATTCTGAAGGTATTTGAAAGTGACAATATAAAGCTGCCAGTAGTGCCCTGTGTTACACACACACACATAGTTCTGTATATGCAGGTACAGAAGATGTAAATTGTATATACTTTTTGTTACCAGGTTCCAGGAAATCACAAGTTGTAGGCATTCATCAGAATTACCACAAGCTAGATTCAGCCACAGATAGGCCCCAGGTACTTTATATGTCAACCCTTACACATGCAAGTTATCCATTAAGAGCAGATTGTCAGGTACAGAGAAAAATTTTGGTTGCTGACCTAGAAAAATGTTGACCTAGAAAAATTAGTTAATGTTCAGTATCACCTTCTTAGAAAACAGAAGTGAGTGTAACATGGTGTAGATATGGTGTTCTACAGTACTGTATGTACCGAACCCACAGCATTTTACATACTGTAATTATTGAATACAGCATGTATTGTTTTTATGTTTTCACATAATGTTTTGATTATCGCTGTTAAATACAAAATAAATGTTTAAATTGAAGATCATAAATTGAAGGCATCCAAGGAAATGCACATTTCCCAATCCAAGAAACTACAGATAAAGAGGTAATGCTCAGTTTGGTGTAATGTACTCTAATTAGTTGTGTGTAAATCTTTAAGAAGGATCTACAGTATAACGGGTACTGTAGCCGTTCTTCCGAATTTAAATCGGCAATCTAGCTTCTGGTACACTTAGTAAACTCGCCATGTTCTAAGATGCTTCTACATTAAGAAGGATTAGTAAACACTTGGTGAGAGAATATTAAAAGACAATTCTCAAGATTGAACAAACCTCTAGAAAATATAGACAGACTGTTATGTGCAGGAAGGAGAAACTGAAGACTGGAAATCATGAGCTTGAGAACACTACAATGTCTATGTTAAATACTAACCAGAGGACACAAGTGGAAACTAGGGGAAAGTACATTTAAAAACCAAGAAAAGGAAGCACCTTTTCATAAATTGATTATTTGTGACGCGTTCATGTTCACCTTCTTTCCTGGGTTTCAGTGCATGGTGGCTAATGTATAAAGAGGGAATTACGATGTAAGTAGGTGGCTGAGGCTCTAAGCAGCTAGAGCACAGAGATTGATGATAGAGTAAAAGAGCAACTTTTTTATATACAGTAGGACCTGGAAACTGCAATAAAACCACCTGCACATTTATTACGGGGTTTTATGTGTGCAGCTCCCTGGGAATGCCCTAGCCAAGGATGGAATCACTTACAAGTTTGAAACAATAAATGTATTTTCTATTTCCTGCTGTTTCAGATGTTGAAATGATAAAATCGGAATCTGAATGGGCAATGGGCTAAAATGCATCTACTAAAAGGCATGAATGATTCAATTTGCTCTTCTCCCTATCTCTAATTTGAGATTCTGTTTATGGCAGTTCTTAGTGTAACTGGTTTCGTATTCATGAGCAGATCTTGCTAGTTTAAGTGTGATGGTAAATCCGTCAGTTCATAAGCTAATTATACTTTGGAATGAAAGAAAACTTCCAAATAAGAGGAGGCTGTTGGTCCATCTAGCCCATTTGATAGTTAACAGTAAATTGAGCCAAAGATCTCAGCTTCATCAAACTGGATGGGTAGCTTGTTCTATAATCCCTCAAAACTTGAGCTAAAGAAGCTCTTCCTGTTTGCAGGAAATTTTAGGGAATCCTTGTGTAATTATAGTTTTAATTCAAGAATAATTTCTTAGTTTTCTGTCAACAAGGAACAGTTCTGCAGTTCTTTGTTAACTGGTTCTGGACACAAGATCTTTTAACTCTCTGAACTGAAAGTCAGTTCTGCTTTGAACCTCCTTGTCCTACAATAAACTGCAGAAATGAAAGTTCTTGATCACCAGGGTCCGAGGTTCAATCTGAAACTTGCCACAGGGTTCTATTTTGCACTGTTCTGCAAATGCTGGTGCTGATTTATAAAGTGTATTTAAAAATCACCTAGAGTAACAACATCAGAATATGAAGTGGCACACAACAAAAAAAAACTGTGAATCTACCAAAGTTGGTAATATTGATTAGATTAATTAAAAATTAGCTATGGTTCTTTACAAATCTATAAGGGCTTTCTGAGATTCTCACTTGGTAAAGTCATTCAGTCTAAATACAGCTTCTATGGCACAGATATTGCAAGCTTGAGCCTAACTATCTGTGACCAGGATTCCCCCAAACAGGGCTACACAACTAATAATAACAGGAGAAGGCCCTGTCACCCATACAATGTAGACGGGCTTGGGGGACAGGAAGGAGAGCAGAATCAGAAGAGCGAAAGTTGCGAGGTGGGGAGTAGGGTGATAATAGTTCAGACAACTACCACACAGATGTGGATCATCGTTATTTAAGAAGATTAAGAAGTTGTAACCTTCTTTCATTTCATTATTGTATTTCGTTAATATTTCACTATTAAAGATATTGCACAATATTAGTACCGAGTAATTTCAGTACAGGTTAGGCCTTAAAAGGCACAGTGGCACAATGGTTAGCATCTCTGTGTTTTAGAGCTGGGGTGCTCTCTGCATGGAGTCTGCACATTCTTCCCGTGTTCATGTGGGTTTCCTCTGGGTGCTTTGGCTTCCTTCCACAGCACTGTACATGATGGTAGATTAGCTGGCTTCTGGATAAACTGGCCCTGGTGTGAGTAGGTGTGTATCTTGTCTTGTCTGTTGCTTGCCATGAAAGGCTCTGGCTCCCCATAACCTGTATAGAAAACGGGTGGATGGATAATCTTTAAAAGAATAATAGTGTGAAGAGAAGCAGAATTCTCAGACAAAAGTTTGCTTCTATCATTGATAGCCAAGCATAACAAGAAAATAAATCACTTCTTGAAGACAAGTGACAAAACAGAAAGTGGTTTAAAATGATGGGAAACAGAAAAAAGGATTCTCTGATTACTCTGCTCAGTTAGATGCTATCTCCTATGTGGTTTCCTGTTGAAATGGTACAGAATGTTTTGTGATGACAATTACTCTTTTGAACATACTGTTTCACACACAAGCAAAGCTCATATTTTCTATGACACATTGGTTAGAAAGAAAACAGGCTCTAACATATTTGTTTAAACATTCAACAGCCGTCCTTTAGTGTTACTCCAAAAATTGCCCATTTGAATTTCAATCAAATAAAATTAATGTCTGTATCATATGTACTTGTCATTCTATGGCACATAATGTTATCATAACAAAGATATGAGTCCTAATTGATGCATTGATATTTTGGGGATTCTTCTGAGGGTTGTGACAGCTCTGGCTTTCAGCCAAGAAAATGAACACCAAAATATTAGGTACAGTACATATATTTGTTAGTTCATTTCAGTGTAATTAGAATCTTACCAAACTACTGAATTGGTGTTATTAATAGAAGTTCAGAATGAGGCCAAATTCTGATATTACTTTTCTGCTCTGTTTCCCACTGGCTGCACACAACTCTTCTTTTCTAGTACACTTCCCTTCATCCCACTGTAGCTCCACTGTTGAAGCTGCCTCCCTGGTTGAGTTCTCGTAGGTGAAGGATGTTGTGACAGTTCTGACATTCAACCCAGTGTACTACTGTATTTCCTTACCCAGGTCAGTAGATACCAAAGTAATAAATACACTATCTCTTTATATCCATTAGCTTGTTTCTTCATAATTAGTATTTGGCGGAACTACTAAAAATGTTTCATTGCAGACGCTGTTCAGGATTTGAAATGCCATAAAGACAAACTTTGTGGATATTGATGACTAATGTTCCTTCTCCCATCTCAGCTGCTGAACTTAGACAGCTAGATCTACGCAGTGTCTTGGTGGTATTGTACACATTCCCCTTCTTAATGATCAACATCAGTTAAATTCTCTTCACTAAAAAGAATGTTCTATGTTTTTGATTTGATTATCTGCAAAAAATATGCAATTAAAACAGACCAATAAATTATGTTAGTCTAAGTTAAATGCTTGCATGATATATCAGAATACATTAATAATACTGAGCATTTAGCATGTTAATAAAATTATTTACTGTATTGTAATTTCCTTAAGAACCAGAATGAGACAAATAATTAAAGATTTGAGGTACTGTACCATATCATTTTTATTTTTTCATGTTTTTTTTCCAGCATTTAATAGATTCTATCAGCAACATTGTGGTTTAAGTTTATATAAGCAAATGTAAACATACAGTGCAAAGAAAAGAGAGAACTGGCTTTTTATTTAACTGTCTATCTGACCAAATCTAGAAAGATGGATATTTAAACATCTGTTACAACTGTTTGCATTTGGGCAAATCAAAATTAAAAAAATGCAGTAGAAATAAAAATATCAAATACCAGTAAAATAAAAAAAATGATTAAAAATAGCAGTTCTCTTGGGGCTACCTAAGTGCTCATCCAGTAAAGGCATTTGTTAGGATCTACAGTAGATGGTCTGAGGTCGAGTCATGTCCTTGGTTGACTTTCACTGGGATTCCTCTAGCAGGAATTTGAAATCTGATATATGTAAGAATAGGTACTGTATTTGGTACAAAAGTACCACCTATCTTTCAGTGTAGGTCATACATTTAAAGCACGGAAATGAAGCTATTCATTTTGAACTGATTTTTGAAAAACTGATTTTTTTAAAAAGCTTCTTTTTTAACTGATTTCAAAGTAGCAGTGCCTTGTTCTGCTTCTTAACCAACAACCTTCCAAACATCGCACTATAAAACTGTAATGTTTCCCAGACTCAACTCTGAACGTCTTACTAAATATCCTGACACCTCCCTTGTTTATGGATTGCCAATATTTATTTAGATGATGAAACAGATCAGAATACTGAGAATTTAACATAAACACCTGCATCTCCTTAAAACCTGGCTTGATTTAACTTCAGTGTATCCCATCTTAAATTATAGCTATGTTTTGCTACCTGTATGTTATGCTTAGCACTTGTCTAGCACGTTTTTTTATTCCCTTGCTGCTTCAGGCATCTGAAAATATAACTTACTAACTGCCACATACAGTAGATGGTTAATATACTGTAGCTTAGGGAGAAAAGTGGTTGTAAGAGGGATCCCTGCACTCCCCAGTTAGTTACATTATCCCATAATGACCTTTCAGTGTTTACTTGAACTGTATTCTATACAAAGATCAAAGCAAGTGGTTTTTTAATTGGTTAGTCCCAGGAAAACAAAAACAAAAGCAGTCATAAGAACCCAAACCACTGCTCTTCATTTTACAGTGCAGGGAACTAAACCAAAGCCATGACTCTTCTTTGAGCAGTTAATTAAACTTCCTCCTGCATCCCCTGCTATAACACACCAGGCAACTGAAACACAAATACTAAAACTAATATCACACAAAACTCTCTCTCATACTTCACTTCCTCTTCTTTGGTAGCTCAGCTTCCTGTTTATATACCATCACTTGACCAATTGTCTTTCTCTCAACTGGTCAGGTGACTAAGAGAGGCAGGACATTTCCTCAGTCTTTTTGGGAATGTAGTTTAGGCCAGAACTGCCATCCCATCCCATAATTAACATTGTATTAATGTGGACACCTATCATCTTCAGCTTAGGAATTAACTATCTCTTCTTCTTTGTTTCTTGTGCATGATATGATAAACATATCTCAAACATTATAGTACTTCCCAGCTCTAAAGGTCACCCCAAGTAATACATCCTAACTCAGGGGAAAAAAAGAAAAGGTCTACCTTAGTAATAAATGGGAAAGAGGTGTTCCTATGAATGTTCTAGAAAGAAAATTGCCCAAAGTTTTACTAGAACCATGAGGAACTTGAAAAGTTTCCAATACTGCCAGTCTCATTTTGTCTTCATTACCACACATAGGTGTAACTCAAAAAGGCTGCATCACAAATACTTCATATATTTATATATCGTCATGAGTAATTGCTATTAATCTTCATTTTAATTTTATATGTATACTCTGATAAACACAGAGCCATCGTTATGTGAAATCAAAACACCACACTATATTCTGTGACATGGCAAAAAATATACTGTATATTTTAATATTCATTACTGTAAACAAATGTCCCTGCTTGCACATTACATACTATTTATTTGATATGCACCTGCAATCCCAGACAACCAAATAACATGGCAATATCTCAGAAAAGTTGCAGTTTAGTACAGAGAGAGATGTTGTGGCCACACAAATTTGTAGATTCCATGATATGTTGCGTAAACATTCTACACAAGGTGATCACAAACACAATACTGTCTCACCTTAAAACAAAGCTACAGTTATATTCACTTGTCAGCCTGGGATTCTGTAACACCACAAATAGTAATGTATATGAAACAGCCCCAGGTTACAAGCTCTAAAAAAACAAATGCACAATAAATGTGCTACTTGTGTACAAGGTTATGTATGACATGGATGTAATGAAATTGTACCCTATAAAGAGCGTGGAAAGAAATTTAACATTTAATGCAAAATACATTTAAAATTTAATGCACAGTAGAAAACAGAGGGAAAAACACAAATGTGTTGAATACTTGCTCACTGTTTTATGGGAATTCATTCTGAAAGAAAAAGTCTTACTGATTTGTATATTTAAATTAAAATCAACATAGGACTTGAGGAAGAAGGGTGCCTGTTCTGCCATGAGAAAACCCAAAAAGACCGAGGTCTCTTTCAGGGTCTAGCCCCCGTCTCATACCCTGTGCTTCCAGAACAGGCTCTGGGTTGTCACATCTTACCAGCGATAAGCGACTTCATGATGAATGTGGATGAGATGTGTCCTGCTTGCAATCACAAAACGGTCATTTGTTTCGTCCTTATGAGAGAGTGGGTTTTAAAAGCGGAAGACTTAAAGGGAACGTGGTTACTAAATTAATCACAGTATTTACTACACGCTCTGTAAGTGTCCATACACAAAATGTGCATAATAATTAAGGAGATGTGTATATTTTAAATACAATATTTAGTTCTGGTCCATTTTCTGAGTGAATTTACTGTAAACCATTAGCAGTAATAGCTTTATCTGTAAAGGGTCATTGCAAGCTGGCTCTCTTGTTTTGCCAAAGGGTATGATGGAACAAGCCGAACAACAGCATCACCATGCCACTCTGTTTGAGTTACGAATTGATCCGTCTTAAAACATCAGACAGCTTTTAGAATGATGAAACAAAACAGAATGTCTTAAATATAACAGTAAATTTTAAAAATAAAGAATTTCATAGGCTTTATTCATGACAGGGCCCCCTTGGGTAACAATTTCAGTAGAGGAACACTTGTGCGCTGTTTGGCATTGTTGGTACTGTTTTCCCCACATCCTCTATGTAAGCTTGCAGCAGGGAATTTATTTCAAAAGCAGTTTATGACGGTGAACGAGAATAGCTGTCATATAGACAAATACAGCACTTTCACATTTCCCTTCCCACATTCAATTAACGGTCTAAATAGTATTTCAAATCGAGCCATTTCTCTATGCAGAATATTCCTTTAGGCTGAATATAACTATTGGCAAATGTAAAAAAAAAGTTTGACAAACAGTCTGCAACTTATTTTGCACAGCAGCACAGCCAATATCGATCTGTACCAGCTTAAGAGCGAAATCGGGTTTCCTGATATTCTAAATAACCTGGCTCTGACAGAATCACTTAAAAACAATGAAATGGAAAAAATCTATGAAAAATGCATTTGCTTAATGCTTCCTAAAACATAATTTTTCTCTCTCATCACAACCTCTTTTGTTATTCCTTTATTAATCGTTAGGACCAAAAACACAATAATTCCAAATCACAAAATACCTGAAATACAAACAAACTGTATATGTGTGGTGCTACAGAAAAGCAAGAATGAAAATTCACATACAAGATTACAAACCATTTAAAATCAAAAACGAGTAATTCAATGGAATTGAAAAAAAGTATAACAGGGAATATAATCGAATCCCACTTCCATTAAAACTATCTTCAGATGACAACGTTTTCCACATTTTCAAGTTGTGCTCGCCTCTTTCCTGCCAATTTGACAGAAAAGGATCATCGAGAAGGCCATGCCAAAGATCTGAAGACAAAATAACAAATAAGACAAAATATGTAATAACAATCAAAGCATTAAAAAATAACACAAGTTTTATAATACCATACAGTACATTTACAGTACGAAAACAACTGGAACTTTTTTGGTGAATAATTTTAGCTTTGTTTGTTCTCAAATCTTTAACTTCTGAATGAACATTTCTTCTGATTTATCAACACACAAATGAATTATTTTAAAAGATTTCAATGAGGGATTTATCCGTTGTGCTCTTAGATTATGCGTCATCTGCAGAGCTCGAATTCCCCGTTTTACTCTTACAAATCCCAAGTGATGAGTAACTATAAAATGCTTCCTACCATGACGACTGCTATCGCAAAGGCTATGCCAATCACAACAGTCATTTGTTTCTTCATGATGTCACCCACAACTGTGACACAAGGCTATGGAAGCAAAAAAACATTTACTGTGATTACATTACAGAATAATGTTTACACTGTTCACCTTCATTTGAGAATGTCTACAAACATTTAAGACAATTAAAAAATTGACATAATCAGAGTTTTGTTGTTGGGAGATGTTTTAAAAGAAGGTATGGTATTGTGCTATTAAAGATAATGGATAGACCTCAACAGACCAAAGATTTTGTAAGTAACTGATTTGAATAAAGCAAACGATGAAAGACAAACTCAAAGTACTGCTAGACCTTATCAGGTCATGCCAGGACAGCGGACTGTCTTGTATTGGGATTCGAATTTTGCTGGGAACTGATATGTTGCACAAACCTTTGATTGACTTGTGGGTTTAGAGCACGGTGACTTTCACGACTGTACATGCTAGGAATGCCACATGATATTTGCTGCCCCTACCGTTTGGTACACCAGTCTGGTCCCCGTTTTCACACATGCTGCTGAGGTGTCGGTGCAGTTGCACGAGGCGGGAATACTACTACCCCAGTCGTTCGGACCATTGATCAATCCACAGCATTTGCTCTTCATTAAACGGGAAACAAAAGAAATTAAGAAGTGCCAAGACAAAAGTGAAACATCCCTGAAAGAAGCCAGCTGTTGTTGTGGAAGCAGTATGCAAGGTCGTACTGTCTAGGGAGCCACAAAAGTTTATTAGTTGATACAAAGGATTATTAGACTGGAGCAAATGTCTGCACATACAGTAGTTTAAGTGTGACTGTATACAGTATATAATATTGATAGCACAGGGATATTTTTTATTTCATCTTTTAATTTTACCTTTTCTTCTAGGAGCTGAAGATCTGATTGCACATCTTGTGGTTGACTTGACAATGGAAGCATTTTTTCCAAATTTTCTTTGATCCAATCTTTAACCTGAAGCACAAGGGGAAGAACAGACCTGTAAACCTGTAGGCCAGTACTGTCTTTGAGTTGTGGACCTGGATGTTGCGTCTACATTAATAGAGACATCAGGGGTGATGTCACAGAGATCACTGAAGTTTGAACTGTATTAGTTAGAAAGAGCTGCAGTCTGTCTACAAAGTACTCTATATAATTCACTGAACTGGTCTTACTTACTTTGTCTTCACCTACAGCTCCAAGGATTCCAGCTGCCAACAGGAGGATAAATATGAGGAGCAGTCCAATGAAAAACTTAAACACAGAGAGAAGATTATATTTAGACTGTGTTCCACACAGTAAGGGTAAAAACACAGCAGGTGACGGCATTCATATCTGTTTTGTGTTTTCTTTCACTTGTTATTATTACACACAAGTTTTTGTTGATGGCTCAGATTTCTGTGCGATTTAACATATAACCATTCAATAAAACACCTTCCAAGCAGGTCTATGTGATGATTCCAGCACCAGCATATTGATACTGAACACACCAGATTTATGCAAAGTGGAATAATGTACACTTCATACTAAGCATCTTTGAAGAAATGTCTTCTTTTGGTCAAAACATTCATTCAGTTATTTAGCTATAATATCAAATAATCTTAGTGGACACCACAACTGAAAATGTAATGTAAAATGCAGCATAAAAAAATAATCCTGATAAAAATAAGTACATCACCTCCATGTTTAGTAAGGCAAAAATTAAGTTAGGATTATTCAGATTAGATAATTACGGGTTGGAGTCTTAAAGTTCAGTTCAAAACTAACTTCTAATAAAAAGTGCCAAATTTATAGTTGTTTAAAAAATGGATATAGAAGGTTATAGGGTAGAGATAAATTCTTGATTGACTGTATGAGTCACTGAATAAATCGAGTGTGAAATAAATCCATTTAGAATTAAAAATAATCTTTTGCAATCTTATCTTAAAGCAATCACATAACTAAGAATAAAAAGTTAAGTATGTGAAATTAAACATTGACATCAATGAAGTGAAAATTTCCCAAGTGGTTATTATACGAACGCCATTCGCCCACCTATTCTACTGTGGTACTGTGGGAACAATGCAGTCAGAAGAAGCCACAATGGAAAAAAGCCAAGCCACGTACTAGCAGAAGCATGCATCTGCTCTCTTGAACTGCACCACAACATCCCAGGAACCCAAGCATCATGACGATGACCCCAACAGCAATCAGTAGATCTATCCCAGGAACAGCCTGCTCGGTAAGCTAGAGAAAGAGAAGGATATAGAAGGATTAATCAAGCCTAGAGCTCTGTTCACACAACATCAGGTACTGTACCTTTTGCAGCTGCAGCTTGTAGTCTGATCACATCGGGTCTCAGAAGATAAGTAATGTTAATCCTGGTCTGTGCTGGGAAACCTTTAAAGTAAACCTGGTTGGGGCTGTAAATGGTATCAGTAAAGCAGTAGGTGGTACTCTTTCCTCTGAACTAACATTTTCAAACCAATGCCCTGGTATGGTGACCAAGGACTCTTTAGGAGGTATTGTGCTTCGGAGGAAATATTAAAATGAGTTCCTGGCTACTTGGACATTCAAAACCCCATGGTGCCATTTGTAAGAGTAGGGTTTGAAATGGAAATCTAATACCTGTAAGTTAATTGATTCTTAAAATGTAGAGAGCTTTAGGGAAATATATAACAAGGATTATATATTTGTGTATATATAAATGATAGGAATTATATTTTATACAATTATTTATATATATATTATAATCTGTGCTACATGCAGATTTTTAGAAGACAGTGTATCAACACAGTATGTACTGTCTGGGTTATTAGATCAGCCGAAGGTATCTGGTAAGCTTTGCAAAAAATATATTGGTGCTTCTTCTTTCGTTTTTATGATGTAATCTGTTTTGTCCTAAGGAAAGCAGAAGCAGCTGGATACTTAGAACAAAGTGTGATAGCACCCAACTCATCAAGGGCATGGGATGTTTTAATAAAGTTTATCTCTGCTGCTTGAAGAAAGGACTATGAGAAACTATTTGAATAACTGCTCTTCTTTGGTTAAAGCAGAAACCTATAAGGAATGGAAAATTACTGCTTTGCCTGTGCTTGAAGTGTAGCATCTGCTTAAAAAAAAGATATAAAACAAGAGCTCTCCCTGCTTGCTTTTGAATTAGCTTTCACTTCTCTTTACAGACAGGTGATGGCTTTTTCCCATATTGCAATATGAATAAAGACCTTACTGAGTGAATGAGAATACCTCTCTTGGCACTTCTTTGATAAAATTCCACGACAGGATGTTCACCCCAGAATCCCTTTAACATGCATTTGTACAATCTGGCCTCCATTAATTTTCTCCTTTATTCAATTGATGAAGCAATTCTACATTATATACTATGTGGTGGGGCTGCTGATACATAATGACTGCTATGTGCCTACCGAGTGGGGTTGCACTCCAGAGCTGAGCTGAATGACCTGTCTTTAGTGACCTGACAGAGTGTTGCAGATCTCTGGTGATCTAGCCACATAGATTCTTGTTTGGTTTCAGGATTTGTTATTTTATGTTTCTGCTGTAAAGGACTCCTTTCAAATGAGTCATGAATAAATTGCTTTGATAATGTCAAGACTTTTTTCATAAATATAGTCAACTACCCTTATAGAATATTTCCATACAGCTAGTGCAGTAGAATGCCCCATGTTTGCTATCACAGATAAGATGACAAAACTTGTATTTGCAAAGAAGGAGAGTGTATATGTCAGATATCTTCATCTTTTCAAATGCAAATGGCTTTACACAAAAGAGTCATAAACAAACAGAATAAAAATTACTGGACTGTGGAAACCACTTACAGTATGTGCATAATGGGACATATGTAAATTGATTCCTGCATCACCATGGTGCATCTGCCATGAAGTCTATGGTTGAATGAATGCTGCATTCTACACTGATTCTTCTAATTCATACAATACATGAATTGCTACAATAGTAGAGGAAGACTGGTCATTAATTCTATGGAGCTTGAGGTCCTCACACTTATGTCCCTAAAAACTTTTTGGGTTTTCTCACAACTCTACCTTTACAAATTGTACTTATTAATCAATGAGTTACACATAATGTTGTTCTGTGTGATGCAGAGTAGCACTAGTGCAAATCTCTCTCATCCTAGCGTTAATCCCGCATCAGCAGGGTCCGCTTGTCGGCACGCCCCTCTCCATTTGGTGGTTTGAACCAAAACTTTGAGCTGACATTGCCATTAAATGCAACCGGGAATACTCCAACCGGCGCGTCGCTCCGCCTGCCGTCGGAGTGGGGGAGGAGGAACAAAGTAATGTAGCCAATTCATAGAGGGGGATTATTAGGAGGCATGGGAAATTTGGCCAGGACGCCGGGGTTACACCCCTACTCTTTTCGAGAAACACCCTGGGATTTTTAATGACCACAGAGAGTCAGGACAGCAGCACTAGTGCAAATGAACTGATGAAATGTTTTCACAAAAACATCTCTTCATGTAGACGTCAGACACTGTGGACTTCAAGTTCAATGCCCCAGCTGAAACTTTTCAATGTAATTTGAAGGGCTCAGCAAACCAAGGAGAATGTACTAAAAACCGAGGCACAGGAATGAAAAAGAAAAAGATTATAAAAGAATGGAAAAGTTAAAAAAATATTCAGACTGAAAGAGGACATCTACAAAAATTACCGCCATACGAAGAAAAAAGTACCTGCTGTATAAACACCGTTTTGCTTTTTCTTGGTCCACAACAGTTGTATTTTCAGTTGTGCTAACGCTTGATTTTTCCATGTTTCACTAGCTGTATGTTTAAAGGACATACAATAGCATATGTATGCAAACGTTTGCCAATTCAACGATTGCCACCATTAAGATTTGAGTTCAGAATTATTTCAATATAATTATTGGGAAATTGTGATTTTTAGCATGTAAAGATTACCATTTAAATCTTCAGCATTTTAAAGATTACCTCTTTAAAAAAAGACAGCAAAACAACAAATACTTTATCAATTGCTGTACCTTGTTAGAATCCTTGGTCACACGGAGCCATATTCCGACTCCAAGTAAGATACAGCCACTTATCTGAAAGAAAGAATTCAAAAACACTTTCATGTACACAGAACTGACCTACTTTTTTTTGGTGATTCAAAGTGGATCACACAACAGTTCACTTGTAGTTCATGTGATGACTGAGGCATCCAATGCTCAAACAATAATTAACATTAACATATTTAGTTATACATCACTTCATAATATTTAGGTTTTCCCCTCATAAAATGTTTGGGAATACACTTGGCAGACTTTGAAAACAAAAATATCATGTATAGTTATATACCATGCAAAATATAGTAAACACAGTGAAACCTATTTCAAACCTATTTTAACAAAAATAACAATCAACAGTTATACTGGAAGTAAAATTAAACTTCTTGTTTTAGTATGTACACTGATATTTTATTTAATAGACTTGGCATAGACAAATTTATTACATTGATTAACATTGGGGTCTTCTGTGAAGGTCACCATATTTTAGTGTGTGACCACCACTGGAAGGAATACAAGCTGTCCAACAGCAGTGCATGCTTTACACCAGATTGTAGATGCTGCTTTGTAGGATTCTGTCCCATTATTCTTGTAGAGTCTGGACAGGTATGCATCCGTTTACTGGTCTCTGAGCCATACTGTAGGTGCCAAATGTTCTCATTGCTCATCTTACACATGTTCAATGGGGTTCAAGCCCTGCAAGTACGGTATTAATGGTGTAACTTTCAAGACAGCTAGAGTAACATGAGCTGCATGATGACATGCTCTATCATGGGGAATGTGGTTACATCAGGAGGAGCCCACAGGAAGGGCAGTAACTGAGGTCCCAGGACCAAATCTCCGTAGTGCCATGCATTCGGAATACCAGCCACTACATGGGGAGCTCAGTAAGCTCTAGATACTCCTTCCCAGGCCATCACGCATCAACTGGTCTGTTGTACACAACTATAAGAGAATCACTCCACACTCACCGACATCTTTCAGGGTGGTCTATAGTAAACCTTGATTCTTGATTCTTGAGGGGTCTTGATATTGTATATGTGATATACTGATGGCATATACTGTAGGTACCTTTCTGTGATTTTCTTCATTTTCCATAAGCTTGACATTCCACAAGTTAAATCTCCTCACCTGAGCCCAGTAAGCTCTCTCCATAATGAGGTGATTTAATGTTTTTACAAAGAGTGCTTAGTCAATGCCATTCAAGTGCATCACAGTCAGTCATTACTGACAGATTAAAACAAAATGTCCAAAAAAAAAATCTCAATTTCTCATCGTGGATAACATCGCAACACAAACAAGCTGAAATAAAGTGGTAGGTTTCTACTGACAGAGAGGTTTTGGAGCATATATTTACTAAATACTGAGCATCATCACCATTGTAAATAGGAGATTGTTTATCATGTTTTTACATGTTTTTTAAACCAAAATCTTTATGATGAACTTTAACTACAATAGGTTGTGTCTCTGACTACACTTAATTTACAAGTAAAATTAAAACTACTACTGAACTTTTAACCGTTACTAAGGAAAATGGACTGTTGTCCATAATAGTACAATATCTCCATCTAGTGGTAAAATCTTATTTTCACCAAAATACTGTATACCGTTTCTGTGCAAATTAAATCTACTCTATAACACCAATGATTGTATTGGGAGCTAAAATGCTTATTGGTGAGTATACTTGTGCCTCAAGCCTCAGATACTCATTAGACCTTTCCAATCTACTCTCCTTCTTGATGGGTGATGTCAATTAGTTGGTTTTATAGTAACACCATGGTCACCGTAGAGCATCACTGCCATTTAATGAGCCTCATTAACATTTAAAATTGAAAACTGGTGAATACTGAAAGCTTGTGTTACAAAAGATGAAATGTGATCTGAGCACCTTCTTCATGCTCACTTTATAATTTATTGTCAACACAGTATGAAGACATGCTTCATAATCACTGCAACAACAATACATTGTGGGTGAACGAAACAATATGCAAGATATAACAAGTATCAAGAATAGTATTAAATATTTTATTTTAAAGCACTCTTTTCTGTATAATCATGTACAGTACATGTATAAGGAATATTAATTCTGGGTTGTTTTATCCGGTGGAATACCTCTATTGTTTAGGGTAGGAGAAAAAGAAAACAGGTTTCCAATTAGCTGCATTTTAATTCTAAAAAATATAAAAAGGCCTCTTTTGAGCCATGGACTTACTTCCAGTCTATAGAGCGCACGGCTCAATCAGCCAATCTTTTCCTTCAGAATGGGCTGTCGTAATGGTATTAGTATACAGACAAATTATTGTGAGACCTACTGTACTGTATATCTCTATAAGTTCTTCCAAAAGATCATAAGAAGTTCCTGTGACCCCAGTAGCTTTAACCAATTACTATTTATCAGTGAAAGATGAATGAAGCTCGATCTCTTCACAATAAATGTAGTCAGAGGAATCACAGAGCCTACCTTCCATTATTTTAGCCTGCTCACAGGGCACAAAGATCTGTTCATATGGATAGACCAACTGACTTGGATATGAAGGAAATGGCTTTTCAGTTTTTTTACTGCAGACACATTAACTGATATGACTCACTCCCGCCCACACAAGCATTCCTAAACATATTTACCGTTTTTACCAGATCAGATCTTATGTCCGTTTCGGCTCCATAATAAAGTATGAATTATTTACTTATACTTATGTACACATTTCACATATTTAATTTTGTTGAACTTCATACTGTATATTAGCCGGTTTGACACTGGTAGTTTACACATATACAGGATCTGGCTTGTTTGTCAAAAAGACCATTATACATTTTCCATTTCACAAATGCACTGCCTATTTTCATTAGGACTGTTTCCATAACTTATAGTAAACTCCCTACAGCAAAAAAAAAATTACATGAACATTAAACAAAATCAGTTGCTAAGTTTTATCTGATGTCAGATACTTTTCACAGTTTCTTTCCCTTATTTTGTTAATAAATTATTAAGTTGCATTGTCAGAAAAAAATGACTCTTGACAAAACATTACTATAAATACGAGCCCCTGCTCTAGGTGTGACAACTGTGTGATTTGTTCTACATTTTTGCTCAGTTTAGGTGAGCCTCACTGATAAGGAGCATCCATCCATTCTCCAAGTGCTTCTACAGGATTGAGGAGGAGCCAGAGCCTATCCCAGCAAACAACCGGGTAAAGAAAGTGCGCTCTGGACAGGCCATCATAGGGCAGACAGATGCACACACTCACACAAGAGCCAGTTTTCCAAGAATCCAATTAACCTACCAGAGAAAACTGGAGAACCTGGAGGAAACTCACATGAACATGGGGAGAACATACAAAGAGACAGCACTCCAGGAACTGAACCCAACATTCCAGCAATGCGAACCTCTTCACCAACACCCCCCCCCCCCCGGATAAGGACCACTCTCTCCTACTGTATATCCTACAACGGATTTTCACAGCACAAGGAGGTAAATGGGCCAGAGTTCAGATGATCAGATTTTTAAAACTGAAATGTCTTCCAGTTTTCAAATAACTACTGATCTCCCTAGCACAGTGTGGTATTCTAAGCTCATGTACAGTATGAAGACTAATAACCTGAAATTATGGGAGCACTTAATTACAAAATTGCACCAGCAACCTTTTATTAAACTGATATTTAAATTCAATACAAAATGGATCATACAGTACGTACTGTATAGTGACAAGTTGAATTTAATACATTTCAACAAGAACAGTTTTAAACTCCTGTCCTGACTCAGTGTCTCCAAGAAAAAGGATTCATAAATACTTGAGTTATACTGTTTACCTTCACTGTGTGAAATTTTAAGGCTAACCCTTTTTCTTAGGATAAATTCGTACAACAGAACCAAACTATGTTTCTGAAACATTTTATATTCATGTACTATTTTTGGAATATATTTTTAAGACTGGTTTTCCCACAACTAATAACAGTCATTATTCCTGGTTCACTACTTCATAGTGAATTAGTCTACGGACATATATTCCCCTGGTATGAAAAGATGATTCTTCAGTATAGATGGATCTTTTAAATCTGGACAATATGGCCTGAAAGGGAAGGCATTACTGATTTGACCCTGTGCTTTACCATTAGCTACAGTAACTGTGACTGGGTTTCCCAGACACAGCTCAGGGTTTTGTGTCCTTTAGTAAGTTTGAGATCACCTCGATTTGTCAAGAGATTGTAACTCCCTTGACTGTTTGGTTAACTATGAGCTTACAGTGACAGTAGCAAAAGGTTCACCACTCCTTCAGTCACACAGCACTGCACAGCTTGAGAATATCACGTTACATACTGTATCACTGGGCTAACATGTCAGTGGATTGCCTTGTAGTGTACCTCTACAGTACAGGGGAATGATCAGTCTGGGATTTCAAACTGGGTGGGGATAAGGGAATATACATTTCCAATTCCAATATTTAAACAAAAAGTTATTTAATGCTTTTTCAGTTGCCTGAAAATACGTACTCCTGGAATAGAGAATGTTTCTTCCAGACCTCCAAGATAAGCACAGGACCTTTAAAATAAAGTTTCCTGATCTGCATAAGGTTTACAATTGGTCTTTTCTTTCCCTTCACGAAGACATGATCCATCCATAGGACTCGGAATACCTGAAAAGCAGCATTGTTTCCAACATGAGTAATGCATACCTTTACCAACACCACACAAGCTCTGGCAAGATCAACATACTATAGACGGAAAGCAAGGAAAATTACAAGTTGTTTTGGCACAATGAAATGACATGAATTGTCAAAAAAACAGTTTCGACCAGGGTTGATCCTATTCTGATCCAGAAGGGCCGGCTTTCAAATGCACAGATGTCTGCTATGGCCAGGGTACTTTAAAGCACCTACTGTAGACTACCATTTGAACACCTTCAACAACCCTCTCCCTCCACACCTGTTTCAATAGATCTGACAAATAAGACACCAGTAGGTGGGGTTTGTCATGTTCTTCCTTTCCTCTTAACAAGGAAACAACTGGAAAATAAACAGCCACTGTATACCATGAAAACAGTGTGTTGTGCACAGTGCAAGCCCAGATCTCTTTGAGAATTGTCTTCCATGCTGATCTAAAAAAACTGAACTAAAAATAAAAAAGGCAGGTTTTTTTTAATCAACCACCTGCCCCTTTCCCCCCGCCAAAAGGAACAAAAGATTTATAGACATAGCAAAAAAACAAGCTGCAGGTGTGGTGTCTTCACTTTTTAATGTTAAAAGACAGTATAAATTCATCTAGATTTGTTTGCTAACCTTCTAAAGTTAGAAATAGTTGTCAATTTTTTTTTTACTCAAAGAAACCCTACTATACATTCCTGTGGTTACCATTTCTTATGTCCACCCAGTGTAAAAACAGTATCAGATATTTCAATATTTAACTAACATTTACTACCTTTTGCATACTGTATGAAGGTGCTAAAATGAGTACCATTGTTTTTATTTCTAAAGAAATCGAATCTCCCCCATGAGGGACACGTCTGGACTAATACTTACAGTACTAATAGTTTTTCATCTTGCACCAAATTGTTAACGTCTCAAACTTAATGCCACACCAAGTGACTCTTAAAATAACCCACACTAAAAATGATATTCACTTTGAACTGAAACACAGATGAATTTGCATGAGAAATATTAGACTTCACATTTTTTAGTAGAATTACAATGTGACATGCGAGTTTGTTTCAATTAACAGAAATGTTTTAAGGTCTGCTCCGGTGTTAGATTGATCTACACAAAGTTCCTGATCAACACGTTTTAAAAATGATCTTTTCAAATTAAGCTGCACTCCCCAGTCCAAAGGACAATTTGAAAACTACTGGTCTGGACTACAGGTTTAGGGAAGATGGAGACCAAGCCACTCGGCAGAGTGCAGAACAGGAGTAAAGTTCCATAATATTTGAGAAAAAAAACAATTCAGATAATGCACTACTGTAGTTAATAGTGTTACACTTAACAAGAGTACTGTATGTACAGTAGCAAGGGTCTAAACCCATTTTAAGGAGAGGCACTGTATACATCTAATTAAATATTTAGTGAGCCAATATTTTACAAGTTATATGCTGCTATCTCAAATGTATTAAAATGTATGAAAATGACACCAAGTTTTTTTTTATCCTAATGATTTCAGCCCTCGCCCATATTGAAACCAAATATCCTTTTCTGAAAGTTCGAAACCTTGGAGTTTTTTTTGAACCAAAAATATGTGAATGGTCAACTTGTGTAGGCGGGAGGGCAGTTTTTTTTATGAACGGTGTTACCCCATGTCATAGGATTGTGCGATAGAAAGAACATTGACGGAGTAGCTAACTTTCCCTCCACCAACCAGCACATCTGAACTCCATTTACTCTTTCCATCCATCCGTATTCTAAACACTTTATTCAGCACAGCCTATTCTGGCAAGCTTCACTATTTCCATAACTGCCAAACCTCTAATACTGTAATACACAGCCTTGTATAACACCATGGGTCTGTATAACAAAGTGGTCGATTAAACACGAGTATTCATTTTTCTTTACTTAGCACTCTAATCCCCTAATAATTTCCTGCGATTGTGGTATAAGTGGAATAAACCAGTACTGGCCTTGCAGTTCCCACAAAGTGCTGTACCACTGCCATGACTGTGGAAAACCCAGACTGCTGTACAACATATGATGGGAACAGTACGACCAGCAATGCTTTACACATACAGTATACAGGACATACTGTACAAACTGATAACGTTTCCTTTGCCTATTATTTATCACCGTACTAATATTTTAATTTTAAAGCGAGCAAGCCATCATAAATTGGAGAAAACGTCTACAACAATCGAGACATCGAGGGGGAAAAACCCCCAACTTAATGAATTTTGGTTTTATTGACTTTAAGGCAATTAACATAATTACATGGTATGAACAAGAACAAAGCAATAACGATATTAATACGGAACTTGCTATACAATTAAAACACAAAAAGGACTTACCCAAAATAGAAAATTGAACAGGAACAGAGAATACTTGATGAACTTGTTGACTGCCATTTTTTTATTTAAAGATATAACACCGTAAAACCTACAAACTTTTCAGACGCAGTTTGTTCGGCTGTCGGGTCACGTAAGAAAACCGTGTGATGCTGAGCACAACTGCTTTGTAGCTTGAATGCAAGAGGGTGTGGGGCAATGCGGAGTATTTAAACTACTTCCTGGAAAGGTGAAGCGCAGACAGGTGTTCCCGAGAGGTGCGCAGTAATGAAATAATGAAATAATGACAATAATCGAATGCTGCTTTTCGGAGACCATTTTAAAAATCCCTTTAACTTTGCTAACCATTCTTAAAAAAAAAGAATCTTTTAAATAAGGTGACATTTAATTGTAATCTAGGCGTGCAAATTCCAATTATTTTTAGCAAGTTGAAGAACATTTTAAAACAGGCATTAAATGCGATTGTACGACTCACAAGGTATAGTCATGAGAATCCGTAGACTTTTCAAATTAAAATAAATAAGCCCTTTTATTTTTTTAGTTCCAGGCATTTTTTGCTTGTAAAAATTACTTTTACTGACAATGTGCATCGTACATCTTGCTGTAGTTAGAATAGTAACATTTTAAGCAACTTACAGTAAAATAAATACAATAAAAAATACATACTATTTTAGCTATAATATATATTTCCTATAAATGGGAAAAGGGTCTTCAAGCCCTGGGTATTTCGCTTGTATAAAGCACTATCAATATAATCTCAGTAATTGTAGCATGCTTAATAATTGAACAGAAATATTTAATCAAACTTCTAATTCCGCATTAATTTTATCACCTCATTGTTATTTCGTTAAGTCTCCTAAAAAGGCTCCCGCAACAGAAGTGGTCGATTTTCTTTTTTCAACAACATGAGAATGTCTAGAAGCGAGAAGAGGCCATTCAGCATTGACGGAAGCGAACAGACTCAAAGATTCCATTGAAAAACAAAGCGGGATAGTAAGAAAATAATACAAACAGAATCTTAGGATACATTTAAAGATTGTAAATAGAATGATTTTAAGAATAAAAACAAAAAAAAATGTGGAACCAGCTATAGTTCTAGACTAAAAGGAATATCCAAGACCAACAGGTGAAAAGAACGTAATCTTTTTTAGTCTTTGAACGGAAATTGCTATAAGGCAAACTCATTCATTTATTCACAATAATCTCCTAAAAACCTGGCCTTCCTTTAAACCATCATATTAAGCGTTGTAGATTTTTTCAGTCTCCGTTTATTAAAAAAAAAACAATACAACAACACCGTGCACACCTTTTTATACCACACCAATTAGCCGTCATGTAAGTTTGCAATTTCCATTCAATCAGTCATCTAACGATACAATAACTGCCACCTTAGTGAGTCTGTTTATAGAAATCCGAGACCCTTAAGCACGCTCTAGTGGCAGTTAGGCTGTTATTGCAGTTCCTTCTTAGGGACAGTATACTCGTATCCTTTCGGTTTACAAAAGCAGGTAATGCGAAGTATAAACATTTCTCCAGAAATGCTGTGTGTAGTAACTTTACCATGGGGTGCATTCTTAAATGCACACTTTATTGTATCATTTTAATAGATGGAAGGTTGCCTGGGGTTAGAGCTTGATGACCAGGATGAGGAAACACTCCACCACCCTGCAGCCTGTATATACTGTACTATACACATCTGTAAGTGTTGAAGGGGTCCAGGGTAAAGAGCTCATCCAGGGTGCTTGCAACCAAGTGACCAAAATGCACTAAGTGGATCTCACTCCTGCAACCTGATGGATAGGATATTTACCTTTTTGTCACATGTATTATTATTATAATAATATATGTGGACTTCCCTATCTTTCTTACACCGGAAGAAGGCTCCACAGCTGAAACGTTGTGTTTTCTTTCTTCTCTTCTCAGCATGGAATAAACCTCTTGTTGTTGTTGTTGTTGTTGTTGTTGTTGTTGTTGTTGTTGTTGTTGTTGTTGTTGTTGTTGTTGTTGTTGTTAATAATAATAATAATAAATGCCTTTACAAAAACACAAAAATATGGTCCATCATTGACATTATTTACATGTACAGTATGTAACTAGACCTAGCCTCCCCAATAAAAGTATTGCAAAAGCAACTAAAAGAGACAAATTCAACATAAGGAAGGAAATGCAGTGCTTATACAATAAAACACACAATGCAGGACACAACTGCTCTCCATGCTGTTACTAAACTGGAGCAGCCCTACACTAAATGCATCAAAACACCACAGAATGGTTTCTTTTGCCTGGTGTATACCACAAAAAGGAAATAAGTATTTCCAAATTTAAACTCAGTCTCTATGGACATCAATTACTGGTGCATTTTTGTCTTTCAAGGAGACAAAACGTTGGTGGTCTGGCCTGAAAGAGCTAGCAGCCACACACTGAGATGCTGAGGTAGAAAAAGCTATGATGGCCAAATCTCTGATATACTGAGCTAGTCCCTGGCCTAGATCAATCATTTGCCTCTTAGACTGCAATTTCATTACTGTATGAGAGCATCTTTCATACAAGAATTTACTTATTTGTACCACCGACTCAAACAAGCACTTGGGTTTTGTTAATGTGGGTTACTACTGTATATCACCACATCACAGCTCTGCGCTGTATTAAACTGAATTGTGATCAGAAAGTTCAGAATCCATACAATAAACAAAATCTTCCTCAGTAACCCCCTGGCAGATGATCATTTTCAGTGCCTTACTTTGCATAATTTGTAAAGCACTTTGAATTTTAAAGTTGTAGATTATTTGCAGGCTGCAGTCATTTTAAGATGTTAAATGTTTTGTTAATGTTTACACTTAAGTAAAGAAGACAGAGGAACTGCCATATGGTACTACTATAATGTATAAAACACGCCTTCATGCAGAAATATGGTACAGTTCAGATGCATAACCTAGCTTTTGTGTATGTTTCAATTTGGAAAGACTATGGGTCTTTTCCTCTAAGATTAAAAATAATCTCAAAATGACTCAGTATGATCACACACTGTCACAACTTATATATCAATCAGGGCAACAGATGAATAAAAATGGAAATTCTCTTGTCTGATTTTCATACTACCACCAAGCACTCTGCAGGCTATTAAGCTATTATTTTACACCATAAGTGAATCAAGGTAGAGGGAAAAAGCAAACTACTGTAATACTTAGGAGCTGAAATAAACAGAAGGCTAAATTCAGCAACAAGGACAGTCCCATGCAGGTTCAGTAGACCAAATAAATCAATTATAAAGTTCTAAAATGGTTGAATTATTTTTTCTGCAGACAGAGTTCAATCTTTTAATGGTTTGCTGTTAGTATCATGACAATTTTTCCAGCAGAAAACACTAATACATCATAGCTACTGTAACTAATTGCTGTCAACATTATATGTATTTTTATGTATCACATCTCTTTTCTATTAAAAATATAAAGTGTTAAGGTTTGTCTACGCAATAAGCAAAGGAAACAACCACAGTTAGGGCCACTGATGTCTAGTGATTTGAACAGTCAAGGCATCAGGTAGGGTGGCACAATAGCACAGTAGTTAACATTGCTGTCCTGCAGTGCTGAGGCCATGGGCTCAGTTCCTGCTATCTGCATGGAGTTTATGTCTGCCCTTGATTGTGTGAGTTACCTCCAGGTGGTCCTGTTGCCTCCCACAGACCAAAGATGCACTGGTAGGTTAATTGGGTTGTCTTAACTGGCCCTGGTGTGAGTGTGTGTCTGTTTTTATGTGTGCCCTGTGAGGGATATAAAGTGTGTATCCCAACATGCACCCGTTGCATGCCAGGATGGGCTATGGCACACCCTGCTATCCTGTACTGGATAAAGCAGTAAGAAAATGGATGGATAGGAGGTACCAATTGGAACAAACGTCTCTCAAGTGCTTGAGGAAGAGCTGTCCAAAGGTGAAGCAAGGCCTACAAAAGCTCTGGTGTGTGCTTGAGCACACTGCTATCAAACATCATGACTCAACTTGTCCCACAACTTGTCTAGTTGCACTAACATGGGAAGAACAGGTTACAAGATGTTGTCCACATAGTGTTGAATGTCATTACCCTGCACATCAAGTTCTAAACAGCAATGAGCATTAATCTCACTTCTCCTCTAACAGTGCAATCAAGATTAACAACATTTTCAAAGCTTAATTTTCCATCATTTTCAATTAGTTAGTCTCTTTGGCACTGAAACATCAGAGAGAGTGTGAGGTTGTAGTCATGACAAGACCAACAACACTGTAAACATCAGTCCTGTTTCCAGTCCCAAAAATGGTTATGAAGCAACTGTCTTGTTTTGGTGACACGTACCAAGATGTGGACAATCAGTAGCACTGCCAGGTATCCTAACATGGCTCTAACTAAAGAGAAATTGTTGTTGGGTGATATTTAAAAAACATACAATCAGTTACTGTTGTGGCTTTCCAGCATTCAACATTAAAATGCCCTTTTTCTCTGAACAATTGTCTGTTGTGGCATCTTGCAGATGTGTGGTAGACGTCAATGGTGTATTGTTTTTATAAGGATGTGGAATGTACAGTCACAATTGTGATTATGTATTGTGACATCCTCTCACCAAATGACAGTTCATGCACTCTTGGCATTTGTTAAACACCTTGGAGAAGGGAGGGTGGAACAACGAAGAATTGGTCAACCAATGAAGAACTGACTTCACGGGGCGTGGTGTCAATGTGATGAAGGACAAAGAGCAGACTCAGTGGTCCCACAGCAGACCAGGGCCAACAAGCTCTCTTCTCCACACAAGGAGCAAAAAGTAAATTAATCCGCCCCTGGTTTGTCGTTATTCAGGCCGAAATAAGGAATCTACCAAGGAAAAAAACAGAAAAATTCCTTAATTCATCAAGAAGCACGGCTCTGGAGACCTCAAACCTCCTGTCTAGACGCAAGAATGTCATTTGGCAGTATGGCCTCCAGGAACTAGAAAATAGAAATAGAAAATAGTAGAAAAATTTGGATCTCGCAGATTTGAATGTACTGTAGATGACCTGAAACCTGTTTACACAACTCTGACAAAATCATTTTCCAAACACCAAAACATACTCTAAGCATTTTTTTGTCATTCAGACTGGCAACAAAAAAAAAACCTGAATGAAAGGCTTTTTTTGAATGACTTCCCTCAGGAAGATGTGATTGTTTTTTTTTCTTACTGTATACAGTATGTAGTAAAAGAGCTAATGTCTATTTTAGAGAAAACTGACATCGGTATCTATTCATGCAATCTAGTTTCACAGCATTTTCCAGTTTGCATTTTCCGATGCAAATCAGTTAGTCTCTTTGGCACTGATTCATCAGAGAAAATGTGAGGTTCAATTTTCTTATTGAACAAATATGTAGGTTCAATATTCTTCATTCTTCCTTTTGCTGAGAGAAAGTTAAAAATAGGAATGGGAAACATGTTGGCCCAATAACAAGGTTATTGCTGCTCTTGGGCATTAAACAAAAAACTGAATGCAGTAATGTTAGATCCCAGAAATCATCATGTTCTTCATGAGCCAGATTTTGTATGTGAACCTGGAAATCTGGAAGATATTGATATCCAAGATCTGCTGAGCTGACAATTGACCGAGAGCATGACTCAGTTGCTAATATCAGTGCTGGCTGAGCAAAGCATGTATTGTACAAGGGGTTCTTGTCACACTGTCAGACGCAGAAGGTGCCAGATTGCAATAAGATGACAACCCTGTCAAGCCAATGTGGAAAGTGCATATCCTGTGTGTGGTGCCGAAATTTCTGTGGAGTGAAATTTCTTTTCGCTTTTATCATTGAGCAATGTTGCTTGCAAAACTATCCTCTCCACTATAACATGGATTAAAACCAGATTGCGTTCCTTGTTGATGGATGACCATACTGAGCAAACTGAAAAAGAGTTTCAGATGTCATATGATGAAGTTATCAAACATCAGTGTGTTTCCACTCCCCCGCTCTGCCCTGTACTGAACTGAATGTCACTCAGCAATCTATAAATCTGCGTGGAAGAGGAAGCAGCTGCAAGTCAAATCCCAGACATTACATTGGCGGAAATCCTCAGGTGGGTAATTGTTACCGAAATTAATTTTTGGTTATTCACATTGTGCCCTGTTTCAAGACAATGTTTCCCTAAAGATTACAATCTTTAGCGTACTCTAGCATTTCCCCATAAACACTGTCCATTATGATTTAGTCCTATTATTTCTTATCTGTTCCCTGTATGGTGATTGGTGGAAGAGCCACGCTAAAATGAAAAGAAACTGGGATTCAGTGATTTTTTCATAATGCAGTCTTTCTGTCTTGTGGCTGTCCTTCACTTTCTGCCTGCAGTCTGACATGGGAATTCACACTCTGGCAGATGTCATAACAGATAAGTATTATTGCAC
Organism: Lepisosteus platostomus; assembly: GCF_059453375.1. Taxonomy (NCBI): domain Eukaryota; kingdom Metazoa; phylum Chordata; class Actinopteri; order Semionotiformes; family Lepisosteidae; genus Lepisosteus; species Lepisosteus platostomus. Next base: position 27,825,943 of record NC_142619.1, on the reverse strand, counting down.
ATTCCAGGGTCTGCAACTACACTATGAATTACCACAAACTTCTCTCTTATTTTTAATTTACATTTCAGTTTCGACAATGGGGTTCCGATGGGGTTTCCTTAGGGCATAGGGCTTTTATTTTCTCCCTTGCAGAGAACATTGAATGGAAGGACCAGAACAGGAGGACAAACCTCTTCACTTTACATTACTTTCTGAGATTTTCATGCAAAGCACTGGGAATCAGTGCTCACTGGAATAGAGACATGCCTACAGTAAATAGGACACCTCCTGCGATGCTGTATACTCTGGAATAATCTGATTTGATTATATATTTTAATTTGGAACAACATCAAACTGATCTTCAAAAGCCTGCACCTCCAGTTGATGAAAATGAGGGTTAGCATTTGATGAGGGCTTTGGGGATTAGGGTACAGGGTCCTGGGAGAAAATGGGGTCACTTTTTATGTTGTTGTGTATTTGATTGCAAAATGATTCCTATATTTTCCCTGGGAAAATTCATGGGAAATGAAATGCTTACTTTTGCTTAGGTTTAGATTGTGCATCTGATGTGAAATTTAATGTCCATGAAATATTGCATGTTGATATTTCCACGTGTTTCATGTGTTACATCACAGGACTGCATTTCAATACCATACACTTACTGTATCACGTGGATCAGATGAAACCAGGAGGAAATTGTGTGGGTTCTCTTCCTAGCATTCAGCGGGTGAGGAGTACCAGGCAGTTAATTACAGTGAAACTTTTAAAACCATCAACTACTTTGATAAATAAGTACAAAGACAAATAATAATAACAATTCCTTACACTTATATAGAACTTTTCTGGACACTTAACACAGAGAGCTTTACAGATAATGGGGACTCCCCTCCACCACTTCCAATGTGTAGCCCCACCTGGATGATGTGACGGCAGCCATAGTGTGCCAGTATGCTCATTACACACCAGCTATCAGTGGGGAGGAGAACAGAGTGATTAAGCCAGTTGTTAGATGGAGATTTTTATGAGGTCATTAGTGGTAAAGGCCATGGAGAAATTTGGCCAGGGCAAAGGGTAACTCTCCTGCTCTTTGTGAGAAGTGGCCTGGGATTTTTAATGACCATGAAGAGTTAGAACCTCAGTTTTACATCTCATCAAAGGATGGCGCCAATATGCTGTATTTTTTTACAATATTGTGTTCCCCATCACTATACTGGGATTATTAGGACCCACACAGACCACAGGGTGAGCGCCCCCCTACTGGTCCCACTAACACCTCTTCCAGCATCAACCTTAGTTTTTCCAGGAGGTCTCAGATCCAGGTGCTGGACAGACTCATACCTGCTGAGGTTCAGTGGGTTGCCAGTTATGAGTTGCAGGGTTATATAGCTGCTGGTGATATGATCCAGTAGAATCAGGAAATATCAGGTCTGATGGTGATGGTAAAACTTTGCTCTTACCAGTAAGATGACAGTTCTATTGTCTACATCGCTCTGAATTTAAACTCAATGTATCTGTCTTTGTAAAGATTTTGGAAGACATCAATCCCAGCATCATGATTGAAAACAGGCAGCCCAGAATCAAAGTGGTTTCACATTTATTGCAGATTTCTAGATCACATGGTCTTACCCAGAGTACATTCCTGAGTACGTTTCCAGTCTGACTGTGTTTAAGTAGCCTTGCCAGCTGCACTGACTCTCACAGATTGTTCACACATTTGTAAGCTACTTTATAGCAATTGATTCCACATCTGGGTTTGGAATCAGGCCAGTTCAATTCTTTCCATATTTTTCAGTGTCACTTTGAAAAAACACATTTTTATTATGTTTTCTTTTGCCTTTCATTCCTGTGCATCACATACCAGCTGGAGAAATTACAGATGTAACATAATCATTCCCAAACGGGTTTTACAACTTGGTGGCAAAGCGGTTAGTATTAGGCTGGGGTCCCGGGTTCAATTCCAGAGCCTGGGTGCTATCTGTATGGAGTTTGTATGTTCGCTCTGTGTTCACATGGGCTCTCTCCTGGTGTTTCAGTTTCCTCCCACAGACAAGAGACATACTGGTACTTTAACTGGCCTCTGGGAAAACTGGTCCTGGTGTGAGTGTGTACGTGTCTGTAGTGGTGTCCATGTGTGCTGTGTGATGGATGTATCAGGATGTATCCTGTCTTGCGCTCATTACTTGCTGGGACAGGCCCTGGCTCTCCCATGACAGTGAATGGGATGAAGCAGTTAGAAAGTGGATGGATGGATGGATGCGTGGCTTTTCAGAAGAATACGTGTTGAAGCATGATTCATCCAGTCTGGGATCACTGGAGTAATAATACATGTATAGTAGTTGAGGGAGGTTTGTAAAAACACTCCATGCTGAATAGAAAAGTGAACACATCATGAAGAACTTTGAACAAGAAATTGCCACTGGCACTGCAGCAGACAGAATACAGTTAAATAGAAAGTGTGGATTTTAGGAAGTAAACACTGAATCAAAATCTATGGAAATAATACTGAGGTTTAGAAGGCTAGCCTAGACAGAGGCTTAGAAGTCTAGTGCAGGCACCTCCAGAACGTTCTACAGAAGCTGTTGTTTTCTCCTCCTAGTCTGCATGTCAGTGTCATTTGTCTTAATTGTCCACCACTGGAACAAGTCAACCTTTTGCTCTGAATCTTTTCTTAATGCAGGTCAGTTTCACAGTGACTCAACTGCAAATGAAACATGCAATGATTTCTCAACATCTGGAACAAATCGGTTCCCCTTTAAAGGCCTGTTTCCTTTGTGAAAGATAATATTGTGGAAGGGTTTATCTAAATAACATAAATATGTGCAACATGTTCCCAGATCAAAAAGACCATACTGACATGTATTTAATCTTGACAGACATTCTTCTCATTCAAGTTTCATTAAGCCAATAAAAAACAACACATTCAATCATCATTAGACATATATTTACGACAACCAGAGCAAATCCAAGATGGCTTATAGACATATTACTTTACATAGAAATTGCTGTTTCGAATAAGGGTTTCCTCTGGAAAGAAATGCAACTGTGCATGTAGTAGCGATTGTTGATGCCTGTGATTAGGTAAGCTTGTAAAATGTGGTTTTAGAGCTTACTGCATAGGCATACAAAGATGTTAACCTAATAGTTCCTCAGACTGGTTTATTACATAATAATAATTGCATACATTGGTATGCTGCTTTTCATTCTAAAGGACTTTAAATATAGTACAGGAAAGTATTGTACAGTATGTAAGTACAACACCTACAGTACCTGAGAGCTGTGCAGCAGCCCCTCTATGCAGAAGGTTAAGTAAAGAAGGGAAAAATTGCTTGTCATGGGATCTTTAATTAAATAGTCAGGAGTGTTCCAGGTCACTATACTGGGGTATTTGGTTGGAAATTGTGTCACCAGAGAAGAGGGAGCCTCCTACAGGTCCACCGGAATCTTTTCCAGCACAACCCTGTTTTCCTTGAAAATCTCCCATTCCAATACAAACCAGACCTGTTAAAGGGTAGAAGAGACTTTTGAGAACACCAAATTCCCAGACATAAATAAGAACTGTTAAAGACAAAAATCCCAAGTAGTTCATTTATTTTTTTGTACCTACACATCAAATAATCCATCATCATCATTTTACACTCCCTGTTTTGAAAGCATGGGATTTAGGATTAAAATTTGTTATCTTATTTAGGAATAAACTATTGTGTAAATATTCCCTGGTTCAACTTCTTTTAATTCAGCTCCAACTTTATATACTGTGTATTGTATTAAGTATTAAGATCATTTCTTTCCATTTTTGGAAATTACAAAATGAAAAAAATGTCTTCCTCTTTTCTAACTTAATATTGAAGACTACTAAGGATAATATCTGTTGCTGTAAATTCTACTACAAAACTAAAGACAAGTAAATGAAATATTTTGATTGTATAAGTGGAAGTACCCTTGGCAGCAATTACTGCCAAAAGTCTTTTGGGGTAAGTCTCCTTGCAACTTTGCACACCAGTTTGCCCATTATTTGGCAGATTAGCTCAAACTCTCACATGCTGTCTGGGGATCTCTTGTGGATGGCAGTTCTTAAGTCTTTCTAGGGATCCCTAATAGGATTCAAGTCAGTATATTGACAGGGTCACTCGGGGGCATTCATTTTCCTTTTCTTATGTCACTCCAGTGTAGCTTTGGCCTTGTGCTTTGGGTCACTGTGCTGAAGAAAGATGAATTTTTTATACGTTTTAAGTCTGAAGCAGGTTTCCTCTAATACTTGACAGTTCCTTGCTCCCTCAGTTCCCATCAGTTCCCATCAGTCTTGACAAGCTTCCCATTCCCTGTTGAGGAGAAGCAGAACTATGACATAATGCTGCCACCACCATGCTTGACAGTGGGGGCGGTTTTGATTGAGTGATGCCCTATGTTGTGTTTGTGTCGGATGTAATTAATTCTATTTAGACCACAGAGTTCCTCATTATTGTCTTGTCTGACCTCAAAACCCTTTTTACCATGTTTGCAGTATCACATACAGGTCGGTGCATGAGTTTGGATGATTTTTCAGTTCCATACAAGCCCCCAACGTGCAAAGTGACCTGGATGGACATTGTTGACCCATGGACATTTTGTCCCATCTCTGCCATTGAACTGTGGCATCCCTAACCAGTTTCCTCCTTGCCAGACTCAATGGGATGGAGTACACACCAAGAAATGATAATGTTGTGTTTAGTCACTCACGTAGAACGTCCAGATCTTTTTGGAGTATTTTTCACAACTTGAGGAATGACATTTTATCAAAGCTGTGGTCTGGATTTTTTCTCTTGAAAGTAATTAAGGTAATGTCCATTTTATGTAATGTCCAAGTAGTTAAAGTAATGTCCATTTTAAACATTTTTGGATGTTTTCTGTGTAAAAATATCTACTGTACATACAAAAGAAGGTATAAATGTCTGCTGCATGATATTGCATGATATTCTACATAAGAGGTTCAGCCAAAAGATAAACTCAGTCAGTTGTATACACATCCGTTTTGCAGGACTGCGGTAAACCCAAGTCTAAGCCACAGCAGTGAAAGACAGGATACATCCTGGACAGGGTGCCAGCTATTGCTGGGCAAATACAGTATGCACACAAATGACAACACCTTAGAGACACCAGTTAACCTAGGCAGCATGTCCTTGGGACTGTATAGGAGGAAACAGGAGCACCCCTGAGTGAAAATCGGTACTTCTGCTTGATAAATTTTCTAAATGAAATTCAGGTTCCCACTCCCAATTTTGGGGACCCATACTTTTCATTGCAGCTGAGGTCTTTACTGAAACTAATGCTTAACTTAACTAACAAGTTACCTGGTTAGAAGAACCCTCGCAATGTATTTTTTCTGTTGAAAGTTTAGAGGGGTCTTGATTAAGTAAGTCATACTTCAGAAACTCAGTTAGCCACAGTTAAAAGCCACCCTCTTATGTTTAGGAACTGAAAACAATTAAAGTGTCCAAACTAAACCAATTATTTTATCTACTGTACTAAAGGTTAACTTGTTTAACAGGGTGTTCAGGTGGAAAAATAACCAGCAGGTACTGTATGTGGGACACCTGGACGAGGATTGGGGACCCCTTATTTATTCCTTGATGAGGTTATATAAGGCATATTTTCCAGGTTTACATTTTCTTTGCTTCTTTTGGTAGTTTAACAGTTTTTGTCATGTTTCACATACATCCTGATTTATCTGTGTTATACTATCCTCTGTTTTTACCGTAGTATACCACATTGGAAAAGAGTGGTTTTGATGCATCTGGTTCTGCCTACACTGTGAACCATTTGCATGCTAGAGAGCCTGGTTTAGTTTATAAACAACAGACAGCTCTTTGGTTTGACAGCTTTAACAGTTCACGAAATATGAAAAGATCTTTGATCAGCCTCTGCAAAAAACTATTTTCAGAAGTTCAATGCTCTGGAAGGAAATACTGAAACATCATGGGAAATGTCCAAATCTGTTTTTAGGGCTGCAAGAGGGAGTGAAGAGGAGAGAATTTAAAAATAACTTCCACTGGAGCTGCACCTCTCTCTCACAGGGTAGATATACAGTATTTTGCGATCACCATGAAGAAACGTTCTGTGGCCATTCTGTCTTAACCAGATACTTCCTTTCACTCACATTGTTCCTGAGAATTTGCAATAAACTAGATTTTATGAATGAGTAGTAGAAGACATAATAACCTTAAAGCTGATTGGAAGACTTTCTAACTACTGTACCCTTTATTTAAAACTACCGTAGATAGTGTTGGCATTTCTGAGATGTACAGTATCAACGGTAAAAAGCACATAGCAACATTACACAATTACTGTATGAAACAGAAACTTTGGGGTTTGGATCAGTGATTTGTTCCAGCTAACTGTCACGGACGTCCAAAGAGACTAACCGTGGGGAGCAGGAGAGCGGAAAAAGACCCATATGCGTAGCGGCGAGATGGGAAAAAGGCCCGGGCTCATAGTGCAAAGAGTTCAGGAATGCCGTATAGAAACCTATGCCCTCAGGGAGCGGACGTGGGGCGCCCTGGTGGTAGGCGGGTCTCAGAACGTCCGAACCTCAATGCTGAGCCAGGACAGAGTGCAAGACCCGGAAATATATAGCCCAAGGGAAAGAGAGGGACAGGAAGGACAGCAGACCGGAAACTAGGGACAGGACAGAGAAGGAGCGCCCTCTGGCTGCCAAGGGCGTGACACTAACATATGTAAATGTCATCATTTAGAATTCTTGTTTTGACAGGAAGGAAGTCCTACTAACTTTTCTATGGCACCATGCCTCCCCTCAATATCTGAGATAACAGGAGATGACACTGTTATAATCTAAAGTTCTTCATTTAAATTCTTAGCAATTTAAACTTCTTTTCTTTGGATCGCCCCAGCTAAAGAAATTGTAAAACCCTCTTAAAGATTAAGCTAGTTTCACAATGTGAAACTGTGGTGTGCTTGCACAAATATGTACTGTATGAAATTAAATGTTTCTATTTAACTGCATCCTGCATAGATCAGTGCTAATCAGACAAATTATATAGATATTTCCCAGAACCAAACAAAGTTGCATTCCTCAGATTGTTTTCTGTTTGGAAATCATGTTGTTTGCTTGTTTTAAAAAGAACAGATTCCAGGATTTCCTCAGCCTTTGTTTTTAATCAGAATTCTAAATAATAAATGGAGGCCATTTTAAAACACTCTCTGAACATTAAAACACTATAATGTGATCACTGACTCATGAATTTAAAGTGTTAGAGATTACAATTTGCAATGTAAATGGAAACATAGACTAAACACATCTAACTAATACAGTCCCAGTATTATAATAGGGGTTTTACAGCATTGCAGGTTCTAATTGTTCGATTTGTTTGTAATTTATAATCTAATACTAAAAAAGAAATGTATGTCATGGTCACATACTGTATGAATCCTGTTTTGTGAGTTATCCACTGGAAACAAATGATAGCAGAGGTAGTTGCAAAACCTTGACATTGAGGTATGAAACATTTGAACAAAGCATGGTCTCTGTTACTGTCACAGTTTAAGCTTAATCACTGAATCACATTAAGCAAAAGATAATTACATCAGACCCTCAATTACAATAGACCTGGGGGAAAAAAATGTAAATCCAAAGGTCAACTCTCTGAAATGTATTAATTTGTTTCTGAAGTTGTGTATTAATCTTTTTTCGTGTTTCAAAATACTGTGCGTACATAATCTGATTTTGTCATATTTGTACCAGAAGGTGGCAGCACCTCACAACAAGCAGAAAGAAAATAGTGCACAGATGAATGATGATTTATTTAAAGTATATGAAGTGTTATATTATTGCATTCCCAAAGCTAGGATTTTGCATGCAAGATGTTAAAACCTATTAATTAAACAGGTCAATTATCTTTTTTAATTTTAAGACGAATCGGTACTGTAGTATATCACATGTACACAATAATAATAATTTCTTACACTTACTGTATATAGCACTTTTCTGGACACTCCACTCAATGTGCTTTACAGGTAATGGGGACTCCCCTCCACCACCACCAATGTGCAGCTCCACCTGGATGATGCAACGGTAGCCAAAGTGCGCTAGTACACTTATCACAATTTTGATTATGATATACTGTATTAAAGACGTTTGCCACATCCTTGTCATAACTGATTAAACTTTTATTACATGCAAGACATGCGTAAGACCTGATACATACCATGTACCAGCTAAAAAACAAGGTTTTCAGTCTTCTACTATATCATTTTGGATTTGTGCAAGCTGAGTTTTGCTTGCGAGAGAAGAAGCGTCTCAGCAGAAGCATCCAGGTCTTTTGGTTGCATCCAGTTAAAAGAAAAAAAAAACACATCTTAGAGGTCATCAATCAGCATCATTTATGATTCAGAATAAATGACCTGTTTTCCCAAAAACACAGTGCAAACAAACAAACCCTCTCTGTCCAGAGAACTGATCTTATCAAGATTCCTTTTTGAGATAATGCTAAACAGGGCACACATCCTGAATGAAAATCAGCAACCAGTGGAAGAGAGCTGTTAAATGCTTCCAGATTTTTTAGAAAAAAAAAAGCCTATTATAGGTTTATAGTATAGCGTGGGACTATTAATGATTCAACAAATACTAAATCTATTCACTAATTTCTTAAACACCAAAATCAATCAAAGATGTATCTTTAGCTGGCCAAGAATCTAACAGGAATTCCTGGAAGACAATTAGTTAAATAGAAGCAACATCTCTGAACAAGTCCCTAGAAAGAACTCAGCTGTCAGAAGCACCTTTTTATAAATATACTACATTGGCAGTGGTGGGATTCAAACCCACGCCTCCAAAGAGACTGGAGCCTAAATCAAGCGCTTTAGACCACTCGGCAAAACTACCTCTCAACTATACCTTTACTTGTTCCTTTGCAGCCTACACACGCTGACACAGCTACCTACTTGAACTTCTTTATAAAGGATGTAGGGACTGCTCAGAATGGCCAGTTGACTAATTCATTGGCCAATGAGAATGCAGTCTCCCAAGCAGATAGCTCAGACCACGCACTCATGTAAAGTATTAATGAGGTGGAGATTTACCCTGCAGTAAACTTCATTAACTTCTTCCATCCATCAATCCATTTTCTAACTACTTCTTTCAATCCAGGGTCACAGGGGAGCCAAAGTCTATCCCAGCAAGCAACAGGCACAAGGCAGGATAGACCCAGGACAGGGCACCAGCCCATCACAGGGCAGACAGACACAAACACATACACAGTCAAAGCAGGGCTAATTTCCCAGAAGCCACTTAACCTATAGCCATACTGTATGTGGAAACCTCCCCAAAAACGGGGAGAACTTACAAACTCCACACAGATAGCACCCCAAGAATCGAACCCTAGGCCGCACTACTGCAAGGCAGCAAGGCTAACCAGTTTGCCACTATGTCCTCTGTTTGTCTTTTTAATTTCTTAAGAATAGAAAATAATGAAATCATACCAGTAACAACACTTTTCTTTATTTAAATCAACCACTTTGTGTAGTAATTCAACACTTTAATTTTGCAGTTGTTTGGACTTGTTGTCTGAATGAGAATACTGATATACATAAATATCTGATAATCGCAATATACTGTAGTACCATCAACCAGTAATACAAGCTTCCATACAATGATTTCTATACTCTGTTGCACAAAACTATGACTAAAATATAAGACTTTACTGCAAATTAATCATTCAAAACTGCGCCCGAGGCCTTTTCCTCTCTTAAAACATCCATACATTTCCTGATGACTGTGGCCTGTCGGATCTTATTGTCATTTGACTCCGATTAGAGTAAAATCCCTCTAGCACTGCCCATGTGCTGTCAAGATTTATACTAAGCCTATCAGCATTAAACATCATTCTATATAGGCATCATTTAAGTTGTCAGGACATGAGTCATGTACTGTAACTAATATTAGCAGTGAACCCCTAAATGTCAAGATCAGCCAGATCATCATGAGGAAGGATCCAGAGTTTAAAATTTACTATTAAATCTCGGTCCAATAATTACTTTGGCTACTGAGAATCTAAAAAACCACCTGGAACGTTTTGCTGTTGAATCACACTTTTGTCATGGTTTGGTAATACAGTATGCTAATTTAATATTGCTTAATATGTTAATTAAATATGTGTATTTAATGTTATTTTTGGTTTGTTTGCCAGCCTAGGAATAAGAATTTGGAGCCCGATGCAAAAGAATATGAAGAACATCAATTAAAAGTATTTAAGCTAATATACAGTACTTTTTAAAATTATGATTATTATAATTATTTAAATATGTAAAGAGGAAACAAAAATATTATAAACACACACACAAGAAAATTAATTCACAAATATCATCTGCTATTTCCTGTTCACCAGGACTTCCAGAGATAACTTTGTCCGAGCAAGTCCTTAAAGTTCATAAGAAAAGTTTTATTCTGATTTAATTTAATATAACTTGTTATAATCTTTTGCTATTCATTCCACTTGGCCATGTTATAAATTGCAGCCTATTTTATGTAAAAGACAAATATCAAGTTTCCAGATCTTGACAGGAGGGATTGGCTTTTTATGCCATAGTTTCATAAGGTTGAAAAAGTTCATGAATAAATTACAGACAAGCTTCCCCAGCACTGCTGTACAACTTACAGTATATCATGTCATTTGAGAAAACACAAGCCTTTGACACAAAACATATAAACAAACCTTATCAGAAAGCTATTTACCCTGAACTTCCATTCGAATGAAACTTGCAAAGAAAGAATTATTATAAAATTAAATCCTTTTATCCATGTTCAGGATGATGGAAACTTAATACTTCACTTCTTTTTGAAGTGTGCAATACCTAAGGCTCTTTTAAACTTAAGGAGGGGTGATAATGATTAGTTTAAAACCTCAGATTGTAACAGTCATTACAATTAAACTGATTTAAAGAATAAGTAATAAATCAAGATAACTACCCTGGACTGATTATAAAATTAAACCCCAGATTATTAGTGAGAGACGCATTTTCCAGTTGTGTTGACAGATTTGTCAGGGGGATGAATCTAAAACTCCTGCTTACCTGTGAATGATCTGCAAGTATATCCTACTGCTTTTTTCTTTGTGCTTTAGAAACACTCAGCGGCTAATAAACTGAATCCATACACCAGCAATTATCTGCTCATTTTTGTGTAAGCATGTTGCTCTTCACATTTGGCAAATCCTGGCACCAAAAATAATTAACTGAAATAATAAGAGTTGTATGTGATTCTAAAACAAACAGGTGTTCTTTACATGTTATTTAAAATACTGTTGAGAGGCACTAAAAACAGATAGTATTGGAAGATTCCTCTCAGTATATTTACTTGAGTCTCTTCCTTTCAGAATATAAACATACAGTAGAAACAAAAGTACTGTAGCGTTTCATTTCTCACATGGTTTTGAGCACCATACATCAAATTTATTCTGAAAAACTTAAAGATACAGACACAGAGTATGTTTCTTTTAGTGCAAAAAGTGACAGACTGAAAAGATGAAAGGCATCTCCTGTTTTCACTGTCTGCTATACCTAAAGTTTGGATTGGCACAGCTCTTACACTCTCAAGGCAAATTAACCTTAACAATACAAGTGGTGGCTGGAGCCAGTAATGTCTGTTCTGATGGTTTCTGAGTCTCAACTCCCACCCATTCATTAAAAAGTTTCAGAAACTGGCTATCCTACAATTCACTTAACCCACTAGAGACTTTGTTTCATTTTAAATCAGGGGATTCCTTGAAGGGCCTAGTTTCTTGCTTATTGTTACAACTTGAGCAGTCGTTTCAAAACGGAACCTTAGTATTTCCTTAGTTCGACTTACAGTATTTACATTTTTTTTAACTTTATTTATATCTTCTGTTGTTGAATACTCAGAACAATTCACTTCATTAAACTTAGGTAGATAGAAAAAGGGAAAACACTAGACTCTCCAGAAATTCTGTTCGAGACCCTTGATTTAAATGTAGTTGATGTTTCAACTTAATATTATGTGAGAAAAGGAAGAAAAGCAACAGCTCAGTAATAAAAAAGAATTACAGCAAATAAGAGTGAGAAAGATGCCTTGGGACATATACTGCTAATGTTTCAAATGTATAAAGAGGCTAGTCAGATACAAGTAGACACAATGTCACTTACTGTAAGTTTTTAATTTTCTTGGTATTATCTGTAAAGTACTGTATCACGTTTCAGAGGAAACTTAAGCTTGGAGAAACGTTTGAGGGAATCTAGGTGTTAGTTTTTTTTGTTAGTCATGTCACAATCAGGCACAATGAAAAAAACATGGCAAACTTATTATTGTAAACTTGCTCAACGTTTGGCATTTCACCCAGTTTTTTCATCGTGTGCCTTCTTTTATTGCTCCCTGCTTGTCTCTTGATACTTTACCATCATTTCATTACCATTTTTTTCTATTGTTTTTCCAAGAAACCTGTTGTACCCACTTAAAGAAACTTTCTTAGGACAAGTAAATCAGCGATTTGGTGAATAGGAGTTTGGGGTCGCAGGGGGGGAGCCAGACCCCATCCCAGCAGACGGTAGACACACGGCGGGGTACTGTACATCCTAGATGGGAAGGGAAGATGTTCGTTGCAGGGCAGACACAGGCATGCACACATGCTCACAACTAGGCCAATTTTCCCAGAAGACAATTAACCTACCAGTATGTCTTTGAACTGCGGGAGGAAACCGGAGCACCCGGAGAAAACCCATAGGAACACAGGGAGAACATACAAACTCCACACAGATAGCACCCCAGGTCCAGATCTGAACTCGGGGCCCTGATGCTGCCAACCAGTGTGTCACCATGCCACCCTTTATATATACAGTATATTATAAATGCATATATGTGGATCAAGCAGAAGCTTCAAATCCTGGTCCCAGAGACTCCTGTGCCTTGCTGGCTTTCGTTGCAGCTGAACCAACAGGCTGTTTGATTAGGCCTTTTGCAAGTTTTGTTTGCCAATCAAAGGGTGGAGATTTTAAGTGACTTAAGAAAAGCATTTTAAATAGGCAACGTCCTATGTGTTAAGGGACTAAAAGCAATTATGGAGTCCAAATTAAGCCCATTATTATGTCTAATGAGATTTCAACTATGTAACCAAGTGCCAAAGTGGAATAAAACACAGCAGGTGTGGGTCCCTGGGTACAAGAGTAAGTACTGATCTAACGTATTCCCACAGTGTAAAAATGGGAAGATGTACATACTTAGACATTGTTATCTACAGCGAAGAAAAATGAGCAACAGCACTCTCTGCCATAAACATTCAGAAGAAGGTGTTTTTATATCTTTGAAAAAATATTAATGGCATTCTGATCCTGTGACATTTTCGTTTAAAAATAATTAGTAAATCATGAATAGATGATATTCTAAGAGTTTATAAAGTCAGTCGAAAGCAATAAATCTGTTGAAATGAAAAAAACTTACTAAGGATGATCTAATCATAATAAAAGTATGATGCTATTTTTAAAGGCAAGAAATTGTCCTTGACAATCATCAGCTATTCATCAGGTAAAAACCATACAGTACTAGACTAATTGTTGATAAAATGTGAAATATCTACAGTGAATTCTGATTTATACAGTTTTACACATTTAAACACATTTGAGTTTTGTGGGAAAAGCAATAAAGTTTTTTCTATCTTTTCAATGTTGGAAACCCAGTTTCCATTTACTTCAATGTCAATGCAATTCTGACATGACAACACAAGTTTCAAATAAAAGCAAGATTCCATTACTGCATGTCTTCTGTTTTTTCTCAGCAAACATAATCATAACCAGAGCAATTTCCACCTGTCCAGGTACCTGGTCATCAAGGATGGCTATGACGTTAGACAGTGTGAAACTGAGGTTTTCCAAATTTCTGAAAGAGCAGGTGCCAATTTATTCTCCTGTTTATATACAGTAACATATCTCCACCACACACAGTACACCTGAATCAACATTTGCTGCATTAGTTAGCATGTTAAAAAAGCTACAGTAACAATAATGTATGAAAGTATGTGCACTTTCATAATTTCAGCTGTATAATATTCTATTGTGCTTTTAATAGAATACTGCTGTGCACTTTTTGTATATTTTGTGATGGCTCCGGGTGGATATCTGATTGTTATCCTTATGTCTCTCTTCTGCTGAAATATGAGTATATCTGAGTCTTGTTTTAGGACTGTACAGCTATGCTGTCATACCACACTAGAAGTCTCACCAGGCCGAGCAGGAATAACTCAGAAAATAATACAATTTAGAGCTACATGTGTTGATCAGGTGTTGGTGTGTGGCACTGAAAGAATACAAAGTAATGTATAGAAGGGGTTAAAATAGATAAAACTTAATTAGTCAACCATTTACTTATTCATAGACAAGAGGCTTTGTCTGGTCAAATTTCATTGTTGTTAATTATAAACTAAGTGTGGATAAGAGAAATATTCAATCATACAACCATTTTTGGAGGGAATGCAAGCATGATGGTGACCAATACTGAGTTTTTTTATAATATATATTGTTCTGGTGTATTATACAATTGTAGTTACAGTTTATAAAACATGCCACTTCTAATTTACAAATAAGAAAGCAATGGTAATTAAATGTATAACTGGAAAGCATTGCAATAACTGAGAACATAATGAAATTATATGTCCTGGCACTACTCATTACTTTTAATGCATTAGGCATTTCCTGCATTATTCTTTTTAAATGAAATTAAGATCAGACAACATGAGACTTAAAACACCTTTTGTAACTGGCCATAAAAGAGTTTGTAAAGTGCCCATAACTGATAAGAATTGTTTAACTAGCTAAGTCTAACATTGCCTTCTACTGTTATCAATAGTGTCCTGTACAAATTAAAATAAAATGAGGACAGTCACACACGCTTTGTTGTTATGTAAAACACACAAAATAAAAACAACAGTGCACATTTGTCATACCTAAGAATATCTCAGTCAAACCTGCATACCTCAGACAAAACATTTAGTAAAGTAACCATTGCTTTAATTTGATTGTGAATTTCTTCAGATCATATCCTTATGTATAAAATATGATTAGTGAAGTGTGTGCTGACTGAGGGTTCTGCTGCTCCCAGTCTTATTGCATGGTGCATGGTGCTTCTGTCATAGATGTCTGATTCTTGTTCAAGGGCCCATTGGAAAGATTCTTGGTACCTCTGAAGGTAGAGAGTGGGAGAGTGGGGCAAAATGTTGTATTATACATTTCTGTTCTAGCAGTTTTGAGAATTCAAAACTACTAAAAACTTTTTTCACACAGTGCAATAACCAGACTTTAAGCTTCATTATTTCATCTTTACGTTTTTGAAATAAATGTCAAATATTTTCTAGTGACAGAAACAATTAATCACTTGACTGCTTTTTTGTTTTGTCTGTATTTACAGTATTTTCAAATCAAGCATGGTCGAATAATTGTGTCTTCGTCATTTGACGTTATCAATGCCTGAAACTGGCAGAGATACAGTATGACTAATGATGTGACTAATGGCTTTTACAGAGTTTTCAGATGAACTGAGTTTTACAGAGTTTTCAGTCAACGGTTCATTATTTTTAAATAACATTATTTAACTTGAGGGCAAGAGTGTTTAACAGAACCAATCAAAATGACAAAAGTGCGAGATGTACTCTTTTTTGATGTGACGTAGATGTTTTTCATAATTATAGCCTGAGGATGAGCCTCAATACTGAGACATAAGATAAACACCAACAGAGACTGAAGCGTTAAATATTTTTTGTTCACTGAATGGTGATATACCACAAACTGAAGTTAAATTGTACAGTTCAGTAGTTTCCATTGACAATCAAGCATTTTTAAATCTATCTCGCTTGCAACAAAGTGTAAACTATGGACTTGATTCCTATAAAAATGTTAAAAACTGTACGGTGACAAATGTGATAAATACTCTAGTCTCTTTCTCTCTTTTTCAATTTTAATAATAATACTAATAATAATAATAATTAATAATTGCTTATACTTATATAGCGCTTTTCTGGACACTCCACTCAAAGCGCTTTACAGGTAATGGGGACTCCCCTCCACCACCACCAATGTGCAGCATCCACCTGGATGATGTGACGGCAGCCATAGTGCACCAGAACGCTCACCACACATCAGCTATCAGTGGAGAGGAGAGCAGAGTAATGAAGCCAGTTCATATATGGGAATTATTAGGAGGCCATGATTGGTAAGGGCCAATGGGAAATTTGGCCAGGAATTGGCCAGAATTTTAATGTTTAAAGAATCCACCGAAACGTCTTACCATTATACTCTTTGTACTTTAGGCCCAGTGTCAAGGACTGAAATTACAATTAAATTTTCATAACATTTCTATAGTTAAGATCTTCTAAAGCATCATGACGAATACTAGTTCAATGTCTAAAAGCTACCTCATGGCCCATAAATACAATCCCAAAACAAATAGCTGCCAGTGTCATAAAAGCTGCTCTCCTTTACCTTTCCAACCTAATTGAATGCACTGTCTTAATGTAATTATTTCAGTGGGATAGTCACATGAAGGTTATTGAACACTGTCCCTACAAAAAGCATTGTGATGATACCAGAATTTCCAGTGGGTTTTCAGGATGGATTGAGCTAGCAGTGCCTTTGTGGGCTTTTGACACAGCGTGAAATAGAAATAAAACAAAGAAACTGAGGTAACAGTCAGAGCGAGAGAGCACTTCAACAGCAGAGCACAGCGACAAACTTCCACCATTTGCTCTGCCCTCAGCAACACTCCCTCAGTATTGTCTGAAATAGCAAGAGAATATGTCAGACAACTTCATAAGTAAATACAGTAAGTAAGCTTGCGTTATTAAGTAGGGCTAGGTTATTAACATAATGTGATTAGAAAAAGTAGAGGCTACGCAGCCCATTTAGATCATTTGGTTATTAGAAACTAAAGGATGTGAGATCATCTTCCAATCACTTCTTGACACATTACAGGTAAGTGAATTCACCAATATGTCTAGGTACCTTGATTCATAATCCTATAGCCTTGTATATAAAGTGCTTCCAGGTTTTAGCTTTGAATGCACATTACACACATTGTGTTCTTTAGCTTAAATTTTACTGTAGATTCTGAAAAGCCCTGGGTTGACTTTGTCAATGCTCTTGAGGATAGTAAACTGTTGAATAAGGTTCCCTCATACTCTCCTCCATTGAAGACTAAAAAGATTAAGTTTTTACTCTATCAGTGTAAGATTATTCCTGTGTGCTTGGGAATGTATCAGGTCACTCTACTCTGAACTAATTCTAGAGTAAAAATACCCTTTTTGTGAGGTGATGACTAAAATTGTGTACAGTATTCAAACTGAGGTCTTACTAGCTCATTATCCATCCATTTTCTCACCACTTTATCCTAAACAGGGACACCAGTCCATCACAGGGCAGACTGACACTTACACCAGGGCCAGCTTTTCCAGATGGCAATGAACCTACTGTACCAGGGAGGAAACTGGAACCCATATTGATAAAAACATAAGCTATGTTTTTATTGATATGTCCCAACATTATTTACTTTTTTTTTGCTTTCCCACATTGTCTAGGACAACTGGAAATGATATGTCAACATAACAGCTAAATCTTTCTCATAAGTATGTTTGTTTAATAAGAAAGATTATTTAAGCTGTTTATCTCCCATGTTATATTTAGTTTGCTTATATGAACTGTTTGCAAAACCCTTCACATTAAACTTCATCTGTTCTGACTAAATGTTGTACAATCCTTTTAATTTCCTTGATTGCTTTTATGTTTATGCTAATCTTTTTCTATGTTGCTACGTTCTACGAACACCTACTGTAACTTCCTTACTACCAGAAAATAGATCATTGACATAAATTAGAAAGAGTGGTGGTCATAATACAGATCTCTCTGGTACTCCACCATGCCTTCAGAATGTCCATCCATTTTCTAACTGCTTCATCCAATTGAGTGTCACAGGGGAGCCAGAGGCTATCCTGGCAAGCAACGGGCACAAGGCAGGATACACCCTGGATGGGATGACTTGACGTGACTAACAGTAGAAAGGCGTAACTGTTGTTAGTCAAGTTCCCTGAAGTTGTTCCCTCTGCAAACAGTACATACAATGAAACCCATCACATTTGTTTTTGCCAGTTTGTGCCATTGAAGTGAACATTTGTGTTGTGTTAATTTCTGAGATATACAGTAGCTGCTTCTTCTTTCCAGGGATTTACTTCAGCTCATTACATGGCTCAGGAGAATCAAACTGGACTAATTTGTTTGTGCTACATTTGTGCTATTGAAAGTAGTGTTTGTGCTACTTTCCGTCTCGAGTTATGGCACATTTTTTGGGGGGGTGACGGCCTTCCTACAATGGCCCTGGAGAACCAAAGAGGCATCCTTTGTTCTTGCAATGTTTGTGGTGTTAAAAATAGCATTTGTTCTGCTTTTATTTCCAGGGTACAAAAATACACATTTCATTAGTACACAGCAAAAATGATCAATTTCACTTTACTGTCCCAATACTAATACTTTTCATTGTACAGTATATCCATCAGTACTTGAAGCATCAATGCTATTGCGATCCTTCTGGTTTTTTCATGTTCTTCTCCTCATTCCACGTATTTGGGGAGTATGGAGCATCTCCATCTAGTTTTTTTTTCTTTGGTGTAGCAGGCAGAATTCCCCATTCCCCAGTCAGGATTGGTCATCATTTAGAGATGCATTATCTATTCCCTCTTCTTAAACACCTGGGGCAGTGCGGTGGCTCTGTGGCTAAGGATCTGCACCTGTGGCTAGAAGGTTGCTGGATAGTATCCCGTGGCCAGCAGAGGAATCCTACTCCATTGGGCCCCTGAGCAAGGCCCTTACCCCCACCCCCCCTTACTGCTCCAGGGGCACTGTATACAGTAAATGGCTGACCCTGCGTTTTGACCCCACGCCTCTCTCCCTGTCTGTGTGTATGTTGGGGTTGGGGTATGTGAAAACACAAATTCCTAATACAAGAAATTGTAAATTGCCAATAAAGTGATCTTATTTACTTCTTATTTAAACCCCTCTGTGGGGAAGATCCACACTCTTGTAAGTAGCTCTTAAGGATAACCTCAAAAGTGAATTTAAAGTAACCTGACTGGTTTAAGGAAGTTAGACCAATGTCAGTGCTGGCCAAATCAATGAATATGAATGTCTCTCTGAAGATGGTCAGTAGTTGCACATGCATAGGGAGCTGGCATGGCAAAACCCTACCAAATATCGAGGTTATTTCTGTCACTTAGGGTGATACAGCCCCCATATTGATGATGAGGAATCATAGCATGAAATTGTTACCATTTACTACACATCACCACACTTTACTGCAGGCATTTCAGCCATCTAGCATGAATCTGACTCAAGTGAGAGCATTTCATCTGACCAGATTCCATGTCATCAACAGCCATGTAACCATGCTAGGTGTTGCAAGGCAGTCACAGAGAGCACAGCAGCTGATCAAACAGAGCACCTGTTCTGGCAAAACTCCACCAGAACAACAGAATAACAAACACTACACATAAGGAGCCCCAGCCCCGCATTAAAACTCAGAAGCAACAAGCAGGGAGGCACCAACACACCACCGTGTCGATCATTGTGAAAAACACTACGCCATAATCACACATCCTCAAAGTAATGAGAGTCCCTTCTACTTTATTACCTTTAAATATCACAATTGCAATTTAGACTGCTGAACCATTAAAGATTTAGAAACAAGGAGAGGCAGGTGTTCAGTTACAAATAAACAGAAATATAATATACGTACAACCCTTTGAAAAATCATCTATTTTTCCACAAAAACTCTCCAATTATAATGCATCACCTTTGTGCCACAAGCAGTTTACAAGTGTACTTAACATGCACACAGAAAGATCTGTAAAGAAAAAATAGAAATGCCCTACTAATCAGAGATACACAGTTGATAATTTGAAAAAAAAACCAGCCATCAGATTAAAACGGAGACCAACACCTGTTGCTTTAGCTTCTATAATTATATACTGTCCAGCTCTAGTTTTTCACACTAAGGCTGGGAGTTGCCCATTACTGTCACCTGGAGTTCTGCTTAAATTACTCTAGTTAAATGATGAAAAGCACAAGACAAAAGAACGTCTGTATCCACTGAAAGGTTAAGCTTTTCTTAATCTGTGACAGCAGTCTTTTTTATGGATTTTGCTGCTTCATGTAGAGTGCAACAAATGATTTCCTTATAAACCCTCATAAAGGTGAGATAAAAATCTCACCTTAAAGTGATTTGATTTTACAATCAATACAGTTGTGTCACTTGTGTAGTATAATGATATACTGTATGCTACTGTTCAATGTACAATATACATACTGTATTATGCATAGCATTTCCTACAAACACTTGGAAAGGCACATCAATACCGTGACAAAAGACGTAAGGGAAAGAGAAGGGAGAGTGTGGGTGATACTACTGCATTGATGTCCTTCCAAATGCAGTTTAATTGACTATGAAAATACTTCCTGGGAGCCTAAACAGACAAACACGAAGCCTATAAAAACCTGGATTTCAAAAACAGTTGACAGTCGTCCAAAACTACGTTGATCAAATTTCTCTAGTGTATTAGTGCTAGGAATAATTTCGACCATATCCTATCACATGCCAAAATGTTTAGAATAATGCATTTATGTAATATTTGACTCCTATTAAGAAAACAGAACACCATACAAGATATTGTATATGTTTGTATGTTAGACACGTCTACCACACTGTGCATGTACAGTACAGTATACTATGCAGTACGTGTATACATTGAAAGGACGAATGAATCTCTTATAAGAATAAACGATGCGTTATTATTTCAAATGTTTTGACACGTGTTTCAAAACCTTAACACAGTTTGAGTCTTACAAGAACTGGGGAAAGCATTGCTCTCTGGTTCTCGTAAACCGTTTTAAAGGATTGAATCTTCCTGCTGTGTTCTTAAGACGATACAAACCTCTCGGTACATAGTGGGTGATTAATATATTTTCATAAATCAAAACCAGCCTTAGCTTTTGGGTTATCACTATTCAAGAAAAACCCATAATGAAGTTTAAAATGAAGTACAATCCAGTAAAATGAGAGCGCAGAAAACGGCGATGTACTAGTTTAAGGCAGAGCTACACAACAGAAGAGCTGACAGTTCTGAAATATTTGTAGTTCCAATATGCAAAAGACGTGTTGACGCTAAGTTAATATTTTCCGTACAGAGACAGCATTGGGAAGGGAGGTAAATCAGAACAGCTGTAACCCTTAGGTTCTCTCCAGCACATTGCACTGACTCAAACTTGCAACTGATCAGCGCGCTCTTTCTCCCCTAACACACAACTTGGATGGGTTTTGAATGGCAGTGAGTGACGTCACCAAGAGCGGTGTTCAGGCAAGACTGTTTAAAGCTGTGAGACTTGGAATTTTACACACATAGTCACAAGAGACACTGCCCTAGCTGCCCAGGTTTTCCGCAGGAATGACTGCTTCCAAATACTAAGATTTGCACGGTTGTACCGAGAACATTTAAAGAGACGCGCTAGCTTAGTCAGGTTGGTGGAGAGGATACTTGACAGTTCTCGAAAACTGCAGAGATGTTGCATCCTTGCACAGTTCTGGTCATTGTAAAGCTGCTGCTGTTGGTGGCAGATTGTGGAGGGACAGCGCAGACCGGGGCTCGACACAGCGACTGCCCGTCCCGTTGTCACTGCGAGGAGGATGGCATGCTACTGCGGGTCGACTGCTCGGACCTCGGGCTCACGGCTCTACCGGCTAACCTTAGCGTCTTCACTTCGTACCTGTAAGTTTGACTGAGTAATGCACATGGCGCTCTCCGAAAATCGTCTCCCTTTCTGCCTTGACCGAACTGTGTCTGTGCCGTGTGTCGGAATTCAGCAAGTCTTTTTCAAGTTCCTAAAAAGTTTTATTGCTCATTTAAAATCGCTTGATGATCAGCCTGTAAAAATCCATTTGACCGTAATTTTTGTACCTTCTATATTTTATTTCTTGTATTTTATAGTTCTTTAGTTATAGTTCTTATCAATTAGCAAATGACGGGCATTGATAAGACTTATAATTATTATTATTTATTTAATCATACGTTTTCTTAGTTTCCTTTAAGGGAACAAGAACAAGTGGCTCAAATGTCATGTAATTGCAGAAGATCACAATCCATGTTGCAATTGAATGTATTTTAGTATCTGTTGTTTTAACGTAAATATGTCATAATTCCACTGAAATAAGAGAATGCGGCAATGATTGATATGTTGCAGGTTAACAGCGAGCAGATCATATAATATCATAGTTTCAAGAAGAAAGCGCAGTCTGGTGTGAATTATGAAGACCAATTTATAAAGTATACAGATTTTCTTAATAGTTAAGTGCAGAGAGCTTAATTTCTGACTGAATTAGGGCGAATTAAAAACAACACAACTTTTGGCATTATTTCATAATAGTATTTGTTGTAGCAAATGTAGTCCATTCTAAAGCTTAAGTGAAAGAAATATTGTACAGTAATATACTGAATTACAGTATGTACAGTAGTATTGCAATAGGAAATGACTTGGTCATAGGAAATGTGCAGAAGTGCGTGTTTCCTATGTAATTTCCTATTGTGATTTTTAAAATAATCATAACTTTGATTTAGAGATCAAAAACTCCAAAATCCTGAGTACTGTGGGCTACTGCTGAAACTGTAAGGATTTATTTGCTGGTGAGATGGGTGAGAGGATATTGAGAACAATGCAGTAAAGCAGTGACAGTTGATCATTTTTCATAAGTAGCCTTGTTTTGAAAAAAAAAGGGAATAACTTTAATTTCTTATTTTTTTCTTTGTTGAATTAAACAAAGGAAAAAGCAGTGTTTTGAATCTCAATACAAACATTTACTACCAAAGTAGATACAGTGTAGAGTCAATAAACAAACACTTGGCTAAATACTGTACTACTCAGTTCACAGTATCACCCCTTTCATCTAGGGAAATTCAACACGGTGCATAAAAATTTAGCAACAAACCAAAAATAGAAAGGTTGATTGCTCCAGAAGCTAAACTTGGCAATAGATAAACCAGCTAGCACAAGAGTAACACAGTTTAACCCACTTTTAAATAGCCATATCCTTGGGATTTCTTATGAAACACTCACAGGATTAAATCCCTCACCCTCGTCCTTAATATTCAGTACAAGAGAAGCAAGGTACCAGTCTGAAAGACATATGTTTGTGCAGGGTGGAAGAACAACTTTTGGAAAGTGTTGAGACATGTGTCATCAGCTGCTTGAAGCGCTTAATGTGTAAGATGTTTTGGATAAATAAAATGTCTGTGAAATTAGCTAAGACAAAAGTCAATGGTGTACCATACTGTGCAATGCACTGTCTGGTTTCAGAGTGTTGAATTTTAGCTAATCATTGCACATGTGTGGATTTAAACGTGTGTGCATTTAAAGCAACCAGAAAAAATCAGAAAATGCTTAATAAAAGTGATTGCAGACTAATATAGTGCCATTGTTTCTAATGATTTATATATTTATATAAAGATAATCTGTCAATTATATTGGACTTTGTTTAAATCCATCAATGGATTTGTTCATTGTAATTTAATCCATACTGACGCAGGGCCAGCCACAGGTGCCGACTTTCAGAATTACAGTGCTGATAAGGAATGAATTGGGTGTTTTAGATAACTTCATATTTCTAGAATGTAATATGATCCTTAATGTTATTCTCAAAGTTCAATTAGAAACAGTGCTGTGAATAAAAAAATAGAGCCATTAAAATGAGTTTAAAAATAGGGTTTGCCATTATAGGACTGATCAGGGGTTTTAGGAGATGTCCAAGAATCTCCTTTGTTCCTTTATTCAGTGGTGTACAGCTAACTGTCGTTGTAGTCTGTTCTCTTCGTTTCTAACAGTGGAATACACGGGGGTCTCATCAATGCAGTTAACCTTTCCATTACGTTTTCGAGTAAACAATATATAAAGTGATCATCAAAAGCAAACAATCTGTCAAACATGATTATTTTGAGTGGACTGGAACTCTTGATGAAAACCGTGTTATATTTATGAGAAGCTCAATTTTCAGGCAGCGTGTGCAAACTGAGAGCAGAAATAAAATGTTTCTACTGTACATGTGGTTTAGTTGACAGAAAGATGTGAAACAGTGGTCTAATGTTTACCCTGTGTCATCTTTCCATAAAACACTGAAATATTTTAATATATTTTTTACAAAAGTATAACAATTCTTCCTTAGAAAGTTATCATAAATTTAAAATGTACAATGGCACACAGTCAAACAATTAAATTATAGACCAATTAACTCTTATTTTATTAGTTTTTGTTAATTTACATAGAATTATAATTTCTTTGTTGTTCCTTGAAAAAGAGTTTTTGACATACATACCTCCACTAGCAGCAATACCGTTTTAATCTTTACTGAAATACAATGTTAGAAATATAAAAAATAATGCAATAAAGCATAAGCTTTTAAATTTTCATATGCCATTTATAATCACTTTTAAAAAAGTGTTGTCTCTCAGATTGAGTCAAACTTCACAACCGGTAGGTTTCTTTGATGTTTTTAGTCACAAGGTTGTAAACAGAAAACTGCAGTTTTTTTTAAAATGTCATCTAGTCTTATTCATATTAGCTGTTTTTCATAAGAATGGACATTAATAAAATTAATATGGTAATTGATGTTTTGTACAAAGTTTCCTCTGTCTGTTTGACAGACAGATTGACAGTGAAACCATAAGGCCCATGTGTGGAGCCACTATAGAAAGAGATCGTAGGTCCAGGACATGTACAATCTGGCTCATTATTCGGCAAACGGAGGACAATTGCTTTGCCCAAATCAGTCAGCATCCAACAGAGAACGCGTGCATGAATTGAACAGAGAACTTTGGAAGCCAGCTGTGATCACTGGTTCAAAACTGTGTCTGCTTCATGTTTAGTCCCATTCATGTCACTTCTAGACTGGACTTAGTAAGCGGTAGTTTTTCTTGTAGTGCAAATTTTTCTTATTTCTTGTCACATGAGATTTTTAATTGGTACAGTATTTACCTGAATGTGATAAAGAATGTTAATGTTTCATCACAAACATTTCACATTTGCATCCCATACTTTGTTGTTTTTTTTTAACTTGTGTGATATGAAAAAATGTAGTTCAGCAGTCTTTATATTTTTCCCCATTGAAAAATTCAGTTTTTCAGCTATTAGGCGCTTGAATTCCTTTGCATTCTTTAAAAAGAGGGATAGAGGTAAGTAGTTTATAATTGGCAGAAAGCAAAGCAGACTGTTATTTTAGCGAGGTTTCATCTCAAATCAGCACTACTTGTTTGTTCTGATGTAGGGAGTGTCTTATGTTGTCAGGGAGGAAAAACAGTATTTTCACAATTCTGAGACAAAGAAAAAGGATACGTGTCTTAGCCCATCTGCCAACAAAGCAAACTGCCTTTGGCAAATGCAGGATTATTATCAAAGAAGTAAAAATATTTCATTATATGCACAGCATAAAAGATGTAATGACCAGAGGTATATGGATCCAGAGACAACTGAGTTGTGCTTCAGAATTACAAACTTCACAACTGAAAAGTGTGGCTTTTTTAGCTGTTTTCAAAAGAAAGAAAAGTGCAAATCAGTACCTTCACTGGTAGATGTGAACATATATTGGCTGGGGAGACTTAATTTTTGATTACTTTTTCTCACATGGCAGGGTACAACCTATACTGGAAGCCAATCCATTGCAACATATGGCAGTATTAAATATCAAATTCATTTGATGTTGTTGTGAAGCTCTAAGGTACCCTACACCTAATCAGAAACGTTATGGTAGAGTATGATGAGCACAGTGTATATGAAAATGAAAGAACTGTTATGTGGTTTGTCTGCAGACCTGACATCAACATCACTATAAAGCATTACTAAGATCACAAGAGTCAATAACAGTCAGGTCTTGAAGGTTTGGAGCCCATTTTATACAGCTTCCAGCTTGAAGTCCATTTTGAAGATTCTTGGTAATTTTTACAGCAGCATTAGCACCCTATAGTCCGATCTCATCAGATTTCTGAGGTTACGAA
Source organism: Lepisosteus platostomus (assembly GCF_059453375.1). Classification (NCBI taxonomy): domain Eukaryota; kingdom Metazoa; phylum Chordata; class Actinopteri; order Semionotiformes; family Lepisosteidae; genus Lepisosteus; species Lepisosteus platostomus. The sequence continues at coordinate 27,799,904 of NC_142619.1, read as the reverse complement.
AGGCAGGGCCACATCAGAAATGTGTTGGAAGACCTCTAGGGAAAATCAAGTTGCTGTTGAAGTGGTGTTGGTAGACCAGTGATTCGATTAGATTAATTCAATTAATTTCCAAACTTGTCTTCTACTCCCAGAGAATATTAGAGTACTTCCAAGAATAGTTTTGAGCGATTTTGTTTCAGTTTAGGTAGAGAGATTTTCCTTTACTGTTGGATTGCAGTAGTTCCAGCTAGATTGTGTGAAAAACAGTACCAGGTAAGAAACTGGTGTTTACTTGTTAGTTTTTTGTTTACGCAATAGGAGAAAAAGACGGGAGAGTGATAATTAAAAAGAAAGCTCTTTAATACACATACTGTATCATGTGAACATGTGGATTTCCCAACTAAAGGATCAGCCTGACCCCTGTTTTATCATAGATAAAAATAAACTGAAGGATAGTAAGTAAGTTCTTTGTATTACTCTTATATCAGAATACACTTTATAACTAAATTATTTTAATTTATTTTTTTAATATATTCATTATATACTGTTACAGAACAAGTAAGGTTTATTCCATGCTGAAAAGAGAAAAAAGAAAACTTAACGTTTCAGCTGTGGAGCCCTCTTCAGGTGTGAGAAAGACCCTATGTTATACTACAGTATGTTAATAATAAAATTAGTAATGCTTTAACAGAGTTCACCTCGTGAGATGTCTCTTTTCCAAAGGTGACAATCTCTTTGGTCCTGAAGGCTGTATAAGCACCCACAATGTGCTGTAGGTGGCCAGTTTTTGGGGGGTCATAAAACTTGGTGTAACTTAAATTTATTTGCTGGCTAAACCTACAGTACAAAAGGCAGGTTTAAGCCAACCTGATGTAGCTGTCTGTGCCCTCTCAAACTGCCTCTCAGAAATCAACCAGAATTGTTTACATCTTAAATAACAATGATACAGGGCATCCTGCGTGGCTCAAAGCACTGGCCCAAGCGCATGATGAGGATGAGCTCAGTGGTAATGGGTTCGACCCTGTATCATATCACTAACCTCCTGTGACAGGGGTTCCCCGGCTGATGAAGCACAGCTGGCTGAGAGACATTCATGCAGGATGGGAGTAGCTGACCATCACTCTCTTGGCTCTTGGACTCCCAAGTGTTTGTAGGCACTCAGTCCTGTCCTGAGAAACTCAACACCCTTCCAATCAGTGCTGAAGCCCCAGTTTGCCGGTGTGCTGTCTGTGGGTGACTTGAAGATAAGTGGGTTGCAAGTCTGCACACAGGGCCTCATTCTCCCCCGTGTGCGGCCACAGGGTTTATAGCTGCAGGCTGTGAGATGAGTTGAAACTTCCAAAGTGAGTGGGTGTTTTAAAATGTATAAAAATTATTGGAGATCCAGATTTTAGGGAAAAAAAGATAATATAGAGGTGATTTTTGAAAAAACAAAGACATAATTATTGATGAGTTGCAGATTAGATCAATCTCTCAGTTGAAAAATCTTGGTGATTTCTTTAAAGTTAGTTTAGCTTTTCAAAGTTGCAGTATGTGCAATATAGACTTTGATCCATCCAATTCTTGTCTTATTTTTTATGTTTTTTAAGACTGATTGTTGTTGCGTTTTGGTTGCTGAGGTTTCTAAGTGTATTCTTGACAAAGGTCGGTATCATAGAAGCAGGGTATCTTGAATTTTAACCATATCTGAATCCTGTTTTGGAGCCTAGATTAGATTGTATTTTTTCTTTTAATTGGATCTCATTTTTCATTTTGCTTTATGTCATCTTGTTTGACATTTATTTTGGTGTGCAGCACTTTGCCATATTTCTGCCATGAAAGAAACTACAGTATATCATGTTATAACTGTACAGTATAATGTTACTGTTGTTGTTACTTCAGCTGTGTGAATTAGATATTTGGAGCCCTTGTAACGTCAGTGCAAGGGGCCCACCACCATATACTACATTATAAGTTATCAAAACAGAGATACTAACTTAAAAACATATTATTATGCTTAACATTTGGTTAAAGCTCCAACAAGCAATAAGCAGATTGCTTAGTTTCTGCTTATTGAGTGATGATGCTGAATTTTCTGCTATTCCATGGCTTGTTTTCTGCATTATAAACTGTAAATGAATTTTGACTGCAGTCTTATCACCTTATTTGGACTCAACTGTATATGTATGTTACTGGGGGTTTGTGTTATTCTGGTATATGGACTTGTAGAGTTCCTGACATTTTTTCCGACCATGAAATTCAGAGTTTGCCTGACAACATTGATGAAACTCTTTGTTCCCTTCCTCTTTCTGTCCCATAGTATCAGATGTCAATGTCTTGTTGATACAAGACTTTCTCACTTCCAAACTGAAGACAAACTGAACTGTGGTGACAAGTGCACGTAGTGATAAATGCACTGTATATCAGAAACACATTAGTCATCCCAGCAGCTGAAATTAACAAATCTGAGTGGGATGGTGATTTCTAAATGAAATTCCGGTGTTTTCTAATTCATTTGAAGTCTTGTATTCTGCTTCTCCCCCCTTCATGGGAAAAAAGCAAAATATTAATGGATTTCGCAACTTGTTACTGTCACTAATTTCAAAATCAAGAACACTTCCTGCAAGGTTAAGGGAACCCCAGGAGGAAAGAAGTAAAATTCAGAGTAGTTTAACTTGTTTTTTTAATCCCGTATAAATAACTAAAAGGCACCATCATTCATTTTTTCTGGATACTTATGGCATGATACTTATTTCCATGATTTCAGAGGCTTGATGCCTTTAAGAGCCATCCACCTGGGCTCTTCCTTGTCTTCTTTAAGTTGTCTTAGAAAGTAAACTTGAAAGATTGCAGGTGACTTTGTTCTTTCCACTAGCTGTCCTACCAAATCCATTAACAGTATTTACTTAATGGCTCTGAGCAGTAGAGAGAGTGACTTCATTTGTTTTACAGTTTTGAAGTCTCTGCGGGTTGTCTTAGAAGTCTATTCAATTAATTAACACTGAAGCAACAATCGGAGCTTCTTTCTGCCTTCCTTTGGCAGGATTAATGGATTCTGGCATGATTTGTACATCCAACAGCAAAACCTCTTGCTGGGAAAGCCGGCAACCTTGACTAATTCCCAGCAGTCCAAACTTCACGACTTTATTTTGAGCTTTTAAGTTTGACTGGAGATTAAAGGTAATGCCTTCGTGCAGCTGGCCTCTATAACTGTGACATTTTTTCCCTTTCACTCTTTTTCATCATTAGATAAAACCATTTTATTGAATCCGTGTCTATGAATCTTTACCAGCAGATAGCAAACAGTTTCAAACAAGTTCTAATTATATATGAAATGGCTCTTTAACAATCACATGTATTTCTTGATTTCCCCACAGTTCAAACTTCAGCGTTATTATATTTCTATTATAATTTGTTATGAACCTAATTTTCCCTAGATTTAAGACTTGCGCATAGTTTTTTGGCTTGGTTTTGGTATTCTTTCTTTTTTGATAAAACACAGTGGCGAAAATATTGGGGGTAATTTGGCAAATGTGTTGTACTGTATGTGTGCCCTCATTAGTCACCAATCTTCTGGAAAAACCTTGAAAAAAACAATTTTGGAAAACCTTTTAGCACACAGGATAAAATATTTTTGGGGAGGGCTTGTCGCACGTTGCCCTGTTACCACAGACTGGGGACATTTAGACTTCATGCATACATTGGCCCTGCTAAACAGCAGTGTGACAAACAAGATTTTTTTGTCTTTTTATTAGATTTATTTTGTTGTCGGAGCTTCAATGCATAATTAGTGAAAAGAAAGCTGGCAGGGTGGCGTTCACGAATGTCTAATTAACAGCTTAGGTCTTACAAGGAAGGCTTAGAGAAACGGCATGAAATGCTGCAGCTTCATTGTCATTCCACTCGATTGGTTTGTTAAAAGTCAGCTGGGCTTTGGCAGCGTTCATAAAGGGAGGGCTCAATAGATGTTTTGTATTGCCCACTAAAGTGAGAGAAGGCAACCATTTCATTTTCAAATGGGCAGCTGCAATTCAGTGCTTTAAAGAAAGCTATGCTTTCCTGGTAATATGTCATAATTGATTGTAAATAAAGGTAGTCCAAACCCAGTTTTCATTTTTATGGGGAACATTAAGGATTTTAAAATTTCTTCAGCGATTTTATAGATGTCTTCATCAATTGCTTGCTTCGATGTAACAATTCAGATCATTTAGCTGAGAATTTAAGTGACTTGGGAAGCCCTTCCTTTGAAATGCGTAATAACTAAGATCATAGGTGTAGAGTAAAGCATAGAGTCCATTTTTGAGGAATAAGGGAAAATGCAATAACAAGATCTGACTCAATCCTAATGTCAAGGAAATGACAGTATCATTAAAGGAAACCTCATCCACACCGATGAGACGGTGAGACGTTTGATAATGATATATCAAATGGTTAGTATTTGATACACATAATGGAGATATTTACTGTGGTAGAGTACCAGTAATTGTGAATGGATATGTTGCTCTGGCACTTTATATATGTAAATTGTTGTTTCTAGAAAATCCTACATTTATTTGATCAAATGCTGATATTTGTACCAAAGTACTATGCAGAATTTCATACACAGATAGTAATATCAACATTATAACTGGATTAAACTACGGCAACCAATAAGAATCGCTGGTTTACCCAAACATCGTTTGTAGGAACATCTTAAGTCACAGGCTTATAAAGCCCAAAACACAAAATTATTTTAACTCTTTACATTCAAACAGAAACCTGTCAAAGGTCACGTAGAGAATTAAATTGCCCTTTGTGGTCCGAAATGTCTAAACACGAAATTAATTAGGAGAGGGAATTGGCACATTAAAGCATGAACGACAGAGGTGACAAATCTGTGGCTCAGTAGCCCTTCTCACCCCCATCACCTTGGTAAATATTCCAGTGAGGCTGAGATGGTAATAAACTGGTCCCTGCAAGGGCTTTTTCCTTCTTTACAGCATCTTTCATCTGGTCGCTGTGGATCAGCCTGCTTGGCCCCTGGTGACAGAATAAAGGAGGCATTTAACTTTGGTCAGATAAAACTTGCTTGCATTCAAAAAATGCAATTAGGGAAATATGTAAATCTAGATGTTTCATCAAATGTTAGCTGAGAGGTTAGCAGTCCTTTTCGTGCACAATGGCTGAACTAAAGAACTTTGGTGGCTGTATAAGAACCATTGTCCTTGCGGCAGCGTCTGTTGGAAACAAAGTGTGGAGCCGCCGTGGGAAATACCTACATATTTGACACAGGCCCTATTTCTTACAGAAAAGGGGGCTGAATAGAAAGTATGGTGATTTTACTGTTGCATTCTAATCAGCCACGGCCTGCCTAATTTGCTTTGATGTGGAAGATAAACTAATTTTCCTATAGGCTGGACAAAAGTAATTAACAACCTCATGCTTTCATGTGGCCTAAATAGGCTATAGAAAAGGAACACAGGCATTACAAGTAAAAAGTGAACTTTGAAAAACTTTAGCGCAGTCGAACAATTGTTGGTTTCCATTCTGATCATGATGGGGGGGGGGGGGGGGGACACTTTCAAGATTTAAAGAAAAAAGATGAGGTTCTTTTCTCAGAACTGAAATTAGTGTTGTAAAGAGTTGTAACAGTGGCGCTGATTTCAAAGACCATCTGTGACTGCTATGACTGTAAAAATATTTAAAAACAGAAGGTGTTCCTGTTAGAGGCAATGTTTCATAAATAAAAAAAACAAGTTGTGCAACTACAGTATATAATATTATATGTATTTAGAGTATGTACTGTAACTGAATTATAATTTCACTCAAAAAATATTCAGTGACCTTTTAAATGACCCACAGTATTATACACGGAATACCAAAGGTAGTATTAATTAGCAGCTGTGGTTACTTTGTAGTTTGTCAAGCAGTGTATAATTTTAAGCAAAGACAAAAGGATACTTTGATAAGTTATTTTGGGGAAAATGGTGTACAGATGTATTGTAACTGATTAGGAACAATGTTTTGGTACTTTGTTTTGGTGGAATGTATCAGTGTCCTATGTTCTGAATATATACATACTGTATTTCCTATACATATCACTCACTGTATATGAAAAACTATAAAATAATGCTACAAACTTTAACCAGGTTATTGTATAACCTTGGCAAAGATGCAGATGCACATAACAAGCTGTTATACCCAGAGGATATGATTTTCTAGTGTACCACACAGCACTTTCAAAATAATCTAAATATTAATAAGCTTAATAGTAATCAACTAATGTGATTTAAGGTTTGAGTTCAGATTTATTGCCTTTCTTTAAGCAAGAGCTGCCACATGCCAAGAAGGAAGAACAAAACAGTCTGCAGGCAATAAAAATAAGTACAGGCCAATCGATAACTTGTCAGTAGTAAATAAGATTTTGCATTAATGCTTCTTTTTGCATACATAGCTTTATCATCCAGTTAATTAAATCCCAGTCTCTTTGATATTCTGGTCTTCATTATTCAACACATATGCGGTTTGTAAAATGTTATGACCCTATTTGGATATCTTAATAAATGACAGTGCAGTGGAGCAAAACGTTCAGGAAGAAAAGCTTTAACTCTTTTCCACCTCAGACCGTTGAGTAAAATCCGTAGGATTTCCAAAGGAAATAGTAGGGATTCCTGAAATTCATGCAAAGCAAATGGTTAAATAGTGAAGAGGTTTGAGGTCTGAAGCAAAGCGGATCTTTTGCGATGGCCAGTCAGATCCTCCCTGAACGATCCTTTGGAAACTCGACCGTGCAGATTCAGAAACAACAGGAACTAGGCCATATTTTCACAGCCTTATGGCTCCTGTTGCCTTCTGTCAATGAGAAAAATTATAGTTGCAGCAAAACTAAGCATTGTGTCAACAGTTAACCATCCAGTAAATGCCCCACTGCTTTAAACTGATAGTTATATATTAATGCATTTTTCCTATGTGTTAAGAGGCTTTATAAAAGGCATCCACTACATATTCATGTTCTAAGAAATGTTTCTTTGATGTCATTTGATGGTTACATTTCAGCATACTCCTTTGTAAAAAGAGATACAGTAAGTAAAAAAAAAGATGTGTAAATGTATAAAAGATTTTGCCAGACACGGGAGATTTTTGTATACTTATGGTCACCTTTTCTGAATAGCAAAGTAGGTTTCAATCAGCCAGAGCACACATCTTTTATGTTTTTGATTGAGATCAGTTATAATAATATGTATTTTATGTAGCCCATTTCATGATGCCTCATCACAAGGCGCTCCTTAAAAAACAAGAGTTATGTCTTTAATACCGCAAATTAATAAAGGAAGTTAAACAGAATTATATGCCAGAGCATAAATGTGAGTTTTAAAATAGAAATTATTACTGACTGACTTGTGAGGTTTGACACAGGCTGAGAGATTATTCCCAGCACTAGAGCAAAAATTTAAATGTAGAATGACTGGGTTTAGACTTTAAGCAGCAAGGTTTTTATTTGATTTTAAATCTAACCTATATTCTTATTGATACATTTCTGAATATATACTGAACATTTTCCATTTCAATACACAATGCTACAAGAACACTGTATATTCTCATTTGAAAGTGGATCTAATCCACAAACACAAGAGTGTATTTAATGTGTCTGCTGTATCTGTATTTTTATCACTTTCCACTTAAGTTCTCACAGTCATAAACTGATCTTATTATTTTTTTGATTGTCTAATTTTACTTGCTATTGTACTGTCATTCCCGAATCATCTAACACTTCCTTAAACTAAGATATGTCCTTTTTATTCCTTTTTTTAATCTCTTTTACTAGATTATATAAAGCTTTGCTTATTTTAACATGACACTTTTTGTATTAATGACTTGAACATTTTTGTGAATGATTTACATTTTGCAGTTTTTGCCTATGTCAACAATAAGTTACACCCTTAAATTCTCCTCTGGACCTTTGTTCATAGAATGCTGTAAGTCCAAATTCCTCATGTAAAAATCTAAAATACTATATAGAAAATACTGACTGACTTACAGTATAATAACAATATTTTCTTGACACGAAACCTTTAGAGTACCCCGATTAAGACTAGATCTCCACTCTCAGAAGTCGAAAACAAAGTAAAGGGTTTAGTTCCAGATTTTGACCTTTCTAATATTTACTTTTTTTTAGCTTCGTTACTCCAATCATGTTTTAAACATTAATGTCTTAGCCTACTTCCTGACTTCCATTTCAAATATTAATTTGAATACCGCATTCATGTCCGGAATAAATTAGGTTAATAAGAAGTCTTGCCAAGTTGCCAAAATAGGAAATCTGTTGTGTACATTATGTGTTAGTTTTCTCCTTTCATTCCTGGGTAGAAGCAATTAAAACATTTCTGCACTGATTCTTCCTTAACTTTACCCCTTAATTATAGAAAGCCATTCATCAGTTAACACAGTTAACTCTATGTGTTAAATTGCTACAGAACGTCAACATTGAAACTGTAACTATTTCTAATATAACCATTAATAGTAGTGATAATGGATGTGGCATTTTTTGTTTCGAAACACGCTCCTTTTTAATGGAAGTGCTTGTTTTTTTACTTCCACATTATACAGAGCTCGTAAACTGGGACTTATTACAAGGAGTGTGCACATGTCCCAGGTGTCACAATAGGTCCATTTCGATGTTTCACAGAATACTTTTGTTTCTAAGTTTCCTGTTTAACTGACGTTACAATGATCAACTCCAATAAAACATGCTGAGAGTGAACCAGAGTTGACTTTCAAGTGGTAATAGTTTTGTGCTTCAGGGCATTTTCAGTTGACCTTGGATAAGCATACAGTATCTGTTTTCCTGTTAAAAAATCAGGTAGAGGAGGTTGCTTTTTAAATGATAAAATATAGTTACCGTGCTCTTTTGTTTTGATCCCCATGTGTGTCTTTAACTATTACAATCTACAAAACAAGGTACACATCATCTGAGACTGACTGAACATCTCTTAAGAAACTCCAAAATACACCTGAACACCTATAAGGAATCATTTGTTTCTTGTCATAATTCACCAGTACACATTAACATTACACCATAGCAATATAGCAGTAAGGCACAGAAACTTTTGTGACTGTTGGGCTGTTGAAGTCATTGAGTCTCATGCGCGCCTCTAGTTATTACCAAAAAGTTTTATACAGTGCTTGTATAAGGAACAGACTGGTGAAAGGGAATCATGACTCATTTGAAAACATTGTGTTGCTCCCACTTTTGCGAATTACAGAGACTTTATTCAGAAAAAAGTAATAAACATGTTATTTTAGCATTTACTGGTAGTGCTCCTACACATGAATGTGTGATTTTGTTCGATAATGAATTAACCAATGTAAGACTGATGAAAGCCTGTTCTATTCACAAATTAATGATGCGGAATTCATTTGTCTCTCCAGTCCATTGCAAAACATTCTTCCTCCTAATGAAACCAGTTCCTACACAGGAAGGAACTGGAAGAGTCCCAAACCACTGCTTCAGCTCTTTGAAGGAAAAAAAAAACGGCATGCTTTTTAATCTTTTGTTTGACTTCAGGGACTTATTTGAGTGAGTGGTGTCAGAGATGGATTTCAGACACATCATTCCACCAGAAGACAAAATTGCCTTTTTATTCCTCATTCACTTCCCTCAAAAGGCTTACAATTTCATAGCCTGATGAAAACTTAACAATGAATCTTTGCAGAATGCAGAAAATAATTTCTTGAATTGATCAGTTCTGTTTCAAATCCTTTGAAAGACTGACGTTTGTTTAACTGGAAGTTTGAATCTTAGTAGAGCAAATCTCTTTGGCTTCCTTGTTTTAACATGATTTTCAAAGCATTGCGAAAACGTCCATAATGTTTTATACCTAGCTGCGTAATAAGAGTTTTGTGTGAATTTTCACATTTTGATTTGATTGTAGTTTTCTTTCACCTTGATCTTCCTACAGTTTGTCCATATATTACTCCTTTGGACTTAATATTTCTGTTCCTTAAAGTTTCACTGAAAACAAATAAAAAACAAAAAAACAAAAGCAAGGTAGTGTCTATTGCACTGAAAAAAACATTGTGTAAACAATACACTATCATTAAGTTCACATAAATAATTTTTATGCTTGCTCTCGCAGCAGGGTACATGAATCATCAATGCAATGACAAGAGGATAACATCCTTATAAGTATAGGTGGTTCGGTACTGTACAAAGCTAAAAACAAATGAGTGCGCGCCAGGCTATGTCAGGCTTAACTCCTAGCTTGGCTGTAGTCTGCGTAAATGACCTTTACCATGTCAAGACACCTCATATTTGCCAGTCTCCGCCAGTTCAGAGAGAGAACAGCAGCAGACTGTTGGTTAACAGGCTTTTTCATCATATCACAACACTTTCAATAACTGCTTATACAATTCAGGGTCAGGATGACCTGGAGCCTATCCCGGGAAACAATGGACACAAGGCGGAGTACCTTGTTGGAACCAAGTCATACCACAACAGCAAAAGGAAGGGAAACCATACTTTTTTTTTTCTTTTTGTGTATGTATGTTGAGGCTATTTTCCCAATCACTTCATATCCTTTTAATTGATTTTTTATTTTTTTAAATTAGACTGACATTCCTGTTTAGCAAAGAGCCCAAGACTTCAAAAACCCGTCCTAGTGATACAGTATTACATTTTGTCTTGTCTGAATGACGTACACTAGTAGATTTCAATAGTGTCTGCTAAACAAATCAACATTCAGGAAAGAGCTAAGCTCTGTGTGAATCTCATGCAACACATAGCTCCAGTGGAGATGCAAAATGCCCCAGATTTCTTTGGGACTCATCATGAATTCTTCGTGTAATTTGAGTGCTTTGTTTGGAATTTACTTAAATATGAGTACCATCTTGAAGTGTAATTTAAAAAGAAAATCAACTGTATTATAAACAAATGATGATGCTGGAAAGTGCAAAAAGAGGCTGGCTCATCATTTGTTGGCGGCAGTAGAAAACCTTGAAGTATATACTAATTTATAACACATAAATATTCTCTCATAAATGTTGAGATATTGCTCTTGTTACTTGTTTTAAAACTACAGACTATGCAAGTTAGATTGCAGAAAGTTCATACATCATATCAGATGTTTGTGAGACGTCTGTAAACATAAGAAGGGTTACAAAGGAGAGGAGGCCATTCAGTCCATATGGTTTGCTTGGTTGCTAGTAGCTAATTGATAAAAGGATCCTGCTCAACTATTTCTTAAAAGAAGTCAGGGTATTGGTTTTAACAACAAGGTTGTGTAACTTGTTCCACACCTCCACACCCCCATGTGTAAAGAAGTGCCCCCTCTTTGTACCCTTCTACATACTTCCTGCTTGGCGCACTTTGTTTCACTGCTGATTCTGAAGAAGCCCATGTACAGTAGTTACATTTGTTAGTGCTTTTGAGGATTGTGAATACTTGAAGACTATGATTTCCCCTTTTTGTATTCTATGCTAAAATGTTCTCTGTTCTTCTCTGTCTGGGAAACTTTAATTGAGGTGTGTTCTTTACAGTTTTCTGTGTAAAAGTTAATAATCTGCACTTCGAAACATTCTTCTGAAGTGGAGGAGATCAGTTATCAGCAACACAGTGAGGTTATGTAAGTGAAATAATCCATTTTAAAATGCAGGATTACATCACAATTTTAAGCTTTTAAAGGTATAAATGTAAAAAAACAAATTATATGACTGTGAATATCATATATCAATACAAAGTCTATAAAAAATAATCACCTTATACGGTAAGCTTAATTCTCCAGAGCTTTCTGATCAGGTGGTAGTTTCATAAAGCCACTGGAAAGGAGCTTCTGGAATTCACATCTTGAGTGCGTATTAAAGTAGGCCGCACACAGAGGAAGAGCAGGCAGGAACCATTTTTAATCATGGAGAAAGTCAGAATTGTCCAAAGATCTCAGCAAAGGGTTATCAACCTCCTCAACTAAAGTGACAGCAATGAAAAAAGGACAGTGAAAATCCTAACAGGGAGTACTCTTATGTTTCACATTCAAGGCTGCTCTGCTAGGATGAGGATGCAAGAAGATTTAATCCAGATGTGTGGTCAGGAAAGCACTGTACTACTGAGAATATTCTGGAAACTCGTCATAGCATCAGTTCTACACAAGACAACATGAAAGGAAGTAACGAAATGTATACCTGATAGCAACTAATTGACTCTCAGATTGAACTATGGGACTGGAAAGAGACTTTGGGACATAGCTGGATGAAACACAAACATAGCTTCTGGATATCGCCTCACCAGAGGTGTGTTGAACAAAGAAAGTTTCTGCTCGTATTGAGAAGAATGTCAGCCTCTTCCGAGAAGCAATGAGACAGATCTCTCCTGCTTTGGGGTTGTTTTGCATTCTCTGGTTCCAGTGCCCTTTTCAGATAATCCCAGAGGGATGGGTGGGTATTTCAGACAACACCCTGGTGCCTTTGTTTTCTCTTTACTTACAAGGGTTCCCCTTTGCTTTCAAATGTACCTTTTGATATATTGTATGATACCACTGTCAGGCTCACAGGATATTTCCTGTATTTTAATCAAGATGATGTATTACAATTAAACAATTTCTAAACAACAATTGCAATTGTCAAGCTGTCTTTGTTTTTGGCCATTTAAATACCACTTAAAGGTGGTATTCATATCTTAAGTATCAAATCTATCTCCCAGGAAAGTTCTACTCAGCATTTTTGTTCTGTCCTAAAGTGTTTTGGATCTTTTTTGTGACAGTGTCCCATTCAGGATCTGACCCCACAACCTTTCAGAATGTTATAAATGTAGAGTCCTAACCATTACTCCACAACGCTGCCTATTGGATGTCTCAAAATCTCAACACTTTCAGAACAGGGAGTCAGCTTTGGTGGCATTATTAGTACTAGAGTAATAGGTTTACTGTACATACAGTAGCAATTTGATATTATTAAAATCTGTGACTCACTTGGTATAATCCACAAATATGTGGTTACTTGTTATTAATACAGGTTATAAAAAGCTGCATTATGGTTCTTTTTTATATGGTTTTTATTTGTATAGTTTTTTTTTACTATCTTTTTATAGTCAGTGTCACAATATGCAAAACCAATCTTATTGTCAACTGAAGAGAAGTTTTACAAGCTGTCTCTAGAAAGCTGAAATGGAGGGACGTCTCTTTACTTCTTACTGATATACGGTATCATTTCTTAACATGATCCACAAAGTACAGGCATATTTTACTGCAGATCATTTCACTACACATTCTCACCAAGAGAGCCATGTACAGTATTGTACTCATCTTTCAACAGGCTATACAGAAACCTTGCAAAATAGATAAGAAGAAAGTACAACCTAGGGAAGAGAACATTTCAAAAATGTTTTATCCTAATACGTTATGGATAATGGTCTTTGGAGCTGTGTTCACTAGAAAGAGTCCAGCTTCTGGTATTGGCCTAAAGAAAGTCCTTGAGCACTTACCATGCATCTATAAAGCATAAAGTCAACAACAAAGCCTTCTGGATAATTCTTTACACAAATCTGGATCTCATCTGACTCTCCCAAACATAGGAGTGGAAGAAAAGGTTGAATCGCACTCCCTGATGGAAGATTATAGATACCCCAAACCAGAATCTTGTAGCCCATCATAAAGCTTTTGAGAGCATATTGAGGTTTGTGTGCTTGATGTTGTGAAAAAGTGATAGGAGAAAGGAGAGGCATTGCCACAGTTCATTGCTAATCATCACTGAATTAGTCATCACTGGATCTCTCCTAATGAGAGATTATTTTGAGGGTTTCAGTGTTTGTTATAATGGATCCCAGATCTTACTATGTGCTGAGGTATACAGGTATAAATGTAGAGAACATATACAGTAGTATAATGAATTGAGAACCTACAAACAGCTGACAGAGGTATTTGTGGAGGATGAGTTAAATAAAAAGATATAAGCCATTTTTATACATAAAAGAAATTTCATAAATTGCTATAGGTGAGTGGAGAGGACAGAAGATTATACGTGTGAAAAATTTAGAAATTATGCAGTACACTCTGACCACACCTGATTCTTGGCTTTGCTTTCCTCAGGCTACCACTTTGATTCTGAATCATGCTGCCATGTGTTTGCTGCTCCTGATGTCTGTCCTTTTCTTACCCAATTCTACACATTCTGGCAAGTGCCAGAACTACAAATGGCTCCATACAGCCCGTTTAAAAACTCCATTGGTTGTGGGTGCTGCCTGAAGCAAAGCATAGGCCATACAAGAATATATTTTTTGCCCTTCCAAATCACTGACAATAAATTTGTGTGACAAAAGCAGAGGAACATTTTGTTGTTGTTAGTGTCAAGTAATGTGGGGGCTCTGCCATTTCATTTTTCACATGCTACAGAAACAGGTTAATACTGTAGAAGCACAGAAAAGAAAATCTCAGTTTTCTACTGGCGCATTAAGCTGTTCAGTTTTTGAATCACAGATTTTGCAGCCATTACATGAAGTCCTGTATATGACATAATGAGATTTAAATTGACGCTGATTTTCAACTTCCACAGTGCAAAGTGACCCATAACAATGCCATTCAAACTTTCCCTGTAAGATCTATCCTATTAATTAGATGACAATTCTTTTTGAGGTACCACACCTCCTTCCAGACAAAGAGTTATGATAGTATTTGCTCCTTTCCTAAACACATTATGTTTTGAGGAGACATTTTCAGTAAATGCAATATGCACTTCTATTTTGTTGAAATTTATTTTATTAGATTTTTTTCACTGAGTTTATGTATGATACTAATTAAAAACATTCTTAATATTGTTTCATCTGTGCTGTACAAAGATTACATTGTGGAGACAAACAATATTATAGGTAAAGCAACATGAATAATGAAGTTTTTGTGTTTTCAGAATTAGGAAAATCAGAAAAGTATGTGGTGTGTTTCTTTACAACCTTTTAATGACCTCAGTTTAACCCCTTTATGAACCATCTGGGAATCCTGACCTGCTGCTTGGGAAACGTTTGTTTGATATACATCCTCCAAAAAGATAAGGATCTCAGTGGTCCTTCTTGCTGCATATTTCTGAAAAGTATTTAGAAATTCAAATCCACTGTCTTGAGAGGTAGTGTAGTTATTTTGAAGGTTAAGGTCCCATATGTCCAAATACATCAATATACAGAGCTTGAACCTTGTTAAACAAATCACATCACTAGTTTTACATACTGTTTATACTGTAGATTTGTATATACAGTGCAAATTAAGTTGTTCAGGGTTTTCTCTGAAAGGGTAAACAATTGGAACAAATCCCTAGTCATTCTGCACCTACAGGTATGTGCAGAATTTTCTAAATATTTATTGTTGTAGAGAGGGCCCAACAGAGGTATGAAGACATGTTTCTGAAAAGCTGTGGAAAGAGCTGTAACATCTGTTTTGATTAGAGGTATTATTATTTCTTAATAATAAACCTTGCTTCACTCTTCATGTCTTCTACTTTGTACTTATTGTCACCTGCGCAAACATTCTGGCTCTTTGCATTCTTCAGTGCATCTCACTTAAAATGGTGTTTTAAAATGACAACCTGTTGGAGATGAAAGAAATTTTATCCCCATTGAATCAGAAGTTAGGAACCTTGCCCAATTTTAAGCACTTCCACCATGGCAATGTAATGACAGGCCATTTGTAGGCATTAGGATCTGTATGTGAACCAAGCGATCATTTGACAGGCATCAGGATACACGATCAGTTGTCAGTGCAAACATTTGGAGCTTCCAGTCTCAGTTGTTTGTTCTTTCGCCAAGCCTTTAATTGGGAGAAGCAAAATGTACCTTTTTTGTTTTCTTTTGCCTTTTAAGTTGGTTACAGAAATTGTGAAGACGTCAATGCAAGCACCTCATTTAGAAGATTGCATTGGATGGAAACAGCAAGGCATGACAAATAGAGGGGCCAGGTTTCAGTAATTCACTGGAGAATGTCTCTGCCAAGTCTTTGTGGCAACTTGTCTTGTTTGGAGCACAAATGCAAGAGCTGAAATAACAGACCATGAATACTGCTGGTGAAATGGCTGTGTACACAAGGTGAATGCTAAAGCTTTCCCCACTGAATGGTCCTTTTAATCCAGTCATTATCTACAGTCTGAAGGAAAAAAAAAAACTTCAGCAGCCATACGTGCAGATTAATGGGAAACACCAAGGCTTGGACTCAGAGCTATTTGCTGAAACAGTTTTAAAGATTTACTGGTGGTTGACAAATGTCATTTAATCTTTCAAAAGGCTTCAATATGCCATTGAAAGGGATTTCAAGGGAAATCCTCTGCACAATGGCTGGAGAGAAGTTTGAAAGATCGCTGCGGTAGCCCCTGTTTTTCATTTTTTTTCTCCCCCTGTCTTTCGCTGGTCTCCTCAGAACGGGGAATTGTGAAGCGCGTGGCTATAGAAAAAGGCTGGGGAAGGCCCCCTCTTTTTTCTGGAAGCTTGGATGCTGCAGAATGTGCCAATCTGCTTTTGTTCCACAGCGATGAGAGCTGAATACAAGTGTTTCAAGAAGAAATGCTCTGCTCACAGGTAGCCTGTCTGTGGCTTTGTCCTAATAGATGTTAAATGTGTGAACTAGAAAAAGACGTGCTTTTTTGTGCGTGCTTTGTCCTTTTGTTAGTTGGAGTAAAATTGGTCCGAGAATTTTTATCTCGTTCCATTACCCCCGGACCTTTTAAGTGAATTCAAAAGAGGGTTAAAAAAAAATTAAGGGTATCCATTGTTAGAAAAACAAACCTCACTTTAATTACGAAATTCCTTAGGAAGAGTTAATTAAATTGTGTTTTTACAGCTGCTACAAAATTGTCAGCAGCTTTTTCTTCGGTAAAAAAAAAAATCTCTCAAAAGATTCGGTAGCGTAACCCTTTGAGGCCTTTGAATGGTGTGGGGCGGTGGGTTTATTGAACACGCGCATCCTCATTCGTTAAGGGTTCCTCAGGTAGCAGCTTTTGAATGGCAGATGCTAGACAGGCTCTACACAATCATGTCAGGAGGGCTTGGGTGATGGCACTGCAAGTAAGGACTCTGATGGAAAACTGTGTCCCCCTCCAGTAGCTAAGCCTTGCTTTCTTTATTTTTAGCTCATGTTTATTTAAAGAAAAGTTTCCAAATGCTTTTGTGCAAGGTTTTCTGGATTACACATTTCATGTTTGGGTAGGCTAAACTCACACACCTATTTTACAGCACACTTTATGTACAGTATATACTGTACAGTATATAAGTACTGTATACTGAGAGGAATTAAAAATGCTCCAAAGAGTATTTAGACCAATAGCATTTGCTGTATTTTCTAATGCCTCTCATTAATTGTTATCAATGCAATTCCCTGCCTTCTTTGTGGATGAGGAAGAACAAAGGAAAAATAATAAATAATTTCAAAAAGGCTGTGAAAATCCAACTCTGTGTTTTTTCTACACTGCAATTTCAGCACTGCAGGATTTCATCAGAGTGCTTTACAGTGATCTAAAGAGTTGTGACTCCCTTAAAAGAAGGTTTTGAACATGTTTATTGGATTATGTGGCTGTTATTTTATTGGGCTTTTTTCTAAAGTTTTGTTTTTCTGTGGTACCACTTTAAGGGTGTTTCTTTTTTTTATCTGCTCGCATGCTCAGCAAAGGGGAGTCTGTGCATTCCGTTCCCTTCTGTGTGTCATAGACTATTTTGGTGCAATCACAGTGGTTAACAAAAACTGTAAAATAAGCTTTGATCTAATTATCACTTATGCTGGAATGCAGGCAAGGGGGAGGGCCCTAACCAGTGACTCATTGGTGGTACATCTCTGTAGAAGGCTTGATAGCATCTTATCAGCCATCTGGTCTCAGTACCTTGATGCTTTCATAATTTCCTTGGTCCCTCACCTATAGAAATGTGCAGGAAATAAAAGACACAATGAATCTGCTTGAATCTTTAACTACAGAATCGTTGAGAGACTTCTGAAGTGGTATTTTGTCTTACATTCCATCATAAATTTAGTTCCATGAGCAGTTTTTGTTTAAATTCGAATGTCCCCCCGCCATTCTTAGACAAATTTACTTGTGACAATGGTCCTTTCAATCAGACCCGTTGGATCGAAGGAGGGAAGAGAGATGATGTGCCGCTGATCTGCACAGAAGCAGGAGTCAAGAGACAGACACTTTCACATTTATTTCTTAACAGATATTACATTTATTTCAGCATATAGCCCTGTCTGACAGGATGATCTAATTTCTCTCACATCATGAAAAGCATTTTACGTACTCCCAAGTCACTTCACATGGAGAACATATCCTGCTAATTCAATAAATCCCTAAGAAATAATTACAGTGGATATGTTGGAAAAATGTGAGAAAAAATTAAGATAATTCTGTATGTGGTCTTGATATTGGGTTATAGATGGGTTTTAAAGAGAGACAGCTTTCTGTTTGCAATTACTTAATTACTGTATTCAGAGGCTGTCTTTTTTATATATAAAATGAATTGTATATTGTGCAAAATGTGTTTCTTTTACATGGAACTTTTTACTTTTGAGGAAGTCCAGTATGATTCACACCGTATTAGCTTATTGAACTAGCTTTCATTTGAAATTATCTGTATACTGTTTCTAGACTGATAGTAGTTGGACACCAGCATAATCAAGACAGTAATTGTGCTCTGCTTTACCCCCCCTTTTTTAATTTTTTGAAACAGTTCTGATTGCTTTATATTTCATAGTTTTTTTAAATCATCGTGTTTTTCTTATTTTCTGTCAAGAATTCAGCAAATATAAGTATATCCTTCAGCAAGAATATAACAGCAAAAGACTTTATGTTCAAGCCCTGTGATAAATCCATAATCTCCACATTAGTAGACCAGTAGGTAGCTACTCTTCCATTCTAACTTGGTAAATTTCTTTGATAAAATCACATTCAACAGACTGATTAGTTGATTCAGCCATAACAAAACAGGACTATTTATGGAGCAAAAAATAACATTTTATGAAATGCGTCTTTAATGATTTTAAAGGAAAAAATAATAGATTTTGATATTTTGCCATAATTTTTATTATCTGTCTACAACATCTTGGATATAACAAGGTCCGTGGGTATGACATCTTGTTCAAGTTCTGTTACAGAAACTTTACTGTCTTTGTATTTTTGGCCCACTTTTTAAAAATAATATATGCGCATTGCCCTCTGCATTTCCCTTAGCCAAAGTACTCTACAGTATATCATTTGATCTAGTTTGCCCAACCATGTCTGATCAAAAATATTTTTTCTTCTCGAAACACTCTTATCTATAGAGACAAAAACAACAACAAATGCTCATCGAGAAGAATGTGCTTGGTAAAAATAGAACTCATACAGGAGGGGAAAAAAGCTTTATAACAGATTTATGTTAATGCTTTAATGTTGGCATTGAAAGATTAGTTGCCTCTGGGGCTTTCACATGCTGAAGATTTGGTTGGTGTTCATTTTTAAAGTAAAGACAGATGATCTTCAGAAATAAAGCAAGAAAGTTTGCGCATTTCTATATTATATCTATGCTTAAGATGAAGGGTGCAGAAAAAAAACAAGTAATGCTTCAAAATTGACAATTTCTAGTGTTTGATCTTTTATATAAGACAAGCATATGTTGATGCACGAGTTACTGTTTTGATTTTCATTTCAATATATGTTATGGCAGCAGTAATAATTGAATCAAAAGGCTTTTATTTCTAAAAAGACGGTGCTGCATGAACGTCTTTTAACAGTCCACGAATGGGATGCTAGAGGAGCCTTTTATTATGCCCTGGCTGAAACTATTTCATCCCATTCAATAAACTTTTATATATGTTTTCCTAATGTGCTCAGGCTTGAACATTATGTCCTGCCATCCAAAACATTTGTCTACTTAGTGTTCTTTTAGGAGTGTTTTTTTTCCTCCTTTTCGTAGTAATTGCTCATTTAATTTGCCTTTTTTAAAGCAAAATTTCAAGGAAAGCAAACAAAGAGAACAGGCCTGAAATGACAGGCCAAAAAATTATCTTTCCGAAAACTCTTTTGTAATCTCATTTTTACTAAATCTATTTGATGAGGATAAGAGGTTGCTGGATCCATAAATGTAGCAATACTAATGACAGTAGGTGTATTATGTCCTCTGGTATAGTATTATATATAGGATTCTCATACAATGTCTTCCAGCAAAACACTGATTTAATCTTGTAGTGTTCATTTTTAGAGAACATCACATTTATTTTTAACCAGTAGTGATTTTTTGATGAACTTTTCACAACATTATTGAAAAGTGAAGATAATTGTAAATGGGGCAGCACAGAGGTGAAGTAGTTGGCATTCCAGCCTTGCTGCACTGGGGCTCTGGGTTCTGTTCCTTCACTGCTCTCTGTGTGGAGTTTGTGTTTATCCCATGTTTGGGGTTTCCTCTGGGTGCTCCAGTTTCCTCCAACGGTCCAAAGACATACTACTGTGAGTGTGCGTGTTTGCCCTACGATGGACTGGCATCCCTTCCAGGGTGTATCCTGCCTTGCGCCTGTTGCTTGCTTAATGGGATAGACTCCCATGTGACCCTGTATTGGATAAAGTGTAAGGATGCGTTGGTCAGGACCCTATGCAGACGGTATAATCCGGAAGGGAGTGAAACGGACATGGGGAGGAGACGACAAGGAACTCAGCAGGTTAACCGGGGGGGTGGGGGGGGCGTGTTCCAGGCGAAGAAGTCCAAGGGGGTTCAAAGGGAAATCCAGGGTAACGTCCAAAATTCCAGAGCCGGCTAATCCAAACGAGACAAAGACAAAACAAGCTTTAAAAAACGGAATGGGGTCCAGTGTAGGGATGGGGAATAAAAGTGGGCTAACGAGGCCAGGTGCTCCAAGCCCCAGACTGAGATGGTCAGGACACTGTGCTGAAGCCTATGCTGTTGGGTCACTCCTGGACCCACTGGTAGGCGGGCTTCCAGGCATCCATCTTCCAAAGCTGAGCCCAGAATAGTGTGAGTGTCTGGCTTATATAAGGGGGGCTGGATAGGAGGCAGGTGCACAAAATCAACAACAAAGTGGAAAAGCCGGAGTGCCCTTAAGAGGGGGGTCTACGATCGTGACATAAAGCGGGTCAGAAAATTAATGATTGGTATGCTTAATGTAATCATACCACACTAGCATGAAGATGAATCTTTACTTATCACTAGCAACCAAATCACCCTAGAACTCACAGCTGGCAACCCACTGAAGCTCAGCAGGTGTAAGCCTGGTCAGTACCTGGATGGATGGGAGACCTCCTGGGAAACACTAAGGTTGCTGCTGGAAGAGGTGTTAGTGGGGCCAGCAGGGGGTGCTCACCCTGCGGTCTGTGTGGGTCTTAATGCCCCAGTATAGTGATGGAGACACTATACTGTAAAAAGGCCCTGTCCTTCAGATGAGACGTGAAACCAAGGTTGTGAAATTCTGTGGTCATTAAACACCCCAGGGCATCTCTCAAAAAGAGTAGGGGTGTTACTCCAGCGTCCTGGCCAAATTTCCCACTGGCTTTTACCAATCATGGCCTCCTAATAATCCCCATCTATGAATTGGCTTCATTGGCGTCATCACTCTGTTCTCCCCATTGATAGCTGATGTGTGGTGAGCGTTCTGGTGGACTATAGCTGCCATTGCATCATCAATGTGGGGCTGCACATTGGTGGTGGTGGAGGGGAGTCCCCATTACCTGTAAAGCACTTTTAGTGGAGTGTCCAGAAAAGTGCTGTATACGTGTAAGGAAATATTATTATTAGTAGTAGTATTCTGTGACCTACTAAAGGTTCTCTGTTTTGTGTTTTAGTAAGGTTTCAAAGGCTATTTTCTATATACAGTAATAGGACTGGACTATTGATTAACTGGGGGAAAGGTTGTTTGCTCTTTTGTTTCCTTGGCTTCCTCTTTATGTTATTGTTTATAATCTAGCTAGTGGTGATTATAAATATGTGTATTAATTTACCCAAAGTATTGGTGCATAAGAATAAGTTACTGATGGTTAACAAATCAAGGAATCAAGATTTCTTTAGCATTTTCCTTTGATGTTTTAAATTGTGATGAAATAAGAATGGCAGATTCTTGTGTGGTTCTGCATTCCTGTTATTTTATGTTCTGTTATTTCTGAGAATCTCTTATGATTCTGGAGCAATGGTTTAATAAAAAGGAAGCATTCTGAGAAAAACATGCAAAAGATTTTGATTCCTATACACAAGTGATTAAAGCAAGTATCTTTAATTGCCCTGACAGCCCTGGTTACAGTGTTATCGAGTGCGAGGAACTTTAAACATTCTGGCCCACCTATATAAACAATTCTTTCACATGTGACCTTAGCCAAGTTCAGAGGTGCGCTTTGCCACTGGGCAGCAATGCACAGGTAGCAGTACATGAGTCCATTTGTTATAGATTAATGTCAGCAGATCAACGGCTTGACACCTAAATGATTTGTTGTTTTTTCTTTGAACTTCAAAAAAATGAAGGAATTGAATTCATGTCTGTTACATCGGTCAACAGCCCCATTATTTTCAGGAGCGAAGAAATTTACAACCATCAGAATTTCAATGATTCTGCTGACAATAAAAAAAGATACAGATTTCTTTCTTGCTGGCCTGCTTTGGCACTATGCCTCCTCTTTGTGTTTCATCTGATCTTTGATCTTTTATTTCTCACCCCTAATTGTTTGTCCTACTCCCTCTGCTGGAGTCTGGACTAAACCGAATGCCAAAATTGTTTCCTGAAGAGATCAGCCATCCATGCACAGCTTACCAGCTCTGCAAGCTTCCTGTGATTGGATATACAATTTGCTTGGAATTTCTGCCCACACTTTCTGAATTACTAATGATCAGACATTATTGACAGGATATGAATAATTACATAAATACGTGCATTTGCGCACACTGTGTATAACACGATATAATATAAAGTTCATACCATCACGGTGCCCCAGTTCTATGCTCATATCTAGGCAACTAAGGGGAAAAAAAGTACATTTAATGTCTTATTTCCTCACAGTTCTCATGAATAAAACATTTATATTTAAAACTGTAGAAACATTTTCTTCACAGATATGTTTTCTGTTGTAAGAAGGAAGTGTGAAGAGCAATATAAAATGTTCTTATTGTATTTATTTCCTTATCTGCTGTACAAACATAAGTTTACAGCTCTTGAAAGAAATAAACTTAAGGTGCCCTTGGACAGTTAACTGATAAACTCTTTATAGTGGGGTTATTGATCTACTCCTTTCTGTGACTTTGTTAATGTACCAGATAATTAAGCGATTCTAAGTAAAGAATACAAACGTGTACAGCATACAGTATGTACTTTTATAAACATCGTCTACTAAAACATTCAAAATTAGAAAAATATTACTAAACTTTACGTATCCTTTTTTTCTTGGAAGTTGTTCATGATGTCAAAGGGAAATAGCTCACTGAACTAGTGACTTTGTTCTCAGTAAAGTTAATATTTTTAGCCCGTTTTAACCAGCTTTGTATAGTTGAAGTATGAACTAAAAATACCTTTGCAGTGTCTGCATCTTATAAGCATCTTCGTTTTCTCTGCTATCTTCTAAGTACAAGCATCCTTCCTCTCGTTTCATACATGGAATTTCAGAGTTGTGGCTTTTATTTTGTTTCATTTGCAAACAACTGTGGGGTTATAACATCAACTTGTACTCAAAGAGATTTCTTCGCTCATGAAATTATACTGCATTCATCCCAAAAAGCAATTTATTCTCCAAATCAACAAACTGAAGTTTTGGCCCAAGACAGCCTTATGACTTAACATCTTTTTTGATGTTATTCTGTCAGTCGAATCTTACATGGGTCACAGCGACCAACAAAACAGCTTTCAGGGCAAAGAGCTCAATCCCTTTAACGTTTGCAGGCTGTAGAAAACCCGAGCAAAATGTGTGCAAATCTGTTCAGAGCATTTCTAGAGTAAAAACAGCCGTTCAGATAAGGTCTTTTCAGATCTGAGGAACAAAGACCCGCAAGGCTTATCCATAGGGGTGAGTTTAAAATCTGGTCTTTCTGTCCCCTGGGAGTCTATTTGAAGTAGTTTGATATCTTTATTTCTGAGGTTTAAACATTTACTTTCTCTTTCTTGGTGCCCTCACACAAGGCTACCTGCAGCTTCTTAACCAAACATTTAACAAGATTCCCGTAAATGTAGCATATAAAGAAGACAGAACGCTTTTATGTTTCGTTGATCACGCATTCTTGGTTTTTTTTTTATCCCTTCTGTCAGTATTCAAGAGGTTTTAGCCATTATCATTTCTATTCCAGCTTTTAGGACAGAGCACAAAAGATGTGGGGAGCGCATGTTCTCTGGGGACACCATCAGCAGCGTCTTTCTCGAAGAAAGAAAAATCTTTTTGTTTTAGAAAATAACCAGAAAACACCATGAGTTATATTTAAAACTGCACCAGGATATTTTTAGGAATCCCCCCCATTTCTCGCCTGGTTGTCCAGAGTACTATTCATGGCACTTTTCTAAACTTTCCCTGTGATAAAAACAAGACTTGGGCCTATATTGGAAAGCAACTGTAGTTTACTCTTGTATCCAGAGAGCACTGTTAAGATGGTTTGGTTTGCATTGCCAGGATGGCTGTGTTTAATTGTACTAACGAATGAACAAGGGGAATGCTCTTAGTCTAATGACTGTTCCTGCCTAATGATACATAGTGATACTGTGTTTATATTCAATCTGTTATAGTCAGTCTTTGGCCCGAGGCCTACTTGAGTTGTAAAGGCTCTCATGAAAGCAGTCATTAACACATCCTCTGATTCTGAGCTCCAAGAAGCAAGCAAAATGTTTGAAAAATGGTTGGGCATCACAAAGGGAAAGAATGAGAGAAAGACTTCAGCTGCTGCTCACCGATTCACAAACAAACACACAAAAGGGAGTATTCTGCCAAATAAGAAAAGTAATGCTCATTTCCAGATTTCTGGGGCTTAACAAGCACTTCAGTCTTTGGAGTGACTTTATTATTTCTTTATATTTCATAGAGCTACAGAGGGGTTAAGCAATAATGGATATGACATTGCAGTTAAGAAAAAAATAATATTGATTAACACCCTGAAGAAGAGTTTTATTTTTGATTTTTCTCATAGTGTATCCATGAAAAGTAAGGAAGTTTGTTTAAATAAATCATGCATTTCTACAAGTATTGCTCCCTCTTTAGAGAGCACTGCTGTGAAAACAGTAAAATCCGTCAGCACGGTTGTAGTTGCAAAAGACAAATGACAGACTTGCTTCTATAGTTTAAGTCGAATAGAGAATGCTAAATGTTTTACCAGATGTGTACTGTTTTGGGGGCTTCTTTGGAGGTGACATAAAAACAAGAGCTTTGTTTTTAGTCTTGGATGGTTCTGCCTCAACAGAATCAGCAGTTTTAAACAAACACCCTTATACCTGAGTACTCTGTGGAAAAAATACTGAGTCTAGTGGATGTGAGAGTAATAATCTAAGGATCTGTTATACAGTAAATTAATAAAAACTGTCATCTGTAAACATTGTATTGATTGTGTGAAAATTATCTGATTAAACAAGAGATTTGCAAATATTTTCTTTTTCATTTAAAATTATGATTAATTTTCTATCATAGTAATGGTTATAGATTTGTAAGTAATTTGTAAGACATTTGTAAGTAATAAATAGAAAACTGCAGATGTGGGCCACTGATAGCTACTTTGATAAAAATGACACAAAGTCCCTGTGGATATTTCTTCTTCCAGAGAAACTGAAGAAAACTAGTTTAACATACTGTAGTTACAGCTTCACAGTGGGAAGGTACAGTATTTGCCTGATTCAGTTTAAATGGAAAGAAACAGAGTTCCATCATGCCCCCCAGCCCTTGGTGAAACCCAATATACTCTCAATGCCTACTAACAGTTTAATTTAAGCAAATAGAAACCAATTTAAAATGATTTGTTGCTTAAAGCGTCTTTTTAATGGACGTTTTTCTCAATCAAAATCCAATTACTTGCTGATCATTTTATTTATTGTTCTTGTGGTTACATAATATGGACTAGTAACACCCTTTCACATGTGAAAACCTAATGGTGATGTATACTTCTTTCTTAACAAAAGAGACCTTAGTATGTAAATATTTTAATTGACATGAATCACTTGTACAAAGCAAAATAAAATACATATTTGAGACTGAGTTTTTCTTAATGTGACAATTTAATACAGTTTTAATGAAAGAGAACGTCTTGTTCATCTGATTCTAGGATATAGATACAAGCAGCTGTATCACCCTGCATCTTACAACTGACAACCCACTGAAGCACAGCAAATGTGAGCCTGGCCAGTACCTCCTGGGAGACCTCCTGGGATGGGAGACCTCCTGGGAAAGCTAAGGTTTCTGCTGGAAGAGGTGTTAGTGGGACCAGTAGGGAGTGCTCACTGTCCTAATGACCCAGTATAGTGATATATGGAGGAGAAATAAAAGTCCCGTGGTGCATTAAAAATCCCAGGGTGTTTCTCAAAAAGAGTAGGGGTGTTACCCTGGTGTCCTGGCCAAATGTCTTTTTTACCTTCACCAATCATGGCCTCCTTATAATCCCCATCTCTGAATTGACATGATCACTCTGTTCTCCTGCTCACTGAGAGCTGATGAGTGTTGAGGGAGTGTACTGGTGCACCTTGGCTGCTGTTGCATCATCCACATGGAAGCTACACATTGGTGGGGGAGGGGTGTCCCCAAGCGCTTTGATTGGTGTGTCCAAAAAAACACTCTATAAGGTTTAAGGATTATTATTATTAGATAGGAACTACTAGGTCTCTGTTTCCCAGACTTCTTCTTGCTGACACCTCTTTGCAGTTTTCAGCTCAGTTACCAATACAGCAAACTCTTGCTTCAGGTCCTATCCTCCTTGTCCCAGACGTCTGTCCTACAAACTAAGCAAGTTAAAGCCAAAATATTAGGAAAGATTGTTCTTCAAATGCATTACTTGATTTTATCTGCGTCTTTTGAACCCTTTAAAAAATATATCTAAAAGCTATTACAGATGTGGTTAATCTTATAATTATAGAACATGTAATTATTGCTATGTATTTTACTAAGGCTGTGATAATTTTATATTCTTCTTTGAAACCACTCACTCAATGGAAACTTATTTTGCTTTCTTCTTTATCTCCCAAAGTTTGGTTTTACCCTTCTCTTATTATGTGTCTGGACACAAGCAGACAAAAATATAGATAATTTCTCAACGCGCAGCATAGCCTGTTATTTTCGTTATCAAAATAAGTGCAACGCATTGTTTACTGCAAGCAGTAAGAGCAGTGTTTTGTACAGTAATCATAGTGAAGTATACTTAACGGATGTGATAAAAAAGGAGTTACATCAACAGAAAAAAAATATTTTTCTTATAGCAGAAAAATCCATTTTTATTGAAGAGATATATGTTTAAATTCTTTTTATGAAGAATTTAAAAAAATGGTTGAAATTTGAGAGCCACGGTGGCACAGTGGTTACTATTTCTGCCTTGCAAGGCTGGAGTCTGGGTTAATTCCAGGGAAGCTATCCGCTTGGAGTTTGTATGTTCTCCCCATGAAGATACATTTGTATGTAAATCGCATGTACATGTGGATTTCTTCCCACAAGTCTAAACACCTACTGGTAGCTTACTGGTAGCTGCAATGAACTGGTGTCCCATTCAAGCTGTATTATGCTGTGTGTCTGTTGCTTTCTGGGATAGGATTTGGCTCTGCTGCGAGTCTGAAAATGGACAGATTTTTTTTTAGATTAAAAGATGTTTTATCCAATCTGTTTTGTTTACTCATTAAGAGTAAATTGGTGTAGAATGATGGCATGAGTGTCAGTGTTACACATAGCTCTTTAGTCCTGGCTTTGTGGCCTGAGGTGCCTTCTGTGTGGAGCTTGTGGAGTTTCTGTGTTTGTGTTGGGCTTTCTGTGTGAACTACAGTTTCCTCCTAGAATTCAAAGACATGCTGTATAGCAGTTACTCACCTCCCATGTGAGTGTGTGTACTGGGATGCACTGGTGTGCCACCCAGGGTGTACTCCTGTCTTGCACCCTGACCCTCCTGAGGTCTGGACCCCTGAAGATCAAGTCGTTTCTAAAAATGGATGTGGTATTCAGACAGAAGGAGCTCAAAAGAATAGAAGAAATGTAAATTGTAGTGCTACGTGAATCCCAGATTACCTTTTCCATATACCCTTCATATAGTAAGAAATTGACTATATGAAGGATCAAAACCCAAACCCTTCAGAATAAAAAAGAAATATGGGCCCTATTTGTGTTCTGTTAAATTGTCGAATTGTTTTTGATTCACTCTATTCTGTATTGTATGTCTCACAGTGCATTTTCATGCTGGTGTGGATTCCTCCTTTGATCTGATAAGAAGGCAGACTGTATCTTCAGAGAAGCAGCCTTGAGATCTTGGCTGAACTGCTACTTCTCAGCCAGGACCTGGGCATTTACATCAGATACCAAAAAAAAAAACGCTGTATGTTGCTCGAAAACAAAAACTCATGAGGCAGCTGTGTCCATAATGTTTAATGAATCAGCCTAACTACATTTGTAATTTGTAAAAATGTGTAATCACATTGATGAGCACTGTTTCAGTAATGGTGAAACAGTTTAGTAACTGCAAGTGCTGACTTTGTACAGTATGTGTAAAAGGTGGGTAAAAATGAAACAGTTTTGTCCTTCTCAAAATTGCACAACTGTATGTTAATTCTGAAAATCCATAGACTGCATGCTCTTGACACGATCAAACCTGAAAGGTGTTTGTTGTAAGATGCATACGGTATATTCACTGATCACAGTTAGCTACTGTATGTCATGCTGGTGAATCCTCATAAGAAATGTCTAACATAAGAAAAATCTATGACTGACAATTTTGACTTTATTTACAAAAAAGGTGGAATCAAATGTCCTGAGTGCTGTAAAATACCAAAGGGAATTATTAATATTCTTTTCTGTAATATATATATATTTAGAAACATTCTGTACATAATATTAAATTATTTAGATATTAAATTAAGTCTAACAAATGTTATACTGTGTATTGCATGTTTATTCCTTGATTAATCCTGAGATACATACAATATAAAGTGTATATACAGTATATGCAGTATATATGTTCTTACTCTGTGAAAAACTGCACTGACAAAATATTATTTAAGTAGATTATATGCGAAAGACCTCTATTTTTCCTTCTACTGCCTGCATTGTTCACTGTGTTATTTGCATAATTCCTGTTTATTTTCCTGTCCAGTAATTGAACACATAGATTTTGTCTCCATACAGCAATCTGGTGTAACACTACACTGTTATCTTTCACTGGCATGGAGCCAACAGTGGAGCCATTGAACTACATATCAGTCCAAAGCACCTTTCTCCCTCTTCCAGTTGGGTACAGCCATCAATATAAAATTATTCACCCATATATTACAGTATGTAGGATCTGCCAAAGTTTGCAAAGCTTTATCTAAGATTTTAGTTATTCAAAATACATAAAATACACAAAAAGAACAACGCTGTGTCTAGTGTTTTTTTCAAGCACTTTATTAAAAAATGGATTTGGGAGAGGAAATGTTGCCAAAACTACAATTTTCCAATTTTCCTAATGAGCCTTGATGCTGAATACCAGTAACTTCATCTACTTTTGTTTGATAGTTTTCTGCTTTGCCTTATCGGTGTTGTCATATGGACTGTGTGCTGTGTGCTCATGATACTTACTGTCTGATTAAAGTAAACTGAAGATGAGGAATAATGACATACTGTATTTAATACATGACACTGCCCAGATATTTGGAAAATGCTGTTGCAAATCATATCCTTTGTAGGTTTTATGAAAGTTTTGCACAACTTTGCCTCCCCACAAGTTTTCGCTGTGGATTCGTATGTTTGATTATCATAATGTAATGTTCTTTTTCCGTGGTAAACATCCAATACAAACATTTACTAAGGTCTATGGTAATTTGTGGAGCCACCAAAGTCTCTGTGTAACAAAGCTTGGGGACAGGACTGTAAAGCCAATGGAAAGAATTTTGAAAGTGTGGAAAGATTAATGTGAAATGTGGAGAAAATCTGTGGCAAGAGCAGAACAACCTTGTGGATCCACTGTGGTAAACTTCCACAGACTGCATTTAAATATTCATTCGTCTCTCTGCTACAGTTCCTCGACCAGAGGTTCTGTGTTGTGTCCTTAGAGCCTTAGAGCCACTGGAAGACTTTAAAACTAAAAAAACTTTTTTTTTTAACTATACTATCTATTGTGTCTTTTACAGACATTAAGGCTCCATCCACTCGTAAGCTATTCACAAGACCCCAAAGAAACTAGACAATATTGATACATATCAGTTAAACTTTATCCAGACAGAGAAACAAACCTTTCTTTGTTTTTTTTTTCCCCAAATGGTGGATGATATCTTTTTTAGTATGCCGCTTATGAGATGTGAATGTAGTGATGCCGGTTTCAGTAAAAGGTGTCCCTTTGAAGATATAACTCAGTGTGATGTCCTCTCCCTTCTTGTTACTTTTAATCCAGTTTCCAGAGGAGAAATAGCAGTGATACATTAGACCCTTGGGAACGATATGGAAAGGACTGTGAAATTGCTGCAAACTCCCATTAAATCTAATCACCTAAAATTAAGCCTCATGTAGCATTTGATTAAGTTCCGTCCCGGACAGGGCTTGCTAGCGGTTTCCTGTACGAGGAAATTCATTGGTACCCCACCAGACCATTTACTCTACAGTGGGATTGGGTTACACACTTGGTTTGTGGCTAATTTGTTATATTTAATGCAATTCAGGACACTGATTAGAAAACAAAAACTCCTTTTATTTTTTGGTTCATTCAAGTTCTGTAATGAGAAGGGTTTATCAGCATAATTCGATTATTGTGGACCACAGTATTTTTGGGGGTTTTATGTGCCTTACCTACACTACTGAAAAACTTGTTTCTATTTATTGGCGTTATCCTCTAAACCTGCACCAGCAGAAGAAAATAGGAGGTTCGCTACAGTAGTAGATGCTGTTATCACCCTGCCAGTTAGGAGGTGATTGGCATTTACTTGAGTTTATTATCTGTATATGGTTATTCATGTATATGATTAAGAACATTATGTTTACCTATAAATTTGTCCGCTTGTTATGACTTCCAAAAAATTAAGTACATTTTTTCTTCATAGTTCGATTCCTTAATACACCACTTTAAGTTTTTAAGGTCTTAGTTTTAGAGAAACATGAAAAGAAGCAGGTCAGAGTGACTTGAATTGTTAATAAAATTAATTCAGGAAGAAAAACAATTTAAAATTTAAAAGGAAGCTGCCTGCTTATGCTTTGTTCTTTGAACAAAAATATTTTAAGTACAGTATGTGGCTGAAAAGATCACAGAGAATGAAAGGAAAGTTTATTTTTTATTTTGAGAGCAACTGTAAATATTTTAGTTTGAGAGTCATCGTAACCTTTTTAGTTTGTACATATGGACATCTACTAACTCCGCTGCTTTCTTTATAGACATTTTGCAGCTCTTTTTCTGTGTAATTGTAACATCACTTAAAACCCCATTTCCACTTTCAAATAATTGTTTTTGACCATCTTGAAAACCGCATTTACTAAGGCTAGAAAGATGCTGATAAGGTTTAGACAACAATCCCAGCAGTGCCAGTTCCTATTTGATTAACCTAGCTAGATACTAATTAATCCGACAGAGAGACAAATGTATAAGCGGTTATTTGTTGTGAGAGAACAGCAACCTGACTGAAAGAATGAGTCTGACTAAACTCTGCCTAAACTTTTGCGTGGAATGAGCCAGGGAGCTGCTGCAAGGGTGTCGATGGGGTGGTGGAAATTTGCAGGAGATGTGTGCAAAGAGAAGTTCAGAAGGCAAGGTGTGTATATTAATATAGGAGAGCAGCAATAGCTGAGATTAGGTTCTAACCTTCCTCCCAAACTGTTACGTGCCATTGGAATTAAAGGTGGCCTATACAATAACTAATGGAAGAGAAACCAACAAATGTAATATGCAAGTATTCCATGAGGATATTATCAAGCAACACTTAGACCTTTCACAGTTACACATCTTGTCATTGATAAATTGGCCTACAAGGTATAACACAGGAAATGTTACAGCTACCTGCAGAGATTTGTGAATCTAGCAACTAGAGTGGTGTGAAGAAAACTGGATTAATGATAGAGTAGTGGTAAGGGCTTTTGACATGTAATTAGAAGGTTGTACTGTACTGTAGGTTTAAATCCTATGTGGGGCAGTGATACTTCATTCTCATTGTGCTCATTAATCTTTTCTATAAACTGGTACAAATGTAAGTTGTTTTGGATAAAACTGATAATTAATCAAAAGCACAATCTTTAGTCTTATTTTCATTACATACCCTAATGGTATGCAATTTGTTTTTTTTTAAATCCTTAGTGAAGCCAGAAACATCAACACATTTCTCCACAGCCCTGAACGGTCCTCCATGCTGCCGTCATGAAAGCTGCCCACTGTTCGTTACTGTTTGTTCACCTTCCCTCCGAACTATCCACTGTTATTTTGAATTTAAACACATTGCCTTCCCTTTTAAAGCACTGATGTTCAGTCTTGGTCCTGGAGGGCTGATGTGTCTGCAGGTTTTCTGAGTCTCTTCAAAGCCGCAACAGCACCTGAAGTTCTGGGAAGTTGTTAAATTGTTCCCATTAAGCCAATAATGAGCTGATCTAGGTCGTTAAGATCTGCGCTGAAATGAAAACCTGCTGACACGCTGTCCCTCCAGGACCAGGAGTGCCCATCCCTGCTCCACAATATGTGCCGTTATTTCAGACACATATGGTATCTTTGCCATTTTTAAAGGGTCTGATTTTTTTCTGCGAAATTTGTTCTGTGACTTTTGATGTTTTGTGTGTGTGCGTAATGGAAGAGAGATTTATTTCTCATGTGCAGATGGTTCCCCTACAAAAATAATGATTTTGCGATTCTTTTTTTTTACAGTACATCTATCCTCATCTAAGCTGCTAAATCCTCATAAGGGTTGTGATAACCTCGAGTGCTGCACAAGGCAGAACTGCACTCCATACAGGGCACGAGTCTATCACAGGGCACACAGGGACAACTTAGAGGCACCAGTGAAACTAAGCACCAACCCAACATGTCTTTGGGAGGTGGGAGGAAACTGAAGCACCCAGAGAAAACCCACACTGAACTTGCAGCTGCTTAGCTGAAGCCCTTCATGTGGAGGCCGAAACCTCCCGCTAACATCAGTACTGAAATTTTGTACATTATCTGCATTTAACACCTCCCCCACCACATACAAGCACACAACCCAACACCACCACCACTCCCCTGACCCACCTTCTTTACATGCGCACACTATGGAAATGTATGATTATGCCACATGATTTCTGTCATTCATAACCCCGGGCAAGGGAAAGCTGTTGTTCCTTTTTTTCCCCCTTTACCAGGAAGTATTACTTATCAATCTGTGGAATGAACAGCTGGAAAGCGCAGTTGTGGCATGTCATATTAACACTCTCTTTCTGTTCTCCCATAGCGATCTCAGCATGAACAACATCACCCAGCTCCCTGCTAGTGCCCTTTCAAACCTTCACTTCCTAGAAGAGCTGTAAGTATGACTGCCCTGGGGATGAGGGGGGAACTGGGCAAGAAAGTCAAGGCACATTCCTATTTTTATATCACATACTTGCTGTGGGAACCAGATAAAACAAAAGCAGAAGGCCGTCAGAGCTGGTACTCTTGGCACAAACAAAGCTAGTGACTGAGAATAAACAGTTGCCTTGGAATCCTGATGCAGAACTGAAACAGGGCCTAGGCAGCCTCACAAGATGGGAGTTACAGTATGCTGGACATTTTAAAATTAGACCCCTATTGCCGTTTTCTCTTTTTCTTTATAAAACGACAGGCTGTCATTTGTCTTGTGCTGTCTTTGTAGGAGCTGATCCAAAATGCAGTGGATGTCGAATTCTGAATTGCTAGCTCACATTCCGCTTCAAAGACAAAGTAGATTCAGTATTCAAAACCAAAAAAGTGCAAAAACTACAAGCAAAGAGGCTGCAGCACAGGCTCTCTATGTTATTCATTGAAGACTCCTCCTGTCCCAAAAAAACCCAAAACAAATTAAAATCCATTGTTTATTTCAAACTACTGAGGTCCTTTCAACCTCAGTGGCTTTGAACACACTGCACTTGCTTTGAATTACTGCAAAGCTTGAGCAAACCACGTGTCATCGCCTCAGTCACACCTCCAGCACTGTGCTCAGTGTTGCAGGGGTCAAACAACCACTCTGCTCTGCTGCGAAAGAGAGTTTGGAAGAAATCTGTAACGAACAGTTCTTTCCGGACCCTATGCGGACGACACAGTCCGACGGAGTGGGGAAACACTAGGGAAACGTCATGCAGGAAAACGGGGCTGAAGACAGGGGGGCGTGTCCAAGGTGCGCTGGTGCACGGGGGAGGTGTGGCCGAGGCGAACAATCCAAGAGTAATCCTTAGGGAAAATCCAAAACACACGAGTAAGTCCAAAACCAGGAGATCCATCAGAACAAGAATTAAAAACCACAAAGGCCGGGTCGGAACCGGCGGACGGGGAACAGGAACGGGAACCGAGGCTAAAACCTTAACGGGACCAGGCGCTTCCTGGTCCCGGACTCGCATGATACGGAAATCAGATGCAGAGCCCGGAAGAGCATCAGCGCCTGGCTTTTAAGGTGGGCAGGGAATGGGAAACAGGTGCAGAGAATGAAGTCTTTAGTGAAAGGGCTGGAGCACCCTTAAGGAGGGGGGGACTATAGTCGTGACAAAATCAAAGTAGACTTGGTGCTATAACTGCAGTCAGAGCATTTCAGATACTTTGCCGCCGGAGAATGTGTGCCCTTATCTGCGCTAAAACTGAGGCACTGCCAAACGTGCATACTTCAACACTTTGAAATTACTTCTTTTCAGTGGTTTTGCCACTTTGATGTGTGCATATTGTATCACAAGGTATGGGGAGACCGTGTCTTTTTCGACAGCCCTGTCCTCCCTCAGTGTGGGGTAGCAAGGCCAAGGCAGCCAACCCACCCCCGCCCTACCCCGACTGTGAAAAGGTGAGAATGCAGCTTAGTGAATCTTAGTGTTCAACCCTGCTGAAGCATAGGGCAGGCTCAGGGGCAATTGATGTGATCGATGGAAGAAGTTAGAACAGAATGAAAGAACAGATCTCAAAGCAGTGAATGAAATACATGTTCATTTTGGTTTATGAAATGTGACAGCCCCCGTGGATACCACAGAAAACGAAAAACCTCGGAAGCTCTTGTGTTTTCCTGATTGTGTTCTGCTGGAAACTTCTAGAACGTTTCCGTCCGTTTTTCACAGGCTTTGAGTGAAACAGGATCGATTGAAATAAACAACGTTGCAGAGTTGATGGTTGCCAAGCAGGTGTGAGGAGACAATGGAAAAGGCCTTCTCAGCTCTTCTGAGGTGTGGTGTGTTGTGTTTATTCCTCATACTGTGGAGAACACTGAGGAAAGATATGCTAGGCAGCGGTAGCACACTCTCCAGCTATGAATGGGATACCATGGATTTCCCCTTGCAGTGTGGTAAAGCACCACATAAATAAAATAAGGGACTACAAACAGTTGTAAATCTCCTAAGATTGGCAGTTGTAGATAGAAGAAGACAGTAAACTGCCAAGTCTCTTTTTTCAATTAATTTATATTTTTCTTCTGCTGTGTGTCATATCCGTTTTCCTTTCACCGGGGACAAGCACAGGTTAAAGCACAAAAGCTCAGTGTACTCCGAGCAGGTCTTTTTTAACTTTGTGTTCATTGCTGAGCAAGCAAAGGCAATTCCAATCTGGAATAAAACAGGATACCAACAGCTTTATTCAGCTCTTAATTAGAAGACCATATGAATCCCTTTTGAGACTGTTTCAGATAACACCTGTTCCTGAAAATGAGGTTTTGCAGAAAAAAAAAGAATAAATTCCACTAGTCCAGCTCATGCAGGTGCGACGTAACTGTTACCATTTTCCAAGAAAAAGTTAACCTTTTATAAAAAACAACAACAAATGAAACAAAAAAATATTAACAAGGCCCAGTTCTGGGATTAATTCCAAATATAATTTATGCACTTTTATGTTTATAGAAAAACCATGCTAACGAGAAACAAAAGAGGGGGCCGAATTGGTTGACAATAAATAATTGATCACAGAGATGCTCATTCTTGGTTAAACTTTGCCGAAAGAGCTCTCTATTTAACTGAAACAATATACATTAAATAACATTTTTATAAAAAAATAAGAGGGAGTAGATATGGGAGTAGTTTGCAAGATAACAAGATTTCTAAAATAAGACAATAAAGATATAATTAACATACTTAATGAATATTTCAAACAGGTGTTTACATTAAAAGATGTTTATAACATGCCCCAGGCCCCCATGTTATAGACCAAGCTCCAGGAGTACTGGGTAATTTTAGTCTTACTGAGGTTCTAAAGGGATAGGACAGTGAAAAATGAATAAATCACTGCAGCCTGGTCGTATTTTCCCAGTCCTAGTTAAGGAAACAAGAATGTTATTTGTAGATGCCTAGCCAGAATGTTTTTACCCTCACTTACTGTAGAATGGGAGTAGTACTCACGGGACTGGAAAATTGCAAAAGTAACACCAATCCCAAAACAGGAGGACAGAACTGAACCAGGAAACACCAGACCAGTCAGTTATTGATTGATTGATCAATTGGAAGAATACTTAGAAAACAAAGGAATTTTAAGAAACAGTCATCATGGATTTAGTAAGAAAAGGTCTTGTTTAACTTGCTAGAATTCTTTGAACATTAGATAGGTCTGCATTGTGTATTAGCATAGTCTTTCAGGTACTAGAATCACACAAGTTTAATGAATCCCCTGGGTCCAATTGTACCTTACTAACTGTATTTGAGGAAATGAGATGTGATTCAGCAGTCCTCCGACAGTCGCTCAGGACAAAGTAAGAACCCACAGAGCGGAAAACTGCTAATGTAGCACGCGTCCAGAAGAAGGGTATAACAATCGGACAAAGTCATTACAGACCGATAAGTTCGATTTCTGTTTTATGTAATGTAATGGAAACAATTTTTAGAACTAAGCTAGAGGGCCACGTACTGTATATAGAAAGAGGTGTCAGAATGGAAAGTGAAACACGAACCAGAGGGCACAAGTGGAAGCTAAGTGATAGGAGAACAGGAGACACTTCTTTGCCCAAAAGGTTGTGGTGGTGTAGAAGAAGCCAAGAAGCTTTGTTGTTAATGCAGTATTCAAGCTGAATGAGATCCTTGGATCAATTAGATGCTAACAACCAAATAGGGTCAATGGGGGAAATTAGCTTCTCTTATTTGTAACCTTTCTTGTAACGTGCTTACATATCAGTAGACTATAATGAATAATTTCTAACTTTTTGCCATGAGACCTTTTATATTGTAAAAGGTTTGCAAGTATTATTTCCTCTCATTCAAGTCATTTGTAGGATTTAAATCAGTGTTCTGTCATGATAAGATTCGTCTTAGATTTCTCTTGCACTCGGATGAAATAATCATTATTTTTTGTTTGGTCTCGTTCGATAAATAAGTGATTGCTTATACTAAATGTGAGATGTATCCTATTAATTAACCATTTGTTAATCATCCACACAGTTCTCATCCTCCTCCTCATAATTAGTTATCCGTTTGCATACACAAACTGTACCTCAAAATATATTGGGGTGAGGGACCAGAAAGTCCCGATTAGTTATTAGCTTGCATGTTCCCATTGTACAATTCAGACATGGGAATATACATTGAATGTAATTCTGAAAAAAAAACATTAGAAAACAATAAATAGAAATAGACAGTGTAGCATCACTGCTCCTTAAGAATTGTGGTCTCGTCGAAACCAACACAGCTGCTTCAGGGAAGATTATTTTTCCACACACTAATTACGCATTAAAAGTCAGTGATCAAACCTTGATCCATTGGTCGGATCAGTGACGTACTGTATTGCGTGGTGGTAAGGACTCAATGTTAATGTTGGGCCATAATGATTCATATTGTAAGTCATATGCAACAGCATTGTCTACAAGAAGAATTTTTAAATATTAGATTTTGCTTTTCATAATTTTGTTTTTCATTTCTGGTTCAATCCATGAACCACCTATGCTGCTGGCTTTCGGTGCCTTGAGAAAGGATGTTAATGCGGGGTAGTTGTACGTCATGTTCCTTGATTTATCAGTGTAAGAGCAAAAAGCAACATCCAGCTGGGCGTCCTGGGACCACCTGTATATTCCACACATCTGTTTGTGATGTAGATGTAGGTGCTTGTGTACAGATCTGACATCTCTTCTTTCTGGATACTAACCCCTTAATCTAAGGCCACACTCTGAATCTCTGTTTTATGTTTTGAAATTCAGATCTCATTGTCAGGAATGAAAAGAGAAAAAAAAACGGCTCCAAACTTTTTTTATTTACCACAGGTTTTGAATAATATTCTGGAAACTACAGCTGAAATGTGTGTTGTATTTTTAACTCTCGCTAGAAATATCAAAAGATAGACGTTTTTTGGTTTCAACTTTTTATTTGAATTTTCCTTCCTTAATCGTTGAGATTGAGTTAAAGGTTTCAATTTTGTTGTCTTTTGTTTTTCATAATTTGCATTAAACTGTTTTTTGGCCTTTTGCTTTGTGGGTCACACAGTCAGTGAAAGTCAGCTCTTTCTTTCCTTGTTCAGTAATGTATTGCACCATTCCTCAGGGTATTGCACACCAGGAGGTACCTCATGGTGACCTTGTAATGTGAAAGTATCACATTTTTGGATATCTCTCTTTGTCTTTACTTATTGTACTGATATTTGACACTTGTGTGTCACAGGTTTTCATCCCACTATAGAATATTAACTTGCAAGGTGGGATTTGGAGGCAACGTGGTCTCACTGTTTCTGAGCTCCTGACAATATGAGGAATCTAAATTGTGTGAGGCCCAGAAACCTCTCGTTTGGAAGATTCAAGTTGCATCTGCCTCGATCCTGGTAAACTACTGTACAAAGTAAATGTGGTGCTGAAAGATCTTGGAAGAAGAATGCATTTTTCTGTATTTCCCTTAAGTCCCTAAAGCAGAATATTAAAGTAAATTTAATCATTGTCAGATCTCTGTGATATTGCACTTTCTTCAGTGAGTCCTGTCCCTCATTTTCAGGAGCAAATGAAAGCCATAATGTATAGCAGGACAGAAATAAGTTAAAAAAACAACAAAAAATAAAAACATACTGAACCTTTGCTGTTTAACCTGTTGTGAAATATTTCTGAGATTTGTCAACGTAATGTGTTATGTTTGCATCAAAAACATGTGGCAACGGAAATCTGTTTTGCCTTGTGACAAAATTCGGGAATGTTTTTCTTTCCTGTGCATTCTTCCGTTCACCTCTTGGTTTTCTAACCGCTTGATGCAGTACAAGGTTGTGGTAGATGCCAAAGCTTAATCTGGCAAGCAAGGAGGGATACGCCCTGCATTGGACATCAGTCCATCTCAGAGCACACACTGACACACACACGCACACACCAGTGCGATTTCTTAACAGAAGCCAATTAACCTACCAGTATGTCTTTGGACTGTGGGAGAAAACCCACATGATCAACGGGTGAACATACAAACTCCACCCCAGGAATTGAGCCCCGGACCCAAAGGGCCCCAGTAATGCTAATCACAATACCACTTCACTGCCCTTTTCTGGTGCACAGGGTTCCCACGGTCATGGAGATCCTGGAAAAGTTATGGAAAATGAAATTTCATTTTCCAGACCTGGAAAAGTTTTGAAAAATGATCAAATATTCATTAAGTTTAGGAAAAGTGATGGATTTTTTTTTTGGTATTGACCCCAAATTATCATGGCTGTATCATGTAATTTTGTTCATAACTTAGCAAACTTTTAAAAAGAGGCTGCGGCGTTGCCGTTGCTACCATTACACATTATAGTGTCGCGTCTGACCCTCTCGCGGAAATTTTATAGTGAGCCGTAAGCTAGCCTAGCGTCCATGTCAAAATGCCGGGTATATGTGTTTTCACTGACCTCTGGTTAGCAGATGAAAAATAGAAGTTATGGCTCCAAAAAGATGAAGACCCAGGACGTTCGAGATGGAAATTATGCAGGAAAAGAAGTTATGAAAAAGTCATGGAAAAATTTTGGAATTATGTTGGTAAAAATGAGTATGAACCCTGGGTGCTGATAAACTTAATTTGCATTCTCTAATTCAAGGGTCCCTTGGTTCTGGAGAGCCTCAGTTCAGGTTTTGTAAGTCACCATTAAATCACCAATTATTAAAAGACTTATAACAATTTCTCTGTGATCAATTAAGCAGGTGATCTGTTAAATTCATTTAGGTTCCAACATTTAATTATTTGTCAGTGCTGAATGATCAGAGGTCTCTTAAATGAACACATTGCTCACAATCAATAATGTACAAGTGTTCCATTTAGAAACAGGATACAATAGTTCTAAATATACACAGATATAATAAGTATCTAAATGTCGAGTCACTGTTCTTAATCCACTCA
The DNA here is from genome assembly GCF_059453375.1 of Lepisosteus platostomus. Taxonomy (NCBI): domain Eukaryota; kingdom Metazoa; phylum Chordata; class Actinopteri; order Semionotiformes; family Lepisosteidae; genus Lepisosteus; species Lepisosteus platostomus. The sequence goes on along the minus strand of NC_142619.1, from coordinate 27,759,470 downwards.
GTCTGTTATCTGTTCTTCAACAGCTTCAAACAAAGTGTGGACACTCAGGGGCTTGAGCCTACAACCCTCTGATAAGGAGCTCCAAAGCATAGCCTGTGCTCCATGCATAAGTGATTCCAAGAAGGACAGAAAGACGTGTAGAGTCCAAAATGTGAAACCTTGGCTCCCTATAGAGGGTCAATAAAGAAAAATGTCTTGAATCTCTAATAATAAAGCAGTTCTATTTTAATAAGAAGGGTCAAGTGTCTTTAGACTACAGAGTCTGCTATAGATATGTTATAAATATAAAGTGAGTCTTTGAGTTGGAATGCAGCTGAATGACAATGAAATGTACAGTAATCAGCTGAAGTTTAAAATTAAATTTTAATTTAACAGGGAATCAATCTGGGGAAGCTTGAAATCAGGAGTTTTATACCTACAGGGATGACCTTTTGTCAATACTGAAGCAGCACAATCCTATATAAAGTGTGCTATATCTATTTATTGTTTTAAGATACAGTTTATTAAGGTGCCATACCATGCAAAAACTAATCAAACCGTTTCAACATTTTGTTTCTTAAAAAAAGTTTGCACTCATGATACTTTGAAGTGGCCAATTATGGTTTAATAATAAAAAACAAAAAGAAGTAAACTGATAATATGGAAGAGGAATGGAAACTTCATGATTGCGTAAGTTTTGAAACCGTTTGGTGTGGAAAATTTAAAGGAATTTCAGAGGACAAAATTACGAGCCACAGGATTAGTTGAGCAGCCTCAGCTGGTGTGCAGTAATAGGGCTTCACATCTGAGTTGCTTTGAAAGTGGTTTCTTTCAGAACAACTCAAGAATAAAGATGTATAACAGCGCAGACCAGGAAAGGGATATAAATATTTTTCAGAGACCTTTAATATCTCATATTAAAGTCATGGTGAAGTCAAACCTTAAGAAGTGGAAATCCCTCAGACACTGCGCAGATCAGGCTGTCCCTTCAAACTATAAAGCAGGGAGTAAACTGGTTAGAGATGCAACTGTGACGCCAATGGCGACTTTGAAAGAGTTAGTTCAGTGGCTAAAATGGCAGAAAATACTTAACAGTATCCCAGACACTTCACAGAGAGAAGTGAAAAAGAACATCTCAAATTCCCATAGGATTTGTAGCAAAGCACCTACAGTATATACTGTAATACTGCAAACGTGAAAAAAGATCTTATGCTCAAACGAGACAAAACTTTGAACTTTTTGGTCAAAATACAAAGCATTATTTGTGGTGCAAACACGACACAGAGCATCACTCACATCCTCTGTCAAGCATGGTGGTGGCAGCATTATGTCATAGTTCTGCTTCTCATCAACAGGGACTGGGAAGTTTGTCAAGACTGATGGGAACATAGATATAGCAAAGTACTGGCAAACCTTAAAGGAAACCCTGCTTCAGACCTTAAACTGGATCAAAAATCACCTCTCAACAGAACAATGATCCAATGGCCAAAGCTAAAGTAGAGTCGCTGAAGAATATGAAAGTGAAAGTCCTTGAGTAGGCCTGACTTAACTTGAATCCTAGAGGAAATCTGTGGAAAAAAATCCCAAGAAACTTGAGTAAATCAGAAAAATGGGCAGTCAGTGTGTGAAGTTGGTAGAGACTTACCGAAAAGGAACTGTGGCTCTAAGTGCTGCTAAAGATGCTTATACCGAATGTTGAGTTCACAAGCCTGAATACTGATTTCTCAACATACAGTATTTGTTTTTTTGCTAACACTTATTAATGTAACTTATCTTACCCATAGAAGTCTTCAGTTCGATCATTCATGTTTTGAATAAAATATTAAGATTAATGATATATGTATCATGCATATATGCATCATTTCACAAAATGGGCCAGGTTTAGGAAGTGTCTGAATTCTTTCAAAGATTTAATGTGGTGTGGTGTGTAGAATTTCAGCAAATACATTTAAATACAACAATAAATTACCTATGAGAACATTATATGCTTAATAACACAAGAACATTTGAGGTTATTCCTCTGTGTTATACATGATTTGGTTCTGAAATTGCATAACTATGACTGATTTCAACTCACAAAATATTCAGTTGTTGCTATTGCTGTCAGCCGGAATACATTATTAACTCCTACAGTAAGTACTATATCTGCAGCTTGGGACTGTGATGCTTAGGATTACTTATAAATGACATCTTTTTTCAGTGCAGGTGCAAATAATGATGTTGCTTTCACGATTTATGTTAAAGAATGAGGTAGTATAATAGATATAAATGCATCCAGAAGATGACACCAAATGTTGCTATTTTTTTATCTAAAATGTTGGTGCACTGGTCCATAGGCATAGGCAGATAGGACTGATCTGGCTTTAGAATGCAAATAACATTTTTAAAATGATGTTGGGATCACCGTGACCCTTTTGAATAATATTAGGGAGTAATTTTGCCTTAATTATTATTCATGCAAATCTAATATATATCATACTATATAACAGATTCAGAAAGCTTTCTGAATCTCCTTATTTCCAACTTACTTCTTACTTCCAAGTCTCCTGGATGGGAAAGTTCCTTAGTTGAACACAGGCTGCTTGCAATACTACACATAAACTGTGAAAGGGCTACTGATGATTTGTTTGTAAAAATGCAAGCAATCAAATCATCATCTTTGTTTTCCTGAAAAGAGAAAAAGATGGTTCATTTTATTCTGTGATTTGCCATGACATTACAGACAACAGTTTTTAACTAATGTATTTTTGCCAGGTGTAAAACCGCACTAAGAGATCTATTAAAAATCAGCAGCTGTCAAATGCTATTAGCAGAAGGTGTTAATAAGTCCATTCTGTTTGTTGACAAGCCACAATAAAAACAGCAAATCAGAAAGCTGCTTTTCTCATGTCAAATAAGTCAATAATTAATCTTGAACTGAAGAATCATAAAATATACTACATAAACACTTTTGAATGCTTCTTGTACTGTACTCAAAAAAGTATTTTGTATTTAACCAGTTTAAAGTCTTTTAACGTATTTATGTAAACAATTTGATTATTGTTTTAAATATTGTTTTCCATTTAATAAACACAAAAACGACAGCTATGCTAGTAAGTATTTTCCCCTTTTAAATTTCCCTTTCCCCCTTTAAAGTATATAGACTCTATAGTTGGTTTAATATGCTGGCACTGTTTTTCCTAAAGAAACTCTGAGAGAGAAAAAGGTTTCAGAGTCCTTACAGCTGTTGGCACCTATTGTTAACTGTATCTGTTTAGCTTTTCTTCTCAGTTAAATTAAATCCACATGACAAAAAATGTATTCCATTTTTTCTTCTTCCCCCTACAGGCGTCTTGCAGGAAATGACTTGATGCACATCCCTAAGGGGGCATTTTCTGGCCTTTTCAATCTTAAAGTGCTGTAAGTAAACCATGCATTGTTTAATACATACAGCATTTCCCATTTACATTGAGAGCCTCGTTGGGGGAAAGCAGGGACATTTCGACTGAGGGATTTTCACGATGAAAAGGTGTTCTTTGGGGGCTGTCAGCTGCCAGAAGCCTTGGACTAAAATCAAGACGTTGTTAAATTGTATCACCACAGCCATTTGTGATGTTATATGTATAGTAATGGCCAGATTTGTGAAAAATATCACTTTCCGAATGTTTTCAATTAGAAAACAAAACTAAACGAGCACCAAAAGGAATGTGCAAGAATATTTTAAATGTACAAATACAGTATACTGAAACTTACTAAAAGGGAGATTCAAAGTAAGCATTAAATGGTATAAAGTTAAGATTTGGTTTCGACATAATTTTGCCATGTGTGAAACAATGGCATTAAACACACCTTCAAATGTCGCATTCCTTACGTGTGCAGTCGAGTTAGACATGTTTGATTTATACGGTGTGCTCACTATCATTACTTTGAACATGAGTTAGAGAGACATTGCACTAAGGTCAAAGGGATGTTCCTGCATTTAACCTGTAAAGTATGTGCCAGGTTATCCATGCTGCCTTGGTGCTGCTCGATTTTGATGTTCTCATCTCTCCATTTCCTCACACAGGCCTCTCATGGGATTCACATGCTGCAGTACAGTAGACCACTCACGTTGATTTTAAGTTAAAGCAAGAAATCACCATTGACACGGACAGTATAGAGCAGATGTCTGCATCCCTGGTCTTGGAGAGCCACAGTCCCACAGCCTTAAGTGGGCAATGAGCATCTAGAAAGCATGCTAATCTCTCCTAATTAGGCAGTTGATTGAGTCATTCAGAGCTCAAGTAGAATGAACAGCAGAAGGCAATGTGGCTCTGCAGTACCAGTGGTACAGTTTCCTGGTTTAACAAGAGCTTATTTGTATTGAATGATTAAGGAGTCAACGCAATGCAATTGTAATGCTTAGCAAATCCCCCCTGAAAAGTCTCCACATATTGTTACTGTATGAGCTTGCAATCATGTCAATTTCAAATAGTATTTAGAATCTTTGTAATCTAAATTTACCACTAACTGATAAAGGCAAAAACACAGGTGTTATGTAAACAAACCAGACTTTCAAATTAATCATTAAAATATAATAAATATTCCACCCCTTTGCTATGAGATCATGTGCAAATTAATAGTTTTATTATTAAAGTTAGTGTAGGGCAGCATTGTGACGTAGTGATTAACACTAAAATTGCAGCACTGGAGCCCTGGGTTCCTGGGGTGGAGTTTACGTGTTTTCTCTCAGACCCCTCCAGGTACTCTGGTGTACTCCCACAGTTCAAAGACATACTGGTAGGTTGTTTGGCTTTTAGGAAAATTGGGCCTGGTGTGAGTGTGTGCCTGTCTGTGTGTATGTGTGCTTTGTGATGGACTGGTGTCCTGTACAGGGTGTATACTGCCTTGCTCCCATTGCTTGCTGGGATTGATTAAGTGGCTAGAAAATGGATGGAAGGAGTAAAAGCAGTTGTCTCTATGACTTCCTCAGATGAATATTGAATTTCAAGTCAACCAAGACCAAGGAGCATTCAAAATTATTTTGCTTTCATTAATGTTTCCCTATTTTATTTTCCTGCTGCCGCAAACACAATGACATCTCTTTGCTACAGAATGAGTTTTTTCAGATTTCTCCAGCATACACATGCTCTGATAAAATCAGATGAGACATTATAGAAGAACCAATCTTCATTATAAAAAACCTTTTACCAGTATCCAGGGAGTTGTGTTCCAAGCTGATGCACATTCAGTTGTTCAGCCTGGCAATGTTGAGTTATGATGTTAACTTTGCAGGCATGCTGGATACTGGCAGCTCTGAGTCATCCGATGACTGTAATCGGCCTTATGGGTCTTTTGTGAAGCAGGATTGTGTTAGCAGCTGTAGTTGTTTTTTTGTGGAAGTGATCCCTCAGGTGGTCTCTCCTAGGTGATTACACACAGTTCAACTAGTAGGGGTCAGTGAAGGGTGCTCCTGTCAGTCGCTTGCACTGCTGGAGTCTGGTGATGGGATATGAATGAACCCTGAATGTCCGAGCAACTTCATATTGTGATGTTCTTGCTCACAACATTCCCAGAGTGCACGTCTTGTTTCACTAAGCCTTGACAATGTTGCAGTGTCTTGCAACTGCTTGGCGTCAGTATTATAATCAAGACGAAACATAAAAAAAAATTTTTTATTGTGTTAGTATGCATGTGATTAACGCAGATTCTCTTGGTGGTTCAAGGCCCAATATAGGCTTTTTTAAATTAATTTGTTTATTTTTCTTTTAAAGCAAACATTTATACTTCTAAATCAGCTTGATCAGTTTGTTATTATAGTACCATAGTATTGTTTTGTATTAAACATAATGTAAAACAATCACTTTAGTGCACATATTTAACATATTTTGTAAATGCTGTAGATTGCAAAGTAAGTTTTCATTACGAAAGCTTTCTGCCCCGATTTCTGTTGCATGTTTGAGTTGAGTACTATTACCGGTATTTAACACTAAATATTTTGTGAAGCACTCCACAAACTTGATTGTTGAATGCCTCATGCAGTATTTATATTTGTCCTCTACTGGGCTTGTGTCAGGGTTTTCAGATCGTGACTAGGTTTCACTATACTTTATATTCTAAGCAAACTTAACTTTATGTTTTGAAGTGTTAATTGAGTTCCGAATAAATTAAGGAAATTGAAAGGAATCCAGTCTTATGCATAGACCTATACTGTCGTTACCCTCTCTCTGCTAAATGTCTTAGTTATAAATTAATCATGTTTACCTTGCAACTGCAGTTTATAGTAATTTATAATACCGAAGAAGATACATGTGTCTGTGTCTATAAGAGAAGATGATCTAAGACATTCTATACTTGATACGGAAGGCAGGACCTGAGAATGTGCAAACCCTTAACTGACTTAGTCTTAGGACCTTTCTGCACTGTTTGACTGTATTCAGCTCCTACTGTTGGAAACTGCCTTTTACCTATTGTGTAAGTAAAAACATCTTCTGAGTAAATTGCAAAAGTTCCTTTTAAGCAATTTGTCAGTTTAATCTTTAATGAAGCTTGAAATTCCTCGTGCAGTCAACCAACACTTGTTCATGAAGATTGCTTCTGGGGCTGCATCATTTGAATTGCCTGTGGTTCAATGTTCTCACACTTTAAAAATTTGAAGAAGGTATCATACTATTTAATATTTGGATGCCCTGTAGCTTATATGCAGTTAATGTTTTCATTGAGAATGTACTCATGGCATAGTCAGCTGGTGAGGCAGAGTCTCAGACTTCTCCAATAAGGGTGTGACTTCTCTCACAGTTAAGTCTACCTAAGGCGTTTTTATGTGAAAAAAATGAGTGTTTTTTTATAAATTACATGTGCTAAGAAAGGTGTCATAAGCTATAAAAATAATTTAGACCAACAGAAAATGTTAAATGTGTTGTATGAAAGACAAATTTACTACTAATAACCTAATTTTATTTTATTTATTTATTATTTTATTTTATTAAATAAGCAGGTGCTAAGTCTAGAGCTGTGTCCTAGGTGATGGAAATGAAGACAAATTGCGGTCTTAAAACAATAATAAAGTTAAACATTTGTTCCTGCCATAGAGAACGTCTCCTGAGAGATTCAGTACATTACTGCCAGAACTACAAATCTTCAATAATGCTTTTTTTCTTTTTCTTATTTTATGGGTGTACTGTAGCTAACAACATGAGTAAAAGTTTTATATTGCCTTTTAGAATTTATATTCCATTAAGCATGGAATAAAACACAAATGATTACAACTTGCTTAATTACAATAAATTTCCATTGTAAAGCAACAAGTAAAGGTTTATTCCATGCTGAAAAGAGAAGAAAGAAAACACAACGTTTCAGCACCCAAAGAAGGCTCCACAGCCGAAACGTTGTGTTTCTTTTCTTTTGAACATAGAATAAACCTTTACTTCCTTTTCAGCGTACGCATGCTGACGGAGCTACTTACTTGAACAATTTCCATCATAGTCTTCTGTTTCATATTTGAGCATCATACAGTCACTTTTCAAATTGAAGAACATCCATCACCAGCTTAATTAGATACATTAAATTTAAACACTTAAATTCGTGTCTAAATTCCTATAATGGAAATGCTTAATCTAGTGAAAGAATTTACTATCTAGTCAGTGTCATTCATTACTAAAGGCTACTGACATGACATTAATTTTAATCAGAGCTTAATTCTGCTTCGTTCAACAAACAGAAATGTGAACTCACGTTTGTTTTGGAATAATTCATGCATATCATGTTTGATTTTATGTGCCTCTTTGGTTTTCATAGCTTCAGTGGTAGAATTAGTTAACCATGGCTCTCCGTGTGTTTCTGCATTTTCCTTCTTGTTTGCTTGCTCATCATCTGACATTTTACCGTGTGTGCATTGCAGAATGCCGGCTCCTTTTCAGATGTTGTTTTGCTCCATCCCCCTACTTTTTCATCATCTTCTTATCTGATCTGGATTCCCTTTTCATTCTTCGCTAATGCAGTCCACATGTGATGCATGCTCCACTGAGGAAGAAGGGTCAGTCGTCAGTGAATTTCCTCTCTTCGTTTGGTTTTGTGACATTGTCTTTTTGTGCCTTTTCACCCCTTTAGACATGTCGCAGAAAGCACGCTTTCAGGCCGCTTAATGAAACAGAACAGGGCTCTGCCTGGCTCCTATCCAACTCGTGTCACTGGGCCTTACCTGACAGGGATCAGTAAGGCTCTGGTGGCCTGAGTTTTAAGATGACACATAGACAAAACTCCAGCGACTTCCTATAGGTCAAACATGTGCATCAGAATTAAAATCAAGCTCTAAATGCAATTTGTCGACAAAACTTCAGAAGCCCAATTTCCCCCATTAAAGAATAAAATCATTTGTATTTTTTTCAGAAAGATTTTAAAGCAATATTAAAGCCAGAGTAATTATTATTTATAACATTATATAAACTCTTTCGCAAAAACTCCATTGGCATCAATGTGAATTCAAAACAAATGTGGTCTTCCAGCTCCTTTGTCTTTGAAAGGCCACTTGAAGAATCATCATTACTATTTATTTTTCTTGTAAAACTTGCTTCAGAATTGATCTTATAAGTCTTGAGATACCGGCCAGTATTGCACTAATCATTTGTATACAGTATGGCTCTGTACTTCTACCTCCAACCTCTTGTACATATCTTCATTTCTACTGTATATGCATGAGACATTTGTCTTAGTATTTTAATTTTCTTTTAATTAGTGTGTGAATGGCTTTTCATATATTGACAAAACTTCCAATAACAGCAAAGCAAAGAATTCCAGCTGCCTTCAATTACCTTTTGCACACATGATATGGCAATTCAGTTACTTTACCAGTATCTGCATTACTTGTACAAATGTTTTAAGGATAAGGATAAAATCAGAACTGCAATCCACCAATCAGAATTCTCACCCAGAATAGTTTCCACTAGTAGAAAATAGAATCCTTAGGAAATAAAAAGTCACCATTAGTTACAGAACTTTATTTTCTTGTGAATGGTGAGCAGGTCAATATAATTGCGTAAGGTTTAGAATACATTTTAAAAGTCACCCAACAATCGTAACCTGTCAATAACATTTTGTTTGTCCTCTTGCTTCTTTCGGATGGGATCCTATCATCATGAACTAGTGGGATGATTACGTACATGTATGTCAACATGTTCACCAGCAACATTGAGACAGGATAGCATTTCTCATTGTATCCCTATGAAAACAGAGCCATATGGTCACCTTAAGAAGGGTGGTAATTTGCAGTTAGCTGGTGGGCTGATTATTTGATTTAATCCAGGTCTAAATCTGGTTGTCAATTTTAAATCATGTGTGTTTTGGATCAGCTCCCTGGGCTACCTTCAAATACAGCAGTGCTACACCACCTGTTTATTCAGGGCTGCATGAAAATCACACTACATTTCTAAACCAAACTTGCAGGAAGGTACTGTAGGGTAAACTAGAATCAGAGCAGAAACTTGGCACAAGTAAGGTTTTATTAAAGCCTCCTTCAGAATGACCTACTAACATTGTTGAGAACTTTGGTTATTTTAAAAAACTTCTTAAACGGTTTGTCAAGGCGCCTACATGTTTTAATGAAAGAAACCTCTTTCATATCAAGGCTGACATGTAATCAATTACAGTCCTACACTAATATAGTTCAATACGCAAATACACGTGATAAGACTAAAGGCTTGTTTTAATTTATCACCCCTTATAGTGAAACATCTGGAACTCTCATAAAAGTAAATAAAAACCTGTTTGTGACGTACAAAACAAATGTTAAAGAAAGTCTGCTTTATAAAAGTAAATTTCCTGTGAAAGTGGTCTTTTTTTATTGTGACTATGCAGCCACTGGAACGTTGAACAATATTTCAGCACCATGTAATTTTTCTTATGAAGAGAGAGTGTCTGTGGTGTGGTCTGGCACGGCTTCTGTCCACATCCAGGGTTTTTTTCATTACTTTTGACAACTGCAGAGGTCGCTTACCATGGATAAGCTAAAAAAGAACACAGGGGTTAAGCAAAACTTGTCCATTTTGTTCTGTGTGTGATAAAGGATGTGGGGTCTGCCTCATTCATTAATCATGCAACTGCTTTGAAACAAAGCTGTTTTTGAGCAAAACTGTCGTGTTATGTATCAGTAATGCTTTTTATTATTACAGAATGTATAACAAAAATAGCAGCTATTTTACTCCCTCAGAATCAGAAATGTGTTTTTTATAACAACATGGCATTTTTAAGGTCCTACCTGTCACTTCATTGAACTTTGTTTCCTGTCAAACACAATTGGCACCTGGATTGGTTTAGACCAGGAATCTCCAACCCACACAGTTGCAATCCAGTAAGTTTTATTGGGGCCTCTAAATCACTCATGGTTCATAATCAATTAAGCAAGTATGTTGTGCAATTAAGAGAACTCATGTCTGTGAGTGCTGGATATTCTTATTCCAAATGATCTATAATTTTATAACAAATGACAGGAAAGTTATCACAAGTAATATTTTTCCAATCCATTAGAAATGAGTGATATATTAGTTACCTATAAATCTCCACGATCAGTCTTGGGAAAGACTGGATGGATCACACTGATAAGTTCAAAACCTGATATTTTCAGCTCCGTCTGTCTATCAAATTGGGTTAATAAAATGATTGACTAAGTAGAATAGTAATGGCTGAAATAATACAGTTGATTAGAAAAAACTGACTGGGGGCTTGAATCTGTGGGCTGTCCCTGCTACAATGTGGAGTATGACCACATTGCACAACTAACCACCACTGTCACACTCAGGTTATACTGTGCCAGCTATCACAATTAGTTTCATTTGCCCTGTTTTGTTGAGTGTAGTATGCTTAAAGATTAAAATGACACACATCTGGCCGGTCCTGCTTGTACTGAATTTCCCTGTTAAGTGTCTGAAAGAGCAGTGGGTCATTGGCAAGTTGCGCATTTTGGGTACCTAAGCACAGCAGGTGGTCTGTCAATTCTCATTATGACCTCTACTGTAAGGAATGTAACTCTCTGACCTGTAGATTCTCAAGGCCTTACTGATAAACAGCTCATTGGTGTAAGAATGTAACTCAGAAAACTGGAAACATGGAGTATTAGACTCTAGAAAAGTAGCTTTAGTTTTACTAACACAAAGTTGTAGTTTTATATATCACAAATTATTTAAAGATTTTTGCTACACTGATGGTTTGTGTGTTGATGGAATGGCCATTATGACCACAAAAGTATTTTATCTTATTCAGTACAATTTATGTTTAGTAATGCATTTAAGGCACTTTATGAAGAAACATGACAGTTGAACAAAAATTGCTTTTCAGAGGTAACGCATTACTTAATGTATTATTACAAATCTAACTGTACATGCACTTCATAATTTATTTAACTGATGACTTTTGTATACATTTAATTTATTGTTTATGTTGTTTAAAAGCTATTTCTCCTCACTTGCTCCTTTATGGAAGTAATCCTTTACACAGAGATTCCCCAATTCTGATTAGTATATTTCTAATTGATTATTAAGTTTACATGCTATTAATTCTTTTTAACACCCAGTTCTGATTAAATATGAGTTTACGTTTTATTCACAACACTACAATTATCCTCCTTTCATTTATACAATGTTCTTATTTTGTGTCAAATCAGAAAAAAGGGTTAAGGTACTGAAATTGCTTAAAATGTCCTCTTTTGCTGAAAGAAGTATTTTAAAAATATACAGAAGGCATTCTCTTAGGGGGCATGAAATCTTAGCAATCTTTCTGTGTGTTTTTGAAACACCTTTTACTGTAATTCCCGTATAGCTAAATTAGTACCATGCACTTGTACTGAAAAACTGAATAGTTCTCAGGAGTCAATGATATTTTCTTGACTTGGTGTATCAGAAGCATAAAACATCTGGGTTTCCACAGCCAAAATATTTTAGTAACAAGTGGTAATTATTACTATATTACTATGATAAAACTATTCTTGGGATGTCATCGTGCATGGGTGTGGTACAAAAGATGAGGGACTAGAGTGGCATTAGCTCTTTTTAGTGAAGCCTTAAGTATAATGTGAAAAATGCAGAGTGATTAATGTTTTTGAACTCTGCTTAAGAGGAAAAGTTAAGACTTGTGCAGAATTTTTTAAGTACTATCATTTAAAGCAAAACATTTTTATAAGATGTACTTGTAACAATACTGCCAAGAAACTAAAACAGGGATGAGATGCAATGTTAAGGTCATGCTGAGAATGATGAGGTCATATTGAGACTGATGTGAATACATAGAATTCCACTTATATCTTCTTACTTCAATATTTAAGCCTATTTATGTTTAAGGACACCCTGAAATAACATCAACAAACTGACACTTTTGTCAGTTAATATGCTGTTCATACTGAAAAATGAAAAGAACCGAAGTGCTTGTTAGTGGTATCAAACATGCCCTACCTTGTCCTTCTGGCTTAATCTCAGACTTCAACTAGAGAGTCTTAAAACAATAATACTGAATAAACACTGACAGTGAGACAAAATCTTGTGCCAAAAGATCAACATATTCTGACAGGCTGCACACAGTGACAAGAGGAATGAAGTGAATATCTTTTACACAGAAACAAGCGATGGGTTCACTTGTTGCTTAACCCTAGTAATAAAACATTGAGATCTGCTTCTAGCTATACAGTTTTTTAAAGCTCATTATTTCAGGAAAAGTGTTTCGGCAACTTAGAGCCTAGAGTGGAAAGATAGATGCGGAAAAACAGCAAGACAGGCCTCCTCCCGTCCACCTCCAGGTAGGACCCCTGTCCTGTGTGCACACAAGCAATTAAATTAAAGACACCAGTTAAGCGACTGTAACCGACATGTCTTTGGAAGGAGGGAATAAACTGGAACATCTGGCAAAACCTGGAACAAATCCAGGAAGACGTACGCTCACCACACAGAAGGATCCCCATTCTGTAATCAAACCCAGGACCCAGGAGCTACAGGAATACAATGTAAATTAATTTATGTAGATGAAATAGACTAACAATTTTGAACTTAGCCGGAGATGTCTTTCAGGTTGTATATTTTATTTCTCTGAACATTAGGTACTTACATCAGATATTTCATTTATTAATAGTTATTCATTGAAACATTTTTAAAGCAAACAGCAGCATTTAAATACACAGGGCACTGGGACGCAGGTCATCACAATGGTGTTTGCTGTTTATTTAAGTACCTAGCTCCTTTGCGTTTAAAATGTTATGGTGGGAATGATGTCTTAATTTGCAGTTCATGTCTCATCATATTTAATACTCATGCAGGAATTAAAAGGCACAACAAATGCCATTAATTCCAGTGCTCATCTGTAGCGTTTCGGGCAGCACGGTGGCACAGTGGTAAGCAAGGGCCCTGGAGTCAGTTCCAAGGGTGGACTTTTGTATGTTCTCCTCACGTTTAGGTGAGTTTCCTCCAGGTGCTCAGGTTTCTTTCCACAATCCAAAATGATACTGGAAGGTTAACTGGCTTCTGGGGAAACCGGCCCTGGTGTGAGCATGTCCCATGTTTGTGTCTGTGTGCGCAATTCATGGTGTGCCGTCCGGGGTGTACCCAGCCTTGCACCCATTGCTTGCTGAGTGATGTTCAGTAGTATTGTGTCCCAGCAGCAGATCCCACTGCACAGCAGATCAGCAAGAAATTGCTTTACAAACTGAATTAAGGTACAATGTTGAGTAGGCTCTATTTTTCCAGCCCAAGTGGGAACATAGCCAAGGTGCAAACTATGTTCTTATCAAGAACTTATTCTGATTAATAGTGCTGTTGCAGTTTTAACAATCAAGCATTCAGATCACCATACTGGGGCTATTAGTTCAGAAATTTAGGTTCAGAGGGAAGAGTCTCACCTACTGATCCACCAACACCACCTATAGCAACAACAATGTTTCCCTGGAGCTCTTTTATTGCAGTACTGATCAGGCCTAGCCTTGCTTTGTCTTCTGAGACCTGAGAAGATCAGGCTATAAGGTGGTAAGCCTGCTGCCTTCATTTGCTAGAGTGCACATAATACAAAGTTTAAGATTTAAAGCAGTTGTTGGGATCTGAGCTTCAGTTCGGATGGGAGTTAGGGGAAGGCCATCAATTAGGGTAAAACTCTAGGATAAGGGTATAGGTTATTAATACTGATTGGTTATAAAAACATTTATGTTGTTAGAAAATGTTATGCCTCAAGAAGCCTAATTCAAAGGAAGATTTAACCAGTTTCCTTTTTCTCTTTTCATTCTGTGATATCTTAGTCTGGATAGTGAATTAAGAAATACATGGGAAGACAAATGTAGTGCCACCAGCTTTTTTTGTAAAAAAAACAACAATTTTTTTCAGTATTTGCAAAAAGATCCTGAGCATCTCTTTTTGGTCTCTTCTTTCCCCTTTTTGTAGAATGTTGCAGAACAACCAGCTGAGGCAGGTCCCCAGCGAAGCACTTCAGAACCTGCGAAACCTTCAGTCTCTGTGAGTATCGAAGCTGGCACCGTTGAAATCAAAGAAGTGGCCCTTTCAGCTCTCTTCACAATAGGAATGAACAGGCTGACTGTCAGTATCTCATCTTATAAAAGGAATCGCTGAGAACCAGGAGGCTATCAGTCTGGTTTCAGCGCCCATTCTTTGTCATTTACCGGTCGAACTCTGCTAAAAGTGGCTCTGCCTTTTAATTATCATATGAAACGGGGGATAGAGACTGGGGAAAGGGGGAGCTGGAAATGAGTCCAAATGAAGCTTTGCCCAAAAGAAAGCTTACCTTTGATCATTAGAGAAAAGAAGGAGGGAGAGATAAGGAAGCTCAATACAGATTGCCTTTCAGGGTAGTCAAGCTGGAATCCATCCTTTCTTTTTTTTAAACACATACAAAATATCTCAGTAAGATCACATTATTCCATAAGCATTCTGTCCTAAGACAGGTCAAGCAAACAGACTGGCCATTGTTGCGGCCTCAAATTTGGATGCATGTTGTACAGGGTTTCCTCAATAACATGACAGCTTCTCTTCTGGTGCCTTTGTTGCTTAAATGCTACCCTCTGAATAAGGCTGGAGCAGTACAAAGCCCCAGGGTTATGTTGTCAAAGTAAGTGAGTGGTGTTCAGTAACCATTAATATCCCGAGCAACACTGGTCAATAGAGAACTGGGAACAGCTGTACAATGGAAAGACAGGTACAGTGAGGGCTACTGTAAGGATACATAATAGGTGTTGTGAGTCTAAGAGATCCTGCTCATTGTGATCTTCCAAAAGTATTAGATTCCTCTCAAAACAAAATCAGAAGTAAATTTTTTTATAGTTCACTTCTGGTTCCTTTAGCACTGTGGCTCTCTTTGTTGTTTAAAATTATAAAAAACAGTTTGACACAATTACAAATTGCTCTGTTACTTTTTTTTTAAGTCTGCACATAGTGTTTTCCAAAGGAGGTAACAATTGCTGGCACTAACTGTACTGTATGGAGAGGAAAATATTTGTGAAGTTGAACAACATCAGCTGAATGCTAGACTGGAAGTACTATTTTGTAAAAGCTGGCTGGGAAAAATTTGAATGCACATGTAAAGAGATGAAAGCCTGACCAAAGTGACTAGCTGTATCAGCTAGCGCGTCATTGTGCTTTTTTGATGGGATTTCGAAATCATTAAGTTGGTAATAGAGAGTCTTAAATGGGTTTAAGGAATTCCTTTGAGTGAAAGTGGGAACAGTTTTTCAAGATGAGAATTCTTTAGGTGTTATTTTCCATCCCAGCTTTCTCACTGGGTGTGTCTCTGGCCACCAGGTAACTCTTTGTTAGTTAGTGCTGTCAACTGTAATGTGAGAGGAAAAACAATTAGAAAAAAAATGGTTACTAGATTGCTATCATATAGCCAGCAGAGACTGTATATTCTTCTAAAGTAGAGCTGGTTGTATTTACAAATTAGCATTTGATGAAGTATTGTCAAACCCAGAACCACTGATTCTTGACTGTGTATAATTCATCAATTTTTAAAAGGATAAAGTGATTTTTCCACCTAGTTATAATTTACTTAAGTGATTATTTTAAAAATAATTTTGCAGTGATATCACTTTTCATTTCCTTTCTCTGAAATGTGTTGTCAATTTGAAGTTCTTACAATTATTATTTCTAATTTTCTTTATTGTGTTATTTCCCTTTGCGGCTGTGTGAGAGCTTTGTAACATTTATAGGCATAACAAAAAACAAAAACTCTTACGATGTATAGATTTTCCAAAATAAGTCATAATTATTACAAACATGTCACCCAAATGTTCGTCTTAGTGTTAAAAAGACATCATAATCCCATGTCTGACTGTGGTTCATGACTGATAGGGTTGAGCTGACCTACCACACACAGGCAAACCACACACTCTGTCTTTGACTCTTTATTAGGGTCTCGTTGCTTAATTAAGCTTCCTGAAACAAACCCCCAACTCTCCATGTATTTTGTTCATAAATGCTATTTTCTTGTCAGAACTTCAGTCATGGAAATGTTTAATATGTCTGGTGAAGGCATGGCGAATCAATAGTTAGGATAAACAGTGATCATCAATGTTTATATATACCATGCAAAAGTTCACACGTTAGACCGGAGATTTGTGCTCACCAGCAAACAAACTAGATGTCTTTCTGCCAGAAACCTATGTCAGAAAACTATGTCCCTAAAGCAAATGTCAACACAAGAAATTAAGGAAATTACTACCATGCAGCTGAAGAATGCACAGACCTCCCTGCTAGAAGATGTCTCTTCTGGGAAAAAAGAAGGTAGAGAAAACTATATCTGTGCAAAGGAAAATGAGAACTCTCAGTTCAGCTTTTCGTTCTTTTACTCCCAATTGGCAGGTCATTTCAGTAAGCACAGTTCCCTGTTTACCAATTAGTACTGGGCCATATCATTTTCAGAATACAGTAGGTACACACAGTGTATTAAGTCCGCAACCTTACATTCCTCGGGGGAAAGTTTGTGGACAGTTTGTGTTGTGGAAGATAAACTGCTTTGTGAGATTGCAGGGGTCAAACAGTGTATATAGGAAAAGGGCTTACTGGGCCACTTTCAGAAAGATTGGTCAAGGTCAGACCACATGTGTTGAAAGTAGTGTTATGTTGTGTACTTGAACTGAAACTAAGAAAGTGCTAGCATTCTATAATGATGTTTATAAGTGAAACTTTAATAGATATTAAAAACAGTGAAATAAAATATTTGTAGATACTGTAAACAGTAATATTCATACTAACTAAAACTAAGAGTAGAGATGTTACCCCAGTGTCCTGGCCAAATTTCCCCCGGTCTTTACCAATCATGGCCTCCTAATAATCCCCATCTCTGAATTGGCTTCATCACTCTGTTCTCCTCCCCACTGATAGCTGATGTGTGGTGAGCATTCTGGTGCACTATGCCTGCTGTTGCATCATTCAGGTGGATGCTGCACATTGGTGTTGGTGGAGGGGAGTCCCCATTCCCTGTGCTTTGAATGGAATGTTCAGAAAAGCACCATATAAGTGCCAGGAATTATTATTAATTATTCATCCTAACCTAACCTCTTCAGTACTGTATATGTATGGATGCCTCATTGACATTGTATCGAACCTGAAATGGAGTTTGTAATGAACTTTCAGGAGGGATGACAATAACCAAGTTCACTCAGACTCAGCTGTCAGTAATTAGCAATCACTCCTGATGTCATTTCCTCTCCTAAAACACTATAAATACTGTACGTGATCCTCTTCTCTCCCTTGCATACATCTTTTGCATCCCACCTCCACCTGCAGCTGCCCCGTGGTCACTCCTCACTCTGCATGGGGGTCCTGTCCTACTCGTCTATGGTCAGGAGGTCAGCCCTCAGCCAAGAGGGTTAAACAAGATTTTCACTAAACACTCCATAATCCTTTCAGGACACTTTATTCTTGGGTGTTGTTATTCCTGATTAATTAAAAATTAAAAAAATTGGAGACCAATATCATATCTGTTAGACCTCCAGTTATACAACCTAGTATAAAGAGTGACCAAAATAATTGCAGTGAAAGAGGTTTCTGTGAATATCACAGTGCAAAACTGACCTATTTGCTGTACACACAAAAAAGATCAAAAGAGAATAATGCATATTGCAGTTTTAAACCTTGTAGGGAGGTACACTGATGTTGAATGGCCTAGAACTGTATGAGCTCTGGAGGAGTCATCTGTGATAACAGATGCAGAAAAGGGAAACTGAGCAATTCTGGGGTTATAATACAGCTGTGGTGAAAGGCATAGTTGTCCCATTTTTTTTAATATGGAAATATAAAATATATGGAATGCAGTCTGTTTTATTGCTTTATTCTGTCCTGATTTGGAACGGGGGTTATAAATCTTTCAAAGCAGTCCAGGTTATAAGGCAGGACCAATTGGTTAAGACAGTAATTTCAGAAGTTATGTCTCCCAAAGTCTTTCCTAGCTCTTTTTATAGGATCTTTTTATGAAGTGCCCTTTTCACTATATTCTTTGCAAATATTGGTTTTGCATTTCTGTCCACAGAAAAGATTTTATTTTGGCCTTATTCTCTATTATATTTGTTTCCCCCACTACATTCTGATAAGTCTTATCGGATAGTATGTTAATTTATGCATGAATTCCTGGAGATTTCTCTTTTTCGTTGCTTATTCATACCTGTCACATACATTTGCCTTTGTTACTTTCAGTGAAAGACAGATAAGTAATACTTAATCTCCTTATAAAGAGTTAAGCAATATTTTACTACTTTAATTAAAAATCTGTTGTTGCTCCTCTTGGTATCTTGATGTTTTGTTTATTGTGGTCCATGCTTAAGTTTAAAGCTACCTACAGTACACCTAAAGGAAATTTCAACTAATAAACATTATTTATTGAGCTGTCGTTTGGTATTGTTCATAATTTAAAAGCCCATACTGTATCGCTAAAACAAAAAAAACAGATATTAAAAAATGAATACAGCATTCCAGCTAATTAATTCATAGTTCACTTAAAACAACCAAAAACAGCAAATTCCATGAGGCAGGCTTGAAATAAAACTGCACTTTTTTCATTATTATGTTTAGCATGCATGTAACCTTGAGATAGTTTGTCTTAACCATATCCTGTTAAAATAGTTTGTTGAAAGAACCTTGTATTTTTGTGAAGGGAGCAAACAGTTTTAAATCCTTCTTTGTCAGTTCTCTCTTAGCTTGTCATCCTTGAAAGCAGATTAGACAGTGAATTTCAAAATCCTGTTTTTACATTCTAAATGAAGGCAGGTATTAAATCAAAGGGTAAATGGATTTTTGGAGAGAACAAAGCTTGCTGTATCCTACAGTACCATGTTGTTGTTCTGACATTTTATTCTTCCCCTTTATTCTGAGGAATAGTCCTCAGCATTTTATTTACTCATTTTTAAGTCAATGTAAAAAAAGAGTATTTCAGCCATGTGTGCCTTAGTATTATACAAGATTTATTTTGTTCCTGTGTTTCTAATTTAAATTGGAAACCCCAAAATCTTAGTTCGTTTGCATACACTGTATACATTTGCTGGTTATTTTCACCTTTGTGGAAGTATTTGGAAGTCATTCCAATAGTTGAACACTCCTATCAAACTATGAAGTAGAAGTTAAAATGATTAATTGAAGTAAGGTATCTCTGAAATAGGATGTTATTCCAAAATTAACCGAGCTAGTTAGTTAACCAAGCTATACTGTACATTTGTTCCTTCTTCCGTATATATGACTAACTGAAAAAAGGCTATTTGTATTATATTTCCATGTTCATTTCCCAGACGCTTGGACGCTAATCATATCTACAGTGTGCCACACAACTGCTTTGATGGCTTGGTGGGTCTGAGACACCTGTGGCTGGATGACAACTCCCTGACAGAGGTCCCCATAGAGGCTCTGAGCAGCTTATCGACGCTGCAGGCTATGACATTAGCCCTGAATGAAATCACACACATCCCCGACCTTGCATTTGCAAACCTTTCCAGCCTGGTTGTCTTGTAAGTATGAGATTGTTCGTTTTACGGCATTAGCGATTTGTCGTTCTTTAAGATAACTTTAAATGTGAATGGTGTTTAAAAGGTGAGCAAAAGAAAAATCCAAGGAGAAAAAAAACAATCAGATCCTGTTGCATAGCAGTCTTGGATCCATTCCAGGTTTGAAAAGCCATAGGCTTTTCTATAAAACAACTCCAGGTGCTGGATATTATACACTAAGATTGTTATCTCATTACTAGCAAGTTTAAACAGACAGATGCATACACTTAAATAATATTAAGCATATTGCTTTGTGGCTTTTTTTTTTGTACATTTTTTACAAGCACCTGCACCTAGTAAACACTAAAATGGATAAAACACCTAGGCAGTTGGAGCTGGCTTGATCCTGAAATTCAAATGATTCATTATTATTTAATCATCCCCATCTCTTCCATCAAACTATAGATCAGTGCTCCTCCGAAGCCTTGCGTATACCCAAATCTCATGCCCTGCAAACTCCTTCACTGAAGAACTTTGCAGTGGTGCTTTGGGATTCCTTAAATCTTTTTGGGGGGTCCTGTTGGTCTTGACCTCATGGGCAGGCTCATCCTGGTGCCAAATAAACTTTTAATACATTGCATTAATTAGCATTTTATCAATCTACTGAATATGTGTTACACTATGTGTGTTTTTTCCTGATATTTTTATTGTACATAGCAGCTAACAAGTCTGCTTTGGATCATATTTGTGTAGTGTCTACAAAAAAAGTGCATGTGTTTTTAGGCAAGACTCTTTTCATCTACAGTATAAAAGGCCTTAGGTATAAAAATATACTCCTTTAGTTTAACCAGCTTTTACCTAGACAAGATCAGGTAAATAAGTCACAGTTTTAATACAAGGTATGTTCTCCCCTTACAATGACCATCTCATTGATCTGACCAGAGTTCTGATGTAGAGGAATGTCGTGTTCTGATGAGTTTCCAATCAAACAGACAACAAATGGAGTCCTAGAGATGCACAATAGCCTTCAAACTCCTGTAGAAGGCAAACCACTAATCTGTATAATCAAGCTGACATTGTCAAACCTATAAATAATCACCTGAATGAATGTCTGGAGACTTCATCAAATTCTAAGGCAGAATATCCCTGCATTTAATGAACTTAATCAATGTTATCACTCAATCAATGCTTTTTCCACAAAACATTTTTTGTAACTTTGTATTTTTGTGCTTGTAATAACTAAACCATATTCATAACTGAATCACGAAGTTTGATTTAACAGTCACCGTGTAGTTAATTCTGTTCAAATCACAGAAACTGATTGTGAAATGAAACAGCTAATCGTCCTTGTTGGTCATGCACAGCGGTTAGTTATCAGTGTTTATCTTGGCAAATGTGTCATCATTTACACTTGTTACAAGCATGACTATACTCTGTCACAGATGTATGAAGCCTTTAAACATAAATTAGAAAGGATGTTTCTTTTGAATAAAGAGAAATTTTAAATGCCTGTCTCAAAGTGTCCCTGGGAATATGGAGCAATATGCATATCTGAGACAAACTAGCTGTATTTCTATGTTATGCTAGTATTTCAACACTTAGCTCTCGAGATGCTTAAAACACATCTTCAACAACTTCAAAGCAGTGAAAACAAAAAGAAAACAAAAACACTAACACTAGCTCTATATGGGCTACTTAGTGTGTATAGCAAGATGCAGAGGTGTGGTTTCAGTCCAGCACTGTTATGTGAAATCCAGTTTATACAGGTCAGTTTAGCAGGTCAGAGTTTCAGGACACAAACCTTCAACTCACATTGCCCATTGGGACAAGGAGTAAACATCTATGTGATGCTGGACCCATGTTGCTGGAGAAAAGAAGTTACGGGCCGCTGCATGACCTGGGGACTGACACTAGTCCTGCAATGCACATGGAACATTTCTGAGCACTTTATGTGTGGAGACACTTACTGTAGTTCTGACAAAACTGAAAACATCCAGGGTACTGTACGTGTGGTGCCACAACTCATGGCAGTCCCAGTCATTCTCCTAGATCTATATAAGGAGTTGCTCTCTTCACAATGAAAAGGCAAATCAAAGGGCAAAAATAGGCTCAGTGTTGTAAGCAACCCCAAATGACTGAAGAGTGCATAATTAGAAACGCTGAGGTTAGCAGAGAGAGTGATTCATGCTGTCTGAAAATGCTTTATCCAGTTATTCACAAGGCTTCTAACCTGCATATTGGAATTTCAGTACTGACGTGAAAAATACAGCATGCATGTCTTGCTGTTTGATTGCTTTTGCTGGAGATCATCATCTAGCTGTAAATGTATTCCCGTGATGATTTTCCAAGGTCTCGTGACCATGGAGCTGTCAGAGCTGTGCCTTGACCTCTGTTTCTGATTGTTACTTCTTTGTGAGGGAAGTCTGATCTCACCTTGTGTGTTTTGTTATGTAGGGAATTATCATGTCATGTCTGATCCACTGTATGTATAATGTGCGTATATGTATACATTTGTTTATTCATTCTTTTAACTAGAAGTTTATGAGCATATAATGCAGTTGCAAGCCTGTCTTTACTCTGACACAGATACACAGTATATACTGTAAGCCTTGTTCTTGAAAAATGATCCAGTGAGCATTCATTCTTTTGTATAATCATATAATGTAGTAATCCAAAAGTGCTTACTAAGATTTGAAAATAATTGTAAAAGTGGAGTGTACAGGTAGCATAACAAGGCATACAATATGTATATACAAAGAAACAGGTAAAGGTATATTCCATGGTGAAAGGAAAAGAAAAGAAACACTAAGTTTTGGCTGTGAAGATTTGTTCAGGTGTGCACAGAAGAAGGCTCAACAGCTGAAGCTTTGTGTTTCTTTTCTTTTCTGCATGGATTAAACCTTTAGCTGTGCATGTGCAGTCTAAGGATGCTGACGCGGCTACCTGCTTGAACATCTATATGTTATGTTATGTACAGGACTATACTTACATTTTCTTCAGAAAGTATTCATCCCTGATCCAATTTTTTTAGTGAACAAAGCATTCACCCCTGAGCAAATATTGTTGTATTCTGACCAGAATGTTTAATGCATTTGAATGTTTTTTCCCTTCATTTACACAACATAGCTATTAGAAACTGAGTGGCTCTGTATTATTTCCATTTCCTAATGATGACCCTGACTGGGCTCCAAAGAACTTTTAACACACTAGATATAACCTCCTCACAACTCCTATCAGAGTTGTACAGACAGCTCCTTGGTCTGCGTGATAGAATTTCTGCTATGATATGCACTGAGCGACTGAAGGATCTTGTATGAGGGACCTTATGTAGACAGGTGTATTTTTTTCTCAAGTCATTTCAAACAAATTGAACTGACTACAGATGGATTCTATTGAAGTTTAAAAGGTGATCTTACAAGGATATTATATAAGATAAGGATATTATCTTACAAAGATATTAGATGCATCTACTGTAGGCTTAAGTTGGATTGTCATGTCAAATCATTTCAGTTTTTTCAATTGCATTTAAAACATTTCCAAAACTTTCATTCCACTTTGACATTACAGAGTAATTGATGTTAATCACTGGCAAAAAAAATCTCATATAAACGTATTTCCATTTGAGTTTGTAACATAACAAATGGTGAAAAAATCTCAAAGGGGTGAATATTTTCTGAAGACACAGCAGAGTTGGCAAATAGCCTTGCATGCCTTGCATAACCTCTTTCTGTATTTTTCCTAGAAATAAGAAATATATTTTATTGGTATCATTAATTTAAGCAGCACAGTACAATATAAGCAGAAAAATACAATTTTTGTAAAAAATATTTTAAAAGACCTAGTAAAAAAATGTGTTGCATGTTTTTGTTCAAGTGTGTTTCAAAAAGAAAATGAGATTCAAATAAATGCCTTCTGTTAAAACCCTGGGGGATTAATGTACAAGTTTCAACACATATCACATTTAATGAGAGTACAGAATACAAAAATATAATTCCACAAGTTCCATGATAATTGCAGTGTAAGTTTCTGTCTATAAAATGTGTCACAAAGCCACTGAAAGCTTTATAAAAAAGTGAAATAGTGAAAACATGGCTGGTTTTGACAAAATAACGCATTCACCAGTTTAAAACCAAGGAGAAAGTTAGAAAAGTTCATGATAGAAAAGGAATAATTCTTTTTTTTTCTTTACGACAACATCGTATCAACAATGTAGGATAAAATACTGCCTCAGAGAAAATGGGAAACATTGAAGTTGATAAAAGAGAAATGACAGATGTAAAATGGATACTGTACTTCGCTCAGATGTTCAATGAACAAATCAATAACTTGTCTCAGGCTGAAGAAGTTCTCTATTAAATAATGTTAGCATAGAAGAGACAAATGTGTTTCATATGAAAGAAACACTTATAGATAAATACATCATCAAGGCCAGATGGTGTTTTATCAATTGTACTTAAAGAAACAAGAACTATTATTCATAGCCTGATAGCAAAGGTCTTCCTACAGTCTGACAAGTAACTAAAAATAGTCTTCAACAGAGAAGACTACAAGGAAACCTGATTGAAGTATTTAATGTTCTCAAAGGCAATGATAAACTAAACCAATTGAACCTTTTCATAGCGAGCGATAAAACACCAACCAGAAGACACTGGTGGAAACTGTGGGGAAGCACTTTTAAAACAGAACAATGAGAATGAGAATCAGTATCATTCTTTAGGAAACAGCTATATCACAGCTTCCAAGACAACTTGTCTGCTAAAAACCAAATGAGGAAGATGAGCCAAATGGCATCTTGTTTCCAGACTTTCTTATTTCTTATAGGGATTTATACACCTGTTTGAATTAAGATAATTTACCTGGAATCTTCACTGTTTCAAACTAGGATTATTATTTTTTTCAATAAACATTAAAAAGATATTGCTGAAAGATAAATACAACTTAATAAAATAATTGCTCAAGGTGTATAAATGTGTAGTGATTTTACTGTTAATTAAATATGTCACCTTCTTCTTATGTATGTGAATAAGCGATGTTGAAATAAAAAGGAAAGTAACTTTTAATTTGGAAAGTAACAGTTAATTATCAGGTAATTTCAGGAGTAGTGTAGGAGTGAAGCTACAACTTTAGATAGGTAACTTTTTATTGTCTACTGTGTATTTTTTAAGCTGCTAACAGGATGTTCTCATCTCTTAAAAGAGGGGTACTGCCAGAGACAAATGTCTGTTGTTTATTAGAAACATAAGAACACATCTTTCTCATTTGGTTGCTAGTAGAATTTTGATTCAAGGGTTTTGGTCAGAACCAATGATGGACAAGTTATTCCACACTTGCACAACACGAAACCAGAGGATGACAATGGAAAATGTGCAAGTGCATTTAAAGAAGAAGAGGCATTTCTTTTCCCAAGAGAGAGTGGGAATATGGAACAAGCTTTTTCAAGAAACTGGATTGTGTGCTTGGGTCAATTAGCTGCTAACTACTAAATGGGCTAATGGGGCCAAATGAGCTCTTCTTGTTTGTGACCCTTCTTGTGTTTTTATGTTCTAAACAAATTGTATTGAAACGTAAGAAAAGATTAAGTACCTAAATTAAGTCAATCCACTATCTGTAAATAAACATTTGCATTTGAAGAGTAATTATTAAGACAGTTATTGTTCCTGCCATTTTTCTGTTCTTTCTCAACCATATAGCAAGAATTAGACCGTGTGGCATCAGGTCAACAGCTAAACTTGTGCAGCCTGCTTTAGTACTGTTCTACGTGAAGTAACCTGTGGTGGTAATTATAATGTAACACTATAGTTATTTCTTGGGGTGCAGGAAGGAAGTAGCCCAGTTAATTCATCACTTTCAGGAAGATAGAAATGGTAAGTAGGGGAACCAGTTGTTTTAAACGGGCTTCCGCTGCTCTGATACCACAGCAGCCTGAGGGCATCCATTGAAACCTCAACCTCCGGTGGCTTACAGTGCTGGCAATGGCTTTCACCTCTTCAGAGAGAATTAAGAACCAGTTATAAAGAGATGCTCAAAACGAAATCCTCTCAATGCCTGGTTTTAGGACTCTTTATGACGAGCTTTACTATAGTTTCACAGCCCGAAGAGAAAACTTGGCCCAGAAACTTGCAAAGCTTCTGGGATGAATTTTATCTTTTAATGTGTCACTGGTGTGTGTACTGACGTGGCATTGTGAACATAATATAATATAAATGCCGAAAGACAACATGATGCGAAGTGTATTGTGTATGAGTTTAGTTTACATCTTATGTCAGGGAAAAGATAAAGAACCATGCATCTTCAAAATAAAATATTTTAATGCTTTGCTTTCTAAATTGTAAGTGAAACTGTTGATTTTTTTTTCTGAGTAATAAAAAAGTTTTTGTGATGTGGCTGTTGTGATCGCAAGAATGCTGTCAATTAGAAACAGAAGGACCTTGATCCATGGTTCATACAACCATGTAATATTAATTTTCTTGTTTGAGTCAATAATGGCTGAAGTCTGAACTCAAAATCTCTTGGTTCCATCAACGGATCTCCTGGATTCCTTTTGCCAGACTTGTTTATTAGCCTGGCTCAATGTTTGTGTTGAGAGAAGGAACAATCTTGTCCTTTGAAGTCCTGACTGTTGACGTTACATATACAGTTGGCATGACTTGCATGAAATGAGCGTGCCATATATAGTACAAGGCACTTCTTTTTATTATTTTCACACTCAGCCAATGGGAAAAGTTTGCTCAGGCCTGCTGGGTGCATTGTGCTTTTTCTGACTGTGCTTTTAATGTTCCCCTACAGACATCTCCATAACAATAGAATTCACTCCCTGGGAAAGAAATGCTTTGATGGGCTCCACAGCCTCGAGACTTTGTGAGTTGACCTCTGACTTGTTTAAATTTTAAATGTTTTCATTAAAATGCAGAAAGTATGAGCAAAATGGCATAAAATGCAGACAAACACATACAGCATGAGTTTTCTTACTTCCAATAAATCTCCATACAGGTGCCTTATTATTGGCCCACAAGGACCACTCATCTAAATATATTTAGCCAAGATTAACCGTTTTTGGTACAGGAAACCATTTAAGTGCAGATCAGACTTCATCTGATTTTATCTGCTCTGGAAAACTAGACCTATGGTTTATTTCCTTGTAGTCTGCTCAGTACTGTTTTCCATTATTGTAAATCTGTGACGTACTACTGTTGGGATTTTTCAAGCCATACAGTATGTGCAATTAGAGTTTTGAAAACAGATTGTAAAAAGATCAAGTTTAATATTCTAGATTTTGTGGTCCCTTAAACTACCTTGCAAGAACTGCTTGGCAAATCATGAAATTAAGTTTGTCCATCAAAAGGGATTTTGAAAAGCATCTTTTTTAAATAACTTGATGGATGGATAGAACCCTGTACAAATATTTTTGGTTTTCAATACCTGGTTGCATTATTTATTGGATGTGAATTTTCTCAATTGATATATAAAAACCTAATTCATTTAAGTTTATTTTTAATTGTTGGAGTAATACCATGGAGTATAATGCTTATTTTATTTAACTGCAACAAAATGCAACTTGACAAATTCATACACATAAGTGTTGCTGTTATAGCTTGATGCATGACATTTGCAAACCATTTACTACAGAAGTGTCATTGGCTGTTTTTTTATTTAAAGATTGTTTTTCTGTTTTTATTTTTTGATGATATAGTTTTAAATGAATAAAACTGACATCGAAAGCTCGTTTATATTTTAAATAGTGAGTAGATGCTGAGCTCACGTAGTCATGAAGTCAAGTGATTTGATAAAAACAACAACTTGTTTTGTACTTAGGTCGGGTTAAAATGTCCAGAATCAGTTGATTACATATCTGTGTAAATATCAATTCAATTTAATTGTAATTTTGAAAAACACAGGAATAGTATAATATTATAGTATAAGTCAATCCACTAGTATATAATAGTATAATATATGAATTTGAACAATGAAGATATGTCAGTTTCTATCAACATGATTGACTCTGTGGGAAAGAAGATAAGATGTTCTGCTTTGACAATCAGCATATGATTCCAGATAAACCAGGAAATAGATTCTGTGAGGGACAGTCCGCATTCTAGAAGGCAAAGAGTCACCACTTCCAACCAAGACCATCTGATCCATCCACATAATTGATTTTTTAGGGTAGTGGCTACAGCACAATACATTTCTCAGAGATTTAACCTGCACATCAAAAGTATGACTGGATCTCTCCATCTGCCTGCTGAGGCAGGCATCTGCTGAGATGCCGTTCAGTGGTAACATATTGACAGCAACCTAAAATTGCCATCTTCTCTGGACCAGAGAACATCAGAGGTATTAATACAGACTTAATGATCACTAATACAGTATATGTGGCAACATGATGATGATTGGTGACTTTTACTATTACATTAATAATTATAATAATTGCTTACAGCACTTTTCTGGACACTCCACTCAAAGCACTTTACAGGTAATGGGGATCCCCTCCACCACCACTAATGTGCAGCATCCACCTGGATGATGCGACAGCAGCCATAGTGCACCAGAACGCTCACCACACACCAGCTATCAGTGGGGTGGAGAACAGAGTGATGAAGCCAATTTATAGATGGGGATTATTAGGAGACCATGACTGGAAAGGGCCAATGGGAAATTTGGCCAGGACACTGGGGTGACACCCCTACTCTTTTTGAGAAACGCCCTGGGATTTTTAATGACCACAGAGAGTCAGGACCTCCTGAGTTTTACATCTCATCCAAAGGACGGCACCATTTTACAGTATAATGTCCCCGTCAATATACAGGGGCATTAGGATCCACATGGGCCGCAGGGTGAGCGCCCCCTGCTGGTCCCACTAACACCTCTTCCAGCAGCAACCTTAGTTTTTCCCAGGAGGTCTCCAATCCAGGTACTGACCAGGCTCACGCCTGCTTAGATTCAGTGGGTCACCAGTTGTCAGTTGGTCAAGCCAATGTACGATGTACAGTAGATATCGTGCAGATTGAGGACAAAATTACTGCTCATTATTACACTAGCAAAGTCCTTGATTTTTAGGTTCCTGTAAGCCAAGCTGAAAGGCATTGGTTTTCCAGCAGGACAATGTGAGATCGTTGAATTACAATGATGTGACTTCAACAACAAAATGTAAAGGTCATGCTGTGGACAGCTTTAGTTCCTGACCTGAGACCGACAGCAAATCTCTGGGACCAACTTGCCAGTATCATCAATAGGACATGATCATATGCAGCCAACCTGTTCCAGCTGGCTGTGTTTGTAGTGGCAGAAACCTCCACAGCAGTCTGTTCAGAGGCTGATGAGGTCTAACCATGAATGTATTTAAGAGTGTGTTAGTGCTCACGGAAGTCACAATGCATGAAACTTTTAATTCTTTTTCTTTTTGACTGTGTCTTATTTTACACTTGAAACTTAACATGTTTTTTTTAATCTATTTTAATCACATTTTCTGTGATTGTGATTGATAGTGGTACTAATAGGCCTAACTGAAAACGTACTGTAGATAAAATGATTGAGGTACATATTCATTGTATACTTAGAAAATGCTGGTCCTTCTGTTAAAAAACTAATTAACTGACCTCATACAGTATGTAACAATATCTACCCATATTTATTATGCAGTTTGCAATGAAAGTTCAAGATGGATAACAGCAGCCAAGCTTAATTGACCTCAGCTGTCCTAACTCATAATCATTCCTGACGTTACTTCCTCAATTAAAAAAATATAAATACTATATTTCTCTCCTTCGCATTCATTTTTTATATTTCTCCTCCAAACCATCTCTACCTTTGGAGTCCCACTTAGTCACTTCTCACTCTGCAAGCGGGTCCCAGCCTCCTTGTCCAAAGGCCAGAAGGAGGTCCCTCAGCCAAGCAAGTTGAGCCAAATTTACTCTGGAAAAACACTCAACAAATCATTTTTTTAATACACTTAATTATTGGGTGTTGTTATTCCTCATGAATAGTTATTTCATCAATAGTTACTGTATATGAAATTTTCAGCACTCTGAGTTTAAAAACAAAAAGTTCAGGAGACCCTAATCTCTCCCACTTCTCTGAGTATCACATTTCTTACTTTTTTCACATTTTTCTTACACCTCTCCTCCCACCCCATTTTGAAGCAGCTCCCTGGCATATCATTCATTAAACGGGGGGTGGCAATAGCCCAGGAACGTGTTGTCCTTGTCCTTAATCAGGCAATACAAAACAATAAAAGCTCATGAATTTACATCACTCCTCAGCGCCGTTTAAATTAGGGTTAGTATGTACTACTGAAATACTTGTTCAGCGTCAGAGCTGTTGCCTTGCGTTTCTTTAATCATGCCGTATCATGATTAATCATGCTGGGGGCCCTGGATTCAATTCCTGGAGTGCTGTCTGCATGGAGTTTGTATGTTCTCCCTGTGGATTTTCTCCAGGTCCTCCAGTTTCTCACACAGTCAAAAAAAAACATACTCTTTGTTCTACTGATACAAATATAGAGGTGGGTTAATTGACTTCTGGGAAATTTGGGCCTAGGTGTGAGTGTGTGTGTCTGTGTTTGTGTCTGTCTGCCCTGCTAGCATCCTGTCAATGGGTTGCTCTGCCTTGCACCTGTTGCTTACTGGAATAGGCTTCAGCTCCCCCTGCAAGCCTAAAT
This sequence comes from Lepisosteus platostomus, assembly GCF_059453375.1. Taxonomy (NCBI): domain Eukaryota; kingdom Metazoa; phylum Chordata; class Actinopteri; order Semionotiformes; family Lepisosteidae; genus Lepisosteus; species Lepisosteus platostomus. Next base: position 27,728,937 of record NC_142619.1, on the reverse strand, counting down.
TGGAAGAAGGGATTGGAAAATGGATGTGCTGTATGCCCACAACACCATCCGTTTGATAAAAAATATATTTTATTATGCGAATGATAACATTTACATGATAGAATAAAAAATAGCCCTGAAACAATCACACTGGCTACTGTTACTTAATGCTGAAAGCTAAATCCTTTGTTGTTATCTCTGAATGTGCAGTCACAGCTTTACAGTCATTACTGTCCATGCTAGTGTTAGTATGGTATGTATTTGGAGGCTGTTCTCTCTTCAATACAGGCTGCATGAGTAAGCTAATTTCCTGTGTACATTTAATGCTTATACAGTATTATGAGTGTCTAACCCAAACAGACCTAATAAAATTAATGTAGTATATTTGTTTCCGTATACTCAAATTAAATTTGTGGTTGAGCAAATAATACCTGTTAACGCCCTTTCCGGACAGCTTAATACCACATTGAAATCATTTTAATTTAATAGTATTTTTTATAAGTTCGTTCCACTGTGTTGACGTTGTGGAAGTTTGCATCTGGCCAAGTAGAGGAGTCACCCTAATGCAGTTGTAATGCAGGACCACCTGTGCCCTAGAAAAGGATCACTGCTAGTAATTGAAAGCATGTGAGGACCTAAAGAAAACTTTCTGTTGATGGGAGCAGGAAAAAGTCAATGGAAAGTGTTGCAAAAAATAGACTGCACTTACTCATCACTATACAGGATGTAGCAGGGATTACATAAGTGTATTACTGGAAACGTTTCAAGGAATAAACCACTGTCACAGCCTACATAGGATAACGAGATTGGCACAGCACGTACTACACATGCATACATTCGTGCTCAGAACCAGATAGTTAGCGGCTCAGAGGTGCAAAGATATTGGTACTCCTTGTGTTGTGTCTCCAAGGCTTTAGAAAGATTACAAGACAAAAGTTGGTTCAGAGAAACCAACAAATTTGATACCCTAATTACAGAGATGAAGAAAAACAATGCCGTTCTCTCCCACAGTGTCTCTATACATCTTGTTGTGTTTTTGAATGATATTGTGAATACACATTTAGAATCTTTTAAATACATGTTTTTCAGTTGTTTTCAACAGTAGGATTATGGTCCAGTCCCTTTTGTGGGAAACCAAATGTTTTTTTTTAATCGGTTCAACGGGGACATCAATTACTGGGGGTGTGATGTTCTCACATTTGCTGTTTCAAAGCAGGAAGTGAACCATGATGATCACGTCTGCTGTTAGTGTAATATAAATTGAGTTTGGAGATATCATAACAAAGCCGGAAAGGACATGTCTAGGATGTGAACTAAATCCATATCCTAGTTAATCAAAGGCAGGGAGTTAAGGCCCCTGCTACTTACAAACAGGAAGCCTTTTGTGAGAAACTGTGTTGTTTACCTAGTAGTGAAGGAAAAGTTAGGTAACGCTACAGGAGACTTTCTGCGTACCGCTTAGGTTTATTCCAAAAGTATTTAATAGGAAGCTCCTTTATAACTTCCATACTTTCAGGTGTCTTTCCACTATTTTCTGGACATTGGATGCTGAGAGATTTCTTTTAAATACGTAATGACAAAAGTAGACTTTCTGTGTGTTATTAGTCAAATGAGATTAGTTTTATCTGCTATAAGGTTTGTTGAGGACAAGGTGAAGGTCACATATGTCTAAATTTGTTAAACTATAAAATCCTAAGGGGGTGTACTTACCTTTTTGCCACACAGTACACAGCACAGGATATATACTCTTCTGTGCAGAAATTGAATAATTTCATGTTAATTTTTAACAATGGTTATGCCTTCAAAAGCAGCACTATGGCCATTTAAATTATTCTAGTTGTAATTTACTTTTTTTGAGTTCTTTTTGTTAATATGGGAAATAATCATGTTTTACATCCCCCACAGGGATTTAAATTACAACAATCTGGACGAGTTTCCCGTTGCCATCAAAGCTCTGACGAACCTTAAAGAACTGTAAGTAGATACTGTGTGTTTCTCTCGAATCCACCAATACAAACACTTTAAACCTTGTTTTGTTGACAACAAATAACATGTGTTCTGAAATCTAATTTACAGGGGTTTTCACAGCAACAACATCAGGTCCATTCCAGAGCATGCCTTCATTGGAAACCCTTCTCTCATCACAATGTAGGTTCCCTCAATTTAGACAGACAAACAGATAATTACATTGATTTAAAACTCCTGAGATAAAAGGGTCATTCCACTTTCTGTTTTTCTGGTCTTGTTTATGTGATGACTGTCTGGTATACATTAATTAATTCAAATGTATGATCTTTTTAATGACTAATGCAATCCATCTCTCGCATATTCAGTTTAAATGCATTTGTTTTTTGTTTCATTTGATGTACTTACATCAGCCCTGCTTATGTTTAGTTGGCTTTTATGCAGTCATAATTCAGATATGAAAGTTTTATAAATGCCAAGCTAATTTATGTAGGTAATAAAATGTGATATAAAATTTAACAACAGCCACAGTGTCAGCGGTACAGAACTATATTGTTCTCCAATGTAATTCTTAATTTGTAAAACTTTGTAGTGGAATGTTAGCTAAAAAAACATGATAGCAGTCTACGAAGTGTTCAGTACTCTAAGTACAGTGACTGTATTAGTAGTTGGTTAATTGTTAAATATTTACTTATACAACAAATAAATAAGACAGGCATTTCCTGATTCATCAATTAGTACAAAGCAATATTACTAATCTCATACATTTCCAGTAAATAAAATCTAAAAAATAACAATTCAGAATGTGATTGGATAGTTGTAATATTTTACTTTTTTTTTCTAACTTTTAGATATTTTGGCATCACTGTATTTCAAGGCAATAATACATCATCAGTCATGTCTTTTAAGCCAGCTTTGTTCTTTGCTGGTGGCTTAAGCCTTGCTCCCAACTCTTGCCACATGTTCGACAGTCTTCTCATATTCTGCTGAAGAAACTCCTACACAGCCTAGAACTGTCCTTATGGTCATTACTTTCTTGATTTTTTCAGCCAGTAGCATGCAGCTCCTTACCACACAGGATTCTGCAGTTTTTTTCAATTAACCCATCCCACACTATGTGATGTGTTACTGCCCATTACCAGATATAGCTTAAAGTTTGTGTTCCCATTAGTCATCACTCCACCACTAGACCTCCTTGACAGAGGGTACAGCAAACTGTAAATCCTGTGTTTTTTTACAGATTTTTCTATGACAATCCCATCCAGTTTGTAGGGAAGTCTGCTTTCCAGCACTTGCCTGAATTACGAACACTGTAAGTCAGTTTCTGCATTTACTTTAACAGATACTCTTCAAACATTTTGAGTCTAGTGCAATACATTGCATGCTTTTTTTTGTTTGTTAACAAGCTCTGTCTCTCTCCTGTCTTCTTACCTCCAGGTCACTTAATGGAGCCACAGAAATCACCGAATTTCCAGACCTTACTGGCACCAAAAGCCTGGAAAGTCTGTAAGTTCTTAATTCTGATTGAATAATTTGCATGTCTTATCAAATACAAGTATATGGACTTTTTTCATCAGGCAGTGTTGTACTGTGCCTTGTGTACTTAAACGGATGGATAGAATTAATTTTGAATTTTAATATGAATTAGCTCTCTTCCGATCACAACATTTGTGGATACCCTTTCACTGAACTTACAACCCTTATAATAAAACATTTGGGTGATGCTGACCCATGATTACCTGACATTGCTGGATTTAATATTATCAGTCTGGCTTATTTATGATGAGTAATGTGATGTTGATTTGTGGGTAGAAAGTTGGAAGCGAATGAAGTTCAAGAACCATCTCTAGTCTTAATTATCTTATTTGACTTTGAATTAGGACAATCACCGGAGCTCAGATTACCTCTCTTCCCAGTGCTGTGTGTGAGCAGTTACCAAACCTGCAAGTACTGTAAGTTGCTATGCTAAATAAGATTCTGCCTTAAAAGATCACCCTGGGCTAATACGTTAATGTATTTTTAATAGATCAGTTTGCCAAGAATCATGATTTTGGTTTTTGTTTTTGTGCTTTTTGTTTCTAAAAGGAAATGTTGGCTTTTCCTGCAAACTGGTATCTAGTTTGGAATTAACATTTTGTGTAATGTACAACATCAGCAGTATGTGTACTAATCAAAGTTTTGGTTTTGCCTTTTCAGGGATTTGTCCTACAATTTGATACAGCACTTACCAAGCTTTAATGGATGCAAAAAGATTCAAAGAATGTGAGTCTAAAAAATTACAAATGTTACCACAGCCTTTAAATTTCCAATACTGCAAAACATTATTTTTTTTCAAAAAAGAAGGCATAACTTTGAAATTCTTGCTGCTTTGTTTGTGTTTTCAGTGACCTCCATCACAATGAAATTCATGAGGTTAAAGCCAATACATTTCAGGAGCTCACAGCGCTGAGATCCCTGTGAGTAACTGACCGTTTCTTTTGGCAACAACCTTAAAAGGGTCAGATATTGATATTGGGCAAAAAAAATAATCATCACACAATAATTAAACTTGGCAGGCAGATGTCATGAGTTGATAGGTTGAAAATTGAGCAGTGAAAGATTAATCCCTTCTGCGGTGTTGTGGAGTCTGTTGGACCCCAGGGCTGTTTTTCACTGTGTAAAGTTTTTGTATCACTGAAGGTCATTTTACACTGAGCCCAATCTGTTATTTACTGTCTGTCATCTGAAAAGGCTTGTGTTTCAACTGTTGCACATTGGATGTATTACATTACATCATTATTAAACATAGTTGTTTGCTCCATTTGCAAAAGTATTGCCGAATGCATAATACTAAATGTTAAAAGCTCAAAACAATTTAACACTGAGTCCACTAAAGTCTTAAAATTGCAGCAGATTATCATCATGGGGTGTTACTACAAACCTCAAAATGAGTCATTCTAAATATATTAGGATGTCAGTGTTTCCCTTTATACAATTACTTACCTTCAAGCATTTTAAAGAATGTATCTGAAAGAAACAATCATGGTGGCAGCCTTTTAATAAATAAGATGGTAATTTTTTTTAATTTTATAAATAACTTTAAGTTTCTTGTACTTGTCCTACATCTAAAATACACATACTTTATAGGCATACAGTATACTTGGTAAGTGCAATATGAAATGCACTCACTTGTTAAATTATTAATTTCCAACCATTTCTACAATTGAATGTAGGGTCAGATTTAGTGGCTCTGAGACTTTAGACCGTCTTGTTTATAACCTCAGGTTTCTGAGCTGTCTTTAAATGTACACCACTCCCACCCCGTTTGCTGTCATTTGCATTCAGCATGTGGTAAAGCTACCCATGTAGAGCCCAGCTTCACCACTTCTCAAAAGTTTCCTGAGAAGCTGTAGAACTTTGATATGTGAACTACAGTTGGACTCCTCTGTTATCGTGCTTCTGATCTGAGTACTGCTGTGCCTTCCAGAGTCCTGTAGAATAAAACATCATCCACTTCTCAGTGTGTTTGACAGCTCTGGGGCATCCCCCTGGGTGTTGCTAGCCCCTTCTTTTGCCCTTCATTTACTCCTTGAGGAATGAATGTTTTCAATAATGTGCATTTTGTGTACCTGATAAATTTGTCCTAACAGGAGGTTATTGTCTTTCTGTAGCTCTAGGCTGCTTATCATAGAGCAGGATATCATTTTAAGAAAAATATCAGGGCTTTAAATTATTATTGCTAGAAAAGTACTATTAAATACTTTATTTAGCATTACTTCAATGTGCTCTAAAAAGAAAGTAATTTCAGATTTTGATTCACATGCTCCTTCTACACAAGGATCGAGAGCCAAATAAAGTAATTGTGTTTTGTAAATAAAAGAGTCCTCTAGAAAACTTATAGACACGGATAAATGGCAGACTGAGACAAAGATCAAATTCATACTAGTCCATTACTTTCTGTGAAGTAGTCTTAAGTACTTTGATGAAACTTCTGTTTTGTACACAGAGTGTTAGAAAGAGACTAAATAAGTGCTTTGTGCCGAAAGGAAAACACACCCAAGGTTGCGTAATGGCCCATTCATTATCCCTGATATCCTATATAAGTTTATATAAACATTTAATAGCACTTTGTCTTCCCATCGACTGTCTTGTTCTCATTTAGCACAAGGAAGATTAAAACAGACTCTCTCCTGTTAAAGATTAATGTGTGCTTACTCCACCAACAGCTGCGACATTAAAAACATCAAATAATTTGTTCAGCAGTAAGGAACTTAAATGAATGAAACAGTCTGATATCAGAAGCAGACTCAGGGGAATCTTAAATTCCCCTTTCAGAAGTCTTTTTGTTTAATTCTTTAAAAAAATCCCTGTGCAGAAAAGTAACTTTTCTGAATAAACTTTTCACATCTGAAACAATAGAGTGCTCACAGTCTGCACTTAGAGCTGCAGTGTTTTCTTTTGCCCTTTGTGAATGTGTTCCCCCAAGCCTTGAGCAGCTAATCGTTACAATACACAGGAAGGTAAAACAACTCTTCCCAAGCAAGGCAGCCTACCTCCTCCTGCACACGAATACAAAGCCAACCTCCTCTTTCGATTGAACACCCTTCACCACCTTTATGGAGGTGCTTTTTCTCAAGGGACCCCTGACCTTGCTGGTGGTGTCTGGGGATCTTGCATTCTGCCCAGTGTCAATGCTCCAGGCGTGCGAGCAAATCCGAATCTGTAGAAAAACTGAAAGTCGCTATCTTTTCACAGAAACGCACTTTTTTCATGTTTGACCTGTCTGTCATCTTCATTGTTGGAGAACTCATTACTCAAGGTGTTGGCTACAAAGCTGTTTTTTTATAGTTTTCACACACAAAAAAAACAGGTGACAATGTCAGTCCTTGTCATGTATACTGTAATAGAAGAGTATTCAAACATGCACACATTAGCTATGACTACCAGCCTGAGAGGGAATTCTTTGGAAGAAGTATTTTTTCTGCTATGTCGGGCAAATGTATCACATGTAGGAGAGGCTCACATTCAAAAATACTGTTGGCGCATTCAGCTGCATTGTAAGGTTCCTACTCATTACCTCAAACAAAAATAGACTAAATACTACATACTTGCATACATGTACTGTATACTATTCTTTACCATTGCCCTAATTCTTGCCTAGTATAATATAATTAAGATGTTCAAGTATATTTAATTAACAGGGAAAAAAGGCATATAAGAACAAATAAGTAAAAGTGTGTTGTTAACAATAATTTCACAAGGAATTCACCCAAGAATTACATTTGCATTTAAGGATATTTATTGAGAACTTATGTATAATCAAATTTGGCTCAATGCCCTGGCCATAGGCTAGAAGGTTAGGACGCTCATGCAGACTGACAAGTTAGCCCAGTGGTAGCTACAAAGGTATAGATGGGAAGAGCCAAGAAATTAAAAGTTTCTGAAAATTTAAAGGGATTTGAGTAGTGCATAATATAGCTTTGAGAAATGACATCAGGAATGATTATGATTTAGAACAACAGTGGAATAAAGCTTGGTTGTCATCATCCCTCCTGAATGTCAGTTAAGAACTTCAATTTGAAGATAGAATGAATATATCATAAACAGTATAATGGTCTGAATTCCTTGTTGACAAATTGGGAAAATTGTTTACAAACTTTACATTCAAAGGGGAGAGGCGTTTTTCTCTTTTTTTCTCTTCAGTTGTTTTTACACTCTTTGAAAGTGTTTTTTTTTTTAGTCCTTGTAAAGAATGACTAAGGATAAGTAAAAACCCTGTGTCTTCACCTAATGAAAATGAGAAATTAGCAGAAAGAAAAGAACAGGAATGGGAATATTACCTTACATTGCCACACAAAGTATGAAAACATAAATGTTTGATTTAAAAATGACAGGTATTTAATATAATAGTATAGTATAATAGTTTTTCTAAATGCCTTCAAAAGAATGTTCAGTGAACACATTTGTTCTCTGTCATTATGAAGCGTATACATTTTGTTATACAGTACAATGCAATTCTACATGTACACTGTGAACACAATCATTTTTAGTTTTTTTGCTCCTAAAAATATTCTGCCTATTTTATTTAATCTTTGCAATGTGTTTAATAATTTTACCATCATCCTGTTTGTGGAGTTAGGCTCCAACTTTACTGGACTGCAAGATAATTGCAGATGGATGGAAGAATGGATTTTCCTGTTTCTTTGAGCTTCATGGTCATTGCTCCATGTATCAGTTCTTTCTGTCATGGCCATCAAAGAAAAACAATAGCAGCCAAACTTTCATTCAGCTAAGTAATATGATATTCCCCCGGCTGGTGATGTGGCTTAGAGATGAACTTTAGAACATTTTTTAATTATTTGTTATTAATGAATCTTTGTCTCTTAAAACTTTTGCAGTGTTCTAAAAGTTCATTTGTTATTGTAGTAGAAGAAAAAAAGAGTCACCACAAATTTAGATGTGTATAGATTAGCTGGGTAGGCTGTTGAACAGAAAGGCTGGCAGAGAGAGACTACAGCTCAATGTTTGATTTTTAGTTGCGCAAGGAATGTATTGGTGGATCCTGTGATATGACATTCTGTTCACAACATTTTCCTTTTGACAGCTGCAGGGTACACTTCTCTCAAACAGCGTGCCTACTATAAACAAATATCTCAACTATAAATACAGCTCCGAATAATCCCACTCAGCTCTTGCCTTGGCAGTAAGTGAAGAATGACTGCAATGTGTTCTCACTATGCCAGAATCCGGTTGGGCTGATGTTCACTTAGTGAGCACTCCTGTATAATTTAAGGAGTTACTCAAGCATGCTCCTGTTCTTGGCGGTTTTTCTTAGCTTATTCTCTGGTACGAGAATGTTTTATGATGCCATCAAATGTCTTTCAGATATGTCTTGATGCTGTCTTATGAAAATGAGTTTTCATGGATCAGCAGGAAGAATCAATTTCCTGGAGATAAATGACAATGGTCATCATCATACAGTACATGCTTGATGGATTGTGTCATAAAAGCAGACTTGAAATGATTACTTGTGGCTCCAGTTTGGTATCCAGACGTGCTGAGCTGTTTGACTTTCAATGTGTTGGATCCAATGTGCTATCTTTCAAAACTTCCCACAGTGCCAGTCCTCTGATTCCTTATGATATCTCAGCTTAATGACAATAAAGAGACTGTTAAATGCTAAGAATAACAAGGACCTTTCTCTGGGATAAATAACTGGTTAGGATCCTTCCTTATGTAATTTGACAGCTTTCTTAATAGACTGTGCTGTGTAACTTTGCACATGTCTGCATATTATATCAATAAAAAATTAAAACCATAGTAACAATTTGCTATTTGTCATTTTTACACAATCCTGAACCACTTTTGTTATCACTAATCTAAATCTATTCCTATATATTAATAATTATATGAGTCCATATACAGTATAATTTCAAGATAAATCATATATTTATTGAATTCGTTGAGACCTTTATTTGCTTTGTGAAGCAATAATTTGTAAGCAATATATTCCTCAAATCCTTTATTTTTGCTTAAAATGTCAGATTTTACATTACCATCAAGTAGTCATACATTTTCAGTGCAATTATTCCCTGTTTTACACAGAGAACATGGTGGAGTTTTGTACTTTTATTATTGAAGCTGCAAATGAATAGTTCACCACAGACTTTCAAACACTATTACTGAAAGCCTTAATCATATGTACATTTCAGGAAAAAAAATCTTGACTCGACAGACAATAGCAATATTGTTTGAATCATCAGAAAATGGTTTTTTAATGTTTCATACAGAGAAACAGGCCAGCATATTTAAAACAATTTTCCTCTATTCTGCAGTGACCTTGCCTGGAATAAGTTACATGCAGTTGATCCCAATGCATTCTCCAACCTGCCTTCATTAATTAAACTGTAAGTATTGCAATTTTTTGTAGATGGTCTGGAGAGAACTCAGATTGCGGAATGACTCCTCCCTGGATTCTGCTCATGGTCAGTTCTTGACCACAGTTTTCTTCCTACAGGGATCTGACTTCAAATCTTCTGTCTTCCCTGCCTCTGACTGGGTTGCACAGTCTAACCCATCTGAAACTAGCTGGCAACGAAGGCCTACAGGAGCTGTTATCTGCAGACAACTTTCCAAAACTGAGGTAAAGACATAAGTACTATTCTGCGGGTCACAGTAAAGCTATACCCAAGTGTTTTCATGTCCCCTCCTAATTGAAAGCCCTTGCTCCTGGAGCACATCTGGGGCATACTGTATATGATAATCATACTTTGAGACCTTAAAAAGGTCACTAGGAATAACAACACTCAAGAATTAAATTGCTGAAAGTATTATGGAGTGTTTTAGTCCAAATTTAGATTATCCCACTTGGCTAAGGGCTAACTGCCTGGCCACAGAGCGAGGAGGCTGGGACCCCCATGCACAGTGAGAAGAGACCAAGGGGCAGCTGCAAAGGTGGAGATGAGGTGCAGGTGTGATGCGAAAAGATATGTGTGAAGGAGAAAAGGGGATAACATATAGTATGTATGAATGGTTTTACAGTAGGTGAGGAAATGCCATCAGCAATGTTTACGAATTGCTGACAGCTGCGTCTGATTGAACTTGGCTGTTGTCATCCCTCCCGAACTTTTTGTTAGAAACTTCATAAAAACACAAACAATAAAAATATGAAACTCTAGGGTACTTGTTCTGAGCCAATGACCGCAGTGTAAAAACAGACAAATGAGTCAAATGAAGCACACTCTTTCTATTAAAACTGATGCATTTTTCTGGAAAAAACTGAACAAGTGAAGTAGGATTGGAGCCAATGTTGCGTGCTGTTCTGTGAGATAAATGCAGTACCTGGTAAAGATCAATAGATTTTTGAGTGCAGCATTAAACACATTTTTTCTTTTATTATTGCGTGCGTGTGTCCATGTCGGGTGGCATATTGTCTCAGTGGTTAGCATTGCTGCCTTACAGCGCAGGGACCCTGGGTTCCATTCCAGACCCGAGGTGTGCTGATCTTGGAATTTGTATATTCTGCCAATGTTTGCATAAGTTTCCTTCTAGTGATCCGCAGTCCGAAGACATACTGGTAGATGAAACGGTTTCCCAGAAGCTTGGCCCCTAGGTGCGAGTGTGTGCATGTCTGTGTCTGTGCGTCTGCCCCGCAATGGAGTGGCGTCCTGTCCAGGGGTTACCCCACCTTCTGCACGTGCCCTTAGCCTGCTGGGATAGGCGCTAGCTCCTCCGCAACCGGGAACAGGCTGAGGCAGTTGGGGAATGGATGGGTGGGTGGATGTACTGTATGCAAAGTCTGTTAGACTTGAATTCAAAGGCTAACACAGGTGAATTCTTCTAAAAGAGGGTGGTACATTAAGAATGGAAAAAAGTGTTAGCTGAAGTCTAATCTGAGAAAACAGGCTTTGTCAATTTAACATTGACTTATTATTGCTTCTTTGAGTTGTTTTGCTTTTTTACTGATGAAAAGGATTGTTTCCTGATTGTATGTTCTACAATATTTTTCTTCATTTTTTTCAAGACACTGAAACTGGTACTGAATGTTGTTTTTTTTAAAGATAGTGATAATTTATAGTATCTTACATAATGTCTGCTTCCTACAGAAATGGGTGAAAAGTTCAGACATGTTGCAATTGTGCCTGATACAAACAATAGTTTGCACTATTAAATACTAATTAAGTACTTGTTATTAAATATAGTGTGACAAAATACTTTTTTAGGTGTTATAATATACTCTTCCTGTGTTTTTTTTCCAGAGTCATGGAAATGCCTTATGCTTTCCAGTGCTGTGCCTTTGTGTCCTGCGAAAATCACAATAAGCCTACTAACCTCTGGGACAAGGAGGAGAACAGCAGCAGAGATGAGTTAGGCAAGAAAGAGACAAGCATTATGGGCCACCAAGGTCTGACATTACAAACTCTTGTCAAACATGTTGTGGTACAAAGTGTCTTGCAGTATGAAACTACCGATTCGTATAATAGTCTTCGTGTGCAACAAAAAGCCAAGATGTCAAGATGCGTTCTAAGCTAGTGGGGCAGCCACATGAGCAAAACATACAGACTGCTTACACTGAAAGGATGCTGAGACTAGCTGTCAGTGTCTCCTCAGATCCTTCACACATTCTGCATGAGGAATATAAACCCATGCTTACAAAAAGACATTTCAGAGAGGCACATATAACAAAATTAGGAATTTCTTTATCCCACGTATAATCAAACTACTCAATAAATGAGTTCAAAATAAAGGAGTATTGGTTTGTGGCCAAGTGCAATTTGTGGTTGTGTGCTGCACAAATGAGGGGGTAATCGTATGATGTGTCCAAGATCAGAACCTCTAACTCATGGACCAAAGTTGATTAGCCAAGCTACTGTATATCATTCAATTCAGTGTTTAAAGGACAAGATCAATAGTCATAGAGAACATGCACAATCCCATTCTAAAATCCCCAAACCGTAATTCTGTAGAAAAAGTCACGCTAAGCATCACCATTGTTATATACAGCACACAACACATATAAGGAAAGACAGAAAAGGCCATTGATTCCAATACCGGTTTGTTGTGTTTTAATGCCTTTTATTTTAGACTATAATCAACCTTAGTTTAGATCAATACAGTATATCCCTTCCTTTAAGGGGATATTTTATGGACAAATGGTATCCTACCTCTGTGTGCTAATAGACAATTTTTACTGACCTGCTGGCTGTAAGAGTTACTACTGTACGTACAGAGCCGTTGTTGTAGCTGAGTGGTTAAGGTGATGGACTAGAAATCCCCTGGGGTCTCCCCGCGCAGGTTTGAATCCTACTGACTACGGTGTCCTCCTCACGTCGTTGTGTGCTGGCACAAAAGATTTCAGATTTCATTCTCATGTTCTTTTGTAATAATTAAATCCAATTTTTTACTGTGTTGCCTGTACATTTCAATTATTTTAATGGGGTATGTGTTAGCATGAGTGTCTTTTTGGAACAGATTTTAGCACTGCCTCATTGAAAATTCAGTTAATGCAGTGAAAAACCATGTACAGCACAGATATTCTCTCTGCTTGTGGACAGACAGTGAAAGCACTACTAATTTACATGTTCTATTTCCAGAGGACCAAGACCTGGAGGACTTTCTGCTTGACCTTGAGGAGGACCCAAAAGCTCAACATTCAGTCCAGTGTTCTCCAGCCCCAGGTGAGTGGATCTCTCTATAGATAGAAAACTGGAGAGAACAGGGGACAAACAAATTTGAATGTTCTTTATTACCATGTGTCCATAGAATCGCAAAAGCACAAACAGAAGTTAAAGTACTTTTGTTTAATTGCATAACATGGTCCCTCCTTGCTTGCTGAGATTTAAAGACATCTGTGTATCGCCATGTTTAGTGGATGGTCCTCATCTTGTTCAGTAAAACAATCAAGCAGGCATTCAATGTTCCTCCTCACAAATTATTTCACATTCCACTTTAATTTGGAACATGTTTCAATTTTTTTATTACAATGTGAATTTATATTTTTCTAAAACAAGGAGGAAAGAGGTAGCAGATGGAAAGGAGGAAAACTACAGCAAAACTTGACATTTTGTTTGCTTTATAAGATTGGAAAACGTCTGCCTTCAAAAGAGGTTCTGAGAACAAACATGGTAAAAGATTTTATTGTTTCGTTCTAGGACCCTTTCGGCCTTGTGATCATCTGTTCGGGAGCTGGCTCATTCGTAGTGGCGTTTGGATTATAGTGGTGTTGTCTCTTGTCTGTAATGGACTGGTAGCAGTCATTATATTCTTCTCACCGACCTATGTGTCACCAGCCAAGCATCTGATAGGACTCCTGGCTGTGGTCAATAGCCTAATGGGACTTTCCAGTGGCATCCTTGCAGTGGTTGATGCCTTGACATTTGGCAGATTCGCCAAATACGGGGCATGGTGGGAGAGTGGCATAGGCTGCAAGATTACAGGTTTCATGTCAGTCTTTGCCTCCGAGACATGTATCTTCCTGCTGACCACTGCCGCCCTGGAGCGGGGCGTGTCCATCAAGTGTTCCAAAAGAGTAGAGATAAAGTCCTCCACCAATAACGTCAGGATTGTGTCTGCCTTCTGCTTTGTCCTGGCACTGGCCATTACTGTCCTGCCTCTCCTGCACGTGGGTGAGTATGGCATCTCCTCTCTGTGTCTTCCCCTGCCCTTTGGAGAACCGTCCAGCCTAGGGTTCATGGTGGCCTTAGTGCTGCTGAACTCCCTGTGCTTTTTCGTAATGACCGTCACCTACACTAGACTGTACTGCAACCTGGAGAAGGGAGAACTGGACAACTTCTGGGACTGCTCCATGATTAAACATGTTGCCTGGCTTCTTTTTACCAACTGCATACTCTATTTCCCCGTGGCCTTCCTCTCCTTCTCCTCCTTGCTCAACCTGTCCTTCATCAGCCCAGAAGTGATCAAGTCCATTCTCCTGGTCATCGTCCCACTGCCCGCTTGCTTGAATCCCCTCCTCTACATGCTCTTTAACCCGCATTTTAAAGAAGATCTCAGCCTCCTTTTGAAGAAGACACGATTGTTAAAGAGGTCCAAGCAGGCCAGCTTGGTTTCCCTGAACTCTGAGGATGCTGAGAAACAATCATGTGACTCTACTCAAGCTCTGGTCACCTTCATTAGCTCTGAGAAGCCGGGCAACATATCGGAGAGCAAGTCAATTTCGCCTTCTCACCAGAAAGTTGAAGGTTACCACTCACAGTCTGTGACATTCGTTCCATGCCATTAGGAACAAACAGGAAATGGACTGCATTCTTGGATCATAGACTCCTTGTAGAACCATACAAGACTCAAAGCAGTCTTTATGTACAGTTAGCACACAATGTCACTAGATTAAAAACAGATACTTTTTCTTTATTTGCAGCTGCTCAAGGAAAGTGACACATTTTCTCGGCACATACATCAGCATTAATTAGACCATTGCTTGTTCAGTCAACAGTATGACAAGTAGAAAAGGTTGGGACCAGAGTTATATTTCCTGATATAAATATGCAGTGCATTCCAGAGCACTGGCATTTTTCTGTTTTTTTGACAGATGTCCAGTGCACCTAATGTATCATTATGCCATGTTGTATGATTTATAGCTGAAATGATAATATGATCATATGAGTTCAGAATGAATTAAAAATTAATGTAACTCCCTGGGATGCTAATATACTGCAAAGCTTTGTTATTTCTAGACCTCAAATATTGTGGAATACAGTCTTATGTCTAAAGTTGTTTTTCTTGATCGATGCAAAAGTGAAAACAACCCTCCTGAATGGCATGTTTAAATTTAAACTCACAATGAAAACAGACAGTGTTTTGATATTCATGAAAAGTTAATCTAGTCATTACAATAAATCACGAACATCATATACATTTATTTATTATTGGCTTCCTCAAGCATTTCATGATTTGAAAAAAACTTTTTGCATGGAACCTGATTTATTTATAAGGTGACTCCAGAATTCAGGGTATTTCAGTGAGATAACTACAGTGTATATTACTTCTGTATGCCATTATGATGGTTAGCAAAGACAGGACCGCTTTACATCGTATTATTTAATAATGGTAAATATATATCAGTATTACAGTACTGTTCAATGTCTTGAAACACCATATACAGAGAGGCTGAGTGAGATGAAAATATCATACTTCACTGCAGTCCTTAGATTCACTAATATCTTTGCATCCTGACCAATTAGATCCACTTTAGAATTTACAGTCCAATTTGCAATCCCTTCATAAGGAAAGATTCTGGCTATCTTTGAAGAAGTGTTTGTTGCCTCATATATCAGCATATTAAGACAAGTTAAATATGGTGGGGTTTTTTTTAACGTGCCTTATTTTTTGTAGTTATTTTCCTATTTTTCTTGACCCTTTAAAAAAAAACGCCTAACAAAGGCTTTTTTAAGAGCTAAAATAAAAATCTGGAAGAACAAATAGATTCCCCAGAACAGATTCACATATTTGGGAGTAACTACTATATTTTTTCAGACTGTCTGAAAGCTGGGATCCTACCCAGCTGCTGGGAATAGCACAGGCAGTGTCCAGGAACTAAAGCTCATCAGCCATCATATCAAATAATCTTTTTAAAAGCCATTTGGCTTTGTGTAACTAATTCTCATCCAGTCATTTTTTGAAAGAACAGAGGGTATTGTCTTCAACAGCATGGCTGAGTAGCTTGTTTCATAATGTATGTTAATCCTTTTTCATTATTGGTAGATTTCAAAATCACTTTGTGACAAACAGAGTGGTCTCCTTTTCATTGGCTACTGTTGAGAGAGAGCAACAAAGAGTGGCCACCCCATGATGTCACATCTTGGTGGAGGATGTAGGTACTACCTTCGTGATGTCACATGTGATGTCACATCTTGGTGGAGGATGTAGGCACTACCTTCGTGACATGTGATGTCACATCTTGGTGGAGGATGTAGGCACTACCCCCGTGATGTCACATGTGATGTCACATATTGGTGGAGGATGTGGACACAATAAACAACCCTGGTCTCTCACTACAATAGACTGCCACCACTTTAAATATTTTGGCTCATCTGACTACTGCACACAGATAGGCTCCAATTGCTCACAGACACAGTCCCCTCTGGGACTGCCATTCTTCCCGGTCCCTTTTAATGCTCCCAGTTCCTTCTGGGAGTGTTGCTCACTCTCTGCCCCTTATCGGGATTTATCTGCCAAAACTAGTGTGCCTTCTCTCATGCACTTGTAAGGCAGACACAATCTGCTAGCAGGGCCCACACCAGCAGGGCCTCACACCCCTGCTGTCCTGCTTCAGCCCTGCTCTCTTACAGCCCGAGCCTCTGCTTACAGGAGACCCGTCCTTTCTTTTGTCTGCAGCTAACACAAGACTAAAGGTCTTGTCAGCGTTCCCACAACTGAGACTCATTAGTTCTTAAACTCTGCTCAGTTGTGTTTACCGACGTAACACATTGCTCTCTGTTGAGAGCTACGCCTCCCCATTGAACACAGCCCGTATCTCCACACTGCCGATCACTGAACCAACCTTACTAATATTTCGTCTCATTCCTCTACTGATGGCATCACTGCTTTTCACTGCCACAGACATGCACAGAAGACACTTGGCAAAATATGAACCAATAATACTGACAACTATTTACAAGTCCTTTTGAAAGCTTCGGGGACTCATAACCATTACAAAATTCTGTAGTGGTCTATACTCAGGCAACATTTAAACCTTCCATAATTTCTCCAGCTTTCCTAGAATAGGGAGGGTAAATCTGGGTGTCATTACACTGCCAGCCAACAGTATAGTATAAAGAGACACTTTATCAATTCAGCGATGCAAACATATTAGTTTGCAAACATACATGTAATAAACAATTACAAATTTATAATTGCAATAAAGAAAAGTAAATAATATGGTTCCCCTGTACTTTACAAACATTGTGTTTCCAAACGTTTGAATGGTAGTGTGTATATATGGATATATACAGTATGTGTACTGTGACAATCTCATTTTCCTACAGTATATAGGCTATGCCAGTAATCTATGGAATTGTTTTCTTTCTATCTGTAGATTGTATATTGTCAGTTGATGTGTTTTGTATATGCTTGTTCTGAAGTACCCAATCTTCATTGACCTCCATATTGTTCTCTTATTGTCAAGTCCTGAATACTGTGGTTTCAAATGCTTACGCCAATGTTGATAGTACAACACTTTAATCTCTTAAATTGCTGGAATTCAGTTTTGTTTCTGTTTCTCTATTGCTGAATGTGATTGTGTTCTTATGAAAATGCTTTGTTTTTGGTGTGTATTTTCTTGAATATCAAAATTTGAAATTAGTAGAAACATGAAACTTAAATGATCAGTCTAACAAATGTTTATTTAAGGAACTCAATTTTTGAGAATCATAATTTGATAGGTATTATTCTGGACTTTGATGAAATATCTCTGAGCTGCAAAGAACTTAAAGAACTTCACGCTGTTTTTCTTTTATTAATGACAGCACATCTCTTCTCCACTTGAGATTTAATTAATTTGAGTTGTTAAAAGTCTAACATCAATCACAATGGAATAGGCTTATTTTCCTTAATTCTCTTTGGCTTTTAATTCTTCTCTTCACTTGTGAGGGCACATGGTAGCAGCCAAGGGAAGTTCTTAAATGTGAAATAATTTCCTTAAGTGACATGTCCAACAAAGTTAAAAAACAGTTACAAAATAAAATTCACCCTTAATTGTATGTATTTTTCCAGAATGCAGACAAAGACAAAAAGATAAAGGTTATGTTCTGCTTATGTGTGATCATTTAACAGTAAATATATCCAAGCTATTCATTTGAAAAAAGTACAACTGACTTCAAATGTAGAACACACAATAACATAAAAAAACGAAGTGACCTCTAGATGTTTCATTTACCCAGATATGCAAAATATTAATATAGAACACAACATACCTTTCAGTTACTTGATAACACAGATTTCTAGGGACAAAATTGACTGGATATCGATCTAAATTAGAACGACAATTCGAGGATAGTTACATCAAATTTTATGAGCTACCCCTGCCTTCGCAACTGTTTGTCACAAAATATTTTACAGAACTATTACACAGTTGACAACTTTTTACAGCAATCATTGACCACGTAGGCACACAGAGGAAAACTGACCCCTCCAGTGGGAGAAATAAATACAGTAACTGGGGGTCTCAGGCTCAATGGTTGATCCTCCTCCAGTTAATGTGTTTGTGGTACATTATTTTTGACAGAATATAGACAATCTCTGCAATGTCAAGGTTTGGTATCTGGCTGTAATCAGATTAAGGAATCTTGATAGTGGTCTCAATGTTAAACAGTCACTCTTCTTTGTACTTTGTCTGCAGCCAAGAAGATAAACATTAATTCATTTTAATAACTAGTGTAGACATCATGTAAGGGTGGGCATTACACAAAAAACTGTTTTTTAGCAATTGTCAAAATATATTTTAAAACATTACTGTTTCCCAAGATTTGAGTTTCATGGTTCTAACCTAACGGGGCATTTTTTTTTTCAGATGAATTAAAGTTAGTGGGGTATATGACTTCACAGCTGGGACATTCCAATTAGATAAAAAAAATCTAATGTTGTTTTTTTTTATATTTGCTGTAACACATCTAAGCAATACCTTTTTATACATTTTAACAGTGGTTACTTAGAAGTTTATGTTTCCAAGATTCAGGATTTTCCATTCAAAGGAGACCCACAGGAGTTACACTGCCTTTAGGAATTCCACATTTTTAAATGCAGATGACATCCAAAATAGACTTCCTATGTTATGTTATGTTCCTAAGCCGAGGTGTGTCTAATTATTAAAACCAGAGATAAATATTCTGTCTCAAACAGCTTTGCAAAGACAACTTCATATTCCACCCTGCTGACCTTGTAAACATTCATATTAATTTCACTGCCTTGCAGAAACAGACTTTCCCTTTTTTGATTCATTAAATGTAGCAACCAGGCTGTAAATCAGTGTGTCAGCAGTTCGAAACACTGAATAACAGTATCTGTTACAGAACACACAAACTTTTGCTATGGCTAGGAATAGCCTGTAAATGTAAGGTGTTTATTTTTAATTGCTCATTAGCGAACTTTATTACCTTCATAGGTCAACCAGTTTCACACACAAAAAAGCTGTCTCTGTTTGATACATGTGTTTTGACTTTTAATTGTTAAGCAGTTTCTCAGTTTGGATGAAGAGCTATTTTTGTATGATCTAGAGTTCTTTAAGAAAATAAGGTGTATAAATATAGAGTTGTATTTATGACTAAAAAATTATATGTAAAGAAGGGGACTGGAGTGGAATTTTAGCCTTGGGTGTTCTAAGGATGGTGGGATTTCCCTCACTAGTCTCTCCAATATAAGCACCAGCGTTGTTTGTAAATACTATGTATAAATTCTTAGTAGATGTAAATAGAATGCATATTGGCTTTTTTATTGGAGTGTTAAATATATGTAATTTGTAATAAACAGTTTACCAAAAGGATTAAATCATTTGCTTTCTTCTTTTTTTAGTGGTGTATATATGAAATATATTATTACAGAAAACAGCAGGTCTACATGCAGAACATTTGTGTAGAAAACAGGGACTATTTTTTTCTTCAAAACAAAAGACATTTTAGAATCATAGAGCCACATGGGATGGTGATATGGGCGGCTGCCTCACAGCTTTTGAGTACACGGTTTTCAAACTGGGGCATCTTTGGGCAAAGTTCGCATGTTCTTCCTGGGTCTCTATGGGTTTTTTCCAGGTGCTCTGGTTTGCTCTTACCTCCCAGTCACATGCTAACTAGATTAATCAGCCATTCTGACGTGCCTGTGCGTGCCTCACATGTGTACGAGTTGCCTCCAGTCCTACCATACTCACATGAGGCTTCAGGCTGTAACTACCCTCACCAGGCCTAAGCGACTTTCTGGCAATCAGTGAATGGACAAAGTCACAGACCAAGAGGTGGTGCTCTGTTCTTGCTGGACGCCAACAGGCGTGCAGTGACATCAGAGACGTGCCTCTCCTCCAGTCCTTTATCACTCTCCTGTCAGGTGCTATGGAGCTTGTTAAGTGATGAACGGATCTATCGGTGGGCAAGTCAGAGGAGCAAGTCTGTATGTCACATTTTGTTGGGAGCTTTCAGTGCTGGAAAGGTCCTTAGCAATGAACGATTCCACTTTGGGTGGATTAATAATAAAAAAAAACTAATGGTGCGTCGAGCTATAAAAATAAAGTCAGAGCTGAATAAGGAAATATCAGGCCCACCTTGACAACAGTCAAAGAGGAGATGGTCAGGTATTTGGAAAAAGAGAGCTTAGCCATCCCTTTAATGTTCTTAGAAGAAGCAGCTATTCCAATGGTTCACTGTACAGTTCAAGACATGGTGCATCTACATTTCCAGAAAAGCATGTCAGAACTTCACATCTTGTGTAACCCAGATTAGAAGGAATCGGTTGCAGCAGTTGCAAGTCATGAAAAAGAGCTATGGCATCAAGCCAAATAATTATGTGCAGTATGTTACAAACCTAACTTACTTACTGACTTAGGTGGAAATTAAACAAGTACAAGTTTCAAGACAAAATACAGGAGGCAAACAGAAAGAACTGTAAATCAATACTGGAGATGATGGGAACCCTTTACAAACAGTGTTATCATGTTCTTTGATTTCTACATTGCCAGTAACTCATAATGTATAGATTTAAATATAGCATACTGTATCTTAAATATCCTCTTGTCATACTTTTCAGTTCATACATCACAATGTGGCTCTGTTCTGAGATTTATTTATTTTTAAAGACATGTTTCACAAAGGTCAAGACATAGATATCCATTTTAATTTGATCATCCTTAATTAAATGTTAAGCAGCTGTAAAATATCAACAGGGTGTGGGACCTCTGGTTATGTACTTTACATTTCAATTCTTTACAGCTTTCTCTTTCTTAGAAGACTAAATGAACACATTAATTGATGTTCGAACACAGAAATCCCCGAGGGAAATATTAAAGGGAATGATGACAAAAGGAAATCACTGACGTGTTTTTTAGGTCAACTCCAGCTTAGCATTTATACTATTTTTCATATTATAATAAATATATTTCTTAGTCAATGAATGAGTCATATGTTAATCATACGTGACTCCACTTAGCTTTGAACATGTTGATGTTATTTGAAATATGAACTTAGATTAAATATTGCTCTATTAGCCTGTTAAAGGCTGACTATTCTAAACTCCCCCATAGGAAGATTCACCAATCAACACCCAAATCTAAGTTCAACTCCAGCTGGAGACTAGAAAATAATTATTTTCAAAGTCAGCAGATGTCATCAGAATCCTTTTCCATTTAGAAATATAGATTTAAGTTAGAAGAACTACTGTATATTGTATATAATAATCAATATGCTAACAAAATCTATACTTTGTACTACTTTTTATTTCCTATAACAACCATGTAGCTCAGGGAATAAGGAAAAAATACATCACTTTTACCCCAGTGAATGACATTCAAGGTACTTTTTGGAATGGTCTATAACAAAATATCAAAGATTTTGTAAGGTTATGGAAATTATTAAAACTAGATTAGATGGCAAAATGGTTTTGGAGGCTAGTCATCACTAAAAAAAGGTCTAAGAAAAGATGATGATGTGGTACATTATAGAATTTCTAAAGTCTGCTGAATAAAGGGTCAGATTCTTACTAAAACTTAGTTTAACCAGTGAACAAGAAGAGAAAACTATAAGGAAGTGCATTTAAAAAAAGAGAAAACATTTATGTTATGTAAAACTTGCATAGAGGGTTGCTGGGAAGATGTAACAAGCTACCCAGTCATGTTTTGGAATTTAATACCCTTGCTGCATGAGATCATTGGATTAATTAGCTACAAGAAAGAGTGGTCAAATAGCTTCCTCCCATTTGTAAACGTTTATGTTCTTATTATCCACTAATTAAATTAAACCTAATATTACACCCTACCAGTTCTTTATCAATTGACTGTCTTTCCACCATACCCATAGATATCTGTGTCAGCAGCCCCTGTTTAAAACATGAAAAGCCTGTCTACACATGCTGCACAAAGCCAGGCTAGAAGAAGACACTTTGTTATTGCATTTCCCTATCTATTATAATAGACAACTATTAGGAAAAATAATTGAAATTAAAAAACCTACAACACCCTGGTTGCACAAGATGTTTTGTCAGCTCCTTGCAGACCACATCTATCCCAGCAGGATGCAACCACAAAAGTTTCAAGGAAATCCTACAGGAACAGCTGATTTTTATTGGGGGGTTAATCAGAATCACTTACATTGGTGGCAGGTGTATGCTACTTACCCTTGGACATGATTTTGAATGTGATTGGTTAACTCTAAATACAGCTACAGCCCCCATTATAAAAGGTGTGCACACTTATGCAACGAGGGTGTTGTAGGTTTTTTAATTTCAATTTTTTTTCCCAATAATTATCTTTTTGTTTTACTCTTGAATTTGGTTGGATGCAAGGTCACATTAAAGATGGAAAAATGTCTGACACGATTTATCTTGATTTCTGGCTTTACATCACAAAAACCTGCAATTTCAATCATTTTTATAGCCACTAAATTTCTGAGCTGCATTTCTATATAGCTGCACCCTCTCTTTTTCAGCATGTCCTTTCCGATGAAGTACAGCTTTCTTGAAATGTTTCTGTTGTTTTATTGCGATGTTGCATATGCCACAATCACACTGCCAGTTGGGTGTTGTCATCACTGGAAAGACTTTGATCTCAGAGGCACCAAGGAGGCACAAATCGGATCGAACAAGATCCAGACTGTATGGACAAGCGTGTGTTCCGTTTTATTAACACAGTTGTTCAACCAAACCAAGAAATATTAGAATCTCTCTTTATGCAGCCAGTATAATAGCCCTTTATTGTAAGACCCCACAGCCATCATCGATGGCCAACGTGAAACAGCTACTATGTGGAAGGCAAGCCCCAGACATTATTCTGAAAAACTTACGATGTATTTTACAGGGTGCCACAACAGACCCTGTGATGGCAACAACATGCAGTACTTAGGCTGCTACTCACTACTGCCATCCCTTTGCTGAATATAATTCCAAAACATGTCTAATGCATTTACGATTGTTTTGGTATTTTAATTGACAAGCCCTGAGTTATAAATAAACTTGGGAATAAAGCCCAAGTCCAGTTAAGTCCTGCTTAACAAGTATGAGGAATATGTCATGCATTTGGAATGTGTATCATAAAACATCATCTTAATATTTTACAAAACTATAATACAGCATTGACGTAACATGGACTATAATTTGGGGAATACAAAAAAAACGTAGTATTGTTGTATTAAAGGCATGATATAATATATGTTAAGTATTCTTTAAAAATATGGCTTGAGTTTTGTGTGTTGGCTAATGAGCAACAGGGGAAATTGTGTTTGGTTTGATGTTGGCTTGGTTTCTCAGGTGATTCATGACCTTGGGTATGCAGATTTAATTAAAACAATCATAATTATGTTGGAAATTATATTTTGGAACACATACCACACAGAGGACAGTAAGCAATGTTAAGCATTGTTTCTGGGGTAAAAAAAAACATTTGGTGTTTTGCTTGAAGGCTGCAAGACATTTCTAATACTGGAATTAATTTCTGAAATAAAGGATTTTGAGATGAAAGCAGGATAAAACTACCAAGCGCAGCAGAGAGGATGTGAATAAAACACACTGCATCCTGCATACGTTTCCATAAAGTGTGTATTCAGTATGAAATGACTTGAATTACAGAACGTCATGGAAATACAGTATGTACAACTTATTATATTTAAACAAGTTCAATATCCAACATAAAACTGACAGAAATATTTGTCACGTAATTTCTAAAATCTCCCACATCTGTTTTAATCAGTTAATTCGGAAGATTCACGAAGGCGTGTTTATTCAAGGTACTGTAAATTGTATAATTGGTATATTTTCTCAGCTAATTTCAATGTAAACATGTAGAAAACAAAATAATTGTTTCAGTCTGCTGTAAGAAAATGATAAGCATATTGCTTTAGCTTATCATTGGCAAAAAGAAGAAAAAAACAAGAGGAGGTGATCCCAGCTGACATAGCTGACAACGGGAAGATAACAATTAAAGTGTGCACACCTCTTAACCAACAAGCCAAAACAACCCTTTTAAATTGTACCAGCTGCTCTTGTAAGAACATTCATGCAAATTAACCAGCAAAGTAAATATACTGGCTTCATTTACAAAGTATCCGTCATTAGTCATCTCAGTTCTTCTGGGGCTATAGTTATTAATAGTTGGCTTTATAATATACAATTCATCTGGGTTCAGGCCAGTACCGCAGGAAACCAGAACAAAAGGATGATTCTCTGGAATGTCCAGAAAACCCCCCACAGAGTAAAAATGGAGACCGACTCAATAACTGTGGTTTAAAATTATATCTCTTACATTAATCAACAGCACACATGCTCAATAGCTTGCAATTAGTCTATTGCTGAAGCACGAAATAAACAGACATCTATCAGGAACTATATGAGTGATGTGTTTAGTAAACAGGGCTTTTTTTCCACAGTGGATGGGAATGCATGTGTTTAACTGGGAGTTCAGGTTCAGATAAACGTTGTGGTTCAATTGAAGCTAAAACAGCAATGAAACAAAACAAATCAATTGCAATTTTCCATTTGATTGTGGGGGGAGGGGTGGAAAAGAGTGCTGGATTTTATGTTTTTTTTTATTTTTGTTCTTTTGGATTAAGTAGCATTACAATAAGTAACTCACCTCTTTCTCGTATTATGCTCTGAAACTAAAGGCCTGAAATGACATAATCATCTTTGTATTCTTCTTTGACATTTTGACGTTCTATTACCTATACCTTCCAGAACTATTGTGCAATAATTACTTCCTGTCATTGTGAATGCAATGTCTCAAGTTACTTCTAAGTAGGAAGTATATAATTACTGGTTGGGGAAAGTAGAACAATGATTGGGTTCAGGGCATTTTCCCTTTGTGTGGTCGTATGAAGCCCTAAATGCATAAACATGTCAAATATTCTTTGTTTTTGTTGTTATTCTTTGTATTGATTGGAAGAAAGCACACACAGTTTTTCAGATGTGAGTGAGAATACAAAGTCTGTTTTAGCGGCTCAAATTTCCAGGCTTCCAGGAAAGTTTTTGGAAGAAATATTAGTATATTTTGAAAAGAGCAATCAATGATTAGCACGAAAAATCAAATCAAAGACATGCTTCAGAAAAGCGATGATGTGCTTTAGGCAGTATTACATTTATTGTATGTAAAGAGTCCTGTGATCAATATGGACTTTCTAAGAGCAGCGTCAGTGCCACGGCCTGCTCCAATATTTATTCAGATAAAAGTTTGTCTCTCAGCCCATTCCCACATCGACAAGCAATAAATCTGCATTACAACTATTGGTAGTTTAATATGGAGAATGTAATGAATGTCAGAGTTGTGTGGGCAGCTTTAATTCACCACAGCTCTGCTCTGCTACAGCCCCTGTGATTCTGTGGTTTTGCCCTCTCTGTGAAGTGTGGTAATTTGACTTTTTTTGAAAAACCAAAAGTGGTCAGATCAACAGTTCAGATTTACAGCCAAAATGTCAGACTGGTATGTGACAGATAGAACACCAGCGGCTCTAAGGTAGAAGTGTCATGTATACTGTAGCACATTGCTAGCACAGGCACAGAAACAGCACAACACAGTGGTATTTGTGTTGTGCAATTACTGTACACAAGCAACTTTTCAAAGTTTTCAAATTGTAACAAAAGACATGTTAACAGAAAAATAAAAATTGCAGAAAAAGCCTTATAACTCACATGGTTTATGGTTTTATAACATGTAGAGACAGCTTCTGTGGCAGTAGTTGTCAGATGCCCAGTTTGTGAGTACTAATTCCAATCTCCGCCTGGCATTTAATTTCATTGATAACATAAATATGATATATAAAACCAGAAAACAAGACGTTGCGCATTGTACATTTAAATCCTACATGAAATACCTTAATTTCACAATCCTGAGGCAACAGCTAGTGTCCAAGTGTTATGGAATCCAAGTTACATACAGTGGATTTTGCATGAAGTGTGTTAAAGACTTTTATTGTATCTCCAGGAACTCTACATAGATTCCTCATTTGATGTAATAAAACAGCCGTCTGGATTCAGTTATTCTCTACATTCCTCTTTCTGATTGTTTTCCTGTCCTTTTTATCCTCCTATTGTAGTTTGCCCACTGAGCCAGCTTTGGCATGAACAAAAAAATGTGATTATTAGGAAAATGCAATTTCCAGACTACAGTACAGTAACATATTACTGGGGATAAATTTGGCTCTAGAACAGATGTAGACAAGACAAAAGAAAGGAGTCCCCCCCCTTCCACTCCACACTGATTTAAACACAGTATCGTTGGCTGTAACGTATTACTTTTGAACTTCAATCTGAGAAGTAAAATCAGAATTACTCCTTTTAAACCACAACCCAGACATCTCTAGTTTGAGTCTGGGTCATGTCACTGGTCTGCTGTGCAGCTGTGATCATGATTGACCAAAGTTTGCCCGTTGTGTAGCTGCCAGCTGGAAAGTAATTTCTTGACTTTCAGTGAGAAGACAACTCTACATATTGACTTATAGAAACAACAATGGTTTCCAATTGGCACTATCTCTACCGTAAGGCACTGTAGAGTACTTAGAGAGAGTGTCAAAAGATGAATGGCAATGACAGGTGGGTATGTCAAACAATAGGTGACTCCTAATGGGGAGGTAATATAGGTAGGTAGGTTGCATTAGAGTCATAAAGGCTCATCTGGCCAGATCTTATCCTGGATTCCATGGTATTCAGTAAACAGAGACCAGAACATTCCCCCTCTGGAAGCCAGTCCATCGCAGGACCTATTCCTAGCAACACTGGTTCTCATTTATCCAGCTGGGTGAACTGGATAAGGTACCACCTTGTGGTAGTGCACAACAGTAGTATCTACAGCAGGGACTCGAACCAAATGCCCATTAATAACATGTCCAGAGACTTATCAACCAAACTACACTGCCCCCAGGAGGGTACAAATTAAAAAATATTAAGCAATTCCAAATATTACGAGACTAAATTTCCATCAGTTTCAATCGCTGTCTTATAAATGGGATTACTTATTTATGAATAGATTATAGTTACCATCTGACTACTTAGTGTGTAAGTAACCACTCAACCAGAGGATAATCCATAATAGGTGTCATTCCTTTTGTTTTGGTGTTATTTCTTCCTTTCAGATCGCAGTATTATTTCAAAGCAAAAAAAAAAACTCCTCTTTCAAGCCTATCAGGGAGGTGCCAGAGCTCTTATATTTAAGGTGCATTATCTGCCATCGCTTCAGCCCCAGGGGCCATTAACTGGCTGGGTAACTGTGTATTACACCTTCTCACCTGCATGTCTTTCTCAGTTGCATCCTGACACAAAACATTCAGTTCACATTTCAGAGGAAAATCTCTCATAGAGAGGAAACCCCTGAGGTCATGAAAACAAAGCAATTTTTCACTATCACACTGCAATGGAGCTAAAATGTCTTTTGACATCATTGCAAACAGGGCATGTGAGGCCAGGTGACTCAGTGCTTGAATGCTCATTGTTATCAAAGGAAAACAAAAGAGAAAACTCAAAAGAAAAACATACTTGAAACTGCTGGGAGCAGAGGGAAAGCTTTGTATGGGGTACATTTTGCAGGGTAGTAGATCATACAGTTTCCTGTCCCTAAGAAAAAGCTTGTTTCGAAGCTTCAGCCTGAACCCCAGACTACATATATGAGGGCTCTGAAGATTTTGGCAATATGCTCCTCTTACAGCAAAATTTATATTTCTCAGCCTTTTCCATTCTATAGCACATTTAATGTTCATAAATATTGTTATGGTTATTGGAAGTGGCTATTGAAGTGTCTTCAGAATCTAGAAACAATGGCCTAGTGTTGCCTAGTTTCAACATTCAAAGTTCTTGGGAGCTTCAGGGAGCAAGAAAAGAACTAAGATGTTTACTACTCTGTGCTGGGTGTGAGACAGATTAAAGGATCTGTCTGGTTTACCATGGTAAACTACATTCTGAATGGTTAAGAGTCATCTATAGCTTGGAAACAGAGGATAAACACAGACAGGTAGGCAGTCAGAAGGACATGAGAGAGAAGGAGCAGCGAGAGACAGGAGCACAAGAGAACAGAAGTGACAGTAAAGCTGGGAGATCCTTGTTCCAGTCAGCCTTCAAGACCAAATTCGAGTACCTAGACTTTGTTAAGAGAGCTTGCCATTCTGCCATTCTGTTGTTTTCCCAGTCTGGTCCCATGTGTATAAACATTGGTTACACCACAAAACTAATATATTGTAACGAATATGCCAGAGACCCGAGTTCACACCCATGCAGTGGAAAGACTAAATGGGGCGGGGAGCGGCGAGGGCACAAGCCCTAGAACCTGATGTGTTACAATATAAACAATATATGATTTATTCTTTATTGTTCTACAATATTACATTAGTTAATATACGAAAGCACACCGGGTGAGAAAAGCTGGTCACATGAAATGGTTCATTAAGCAGTGGCATAAGGATTGGAGAACATCAAGAGCAAACATACTGATCATTAAAACAAACCACTTAAAACTGCAATTCACAAATTACTAATAAAAAATGAATTCTTTGCTGAGTCTGGTACTCTAACGCTGTATTGAACAATCATGGCACACTGTAGGTAAACTCACTGATTTCGTTTATTAACATTGGTCATCAACACAGTTAGTGTTCGATACAGGCTGGTAGCATGTGCGCCCACTGTGGGAAGAAATACAAGCTGCACATCTGCAACGCCTGCTTTGCATCAGTGTGTGGATGCTGTTTTGTGGAATTGTGAGCCTGGATAGGCATGTGCCTGCTCACGGGTCTCTGATCCCTTGATGTCATATATCCTGCCTAGTTCACCGCACAGATGTTCACAGGAACACAAGTATAAGGATTAAGGCATCCATCCATTGACCTGACCATCGATATTATTAATTGCTCAATAAATTGCATCATAAGGACGCACGTTTTCCTGCTGGAATGTTGTGAGTTCAGGAAGACTACAGGTACAGCAGCGAGTGAGCACGCAGGACTTGACTAATCTAGCATCAGGCAGTTTGATTAATCGCGACAAGTGGAGTTCTGTAGCAAATGTATTCCCCCACCCAGACCGTCACACTTGGCACTCCCCATCGATCTTGGCAACTTGCTAAGACACATGTTCTCCCGTGTCATGTCAGGCTAGTGATTTCTGGCAGTGGACACCCCAGAAAACAAGCGGCAGTGCACTGGCTTAGCCCAGGCTCCAACATGCCAGAGGCAAAAAGGCACTCTTTTCTTGATAATCGAAGAATACTGGTTCTTAGTTCCTTTGTGTTTTTCTTTCTTGATTTTCAGCAGGCCTGGCTTTTAAATTATTAAATCACCCCATCAACTATGCCAAATCAGCTCTCCCTAATGAGTTAACTTAGGGCTTTGTGCAATAGTCAAATATAATTGAGTGCGTCACAGTCATTAATGAGTAATCATTACAATGAAGCCAAAAACATTAAACCAATATCCAAAATCCATGATGTCTCCTAAAACATACATGCATCAACAGTGATATGTTTGTTTTTATGTTGAGCATGCTTATGACCGATAAGCACGGAAAAGAAAAGAAAACAGAATTTTCTGCAATATTGCTTTTCATCACACCCCATATTTTGTGTTGTTTAAATTGTGCCAATAGCAACCTTGGTGCAGTGTAATTCAACCCCGCTAACAATGAAGAACAGTAACATAAGACTGAAAATGACAAAAAAGTCACACATCTGTGAAATTAAGTAAATAAGCCTGCAGCAAAAAAGAACAGAATCACATGAGTCATAAACATTTTCTAGAGATGAAAATGATCATTCACAGAGAGGTGCTTGTGAATCAGACCAATTAGTGATTCCACAGAGTGATAAAGGGATTACTATGCAATGAGTAGGGCTGCTTTAGTATGCTTAGTCAAACAATAGCTTCAAGTAATAGTAAACAAAAGAGAAGGAGTCTCCATTCCTGGTCCAAGAGTTATAGCATCTTTTCAAGATCTGTAATCTGACTAATAAAAGAGAATGTGATCTTTTCTTACCGATATATGGATAACAAGAAGAACCCAGTTTGAAGGCTCCCTAAAACTGGAATTGGAGCCTCCCATTCTGGTTGTTGGGCTCTGTAGTCCTGTAGGTTTTCAGTGCCTTTTTGCAGAAAGCTAATATAGTCAATTAAAGTGTAACTGGACCACTTTACTCTGCTCCACAGATTAAGATGTTAATGATAGAAGAACCTGATTGTGGGGCCCAGTTATCGTTGCTGGGAATCTACACTCAAGGGAAATAACCCAAACAGAATTCTTATTCTTTGGAACACGTTGAGATCTGCAAAAGTTAATGGCAATGGACTATTTCACTTTTTTAGAGGGAAATTCTCCATTTGAAATGAAAAGGCAAAAAAAAACAAAATTCAAATAATAGATTTAACTAATATCTAAATATATATATATTAGTTATATATCATTTTATCCATAACATATAATGTTTACTTTATGCTCTGTATCTTTACTGTAGCAGAATATGCCTGACATACTGATTCTACTTCTTATTGTCCCTGAGAACATTCCATCCCCAACAAGTCTGTGCCTCAAGCTAGAGACATACTGTATACAGTAAAGTCCACACAAAAGTTTAACATTATGAATATGCAGATCATAATCTTATAAAGAACAGACTCGGAGGTACTATTTACAGGACTATTCTGGAAAACAGTGGTTTTTGAGAAACAGTAATGACACCAGAATGTTCTTCTGATGTTTTGAGTTCATTTTGCATGTGATTGTTTTATGAAGATGCAATTTTAATTTAATTTAAATTCCATCTGCAGCCTCAAGTTTTTTTTTATTGAAATTCATTAAACAAGTCAGAATGTTCTTTGCAAAACAAAATAAATAAATAAAACAATTTCTTCATTTCTGAGTTTAGTTTTATAATCTAAAATAAATTACCTTTTGATTGTTTTGTTGTGCTAATGGAAACATGGCACACATAAAGAAATGATTAAATGATATTAAGCTGTTTTATTTAATAAGTTCTTTGTCTGGAAAGAAATGGTTCCACAATAATATTAGCAGGGCATTAATATTATACCAGTCCTGGTCCAGCAGCACTCAAACAGCTCCCACATCCATCCAGCTCTGGACTTGTTCATATAAGGTTTTTCCTTTGCTAACACC
Source organism: Lepisosteus platostomus (assembly GCF_059453375.1). NCBI lineage: Eukaryota > Metazoa > Chordata > Actinopteri > Semionotiformes > Lepisosteidae > Lepisosteus > Lepisosteus platostomus. Next base: position 27,697,230 of record NC_142619.1, on the reverse strand, counting down.
TGTTACATGTTTTGCTACATGTCTTATTTTTCCATAGTATGAGATGTATACAACGTGAATATAAAAAGTTTATTAGAAAATGCTGAGAGCTTGTAAAGTAGAACAGTTCTGATGTGTTTTTGAAATTAGAATGACACTTTTGGTCTTAATTAGGAATGCTCTTTTCAAGGTTTCTAGTGAGGCACTGCTGAACCTTGTTTTACCGACCCTAAAAGCAGCAATTGGCAAAGCTTTACACCACTGACCACATGAACATTCAACATTACCTTAATTAACACACTGATCCCTTATTTACACACTGTTCAGTCCTGATAAATGACTTTGGTGCTCAAGGGGTTGGTTCATGGACCTTTGATTTTTGAAGAATGTTTTCCCGGTCTCAGAGGAGTTCATTTCTGGAAACCGATGGGTCTTGCGACAATTTTTAACAACTCTTACCAGGCCTGTATATGTTTAACAGGTATCAATGATTAAATCTCCTGCATCTTTTAAAACAGCAGTCTCTAAATCTGGTGCTAGAGCTTCAGTGCAGTATAGGGTACCCTGAGCCTCTTGCTTAGAACACCTAGAATTTATTGATCAAGTACATACTTTCTTGAGTTATGGGAACTATGGTCCTGAAGGGCATCGCGATTAGTAAATGACCTTCAAATCTTTTAGATTAAACACCTAACATCTGGTGCGAAGAAAAGCCACAAGACAAAAGAACCCTTGAAGGCCTTTCCTAAACAATCAGATGTTACAGAATTCCATTCTGTTCTCAGGCCCCAGTAGAAATCTGTTCATGCTTCCTAAGTGTTTCTGGAAGTCCATTTGTTGCTCCTTCAGTCTCCTCATGCCGACAAGATGTTTTAACATATTTCTTCAGCTAAGTGCTGGTGATTAAATGTTCTCACTGGTAGGTTCCAAAACATCTTCACCCCTACATGTCCAAAAACCTATCAACTACAGTGATCCCTTCTTGAAAAAGCAATTTCATCTCCTTGCTCTTACCTTCAAACATTTCGTTACATATTCCAGACAAAGCCCGTCCCATATTTGGATAAGAATACTACAATTGTCCCCTGGATGCCAGAATTCAACACTGGTAAGAAAAGAACAGCGAGAGGAGGACAAGGCTAAAATTAAAAGATATTTCACATAACTCCAGTGACTAAGAGGGATTGTACATAAAAAATGTTGCAGCTGAAGTATGGGACTTTCATTTATTCACATTTAAAGGTCTGGTAGAATCATGAGGACTAAAGCTTGATACAGCCAACTTAAGAAATGTTAGTGTTTATTATGAAGCTATTCCTGCCCAATGTTACACTCTTATACTGTACATTCACTCTTTCAACTCAGAAGTATTGTACGCTTTTTTTGTACAACAGCGCTCACATTAATAGTTTGCATTATTTTCGGGGAGACATCAATATGATTTTTGCGGTTTCTCTGCCGCTACCTTTAGTAGCAACTGAATAGCATTTTAACAATGTGAAGAGCAAGCCATAACTAGAAATTAGGATATGGAACCTCCATGTAATATTTTTGCAAAGCTCTTTGCTTAAATTACGATTTTATTGAGGTATTGTATAGCATATTTAAATAGTGAGTTCTGTATTACAGTACGACACTGAACTGGATGAATCAGTCAGAAAATGGATGTTGGAAGTACAGTACCATAATACGTTGTAAGTGCAAACACACTGTATGGAGAGTTTCCAAACTTGCGCAAAGTTCGGTGTACATAAGGTTATGTGGAACATATCCCTAATGTAAGTTGGGCAGTGCCTGTGCGTGTCCAATAAATATTTTATACAAAAGTCTGTCATCATTAGATTGAGAGATACTGGAGAGCTATACATTTTAGATTATATATGTAACTACATAATTAACATCCAGTTAAGGTTTAAAGTTTGAGAGGACTGAAGTTAAAAATGGACAAAACACTTTTAATCCCTAATTGAAACAATTTGAAACAAGATTCCCTGTAAAGCAGGTCAGAGAAGGTGCCCATAATAAAAAGGACTGTTTATAAAATGACTATAGAAAATCAATACTGTTCGCAGTGCAAAAGATTCAATCTTTCACACTGGTGTTTTGACTACTGGATGTTTTCTTTGCATTTTATAGTAGATGTGGAATGTGTGGGAAATGCACATTGAACATTAATTCAAAGAACAGAATGAACAGAACTTTAATATGATTCCATTCTACATAAACACATTGCCTTGTGGTGAATAAAGTAAACAAGTATTGCATACACTTAATGAAAAATAATAGCAAATCTGGAACTGTTTTTTTATTCATCAAATCACTGCTAAGTAAATTGATTTCCTGTTAATTTTTAAAGGAATTTTTCAAACATTTAACTGTGAAAAACAATTAGATGGTTTACAGACCAGAGATGTTTTTAAATTAACTATGCTGGTCTTTGCCCTGTGTGGCACATCTAGTTGTTGTAAAATTAAATTGATTAAATGTCTTCTTGTCATATCCCATACTGCAATTCAACAGTTCCAATGAATTCATTCCCTAGTAATAAGGGAGGGAAAAATAAAAGGCTCAGTTTTGTTTGGCATTTTCTCCTTAATTTCCACAGTTCTTGACATTATTAGTCCAAAGCTTACTAAGCTTTCTTTATGAGGGAACTTAAAATCACTCTGGGCTTTGGTAACAAGTTATAAATAATCACAACCCTGTATGAACCCTTGAAAATTTAGTTCAGTGAAAAGGGCAAAGCAAAGAGGGAAAAAAAGCCAAGACAAATGTTTTCATAATCATATACTGAAAATAGTTTAATATAAACACATTCAAATAGAAATACTACAAAGTAGTATTTTATACAAAACAGTTTAGAGATAATGTTCTTAGACTCCTTAATTATAATTCACAAAACAAAATTGCACATAAAACTTAAAGTCATCCTTGAGTACTGATGCTTTTGAGTGCACGGAATCAAGGTTTCACCGAGCATCTCATAGTGGACTCTTACATTTTCACCAGTCAGCAGTCTGTAGCAGAGTCTCACAAGTGGAAAGGCCACTGTGGGGCCATTAAAATGCCACCCTGGCAGCTACTTCATATGCCAGTCCATTTACCTGCAGATTACGTTGTAAAATAAAACCTGAAATAACCTTTCAAGATTTTCTGAAGAATCGAGACAAAACATCATCAGGAGACATTCTGCCTTCCTAAAAAACATGTAAACATTAACACCACAGAAAGATGTCACAGGCATTAACTTGATCCTCAAGTAAAAAAAAAAAACAACTAAAAAAATGACAGTACGAAAAAAAAAGTAGGAACAAATAAGTTAAAAGAAAAAAAAACATCTGTCATTTTATAGAACCATACTTACGTACATGATGCAAGGAGAGTCTTAAAAGAGGCCCAGAATTTGGACATTCAGGAGTCCATATATCTTCAATGATCGGAATCTGATTTGCAAATGTTCCCTGGTATCAGGAAAGAATACTGTATTGGAGAGAACTGACAACTTGCAAAGTCTGCCTCTCGCAAACTTTTTTTTTTTATTTCTTGGAGAATTATCTCATTTGGCCATTAGGTTTTGGGGATGGAAGACTAACTGTACCAGTTGTTCAGTGATCCTTTCCCTCTGTTCTGTTTGAGCCTAAATTTAAGGGCTCGTCTAGACTCACTCCCATCTCTTGGCACTTGTCAACAAGCTTTCTCAGCTTATCAGTTTTACCTCCTTCTGCAGCTTCGTAAAGGAGCCGCTGCAAAGAGAAAACAAGGAAAGCACCTTGTCAGTAATACAATCCAGCATGAAAACCATTTAGAGAATAGTTCGTAAAAAGAGCAATAAACATGAAGTGAAAAAAAATTACATCTTTCCATAGCGTGGCACAGAGAGGCAGCTTTAGAAGAGCTTGGCGATAAAGGTGGCAAACCTAGAAAACAAAGATGGCAACTTGTTGGTGGCATAAGAAAAAATAATAATAAAGGCATTTGCTGGGACTATACATTGACATGTCAGTGCAATGCTGGGATAACTGAACTCCTTTATAACATGGCTGAAGCAACGCCCCAACACCAACATAAGCAAGCATTTAATTGTTGATATTACATTTGTATTAATAGCATCTGCACTAAAAACTATATTAGGCTATACAATGCACGTGAAAGTCAAAAGATTTGTTTCATTTGATCATCAACAATTGGAACAACACAAAAGGAGGGGTAAAAAGGATCATCGCATTGATTATACATGATCTAGATTAATGACAATATTTATTGATATTATTGAGACGGGCAAGTAATCCCCCACTATTGAACACTAGAGTATTTGAAGATTTAGATTCTAAACATCCAAATAGTCAATTTCAAGAAGGACCATATTTTTAAGTGACTCTCACGACAACGGTAATAGGCAGGAGAGTGGATCCATTTCATTTCTGAGGATTATGTAACAGAGTTAAGGTGAAAGACACTAGTCCTCTTAGAAACTGAGCTGGAAACCCCTTGTATGTATGCTTTCACTGTCACCGTATAAACATTACAAGAAAATTTAACCCCCGAGAACAAACGCACAAAAAACTCTGGAAATCTCAATAAAGAGAACACATGCAAGAAGAGGCTAAAATGGTCTATGAATACTTGTCATAAAAAAGGATACTACAGGTAATTTGAACTCTATTATTTGTCTCTGCCCACTTTCATAAACTTACCTCTGCACGCCCCTTTAGCTCATTCTCAACAGCAATGGCTCTAAGGATACATAAAGGCAAAACAGGATGTCAGCATAAATCAAGCAAGGAGGATATTAGGAAGTTCAGAACAAAAACATCCTTTGTTGAGAAAGATTCTACCGTATCATTACAGTCACATTATACCTTGAGGGAAAAGTTTTCACTATAAAGAGACTTACATTTTCCAGTTTGCAAGACAATTTGGAATGCTAGTGGTCAACATTCTGGCCTGCAGTTTTAGATGCTGAATATTGCCATCACGCCATTCCTGTCGCAGCAACCTAGACAATAACAAAGAGACTAATATTCCAGCCATTACAAAATGATCCTGAAAAACAAGTTATTTCTTTGAAATTTTTCATTCACGTTTGTCTGACAGTCAGGGCAAGAGGCCAATTTACAAAAAAACAAAGCACCGAACAAACGCTCGAAAACACAGCTGAAAAAGGACAATAAGCAGATATAGCCAATAAGCCGAAATGAGATTCAATGATCTGAGACTGGAGAGCCTTCAATCCTCACCACGACATAATGCTTATGTTTTCTGTAGAACAAACATCAAATACCCATATGTGAACTAAAACCATTTCAGATCGCATTCAGCATGGAAAACTGGGATTACTGGTTCAGCTAATCTTGTATGTTTTTGGTACCTTAGTGCCAGCTCAGTATTTGTTGGCATGATGTATCTGAGTCTTTCCAAGGCAGAGGACTGCTGAGACTGAGGAAGGCAGTCCAGATAGAAGGATATAACCTGTGGAATACATGGCAAATCTTTCAGAGGACAAACTGGGCACTTCAAACAAATATATCTAGAACGAAATAGGATTATTTCTCATTTATAACTCGAAGTCTGACAAGCAACTGACATGACAACTGGACCTAACTCAGCAAGACACAGTTAGCTTTTGCTTTCTGAAGATCATAAAGGGAGATATTTAATCTAAGGAGATTACAGTCTATCTGGCAGGATCACCGGCACATGGGACTCCTTAAAACAGTTTCCTGTAACGCAAGGAAATGGGCCACAAAGGCTATTCTTCCTTTAATCGACAGGACCATGAAGGCCAACGCATAGCTGTTTGCACCCAGCCAATAGATTGGCTACTTTTGTATACTTTTCCCCCCTACTGGTAATCTCAGAGCCCAGAGCAGACAGGTTAGTTTTATACATTGGAGGAGCTATATAGAACTATACTTCATTTTCGGCCATGTAAATCTAAGGTAAAGTTGGAAATATTACATGGGAAATGCCAAAAAGAGACAAGATTTCACTTTATGCAATACTGTTGGAATGAAAGCTGACATAGGGCTAAAACCCTACAGTACATCATTTTCATTTACATGCTTTGACCGAGCTTGATTTTGTCTGATTTACATTCCCATGAGAAACCTCAGTATTATGTCTGAATTTCTCCAGTCTATTACCGAGAAATGTTTAAACACATTGCAGATTTCAATAGGTAAAGTACCAAAAAAGATACTGTTTTACAAAAGCTACCTTTTTAATCCAAAACTGAGTAATGTGATCAAAGACAAACTGTCCATTGACAATTTGAAATACTTCACATCTTGTTTACCTTAATACCAAGTGCCACACACGAAGTATTAGGAATTGTTATGTTGTGACCTGAACAACAAATGTGATAATGTGCAGTGATATATTAAAATATTAGAAACCAATTCTGGATGTCCCACTGGGTGGGGAAACTTGTGATACAGTTGTGCAGCTTTTACCGACAGCCCATCCAATCTACAAACTTGTCGGTTTTGAACAATGTGGGTTTCCACAACGACCAGAGGCATTCAGTAGAACACAGACGATTTTACAAGAAAACATCTCTTCAGTCTTTCGCAACACAAAGGGTTTGTAAATTGGAATACTAGCACTTTCCAACTACTGTACTTTTATTTTCTAGAACGTAGAGTATTACACATTTAGGAAAGTAAGTAGTTCTGACCGGCACTCTTGTTTAAAACTTCAAAATGTCTCAACTACCAAACTGCTAAAGGCAACCATGGAAAAGCCACTGAATATTAAAAACGTACATGCTGAACATGTCAATTCAAAGAGCTATTTATTTTCCAACAGGACTTGTGCTGGAAGGTCCAATGTTTGTTCACTGGTATATTTGAGGTGGCTCAAATATGGCAGTCAATGGGAATAGCGATGCATAAAGGCAGCCTAGGGCCAGTTATACGTATGCGTTCATATATATATACACATACATTAAGCCAGCCTTTTTATTCTGAAACTGTTCACACTTGGGAAAAGGTGGCTCTGCAATGGCCCAGGGCCATCCTAAACATAAGTATGAAAGGGGTCTCAATCATACCCAACCCCAGCAAAGCACAGTCAACTGCAAGCCGCTACTTGGGGAATCTTGGTTGCAGCCAGATAATGACATACTTGAAGCCCACATCTGAAACCAACAACATCTGGAACATAGGGCTCAGACTGCACTCCGAATGAGCGCCTTCACTGGTTGAGCCACTCTGGAGCCTTCCAGTAGTTGCTGGTTTTGCTTGGCTTGCTTTGGTAAAACATTACAATCTGTCGTTTCCACAATAAGAGGCACACATTTTCACAATACAAAAGTGCTGTGCATCAGAAGACTGTTTTGATCGAGAGAAACACTGACAAGATGTTTTCCTTCAAGTCATTAAGAGAATACATTGTAGGACACAAAGCTAAAGTATTCTACTACTGGAGAATAATTTAAACACAGGACTTCCCACTTGTAATGCAACGGCTTATCTTCTGTTCGCCATCTGGTCGGCAGATGATGGAAAAGATGCTCTCTGAAGCACAACGAGTTTCTTTACCTTATTGTGGAACTGGAAGTTGGTCCAGTAATCTGCACTGCTGAAAGGAACTGTAAATCTCGTGGGAACCGTCACCAGGCAGCGGTGCACGAGATCTGTAAACATTTTGAAGTCTCGGTTCTTAAATTTGGATCCAATGAGTCTACTACTAGTAAAAAGGAGATAACTGGAAAGAGAACAACACTGTTAGATTTGAATCGGATAAACCACAAATACAGCTTCTGTAAGACTGGAAAGATGCCGTTTCTTTTTCGGCTCAAATAAAGATGTGCAAAACAAAAGAGTTTGACTAATAAGTGAACAGAGAAGGATAATAAGTCATAGCGCATGCTTAAGTGCTTCATTGTTAGCAATGTTCCAGACCCAAGCACAGAGATTCCCTAGTGCTTCCAAATGCCATTCTAAAAGGGTTTAAGGGAGAGCAAGGCAAAATGGGGACACGCCAGTTAATCCCCGAGTACAAGAAAACCTACTATTAACTACTGAGTGGAACATATGCTAAGGATGATTCGGCAGACTAAATATTAATGAAAGGATTATTTACTTACTCCAGCCACAGTCTTTGCACTACATCATGTTGCATTACAGTGCCCAGGGCCCTCTCAAAGGCGTCTACTGCTTCCCCTACATTGGCATGAACAGACTGCCACAAGCTGTTTTAAGAAACATATTTAAAGTTAACCAATGAAAGCATAGGGAAAGCGTGCCAAAAAAAAGGTTTGTATGAATTTTTCAGAGTATGCAGGTGCTAATTAACAACAATGATAGAAGATTAAAATAATCTGCCAATACATATAATTGCAAGACTGCAAAGAGCAATGTTATTTGGTAAGAGATTATTTTACTTACCAATAGATAAGCCACATGAAGGGTATCTGCTTATTGAGCGAATCGCCAACTTCTTGTTTGATACAAGGTGCCCTGAAATTATTCTGCACTGGGATATTGAGGAGATGGCTAAAAAGAAAAAAAAAGTTAAGGCAGTGTGTAATTCTGTCCATTTTTTGATTGATTTTTTAAAAATATTCCTAAAAATACAACTAATGAACTAACAAATTAGGATGGCTTTTAAAGTTATATGATTCTCATTTCTAAATTAAAAATGCATTTTAGCTAATCCTCAAAATGGAAAAAAAATATGATCTTTTCCATACCTATGCAATCTCTTTCTACATTTGGGCCAGTGGTTTGACTATATCTACTCTTGACAAGTGAAACCAACCTGTATAAATCTTTAAATTTCTTTAAAATGTGGACAAATATAAATAATAAATGGGTAACCCACCCCTACAAGGTAGAAGAAGCAAATTAGCAAAGGTACCTGTACAGGTATTCTGCCATGCAAGACAGGTTCAAACTAGGAACCAAACGTTGTCACAATTTTTCCCAAAGCCCTGACGTATGTCCAAAGTTATCTTAAAAGTCAGTCTTATCACTTACTGCCTGCAAGAAGAATCCATAAAACAGCCCACTACCGTGTCATGACCAGCTGGTTATTTTTTGGTGGCAGAGCCACACACAGGCACTTATTTAACAATAATATAAAACAATATAATTTTACTGAGACAAACCAAAAGACCATAAAGAGCACTGACATCCCAAAAGTTAGGAATTTTGCATTAGCCAGCACAGGTAATAACCATCACTGCAAACTCCAGCTCTGAGAATCACAACAATGAGTTTGCATTACTGATTTTCGCATAACATACTCAAGTCTAAAGATGCACATAATTCCAGAAACGTGTAACTAATTGCAAAAATTGGCCTAAATGCCGAATAATGGCTTTTAATAAGGCGAATCTTAAGAAATTTAAAGAGACTGAAAGTGATCTAGACCCCTGCTAAATGAATTCATCGTATAATGTGTACCTCATCATCATTTTAAATACAAGTTATGCATTTAAAAAAATACTTTAAGCTGAGGATTCTATAAAAAAAACTATCAAAGCAATAATTATTCCATATACAGCGCACCAATGTTTGGTCATTTGTGTATAAACAGTAACGGCATCTCAAAACTGTTTGTTTTAGCATGCGAGAAAGCATCCTGTTCGGTTTAACCAAAAGTGACATTAAAATGACTAATACCATTTGCTTAATTATCACCTAACAAGTTAGGAACTATCGCTAAAAAACCATCACGGATAGGAAAAATCAATTTTGAAGTTCCTGAAGCATAGAGCAACCCTTTACTGACAATATACTTCATTGTTTTACCTTTTTTCCACCCCCTGAGAAACCTACCGCAAAACATTTACAGGATGCTGTTCACTTGCTGCAGTTTCACAGAAAGACATAACAAATTCCTGAAACAGAGGGGCTATGGTATGCGATTTTCCCTGTGTAGAAACAGATAAGATTATGTTGGTTAGAGTATATATGTCAGTGTTAGAAACTTACAGTGTTTTCTTGTCATTATAAAAACTGTTGTATGTGAACCTTTTAATCAGTGTTACTTTTGCACCTGTCAATATAACAGCAGATACGTAGACCTACATGTCAGGATCCCACAAAGATTTCAAATGATTCAGTTGTTTTTCGAACATTTGCAATCTGTAAAACAATTTTAATCAATTTGTAAACTAAGATACTTGGCACATCGGAGACAAAATGCACTTCATTGTCCTCAAAAGAACCAAATGTAAAACTTAGCATGATGCTTAAAGTTTTTCATTGAGCTTTTTACAAAGAGAACTTCAAGAACAACTAGTTCTCCAATCGTGGGACAGGGCAGAGATGTTCTTGTTAGCCTGATTTTCAAGATTCACTGCCACCCGATACTAACTCATCCTGAACTGGCATAAATGGCAATGTATTACCCAGAATCTGATTGTACCCTATCAAACAACACCCACAACGTAGACATCCTGGAGTACCAACAAAAATCTAGCCTACATAAGGTCATACATTGTTTCTGCAGTTTGAAAATTTTCAAATTAAAAATATTAACTTAATCCAACATTAAACCTACTATTTTCAAGGCAGTTACCATTTTAAAACATTTAATTACTGGGACGAATGTTGTGACAATTGTGCTTAAAATGTTTAAACAATTAACTGAAAACTCAGCCTCTAAATTCTTGTCAAATTACTATGTAGAAAGCTTATGATGTTTCTCCTTCTTGTTTTCAGCTGGCTACTTTTTTCTTACAAAACAAATCCTACCATGAAATAATTCTTTGCTCACGACTGGTTTTGAGACCAGATCATCCAAAACAAACCTCCATAGCGACAGTATGACAGCTGCCTTTATGTTCTCCCATTCGTTTCATGAACTGTTCCATTCAGTTGTACACAGCACTCTTTCCTTTAGCACCCACTTATCCTCAAAGTAATGTGTCGTTAAACAAATGTAACCGATTTTGTAGTATTTGTACATCCATATATCTAACGTCAATGTTCCATGACCAGTTTTGAGAAGTATTCTCCATGTTCAGGCATAACGCTATGCAGAATTTCTTAAGCGTACTTTGTATTTAGGGAAACAGCAGTTGTGTCAGGTGTAAAAGCATTAACACATCCCAATGCAGCACTAATGTCAATCAGGCCTTATGCTAAGTCACACAAAAACAGTCTTCGGTACCCGATTCAAAAGATTTTTCCAAATCACAGTCTTTGCTACCAGTTTAGCATTGATTCCCTATGGACATTGCTGGGAGTCTTTAATTACATTAGTGAGGAAAACTGTGGGCAATACCTCCCAACCAGGAAGGAAACTGCACTTTAGTTTCAGGTGTGATCAAGCTCCAGGGCTACGACTGTCATCTGAAAATATGTTTTTGCACATTTTACAGTTCACTAATTCTAATTCTTTACGGTTTTCTTTCAAGATTTAAAGATTTCCAAGCATCTGGTTATCTTATTGAACCATTATCACTGTGTCACTCTCACCTTAGAACAGACTATTCTATTGATCTTGGTAAATGCCAGTTTAATTACCTACTGCACAATTAACTTTTCCATGTTAGTTATGTCTTAATGTAGCTGAACCAGAAGAGCACCAAATAAAAAAAAAATCAACTCCTCACAGTGACATGCCAGAAAGGTAATCAGTTTTGTACTTGGAACAAGTTTTTTGTTGATCAAAAATTCTGATCTGCACCATTACCAAAAATAAAAACCCATAGTTGACCTGCATGTTTTGACCCTAATATGACTGGCCTTGAGCGTCACCTTGAGAGTTACTGCAGGTGCCTATAACAAAATTCAGGAAATTAGTTAATTTAGGGCAGTCCTGTATGTGCTGAAATTATTCTGTAAAAAATACGGCTCAGCAAAATGAAAGGACCTTGTGAGATCAAAACTAGCAAGACACTTACAGACTCATTTTAGGGTTCAAAATATGATTTTTGAAACTCACCTGTAACACAAGTAATCTGCAAGCATTATAGAAGATCTTCCCATTATGAGGATTGTTTCTCAGAGCACCAAGCCAAACTTCAAAGGCTTTTTCAGTCTCTTCTTTCTGTATGTACAGCTCAGCCAGAGATTCTAGCAATTCACAGCAAGAAGGACAAGACTCCAAAAGTGTCTCGCAAAGCCTGACAGCTGCCTCCCATCTAACATAGAAGAAAAACATTAGTGTCTAGTTAAATGCCATCAAAGCCAGGAAAGATGTGCCCTGAATGAACATATTACCTCCCCAAAAGCTGATTCAGCAGAATCATGTTTCTATACAAAGGCAAGCAATCTGTAATCCTCTCTTCAAGGGAAGAGCTCTCATCAGTACATTGGCACACAGCATCTGTAAAGAATAAACCACGTTATGTGAGTTCTAACCAATTCTAAAAACTGATATCAGTGAATTTGACTTTTTAAATATAACACTTTCTTACAGTCTATACAGATGCGTCCTTAACATCCATTACAGTCTGGGAAAAGCACCTTGAAAGGTTCATTTACATATACAGGTCTGTTAAGGCAGAAAATATTAGACGGATCATAATGATAGATTAAAGGGGCATTTTTGTAACACTTAAAATATGATTTGTATTATTTCAATAGAAGAAAAAACATCAGAAAAATACAACCTATCTTCAAGGACACAAATAAGTAAAAATTACAATGCCAATTTCAAGTGAATGCTCTTCCTTTGTAAGATTTTACAATTCCAAAGTCTGCTGTCAAGGACAGGTCAGAGTTGGGAACTGAAGCAAGCCATTCATACAGTTACGCAATATTTATGTTTAGTATTTCAGCTCAGACAGTAAAAAGTTCAACATCAAAGAATCTTGGTGTATCAAGAAAAAGGCAGAATCATAAATGGAATTCAGATTGGCAAAGACCCCATTGTAAATTGAAGATTTTTTTCGTGCTTTCTCAGTTTTTACTCAATGCAACCTTATCGATCTCTGCTCAAGTACAATGGCTTCCGAGACAGCTATAAAGCGGTTAAGCCATGCTGCACTTTGATAATAAAGAATCCGGTGTCCTGAGTCTGGTATCAGGTAGCAAAAGTCCACTGATAAGAGCTCAAAAACATTTAAATGAGATTTCCAGTAATGACTTTATGCAACAGAAACCACCAAATGCCTGTGATGTGCCCTGTCTACACAACTCACTCATCTTTAACGAATTAACATTTAGTAGGCAGAGATGAACATCCAGGATTGTGTATTTTGGCAAATTTGTCTATCTATAGTCAGAAGAAGCTGTAAATTTACTAGTTGTTGGTATGGTCCAATTTTTGGATCATAGTGCTGTTTCTGAAATTATGAATAATAGCTTTAGGAGGACAATCTCAGTAATTATTCCACACACTGCTATCCATAAATTGCTGCTTAAAAGAATGCACTTGGCAGCACCAGTTTTGAGAAATTATTTTGACATGCATGCAAAACCCCATAATTCAAAACGGTTATTAATGTGAAAGAATCAGAATGCAAGTGTAGCTTCCTTATTTCACTTGCCTTCAAATAGTGCAAGGAGCATGTCAGGGTCAGTCTTCACATCTCTTGGGGACTGCCAAGGAATGAAAAATAATTCCCTAGAAACGATTCTGGACAGGTTTGAGTTTGCTGGATCATACAAGCTGCTGGGAAGGCTGTTAAATTCGGCGAGATGAATGTAAGCCAACCAGGCCAGGCACCGATCGCTTCTAGTGAGGTGCTCGGCAATGCTTTTTTCATCGCTTGTCGATTTCAAAGCATTCTGAAAAGAAAGGAAAAATTCCCACATTAAGATCAGAAAGGACAAAGGTCGGGATATTACATAAAGCACTTTAAAAGTTGATGTTCTGTACTACTTCCAAATCAAATTATTATTCCCAAGAATGTCTGAAATCACTGCACATCAGCAACGGAATCTACTCTTGTATTATAGTCTTATGTCAAATAAAAGGATTGATTAGTAGGCTAGTCACACCACATGACTAACAGGTAAAGGAAACTATTCTGGCTTAATTCCCAAAATGTTTTATAACAGACTTGAGTAGCCTGTCAGACACGTATGGTATAACACTACGTGTTAGACAGCGCAAAAACTACACAATTATGACTTGAGGTAATTGCAAAAAAAGATGCAAAAACGGCCTCTATTCAATCTGAGATGGGACACCTCACATTCTTAACTGATTACACACATTACAGACTGAATCCTATGTATTCTTATTTGATTCTGTAGTGGTACTGAATGCTTTTGTCAGCACTAGACTGTTAGCAAGCTCCATCTTGAAACTGTCCAGAACAGCTTAGTTAAGGATTTAAATACAACAATGAAGCATGTCACCCTGCTTTCAGACTCTCTGTGTTGACTTGAGTTCAAGTGCATTATGATTCTTTCAACTAACAACTTTGGTTTACCATGCTTTAGCTGTGCCATATTTTACTCTCAGTCTATTAGAGTGCACCCTGTGTTAGAGAGCAATGTTTGCTCTAGAGTCACAGAATTCAGTTCTAGTTGAAGGCTCAGTCTCTCCCATGAAAGGAGTTCAAATCAGTCTGTTGATTCAGAGTTGAAAGGTTTAGGTCTTGTGACGTGGAAATAAAAAAAAGCAAGATATATGCATTATACACAAGCCTAAGCCTACAGAGGATAGATCAGTAATCAGTAATCAAAAGAATATGCCCAAAAGCAAAGAGGAATAAAGAGGAATAAAGTGTAAAGCCATTTTGTAAACCTCCATCTCAGTAATGTATTTAATAAGGTTAATTACAAATGGTAACAAGGTGAAAAACCACCATTATCTTACAGACAGACCTGTAGGAGAGCAAGGGCATTCTGATGCCTGCCTGTGAACAGGCTGAGCTGGACTCGATACAGCAGCGACTCCAGTAACTGGAAGGACACCAGTTCTGATTTGTCTCCCCCTGCTGTGCCCAGTAGATATTGCATGATGCGGCAGCAAACATAGTCCTTCCCGTCAAAGGAGCTCTCAAGGTTCAGGAACTGAAACAAAAGGAAGGCTTGTTTTTTTAGACTTCCTGGCAACTCGCAAATAAATTAGCTGCAAAATACAACTTCAGAAATTACATCTCAAGACACAACATGGTTTTAGAGTGAACTCCAGCTCTGGAGTTGTTCCAGAGGTCAGCAGCACCACTGAAGCTTGTCTCCATTTCTATTTTCCCACTTATCTACCCCCTGATCTAACAGTAGGTAACGTACACCAGTGGCACTGGCAAGTCAGGAAGCCACATTGCAATAAACTCTTTAGCCAACACGCCATGCGTCTTCATCCTCATGCGAGTCTCAAGACAAATAGACTCGATGCAATTGTAACCAACTGCACATGTGAGCGCTAGTGAAGCCAGAAGCAAAAACAAAAATTTTCATTCAGTGAAAAGGCTGCTTATCGTATAGATAGAAGTGCCATGTAGGGCACATTTAATGGATCTTCTGTCAAAATAACATTTCAAGAATCCAGAAAGCAAGCCATTCATCTCAGAATGATTGGCTTAGAGGCTTTAATGGACTAGAACTCATTAAAACATAAAATATCAAATAACTGCTCATGATCACTGCAAGCTGCTGAGCTGGTCTTTGCAGAATGTTTTTCCCCTCATTCAAAAATGTGGCAGAGTAGACTCGTTCTACTTCATTATCTGCAGGTTACTGTCATGTCTTTCTAGCTAATCTACCATAAAAGGCATTTCTTACCAAGAAGAAGCCTTGCATATACGACAGTTAAAATTCTTTGCATCTTTGGTTTCGGAAAGCAGCTTGAAGAGATTTAAGAACAGCAATTCATTACCTAGCTTGGATTTAATCCAGAAATTGCAACAAAGGAACGCATTTTTCTTCAATTGCCACACAGTGGCATAACACCATATTTCTTTAGTGTCTTGGGAACTTAGTAACTTGATTTTAAATAAAATTTGGCGTATTAGAAAGCTATTGCCACAGAGTGGATATAGAACACTAGTGTTATGCGCCATGTTTGGAACTTTTACTGCAGAGTTCGGTGGAAAGCACCTCACCTTCCACCACACTTGGTAGTCAGGAGCATACTCCACAGCGGTCTCGCACATTTCTTGCACTTCCTCCTTTGTTCCTCGTTTGGAGAAAAGACTGAGGTAGTGACACCAAACTTCCGGATTCTCGCGGTTGTGTTCTAGAGCTCGGGCCAACGTGTTTAAGGCGGAATCCAAACATTCTGATGATGAACTAGACAGAAGAAGAAGTCCTTTAGTTCTGTGAAAGGGGGGTTCAATGCGTTTCCCCACTGGGTACTAAAACTAGGAAAGTTCAATCTCTAATTCATTTTCAGTGTTATGAGATTCCAACGTTTCAAAGCAAAATGATATTTAGTCAAGCCTCAACTCCTCACAGTATTACATAACCATTTTGCAACTATTTTTATGAATGCTACAATACTAAAGTACTGCTTAATTCGTAGTTTTGAATCACATTCATCGTGTTCAGAACAAAACTGAATTCTGAAGTTTTAAGATTTTTATCAATTCTAAATATTAAGGTTAAGAATAAATTTCACTTCACTTTGTATTACAAAATAACTTCTTGCAAAACTGGCGTACCGTTAAAAAAGAATTAAAGGTCCACCTACCTATCTTTCTGGCTGAGGTACTTGTAGGCTAACTTTATCCACAATTGTACATCTCTGGAGCTTTCTAATACACTTGCTTCCAAGTTAGATATGTCATCGGTTTCGCTGGTAAAATACCGGATGTCATCTGGAGTCACACACGCATCAAGAGCAGAACTGTTTCCCCAGGAAGACTCTGAACGATGTTCTGCAACATCAACATTTCATTTTCATTCAAACACTTTAGATGATACGCACAAAAAAAACAAAAAAAAATGTGGTGACATTGAGCTCCCTGAGTTGCTTCAACAGTAAAATCATACACCCCCAGTACAGGCTGGGCTTGCTGATCACAGGTTCAAGCCTTGGTTACCATCCACCTGACCAGGGATTCTCCTAGTGGCAGCACCAAACCAATTGTGCCATGTGCACAAAGGTGGAATTAGTTGGTACAATCCCAGGCCCTCTAGAAAACGACTGTGCTGCCTAAGATGTCTTTAAAAGACAAGTGGCTTTTAGCACACTGACTACATTTCCCCATTCTGCCCTGACTGCAGTTGTGGGGCTCACATCCGATAGCCAAGATGCGAAAATCACACTATTCCACATTGAGTGAACATAAAACTAATGTCGATTTTTTTTTTTAAACAAATGTGGCAATACATCAAAGTATTGATTTGTGCACCTCTTCAGTCAGTCTTCAAGAACAATTCAATACAGATATCAGCTTTTTAAGCTTCACTCTTATTGTTCCTTGGCTGAAGTCTTTTCCGGGTTCTACAGAGTTTTAATCCTGTTGAGAAACGGGATATTTCTCACCATACTTGACAGATCCTGCATTTTCCTCATCTTCATCACTGCTATTGCTGCCGGTCTCGGGCTCTACTTTTGTCAGCTGCTGGGGCCTCCATTTCCTAATGTCCTTACAGGTCGTGTAAGGGGGAACTGTAATAAAATGCACAAAAGTTATAAAAATGAAGACATTAGAAATGCCTGCAAATTATGCACAGAGGTTGTTTGCCTTCATGCAAAACGACAATCCACCTACTTGCGTCTGAGGTGGACACAAACAAGTAAAAAGAAAACATTTCTCATGTATGTCTCATGACTTCATACAGTACTTTATTTTAAACGGGTATAATCTGAATACTGCTCCTGAGCTTTTCCAAAATTATCTGCACTAATGAAACCAGAGTACATTCACCATGTACACAACGCAAGAGAAATGCCATTCAAGAAAATGCCACCAAAGCTTAAAACACTACAATTCAATGCCTTCAAATGCATAAATATGTACACTATTAAGACAAATGCCTCGAGAGAAAGAAACAGGTGGACACAAGCAATTACTGTAACACTCAATTCTAATGAAGTAATACAGGTCTTTCTTCATGGGTCGCAGGTTGCAAATACTCACTGTGGCCTTTGCTTTCGTTAACTTTGCTCACAAGGAGAACTGCCATCTGGTCTGTTCCCATTCGATCCTTGTTCATTCCAAACAGCTTGTTGATGTACTTCTCTGAAGAGACAATAAGTAGTTCAGTTGGATTCTAGCAATTCGGTTAAGAATATGAAACCAGCTAGATGGGTTACAAACGAGAGGAGGCCATCTGACCTTTCTCTCCGTACGTACGAAAACAATCACCCCCTGCATTCCACTCTGATTGCAGTCATCTTAATCCCCCTCACCCCCTTCTCCCCATCATTACCCTTAATCTACACAAGCTCTGTGAACCATCACCATCACAGCTGCTAAACAAAGCAAGTGTACAATCCTGGGATATGTGTATGTACCTATACATTTCCATTTCTCACTACTTTCAAACAGCTACTAGCATTGCAGCCTTTTCTTCGTTCAAGAACGATAAGCATCAAAATTGTATTCTTTACATGACGGAACAGAAAAAAATACACAAGGATAACAGAATTGCTCAAAATCATCCCTATATCCATAATATCATAATGTTTATCTGGATTCTTCAACCTTTCTGAAAATATAATCTTTGAGGATACTATTACATGTGAATGCTAGGTCTACTTTTCCCTCATCCCACACTTTAAGCACATTTTGGAATGTCAACACCCAACTGCAGCGCAAGAGAGTTGCTGGTTTGGGGCCTGGGAGCAAGAGAGGAAAGGGGGGGATTAGTGTGCTGACAACTGGTGAGTTGTACAATACCGCTATTACTTAGACATGAGCAATATTTGTGCAGGATCATACCCTGTTGCATAAAACAAATCTGTGGGAGAACCCTGGAATACAATTCTTGCCAAAATTCAAACTCTACACTTGAAATTTGAACTCTACACTGGCCAGACTGGAGGAATCCAATTAAAACATGTTGCTCAAGGTACAGTTCTGTGAGGGCTTGAACCCTTCACTCATTTTGGTCAGGCGTTCAGAAGTCCATGTTACAATTGAAAAGGTAAGTGCTAATATTACAACAGACAACCACAAAGAGCAGTTCCAGAATTTCTGCATCTAAACACAAACTAATAATAAAAGAAATTTCAACGCTATTTCAATACTAGAAGGTACTGATGATGACAACCAATTGTTACCAGGAACAGCTGCAGGGATGAACTAAGTCGATCATAAACACCAAGAAAAGACTTTACCGGTTGCAATACTGATTTCCTCTTTTGTGCTGGTTTCTGAACATCCAATTAGTGTTAAATTGTAAGATACGATGTCCTGAAACAACTGTTTTCCAGTTAAAGTGCAATTTCTCATGTGTTGCCTGAAATACAAATGAAATTATTATCTTTCTAAAACACACAGCAACTTAAGTCAAATTTTCCTAAAAAAATAAAGCCTCAGTTGTGCCAAAATGAGAGACTGCAACATTGTCTACAGTATAATTACATAGCTTTTAAACAATGCACCGGTCAAAAAAAGATATGTAACAATAAACACTTTCCAAAATGAGTGAATCATTACAACTCGGCCCATATTCTTTCCCTATCCTCACTTCTTACTAATATTTAGAAACAACCAACTAAAACAACTATATTTCCATAAGTATGCTTATTACGTGATATTCTGAAAGCTACTTAATTTTTGTAATGCTGCTTACCACTGACAATCATCATCATTACATGTGCCAGTTAAATCAAACCGGCAGAAAAACTTCTTCGGCTCAATGATATTGCTGTAGGTAATGGAACTAAGGGATAATTTTTCCTTGGTCCGAAAATACGGACTGAACCTATAAAATAAAAAAACAACGTTAGAATCAAATTAAATATCACAATACTAATTAACCAAGAAACCAGAGATACCCACTGACAGAACTGCAGGTATTGTTTCACTCTACTCACAAGAGCTGGGGACTTGGAAGACTGGAAGCAAAAACGATTTCTAAAAATAACTGACACTACACAGAGGTTTATCCAGACATTTCTTTGCTGCGTGACCAAGAAATGAGGACTACTAAAGGAGATATATATATAGATATATAGAAAGCCTAGATATATAGTTCTAGGAATATAAATAGCACTTGGCAAATAGCGAAGTGTCTATTTGTTGGCATGCAACATTGTAAACCTACAGTCCTGAGATTGCTGGTTCCAGTCTAGGCCACGTCACACAGTAACCATACAGTATGCATTATACACAGAAAATGGAAAACTACCATACCTGTAAGACTTAAAAACTAGAAGAGGGCTGTGATAGGGTCCGAAAGGGCATGGTGTCAGCTCCACACGACTTGTTTGTGAAGTCACGTCCAAGTCTAGTGTGAACTTCTTTAACACAATAGAGAAAAAAGCACTCTTAGATGGAAAAGAAAATAAATCATCAAAACTGGATATTGCACTCTCAAAACGTTAACGTGGCTCCTCAATCCTATTTTATTACCTTGCTGCACAAAGGTTTCCCTGTTGATGCCAGCATCTGGGAAGTGCTTCCCTCAATCAGCTCCGTCAAGCTTTCTGATTCCTTGTAATGTTTCTGCAAATCCTCTATCTTCAGGCCAAAAAAGAGCTCTGGCTCGTCCACGGTCTTTTTGGAAGGCTTGCTCAGGCTCTCTTTGCTGGGAGCTGCCTCCGTATGCTTAAGATTGGGTTTGGTGAAGGCACCCGACTCCCTGAAGGAGCGCCTGCGCTCACGGATGGAGGGAGACAGCTCCTCGTCTTCTGCCTCGTTCTCCTCGCTGTCCAGAGTCAGCTTGTCCTGGGTGAGGTCGTGCAGCGACGGCTGAGGCAGGGTGAACGAGGGGGGTCCCTCTTCAACGGAGGCCGCAACCTCCTGCAATTCCCTGTTGCGCAGGGCCTGCGCTTCCTTTAGTTTCTGGATCTTGAGGGCGTACTCGGACTCGAGCTGCTGCAGGCGCTTCTTCTCCCGCGCGATCATCTCGGCGAACTGCTTCCCTGGGCTCCTGGAGGGGGAGCTGTCTAGACGGAGCATCTTGCTTGGCTGCACAACCCATAATCAGAATTAAGAAACGTAAGCTGGCGATGCACACGTCTGAACAAGCAACTAGCTCTTCCGAAAACATTCATGCTAATCACAGTAACTCGTTAATAACACAAAAAAGGAAACTCAGAGTGATCACAGGGCGAGTCAACATTATTTCAGTACATCAGATAAAAAATAAAAGTGTGGTTGGATCTCTCACCGAAAGGTAATTCGTCTCGTTTTTGCGTTTCATTCCACCATGACTGGCAAACACCTTGGCCTGAGCCAGATCTTTTTCAAGCTTTACAGCCTGATGTTTCTTTAGAGATACACGATGCTGCACCCTGTGGATCTGGGGGGAAATGTTAAAATGAGGTCAAGACAATCCCTATAAAAGATCTTTAAAAGCCTGACTGCAAAAGATTAGTGGCCCAAATGTAGTATGGGTTGGATTTATCGTCAACAATATTTTATCCTCCAGTTTCTTATATTGCTTTTTCCACTGCTAGGTTTATAAACGACTAGACAAGTCTGACACCCATGAAATTTCAATCTCCCTTTTGCTGTTTAAAAATGGTTATTTCGTGCTTTGTTTCACACTAACCTGCTCTTGCAGCTTCTTTAAAAGAGTTTTGTTGGCATGAACAATCTTCTCAGTTGCCAGCAGCTGTTCTTTGAGTTTGACCATCTTGGTTTCAGACGCTCTGAGCGATTCCTTTTTCTTTAGCTCTTGCTGAAGAAGGTGCTTCAAGAGCAATTCATCCTTTAAAAGTAGGTTTCTAGGTTTTAAAAAAAGGACTTATTATTAACATGAAGTTATTTACAATCACCACACCTTCCTGAATTGTAAAAAATGGTTTGAGTGGAACTATGAGATAGGAGACCACTGGACACTGTAAGGCTGGCATTTCTGGAAGACAGAAATAGTCTTTGCATTTATGTTTAAATATATATTTTTTCCAAAATAAGTCCTACTTCCTAAGTTGACATTCATGGTAAAGTAATTTTTTCATGCTGTGACTAAGGGTATAAATGCTGATAAAAATGCCCTGTTTTGGGAACTGTTGAATGAGAGAACATGGCTTCTCTGTTCTCTCTACAGAAGGCCTTCTTAAGTAATAGACTTATTAAAAACTGCACTGTACTATACTCCCTGTATACCTTTAACCGTAAGTCCTCTTGTGTCCATGTTACTCTTGTTTTAGTAAAACAAGTATGGTAAAAGAGCACTGAAAATCACAAAATTCAGTGTAACAGGGCTTAAAGTCAGTGTCCATTTATTCTCCAGTTTCCCTTTAAAATGTTTTCTTAATCTGCTTGTTACTGTACCCGTTAAAAATGTTTGAAAACATAACCTGAAACATTTTTAAGGTTATCACATAACAGACAAAAACCTTTTTAAATGTGTTAGCCACCTGATAAGACTGAATAATTTTTCAATTAAAAATATATTCAATCCAATATATTTCAAACCACTGTATCAACAAAACAATTACTGTGAAGTAAAATAATCCTTAACTTCTCATTAACCCTAGCACTCGTCAAATTGGATAAAGACCAATGAGGTTTTTTTCATCACTTGGAAAACAAATTACTGGAAACTGTCCAAATTGAAAGTGGATGAAAAACTGTGCATCTGATCTTACAACCAACTTACTTTAAAACTGTTTTAAGTTATATCTATATGAGTCTAGCGTTTGAAAAAAACAGCTTCCATTACATTAGAGAGACTATATTAAAGGGAAAAGGCAGCGATTACTCACCAATTTGCAAGCCCTGGTATAATGCTTAAAAAACAGTAAACAATTTCACGTTGAATCACTTATATTATAATGCCCTAAGGCCACAGATACCAAAAAAAGTCTTAGAATAGTATAAACTGTTGCCATTATAACTATTTTTGAAGGCTGATCAATTTTAGTTTTGTTCAACACCTCAGAAGAACAATAAATGGGCAGTCAAAACAATCATGTGACTTTATACTTTTCGCAAAACCTCTAAGGCAGTGGAACATACTTGTGTTTTTTAAGCTTATTTTCAGCCTCCAAGATCTGTAGATCAGCCTCTGTGCCTCTTCCTACAATATCCAACTCCACATCGCAGTTAGCTTGAGAAGGGATGCCCCTGGATCGATCAGAAGACAATAGCTTCTGCTTCTCTCGACTACACAAAACAGAACAATAAAAAAAACAGAGCTTAGAACAATGACATTTCAAAGAACAAAAGTTAAAAGTCAAACTTGAAAACCTGTGTAGAGATAGGTTACATATTCAGTATTAAGAGCACTTAGCTGAAATGGAAAAATCAGTCTGACTCTGTGGGTTTAAAAGCGTCATTTTTTGCAATACCTGGCAATTTCTTCTTTCAGCAGTCTATATTCAAACTTTTTAACATCTGGTAGGGTCTCAGGGGTTTTAAGTGGATTGTTTTCTTTCTCAGGTCCTGAAGGAGCTTTTGGTTTTGATGCCTGTAAGTGATAGAGATAAACAACTAAAACATTTCTGAAATCCCTGAATTAGAAAAAGTTTCACAGAGCTCTAAACTGCAGATGCTCGTCCTTAATATGTTTAGGAATAAAACAATTGATTCATTAAACTGCTTAATATCACTACTCTTGGCTAATTTAAAAACATTCAGATAACATACAAATTATAGATGGACTGTAGTTTAAATAGGAATTGGACAATTAAACAGTCCAAATACACATGGGATCCCAGATCAGTAGCCTGACAGTTGAATCTTTGGTTGTTACTGGTCATGATGATGAGCTATTTTAAGCTTTGAGGACCAAGAAATGCCTGGAATATCAGATACTAAACAGATGGTGAAACTACACTGTTTACAAACAAAAATCAGGTTTACCTTCCAAATATTTTGTATAACAAGTTATATTTCCTTGTTTAAAAAAGTGTACATTACATTCAATTTAATGTCAGTGTATCTAACAGGTGAACCTTTGAAAATTAAATACAGGCAGAATTGCCTTTAGGCTAGTAAATCTAGAGTTTGACTTTAATTTGTACATATTTACTATTTCATCATCTTGGTAAAACTACACCAGATGTACTCAATATAAACCACTCATTTGAATGCATTTAAGAAGCAATATTACAAGTCTCCAATAGCAACCAACCAAAATAAATATGGAAAATCTGGATTACTATATGGATAAATTTGAGCCAGAGAGGATGGAAGAAAAACAGCTACAAGGCTGTTTTCACTGTCACATAAACCACCTACTGAGCAGGGGATTTGTGGTGAATGAAAAAATAGACTGAACCGATTCCCAGGTTCTTTGGTTCAGCACCATACTGACAAATGCTCCAAATTATTCGAAAGCTGCAAACGTTATTAAAACTATTTTCAATTTAATCCTCATATCCCAAGCACTATAATTCCGAGCTTTTTCCTACTTGATATGACTTTAACTTAATGCTTTTAGGAATAATCTGAGAACGATTTAAACAGTATGTCTTTCGGTTCACCAATATTCTAGAAAGAATGTTGTCAAATTAAGCAGCAGAACCACTTTTCATTTTACTACTGAAAGCTTGTTCAGGTGAAAACTATTTCGATGGCAAGGAGATGGGATGCAGACTGGACTTTCTTGATAATGTGCAGCTCCGGTGGCCACGTCAATTGCATGAAACAAAAGAAAAATAAGGAACAAAACATCTACGCACTGCCTGTTGTGTTCTTTAGAAAAAAGATTCCTGGGTAACTGTATACGTTATTTTATGTGTTCAGCTGACATTATCAGAACGGATCACATACCTCCACTGTCCTCCTTGCTTCCTTGATCATGGACTCTAGTCCTCCAAAGACCAACGATTCAGCAGCCGGAGCTTCACCCTCCGACTCGCTGTCGTCAGAATCATTCAGCTGAACAACTACTGCTTTGTGCCTGGGGAGCTGCAAAACAAGAGAAGCAATTGTGAAGCTGTCACAAAAGCCCGAAGAAAACCGCCATGACATCATCAGCAGAGGAAAAACCCCGAAACACTGGTGGAGGTCTGGGTTTTAGATTTGATCTATTTCCCACATTGTACATCTCCTTCAGAGAGCTGCAGGTTGTCAAAACTCCTAACCACCATCAGCTACAGTCAAGTAACAGAGAGCTCTAAAAAAAGATATAACCCAAGGCATTACAGACCTTATTATTGGACCTCTTATTCTTAATAATTTCTCTTTTTTCTAATAATTTGTTTCTAAATTGCACATCAAACCACTGGCTTCAAAACCATGACCAATAATTCTTGAACTCTTCCACAGGGTAAGCTTGTCCCATAGTAACCTGGACACAACAAAATAGTTTCATTTTTCAACTTTCATTAAAAAAAGCTTTTTTTCCCCCAAACTGACGAGACAACAGAATTATTCAACAGAAAGAGTATAGAACAAATTTGCTTAGAGAAGAAGACCCATTAAAAAAAACAGAAATGTTACAAGAGCATCTAGCTTTCCCAACAAGTCAAGAGATTAAGCTCTTTAAAACAGAAATGATACATATGAAAGGTTTTGAGGAAGAGAATTTGATTAAGTCATCTTGGAAATAACATAAAACAAGTTTTTTAACATAAGGTGGCTTCCTTTCTATTAAGAAACTAATTTAACCAATTCAAAGTGAACTACAGATTCAAGATAAACTAGTGAATCAAGGTTTGTTTAGGCATCATCTTCACAGAAAGTACTATGGTTTTACAATACAGTAAATATTTTAAGAAGAATTATGCTAAAAATATTGGTAAACATGTGTTCCTCATTACCCCATTTCAGGGCAATTAAACTCTGCTAAATACAGTTCAGATTAAATTACAGAACTACTAACTTGAACAATAGGATTTATAAGTGAAAAAAGTTTTTGTTTTTGTTTTATCTATTAGCCTTTTATGAGTATTTGTGTCAAGACCAATAAAATATATTTATAAACCAAAAACCACACTGCTTTCACTTCCAACATTAAATGGACTCTTCGCAATGTATGCACATGCAACACTACAGAACATGACAGCTAAAATATAAAAAATGCCTGAACAAACAATGGTTTGCTTCTCTCATAAAGGACTTGCTTGATCCAGCTAAACAGACGACTTGGTCAACAGCATGATGTGCATCAGGGCTTGTTAGAATGTCGAAATTGACCGATGCTCAATTATTTAAGAAAGGGATGGCTTCACGAGTTATGAAACTAGGATTTCTAAAATTTCCAGCAACTCTAGTCACAATGATCTGGTGTATTACTTAGAGAAAAGATCCAAAGTGAGCAGTGTAGGAGTGTAAGCGTTTTGCAACAGCAAAGAAGAAAGACGACAAGCCATCAAGTTACAGTCTACAACCCATCTTCTCTTCTGGATTCTGTCTTAAACTGAAACCCGTCAAGTAACAGGCACAGAAGAGACATACTAAATATAGGGAAAGGAGCTGTATTTTCAGATTTACAGACCTTAAGGAAAATTGAATAATCTGTCAGAGATTGTCGCTCTGGTTTTGTGGCTTGCATTTTTTTTTTTGTTAGGACCCAAAGATGGTTTCTGTAGAATCAATTTAGAGGACAGGCTCAGTTTTAGAATGTTATTTTTAGAAAGTCTTACATGTCCTTACAAAGCGTTTTGCCCAAACATTTGCAAGTTTCCAATTTTCTCTACCTTGAACTGTTCATGTTAAAAACCATGTGACTGCACCGTGCATCATCTCTGAAAACTGAAATTCAACAGGCTGTTATGGTGAATTTATGCTTTAAAAACATCTTTAAATACACATGTACACAAAGCAAACAAAAGGTTTTTCTCCTCCAACTTTGTACCTTAAGAAAAGAGCAAGAAAACTGCCATGTTCTAATAAAACCTGAGAAAAGTTACCACTTTTTCCGAATCACAAGCTATTTCTTCTCGCGCTCTCAGACTTACCACTAATAAGGGCCGTGGGGCAGGAGGTCCTCGGACAAACTTGGTGCTAAGCTGGCGCGGCTGACAACCCATATTCATACTGACGGTTGATAAATTATTCCTTGGCATGACCTGGACAGTAATATTCATCGGAGGAGAAGGAGGGCCACTATTGCTTGACGTTTCCTAGAAAAGTGACAAGTAGAAACAAGAATTAAGATCTACTGTACTCTCAAATCACCCACCTGAAAATCTGAAGTTTACACATTAAATTAATTCCACACCCTTCCCCTTTATCACGTTTCCTTGCCAAACAACCAGATTAGTCTAAATTGATCTAAGCTACAGAATAATACTTGCTAGAAGGCATTGGATGAAAGTCAGGACTGTCGCAATTTCTTTCTCCATCTTACCTAGGGATAGGGTAGGGATTCAAACTTGTCTGTAAGAAAGCTTACCGCTTTCCCAGGAAAAATATATAAAACTGGCCGAATATCTTTCTTATGCCTGCCTCTTAACTGCATAAAAGTTTATTTTCAGAACATCTACTACAACAGGCCAGATTATTAATAAATCTAAACTGGATAACCAAGTCCTAAATGTGCACAGATCTCTTTGCTCAGATGGATTAAAAACGGTGTGAAGACGCCATCTGCTGGTCACAGTCCATATGACTCAGGTCCGGGTGTGTACCTCTGATTTGACCGCCCGCTTGCTGGCTAGTGACTTCAGCAGTTCTTCCCGGAGCAGCATCTCTTCTTCCTCCTCTTCATCGGCGAACGGGGGTTTGGGGGGCTGCTCCGGCTCATCCGGCGGCAGCGGGGGGAGCGGGGGCTCGGGGTCTGAAGGACTGAGCGCAGGGGGGTCCAGGTAACGCTGATTCAAGGTATGGAACAACTGCAGGAGGAAAGAGTTTCACAGTTTAAGCCGATCTTATTTCAACATAAAGGAAGGTGCTCAAACTGCCTCCTTGTAAAAGGAACCTATAAGCCACCAGTTCATCACAGGGCACGCACAAACTCACACCTATGGCCGATTTTCCCCAATTAAGCCACCAGTATGTCTTTGGATTGTGGGAGGAAATGGGATCACCTGGAGGAAAACCTCATGAACACAAGGAGAACATACAAACCCCACACAGAGAGCACTAGGAATTGAATCCAGGGGCCCGGCACGACAAGGTAGCAATCCTAACTACTATACCACCGTACCACCCCTAGACCCTGTAATCATCTAACAAAATTCTCATAAGTGTGATCATTAAATATAACCGGCACACAGTAACATCAATACATACCATGGTATGAGGAGGCACATCCACCGGAAACTGTGGCACTTGAAGGAAACATGAAGGCTCTTCAGCTAGAAATGGATTGTGTGCTGGGGACGATGCTACAAAATATTGAAAAGGCAAGAAACAGATAAACTAGCCGCTTCTTTTCAAAGAAATACGGAAATTTAAATTGAAGATATATTTCACTGTATAATAATAACATGCATTTGACAAAGAAAAACAGGTAAAGGGTGGAGTTCGCCCCCAATGAATATGGAAATACTAGATTACCTGGTGAATTTGTTTCACTGTCCGTGTCCATTGCAACCTCGTCGTAATTGTCATACTGGTAGAGGTTCCCAGAAGTATCTGTGCCTTGTTTGTTCAGAGACTTTCTGTGTTCTGTGTCCAATGACTGAGGAGAAATTAAAGAGCATGCTATGAAAACTGCAATGTCCATTACAATTATTCAGTGAAAAATCGGCTAGGGCATGAAATACAAAAGGGTGCTGCCAATTAATGAAACATTACTACTATTGCCAAGGAGACAAAAGAACAGACTGTTTACCACAGCCAGGCAGCTCTGGGACTCCCAATGTGCAGCAATTGGCTTAAAACACACAGGGAGGTAAAGGAACGATTCCCCACTGTACTAAAAATACCCAGAGCCATATTCACATTACTCATATATGGTATAAGCCCTAAGAGATTAAAAGGAATAAACCCTGGTAAATACAGACCTAATTAGCATCTTGTATTTCTCAATTTGTCATGGACACCCACAAAAGATTTACACAAAAGTCAAGTTCAACTGTCCAAAAAGCACAAATTCTGGATGTGTAGACATGCTTTACATTAATCATGGAATACAGTTTATTACAAAAAAAATAATGGAAAGGTTCCTGAATTTTTTTTTTATACACGTCAAGGTCTACGTAGATTAGTGCATAATCGATATATTTTACAAACACGTTCAAAAATGTTATCTTTATATACAGCACATTAAAAACTGGGGGAGGGTTCATGGCAGGTGACTGGTTTGCTGCAGCAAGCCTGAGAGTTGGATATCTTCTAGCTTGAAACATCCTGACTATACAGAACAAATGCCAATGCAAAATCAACACAACACACTATCCATATTCACATTATGAACTCCTTCATTTCTGAATTTTGTCTGAAAAAAAAACATCTCTGCTGGTGCACAATGTCATGATGTTAAACTAGGAAGCAGTACTACCACCTCACAGCCTGCTCTTGTCATGTCTCCCATACTAAGAAAAGCTGGGCCTGGTCAGTACTGGTATGCGAGATCTCTGAGGAAAGCCAGATTGTTACAATAAGTGGCATTTATAGACCAGTAGGTGGCACTCTTCCCTCTAGGGCAGAATCTCCCAATCATCCATCACTCTAGCATGGTGACTGAGCACACTGTCCTCTGTAACCATGATCATGATTACTTGCTCAGTTAAGATCCTATGGACATTTTGCAAAAACAGGGGTATGACATAGATGTCCTACCTTAATTCAAATCTGGCCTTGCACAATCTTGCCTACTTAAAGGTCCCCCTTAATGCAATTTGGGAATTTCAGTATATGACCTACTGTGTAGTGAGACAAGCGCATAACTGCGCTCACGCCTCCCAGACGAGTATTGCACTATAACCAAGGATGAAATGGGTGCCTAGACATAAATCACTGTGTAAATGGAATTGGCCCAGATTAAGAAAGACTACAGGAATAAGATTATAGTACACCAAAGATCTTTTGGCATATGTCAAGAATTCTTCCTCTTGCTTCCTTTAAAACGATAAGGCGAAGACGAGATCCCTTCAGTCTCAGAGGATCTGACTGCAGTTCTCAGGCCTTGTAAGTGTGCCACTTGAGGGCTTAAACAGGACAGGCAGAGCAGTGAGGTCTGCAGTGAAGCTCAGCCACCAGCAAACTCACAATCATTTTCCTAGCACGGCCGTCTTACCTTGCTTCTCGACCGCCTTTTCCCGCCCACCAGCTTCATGAAGCGGTTGTACTGCTCGTCCTGGTTGGACAGGTCCCGGATCTTTCGGATCTCGTCCTCGCGCTTCCTGCGCTCCTCTTCCTCCGCGTGCCTCTGCTCCTCGCCCTCTTCGTGCAGCGGCTTCTCCTGCTCTTTCTGCTGCTGGAGCTTCCACGTCCGCACCTGCTGTTTCCGCCAGGCCTGCTTCGCGGCCGAGCCTGCGGACGACAAAGTTTCACCGCGTTCGTGAGACTGCAGGACTGCGCGCAAGACAGGCAGAAGGACAACTACGAGTCGGAGAATTACACCTGGGGTAAAGGAAGCACCACCCACAGGCAACGCCTTCCATTAAAAGATTAATGTTTTTTTCTTGAGAAACATATTCATCTGCATCTCCAGCACCAGCTTGATCTTTAGTTTCCGAGGCTCCTAAAACAAATCACAGCCTTTCTTTTCAGCATAGCAATAAATAATCCATACAGGTACTTTCTAACACCACAAAAAAGAAAACGTTTAGAAATTATTAGTTATGAACTTGCAAAAAAGAACAACAAATTATTGCCTGCACCCACATTTCTTTGTATAAAGCACCGTTCTCCGGTTCTCAGTCTCAAGAACTCCGGAACAACAGGGCTTATGGATAACCATTAATTCATTCATATCTAAAGACTACAGTTTCGCTGTGATTGTTATTTTTAAATTCTCAGTTTCGAGGGATCTCTTAATTAAATAACCGAGAACTTTCCGATATTTAGGAGTAAAAGATTTTGGTTTATTTTTACCCTTAAGACAAACTGAGTTGGGGGCAACTCCAGATCCACAACTAGAGAGCTGCCTATTTTTTTACTGACATTAAGGATAAGAAGAGCTATAGTTATGAAACACACACTACCTGTTTAGTGACTTAAACAAATATGACTGAAACCTTTGTACCCCAGGGCGGCTTTGGCCTACACTGAGCATCACCTTAGCGCAAAATCAATTATATCATTAAGATGGTCAGCCCAGTACAGCTATAGCAAAGGAACAAGTAATAGGTTTATCCCATGCTGAAAAAAAGAAGAAAGAAAACACAACGTTTCGGCCATGGAGCCTTCTTCAGAAAAGGTGTAGAGAGATGTGAAATAAAACTTCCAATAAACTGAGAAAATTTAGAAGAAAAGTAGTCTGTCGTTAAGAGAAGAGGGAAGGTGTGATCCTAGCCACAGGATAATTTTGGTTTCTGTAGTCTTTCCGATATGAGTTCGGAAAACCATCTTTGAGAACACAGACGAGAGATTAGAGTGGTCATGGCCGTTAGAGGTGAAATGAGAAACATTGGCCTCTCTTTCTGTCCCCTGCTCCCGCCTCTCACTCCTCCTCTCTCCCAGCCTTTGTTCTCCCGCTACATTACCTTTGCCTACTGCCTTGTCTTTCTCACACCTGAAGAAGGCTCCACAGCCGAAACGTTGCGTTTTCTTTCTTCTTTTTTTCAGCATGGAATAAACCTACCTGTTAAACTCGTTCCTTTGCAGCCTACGCATGCTGACGCAGCTACCCACCTGAACTACTAAAGCTATAGCAAAACAAAGCGAGACATGAACACCATGTATTTTTGGCAATTCCTAAGAACTACGATAAAATCAAACTGTGTGATTACAAATGACCCAATGAAATCCATGAAATACAGGAAAGGCCAGCTCTGGGAAAAAATAAACATTCATCATGGTGCGGGTGACATTTAACAAGCTGCTCACCGGGAATGATGTTTTTCTTCACGGGATGGGTTTTGGCAGCAGCTTTTCCCTTCTCTTGTGTCTGTTTAGCTTTGGTCAGTTTCTCTTTACTTTCTTTCAACACCTGCTGCTCTTTCTGCTGCCACTTCTTGCTGGCCGACTGCAGGGCCAGCAGGCGCAGCTGCAGCTCGGAGAGCTCGTCATCGTCGTCCTTAGACTCCTGGAAGACATCGACGGACAGGAGCGCCATCACAAAACTTGCGCGCAGGATTTTACAGAGGCGTCACATCCTCGCAACAGGATTAGCATTGCTGCTCCTCTCACTCTCCACAGAGAAATTCACTGTCTGCTGCATCTTTAGAGTTGCTTGGTTTAGCCCACTGTCACAGAAATTTCACAGTCAACATGGCAGACTCTGATACTTAGAGGCATTGGATGACAGTGCTGAATGAAAATGCTTTCCCTGTGCTGGCAAAACCATTCAAATGAACTAGAGAGGCATCCATATCTGGATTGAGTAACATGCCTGGTATAAAGCATCACCTACACTACACTGCAATACTGAAGAGCGCCTACTGGCACTGGTAATTTGTCCTTGGCTTTCATAGCTTTGCCATACGTTTTTCTATGTTCTGTGTACATTTTAATAACCTAATTTAGACATATGAGATGCAGAATATCAACTGAAGGTTTTTCATGCAATTATTTCTCATATGCATTTACTGCATTTTTATCTTACATGAATGCGCACAGATGGCATTGCATAGGTGATTACTTGACAATGTGGTATTATTCAACAGACCTTAATGCTGTTACAGAAGCTTACAGGTACCTGATTCATAAGAGTTAGGACCTTTTAACAGACTAGCGTTCATAATTTGTTCAAAAGCAGTTTGACAACCACAACTAGTGTTCGCCTAAGTAAAAAAAATCCAAATTCAATTTTTACAATCCAGGATTACCCGGGACAACCGAGATGTGAGGCAGCAGTACTAACAGCCACACTGCCATTTACTACATAATGCGAGTAAATCTTAGAACGTTTCTCCACTGGTGCAGTAATTAATTCAGTCATTTACTGAGTCCTATTGGAAATGTTTTTGAATGATTTAATACAAGGTGTAATCTGAAAACCTGTCTTCAAATCAATCTTGGCGATGATTTCATCACATCATGAAGAACAATGCAGGAAAATCTTGTCCAAGACACTCAAATGTTGTATGATTAATACAGCTTTGTGGTGTACGCAACACATATGTGGGAGAAATGCCTGCTAAGACTAAACTGAGTCGGACATCATTGTGAATGTCATTCTGTGTTACTTACAGTATAAGGTAGGTCATCTGATTCTTTGCTGCTTTGATAAGAATTGTTTAAATCCAATTCCTCCTCATCTTCCTTATCTTTAAGAAAGAGAAACAAGCTTAACACTTCTCCCATTGGACTTGGTCAAAGTAAAAACAAATGACTAATCCGCACACTTTCAAGGCAGACATTACAAGTTCAAGACAGCGGCAATCCACAAATTAAACGAAATTGTAGCAAAAGACTGACTGTTATTAGGGTAATTATTAACATCTGTAAGGATGAAAAGGCATTACAAAGAGAACCATTAGAGTAATGTAGTAGAAATAAAAAAGGAAATGAGAAAAGTGGCATATCACACACACATCTCTAGTAAGTGGGAAAAGCCCTATGGTGTTTATATTTTAGCGAGGTCAAATAAAATGGTGAATGTGATGTACAATTATGTTAAGGTGGAATTTTCTTTACCTTTTATTGTGTCACAGGGCTCAAGGGGGCTTATTTCAGCATTCTCTGACTTTTCTGCTTCCTTCGTGTTTTTCTTGTTCATCTCATCTCTTTCCATAGGGGTCAGAAGCTTCTGCCTCAAAGGTTTCAGGTTAAAAGCCTGAAAAACTTTGATTTCGGGCTTCTCCGGAGGTGGAGACTCTTTTATAGCAGCTTCCTTCTGAATACTGACCGTGCCTGAAACAGCCTGATCAACACTGGGGGCTCCTTCTACCTCTTTCTGAGGCGAAGGATCTTTGGAGCTTAGCGCCATCCTCTCCTCCTTCCTAATACATTCCAGCTCATGTTGAATTTGCTTATATTTCAAAAGCAAATCCTCAAAGCTTTCTTCAATACCATTTTCGGTTTTGGCAGTGTTATGAATGGGTTTCCTCACCTGAGGTCTCCCAAACAATTTTGCTGAGTAAAGAAGTGAAGGAAGATAAATATCTGTAAAACCGAATCAAAAACATGCTAGGTTTGCATTATATAACAGTTTTACATAGCAAATGTATTACTAACTAATCATTTGTATTATTTAAAATTGAGTGAGCACAAGTGGAAACAACATGCAATTAAAACTTGTTTTACAGTTATGGGAACATGGAACAAGCTACCCTGGCATGTTATTGAAGCCGATAACCTTGGTTTAGAGAAAACAATGGGATGAAATTAATCAATTAATAACTACCAGCTTGATGAGCCAAATGACTTCTTTGTTCTTATAAGTGGACAGTTAATCCACAAGAAGAAAAGGTGTTCACAAATAATAGTATTTGCTTAAAGGTGTCAACTGTTAGTGTTTTGATTATGAACCATTCATCTGTGATTGCTTTACTTAACAGAAAGATGAAAAGAACATCTGTTGAACACATGAGCGGTGAGGAATTGGACCAATTTGCTCAAGGAAGATGCCCAGCTACGTACATGGGTACAAATGTAATATGCTTTTCAAAAAAACCTCAACCAAATATTCTTCCTCGCACTAGTTTGGGTTTGTGTGTCCGCTATCCTATACCGTACAACTCAAGGGGGTTGTGTTATTCCTGAAGTCGTCTGACAGTGCCAACAGCGGAAGTCAACTGTACAAACGAAAGCGGATTCTGCGCCTGTTAGATGCTGACGTCGACCTCCGGTCTCGACGATTGTTCTTGAGCTGTCTGTTTAAAGCCTTGTAGCAGAGCTAACATATACCATATGTATAAGAACAAAAGATACATTTTTGCAACTGTGGTCGGGGTAACGCCTAGAAACACGACCGAGACACAGCTCTTATTCGTCTTCGGAAAAGGAATATTTATAGCCACAGTTACCCAAAATGGTCACATTAACATTTCGAGTGTGGGCAGCGAATCTACAGAAGCCGGTCATCGTTTCAACATGTGCGATACGAATTGTAACACGCTGTACGATTCACTGTCCAGGAAAGTATAAAAATCAACCGGTTTTGAAGTCGGACTCGTACAGTGGCAACGAAGGACGGGCAAGGATACGCTTTCTTTGAGGGGACTCCTTCCTGATAGGTGCCCCGGCGAATCCAAGTCGACATGGGGGCGGCCTTCCAGTCCCTCTGCCCCCAACCCCCTCACCCCAACCCCCTCTGCCCCAGTCTCCGCGGCCATCGTTTGGCCTCCGGTACCTCAGCCTGCCCAGCGCGGTGTGGCTGCGCTCCCAGAAAGACGATCTGGGACCCGAGTCGCAATGCTGGGCTGACAGCGATCGGTCGGGGACGCCTGCTCCACTTTGCTGCCTGTGGCCAGTTAAGTTGGGGGGATGAGGATGGGGTCCCCGGTTGAACGGCATTTTCATTCGGAAGTCGAGGCCGGGTCCCCCCATGGGAGGCGGCGGTAATGTCCGCGGTCCGGGTTTGGGCTTCCGAGCGAAACGCCCTGCGCTGCTGTTACAGCTGCTGCTAGGCCTCTTGTCACGGCGCACGAATTGCCTTTCATCGGTGTCATCGTCGCTGATCTCCCCGTCCTCCAGCTCGCCTTCTTCCCTCGGAGACCGAACGCTCGAGCTCAGTTCCATCGCTATTCCCTACTGATGTAACTGCTCTGGAAGGCAGGAATGCTCCTGGGCCAGGTTGTGAAATCAGCAATTACAGACGTGCAATTCCCCAGCAGTCCCTATCTTCTTTCCAGGTCCGAGATCCGGCCTCACGTCGCTCTCTAC
This sequence comes from Lepisosteus platostomus, assembly GCF_059453375.1. Classification (NCBI taxonomy): domain Eukaryota; kingdom Metazoa; phylum Chordata; class Actinopteri; order Semionotiformes; family Lepisosteidae; genus Lepisosteus; species Lepisosteus platostomus. The sequence goes on along the minus strand of NC_142619.1, from coordinate 27,661,499 downwards.
TATCGCGAGACTCGCAAGGAAAACCGAGTGTGCGCAAATGTCGTAGGAGAAGCTGCGTCTGCCAGCGTGTTAGACGTTTGCGTGTTGATAGGCTGTGTGTTTCCAGCATACAGTGACAGACGCAGAAAGTTTCGATTTACTTGTGGCATGTAACCTTACTTTGGTATTTTTGGTTTTTCGTGTTCCTCAATAAAAGTGCTGAACTGATGCCTTAAATTGGTTCGTGTACACGAAGCAATTGTAAATTCCCGAACGTCATGTGTAGCATTGATGCAATGTTAACTGTTTTCCGTGATTACATTTTAACCTTATGGATTCCTGTTTCCATAAATCTTGCATGTTAAATTTTCCCGGGTATAGGAGAAGCTGCTCATTTAACCACATGAAGTAAAATATTTGAGCATTCCTAAATAACTTGAAAGACTTGACTTGAATGAGTTGAGAGCTCATTTACTGTCCCAAAAATTTACCCTGAAGAATATAACGGGACACTGCGAAAGTCGACATTTTTAGTAAAATATACAGTGCAAATCCGCGCAGCGACGTTTGACCGTATTGTTTAAAGTTATTTACACTTAATGAATCTTAGAGGTGTAGATGCTTTTATTTTTCCAATTATTTACTTCTTTGCGTGTCGTTTACTAACGATGAAATTAGTAAACATTTAATTATTTAAATCATTTAGAGATTTCCACGAATTTTAAAAAATAATTACATTATAACTCAAAATACTATGGCAGAAAAATAATATTAGAATGCAAATGTTATATATTTAATTCAGTACCATTCCAGTGTGAGTGGTTGCTATAGTTTCATAGTTCTTAGGTCCTTGGTTCAATTCTGGACGGGGTGAATTCTGCGTGGAATGTGCATTTTATCTTTGGGTCAGCATGGATTTACTTTAGGTGCTCTGTAACTATCACCTGAATTGCCCCCTTTGTGGCCCATAATACAAAAGTATTAAGAAAAATATCCTCCAGATCTTTAGATAAATTCACACTAAAAACAGTTTATGAGACAGGTATTTTGAAAATTATTAACATGAAACATGTTCTTTAAAAACGCCATCATAGATGGGCTTGGGGGAAATGTATCATGTTCCTGAACATTATACGTTATACAGTACCTTCCAAATGTATTCAGACCCATCCTATGGTGTCCTTTTTCTGAAATCGCAAAACAATACAAACAAATTTTTTTAAACGTAATATGTCATTCAAGATCTGAAGCCTCAGACTGAATATCTCTAAGGGTAGGATACAACACAATAAATGTCAGCAAACACTAAAGAGAAAAGAAAACTGAAATATGTTGACTGCATAAGTATTCGGGCCTGTGAACTCAGTATCTGTTGGAAGCACCGTTGTCAACAATTACAGTTTCATGTTTAATCAGTTTGATCTGTGGCTAAGGATCTGCGCCTGTGGCTGGAAGGTCGCTGGTTCAAATCCCACAGCTGGTGGGGAAATCCTACTCCATTGGGCCCCTGAGCAAGGCCCTTAACCCCAACTGCTCCAGGGTTGCTGTACAATGGCTGACCCTGTGCTCTGTGCCCAAGCTTCTCTCTTCCTGTCTGCCTCTCATGAAAAGCAAGCTGGGGTATGTGAAAAGATGAATTCCTAATGCAAGAAATTGTATAGGGCTAATAACGTGATGTTGTTGTTATAGATAGATAGATAATACTTTATTAATCCCGTAGGGAAATTGATGTGTTACAGCAGTCCAGCCCAAGACAAGCAAAACAGACATCAGAATAGTTATAAAACAAAAGACAAACAAGATAAATAAAAATAAATACATAGGTGTGTGCAAAATGTGCTGATCATAGTCATTGTAAAAACAATAAAATATGTGCAAAATGTGCATAGGTTTATACAGAATGATTGTCCAAAAAGTACGATGGAGTAAACATGCTGTCCATAGAGGAGCAAATGAAGGGATAAAAGTCCTAGCCGAGGGCAGCGTTATACACCCTGACAGCCGCCGGGAAGAAAGACCTGCGGAAATATTCCCTTGAACACCGTAGCTGGAGCAGTTTATTGATAAATGTGCTCCGCTGCCCAGTAACAGTCCCATGAAGCGGATGAGAGGTGTTGTTCATGATGGCTATGAGCTTGGTCAGCATTCTCCTCTCAGCCACCACCTCCATGTTATGTTATGTCACCTCATGTTATGTTATGTCATTTTGAGTAAGTCTGTGTACAGTACCTTTGTGTACCTTTGTACACCAGCTTCATGGAATTTATGCCCACTCTTCTTGGCAGATTTGCTAAAGGTCTCTCAGCTTTCTTGGGTATTGCTTCTGTACAGACGTTTTCAAGTCTTTCCAAAGATTCTAAATAATTCTAAACCACTAAATGTTGCCTGCACATTGCCTTTCTATGTTCCCAATACTCTTGTCAAGCTTACTAGTCCCAGCTTATGAGAAGCAGTCACCATTACTTTCACTGTTAATAATGCTTTGAAAGCCTTGAGCAAGGCTGCTTGTTGTCAAAACTGTTATGTTGCTTCTGCTTTTTTCAAGAAATGGCTATATGAGATTCTCCAACAATGTATTTGGTAGAATAAAAAATGTACTGTAAATAGGCTGTCTGTCCTCTTATTTTTCAATCTTTTTTTATGTTCTGTGAAACCCAGCAAGAGCAATATAGGGGATTTAATGATGATGGATTTGTAAGAATGAATTTGAATTTACAGTGCCATGCAAGAGTATTTAGACACTTGCATAGTTTTGACATTTTGCTGCTTTGTGGCTTACAGTTATTTGTTATATATACCTCTACACATTTGTCACAAAAAGAAAGAAGTCAATAATTAATATGAAAGACAAATGGAAAAGTTGTGACTGCATAACTATTCAAAACCATTGTTTGTACATTGTTTGTCATTTGTACATTGTTCGGTACAAAAGAATACCTTAATGTTCCAGCTAGGTGACTTAAAAGTGTCTCTTAGATTTTAGATAACGTTTGTGACACTGAGAAGAGAAAATACTTCTAATTATAAAGCAAAGAGGATGTTTGCTGATGTCTAGGGGGGTCCCTTGGGCAGAAACAATGGTAAAGTTTACCTTAGTATACCTAGGGAAGTTATAATAATAAACTTTATTTTATATAGCACCTTTAAAGGTGGCTTCTCAAAGCACTTTACAGAATGTCAACAACAATAAATGAAAAGAATACAATAAAGAAAACAATTACAATATACAGAAGAGACTGAGGATGGTGGTACTAAGAAAAGCAGAAGAATGGAACAGTTAAGTAAAGGCTTTTCTAAAGAAGAAGGTTTTAAGTCTGGATTATAATGAGTTTAGAGAAGGTGACTCTCGGATATCCTTAGGTAGAGAGTTCCAGAGCTTGGGCCCTGTCACCCATACAATGTAGACAGGCTTGGGGGACAGAAAGGAGACCAGAATTTGAAGAGCGAAAGTTGCAAGGTGGGGAGTAGGGCGATAATAATTCAGACAATTATTGAGGTGCCAAGCCATGCAGAGCCTTATAAGTGAGCATGAGGATTTTAAAGTCAACACAGAATTTGACCGGAAGCCAGTGCAAGGACTCCCAGGACAGGAGTAATGTGAACACTTGCACTAGACCTGGTCAGGATTCTGGCTGCTGAATTTTGGACATACTGCAGTTTGTTCAAAGTAGATTAAGATACCCCAGGGAGTAGAGCATTACAGCAGTCAATTCGAGAGAACACAAATGTGTTGATCAGCTTTTCAGTCACAATTAGTGACAGCATAGGGCCTAGTCGAGTGATATTTCTGAGGTGAAAAAAATATGTTTTGACAATATGCCACAGATGTGGGTCGAATGTTAATCCAGATTCAAATATCACTCCAAGGTTTTTCAATTTAGACTAAGTATTTGAACCTTATTAGAGTGTGCTATTCTGTGTTTTTAGGGAACTTGAGTTTCCTGGGTAAAAGATACCTCAGTTAAAAACGTCTTTCCTGATTAGTGTGCATTTTATGGATAGGGATAAAGGCTCCCATTTATTTTGTGGCATCCAGGGTGCAAAGAGAGAGATGTAACTGCAGGTTACTTTGTATTTAGTTAGAAGGCAGCTCATTTCTTGTGTGGCCTCTGTAGGCATATTAAGAGTTTAGTGCTTAGTAGCAGTCTGGGGGTTTCTGGGTGACCAGAATGTTAGCCCTCTGAAACGCCTTGTCTGTAAATACTGTACATAATGTAACTTTGTGTGTTGTATGTTTTGTGCTGTGTAGTTTATGTGTTTTGTCATTGTAATAAATATTTGTTTACCAAGTGTGTCTGGATTGTTACTCCTCTCAACAAAGCTGCACCGGCGAACAAGGAATTCACGTGTCTCTGGTTATACAACCCACTTGGGTGTATGATAAGAAATCACTTACAAGTTGGGGTTTATGAATAATTATTTTACTGATTGTCTAAATCGCTTGGTCAAATACCGATTTTCACCAGTTTCGTAACCCCTCATTTCTAACACTTACAATCCACACAACTTGCTGAAAAACCTCAGTCAGTGTGCAATAATAGTGGTTGGCATGACTTCAGAATACACACACCTATATCTCTGCAAGGTTCCTCAGTCAGGTAGTACATTTAAAGACATAATCAACCATGAAGAGCCTTCAAAACAACTTGGGGATAAATATATACCGAAGTGCAGTATAAAGGCATAGATCAGGAAGAGGTTATAAAACCACCTCAAAGCATTGGGAAGCCAATCATTAAGAAGTGGAAGACATTTCCTAGATTAGGCTGCTCTTCCAAGCTGAACAGCCAACCAAGACTGGAACAAAAGAGGGCTAGGGATCCCACTGTGAGGTAGGCTAATGGAGAATTTGAAAGGGCCACAGATGATGGAGTCTGCTAGCAGGATCCGTATGTTACTCTGTACCATTATAGTGGTAGGAGCGGAGAACTCCTGCTGAATTCACATGCTAAACTCTAACCTTCACGCTGTACTAAACTCCTGATGGGGACAGGGAATGTTTATACTAAACTCCCTGATAAGAAAGGAATGTTTTATGTGCTTTCTGAGACCTGGAGTTTCTTGAGAAAGCTACCTCAAAGACAGGAGGGGGAGGGTGCAGAGAAAGGTATATATAAGCTGTGTAGAGCCATATCCCCTTTGAGCTACTAGAAATACTATAACTACTATGGCCCTTATTCTAGTTCCTTGTATGCATACAATAAAGCTTGGCTTGACAAACGGACACTTCAGGCTCGAATCTCTTTTTTTTCTATACAAGAGTTAATTCGCTGACATACATTGCAGGAGAAAATGTCCATGGGTCAACAATATCCCATAAAATTAATTTCTATGAAAGTGAAAAAAAAAAAACATCTCAAATCCCCCTTGCTGCTTGCAACAAAGAACCTAAGCGAATCTGCAGGCATGTGGAAAATGTTTTAGAGATCAGACAAGACAAAATTGAAACTTTCTGATTTAAATGCAAAGCGTTACATCTGACGCAAATGGGGGAAGCTGCATCATTTAGTCAACATTCCTATTGTGAAGCAAGGTGGGAGCATTGTGTTAGATGTGTTTGAAACATTTAGCCATTTTACAAAATGTGATACTATAGAAGCAGTCTGAATACTTTAAAAAGTATTGTATCTTAAAGCATTTTTGTTTCAAATGGGAAACCCTGAATTAATCGGTGAAGAGACAGGAGCTGGCAATATGTTTTGGATTCATGAAAGCACTGTTTCTTCATATTGTCTAAAATGTATTATTTGGCCCAGTACAGTATCTCCTTTCCACTAATGAGTTTAGGGATTTAGGAATTTCAGTTATTTTTTGTGAGCACGTTACAGTCATATCTGTAGTGACGTACATTAATAGTACGTACATTAATAGTGAAAACTGATTATTCATAGCCCTAATTTAAAGTGTGAGATTATATTTTCTGTTGCTCATTGCCATGCTTTGAAGCAAAACATGCCAGTGTTGTGAGATTTCTTTCATTTGTGTGATCTTTATTTTGAAAGTATGTGTCACTTTTACAGAAAAAAATGTCAGTGTGACCAACTGTCTTGGTTTATACAAAAACACCATATCGCAGTACTTAAATTGTACATTCACAAAAAATGATACCTATCAGATATTAGAGATAATTTGCCCAATTTTGGCTGCAGGAGCAGTTTACAGTTCAGGTCACATATCCACAAGAGAACACAATTGTAATCAGAACGTCATCCTGGAGTACACAGGAAATATATTCTGTCATATTTTTACTGCAATGATTTCTACAGAATCTGGCCAAATAACTTTCTATTAGATCTTTATGATGTACTGACCTGTTGTGTGTTTCATACTGTATGTCTCAGCTACAAACCCCGCAACCACACAAGGGATAGCCATCTCTTGCCACCAATACTGCAAGTGTCCATTCATTTACCACCAGCACTAAAAGCATCCTGTGCAGATAATCCCAATCCTGTACTCGGTAGTGTTCATCTAGTTGTCTATGGTCACTCAGGGAATCCTGGTCTCAGTCTGTCCGTGGAATGATCCAGACCCACAATGCCCTCAGGTTTACCAGTTGAAACACCTAGGAGTCCATCTTTTTGTTAGTTATTATATTTTCATGGTTTTTCAAAACAAATACAAAGTTATAAAACAACCATTTTCCAGCCAATACAAAACACCCTCACCCATGCTTTGTTTTTTAGGCTGTTGTTTGGGTTACTGAGGACCAAAAAGAAATTGAACCTCAATTACAGTATGTACTCTGAATGTCTTGAGCCTGTCTGTGGCTAAACATATACAGTAGTTCCCGGGAATACAAAGAAACTAATGCAGAGAGAAGGGTCCTAAAACTAGCAAAGATGGCTAAATCCCTGCATGTTTGGGTCACTATGTGAGTTTTACAACTGTATGGTCACAGCTAGATGATACCGTACTTACAAAGTTTGTAAGTTGGAATTCATTGTTTAAGAAAGACCTCTCTGACAGATGGGGTATATTTCTCCACAGTGTCTTTGACCCATTGTGGGTGCAAAAACTGTTTCAACTTTCCACGTGCAAATTTGACAAATCTTTAGTTGTAGATGAAATCTGCCAAGTTCCTGCTCTGCTGATCCATTGGTTCATAAGATAAGAGGATTTAGACAGGGTTTTGGAATACAAATATTAATAACAGGCCAGGTCAACATCTTGCTCAAAGCAGGACAACAATTATGGCACATTTAATGGGTTATTTATCTAAGTATAACTAGGGAAGTGCTAGGCACCCCTCTATGTTTAAGCAGTTTTAAAAGCTGGGGATCATTTTTATTATCTGTATAGTCTTCCTCTACATGGAACCATTAGTATTCCTTACACTCACAATGGGCTTTCCTTCTTTAATTCCTGAATTTGGAGAAGCATGATGGGTGAGGTCATTTGAAGACAGATACTTGTGAAATAGCCTTGGAAGCCTTCATCTAGCAGCTTCTTCAATCCAGCAGATGATCATGTATTTTCCAAGATGCACAGTTCATGTGTGATAGATATAACTACACATCTAAGTACTTTATCTTTCCAGTACCTAAATGTATTAAAATTGAAGCTAGAATAGTAGAATAAACTGTATCATAAAAGTAATCAGTTTACAGTCAGATAATTCCACACAACACAGATGGAAATATGTTAAATACCATGTAAAATTATTTTACTGAAAATTAACATGGTTTTTAGTTTCAGGCTGCCAGATGTCACGTTATTAAAACGAAACTTACAGGACTTGACATCTCACAGTACCAGCTTGCTAAGAGTTGGAAGAATTCTTAAAATTTGACTTTCTTGTGTTTGGGTAAGTACACCATTATTTTTTCATCTTTGCGTGATCTAGGAAAGGCTTTCCCTAGTTGTTAAATATCATATAATTCAATATAAAATTAGCAATATAAAAATGCTAAAAATCTTCAGAACAAACGGTGAAATACTAACCACAGGGCACAAGCTTAAATTACAGGGAAGAGAACAGTAAAAACACAGAACATGAGGCACGTTTTAATAAAAAGGTGTTGTGGAAATCTAAAAAGAAATTCAGCTAACTGACGACAATTGGCTTGTTGAAGCCAATAACCTGGCTAAGCGCAAGAAGCCACTGGATGAGATCTTTGTATCACCAGTACAAGCAACCAAACGGGCCAGACTAACTGTATAATCTTGAAAACTAATATGAAAACTTTCTTGCATTTTATAATACTGATAAAATCTTGTACTTAGTACTTTATATCTTGACAGTAATTCTAGGCTTTAACCTTTCATTTAAAAAAACACTGTTAATTTTACACAAAATGATTTAATATATTTACATTTCGTTTAATTTTATCGTAGTTATTCTCAACGAAATCACTGAGGATCACTTTCAGGTCTCGAACATCACAATCTCGAGACAGTTAATATATAATAAACAACTTGAAGGGAAAACTGTCAGCAAGGGTTGATTAATAACGTAATCCACCTACATTAAAAACGTATTTTTTATAATAAAACAAGTTATACATTGTTGATAAAACACTTTATAATTTAAGTTATAAATTCAGTAGCTTCGAAAACTTGATATTATTTTAAGTAGATTAGCTTTAATATAATTAAAAGGAAAACGTGTCTATTTCAATGTATCAGCGTCATATTTTTCATGCTTTTAACCGCATTTCGCTTTCTCGTTTCTCCAGCTGAATTTATTGCATTTTACTAAATGATATAACGTAAGAAATAAGACTAATCTTACAACCCAGTCTCTGACGTTTCTATTGATGTGAGGTTGTTTTTGATTGGCATTGAAGAAAATGAACAACGAAAAAGACAAATCAATGCAGACAGGGAATACAGTCTGAGCGATAGATTTCTTCAGACTACAGGATTGTTAAAGACCGTACTTTCCCTGCCGCAATCACCGCAATCAACGGGAGACTGTTGATTGCGACAAGTGCATTGTAGCTTTAAGAAACATCTTGACAAGAGCGAACCACTGGGCATCCACAGGAAGTGTAGATATCGTATTTCCGTGCGACAAGTGTAGTTCATTTCTTTATCAACTTTGGTTCCGCAAATAAACTGGGAGTGAAAATATATCCAACACGTATTCGAAATCCAGCGTTTATCAGGCCAAGGCTGAATTTATTCGCAATGAAGATCGCGAGAAAAAGAAAGCGCTATGGCCGTGGCCAGTCCAGGTATATTTCTGTTTCACTTGACATACAGGCCTCGGTATTAATATTACTATTATGGTGACAGTCGCAGCTCTTCTGTGGATGAGCGGTGTTTTTATAACTTAGGTAATTAATGCAAAACGTGAAAGAAGACGTACAATAAACATGCATAGGCGGATTTCTAAGGACCTAAGGATTTCTAAGCGGCCGAATGAATGGGAGATGCCTGCTCCAAAATGCTTGTCGGAGCATGACTATGGATGGCATTAATCTTAATGTAGAAATGCAGATAAAGTGTGTTTGTTATCTCATGTAGTGCTGTATGCCTCATGCTTGAGCAAACACTACCCATTTTCCCTTTAATAAGTGTTGCAGATAAAGCACTAGACAAAACAGTTTGCAATACTCCAGTTCAAGGCGCCATTTAAGTGGTAATTTGTTCTTTCTTAGTCTGAGACCGATGTGGAGGCCGCTTTGGACCAGGTGCTCTTCACCCTTATGGGGGTGTGTGGCGGTATATGTGTCTGCCCCCCACGCTCCCTCAACACCCTTCTTTGCTTTTTGTTCAGTAATGGGTTGCATTTCTGTCGCATTTCAAAATGAAACATTTTAAGAAAGTGTAAACACAATAATTCATTGGTTGTTTCGGACTTACTTTTCTTCTGCTTAGTTAATCGATTTTAATAGACACTCGGGGCACGAATTCCCTCCCTGAAGTTCACTTGTCGCTGCTGCAGTACATGATGTGTTTGACCGCAATAAAAAACGCATCGCTCGTAGCCAAATAGCTTTAATTGTCCAAAAAAGTATAGACTGTTTTGTTTACACTGTAAGTTGAGTTTAAGAAGCTACGTGTCTTTTGTAAGATACTGTATTTGTCACGTGTAAATGGTATAGTTTGTCTGATAGCGAATTACGTGTGTTAAATATGTCAGTGTAAGACTGACAATGGTATCATTGTACCAACGGTATTAAAGCTACAACAGACTCGCAGTACTCTTTCACACGAAATTATTAATGCGGAGAAAGTGATTACTTGATTTGGGGAGTCATGCGATGACGTTGTCCGTGGTAAAGAAATTGAATTGTTACAAAAATGATAAAGAAAGGTTTCTTTGTGTAAACTGGGTGAGGAATACGGGGTTGACATCTCAACAGCACACAACATCAAGAAACAGAATAAATTCAATAAACATGGAAACTGATGATGTGCAATATGAATTTATGATTGTTACTTCTTATTCAGTCATTTTCTTTATGTATATGTAGGAAAATTGTTTTATTGACTGAATTTTGGAAGAATATTAAAGTCTGACTTGCCTTCGATCACAGGGAATCTGTGTTTGAGAACTTGGTGTACCATTTACAGTAGATGAACAGAAGTTGGGCAGTATTACCCAGAGATTGCCAGTTTGAGCTCAGTCACGTCACTAGATGACTGAGGCCAGGGCTCGCCAAGAGGTGGCGCCCAACTGGCTCAGTGCCGACAAGGGTAGTGTAGGGATGCAAGGAGTCACAGCACAGTCCAGTGAAAGTGTGAGATGAGTTTGAATGTGATGAAAACAGCCATTTTTAAAACAATGCTGAAGGAGACACAAAGTGTATTTCTCAAAGTGCCCTTAGAGGGTTGTATAGTCCAGTCATGGTCACCTTATGTTATTACCATGAATGGGGGGTTTGTGAGTGAATGTTCCACTTATGGCCCAATGGCTGTTCCTGATGATGCTATTCCTGAGGTGTCACGAACAACAGCAACTGTCTGTTTAAAATTCTCCCCAGGCCAGAGTCAGAAGTAATGACCCCAGGCCAGAGTCAGATTTGTACAGTAGGATGGGATTAGGTTGTCGGGACTCTCTTAGGTGTTGGCGACAGTTTCCGTTTTTTAAAAAGAGTTTACTTACCATAGATAATTCTAAAGATTATTTTAACTGGTAATAAATCTAATGTGTAAAGCATTGAACAAACCTGGTTAGAATCTGATGTACTCTAATGTTTCTGTGTGTGAAATGTAGTTGCCCATCCCATGTAGAGTAAATAATAGTAGAATGAAAGACAATTCTGATTGATTTATTATTATTGTTTTAATTAAGTCTTATCTATAACAAATGCATTGTGAGCAAGAAGTAACTCACTTTACCAAGAAACCCCCAGCTGTTACTAATTGGATCTAACAGAATGCTGTACCAATACAATTTCTCCTTAATATGTGCCTAGTTGAAAGTTATATGCCGTCAAGTTTATTGTAACTGAATGTCTTTTTTGGAAATGAGTGTTTTTTATGTTCACAGGGGTTTTTTATAGACGGATGATGACTTCATGCAATATAATATTTAAATGGTTCCCTGCGGGCTGTGTGAAAACAAGGCAGGCCTGTCAAGTCTGAGGGCACTCATTTCAATGAGATGGATCCAAAGCCCATTATTGATTGTGTCTCCAAAAAAAACCCTCAATGTTATTTGAAATTGTTCTTGAATCAATGGGTCCAATTAGAGATAGAATACCTGACCCAGATTGTACTAACCCCAGGGTATTTATCTTTTTCAGGTGCTCTTTACAATAATTGCTATGCCCCAGTTTGAAGATGACATCTTGATGAAAGAATATTTCAAAATGATGACTGATATGATAGTTTTGTGTATGACCCTGGCAATCTCTTTGTCATTCTGGATTATTTCCATGACTGCAAGTACATACTACGGTGAGTTTTATTTGTTGAAATACTGACTTGGTGGTGAGTTTCATATGAAGCAAGATACATTTTTAATACATTAAGTTCTGTGCGACCAGGTTCCATTGATAAGCTTTTGTATTTAATATATATTTCTTTATTCTGATATACAGCATTATCCAAGAGTACTGAGGCTGTGAAGTGGGATATTTACTGTGAAATCTATTCTAATAGTAAATTTTCAGAAAAAAAAGACTGATAAGTGCAGCTCCTATGTATTTTGGTGAACTCAGTTCAATTGTACCGTTCAGTCAATTAAACGATGCAGTTCTATGTCAATGTATGTTGGCAATTGACTGACAGGTGTCCCCTGTCAGTCAGGTTCATGTTGTTGAGTACTTAGGCTCATAAAAGAGGCAAGCACATGCTGCCACTCTTGTTTTACTTTGACTTCAGCGTTTGGTGTTAAAAGTCAAAATTAAAAAATGTTAGTTGGTTGGTAAAGATAAAGGGGCAAATTTTATTTTATTTAATATATTAATTTTATATATTTATTTGATATATTATGTATTTTATGTCCAAAATTCAGCAGCCAGAATCCTGACCAGGTCTAGTGCAAGTGTTCACATTACTCCTATTCTGGAGTCCTTGCACTGGCTTCCGGTCAAATTCCGTGTAGATTTTAAAATCCTCATGCTCACCTATAAGGCTCTGCATGGCTTGGCACCTCAGTACCTGTCTGAACTATTATCGCCCTACTCCCCACCTCGCAGCCTTCGCTCTTCTAATTCTGCTCTCCTAACTGTCCCCCAAGCCCATCTACATTGTATGGGTGACAGGGCCTTCTCCTGTTATGCCCCCAAGGTCTGGAACTCTCTGCCAAAGGATATCAGAGAGTCATCTTCTCTAAACTCCTTCAAATCCAGACTCCAAACCCTCTTCTTCAGAAAAGCCTTAACTTAACTGGTTCCATTCTTCACCCCTCTGCTTTTCTTAGTACCACCATCCACAGTCTCCTCTATATATTGTAATTGTGTTTTATTTTGTGTATTCTTCTTATTTATTGTCGTATTCTCTTATTTATTGTTATTGTCATCCTGTAAAGCGCTTCGAGAAGCCACCTTTAAAGGCACTATATAAAATAAAGTTTATTATTATTACTATTATTATTATTATTATTATAATTATTATTATAGATTTTATATTTATTTTATTAAAAAAATCTCAGTCAGAGCCATTGTACAATAGTTAGACTTAACAGAATCAACAATTGGGAATATACTGACGAAGAAATAAACCAATGGTATAATAAACAGTCAGACACGACTGTGTCGGCCAAGATAAACATCTGCAGGTAGTTACAGAAAAATGATCAAAGCTGTCAAGGAAAACTTTAAAACGGTCAGTAGTGAAATCATAACAATATCCAGACAACAGGAGAGAAGCAATTAAAATTCACAGTTCGCAGAAGACTAAGACAACAGAAATGTGAAGCTACACTGCATGATGTAAACCTCTCATCAGCACCAAGAAAAGATAAGACAGATGGGGGGGGAATGCTTGAAGTACAAAGTTTATCCAAGTAACAGTTTTATGTTTTAAGTTTTATGGGCAGATGAAACAAAAATTACAGTCAATGGAAAGGTTAAAGTGTGGAAAGGAAAGGACCTGAGGATGCTGCCTGAATCCTGGTGGAGGGAATGTCATGGCCCTAGTGGTGGCAGCAACAGAATGACTTCTGAAGTTTACAGAAACACTGTCTGCTAATGTCTACTGTCGCCATACGTACTGGGGCAATGCCTCAATAGAAAATCATAGACTGGACAAGTCACTCTCCTCATTCATATCCAGCTGAGTGTGCAAATTATGTGCTAAAGAAAAAAAAATAGAACACTCCCAAGATTAGGGCAAGAACTCGCCGTTTCTATATTTAAATTTAACTAGACATACTAATATTCTGATCACTAATACAATTTCTTGGCTGTAAAGCACAAATAACTGCGTTTGCTGTTTCGGCAGATTGAAAAGCACAGTATGTATATGGGATGCAAGTATTGAAAATATTTCTGGACCATATTGACCAAATAATTTGGCTGATGTTTCTATGTAATATACACTATGCCATGTAGACAGTATAGATTATATTATGATGGAGTGGATAGTGTATATCTTAAACTATTGCGAACTACCAATAAAATGGATGTGAGATGGGAATCAGCCAGTTCAGTTGGTCAGCTGTTTTACAATGTGGATGGTTAATGGCATTTTTCTTGTTCAAACTCTATGTAAAAAACAGAATTTGTTTTGCACCTGATAACATAAAGACATACTATGCATAAGACAGTACAACAGCATTTGTTAATTAATTTTAAACTAAAAAAATAAGTTCACTACAGCTGAGATTGCATATCAATCAGATTTTGTGTAAAAATGATTCATTCTTATGGATTCCTTAAATGTGATACATGTATAAAATGAGCAATCCTGCAAAAACGCAGTACCTCAGAATCTTGACAAAACACTATATTTTTACATTTTCCAGGTACATTGCAGCCTGTCTCTCCATGGCGCTGGCTGTTTTCAATTTTGGTCCCTTTGTGTCTTACCTCACGTGCTCTGAAAAGGAAAAGTCTTGACCATAGTGGAGCTCTGGGAGGTAGAGTATGCTTTTTATTTGGCTGTAGGTTGAAAAGGTGTTTTAAAAGCATCTTTGTTTTAGAGTATAAGGTTACCACAGTTAACGTACAAAACTGCAGTACTTTGCACTTCGTTGTTCATAGAATTTCAGGAGCTGAGACTTAGTTACTTAATGCCACATATAAGAAACCTGTCTGTAGAACGCCCTCTCTAAACATAAATTTTTACTGATGAACCGTATGGTGCTGTCATTCACCACAATATTTTGCATAACTTTTCGTATAACATAAGTATTGTATGTCTTAGGGTTACAAAACTTGTATTCATGCTCAGGCTCTTCTCTGAAGAAGAAAATACCATGCAGTGCATTGTTGCAAAACACAATGCATTGGATTCCTAGGACAATTTTTTTGTGTAAATACACCTTTTGATTCCAGGACTTAAAAAAAAAAGACGGCAGTAGATTCTCTTGTGTGCATAAGATCCAGACCTCATTTTAAACTTTTCTATCAGTTGTTAATTCACGTATCAGAGGTTAGGATTTAGCTATCTTGGAATTGGAAAATGTAAATCGTTCTGTCTCAATATAATAAAGTACATGAAGAAGGGAACTAGTCACCCTTTAATTTAATTTAATTTTTCTGTCTTACTGCAGAAATAATTTGTTCACCCTTCATATTTTATTCTATAAATTATTATCATATGAGTAAAAAAGGGCACAAATACTTTATTATTTGGTTTTGATCCATTTAAGATTTTAAGGTCTGATCCATAGTGCAACACTTAAGTCTTTGTTTCTCTTTGATTCCTGAAAATCATGGGATTCCAAAGCATATTATGGAACTTTTCCACAAGTGAAACATTATTTGAAGTATTGGTTTTGGAAAGGCTGCACTAAAAAAAAATGCTGTAACTTGTTATTCTTTTGTTTTTGTTTTGTCAGCAATGGTAGTTGGATTCATTCTTACCATGGCCAACATGAGCTTCTTCTCTTCTCTGTTGGCATTTTTTGTCACTTCATCCAGACTGACCAAGTGGAAGGGAGAAGTTAAGAAACGTATAGATCCAGAATATAAAGAAGGTAAAAATGATTTCATTTATACAAAAATTAACTTATGGGTGGGGATTGACAGATCTGTTTTATTTTGGTGTTAACCGGCTCAACGTGGAGTATAGCTGGATTATGTCCCTTGTACTGGTGTCCTGGTTATGTTTAGGGTTTATGGAACCCAGAACCCCCATAACAAAGACAGTTATGGTTGTGTTTCAGGTGGCCAGAGGAACTGGGTGCAGGTTTTCTGCAATGGAGGAGTGCCTACAGAGCTGGCCCTGCTGTACATGATTGAGACAGGCCCAGGGGAGATTCCAGTGGACTTTGGGAAGCAGTATAGTGCAACCTGGATGTGTTTAGCTCTCCTGGGGGCCTTGGCATGCAGTGCTGGGGACACCTGGGCATCTGAAGTAGGAACTGTTCTCGGCTCAAGATCACCGAGATTAATCACAACGTGGAAAGAAGTCCCTGTGGGTAGGTATCATTTTTTAATGTTACTTTTATCCGTGGTCTAGGGCCATTGACAAGGATCTTCTGTAAAACAGTATGTACAGTATGCCACACCTGAATCCTATTATTATGTATCGATGAACATAGGACACATGTATTTATCAAATGGTGCAATCATACATAAGTGTCATGTCATTTGCCAAACCGCTTTATACCATGCGGTGTCGCGGGAAGCTGGAGCCTACCCGGCAACGAGCGCAAGGCAGGGTTCATCCTGGAAAGGGCGCCAGTCCATCGCAGGGCAAGTGCAAGCCAATCATACATGGGGACAATTTGGAGGACACAGTAAAGGCCGAGGGAGGAAATTTGGCCCAGACATTGAGATAACTCCCTACTCATATCGAGAAATGCCTGAGGATCTTTAATGACCACTGAGAGTCATCTGAAAGATGGCGCCCACTACAGTAGAGTGTCCCCGCCACTATACTGGGGCATTAGGACCCACACAGACCGCAGTGTGTGTGCCCCCTGCTTTTCCCACTAACACCACTTCCAGCAGCAACCATAGCTTCCCAGAAGGTCTCCTATTCAGGTACTGACCAGGCTCAAACCGGCTTAGCTTCAGTGGGTAGCCAGTTGAGAGCTGCAGGGTGATATGGCTGCTGGCTCATCATACATAACTGTTTAAATAATAACAGTATGGTAGCTCTTTGCATCCAGTGCTTTACGTGTACTAGTAGATTCACATCTCCCACTGAAGTAGCTGTACTCTGCACAGCAGGCCAGATGGAAAGGTGTAATAGCTTCACATGTTAAATTAAGAGAAAAATGTAGGTGTGCTAGATGGAGCAAGCCTGAAGTGGCATTCAGCCATGGGCACCATAGCTAGGATTCATAACGGAATCATATTAAAGATAGATGAACAAGACACTTCCATTTAGAAAATGCTGCATTCCTGCAACCATGCAAAGGTTTTTAAATAATAAGAGTATGGTTGTAGTCCACCACTGTGGTGCAGTGGTTTACATTGCCGCCCCACAGCGCTGGAGCTCCGGGTTCAATTCCAGACCTGGGTTGCCTTTGAAGGCCTTCATCTACTGTAGCACAGCAACATGATGTCCTGTGTGACTATACTGCTGCAGGGATTTGGAGTGTTTGCACCAAAGGAAAGAGGGGCTCTTACTTGTTCCCAAACCACTGCCTGGATTGACACTTTCTGACTCAGTGTCATTGTTCTAAATCCGGATTCATTATTCTGTTAGTAAAATGTCTACAGGCCTTAGATTCCAAACATTTTCAGCTGTTACCTTGTGGTTGACTCAGTAATGGCTGTTTTACACATAAATGGGTACAATTGGTCACTTTTGTGAGACTGTGTCACATCTTTTATTTCACACAGAAAACTTAAAGGACTCCATGGAAGACCTCAAATGATTAAGCAGTGCTGACGCAATCTTCTTGCTTTTCTAAAAAGCATATCCAATTTTCAGGACTTTGTGTCCTATGTAGTGCGCAAGAGACATTTTCTTAGCACGGTGCAAGCATTCTAAGAAAAAGACTGAGGTCAAATATCTAGGAAGAAAGAGTGTGTTTAAGTTATGCAATTTTGTTAAAGCAGGGTTTGGTCACCAAACTGTCTACTCCAAATGTGTGAAACATTGAACCTTTAATGCTGTCATTATGGGGTCATTAAATGGTGAAAATAATAAAACTGCATGTTTATTCTGATTTGTAAGCATTCTAGTGCTTTTAGTCCTTAAAGACATTCAATCATTTTGAGTCTGCATGTCTTGGTGAGTGTCACGGCCCTTTAAAGAGATTGATACATGAAATGTGGGGATGTTAACAGTGAAACCCATGACTGTCTGCTGGTTAGTGTTTTGCGTCTTTTGGCTCAAAGCAGACAGTGAAGTATTTTAATCTTGAAGAAGTGATCTCTGTGTCTTAGAATTTAAAAAGTAACCAAAAATTCTCATTTCATTTTCTGAATGAGTGCCATCTGCCATTTTTTTTAACTGAGCACATAGATTTCTTTTGGTTTATGATTCTTTGCGCTCAGTAGTAAACTGCTGCTCTCCGCAAAATCTTTTTTCATGATCATACAGAAAAGGAAATGGAGCCTCAAGAGATGATATCACTGCACATAAAAATAAGTGACCAAGCTTCTTGGATTCACCTAGGTGTCCAGAAGAGAGCGGATACAAAAAGTTATTCTCCTCATAAAATGCAAACAAGATAAAATGTTGATCGTTAGATGGCAATCTCTGTAATAGATACAAAGGAGAGAGGGGGTGGTGAAGTCTTCTGATTTCTGATATTTCACTTTTTGTATAATTTACAAAGGGGCTAAGAGAACTGTGTGTTTACTGGCTGCTGTCTTCAGGTACAAATGGAGGAGTGTCCCCCATGGGGCTGGTGGCCAGTTTGCTTGGAGGAATGGTGGTGGGCCTGGCATACTTCACCACACAGCTCCTTTTCGTGAAGGATCTGCATCTGGCAGCTCCGCAGTGGCCTATTATAGCCTACGGTGGTGCAGCTGGATTCCTGGGGTCACTGCTGGATTCTTACTTAGGAGCCACGATGCAGTATTCAGGTGAGTCATGGACAACGTCTTGCGAGACGATCTTCCAGCGCCAAGGTCTCTGCGGTGTGTTTCTTTTAATAACCAACCTCTTTCTATTATGAGATGTACCTTTTTGTCTCAAAATATGACACGGAAAAGAAGCGGTTACTTTGAAAAGATAACTGATAAAAACAATGCAGGTTTTTTCTAACGTTTTAGTGAGCAAAGGAATGTTGCTTCTCTGAGTATAGCTGCCACGTCCGGGTTTTTCGTTTGTCAAGCTAATGATCTAGTCATTGTTGTCTTGCAAAGTTGAGCAGGAGAAATGGATCCTAAAACAGTTACCTCCATCATATACCTAAAAGGTGTGAATAAAATATATACAGTATATTTGCTGTGACTGATCCCCTTTGATGGCAGCCAAGGGTAGGGGAGCCTTCACACACTAACCCTCTTGTTAATGGTGACAAGCACCAATGCTGTTATTTTTAACCTGTTAACCTGGGTTTTGTCATTTGTGCACCTTCAGCTCCTTTTGCTGCACCTTACTAATGGAGTGAAAGGAAAGCAGTGAAAAGAAACCTCAGGTCCTATTTTGGCTGCTCCACTCCCATCTTCCTTTGTATCAGCAGGCTTACACAGCAACCACCGAGGCTGCTCTTTTAAGAGTTTTCCCTGCTCTCAGTAACCAGAAAGGTCTAGAAAGGTCTAGGAGTTCCCCACTCCCAGATGACGTGCTCCTAACCTTAAAGATTTTAACCTTCCACTACGAATTAAATGCCTCGCCATGAGATGGGTTTTCCCTGAAGGTCAAACATGAGCAGGCATTTTGCTCAAAACATCCCTGATCTCTCTTCCTCAGAACAGACGTGTCTGTAACATTTCTCAGTCCCCTATGGGATTGCTGCTGAAACTGGCCACCTTCCAGGGTGTCAGACAGGAGACGCCAATCCCCTGATATCCCTGTGCGAAATGTCTGGAGTGTCTCAACACTGCCCTCTAGTGTTGTAGCACCTTACCTGGCACGCCGGATTGAGCTGCCTAGTGCATTCACATGCTTCTCCTTTGCAATATTAGACTGAGAATCCAAAACTGGGCTTATAGAGGCTTTTCAAGACTTAAAAACACTTTCTTGGCATTCAGATTGGACCTGATGGCCACATTTTCACAGGTTGCCGATAACTGGGATGCCCCAAGAGGCAGTGTACAAATGTTAGAACCGTAGGATGGACATTTGTCTGCCAGAGTCTTCTCAGCTCTCGGTAAAACATTGGCTCCTGTGCGTTGTTGAGCAACCACAGACTTGCATAGCCATCTGTGAGCGACTCTTCTCTTCCTCCAGTTGGCACATCCTCTCCTGCAAGGTGCTGTGGAGTTTGCAGTGTCTCAGAAAGTGAATGGTTCTGTAAGGGGTTCTACTCGGATTCTCCTTCTCTGGGTGCAGTATAGCAGTCGTAGCTTGATAACTGATACTTACAGAATAAAGATTTTCCAAAAGAACAGCAAGCAATAGGCAATTTTGGCTATTTATATTATGGAGGTTCTTTATGAATTATTTTGTCCTCAGTTTTCAGTACTCACAGTGAAACAACAGGTCTTTTCTACTCTGTGTTCTTCTCTAACAATACTTCAACACTTTCAGTTTCCTACATATTACATGCAGTACTGTACTGTCCACTCCCAGCAGGAGCACATTCTTTGTAAGGAAACTGTGGAACTCTGTGTCAATGTGATTTGTCTATGTACTAATGAATACACTTGTCTTGCAGGTTATGATGAAAGCATTGGAAAGGTTGTGAACTACGAAACAAATTCTACGAAGCGGATAAGCGGAAAGCCTATTCTGGACAACAATGCTGTGAACCTCTTTTCTTCTATCATCATTGCCCTGATGCTGCCTGGCATTGCATGGGGATTCTGGCCAAGGCCATAGAATTAAAGCAGTCTCCTCAAATCAGCTAGAAATGAATGGATGTGTCTCTAGTCCTCCACTGGACAGTGTCATGATTGTTGCAAAGTAATGGTGTGACGTTAATTTTAAGTATTGAAACATGAAAAATCCAAGTCACTGCTACCAATGTGGAAAAACTATAAAGCACTAGAATATTTTACTACAGAGGTTTGTTTAGAGAGAATTCTGTGAAAGGTAGGATTCTGGTCTGAAATATCCAAGACAAAGTACTACAATCTTCATCTACCCTAGGTAGTCCACTTTAGGAAAGAGAAATTGTATTTTATACTTTTCAGTAGACCATTATAATATATCTGTGTATAGCTCAATCTCTTAAATTGGTAAGTCCTTAATTATTTTATTATAACAGTGAGATAAAAAGTGACTAGTGCTTTTGGCTCAGGTATTTGCAGATCAGTCCTTCTATATAAATATAAAAGTGCATCTCTAAAGGATTTAGTGCGAGCTATTGAACTAATTTCTTTAATTTACCTTTTTTTTTCATTGTGTTACTGCACAATATGTAATTTAATCATACTAGGATTGTTATAACTAACACTTGGATTACATAAATCCAAAAATGATAAACTTTCCTCCCTTTAGCACTGTGTGTTGGTCAAGATGACGTTTTCTAGGAAGAATTAACTAACCAGTAATAAATATCCATGCAAGTTCCTGAATCACAGCAGAAACTGCTGTTATTACTGTGTTGCTTCTGACAGTGCTTAATGAAGTGTTTAGTTTAGACCTTAAAGTTTAATTTAAACATTGTCCTGAACCTCAGTGGTAGGACAAACAAATAATTTCAAGGTAGCGCAGCCATATTCACGTAAATCTATGGAACAGAGTGATTATTTTTTGGGGAAAAAATGACTAAACACAAACATTGCTTGTTTTCACTGTTCTTAAATGCTAGAGAAAAATCTCTTGAAGTTATTATATGCAGTATAAGGACGTTCACTTGCCGAACACTGAAGGCTAACTGAAATGTTTACATGTTATGGGCACCAACCAGCTTGTTCTCCTTTTTGTGAAATAGTTACCTTATTATCCATTTATTCTAACAGTTGTTATAAAGCAGTTATGCTATATTTCAGTTAAATGCATAAAAAGGCCATTTCAGTGACAAAACATTCTGCTGGATTAAATCTACTCATGACTGATAGAGTTTTAAAAGCTTCTTTGTTGCTAACTGTGCTGTTCTTTTTCATATCTAATAGTAAAATCTGTAAATACAGTATGTCATTTACCCCTGCTTTACTGTTTGTGCTAATGTAACATGCATAAAGCTGAACAAAACATTTGTGAGTATTTTAGCTACTGTATAAACTATTTTCATGGTAAAATATCCTGATTTGTGCAACCTTAAGTTGAATTAGATAAATATTTTGATATAAAGTACTTTCAGAATACATTTTTACATTGTGTTTTGCAGAATTAATTTTAATGTGGTTCTACTTTAATGGCAAGTTATAACAAAACATGACGAGTTAATGTGTGATGGTTCTGCTTTAAGGTAGAGAGTTTGCAGGGTTTTATTTACAAGTATATACATGCAATCTAATAAGTATAAACCCATCCGTGCATAGTTTTAAGGATTCTTTATCTTCTAAAACAGGTGATATTATCTTTAATGCAGTTAAATAGAAGTCTTAATGATGAGAATGTTGTTCTTTGTCATGCATTTCCATTTCAGAAAGTACATGGTATTTTAGTTTAAAATGTTTTCAACAAAGTCAAAATAAATTAAATGATGGCACAGTTCTGTTCTATTTTTTTCTTTTCACAGCCAAAAAGGAAGTTCTGTTTAACTTTCTGTACTCAAAGGAAGGTTTGAAGAAAGTAAAAACTTTAATATAAAATGTATAAAGCTTTAATATAAAATTCTTTAAGGTGCTAAACCTGGGTTTCATTGTCCTGTTCTGTTGAATCCAGTGCCTGTTGGTTTTCATTCTAGCTGGACTCTTGCTTGCTTAACTGAACTTAGCCTGGGAACATAAGAAAGTTGAATAAGAATATAGTCCATTTGTCCATCTAGCCTGTTTGGAATTTAGTCCATTTTTAAATTATTTTCTACATCTAAAGCCTTCATTTGGAGTGCATCTATACTAGTACAGTACAATGAAATAGATTGATGGTAGTTTGGAGGTTAGCACTTCTGGGATGCCTTCTGTGTGCAGTGTGTATGTTCTCTCCATGTCCATTGGGGTTTTCTCTGACTGCTCTAGTTTCCTCTTACAATCCAGCAACATGCTGTCTATCTTATGTGGAGTTGCTAAATTGCTCCCAACGTGTGTGTGTATCCCCTTTGATGGACTGTTGTGTCATGGTATGATATTGACCTCCAGTCAATAACCACCAGCACAGGCTGGGTAAACTGCATTATTGTTTTTATTCCTGTACCACAAAGAGTTATCGTTGTCCACTCAATGGAACAAAACCCAAGGAAAAATGTATCAAGGGAAACACACTACAAAAGCGAACGACACAGTTCCCAGTAACAAAAACAAAGTCTCCCCAAAATATATAACGGCATCATTCTCCTATCAGGTATCACGGCGCACTAACCTTTACTGTGTGACTGAAATACAAGTTGACATGTTTATATTGAATAAATAATCAACTACGTTACGATATAGTAAAAATATATATCGGACATTAACCTCACATCGCTCTTCTTAAACCAACATACTAAATTCAAGTGAATTCAATTTGAATAAAGTAACCTGTCAGC
This sequence comes from Lepisosteus platostomus, assembly GCF_059453375.1. NCBI lineage: Eukaryota > Metazoa > Chordata > Actinopteri > Semionotiformes > Lepisosteidae > Lepisosteus > Lepisosteus platostomus. The sequence continues at coordinate 27,638,311 of NC_142619.1, read as the reverse complement.
AGTTGTTATTTTTTAAATCAGCAAACCAAATACTTTTATTCACTAGGCGTCAAGCCCGAAGCGAAAGACGCTTTTTATCCGTTAATGGAAAAACGGGTTTTTCCCCACCCTTAGGAATCTCAGAAATTCACTGCACTGACATTTCCAGATCTCCGGGGCAGCAGCGCCAATCAAGAAGTTGCATATTCGAAATATGTAACTGAGCGCCGCCTAAAGAAAACATTGAACTGGCGAAAGCAGCTGAGCAGCCCTGCAGAGTGATCAGCGATTAAAGGTTTAGGAGTGGTATAAGCAGTAAAGGTGTGTATTTACTCTTTTAAAATTGCTGTTGAATTTCTTAGAGACATTCTCAAGTTGCTATGTTCCGCTAGTGATCTTCCAATTCTATGTTTATAGAACTGATGTTAATCAGAAACAAACTCAGGTTTGGAATTAAAATGTTATTTTAATCTCATTAGCTATGTGAAGCTACCGACATCTGTTGACGTGCGTCAGAAACCAGAGAATGGATAATGTGAACATCGTGGTGCTTTATAACCTTTAATTTAGCTATATCTAATAACTAGAAATATTTTTAAATTCATTTGAAAGTAGTTTACTTTAATATTTGTACAGTATTTCCTAATCCAAAATAATTTTAAATAGTCGATATTTGTATGTTTCTGATTCCGTAGACATGTTTTTCTTAGGCATAAAATTTAAACTATTCGCAAGCAGACTGGGTAAACACCTGGCCGTGACGTTAAGCTTAGATAAATGCAGTGTTACATGTACAATAGTTAGAAAGAATAGAGAAGGTACTGTAAAGGTTTATTCCGTGCTGAAAAGCAAGAAAAGAGGCAGAAAGTTTCTGAAACGTTCTTTGCCTTTCACGATGGGATACATTTTTACCTGTTCCTTGGCAGGCAACGCATGCTAACGCAGTTACCTACTCGAACTTGTTAGAAGGAATAATAACGTGAGATGGGAAACGCCGAGCCAGCAGAATGGAGTTTATGATTAAGTCTCATTTAGAATAGTGTGTACATTTATGGTCAACATGTTGCAACAATGACTATTTGGAACCAGAGAAGACCAGGTACACTCTGGAACTTAAATGTCCTACACTAGCAGGCTGAAAGAGCCGAAATGTTGTGAACAGAGAATATTATGCGGGCATTGGATTCGGCTATTCAAATTTTCCAAAGGCATTGACAAAGTCAACACAATTGTACTTCTACAGAATCCACTACCCAGAGGTCAGAAACCATAGGAAAGTACATTTAAAGTTTGGAACAATTTAAAAAGTGGCACTTTTTACACAAATAGTTGCAGGGGTCTTGAACAAACTAACCTGCCATATTGTTTAATATGATATTTTGGATTCTTAAAAAAAACAGCAGGATAAGATCCTCAGATAAATAAGCTGCTAGCAACTTAAGTTAGGCCCAAGTTAGTTGGGCCTAATGACCTCATCTCGTTTCTAATTTTTATTCTGTGTATAGCATTAATAAATTTAATCTGCCACTAAATATTCACATTAATTATCCCATCACCTTCATGTGAAAATGACTGTGTTTTTTAAAACCTGAGGGTGTGGTTTTAGGTCTAATTATCACTGTATTACCTCATAAATCAGATGAAATTTAAAGTTGTGATTTTTTGTACACTTTCTTAAACTTATGAGTAGACCAGCATAATTTTTGTTAATTGCTACAGTAGCAAAACAAGGAATACATTCACAAGGTCATCTTCAAAGTGAAAGGGACAGAAAAATATGACAGCTAATAACATCGACGTTTCTTAATGATCTATGTTTATCCTCAGCACATTTCTCAGCGAGATTTCTTATCTTTACATTACAGCTATTAATTTAGTATTGAATTACCAGGCACTGTATTCAACAGCACAACTGTTGAAAAATTACTCTTTAGAACTGAAGTCCTTTGGATTATGTCCACTAGGTGGCACACTGGGCTTGGTAACTTCTAACGATAGGTGGTCTTTTAGAACAACTTTCTTGTAAAAAGCTGCACATGATAAAAAAATGAAATTTGACACACATACAAATGGGACCGCAGGGAACTTGTTTTTGTAGACGACAGCAGTAATCACCAGACTGTGTCAGCGCCACAGGCATTCCCTTGGTTTAATACCCAAGGAGCACATTGTGCAGCTTCTAGTAGGCTCAGGAGAGGTCATATCCTCTGGCTTGTACTGCAGTTGTCCATGCTAATGTGTCCCCTGTGATCCCATTTGATAGTTGTGGAGTTTCAGCCAAGGGTGCGGGCAGTCTGCCTGAGTCCAAAGAAAATTACTGAGAGATTTGTGTAGCCTTTGTAGAGAGGATGGAGAAGAATTCTCGCTAGATGAGTTAGGGTTCGAGCTTTGTTACAGTCTATCATAATTGGGAACATGTAAAAAGAGGGTTGTTCTTGACACATACACTCAGAAAATATGTTGAGAACACAATTTACTGATCCAAATCAAATGTATTTTCTACTTTTTAATGCGTGCGTGTATGCTGCTTGAGATGTATGGGGTTGTGAAGTTTGGTTGTTTCCTGAATTCTTTTGTGACGAGTCAATAACATTATTTAAAACTGAAATTGTGGAACTTTGGAAACTGACATTTGAACGCACGCTCTAATTCATTGCTAGGCTGTGTACACTTTCCCAGATGCAGTTGTTTGAAGTTTTAATTTCATACCACAAGTTCATACCTTCAAAGTTCAAGTTAAAAATCACAAGGCTGTTTAGAATGATTAGAAGATAACAAAGGTAAAAACTGTATAATGGTATAAGAATTCTGTTTAATTTCAGTCATAGACATGAAGCCAAGGAAATCATTCTGAATTTCTGTTTTTCTTCTTTAAGTTTCAGATTGGATATGGGTTCAAAGACAGCATTGCAGGACACTGCCTATCTAAACCAACCTCCAACACCAAGCTTAATCAAACGAAAGAAGATTCAGGAAAAGTATGTTTACATTTTTGTATGCATATTGCAATGAATCTAACCCTTCATCCATTTTCTAACCACTTTATCTGATACAAGATTGCGGAAGGGCCCGGAGCCCATCCCAGCAAGAAACGGGCACAAGGCAGGATACACCCTGGATGGGACACTAATCCATCACAGGGCACACACAGACACACACACTCACACCAGGGCCATTTTCGGAGAAGCTAGTTAGCCTACCAGTATGTCTTTGGACTGTGGGAGGAAACCAGAGCACCTGGAGGACACCCACACAAACATGGGGAGAACATGCAAACTCTGCACAGAACTGAACCCAGGAAGCAGCGCTAACCACCTGTGCCATGCTGCCCTTAACTGAACATATCTGACTCAATGCTATAAAACTGAACAACATTTGTAATGAACTGGGTGAGGTTTTCCAGTGATAAGCACCTCTTCCAGAAAAATATTTGAATGTGAATGAATAGATCGATTGCTTAAAATTATGAAACTCTGTATTATTTTTTTCACCTGTACCTTATGGAATATTTGGGCAACTGTTTTTATTTTGGAAAAAAGTAAAGGTTAATTCTGCTCTGAACAACAAAATACTTTTCAGCCTGGAATTAATCTTGTTCCACTTGAAAGTGTTTTTATTTAGGCTTTTTTACTCTTTGATATGGGTTCTTGCTCTAGTCTGACATTAATTTATTGACTCACATTTGTGACTAGAATCCAATACAGTGTGTGCTCTACAGATTTGTTTGGTCTTTGCCCACACTTGATAACATTTTCATTTCGTTCAGATGTGACATTAAAAGTCCAACAGATGATATGGTGTCTCCTTGCACACGCAAGCTCCTGAAGAAACCCATCAAAGCTGGGTAAGTGATTGGTATATTGAGTATTTAAATCACAATTAGCAAGAACTTAATTTTTTTCATTCCAAAGAAGTTCCAGTGAAGACCTCCTACATTGTATTTATAAAGTATAATAGCATAACTAAATTAATCTGCTTTATACTGCACTTTGTGGTCTCTGTTAAGATATCACAGACCTACTGTACCTTCATATACTGTAGCACCCAAGTCATCGTGGCATCACAGATGATGGTAGAAGGAGACATTATAAAGGAAGTGGTTTAAAGAGGGAAAGTTATATTCATTTTTTTATCTCAGAACAAAGACAGGCAGAAATGCATTTGACAAGAATTGTTAGTTAAGGTTACATTTGTCAAAATGAAATACTGTCTGGAAATCATGCTAAATAAATGAGACTTCAGAACATGATGGAACATGATGGATTTATTTTGTCCAACACATAGCAAGCAGATCAGCTCTTGATGTTATATTCTGACGTGTAAGAATCCTTTGACTATAACCCACTTCAGGGTAATATTATATTGAATGAAGTGTCTAATTATTTCTGCTTTCGTATCCGTTGCAGCAAGCTAGCCGTGCCCAAGTTTACTGAGGAGGATGAAGAGAATGCTCCACCGCAGATAAACAAGGCCTGCCCTGAAAGATGAAGGAAGAGATACCTTCATTTCCTTGTCAAACTGTGTTCAGACTCTGTTTTCTAACATCATGTCAATGATGTTCTTGGCTTGTGAATCATGACTACTACTGTATTTTTTAACATTTTTTAAGTTTGAAATATGTCACTTAAAAGCAAGTAACATTTATTATGAACTGGGTGACTTTTTCTACATACAGTACAAGCACTGTTTCTGTAATAACTGCCTGAAATTCTGCAGCACGTGTTTTTTTTAGTTATTACTAGATTGATTTTTTCATATGTATTTTTTAAATACATGATGGATGGGCAAATCTATAAGAGTTTGTTATTTGAGTTATCCCAAATTCCTATATTTTCATGCCCTTGCTATCACAGATAGACTGGGATATCATAACAGTCCCTTCTACGGGTCAGTGAAACTGTAGACTGTTTAAATGACTGTAGCTGCTCCTCTGTATTGTCTGGTTTTTATTGCACTTGGAATTGTATGCATTTTAGCATCAACTTGTTCGCTTGTTGCACCGAACAGCTGAATCCCACCCAGGGTGCATCCTGACTTGCACCCCTTGCTTGCCAAGACAGGCCCTGGCTCCCCCGTGAGACTGTACTGGATAAAGTGGTTACAAAATGGATGGATGGAGGTTGGAGATGTACTTAAACACAGTACTTAAAAGACAACCTCCTACTTGTTTAGGAACTGAAAAAGAAAATCAAATTAAAGCTATTGTTGGGTCTCTTAAGGCTTCAGTTTTTTAACTGAGTGCAAGAAAATAAAGAGAAAGAAAAACCAGCGGGTGTGTGGGCCTTAAAGTCCAGGATTGTGAACCCCTGCCTTTAGTGGTTGCACACTGGTGTGCACAGGAGTATTCCTTTTACTCCACTGGCTGTTAAAATCAGTCAATTCAAACAATCGATTCAAACTATTGCAGAGTGTTCCTGTGCTCACAAATCTACACTGTCTTGTTGCAGCTCCCACCTGTTTTAGAATTTGTACCTCCCACTAGCCTGCTGGCAGCCATTGTGTTATTCTGAAGTGTCTTGGGACTGCTGCCAGGCTTTGATTAGTACTGTCACGAGGTGATGCTAAAATCCTTGTTTATGGTCCATTCATCATGTCAAGAGTGATTTATAGTAATTCTCTATATTCTGGCCTTAATTCCTTAAAAAGTCAACTGTTATAAAATACTGCTTCTAGGATTATAGGCTGGACAAACTGAGCATGCCTGACCTGTGCTGAAATCTCTACACTGACTCCTTGTTAAATTTGTAACAAATTAGTTAACTGATGTATAAATCATTACAGGGTGGCTCAGTTGTTAGCATTGTTGCAAAGTGATGGGGCCCTAGGTTCAATTCTAGACCTGAGGTCTAGAGTGGAGTTTGGATCTTCTCCCCATGTTCATGTCGATTTCTTCTGGGTGCTCTGGTTTTTCTTTAACAGCCCAAAGACATACTGGTAAGATAATTGTCTCCTGGGAAAACTGCCCCTTCCTTGAGTGTGTGCTTGTGTCTGTGTGCCCAGTGATGGACTGGCATCCTGTCCAGGGTATTATCTTGCCTTGTGCCCATGGCTTGCCAGGATAGGCTCCAGCTCCGCTGCAACCCTGTATTGGATAATGTGGTTAGAAAATGGATGGGTGGATAAATTATTACATCAACTGGCTCCAATCTGTCTGTCCTACTGCCTCTTTAAGGACTGGAATGCCCTCCCAGATAAAATCCAACATGCCGACTCAATATAAGTATTGCTAGTATTAAAGTCCTATTTGTTTTGAGCGAGAAAAGAAAATCTTGGCATGATAGTGTGTTTACATGTGAGGCACTTTGTGAGGTCTGAATAGCACACGAAGGGTGCTGTTCAAGTATAATATTGAGTGAATTTCAAGCTCTTAAGCAGATGATTTTTAAAAAGGCAAACTGTTACACGTGACTTCTGACCTCTTGCCAAAACGAAAACACATAGAAGCAAACATTCTGTCCAATTCTTCATTGTTAGGTCCGAAATGAGACAGAAGGCAACCTCTCAAGATTTAATTTTAAACAGATTGGTTGGATAGATTGTTACAGTGTAATTGTAGCATGATTAGCTAAAACGAAAGTATTACAACTTGACCTCAATAAGCCTATTTTGTGTTCAAATTATCACAGAATTTCCCCCTTTTTTCAAATTTATAGTCTGATCCTTAAGATGCTTTGTGTGAGGAGATTCACAGAAATCTTAGAATTGACTACCTCTCCCCAGACTTAGAATGTAAAGCTTTGACTGAGATTAAATCAATATTACTCATTAGGAGATTCCAATCATTTCACTTAATGAGGGTTTTGTATGTGTCAGGGACCTCTTGTGTTTTTGTCAATAGAAGCTCTTCATCTGCTGCTTGTCTTGTAACTTGCATTTTGTCAATCAGCCAAAGTTTAGACTGAAGGTTTGACTATGAATAAGGTATATGAAGCACAGCTCCACCAAGGCCCCCTCTACCAGAACAACACTAGCAGGATAGCTCCATCAGATTATAAACTGCAAACTGAGTTCTAACCACTATAAACTGAATTCTAACAAAATAGTGTCGGAGTACAAAGAGAAGGACCTTAAGATTTAATATTCAAGTAGTAATGAGCAATTATAATTTTCTGAACAATTTCAGTTAGCATATCGCTGTGCAAAGATATTGTAGATGAATCTATGGAGGTAAATTGCTGGAAAACTAGACTGCAGCAATTTGGAAAAGCCATATTTTGAAATTAGCCAAAGTACTGTTGTTCAGTTCCAGATTTCGTCTCCAAAATGTACAACCCAAAGGTAGATTTTGTTACTTTTATAGATTAATTATAAATAATAATTAAATATTCCCCTCTCAGGAAAGCAACAGGACAGATTAAAATGGGTTCAGTTATTTCCAATGCTCGTACAGCACAGCCTACTCTAAATAATCTAAATAACGTTTAGGTAGACACACAGTAAGAGATGTCCACTTGCTGTTCTTGTACCACAGAGAGCCCCTTAGAAGTAAATTTGTGATTCATCTTGATCTTTGAATGCTTTCAGTCCTTCACATTCAAAACTGGGAAGGACAACTCTTGGACAGAGAGGATTTTGGGAGAACATGAAGACCACGCAGACTGTGTTTGATGTTCTACATTGTCTTATTGTACTGCAGTGAGATGCCACAGAGATATTTTGTGATGTTTTTTTAACTTTCACCACCACATGTGAAACAGATTTTAGAAAGTATTCACCCCTCTTGGATTTTTCACAATTTGTTAAGTTGCAAACTCAAATAGAAGCATGCTTATACTTAATTTATTGCTACTGATATACTGTACACATATTTCTCTATAATGTTAAAGTAGAACAAAGGTTCTGGAATTTTTTTACATGTAATTAAAAAGAAAACACTGAAATGTCTATATGTCATAAGTAATCACCCCCTTTACTATGACATTCGAAATTGAGCCCATGTGCATCAGATTCTCTTGTTAGATCACTCTAAAACTGAACTGAGGTCCATCTGTAGTAAGTTAAAATGGTTAACTGGGCTTCAGGAGAAGCAAATCTGTCTACAGTGTATACTGTCTCTCAGTTGACAGTGCATGAAGACCAAGAAGCTGTCTGTACAACTCAGTAATAAAATTGTGAGGATACATATATCTGGGGAGGGCTTTTTAAACTTCCCAGGATGTTGAAACCATATCTAGGGTGTTGAACGTTTGCAGGAGCACATTCAGGTCCATCATTTGGGAATGGAAATGAGAAAATACAGAACCACTCAACTCATCTTTGAGGAGCCCATCTGCCCAAACTGAGCAACCGGGTAAGAAGGACCTTGGTCACAGAAGAGACCGAGAACCCAATGACCACACTGACAGAGCTACAAATTGCCATGGCTGAGATGGGAAAAACTGTCCAGAGGACAACAATCTCTGCAGCATTACACTGATTTAGCCTCTGGGAGAGTGGCTAGATGAAAGTTAATAGCATGTCTGGAGTCTGCAAGAAGACAGGAGGACACTCAGAAACCTGGTGGCAAAAGATTCTCTGATCTGATGAGATAAAATGTGAACTTTGTGTCAGCTGCAATCTGAACACGGCTCATTACCTGTGTAACATCATCCCTACCATGAAGCATGGTGGAGGCAGCATCATCTTAAGAAGATGCTTTCCAGTGGCACGGACTGGGGCACTTGTCAGGATCGAGTAAGCAATGAATGAAGCCAAATACAGGCAAATCCTCTGCAAAATGCCTTAGACTGGGGTCATGATTCACATTCAAACAGGATTACAACCCCAGGCATACAGTAAAACCTACACTGGAGTGGCTTCAAAACAAGAAGATAAATGTCCTTGAGTGTCCCATAGCCTCGGCTTGTATCCCACTGAGTATCTGTAGAAGACTGCAGTTCACCGACATCCCCAACCCACTGGACAGAGCTAGACCTTGAGCAAATCTGCAAGGACAAATGAGTGAAATTCTCCAAATCAAGTGCAAAGCTAATAGAGACAAACAGTACCTAAGAAGATCAAAGCTGTAATTGCTGCAAAGAGTGCTTCTACAAAGTAGTGGGGGTGGGTTGAATACTTAAGTAAACAAGAAATGTCAGTTTGTTTCATTTTTTTAGAAAGTTTTGGTGCCCAATAATTAAAAAAAAACATTTCCCATTTAAATTGTTGTGTATGTTGTGTAACTCGAGTGGAAAAAGCATTTCAATGACTCAATTCCATCCATCTTTTTTTTTCTAACCACTTTATCCAAAACAATACAGAGTTACAGGGGAGCCAGAGCCTATTAGGACATGGAACAGGCCCAAAGGGCTAAATCTGTGTTACCTCTAACACAGAATTAACACAATATTTAATGTAAAACAAAACAATGTGACATTAATACACCCTGGATGGGATGGCAGTTCATTGCAGGGCACACACAGACACAAACACACACCCTCACGCCAGGGCAAATTTATCCAGAATCCAGTTAGCGTCCAGTATGTCTTTGGATTGTGGGAGGAAAATGGATAACCTGGAAGAAACCCATATGAACACTGGGAGAACCTCTTGCCCAGTCAGTTAATTTAAGGTCAGATGTGGAACGGAAATTGGCTTTTCGTGATGCTCTGTGATGAAAGCTGAATGCTTGTAAAGTAAAGTAAATTAATCAATTTTTGTGGACTATCTAACAAGGTAAAACACTGTACAACTGCAATGTAATTTAATATAGGTACTACTGTATATACTGTAGTTAATGAAGCACTTACTTTAGTAATGTAACCATAAATGTAACAAGTGGGCTGGTTTCAGGTGGGTAATTTATCAGCAGGCCTTAGAAAGTTAGAAATACAATACATTTTTAGGTTAACACTAACACTAATACCGATTTAACACAATATTTAGTGTCCACAGAACAACGTGACGTTAATGTTGTCCATGCACACAATTTTTGTTTAAAAACACGGTTTAACATCCTTTGTTTCAATGTTCTTGGAACAAACATAAAAACTCACCTGCACGGGAACTGTCTGACTTTAATGAGTAGTTGCCCATTAGAAACTGGTGAATTTCTTAAAACCCCTTGACTGCAGTGAAAAGAAGTCTTAACGTGTTTCTAGAACTATGGATTTCTTAAAATCCCACAGACCCTCTAAGAGGAAATGATGGAAATTACAAGTTTTTGTTTTCCTTCACTGACCGTAACTGCTTGTGACATATACGCTGTTTCATTCATTATGAATACTGTTGGAACATATGTCTAATGTTCCCTGTGGGAGCTTCGCTTAACTAATTAATTTTAGGAGTGGGGTATTTGCCCACAGGAAGAAAATAAGGACAATTGAGTCTGTATACAATCCTCTCCACAACACAAACATTTCCGAGCTCACAATACGAACATGTCCTTTTTGAAAATTCTCTGCTTTTGGTTTCATATTCTCTGTAATATCTGAACTTACAATAAAATTAGAACGGCTTTGATTGTTTTACTGGCAATAAGGTCGCATACCTTTACCATAATGACATTATCGGTGTCCACCAGACGATGTCCAGAGACGTCCACAAAGACGTGTGGTGCCTTTCTTGGTCGCTAATAAAAGCGTTTGAACAGTGGCTGTTAGTGTCGTTAATTTCCTTCAAAAGGCATATCCTTATCCTCACAATCGCATATGTACTAAATGTTATTGGTCCACGGTGCACTTTTTGCAATACAGTTGTTTGAGTAGGCCAAGTAACAACGTAAGAAGCCTCTAAACAAAAATGGCAACATTTCTATTTTCGTGCCCTGAAAAACGAATAGCTGACTGAATACCATTTTAAGCATTTCATTGAAAAAAAAAGTATACTGGAAAGTTTAGAAAATTGTAATATGGGACTCTCAAACAGTTATTTATTATTTATTTAAGTACCCTAAAAACACAACCTTTGAGAAACAAAAATAGCGAATGTGTTTGGGTTTTAGTAATTACACTGCAAAGTTCGAAAATAATCACATCTAATATAAAAAATGTTTTTCAATTCAAGAGTTTGAAATATTACAATGTTAATAGATTAAATGCAAAATGAATTAAAATAATTGAATTATCAAGATTTATATTTATTATCGACTACAAACATTTTAAATTGGAAAACAAACTCAAAATTAATGAATAAAACATAGCTACCATATGGCTGGAGTGTGTACTTGAATTATTGATTTTTTGGACTTATAAGTTTCATTGAAATGCCTGTCTAGATTTTTTTTTATTTAACTCTGCTTTTCTGAAAAAACAACAACTTCAAAAACAGATCTTATGAAATACAAAATGACAGTTCTACAGCTTGGAATGCACAAATTCATTCATACTGTATGAAAAACTACTTGCTATATAAATTGATACATTTTAGCTGTTTTTGCTAGGGATTAATAGGTCAACGTCTTTATTCTTCACTATGTTGTGTTAGGGCCTAGAGGGTGTGGACTTTTTATGCTTTGAAATGTTAACTTCCGAGTCTGGAAATGTAAAATAAAAGAAGCAATCTCGCGGTTAAAACCAGTGAGCGTTACAGCAATTATGATTTCGACCACAGGCACCATCTTCCTGAATGTAATGCCCTCTTGAATCAAGCAAAGGTTTCCTGCTCAAAATCCATATAACAGTTATGAACTTTTATCATGGGCTATTAGTTATTGAATTGAAATAAACTTTGGTTCTTGCATCAGACACAGTTCGATTTTTCATTCACTTCATTGTTGTTGACAAATTAATCTACGGACGTTTCGGCATTAAGTATATATGTTGGTTATTGTTCGGGTAGTTTTGTGCTAATAATCACAGTTTCTTTCAGGTCTGGATCTGTCCTGGTTCAGACCGTTGACTATTTAATAATTATTTTTCTCTGTGCATGTGTCTCAATTTTTTTTTTGCCACTGTTGTAAAAATTCAGTCTCCTCGCTAAAATGTTTTACTGTAACTGAATTTTGGAGTTTGGTAACAGAATTTCTTTGTGAAAGTAGCTGTCTTTCTGTTCAAAGGATCCTTATGGAACGATCCTCGATGTTGCTTTGTAATTGCTGTCTCTAAAAGAATAGTAACTACCTAAATGCAATTTGTGAGTACTGCCTTTAACTATATATGTTTCATATTAGTTATATGCAGTGTATTTTATTACTTATAGTACATTATAGATTTGTTGCAATATTTAAACGTATAAACCGTGATTTATATCAAAGTAACACAGCAGACTCGTTATTTTGCATTATTTATGCAAGAGGACGAACATCTAGGACTCCTTTTCCTCTTTAGATGCTTCATTCTTACTCATTATATCGGCGTCCTGTAGATATTGCAAATCTTGCACCGTTCAACTACGTGATTCAAAGCACCGTCAGCTCCTGTTTTAACTAGCACTTTCGACAGCCTCTGCCCAGTTCATCATATGATCCCTGGAGCATGACGTAGAGGAAGGAGACGCCATTAGACAGGGTGAAAGAGAGAGAGCGAGCGCCTGATTGTCAGATACTGAGGCGCTGTTATTGACATAAGCCCCCTTGTTATTCATCGGGATTTCATCCCCCGTGGGTTTCTGTCCGCAGCTGTTCTTTTTGCCACTTAAATGTCTGATGTGACGCGCAGGCTGGGGTTGTGCTGAGTTACTTTTATTCCTGATTAAGGAAGAATTTCACGATGGCGGCTGGTGGAGCTGGAGTCGGTAATAAAACCTACTCTTTCAAGGTGGTCTTGTTGGGAGAAGGCTGTGTGGGGAAGACGTCGTTAGTTCTGCGGTACTGCGAGAATAAATTCAACGACAAACACATTACGACGCTGCAGGTTCGTAAATGGCTTTTTATTCACTACTGGGCAAGGAGGGGTTAAGTGTGTTGTTTATTTAAATTAAAACCCCCTTAGAAGCCCTAGGCAAGCTGGCCTAATGACACCTGGGGTCGGCGGACATCGCCTCAGACGGAGGTGAAGTGCACAGTTACAGAGATACGTCGCTAATGGGTGTGTGTAGGTGTCTGCGTTAAATAGGTGGATGTATGTATTTTATACGTACGTACAAAACTGAATAGTAAGTGTTAGTATCGTAGTCACGTGTATTTTGTATAGAAATAGGTGTTGGCATTTTAAGAACGCCTAGAGTTGTGCTTTAGGCAAGAAGTGTTTAAGGCCCAACTGCTTAACCCTACTACTTACACCATAACTTGTGCTTTGGTAGCAACACTAAACGCTATAAACAAGGCCTGGGAAAACTGTAGGAAGGTGAACGAATGGTTACATCGCTGATCACCCAATTAAATCGGGAGATCCAGTTTAAATCAGATAGTACAGGATATAGGCCAAGTATTACCCATTATGCAGTTCAGATTCGCCCTAACGACATCATTACGAGTTAATTGGCTGGTGTACAAGTGTTCCTAATTTAAATATTTTTTTTCGATTATTCTTGCCTTCGATTGATATTGGCACTCCTTCTTTTCAGAAAAATGAACTTGTTTTGATTTCCTGCCTCTAATACATCTGTCTATTGAGAACTAATTCTGGTAAAGCTACACTTTAGTTTTCCTTGGGAGTCTGAAGCTTGAGCAAAACTACGCCTGTTAATCTGAGTGTTGGTGAATTAGTGAGGGAGCACATCTCTTCCTGTAGGCCATGATGCATCCACCCTGTGCTCTCTACAGATCTCTTGCCAGATGTAAAGCACTATGGACTCTGTAGAGATTTAGGAAGAAACAGTACTGTAGACAATGACAACACTAATCTAGGATATTACATTATTGGCACATTCACTAAAGATGGGGGTATTTTTGTGTATATTCTGAGAGTGTTTTTTATTTAAAGAAGTGAGTAAGTCAGCTGTTCTGTATTTTACTCTTTATTGAAATTGAAGTTATTTCAACAGGAGTTTTAAAGATCTTCCTGAATTTTATACATTTAACTTCCTGTGAGCAGAATCTTCAGTATAGAAAACGTCATGAACGACATTCTCTTCTGTCCGTCAACAGTTATCGATGGAGACCTGCTTTTGCCACTACTAGGTCAACTGCCGGTCCGTTTTCATGAATCTCCTGTGTGGAACGTTTGGATAGAAGTGCCGACCACCCTAGAGAGCCTCCTCTTATTTGTACCTGGGCCTTCTGTTAAATAAAGAGGAACTTGGATAGTTAAGAAGGGACATCGCAGTTTTAGCCAAGCAGCTCCCGCAGTTCATCTACTGTGCACGTTGTTGTGCGGGGGGGGAGAAACATGTCCTCCGATGGGAAGAGTGGAGCATGTCGCAGATTAGTCCCGGGAGCTGCTACAATTTGGCAGGCTGAGGGTACCCTGAAGCCATGCGTTAATCAGGCCCCCTGCTCTTGTATGCTGTGTGAAGTAACAGCATTGAGTGAAGGGCCGACAGCTGATATCGACAGTGCCATGATGTGGCGTAAGAACTACGGAAGATGGCGATCTCTGGCGCCTGAGCGTTCCTTTCCCAGCTTGTCCTCGCACAAGTGCATGGCTGAGCTTGAGAAGGAGTGGCCGGCTCTGGGGAGCTGAGCCGTGACACAGTGACGCTTTCTGAATTCAGACCAGTAACTCCAGCTTGTCGGGCACTTCCTCAACCCCAAGTGGAATCTTTTTCCAGATGAACTGCTTAATGGCCAACTGTTTTTTTTTTTAATTGTAAGGAAGCACATGAGTGTGATAAGTTGGATCCCTGGATTGTTCTATTGGTAATTTCTAGATGGGACGTACAAAGGGAAGCAGAGCTGAGCACTTTGGTGAACCCATCTCGCAGCTAAAGAATCGGCTTGGTAGCCTTTTGCAACTGAGTCTCCTTCTTGTGAGTGATTTCACTGCCGCTCCCCTACTGTGGCTCACTGCCCTCTTTCACTGTTCAGTCAGCCTTACAGCCTTAGTGGGGCCAGCAGGGGGCGCTCACCCTGCAGTACACATGGGTCCTAATGCCCCAGTATAGTGACGGGGACACTATACTGTAAACAGGCGCCGTCCTTCGGATGAGACGTAAAACCGAGGTCCTGACTCTCTGTGGTCATTAAAAATCCCAGGGTGATGCTCGAAAAGAGTAGGGGTGTGACCCCAGCGTCCCATTGGCCCTCACCAATCATGGCCTCCTAATAATCCCCATCTATGAATTGGGTTCATTACTCTGCTCTCCTCCCCACTGATAGCTGATGTGTGGTGAGCGTTCTGGCGCACTATGGCTGCCGTCGCATCATCCAGGTGGGGCTGCCATTGGTGGTGGTGGAGGGGAGTCCCCATTACCTGTAAAGCGCTTTGAGTGGAGTGTCCAGAAAAAGCACTATATAAGTGTAAGCAATTATTATTATTATTATTATTATTATTATTATTATTATTACAGCCTCCTTGTTTTACCTTGTGGTGACAGGTTTCAGGTGCCCTGTTGCCCTTTTGGTATGCAAACACAATCTGCTTGTTGTTGTTTTGTCATCTAAAATGCACCTTAATGTTAAGCCTCTTCATCAGGGTTTTCGTTTACTAAAAATGAAAGGTTTTTTTCCCTCCCCATCATTCCTCAGCATATATATAGCATATAGTGTTCTGATGTATAACATATAGTGTTAACAATCAGAAAGACCACCAAAACTAAAATTATTCTGCAGCTAGGATCACACATTCTCCCTTCCCTTAACGACAGACTACTGTTCTTTTAAATTTTCTCCATTCATTGGAAGTTTCATTTCACACCTCCCTGCACCCATTCTGACTTCACACCTCTTGATTGGCCTCTCTTTCTGTCCCCTGCTCCCGTCTCTCACTCCTCCTCCCTCCCAACCTTTGTTCTCCCGCTACTTTACCTTTGCCTACTGCCCTGTCTCTCTCACACCTGAAGAAGGCTCCACGGCCGAAACGTTGTGTTCTTTCTTCTTTTTTTCAGCATGGAATAAACCTATTACTTGTTCCTTATATAGCATATAGACAACAACAGTTGTGTAAAGTGGATATGGAGCAGAACTTAATGGGGAAGCCTCTTTTTCTTTGAGTGAGGTTTACTAGAATAAGAACTTCACATTCATGCTTGCTAGTTCTAAAGCTAGTTTTAGTATTCAGAAATATTGAATGAGTTTATGGAAAGCTCTGCGTGAACCTTTGTGTTTCTGTTTGGATCTGGAATAAGTAGTATTGTAAGATCCTTTTTTACTTGTAGAAACCATGGTTCTGTCTTTTGGAATAAATGCACTGACAGCCTCCTCTTCCTGCATGTAGGTGTTCACATTTCCTGAGTGATTGCCTTGGTTTGTCATTTGGCCTTGTTGGTAGACATAAGTATGTTGTAGCTTACTCTGTTTCAGACTCATTGGAATTACTTTTAATTTCCATGATGGGTAGACTTTTTTAGTTTTTAATTTAATAATGTCATTTTTTGTGGTCTGTTTACTGGTCTCTAGAGTTGATTTCTAGGATGTAAAATATTTAATTGTGTGTTATGGAAACAAAAATGGTTTCATGCAGTATGACCGAAGAAACAGTGCAACTTTAATTATTTAACTAACATAATTCAGTTGAGTTGGGTGGGAGGCTTCTCAGAGTAGGCAGCATCTAAATTAGTAGTATTGTAAGTTAGTAGTATTATGTAAAATCTGTAAATATGTAATTTTGACAATGGCCATTGATAAACTTGTTGATAAACTGTTTGAATGGAGAATTTCCTGTTTTAAATCTTCTGATTGTGGATACTTTATTGACCCAATATCTGTGCATGTGCATAACAATGTTCATTTTGTTAAAAATGAAGAATACTTTTAATAGTCTTCTTTAAAATGGTCTTACCTACGGTAGCATAAAGACAGTGTAGACCTACATGAAGTACTATGTAAATTTAGTAATAGGCCTGACAACATAACTTTTAATAGAGGAAGTGGCGAAAGGCTCCTTCTCTAGGTTTCAGACTTTGTGGCTGGTTATTTCATCAGTTCTGTGAATGTGGCACAGTGCTACACATCACATCAGTGCTACATTAGAATTTGGGAACTTGAGTTTTTTGTCAATCAGACTAGGCGTTGCCAGTGATGCATTTCAGTCCAGTTGACAGTTATTACTTCAGTATGATTGCACCACCAACCACCTGCTTTGGAATCAACTGCCAGAATGAAAGGATTTGTTTCAGTGTGGTGCATGAAGTCTTTGTGTAGGGCCTTTAGCGTCTTCTACAGAGGGCCTACAGACCCACTCCTGAATAATGCAGCTGGGATCCTCTATGGTTGCTGCTGTGGGCCCAGACTATGAAAGGAGAAAGGAAAGCTGGGGCTGTTCCAGAATTCTCAGACTTACATAGTCAACAGAATTTGATATCGATTTTCTTATAAGCGTACCTTTTTGTATAGACAGTTTTTAATGGCTTGAATGTTTGTGTGTGGAGATATATAGCGTATATTTGCATTGAATATGAGCTTTTTAATAAAAATTAGAGAATGATACATGAACTCGCTGTATTTAGAATTGCTCCCTCACAGCGCTGGAGCCCTGGGCTCAATTTGGTATCTGGGTTGCTATCTGTGGAGTTTTTATGCTCTCCGCATGTTCATGTGGGTTTCCTCTGAATGCTGTGGTTTCATCCCACAGTCCAAAAATGAACTTTTTAAACATCATTAGCCTCTGAGAGGCGTGAGATGGGCTGGCATCCTATCTAGGGTGTACCCTGCCTTGTGTCCAAACAAGGTTGCTGGTTGGAATAGGCTCCAGCTTCCCCACAAACCTGAATTGGATGAAGCAGTTGGAAAATGGATGGATATTTGAACTCTATTTATGAGCAATATGCTAAGCTTCTGTTTTATCACAGTGTTACTGTTTCATTCATTGCTTTAGGGGAATTCTGAGTAAGTTCAAACTAGGATGTGTTTTGGGAATTTAAATGAATGATTCCTTGTTAAGTATAATTCTTTTGTGAAAACTTCACAGACTGTGAATAGATGTTTTTTCCCTAAAATCTGTACCAAAAAAAAAGTGAATTTTTTGAACCCCTACAACTCCTGGCTGAAAGTGACAAATTTTGACTTCTTTATCACTTGTTAAAATTTGTATTCCACCAGAACAAATATTTCAGGGTGTCAGATACCATTGAACAAGTCTCCCTAAGCAGAAACTTTAAGAACAACAAATGTTTTTGCCGTCTGTGTAATAAGTCAGCATTGGAAATCTGGTCAGTTACCAGTACCTCTCATTTACTTTTTCCTAAATCAGCACGATTTTCACCTCTAGCCTTCTTTAAGCATGGTGATAAAATCAAGATTCAGTTTTGCTTGGGAGAGATCTGGAAAAAAGTTGTGCAAACAGACTGAATTTGGTCGGCCTTCCTACCATTTGAGGGCTCTTTGTTGTATGTAAATTTTATGTTGCAATGCATGGTCCATCAGGAAAAAACAGTATAAAAGTAGGGCAAGCCTGCAAACTCCTCACTGACAGCATGGCTAGCCATCTCCTGACCACTAGCTTTTTTCAGGATGGTGACCGGCGAAGAGGGGAAGTGGTGTATGCTCATACAAGTAAAGCTGAAAGAAGCCACTCTAATAAAAAAGGATTCGTTTCATGTTTAAATGTTTACTAAAGATGCTTACAAAAGCATTCTTCTAATAAGCATAGATGAATGGTTATATTCTGGCCAACATAGCTTTTGGCGTGTTTGTCGCAGTTTTCGAAATAGCTGTGTGCATCTTTGCAGTAACCCAAGATTGTAAGGGAACATATCTGCACTTTTTTAGAAGCCATAGAAAAACTCTGTACAACACAATATACTGATGGGGGTGGGGGGGAAAGAAACGCAATGGAATGAGAATACTATAGTTATAGCTTATGTACTTTCACAAATAGTAGTCAATTTGTTTTAAGCCCCCTGACCAGCAATACAGCTTGTGCAGTGAGGCATTGCAACTTGCCAATCGCATAAAAGCTAGTAAAAGCTAGTTCACTTTTGCCCAATGAGGTCCAGGTGCAAAAATGCCTGATCAAATCACCTTTAAAAAGGCCTTAATTCAAAGCTTAGGTCATTGCAAGAAAAAGGCCACACTTAGTCAGTTTTCTGTGCATTCCATAATGCCTTGATTGTCACCAGAAGCAAGCGAGAGGGCCATTGGCATGCTAAAGGCAGGCGTGTCATGTGCCAGCATTGCCAGACACTATGGAGTAAGCCGCTCACTGTGTCCTGACTGCAGAGAAGGTTTCATCAGACCGGCAGGACAGATGACCGTCCAAGATCCGGTCGCCCTCGAGTGACCACAGCAGAGCAGGACCGACGCATCAGACTGGTCCATCTGAGAGATCGTTTCAGATCTGTCACCCGTACTGCTGCTGAAACTGCCGGCAGACCCAATGCCCGCATCAGTGACAGGACAGTGAGGCTCCATGCTGCTGGCCTTAGAGCAAGGCGACCTGTCAGAGGCCCTCTGCTCACACCTCCTAGATGTCACACCCGACTGGCTTGGGCCAGACAGAGGCTGTGATGGACTCGTCAGCAGTGGCCTCGTCAGGTCCTCTTCACGCATGAGTCACTCTTCAGCCTGTTCCACGCAGAGTGTGGAGGAGGAGGTGGTGATGCGTTTCTTTTTTCCATCGGCATATATAATAAAGAAATGTGTTTTATTTAAAATAGGTAAACCAATAACAGAGTTAGGCTACAACTGGGTCAGTTGCCTTTATATGGATTATGACACATTGACTGGATCATACATTTTTCTGAAAACATACAATGCACTCTATTCCAAGAATACCTAAAAATATAACAGGAATCCTATTGTTTAGATCAGGAAGTGTGCATTGCTTCAACTTAATTCTTCAACCCACATGAAATTTCGGCAAGCATAATAATGCATTAAAAGAGAATGCACTAAAGATGTAGATCATCTTAATATGTTTCGTGTTGCACAACTTATCTAGTTGGTCTTGAAAGCTTTTTTACTGTTCTACACATGAAAACTGAGTCTGTACACGGAGCAGTGGCTTAATTGTACACTGATGTTTTGCAGTTGCTTTCCATGGAGAAAGACATAGTTAAGAAAGTGGTTGTGTGAGCTGCAAATGCGTTGAATAATCCCACCAACAAAGAAATGAAACTGCCAAATGGACAAGATGGGCTGCATGGTCTTCTCTCATCTGCAGCCTTTCTTGTGTTTTTATCTAATGTTCCTCTCTAAGCTGTCCCATGGTGCGTCAGTCAGTCTGCTGGCTGCACACCTCGTAAACAGAAGAAATTAATTCAAAGGAAGAAATTTAAATGACTCGTTGTGGATGCTCATTTGATTTGACCGCTTTCCCTTTATCTCAATATAGTTCTTTCACATGTTCATTCTATTATTGTGTTTGATGCTAAATGTATTGAAATTAAACACAGTTTGATAGCAGGATGGCCTTATCTTGATTTAAAAGTGATTTTCTTTTCTACATCAAAAGGCTATACTTGCCCTGCAATGGACTAGGGAGTACAAGGCAAGGCCATTTGACTCGTCTAGTCATATGTTGTTGATTTGGTTTTTAATAGCTAATTGATTTGAGGATCTTTTCCATCTTAAAAATAGATTTGATAGATTTGATCCTCAGATCAGTTACCTATTATAAACCTTGAATGAAGTCCTTGATTTGTTCAAGACTCTCTCAACCATTTGTGTAAAGCACCTCCTGTTCTCTTCTATATAGAGCTAAGAGAGAGATCACTTTATTGGCCATATACAATTTCTTGCATTAGGAATTTTTTTTCACATATCCCAGCTTGCTCTCCATGAGAGACACAAGCACACAGACAGGGAGAGAGAAGCTTGGGGTCAGAGCGCAGGATCAGCCATTTATACGGCGCCCCTGGAGCAGTTGGAGTTAAGGGCCTTGCTCAGGGGCCCAATAGAGTAGGATTCCCCGTGGGATTTGAACTGGCAACCTTCCAGCCACAGGCGCAGATCCGTAGCCACAGAGTCACCGTTCCGCCCCCACTTAATGCATTCAGTGCATTATATGCCCTTATTCTTACTTTCCTTCTGCATCCTCTGGATCGTAGTGTCAAATTCTCTAGCCCATTTTCTTCTTGACACCCTGCTCTTTCAGGATGAGCTCCAGGGTGCAGTGTTCCTCACCAGCATAAGTGACGTCCTGATGATTTAAGGAATTCTACTCTTATGATTTTTTTTAGTGTCCCTCAACAATGTTTGTTAAGGGGAATATAGTACGACTGATTGGTTTTACTTCCACTTCCAATAAATTGCGTCCAAAGCATTTTTCTGGCTTTTGTATTTTAGCTTAGCAAGCCTTTCAGAATGATCACCGCTCCCTTCCTCACCATGAGTGAGGTCTTGAAAGCACCCTGAAAGGAAGCCCAAGATTCATTGCTTTGTCTGTCAAAATATAAAACTTTCACAGTAGTGACATAGAAATGCACGAATGTGATGATTGGGTGGGATATAAGCAAGGCATTACTGTATAGGTTTTATTGGTTGTGTCACTGAATTCCCGAGTTTAGCTGCTGCTATAGCCCCAAACTGATTTTGTTCTCGGATAGCAGAAGAGCAGTGACTTTGCTTGGGCTGTTGCCTAGTTATGTAAACTAGCTCACATGATAATGGCGTATTGGTATGGAGATATAAACAGTGTGCAGTACTTTGTGGTTTTTTTATTGTGTTGCGAAAAGTCATGGGAATGCAAAATTATTTTAAAGAAATTGATCTTGTTTTACATCATAACAGTTTCCATATCTGTTACAGCAAGGTTTTATTTAGTATGTTTTCTTTGTAAATCTAGGATTACTGCAGATTATCTTCTGAAGAAATGGCAAATAACTTTAAAGTTCAGTGTCCAATAAAAGTGCTCTGTTTTTACCTCCTACATTACTGCAGTCTCTAATTAGACTCAATTGCTGAGAAATAACTGTTTATGCTCTAGCTTTTCAGAATCCCAGTTTGTGAGAGTCCAGTTCATTTACAGGTACATGTTCTTGGCTGAATGGAACCAGAGGTGATAGATGAGAGGGTTCAGTCAGCGTGTCAGTGAGTGAAGCTGTTGGAGTGGGAGATCCAGACTGCCTCTGGCTACCGGTATCAGTGGGGTGTAAGAGAAGAAAGCTTTGTGTTTGGTTTTCCTAGAGCCTTCCTTCATGTGGTCAGGAAGGACTAGCAGCCCCTGAGAGCATCAGCCGAGTTTCTGAAGCAGCATGAGAGATACCAAGGCCGGGTGGCAAGAAGCATTGCTTTTGCTCAGTTAGATCGGAGCTCTGTGGAGAGACTGGTACGGCTTTCCACACTATGACAGAGAAAGCCAAGAGAGACGGCAATATTCTGAATATAGGAACCCCAAAGTGAACAGTGGAATTCTTCCCTGAAGACACTCCGCCCTCTTAAAAAGCGGTAGAGAAATCTTCTATGTCATCCTGGAGTGTGTTAGGACAGGCTTGCTGAAGAGTGAGAGCTGAGATTGTGAGACGCAGGTAGTGGCAGATGAATTACCTCGTGAGAAAACGGGCTGTCGCATAGGGAAACGTTAGTCCTGTGAGAGAAGAAGAGCTGGGCAGCAGAAGAGCCTGAATATGCGATGTCTCGCACAGAGTGAGAGTGATTCACAACTGGGCACCATTCAGAAGAGCTCTTCCCATGGAGGAGTGGACAAGGACTGGGATCAAAGTGATTCTTGACTTGAGCAGGTCCGCTGTTAGACTGTGAAGAGGTTAAATTGGAATAACTGTGAAAGAAGAAAAGCTGAAAAGGAAGCCAGGAGTCAGGACTGACGCACGAGTTTGGGTAAGCAGGTTGCGCTACTCATCTCACAGGTGCCGAGTACAAGCCTGTCCCTGTAGTTTGTCATCAGAGTAACAGTGACCTTCCTACAACAATTGAGAAATATTATTCCAGTTTCACTTATGTAATGTCACTGGAGTACTGCATTCAGTTTCCGAAAAGTTTTGCAAACAAAAAGCTCACTCCACAGTCCTACATTCAAACATTGCACTCTTGAGCGTTCACGTCCACTGGTTTTGATGTTTCGATATGCAAGTGCCGTCATGTATATTAAGGCAGCCTGATGGATCTGTTTAAATACCGGGGCAGAAGCTGCGAGTGCAGTGAAGCAACATGGTAAGATTCCCAGAAAAAGAAAATGAAGATTGTTTTTCAAACAGATTTCACTAAAAGCTAGTGAAAAATAAGCAGGGAAAAACATGTACTGAAATACTTACAGATTGCTAAATTCTAGTTTAATTCGTCACAGCTTTTAGTTGTCTTCTGATTCTTGTTTGATGCAGTACAGTTGTGCTAAAAACAAAGAACAGCTCATTTGATAAGAATTTCTTGTTTTAGCTCATTTAGTTTCTTTAATACTCGCCAGCTTCAGAGTATACAAGCCTAATGTTTCTGTCTGTGTGAACGTCTGGCTTAGAAAACATTTCAGGAGAAAAGTGGTAATTTAAACAAATTGGTGGGTAATGTTATGTAATGGAGTTTGCCTATGTGGCAGGACAGTATATTTAGGGCAACCTGTGTTTTTATACTACAACCCCAGTTTCCTCGTCCAGGCCACGCACAATCCCTGCGGCTTTCTTTCCTGGCCTTGTTACTGTTGTGTGATCGACTCAGGTCTCACAGGTTTAATTTCCAGTCTATAGGTACATCTCAGAACCGGAGTAAAAACCTTTACCCACGCATCCCTGATGTTCTAAAAATAATGCAGATGTAAAAAGTTCAAAATTAGGTGTGGAGATATTTTTTTTGTGGTTAGTTTTAAATTCTACAGCAATACTTAAGTAATCCAATGCTATAATGTTTGATTCTTAATTCGATGGAAAAAATGACAGTGGTAAAAGTCCTCCCGAGTTTTGCAGAAACTGGGTTTACAGTTTGTGATTCATGTCCAAGCTCCTGAATACCCATCATCTCTCCTTGTAGTTTTGCATCAGTCATGGGTTTTGTTGTCCAGAGTTTGGGGCCACTGCAGTATGTATCCTCCACATTCCTCTGTGGTGTTAAAATGTGTTGCAGTATGAGTCAAGTGCCGATAGAAGCTGCAGTAAAATGTTCAAAGTGGTAATGGAGTGCCATTGACCTCCTTGTTTCCCCGTGATAATTTATTGTGTTTGCTAAGCACTTCTTTATTGATTTGTACAGAAATATCTCCAGCAGGTGGGCGAGCCATTAGTGCAGCAGGTATCTGTCCAAGACTGCTTGCTTTCTGCTATTCTTAGGTTCCATTCAGATAGACTTAAATCTTGGCGCTGTCACTGAGGCGCCATATTCTGCTGTGTGAATTTCTCTGGACAGCAGGTACCCAGCAGAGAGGATTTAACTGCCCTGCCCTGCTGAAGAGGTGTTCTGTTGCAGTGTGAAGAGTCTAGGCGCTGCTGTAGTGGGTGGATCTATCATTGCATGATCACGGCCCGAGCACCCTTGATCATTATCACGACTTCCGACAAGTGCATACTGCTTGAACTTCTCATCAGTACTTATGTATTTTTTTAAAAAACTTGGAAGACGTGGAGCTGCGGATGTGCAGCTGGAGGAAATGTGAACCTTTATGATTTACTCCACTTGCAGTGCATGAGGTGGGAGTCTGAAGCCATGAAGTTTTCATTCGAACCTCTGATTAGAGAAATGACCCCAAACAACGTACCTAATAATCTTAAAAAGGTCTGTTGTTCTTTTCTAGGTGTGCTTCTTTAACCATTAGAGCTTTGATATGATTTATTAGTGTAAGCTAATAAGCATTTTGCTGTTGTTTTTCCTATTTAGAGGTCAGTAAGAAATCGGACGTCGCCGTTCTTTGTCAGAGCAAGGTCGGTGTGAACGTGTCCTTGTAGAAATGGAAGACTCCACCATCAGTTTCTTGTTCCAGCAGTATTATGCGGACAACCTTACACTTTACTGTCTGAGAGAGTGTGTTATGCGAATGTGGGAAAAAAAGAAGGCTTATTAATTTCCCACTGCTGGGAAAGAGGTGTGTCTGTTGGTGTTTTCTTCCCAGGCTACACTAATAATGAGATGGGTGAAAAAGAAATGTCCCGTTTCTTTGAAATTGCAAGGTAATGTATTAGAGTAGA
The DNA here is from genome assembly GCF_059453375.1 of Lepisosteus platostomus. Taxonomy (NCBI): domain Eukaryota; kingdom Metazoa; phylum Chordata; class Actinopteri; order Semionotiformes; family Lepisosteidae; genus Lepisosteus; species Lepisosteus platostomus. The sequence continues at coordinate 27,613,372 of NC_142619.1, read as the reverse complement.
AATCCTGTCTTAACATGAAAGAGGGTGCAGGCTGTTCTGTGTTTTATAGATATACTTTAAAAAAATGATATATATTTGGTTCAAGGTGCCTAGCAGCAGTGGTAGTTGCTGGAAGTTTCTGGGGTAACAAACACAGGAGATACTTTGAGGATGAATTGTTTTGCATAATTTTATCATTACAATGCAATAGGAACTCAAAGCATCTTTACTGACTGAATCCTTGTGTGAGTTGCAATCCTATGTTGTTTTGGAAGGTTTCTCGTAAGAGTATAGTGGCAATTTACTCACCTTCTCCTGCAAATCAAACTTGTACCCACAAGCACTTGCAAGTATAACATTTCAAAAGTGTCAACACTGGGTTAACCACTTTCTTGGAATGTAGATTTGGCCCTTTAGTCCAAATTTCCTTGGTCCTTTGTCACAGCAGCAACCTCTGGGACTTGTGTGCAGCGACATTGAGAAACGCCGTTGTGAGGTGCTTATGTTCTTGTCAGATGATGAATGCTCCTAGCAAATGAGCTTGTCACAGGAAGGAATATACATGTTCCCTGTAGGATCGCATTAAACAGTAACACAATTGGTAATTCCAAATTTATTAAAACTTTAACCTCTGTTAAGAAACTCAAGAAGTAGTTGACTTCATTTTTAAGGGAGTGCATTGTTAGTGGTATAACATTATTCTGCATGTGCACTGATCGCCACCTAAGCCAGATGTTTTTGTCTGCTGTACATATCTGCCTGTCTTTGTTTGGACCCTTGGTTATGCTCTTCTAAGTTATTGCTTTTCACATCCCAGTGTTTTCATGTTTTCCAAGTATTGGATTTCAGATGGCTTAATTTGTTGATGATAATCTCCGAACTTTGACCCCCTAGATTCTGGTTGCAATTACAACCAGCGTGGTCAGACTGTAATTCTAGAATCTTTCCATGCACATGTGATTGAGCATGTGCTAGTCTCATGATAGGATATGCTTTTAGCAATTACATGGATCCAGTAATGCAAGTAGCATATGCTGTAGATATCTTAATATCTACTTTATACCATTTTTATGGGTTTTTCTTTCTCGCATTTTTTTTGTGTAACTTTGAAACAAGACTTGAATTAAGACACTTAAACTTCCTCTTCATATGGTAACTTTGTGCTATAGAATGTGCAAGAAAGTCTTATAAAAGAGGAACTCATCCAACTCGTTCTTAAAAGACTTACATGCTCTTTTTTGGGGTTACCTGAATGAGCATGTTTTTGTATCAAAATGTAAGCTCCTGACTTTGTATGCTGAGGAATGGCTATCTGAGTTTTGAGAGTTCAATCTGTAACTCCATGAAAAAAACTTTTTTCTGTTTTTTTTCTGTGAGTGCAAGAGCATACATTTGTGCCTTTTTCTTCTGTTGATGTCCAGTAGGCTTCAAACCTATCAACACGAAAACCTGCCAAAAAAGACATTTCATAAATAAACTGTTATACCACTTAGGTATGCATAATATGTAAATATAATCAATTAAAAACCCAGCCATTAAAACTGGAGATATCAGAAAAGGATGCAACATTTCAAGAAATTGAAATGTTTTTAAGAAGGCATCATTTTTTAAGCAAATCATACTGTTTTCTCTATCTGTTCCTTATAATTTGATCTCCATTTCTATTTCTGAGTTTATTGGTTCAACTCTTAACAGTGTACATAAAGAGGAGTTGCTAACTTGAAAACAAAAAAAAAAGTAGTCTGAAGTAACTGTTGATTAGCTGTTTTAGGCACCATTCATAGTTCTACTATGCAGTTTCAGTTCTGGTTTTATTCCTTTCTTTACAACTTCAATACCAGTTATCTTCTGTGATAGAAGACGGTACTTGCCTCTTAACCTAATACTGGCATTAAATCTGTGACTGTTACCCCATTGTGTCTGCTGAAGCATGCCTTCCTTCTATGCGGTAATAAATAGAGGCACCAAAAAGCACTGCATGGGGAAAAAAATACATTGATTAAGTTTAATATGAAATTGTTTTTGGTCATAGGTAGCATATTAAGAAAAGAAGTGATGGAAGTGCAGTAATAGTTAAAACGTGCCTCACTTGGAGGACTTCTTGCTCTGACTGTGTTGGATGGTACTGGAATGGTGAGCATCACAGCACTGCAGTCCTGGGTTCAGTTTCAGACCTGAGGTGCCATCTGTGTCAGTTTGTATGTACTCCCCCTGTTCGTTTGGGTTTTTAGTTTCCTCTCACAGTCCAAAGACATACCAGTAGGAGAACTGGCTTCTGAAACAGCTCGGCTCAGTGTGTGTGTGTTTGTGTCTGTCTCTCCCTTGTGGTGGACTGGCATCCCATCCAGGGGATATCCCACCCTGTGCCAATTGCTTGCCAAGATAGACCCCGTTTCCCCCCTGGTTTCAAAATGGATGGATGGCATTATTCTTTCTCATTTGAGTTGGTTTTGGCATGTGTATTTAAAAAAAATAAGAGTGTGTTTTGAATACCGATAACATTTTCTTCACCTTTTGATTATTTTTTGGCAACCTGCAACTTGCTTCTTAAATTTTGCACAGTAGTTACATTTAGAAAGTCTGGCCATATTGTACGCAATCTAAAATAGAAACAACAGACCAAGAAAGAGACACATGAGCATAACTAGGGATCATAATATTTTATGCTTTCTGAGGGAGCGGTGAGCTAACTCTTTCCTTTTCGAGCAAAATGACACTATTTTTATCCATCTTGGGGAAGCCGGAGCCTGTCCTGGTAAGCAATGCATTGAGTTATTTAAAATATAAGGGTTTCCTTGGTTAAGCAGAAGTTTCAGGCTTTCTTTTTCCAGCACTTAAAATTCACATATTGCAGAATGATGTTTTCTCCCTGTACAATGTAGCTATTATAGATTAAGTTACATGTTGTAATAGTGCCTTTAAAATGTTCTTAGTATGCAGTGTGTTGTCTGAAGTATTATTTCCTCTTTTAGGCATCCTTCTTAACAAAGAAATTAAACATTGGAGGGAAAAGAGTTAACCTTGCAATATGGGTAAGTTCTTTTACACAGTCTTTTTTTTAACCTCTGAACTTTTTCCTGAAAATGTCACTGCCTAGCAAAATAAGACAAGCCTGCCATCTTGAGAATTTTCAGTTCTGGTCCTCCTAAACAGCACTTGACTTCTGTTTTCTATCTTGCAAACCTTTCTGCTCCTGAAATAAAATATTGAGCAGGTTATACATGAAGCCTTTGCTGTGTTTGGTTGCCAAATACTGTATTGTGCTTTCATTTTGATTTAAAGATCAGGTTAGGTCTCCTGAGTCACAGTTCACATACAGATAGCATTTCTATTCAGCAAAGAGCCAAGTAAATGTCACTAAACATTTTAGTAATAGATAATATAGAGCATCCAAGTCTTTTCAGAAAATAGGCACTCCTTGTTTTTCAGTACAGTAGAACCTTTTTTGTCTGTTCAGAATATAGAATTTGTCGTAGGGTATCACTTTCTGTATTTAGCTGTGGCTGTGTTTACTGATGTGATGTGCTCACTCAGACCTTTTTTTACAGTGAGATTTAATGGGTTGACTCTAGGTGTTGGAGTTATCATCTTTCTTTCTTTCTTTAATACAGGACACTGCAGGCCAAGAAAGGTTCCATGCCTTGGGTCCAATTTATTACAGAGACTCCAATGGAGCTATTTTAGTGTATGATATCACAGATGAGGATTCTTTTCAAAAGGTAGGTATGACCATTTCTTGTTTCTATATTGATAGTTCAATTTTTGTAGGGAAAAGGTGAATGCAATAAAAGTAAGGGCTGCAGTGGAAATATTTGAAAGGTAGCCGAATGGGGGGGAAAAAATGTGGCGCTACAAAACATTTTTTTTTGTCTTTTAGGTGAAGAACTGGGTAAAGGAATTAAGAAAAATGTTGGGGAATGAAATCTGTTTATGTATAGTAGGTAAGTTTACACAGTAAGAGTATTTTTTAATCAGGCTGTAATATTAATTAAAGAGCATATTGTACATTCCATCACAAAATGCACTGCAGCCTGCTTTGTTCTGGACCCTGTAGTAGTAATACGTCTTCAGAGTCTTCAGAGTACCTGCCCATGTGGCCATTGTCCCAGGCATGACGAGAAGGGTACATTGTGTTGTATCACAATACATACCAGAGTTACAAAAGTATCGCTGCATGACCTGTCTATGAGAAATGTTTATATAATAAACAATGACATGTTGATTCAACATCCCAAAATAACTGCTCCAGTGGTAAGGTGAAGGTTTCTGTTCATGAGTTTTTTTAAAAAAGACTTCATACATTATAGCTTCAAGAGGGATTTTACTTCTGTGAAAGTACTGTGCAGTTTCTTTTTTATGCCTTAATGTGTCAGACAGTGAATGTGTCCGATTTGGCTGAATACATTTTTTTTTTTAGTTTGAATCTTGGGCTTGGAATTTTTTTGAACTTATTGAATGCGTGAAGTAGATGAATTATTTTTTATGGGGTTGATGTTACCTTATTGTGCTGTTTTTGACTTATTGCTGTGCTTTTAAACCCTGGAATAGGAGGTGATTCTTCACACAAAGGGTTCAGGGAGCCATGTTTAAGAAATTTTGGAATTCCTCAAGAACGAGTTGGATGAGTTCCTCAGATATTTCGTTTTTGATTGGAAACCAAAGGAGTTAGGCCTAATGGCCTCTTTTCACATGCAACCATGAACCTCAAAGAAGCATGTTCAAAGTTCTGAGAGTCATCCTTGGCGCTGTTGTGTGTTCCAAGCATTCATAATTTGTGTTAAGGTGTGCCCATTATTTTCAGATTCTGAATACTGTTAGGCTTTTTTGAGGTACGGTATGTGTAAAATGCCAGGCAGTTTGTTTTAAGAAGGATCCATATGTGGTTCAAACAAGCACTTTCTGCGAATATGTATAGGTGACCTCAGGCCAAAGGTGATGTTTATTGGAACCTCAAATGTTAATGGCTATGTGACAGCTGTGTATGGTTTAAGTTCAGTTTTAAGATCAGTATGATATTGTAATAAGACCTCTTTTGCACTGTTAGCAGAACTCATTTAAGTAATTTTGGCTTGCTTTTGTCTTTATTTCAATATTGTACGCAAGACATTTGTCACCGATGTACATGGTGGAAACTTCTCTACAATACTGTTAAAATAGTCTTTGAAGTGAATGTCATTCAGTGGTTTTCCCTTGAGCCTTGATTATACTGCTATGGCAGCAGTCAAAAGCAATGCATTTCTTGTATTAAATCCTTCTCTCTTGTCAACCTTTTCATTCAAAATGGATAGGAAAGGCTAGAAAATGGTTCTGCTAAAAATCTTGTATGCCTTGTGGGCTGAGATGGTCAGTGCAAATTCGGTTTGTGCCCCTTGCTGACACTGGCTGTGAATTCCTATCGATCTTGCTGGTGCTATAGTTGTGCTGGGTAAAGTGCGATGTTGGATTCTTAATCGTTTTGATCTCTGTTCCTTGTCACTCACCTGAGGGAGAGCTGTTGCTACTGGCAGTGTCTTCATCCTCAAATAGGAAATAGATCCTCTAATACTCGTATGACAGATTAACAGTCTGGAAACTGTGGCCAAGGTTATTGTGCTTATTCAACAGTGTTTTGTGTTCAAGTAGAGTCAGCACTGCCTGGTTTGTAGAGTGGTTACAGTGATGCTTCTAACTGAGAAATAGTTGCTAGTTCAGATGTTCGGTTCACACAATTGGAATGTGATTGCAATTTCTAAATCTGAATGTTTAAAAAAACAGCAGTAATACAAGGTTTAATTGGGGAAACTGCAATCCATTTACACTCATCTACAGAAATATGTGATACATTGCTTTTTGCTTGTTTGATTATAGGTAACAAAATAGACCTTGAAAAAGAGAGACATGTATCAGTTCAAGACGCAGAAGGGTAAGTTTGAATTTTAATTGTGGATTGTGCAGTTTAATCGAAGCAGTTATAAAGATACAACATTTAATTTTTAAAGGAATAGTACATTTTTTACATGCTGCAAATGTAAAAAAATATATTTTGTTAAACAATTTGCAAATGTTTTCATCTGGATCTTCAGTTTCTTTCTGCTCTTGCTGATTTTCTCATTTAATTTTTCTTTTTGTTTTCTGTCTTGTAAAAAGTGGTCGGTCATGCTGCTCTCAGGATAAATTCAAAACATTAATTTTTAAAAAACAGAAATAATGAAAATGTATGGTTTCATAGAAATGCACATTCTTCACCCGTGTAACATTACACTGGATGTGAAAATTGTGTAAGCATTTGAGATTGTTTACTTTATAACAGATGGTCACTTTGTGGAAACGATCAACTAATTCTTGGCACTTTTCAATTCAACACAGTGTTCCAGGACGTTTCAAAATGTATCCTTTTTTAACTATCTGGCCATGCGGCATCACGATATAATAGCTAGAGAGCGTATAACTGAACTATAATCTCACTGTAAGTGGTCTGGCCCTACAGTGCATGAGATCAGCAAAGTGCCAATCCTTACATTTTCCATACTGCTTTAGGTTGAATTTCACTGCTCACAGAGTACAATATTATGAATACAGTATTTTATAATAATGCTGTTTCTTATTCAAATGTGTGAGTTGCTGAACTTTTCTCTTTTACTTGCAGGTATGCGGAGTCAGTTGGGGCAAAACACTATCATACGTCAGCGAAACTAAACAAAGGAATTGAAGAATTATTTCTTGACCTCTGTAAAAGTAAGCAAATACCTGTTTCTGACTTGTTTTTGTATTTGAAAGGACCATCTAAAATTTCTTACACATATGTAAATACTAATTAGACCAATGACTTTCAATCTAAATGTACTAAAAGTACTAAAATGTACTACAGCCTGCTTTGTTCTGAACTCTTTAGTAATATAATGGGGCAGAAGACTTTGATACCTGTGGCTATACCAGGCATGATGAGAAGGGTGCATTGTATTGTATCGCAATACATACCAGTTACAAAAGTATTAAATAACCCGTCTGTATAATGACTGTATAATATCTGTCTAAACATGCCTTGCTAATATTTATATAATAAACATAAAGCTAAAAATAATGTGTAATAATAGCTGGAACAGTTGTAAAGTGAAGACTTTCAGCTAGTAACTTTTTGCCAATATCATTTTGATCGCCTTTTCCATCTGCATGTACTAGGTAGGAGGTCAAAATCCAATGAACATAGCACTGCATCTAAGTCTCCATCTTTGAAAATTGTTGATTCAGTTTGTACAACATGAATTGTATTGAATATCTCTAAAGTTCCACCTTTTTTAAAGCTTAAAGAATGTAACCCATTTTTAAACCCAAGGTTTTGACATTGCATACAGATTACCAAGAACATGTTGAGACCGGCTTTGATGACACACCACCTTAAGTGTTTTCTTGAACTGCTGTTTCAAAATTAAAAAAAAAATCCATTATTCAGTGATATTATCAGCATGTTGAAGATTATAAATATTGGATACAGATCTGTAACCTTACAGACAAGTGTGCCTGCAGAATGTGCTAATGTCTATATGCTATGAATAACATTTGAGCATATGTGCTTGATGTATGCTTGTAAGGGTGCAAACTACTTAGGCAATGTAGTTGTTTCCTTCTGGTGTTTGTGATTCAGAAAGGAATGGCATGATGCCAAGATTGAGAACAGTTTGGGCTTGTCAGCAAGTAAGGTGTGATCCTACCAAAACGTTTGCAGCATGTGTGATTGTTTCATTCTTATTTCTAGTGTGTGCCAGTTACTGGCCTACCGCACTGGCAGGTATCCCAATTTTCAATGGATTGATTGGCGTCAAAGAGTGATTTATTTTAAACTGTCTTGTTGGTGCTTCTTTTAGCACCTGTCTTCGCAGGGAGATAGTGTGCTTAATGCACTCACAATAACATAACACCTCACAAAGTGTGTGAGCAGTGCTAATCAAACACCCTTGCGGTGAACATGGATGATGATGGCAGCTTTATTCACTGATTTAGAAGTTTGTCTTGTCCAGGACTGGAACAGAGTACCCAAAGCACAGTAAAATACTTTATGTGCTGCTTCAATCCATGTGCTGAAGGGCGTTTTTCCACTGTTAATTACTGGCGGACACTGTTATAATTTCAGAGAAAAAAAATTCCTGAAAATTTAAAGACGGACATCAGGAAAAAAAGAAAATAATATCTACATTTAATGCTCCGTTTATTTTATAAAGGGTGGTTAAGTAAATGACAAGCAGCATAAAGTTATGAATTACACATCCGTACAGCTGCATGCATTTCCAGCTTGGTATTGCTGTGATTGCTTGGATTAAGTGTGACGCGAAGGAAAAAGATTTTATTTTTCTCTGTATCTTTCCATCAACAGGAATGATTGAAACTGCGCAGGCAGATGAGCGGGCGAAGGGGAATGGCTCCAGCCAGTCGGGAACGGGGCGGCGGGGGGTACAGATTGTGGACGATGAACCCCCAAACGCAGCTGCAGCTGGGGGGGGGTGCTGCTCTTCTGGCTGATCTTCCGGACTGTGGCCCTTTCTACCACCTCATTTACCTGAAGACTGCCATATTCCTAGTCACACGTTCATTCGCCCCCTTGGAGTAATACAATTAACAGTATTTTCACGTAATCACATTTATAACACTGAAGAGACTTATAAAAGTAGTGGAATGAACTGACTGGAAATTGGCGTTTTACTCTGCTTCAGTTGATTAACGAGCAATTACCAGTGGCCTCCCCCTATTGCCCCAGACCCCCCTCACCTTCATCATTTTTATTCTTGACATGGATAATGGCGCATGTAGAATTAAATTCTGTAAAAGCTGAATTTGTTTTACTTTTAAATCAGATCTTTATTATTTAATAACTTATGTGTTCTTTGGAAATCTATACCCGTTCCAGCCCTTTGTGTTCTTGTGGTAAATTGTGGCAGTTCTAAAGTATCAGCTTTTTTCATTTACATTTATCAGATAATCCACATACTATTTTTGCAGGTTTTTGCACTGGCCCATCACTATCAATGCTTTGTTATACTGTATTTCACCTTGTTTGCTGAGTTGGTATATAAAAAAAAATACATTGTACAATACTTATTAAATATTTTATCTGCTTTTACAAGCTTTGGGAAGAATCCGCAGGTGTAGAAAAGTGTACATTAGTCATGTTAATGATTGTAAAATGAAAATAACAATTGTCGGTGAAAGCACACCTTTTTGAATTGTAATTTTTTTAACTGCTAGTACCATACATGTTTTGTAATGGAACAATTATAATAATTTACAATGCATAGGTGTGAAAAGCATTTTCATTATTTTTTCAGTATTTCTATATTGGCGTACTTCCATTCAGATTCATACCAGTTGCACATGGAAATTAGTAGTTGTGTCTACTTCTGTGAAGCAGTTTGGTTTACTCATTAATACCATGCGTATGGTTACAAATGAGCGGAGGCCATTTTCTTACCTAGCTTGCTAGGTTACAGTTACGAGTACTTAGTGATCTAAGGATCTCGTTCAACCACTTTTTGAAAGAAGCCAGGGTATTAGTTTCAGCAACATACCATTGTATACTCCCACAACACTCTGTTCCTAAAAGTGCCAAGTGTCCGTGGTTTTAAATTAGTCTACTTCTACTTTCAGTAGTTGCTACTTCCGTCCCTTGATTCGTGTTTCAGTGTTGATTCTGAAGAAGTCCGTCACGTCACGTTGCTTGTCCTGTGTTGCCCTTGAAGAATTTGATTTCTTAAGCCTTTTTGTAAGGTGGTGACCACAAGTGCATGCAAAGATTCTAAATGTGCACCTGTGCAATTTTAACATCTCTTGATTTCTGTTTTATGCACTTTAGCTATAGGTCTAAATTTTTTGCTTTTTTTATTGCTTTACCCAAGTCTCTAGAAGATGTAAATGAAGCTTCACGGAGAACACCTACATTTTTATCTTGAGTTGCTTCAAGCTTAGTGTTTTCTATACATTCATAATGATTACTACATTATGAGTCAACATCTTTTCAATTCAATATTACATTTAGTATGTGTAATACAGCACGTGGTGCATGTTCAAACAGCTGCACTATATACAGTAGTAATGATATTTAGTATAGGTAAAAAAGAGGACCAGAGGAAACATACTGTATGGATTCTCTATGATCGTTTTTATCTGTGATGACCTGGAAGTGTAGACATTTGTAGAATATTTGCATTAAGCTGTTAAATTACCCACCCAGAGGCATGTGTTCCCCATGTTCATGTGAACCAGATTTAACACTTCCACAGTGCACAGTGGAACATTCCAACGTTTATTGTTTGAATAGGCCTGATAACTTTATAAACACCTAATGCCTTTACCCCACCAGGTAGTGTATTACTTGTCATGTCCCTTAGGCTTTTTGTTAAAAGCTACCTGGAACTGCGTCAGTGAAGAGCAGCCTGTTCAAAGAATGTTTTTCATGAACGGATGGATTGGGGCTTGAGCACCCATCCGTACATTTTGGAATAGCTTTATCCAATTCAGGATCGTGGGGGAGCCAGAGGCCATCTTGGCAAGCAACAGGAGAACAGCAGCTTGGATCTTGGACAGGATGCCAGTCCATCACCAGCCACGCACACTCACACTATGGCCAATAAACATACCAGTATGTGTTTTAGACTGCGAGAGGAAAACGGAGCATCTAGAGGAAACTTTCATGCAGATGGGGAAGACATTTAACATCCATGAAAACGGCACCTGGAATTGAACAAAGGGCCCTAATAATGTGAGGCAGCTGCCTGGAGCTTGAAAAGTAAAGTTTGAATAATGCGGACATTAAGAAAAAGGGATCAACTACCCTTTATAAAAAAAATTGATGTCTTATGCAATTTTTAAAATTTCTTCTAAGGTTAAAGGGTCACCTGTGTGCACACAGGATTATGAATTTTAATATTTACAATTTGAATTGGAAGAAAGGTAGCCTGAAATAAAGGATATAAATTGTCTGCAGAATAATGTTCTGAGGCGTATAATAATATGAGACTTTCCGGCTCACTAATGAATTTGGGGGTAACTTTCACATCCTTTATGTAATTATGTATCCTCCTTCTGGTTCACTCCTGGCAATGTAGAGAATGGAGAGATGTGCTCCCAATCAAGAACCTTATAAACTCTTACAGTCCTCTTCTAGTTTTTTCACACACTGTCATTCACTTGAGGATTTGTTCTAGAAAGGTTGTTGCCAGGTCTGCAGTGTGCTTTTTGAGGGTACCCCAGATATTTCCAGAGATGTTGAGTTAAGGCAAGATCACAGGCCACTGTGCCCTGCTCATTTTGGGAAATTTGGGGATTTAATTTTCTCAGATTGAGCTGTATTGTAATGCATATACCCCTAAGTATGATAAATGAGAGGAATTAAGGACACAATATTCTATCGTTCTACTTTGCCAGCTGTTCTGGACCAAGCTTTTCACTGGCCTTGGATGCTCGTGACAGCATTCAATTCCCTGTGTGTCTTGTGTGTCCCCAGGGAATTGCATTTTTTTTCCCTCATTCTGTTGAGTCAGGTCATGAGTGATGCCAGTGTCAGCTGCTGCTTACGGTTGAATAATAAGGTAATGCTGCCTTAATTGAAAAAATGTTTTTTGGCATGTTTATCCCTGATGTTTCTTCCTGAAACAAGTGTTTCACGAAATTAAAGTTTTGTGTTTTGTGTTTTCTGGTTATCTGTGTTTAGTTTAATTCGGATTATCTTGGCCTAAAAACCTTCAAGTCTTTTCATTCTCCCTGAACTGTCCTAAAGTCTTCAAGCTCCATTTTGACTAACAGGCTCACAAGCCAGAAGGTAATTGGAAATGGCCAGCTTCCCTAGCCGAAATAGCTCCCTGCATCTTGGAACCAGACCATGTTTTCTCTCTTTTGTTTGTAAAATGCTTCTATGTTAGGAATTCAGAAATGTTGTCTGGTAAAGGTCCAAACGTAAGTGGCAGGTGGTTCCAATTTTAACATTTGGTGCCTTACAGATCTGCTTTTTGTTACTTTTCGTCACAGTGATTGGCTCCAGTTCTTGCCATTGCTGATAAGCTCTCATGAGGAATTTGAACTGTTAAAAGGAGCAACAAAAAAACTGCTGGTGAATAAAACAGACGTGCTGTATGAATGACATTTCAACTCTAACTTAGTAATTTCCTTACTAATACCTCATCTAATGACAACTCTGAAGCTGTTTATAAACAAAAACCTAACAGGTGAGACAACATACTTGTGAACCAATAGGTCACTAGAAATCCTAACTGCTGGACTCATTTCATATGGTTAGTTGAGTAGATGCTCGTTCTGGAAACTGGTTGAATTTACAGCCCAGAAATTTACAGTTTCTTACATACATGATCTGCAGGGCCAAGTCCAACAACTTATTCCAATCAATCATTTATGGTGTCTGGGTTATGATGTTTTATACCATGGGCTGCTAATTGAGTATACTTTTTGAGTGTCTTCCCTCATGCCTCTTTCAGGAAAAGTAAGGATGGCCTATATGAGTATGTGCGCAGGAGCACTGTTTCAGATGAAGAGCAGCAACATTCAACACACACAGCTAAGGGAGTACTATGATAAAAGAGAAGCATAGCTGAGTGACCAGCTGGAGTGTGAGCAGAGGAGAAAGGAGGGTCTTCAGAGGGCTTGGAGATGGGAGGGGGCAGACTGATAAAGAGAGTGTTAGGCAACGATCAGGATCTGAATTAGTATACAGCATGACAAGAGGCAAAAGAGCCAGCGAATCAATCTATATAATATATAATAAGTGCCAAAAATATGTGATAAAGCAAGTTGCTCTGCTGTTTTATTAGTACAATTTGTTACTAAAAAGTATAAAGTATACATTTTCTCCTATCTCAACCAGATGACTGTGTAAGTCACAATTAGTCTCATAGTGGCATTTCAAACCGGTTTCATTCTTGCCCATTTACTCAATTAGGAGGGACAACCTGATCTAGGTAGTGTCTGGGTACCCACTACTTAATGATTGACTTCAACATGCTCAATTAAGGATGAGATGTTTTTATATCTGCAGACCGAACACCTGACCTTGAACTCACAGAAGCTTAGCACAATGTTGGGCATGGCAAAAACAGGAACGAGGAACACATCTGGGACAGGACAAACAAAGCGAGTGTATTTGGGTGGTAGATGACAGAATGCGTGATGGTTTCCTGAATTATGATGATAACCAATAATAAAAAACATTTGTTAAAATGAATAGCTGTTTGTAAAATAAACAGCTTTGTCACGCAAAAGAGGTGGACATAAGCAGCTGCGTCTGCTTTTGATTTTTGAGAACTGTTTGTGTGCTGGTGGACTCGGTTGCTGTACCATCTCTCTTTCTGCAGATCGAAGCTGGCTCTGTTGAAGCCCCCTCTCTCAAGTGTTCTGATTCCTGATTTAGAGTCCATCAATATCCTTCTCCTGGTCTGTGCCTTTATACAGTTTTATCCCCGAGTTGTTTTGAAAGCTCCTTGGTCTTCATGGTTGCATCTTTGCTTGAAATGCACTGCCTAATAGATATGCAGAGAGTCACTACCTCCCAGAGACGACTGTATTCATTCTGAAATCAAGTGAACTGCTGTTATTGCATACGAAGGCCAATCGGCTCATCATTGTAATTTTGTGTATCTATATTATTTTTGGTTTGCCTCATCAGAGGATTTGGATATTATGTAGTCATGACTTTTCCATTTTTATTTCATTCTACTGTACTTCTGGAGTGGAGTAGATTGTGTATATGACATACGTTTCTGCTTCACAGTGTTATGACTGCAAGTTCTAAAGCAACAAAATGTCAGCATGGAGCAAGAGTATTGATGCTTTTTACAAGGCACTAAGCATAGAGTACAGAAGAAATGTACAGTATTTATACTATTTATAAAACCACTGTTGATAATAGACTGTTACACTTAATTTCTCCTGTACAGTACATGTAGCAGAATTATAAGGATTTGAGCTTTTTGTTTTAAAGAAATACAATATATATTAATTGCACTGAAAATGTTTTAGGGCCATATGAAGTAAAATACTTTTTAAACAGACAAGGAGCTGTTCTGTGTTTGGAAGAAGACTACAAAATTGCTTTAATTGCATGAAGAAAAGACTAATGATAAATGACAATAGCTCATTTTATACTCTGTTGAGTTAGTTTTGCCCATTTGAGTGTTTAATCAAGTTCTCTTTGATACATTTTCGGATTTAGACAGTTTGAAAAAAATGTTAATGTCCATGCAAGTATATGTATTTGTTGACAGGTCATTCAGAAGCAGTGTCTCTTCTACTTTATTTTCTTTTAAAATGCTGTATACTGCAGATAAGGGGCTTATTCTGTGAAGAATGCACTAGCTTCGGCAAGGCATTTTAATGATCAAAGCATCTTCCCACGTTCCGTGATCACTAGAGTGATGATTCAATTATTGTACCCCTCAGTATGTTTGCCTGGTCGTTACAGCACAAAACAAGTAACATACCAGCTGCAAAAAGAAAAGATTTAATTTCTCACATATGTGAGGTCTCTTCGATCACTGATTTTGGGTAAAGTGGACGTTCTCTGTGAGTTTCCGGATATGTAAGGGAGGAGAAGATGTTCTTTAATACATCAGTCCCATCCAGTTTGCTGCAGTGGTCCTCAGCCCTGGTTCTGTTGGATCCCTGCGTCTGCTGGCTTTATTTCCAACAGTCTCTTAGCCTCCAGTGCTACCCGGTGCCTGTAACTGACCTGAGTCTGTATTAGTATCAAGAATACCTTTTTTAGTGTACATTATTACCAACACCGCTAGCACACAGAACCTTAGGCTGTAACTTTTCAACTTGCCAATTAGAAATTTGCTTCCTTGTTTCGGACTGAACAGCTCTCAATTGGTAATCGATTGATGATGAATGGAGAGCAGGCGAGAGTGACACTGTTTCTGATCACTCCCACACTGCTTTCCTTCTTAGGTCCCGTTGGTTATATTTCAGCTTGCTCACCTGAGTGAGGGCAGACCGTAATTAGCACAGGGTTCATACCAATTACAAATCCCATTCATCTTTTTGAGAGCAGAACGCGATTTTCTAAAAGTCCTCAACAGAAAATTAAAATGAGTTTCATGATTAAAACCCATTGAAATGAGCCTGTGAAATCTCCCAGGATGAAGATTAAGAACCACAGCCTTAGATAACGGGGGCTTATTACTAATTAAAATAGAAGCACATTCATGAATTTTCAGTTGTCAGTACCGTATTGCAAATTAAGAGAAGGCATATTTTTTTATTAACTCATGGAGACATGTTACACTTTAATAACATAATATATAATAAAAATCCTCTATTTCTGCAAAAAAGGCAGCAGTTTGGTTCTTTCAGCTGTTCTTTTGTCATTTAAGTTTGTGTTCAAGTTGAGGCTTAGTTAGGTTTGATTTCCTGCTATGAAATGTGGAAGACCTGAGTTCACTGTAAACCATTTCAGAAACTGCTATTATCCTGAGCTCTGCTCTGGTGTAATCTCTCACATGTCTGAAACAGTCTTCTGTTGACACCCGTGATTTCTCGTCTCATATTAATCCTGCTGTAGAGAAGTGGTTTACCCAAAGACACTACTCTTGCAGCATATTTTGCTATCTATATGACATTTTGTTTCCTGTGCAATTGGTAGAATAACAATAGTCCCTGGTATTGTGCTTATAGTACCCGTGAAACATCTGGGTTCTATGCTCATATGGTTTAATATAGAACTTTGTCTTTATTAGAGATACAGTATGTTGATTATGAGATACAGTATGTTGTCTGGATGGATGGATTTTACTTCAAGTAAAAGGACAGGTTGATATGACAATTGCACTGCATGGGATGAATTTTGTGTTAGACTGTCCTAACCAAAGATAATTTTTTCCTGCATGGAAACTTGCCTGATCAAGTGTAAAACATGGCTCTTTGTTGCTGTTGTAGTCGGAAGAGAGTTACTTCTGATTGCCACTTTCTAAATAAAATTAAAAAAAAGAAGAAGAAAGAAGAGGAATTTTGGATGGCATAAGCATGCATCCCTTACAATAAATAACAAAAAAACTGTGAATGTGAGAAAAGGCAAAATTCAGAAATACTCATTGTACTGAACAACGTGGGTTAAAATGAGCTTGCTTTGCTTTAAACATTGTCTCAGATTGCTTGGCAAATTTACCTCAAGCTCTTGTGTTCTTGGCATCTGTTTCTGATATCTCCACTTAATGATCTGGGTCTTTTCAAAATATTGGCATTTTTTCATGTTCACAGTGTTTTTGCTATACTTCATATTGTGGATTACTCTTGAAAATAATATTTTCTTGAAACAATAGGAAGGTTTTATCTCACATTCAAATTGGCATATATGTATAATCATAGTTCAAGTGGGTAGCTGTGTCAGCATGCGTAGGCTGCAAAGAAACAAGTAAAGGTTTATTCCATGCCGAAAAGAGAAGAAAGGAAACACAATGTTTCGGCTGTGGACTCTTTGATGACGAAGCAGCTATACCTCTGTACCTGAACATACTGGGAAACACAGTCAGAGCAGCATTCAGCCCTGAGGAATCTGTCAGCTGTTTGTCTTTTGGACAACCAATGATAGACTTAATTTGAGCCATAACTGAATTGCCAATAGACCCAGCAACTGACCTTGTAGTGGCATTTAATTTCAACGTGCATTAGCAGTTCACAGCATGTCATTTAAAGACAGTCTCACAACAAGATGAGTCTAGGAACAGAATGACAGGATTAGTCTGAGTAAATGTGCCTTATTTAAAAGTCACCTAATGCTACTATAGGAAGATGTCACACTGAATACCAACAAAGCCCTTTCCTATTCACATGTTCTCTAAGTAAACACCATTCAAATAAGAAGTGAACATTGAATTGCCGGTTTAAGAAGAATTTGCATAATTTAGGATGAAACAAAAGCTCCCCTAGTCAGAAGAAATGACTGAAATGCATTCTACCCGCCAGACAGTATGGGCAGTTGTGTTATCAGCAAATTAAAAAAGAAAATAAATGATGGAGCATTCTTTTAAAAACCTTTTAAATGGGGAACGTCACTTCTTTTCCATTTTAGTTATGCTCTGTCAGGGCTGATAATTTTTTTTGTCTGAGGATATCACAGCATATACACTTTTCCCAGGGGACTGTATTACTGGAAGTAAAAGATAAGCACATTTACAGTACCCAAGGTGCAGCAGCATCTTCCTTTCTTTTTTGATGTTGGCTTTGTTCATGCTATAAATGTACTGAAGCGTGTCTGGGGTTTTATTAGGCAAAGAAATAATTTAATCAGTAACCAGAATGAAACTCAGGACAAGCTGCTTTAAGTTCTTTTTATTTACAGAAAACGTGTGGCTGTAATGGTTTTTTCTTCTCTTAAGACTTAAGGCATTAATACTGCAGTCAATGGGTGTGAAGAGCCAACTGCTACAGTGTGCAGATGTACTGTAGTGTAGTTGGACTCTGCCTCACTCATTTCCAACTTCTGGAAGAACAGCCCTACTCTAGCATGAAGTCTCATGAAACCAAACCCTTTCACAGCTTTGAAAAGATCATCTGGGAGCCCCAGATCACCCTAAAACCTCACAAAAGCGAATGCAAACGAAACAACCAGAGAAGTGCTTGCTCAGTCACACTTCATACTGGAATTAACCAATGTTATCCCAGCTTATTAACACCGGTTCACCATGATTACAATCACCGACAATTCTCTTAACTGATAGGGAATGTCAATTAACTTATTTTTGCAGTATCAATGGCAAATATAGAATACCTCGAATTCCCACATTTCAAATGATAATTTTAATTCACATTGGTTTATTTAACAGTGCTGGGTACAGTTGAGGAGAAAGATTAATTTACAATATTTGTGAAAGTTTAGAAACTGTATCTGAACGAGGAAGGTCAAGCCACACAACAAACACATTCGAATATGATGTCAGATTTCAGAAGCCTACAAAGAAAACAGCATTATATAGCCAGCAATGCACATTCAACTCTAAGGTTAAAATGCATTATATTCTTTAAGATGTTGTATTTGTCACTTCACTATCATTGAGGGTTTCTAGATAATCAAATCAAATACTAAGTTGTTGGGCTGGACTCCCAAAGGGAACAATCTAGTGTTGATTTCAATGATTTGCAAGTCAATATATGAAGTCAATATGATGGCCTTTACGTTTCCTGTTTTGAGTCCTTTGAAAATATGTTGACATTTTTCACACCTGCTGTACCTATAATGTGTAATAAGATACATTAGGAAATTATAGATGGGAAACAAATGAAAAAATGCATTGCTCAATGAACCTTAGAGGAGGGTGAATAAGAAACTTTCTTTGGCAGAGTGAAGAATGTGCAATTTAATTAGCTTTATTGGCCTGGTGACTTTGGACTAGAATTACACAACATGAATACGAATGGATTGAACAAGGAGAGCAGCCTTTGTAAGGATTTCAAAGGCATCCTTCAGTTTCAAAGGAACTTTAATCAAAAATATATCTTTAAAAGATCTGTGACTTTAAATATTCTTTGCTTGTAATGTAAACATTAATATAAAGTATTATTCCATAGATCATTTATTTTTTATTGTTAAAGGAAAACTTTTTAATTTGATTTTAATTTGATCTTAGTTAAAATAATTTCTTATGAAATAACTGTTTTTAAAAAGTACAGAGAAAGCACAGGCAAAGAAAGCACTCAATTCTGTCGATTCTGTATAAACATGTAATCTTTCATGGCGTTTAATGTTCTGTTAATTTTTTTTTAACTATTTCTCGCCTTACAAGGTATAGAGTCCTAGAGCCAAGGCAGTGGAACTCATTGGGATTACAATATTAACACGCTATTGTCGTTTTGGTGCCTGTAGTTTAAAAAAGGCTTGTATGTTCATAGCTTTGCTGTATGTGGAAACTGACCTATCCCTGTCATCGTATTTGTGGTGCTTGGATTGCATTAAACTGAGCTATGTATGAGTGAACATATACAGAAATAATGCTTCATATAAAAAAGCAACGAATAAAATATTAACAAAATGATCATCGATATTTTATTTTCCTTTCTAATCGTTAATTTAGTAATTGATTTATATTTGTTTTAATACATTTTCACGTCGTCCCCATGAAAAAATATAATAATGCCAACTGCCCAATAGGTGGAGCTGTTGTATCGACAGAAAGCGCTCAGAGCGGCGATGGTTTTATTCAGTTTCAAAACCTTACAGCTGGAATTCCTATATTCCATCTTGGGGACCAAATAGATTTCCATTCCTTTTTTTCCTTCAGGCTGCACATTACAGCTACAGCCAAACTAACATCATATTGCAAAACAGGTAACAGACATAAAATGTTAGGACAATGTGCTTTTTCAGCTCAGATAACCTGCTTTAACTGCCTTATTGGGCTAAGAGATTTTGTGTTATACAATTTTCTGTAAATGTATGAGAGAGCCAAAACATTAAGTATGAAAATGTGCTGGTCATTTAAAAAGTTCTAAATTAAACATTATTTAGAGGGAATACAGTGCCTTAGACATCCAAAACTGCTCCACAATTAAGGACACATTCTCACAAACCAAAGTTAGTCCTTACTGATTTGTAGTTCCCTTCAAAGGATGTGTGATAAAAAGGGTTATACAGATCAAATTGGTTTTAACCAATTAACAACTTACATTCTTTTTATGTGGATGTGCTTTATAATTGAAAAAAATAACTTGTCGATTAACAGAATGGTCTTTATTCATAAAGAGTGCAGAAGCAAAAGCACATATACAGGATTTTGGGTGGTACATTTTAGTGTTCCACTGTTTTTTTGTGCATTTTCTACCGTGTCACATACTGTACTGTATGTTTCATCTTTGGTTGTCTTTTCCCAGTTAAAAACACCACTTATGAAACCAAGTGAACTGCGTTTCAATTAATGTGTCAGCTGTTGAGTGTTTCAACACAAAACCCCCAGAATTTATACTGTAGGTTAAGAGAACTATAAAGTTTTGGATCCCCAATGATCTCTAAATTACTTCATTTGACAAATCATCCTCGTAATAGATCACAATGACATTGTGATCCAAGTCTTTAGGAATTGCTGATATAATAGTGATCTTTATGTCCTACTGGTTTGGGTCACTGCAGAACCAGAAGTGGAGCCTCCAGAGACAGTAAACAGAGAGTGTGCTCAGTGATGGTTAAAGCAATGTAGACTCAACCGAATAAAAGAAGGAACATTTGCAAAGGACCCATTCCCTTCCATCCTTCAAACTCATTTTAGATTCTTTTTTATTGCTACTGTTTTGATTCTTTGCTATTCCCATGAACAGCTCCAACAAAATGAATCAACAAAAACTCTTCTTAAAAAAAGACATCTCGGAACAGATTGCTGGATCTCAAACCTGATATATTGCAAAGCAAATTAGCGTGACACAGTACTCTCAATGTAGTTGAAGAATGACTGTGCACTGAAACCAGTGAACAATAAAGTAATGAAAAACTTGACATTCAGTCCTCAGAAGTATTGTCTGAATTATGTGTTAGAAAGTGGTATTCAATTGGACAAAGCCAAGACAAAATCAATCGGAGCAAATGGCAGAACACACCAAGTTGGTGAAAGTTATGAAAGAAATCAGGTTTGGTTTCATCTGCTTCATGAATAATTGGTATAGTTAAATTTATATTTCACAAGAAATAGCACCATCCAAGAATCAGATGCTATGAGAATGTTTCTTGAGTATTTAAGCATAGTACATTTTGGCTTAGTCCACTAGGTTAAGGAGTAGCCTCCAGGCCATAGGATGAGGAGACTTGGAACCCCAAAAGAAACAAGTGAACCCCCCAAAGCACAGTATGAAAAACTGCAGGAACACTCGTGTCAGATGTTTTTTCGGATTTATGCTTCTGAAGGCCAATTTATACTTCCTTAAGTGCTACAAAAACCTTAATGAGCTGCTAGGGAAGGACCAATTCCAAATAAATTAAATGAAATTGGTCAGTGGATAATCCAGATTTGTGTTACACTTTTGCTGAAGTGAAAAAGTAATCAGCTACAGGACAGGATGAGACTTTTTCTGTTAATGGAGAGGAGCTAGAAACTAGAGAGCATCGCCAGTATTTAAATAGCGTGGGATATGAACTGCAAGGATTAAATACTGATTAGAAATAGAAAGCTATCTGAGGAAGGAGTTTTGTTTTCAATTTGAGACCCCAAAGAAAGGCAGCGACGACGATAGTGCACCAGAACGCTCACCACACATCAGCTATCAGTGGGGAGGAGAGCAGAGTAATGAAGCCAATTCATAGATGGGGATTATTAGGAGGCCATGATTGATAATGACCAATGGGAAATTTGGCCAGGACGCCAGATTCTTTTCAAGAAACACCCTGGGATTTTTAATGACCACAGAGAGTCAGGACCTGTCTCCTCCAAAGGACAGCGCCTGTTTACAATATAGTGTCCTCATCACTATACTGGAGCATAAGGACCCACATGGACCACAGAGTGAGCACCCCCTGCTGACCCACTAACACCTCTTCCAGCAGCAACTTTAGTTTTTCCCAGGAGGTCCCCCATCCAGGTACTGACCAGGCTCACTCCTGCTGAGCTTCAGTGGGCTGCCAGTTGTGAGTTGCAGAGTGGTATGGCTGCAACTGATGGCACCTAAGTTGTGGGGCCGTGTTGGACGCCAGGGGTAGAAGGTGTTACGACCACGCACCGCACCTGTCCACACTAATTGCACTCGTTACCCGATTTTCCAGACACCTCCCGTTCCCTCGCTATTTAAACCCTCAGTTCCCACACTTCCTCGCATTGTATTGGAGTCACTAGCTTGTCAGTTCGCTCGTTTCCTCAATAACTCTCCTGGCTTTTGACCATGTTCTTTGACCTTCGGATTCTGCTCTTTTTGTATTGCACTTTTCGGTTTTGTTATCTTACCAAGAAACCAACGCGCCGTATAGGGTCCAGCTTGTTTAACGGGGTTCAGCCTTAACAGAAGGAGAAAAAAGTGCAGGAGAAAGATTCAATCAATGAACAGGGGGATGAGGAAACCAAGAAGGAGTAGGTACAGCTGAAGCAGCAGGGATTGCAGACAAAGAGCGGGAAAACAAATTCTCCCAATCTTCAGATAAGAACTTCCTTTTTTATAGGCTATTTCAGATAGTCACAGATCATCTAATTTCACAGTGAGTGCTTGGAAGACCTTTCATAAATAAGAGAGCTTTATTTAGTTTACTTAATTCTTTCTGTGTAAGTATAAGTTATATTAAAACAAGTAATAGGTTTATTCCATGCTGAAAAAAAGAAGAAAGAAAACAACGTTTCAGCTGTGGAGCCTTCTTCACGTGTGAGCTTTAAGCAGCTAAGGTCGACATTGGTCTGGGGGATGTCCAGCTTCCTGGAAACTGGTACAAAACTGAGGCCTTTGCTGAGGAAGGATCGCTCATCTTGTGAAAGGGAAAGGTCAGAAGGTATAGTGACAACAAGGTTAGGATTGGTGAAGGTGTTTGGGGTGTTGATGGTTTTCTTCTGCAGAAGATGACTGAGTTTTTTGTCCTTCTCTGTAGTGAGAAACTGGTAGAGTTTAGAGTTGAGAGATCTAATAAGGTTAGTTATAAAGGGAAGATGATGTGGAGCTGTCTGCCGTAGATATTCCTTAGCTTCTTTGATGTTGTTGTCGGAAAGGATAATCTGTTTTTTGAGGGAGAAAATGGTAGAAAGCATTAGTTTCCTAGAAAATTGTTTTAGAGTGTTACTCTGGGTGGTATCAGAATAAAAAGAAAAGGTATTAAATTTCAGGTGAAATCCTTTAGGAATGATATTATGTCGACGACATCCGTAAAGGAATAGAAGGTGGTTAGAAAGCCTGGTCTTGGAACAGATAGCTGGGAAGATAAGGAATGCTGGTTTAGTGAGAGAAGCGGGCAAGTGGCCCAGGGAGGAAGAACAGGTATGACGAAGAGATCTAGAAAAAGATTTGGAGGAAGGCATAGTGTGTCGCAGCAGCTGTAGGCGGTAGTAGTTCAGGTGGGTAGCTGCGTCAGTATGCGTAGGCTGCAAAGGAACAAGTAATAGGTTTATTCCATGCTGAAAAGAAGAAAGAAAAACCCAACATTTTGAGTTTTCGGGAAAAAATGTTGTGTTTTCTTTCTTTTTTTTTTTCAGCATGGAATAAGTTATATTATTCTTACACAGTAAGTATAAATTACGCAGTATAAATTAATGAGTTGAGTAAGCGTTCCAAATTACTATTTGAATTATGACTGCAGAATGAGATTTCTAATCTGCACAAAAGTCCACTGAAAAAGGGTGAGCAAAACTCTAGGCATTTTGACAAACACTATTTGTGAGGATGTGTCTTTGTTTGCATGGTGTGCACATTCGTTCATAATAGAATAGTCCATTTAACTTTCAACATACACGTAAAAAAATAATTCAATATGGTTATTTAAATTTAACAAAACTAAATAAATGTTAAGAATGATGGAACTCCACTTAATGCTGCTTTTGATTTTTGATCATTGAGTCAAATTCATTTCCAACCCCGACAAACACCTCTGATAATCGTTTCACCATGACAGTTCCACATAAAATAGCCAAAGTCAAAATAATTTTCATTCCAACAAACACTGCATGACCATAATCTTTTCATCACGTCAGTGCCACATAAAATAGCAGAAGGGGGTTCCTTAGTTATGAGGGGTTTCAGGGTTCTGCAGCACTTTACAAAGCAGTGAGATAATCATTTAATTAAGCAATAATTAATTTTCTTCCATTAGTGAATGGGGCAAAGAATATCAACTCAATCTGATATGAAACTAAAGGAAAGACTGCTGTTCTCTGAAAAAGAGGACTGAATCTGCAGTGCAGGAAAAAGCTGTAGGCTAATTTTGTAAAAAAGACAGCCCTCTTAATTCAGTTTTTTTTTTCAACGGAGCACCAATTCTAAAAACTCCACATATACTTGAATTTGTTTGTGATGTAAAAAGAACTGATTAAATAACTTATTGTGCCATTTGGAAAAAATGTCCTTGGATGCATAGTATCTTAAGATCAGTAAGAAGTTTAGAGCTGGTTTATCTATTTACCACAGCAATATGGCAGTATTGTGTTATTTCTTTTAGATTGAAATCTCTTATTCATGTTTTAATATAGTGCTGCAAACCTTGTCAGAGTTAAACTAACCAGTAAACCATACATTTTTAACCACTTGTTTTTTCAAAATACTTTGTTACATCCATCCATTTTCTAACTGCTTTATCTAATACAGGGTCATTGGGCAGCTGGAGCCTATCAAAGCAAGCAATGGGTGCAAGGCACAATACACCATGAATGGGATAGCCTTCCATCGCAGGGCACACAAACACTCACACCTCACACCACGGCCAATTGTCCCAGAAGCAAATGAACATAACAGTATTGGAGTGTTTGAGGAAACCAAAGCACCCAGGGAAAACCAGAGAGTACATACAGACTTCAAACAGTCTGTGGTAAGTCCATTCTTCTGCTTAATGTGCCTTATTTCAGGAAACAATAATTTCACAACTTAGGTTTGCTGATATGAAAGGTTTGTATTTTATCTGAGATAGATAAACCAGACAAATAAAGACCAATTGTTTTTCATCTTGTGAGCTCCACTGGTTCACAGTCACAGTTACAAGACATAACATTTTTACATTGGCAGACTTAGCCAACCCACCCAACTTTGAGCAGTTCTTCTTTATGAGAAGTCCTAGGTAACACAGCCCTATACAGGAGGTTTAGCAACAGATGGAGGAGTGCACAAGTCAGCAAACTATGGATTCACTGTGTCACTATGAGCCCTCGTTTTATAATCCTAACCTAACCAATGAGCACTGCCGCTTGGGACAGAGTTAGCTAGGGACATGGCGTAGACTCCTTCCCACAATGCCACAGCTCCACCTACACTCTGGCAAATGCCTTTAGTGGCTGTGCCCTTCAGGAGAAAAGTAAAACCTATACCTCTATAAGGTTGTTCTGTTTATTTTAAAAACCGTCAATGATGAGAAAACTCACTTATTTCTGGTTAGATTCATGGTACCTGGATCCAACCTCTGAAGCATGTGGCACAAGGTTCGACTATTCTCTGGATGGGATGGTAGTCTATCTCATGGTACACACACAAATGATCAATTCAGAGTTTTTAAGAATCTAGATACAATGGGTAACACCTGGCTAATGTCAACATTTCCATTTCAGGAGGAGCTTCAAAGCAAGGAGATGTTTGCTGAGATGTAGTGGTGTGAGATTCAGTGATCAAAGCAATTGTAAGGTTTACCTTGGTGTATGTTAGATAATTAAGTTCTTTGTAAATCATTAAGACTGTCATCAACAGTCTAGGAACACAGCATAAAACAGGTAACTTTAAAAGAGCTCCAGAGACATACCAGGATTACACTCAATGGGACAAACACCCCACAGAAACTCTGCACATGGAGATCTGTAGAAACATCCTCTGTGTGCAGAGAAAAACACCTAACAACGGGTGCAGGGCCGAATTAGGCCAGTACCCACTATTGATAAACATACAGAAAAGAATATTAAAGGATTGGCTACACCTAAAAAACAGCGACCAAAATTCTTACCACCACAAAGCCCTGCTGAGCCAAGAGCTGAGCCCAAAACAGAGCCCCCTGAGCCAGCTGGTCCTGAGGCTCACTGACCTGAGCCACACCGACACTAACCAGCATCAGGACAGCACTGCTAGAGCACCATAACTCAGACTCAACCACATCACAGCACAAATGAAACAGCAATATCTCACACACGGGGACACACACACACAAACACACAAACACAACATAAACTGGAGTGCTACAGAACCCTAAACAGATAATACACACTAGCCGAATATTTGACCAAGATAAGAAACAACAAACAGAAACAGATCCTGACAAGTACAGGCTCAGTGACCACAGCCTGGCCATAGAAACTGGGCGACACAGGCAGACCTGGCTGCCCAGAGAGGACAGGCTGTGCTCCCACTGCCAGAGGGGAGAAATAGAGAGAGAGGTGCACTTCCTACTGCACTGTGACGGATACTCTGGGATTAGAGAAACATTCTTCCCTAAACTCAGAAATCTAGTCCCAGAGTTCCCACACCTGCCAGAATCACAACGGGTCCCAATCCTACTGGGAGAGGGAGGAGGGAACTCAGTTGAACTGGCAGCCCAGTATGTGATCTCCTGTCACAGCCTGAGGAACAGTGAGTCTGTCTCCCAATAATGCTCCTTATGTCTACAGTATATGTCAATATTTTATAATATGTCATTGTTGTAAATGTCTGTAATATGTCTGTAGATTTTATATTAATGTTATTTTTTGTTTTGTGCCATGTGAATTTCATTATTTTATTTGCTTTGGCAACACTGAATGTACCCATCGGTCATGCTAATAAAGCGCCTTGAATTGAATTGAATTGAATTGACAGGAGGACACAAGAGAAGAATATAGAAGGGCTCTTGTCCAGATCACCCATAAAGACTAGATTTGAGCTACTGTAAGTATTTGAACCTTGTTAAGAGAGCTTGCCATTCTGTTGTTTTTAGAAAACTCTGATTCCCTTTATAGAGAATCTCTAGGTTAAAAAGGCCTCTCTCTGGTTATTGGGTGCATTTTTAAAATAGTGAGATAGGTTTCCATTCATTTTGTAGCATCTGGGTAACACAGAGAGAGATTTACAGTAAGTGTAGGTGTTATTCTGTATAATTTAGAAGGCAGCTTTATCATAATTTGGCCTTTGTACTGTAGGCATTGTGTCAGAGTCATTGAAAAGTGGTAGCTGTCTGGGTTTTTTCTGGCTGGTCAGGACATAGACAAGTGTAACTCGCATGTTGTATGTTTAAGTTGCACATAGTGTAGTGTGTGTATCGTTATTAATAAATATTTGTTTAACCAAGTGTGCTTGACTTACTTTTTTCACCTGAGCTGTGCCAGAGAACAAAGAACTCAAGTGCTTCTAATTATACCCTCCACTCTGGTATATTCTTGGCAAAATCTTACAAGTTGGGGGGGTCACTATTTTTTTTTCAATTAATGATTAACCTGCTAGGCCTATTGCTGATATTCACTAGTTTTTATTTTTCCTGATTTGTAACAGCATGTATTTGTAACTTTTCAAATACACATTGTTTTCTTTTAACATTATGCTTTGCCCTCCAGATTTATTTGTACCCCTGACGAACCAGAAACAAAAAAATGTATTGCAGAATAAGTTAAGGATTTGATAATGAGTCTCACATAAAATAATTAAGAATGACTTATTGTAATCACATTAGCATTGAATAGAAAAAGTCCCAGTTGTCATGAATAATTAATTGTGTTCCAGCAGACACGACGGTCTTTATTTAAGTAAAACTAATCAAAAACAAAACTATAATAGGCATGCAATGGTAGCCTCTGGAACTACGATACACAGAGGCCTCCAAAGTTTTCCTCCTGCCCCTGGTGTAATATAAAGTAGTGCTCCATGGAAAACATTCAGTAGCAGTCTGCATCATCATGGTGAAGGTCAGAGAGCTCTTTGAAGCCTGCAGGCAAATGATATCTGACCACACAACAGGCTGAGGGATGGCTGTAAAAGAACCCACAAACAGTTAAATTTCCCACTTTCAGACATCGTGTCCATTATTAAGAAATATAGGACACAAGTGTATCTTGCCATCATAGATTGTTAAACAAGAGATTTAGGAGAAAACTATAAATCCAAAGATAACACTGGGAGATCTCTAATACACACTGGCATCTCCAGGATACTACCCTTTGAATGACTTGGATATATAGTTAGAATATCCTGATATCGTTAGTAAACTAGCCATGCTTCCAGATGATGCCAAGATAAGAGAATTAGCAAGTACTGTGGAAATGCCAAAGAAAATTCAATAAGAGTTGATTTCAGGATTGGGCGAGTATCTTTCAGATGATGTTTAAATGAATCAATTATGGAGCAGCACATGCAGAAACAAACTAAAGACACAAGATGGAAACACTCATTTAAACGCACTTTAAAAAGCTGCTTGCACAAAAGATTAAGGCTTCTAGGATTAGCACATCATTTATATCTTCTAGACAACGTGTAGATGCAATATAAAAAGACTAACGAAATGTCCGGATATACAGTAATTAATAGTGCAGAACTGAAACAAAAGGATGTTATGAACAGTACACTAATGTGACCTTATCTAGAACACAGTGTTATCACATTAAAAATGCTCTGGAATCAGTAAAAAAAAAAAAGACCAGATACAGTTCCAAGCTTTAACAGGCTAAAAGAACAAAATCGATTGAGTCTTTAACACAGAAAACAACAAGGGTAACTGATTCAAGTATGCAAAATTCTTAAAGACATCATCAACTCAGTGAACTTTTTCAGAATAAGGAGTGAAACCCCAACCAGGGGCCTCTAAGGGTATCTACTGGGAAGCACTTTTGAACCAGGAAAAGGAGATACATTTTTTGAAAAGAGAAATTGTAGGGGTATGTAACAAGCTAATAAGCCATGTTATTCAAGCTGATACCCCTGACTTCTTTTAAGAAATGACTGGAAGAAAGTCTTTATTTATCAGCAACCAAATGTGTAGAGATTAACTAAATGATCCCCTCTCGTTTGTAACCTTTCTCTTATTCTTATGTTTTAATATAACAGTACAAAGAACATCTGTAATGCTGATGAATCAACATTACTTTTTAGCATTGAGAATAACTTAATTAAATGGCTTGATTTTGTCAAATATAATTCAGTTCATTTTATTTTTACACTATGACATACATGCAAAACCTAATGCGAAAGTATGTGCAGGGCCTAAAATAAAAAGCTTTCTTGTTGGTGTAGCTAGTGTCCATCGAATTTCAATCTGCAACAGGTGGCCGTCTAATTATAATTGCTTACACTTATGTAGCGCTTTTCTGGACACTCCACTCAAAGCTCACTCAATGGGGACTCCACTCCACCACCACCGATGTGCAGCATCCACCTGGATGATGCGACGGCAGCCATAGTGCACCAGAGCGCTCACCACACGCCAGCTATCAGTGGGGAGAAGAGCAGAGTAATGTAGCCAATTCATAGATGGGGATTATTAGGAGGCAATGATTGGTAAGGGCCAATGGGAAATTTGACCAGGACACCAGGGTTACACCCATACTCTTTTTGAGAAACACCCTGGGATTTTTAATGACCACAGAGAGTCAGGACCTCGGTTTTACGTCTCATCCAAAGGACAGCGCCTGTTTACAGTATAGTGTCCCCGTCACTATACTGGGGCATTAGGGCCCACATGGACTGCAGGGTGAGCACCCCCTGCTGGCCCCACTAACACCTCTTGCAGTAGCAACCTTAGATTTTCCCAGGAGGTCTCCCATCCAGGTACTGACCAGACTCACACCTGCTTAGCTTCAGTGGGTTACCAGTTGTGAGCTGCAGAGTGATGTGGCTGCTAGCTAAATTAAAGACTAATAAAACAAAAGGAACTCCAAATGCAGTCTGGATAATTTGCATTCTGTGGTCTTTATTTTTCAGCCAGCCATTCGTTAAGGAATTCACATTTTTTTATTATCAGTAGGGTGAGCCGCACAAAGGAAGAGGCTTTGCTGATTCTGAGGTATTTCACTGAGCTTCATGGCTACATGACATTAAATATAGAATGAGATTCCAGGTGATATTGATTGATCTTGCTTTGGTTCTGTGCATATGTGAGTACCACACAGTCTAGCAGCCGGGGAGGTAAGAGATAAGTGAATGTAAGGTCCCTGTAAGTGAGTCCAATAAAGAAGTAATAGTGTAGCCAATTGTTATCTGAGAAAATCCATAGATGTTCCTTCAGAGTCATTCTGTCTGAGTTTCATGCTAGCCACATTGGTCTAAATATACTGTATAATTATTGTCTCAGTTTAGGAAAATAAAATGGCTTGTTTTTTCCAAAGAATATCTTTATACTCTGAACAATTTGTAAATATAAAGTTATGTAAATTAGATATACCTATGTAATATATTCCAAGATTTTGTTTATTGCATTTCAGTTTGCTGTATATTTAGAGACCTTCAATGCCATCTCATAATAATAGAGACCCCATATCCTGTAATTTTAATATTTAGTCCTGCATAGGGAAATGAGTAAAGGACAATATCCTGTCTCTGTGAGTACCTCAAAATCTGTACTTAAACCATAATACACCTGGTAGAACCTTAACCGCCTGCCATCTGTAATTAACATGTTCCTGCCCACCCACTGATACAAACAGCCCTAAGTAACAGACTGGCAAAGCTAAGGTATCATCCATCCATATTCCTTATAATACCACCCCTAATGCAGCTCTCACCAAGTGATGTTTTTAGTTGCTGACTATATTTTATGCACAGTCCCTTAGTACTGTATTTGAGATTACAAAAGCATCGTTGGGTTAAGGAGGTGGTTATAGTAGTGTGTGTATTAAGTGGATTTAGAAAAAACATGACAATAAAACAACTGACAAAGCAAGTTGTACCCTTTGCCAGCCTCAAGACTATTAAAATATAATTATCAACTGATTAACTCAAGAAAAAGAGAGAGAGAGAGATACAGTCCTCTCATACAAAAACACCTTTTCTAACACATTTTTTTTCTAAGTAATAAGAAGAACCTTTATTTTAAATAGCCTTTTTTTCATCTTAAGTCTGTTTTTTAATCTATTCAGACTCCTCAATATATGATCCTTTTATAATCACAGCTGCACATAGTCTGGGAAGCCTGTCACACAATTTCAATGGCATCTTTTTATTCAGTCTTAACCATTCCACAGTCATCCTGCTGATCATCTCTCAGAGGTAATGATGCTCAAAATATAACTCTAGGCAGGTGCATCTAGATTTAAATAAATCTTTTAAAACAGCACTTCAAAATGCACCCTAAATCTTAAGAATATCTCCTAAGTGGAGTTTAAGAACTAAGAAAATATTTGAAAATGTCTTTTATATTGCTGACTGGACTTACTGTTCAGACATATTGCATTTGCCTTAAGGCAAATGCAGTACGTCTCAATGCAGTATGTCTTAGGTATGGTGCAACGGACTGATTCCAATGTATCCTTTAATCTTTTGAAATCAGGACTTTACCAAATGTAAAATATCGACTGGGAAGCTTCAGTGTTATAGTATAGTGCAGTGAACTTCATCCATGGTGGTCAAGAAGGCACAAACACCTACCATTAAGGATGAGAAAGTTCTGAATGTTGTTTTTAGAAAGATGTTTGCCTATAACCTGTGCCATGTGCTTCATTCGAGTATACAGAATTATTTAATAAAAAATACTTCCACAAAGTTTATAATATCTGTATTTTTTTACCAGGAGACAACCAGATGTGACCAGGCCTGTTGTGGTTCGTTTGCTAAGCAGGATCATTAGTATCTTCTAGGTAGGACATGATAAAGGATAGATGTAATAATATGACAAAAAATAAAAACCTTAAAGGCAAAGATTGTTAATTACAATTTTTTTTTCAGTCTGCTGCCAAGGAAAATATGAATTGCTTTCTTTCTACCTACTCATTAACACCTGGTTACATAAAACACTAGATGGTCCTTTCTCTCCTAAGATTTTAAAAATTTGCTGGTGGTTCATTTCACCAGAGCACAATGATGATATCCTTTCATAGGATTTCATTAAACATCATTAGCTTTTGTACAAAACTTCAGGTAGCCTGGGGGGACTGGGAGAGAAAAAGTATATTTTTAGTTCCACATTGAAGAAACAACTTGTTGTTAGAGATGAACAACCTTTTCCATGAGCTAATCTTCCTGAAATAAAAGTGGGAAAAATTGTTTTCTTTTCAATATCTATTTAAATTATCTTTACAGTTATGGTACAATGTGCTTGTTTAAGGAAGTGAAGGATCTGCTGACTAATTCTAGCCTCATATGATATTTATGTGTGTGACTGAGACAAAATGTCTTAGAATCAAAACTTTCCAATCTCTGATGTGTTTAAAAATAAATTATGTTCCAGGGAGAATTTTACTTAAAGAACATTTGCAAATGAGAGAAGGCCTAGTTGTTACATGAATCTAAATGATCAACTAGACATTTCTTAAACGACCCCAGAGTTTGGGTCTTAATCACATGGCAGGGAGACTTGTTCCAGATACCTATAAAACAATTTGTATAAAGAAGTGTTTCCTGTTGTCTGACCTAAATGGATTTCCTTTTAGTTTCCAATTGAGATGCCATATCCCAAAAGTGACCCCTGAGACATGTCTGGTGCATTCAAAGTTTGCAATGACATCTAGTAAAAGCCACAATGTATGGGATGTGCCATACTAAGGGACATAGATGTTAAGACAAATGGCTCTGACAAGCAGGTGTGTTGGAAGAGTGTGTCTACAGCCCCTCATTCATTCCATGTTTTATAGATGAATCCCAGATTCTGTATTAGATTGGTTATTCCAATTAAAAAAAAAGGCTGGACATAGTAACAAGCTCTATTTCCTAAAACATCTACCAATTCCCCATTTAAACATGCGAAGGGCATTTCTGAAACATTTAAACACAAACTAAACATTAAAATGCTCTACTTTGTTTTACACTGTGAGAATACAGTAGATAACATATCTGACTTCAATATCTTCTAATGTCATTCAATAACTTAAAAAGTGGTATTATACTAGTACACTGGTGAGGTAAAGCTACCTTTTTTCTTCAGGAATATATGGAACAAATTATGGCATTATCAATCAATCAAGCCCACTTTTAAAAAAGGTGCTAAAAGATGTAATGGCTAACATGTGCATCACAGAAAACAAAGATGGCAAATAACATCAGATGTGAGGAACCTTTGTGGTCTGAACCATTCGTTCCTTACAGATTTTTATCATCCTTTATGGGAAGAGCATCCTTTTCAATCTGAAGATACTGGAATTGAGTCCCATGGAAAAGAAAGGGCATTTCCCAGCAAAACACCGCTTAGAGCCAGACATCACAATCATAGACTGAAAATGGAGCAATTTCAACTCTTAATCCCCTTAATGTGTGTCTGTGTGTATGCGTGAAAGAGCGTGAATTATTTATTCACAAAAAAAAAACCCAAGATCCTGGTGCCTCTGAGAAAAGAAAATGGGCTTCAGTCCCTCCTCTGAGATGGTAAATAATGAAATTTAAATTAGATGCTTCATCTGTTTACACCCCCGGGAGAGAGAGAAAGCAGATCTTTAATGTGTTTGTCTGTCGGCAGGCATATCTGTCTACCATCTAAGATATTGAAATGACAGATATATTCTACATGAAATGTTTTTTTTAATTAATGTGTTAAATAGCCTGCTTGCTGCACAGTGCCATTATGGTACACACATTACTTCATTATCCTGCTAGCACTACTTAACAGTGACTGCCAGGGCAAGGGCCAATTCTATGAAAGCCATAAACATGCTTTAATGGTATTTAGTGAGCAAGAAATGACCTATATCCAGGCAGCAATGTTTGAATTATTTTCACATTAGTTCTCACTAGTGTAACCTTCTGAAAACCATTTTACTTCCCCTCAGAAAAATAGAATGTGCCCTTACATTTGTGCAGTCCTTTATCTGGGCTAGTAAAAGTTTACTATGCTTAGAACGAATTCACTGAGGCACAGTATACTGTGCAATATCATTTTGTAAATCTATATTTTTCCTGAAAATATGATCTGTGTCTTTTTGGTGAGATTTAGTTTGTTAGGCTATATTCCGTTCATTTTTGTTTTTTGATTGTAATCTGTTTATTAAACCAAAGCAGCTACCTGACTTAATTCAATGCTTCTTCTCCAAAGAAACGCTGTCCTGGTGTATAGTAAATACAAATTATCCTGTTATTGCCCTAGGCAACATACATAGAACTCAGTGCTTCATGTTAAACTGAGCAAGCAGTCTTTATCAATGTATAGCATGTGACTTCAATAAACCTCTGTCTCCAGTGGCCTAGATTGAGATCCATCTTAGTTCGCAATTAATTCCATGTTGTCAGTTTAGCTCTTCCTGGATATCATTCAACACTATAAAATACCCATGCTAGGTGGCGTCTGAATTTCTTGTGTAGGCTTATTCAAATGAGAGGCCAAGGATTGATGGGCGCTGAAACTGAATCAGATCAGGACAATCACTTTGTGAAGATAAAATGTTGGTAAATCTGTGAAAATCACATTGGAGCTTTTCTATTGTCTAACAATTCTGTTGAAGGTTGGGAACTAATATATATCCAGCACAACACAAATCACAAGCAATAAATGCCAAATATACCAAATGGTTAAATGTAGTTGAGAGGACTCCATAAGTAAGCAGATCACATTTCATGATCATGGCTTAGTCAAAGAATTTAGTGTACCCTTTGTGTGTCTACTTTTCTTACTAGCCTTGCTATATTACATTTAAGAGAGCTATGATAAGTTTAATCATTTTTGTAATGGCTTTGCTTAATAAAAGACTCCAACAGATCATCTTATATACCATAAACAACATATTACAGGATTCAGAAGATTTAGAAAAACAACGATGTTGAATCACCTATTAAATTCTATCTGGAATATCCAACTGTGTATTTTTCACATCTCCACTTCCAGCTACAATACAGAAGAAAGACCCGCCTGCTGTACCTTTCAGTCACTCATCCTTTAACACCTTAAAGGCATCACAGTCCTGTACTGGAGGTTCACTGTTACAGTAATTAGGAGAGGTGTTTCCACTACTGATAGCACAACATGCCTACAAGAGCCTGGGAGGCTGCAGTGGTCACTGTGTCAATAAGAGTGTCCTGACTGACTGATCCCACCCTGTCCTCGGTGGTACTCATCCATTTGTGTGCCATTGCCTGAGGAATGCTGGTCACAGTCGGCTAGTGACATGACCCAGGCTTGAAACCTTGATCATAGAGCTGAACCAGTGCTTGGCTGAGCACTTTTTCCAGCTGAGTTACCACTCAGGAGGCCACAGACAGAAAAGTGTACCTACACGTGTTGATCTAGATTTAGTCAGCATGCTGTTCCTGAAATGTTTCAGATTTTAGCCTTTTTTAAGGTGCAGCTGTGGAACGTTTTAATAAATCTTTTGATCCGACATTGTTTTTGGCATTAAAATCAGAGCAAAGAGACAATGACCTAAAATGAAACGTCAAAGCTGCCCCTACGTCAAAGCTGCCCCTATCAGATTAACAGCTGGAGACTTTTTTCTTTATTTTTTTCTAGGAATTCTAAGAATGAATAATAAAAATGTAAGATGTTCTGTATTTTGGGAGCCACAGACCTCTCACTCAAAAAATTCAATCTATCCAAATACAGATTCCAACAGTAGTTCAGTATTCAATAAAAATGCTATGAAGTAATGCCTCCTACAGCAATACCATTAAAAACTCAGAGCTATTCTTGAATAATGCCTCATATGAAACTGCATATCAGTGTGAATTAGTAATGCCCTGGATTCATCAGGATCCAATATTCTCATTTTGCCTTTTCTATCAATTTTATAACTAATAAAATAGATCATTATTAAAGATTTACAGGCATAGTGCTCTCTGCAATTAAATAATAATTTTGCTGCTGCAGAGGATTTGTGATGATTAAGGTAAGTAGAATGTTCCAATTTGGCCTTCAGTATGTCAATTCCAAGTGATTGTAGCCATAGCTTTTGTGCTTGTATAGTTCATCATATTTACATCAGAACTTGAGCACACATCTACAAAGATCTACAGTGTTCTGTAAAAGTGGACGATCTGATCAGTCAAACCAAGCCTTTTGTGACATTGAACTGCAAATTTCTAGGATGATCACAAACCTTTGTTATTTGACATCCATATCCCTGTTTCGTCAGAGAGATGTTAATGCACAATTTGTTTTTGACAATTGAAAACAACGTGGTACTGTTTTTAACTGGTTCTGCTCTTATCTGTCTGACAGGCAGAACCATTCTGATTTCTCTACTGCTGTACTTAGTTCTCACCCTTTACAAGATTAGTCATCTTCAACAGCTAACCTAGCCAGTAATTTAAACACTGTAATGACTAGTACTAGTACTAGCAGTTTCCTTCAAACATTCCTTTCCATGGTATACACCTGAACCACTAACTGGTCAGCGTCTGAAGTGCTTCAGTAAGAAAAACAGCCTTTTGGTTCACACGTAAGCACTTAGGCTTATAATGAACACCTGCAAGTCTACGGTACTGCCAGATCCTCCTATATCCAGGATACAGTGAGCTCTGGACTAGGGAATCATGAAGTGCTCTTCTCTGTTATTAACAAGCTCATTATGCCCCCTGACAAATATGCTCTTTCTTCCACCCCTGTCTTATGTTTTTGCAATTCTTTCAATCCAAGATTGATGCTATAAATTGTATAAATCAATTATATAAATTTATTCAAATAAATTATATAAAATTATATAAATAAATCAAGCCTTAATCTTGTTCCTGATTCAGATATTTGAGAACTATCCATTTACATTTTCTCTGTACCAGATTTCTCTGAGTTAAGCCTAGTTAATTCAGATCAATTTACACAAACTGCTAACAGCTGCAAGAAAACCTCTTGTTGCCTAGATCCCATCCCTACCTCTTTACTGGAAGCTTGCCTGTCAGACGCCTGCCTGTTAGTTGTCAACATCATCAGCAGTTCCCTTTTGATGGGTGTGGTCCCCTCTGCTTCAAACACTGCAACAATCGCAAAAGTCCAAAACTCTGCGGCTAGTGTAACAGTTCTTGGGGTTTTTGCACTCTTGCCACTCCTGCCCTGGCCGTTCATCCCTCACTGCCTGGGCACGAACCCGGGTCTCCAGCGTCCTGCAACAAGGAACTTGCCAGCTGAGCTAAATGAGAACTCCCCCAGCCCAGGTGGCTGAGATCCCTGTTATACTCAGGAGTGTATTTGTTACACTAGACTTCTAACTCACTTGTAGTAACATGTGACTTCCAAACTCGTCTCTTCATTGGTTGCCCGTAAAATGACATATTCAATATAAGATCTTGTGATTGACTTTCAAGACTCTAAACACTCATACATCTCTGAACTCCTCCATGTTTACACTCCTTCCCCTGGGCTCTATCCAGTTGATGTTGGTCCCTTGTTCACTGTTCCCAGGACTAAATCTCAGGCTTTTGGTGACTGTGCCTTTTCTGTTTTGGCTCTATTATTATGGACAGCCCTTCCCCTGACTGTTCAAGAGTGAAATTCTTTGATGATCTTCAAACCGAAACTCAAAACTCACCTTTTTACCAGGCCTAATCGCCCTATATAACACCTTGAATTTAGTTTTGTCACTTTGTACAGCATCCAGTTTGGAAGGGTGATTTATGAATAAAAGTTATTATAAGAATTATAAAGGGTATATATGTTTGCCTTAAAATTACTTCCAATACTTTTTGAGTTGTACTATAAATATAAGAAGTGGTTGGACATGCCTGTCGATTGTTACTGAGGCTAGCCTTAATGCTAACATGACCAGGCTCAAATTTCTGCTACTTTCAAATTAGTATATTAATTGTAAACGAGATGTATAAAAAACAAATCTCGACATGCCTATTTGTACGCTTTTGAAAATCTGATATGCACAGACACTGCCACCGCCAACCCAGATGTCATTCATCAGTATAGTAACAACAGCAAGTCTAACTGACAAGGAGAGAGAAGTAAAATGTGAGAACTGCTTCCGCCCTCTCTCTCCCCTTCCTCTTTCCAGCTGGCCGCTCCGCCTCTGGCAGGTCTGCGCAGGCGCTCTACGGTCCACGCGGAAGATGATTTGTCTCTGTGGTTGTGGAGCCCTGAAAAACACGTGAGCGGTGCTACGTCATCGTAAACATCAGCGAGCAACATGGCGGCTCCGGCAGCGGGCAAGGTACAGAAAGAAAAGTACACGAAGAGATAATTTCTTACAAAATGCGCGTATTTTGAGGCCAGTGAAACAGGAGTTTTCTTCCTCGTGGACTGCATTTTACAACAGTGCGGACCTTTTAGATGAAATAGCTTTGTGTTGTATAGTTATCCTGATGGAAGCAGAAAGAGGTGTATTGCTTTGCAATTTGGGTCCTGTGAATGCAAAAGCTTTATGATTTTTCCCTCTTGAATGCCACGAAAGCAAGTAGATGTACGACATAATACCTAGCCACCTATCTGGTTAATTGAATGTCGTATTTTAGTTGCGGGCACAAAGCTTTGGGGTTACACTTTTGTAAGCATAGCTAATGCCCGAAACTGGTGTGAGAAAAAAAGAACATGTAATGTATGCTCATGTTTTTTAATTTATTACGAAAGCAAGTATATACCAACTGCACCTCTGTC
Source organism: Lepisosteus platostomus (assembly GCF_059453375.1). Taxonomy (NCBI): domain Eukaryota; kingdom Metazoa; phylum Chordata; class Actinopteri; order Semionotiformes; family Lepisosteidae; genus Lepisosteus; species Lepisosteus platostomus. The sequence goes on along the minus strand of NC_142619.1, from coordinate 27,575,163 downwards.
GAAAACAGAAACTCACATTAGAGTTATGATTGTATTTGTTTTGCACTAATGCTGTTGGCATTTAGTAGAAAATAGAAACAAGAAAAAATAACCCGCTTATTTATGGTATGTGGAAAACGACTTCCTAAATTCCTGTTTTATACAGAATAAAAAAAATCGAAAAGCTGCATGGAATTAAGTCGATACCCAGCATATTTACAGCAGCCATGGGGAGATAAACGGCCTGCAACTCGCTATCTAGCACAACAACACGCCAGTATAAGTTAAATTAACTACTCTGAAGTGCTGAATGTCTGTTTAATCTACTCTGCTAAGTTGTCAGCCAGATGTTTGTTGTTTGCATTGCATTACAATTGCAATGGGTGTAGCAAAGCCTTTATTCTGTTTTCCATTATTCAATTTTCTTGATGTTTACAAGAAATATTGCCATATATTAACAGTGGCATGCAATATACACTTGACACCCCTTACTTGAAGAACAGGAAGTGTTGTCTGTGTTGTTGTTTTTTTGGATAACTAATCAGCAATAATAGAGTAAAACATCAAGTCAAAACAGATTCTCCTCTAAAATTTTAGCTAAAACACAATGTTTTGGAGACACCGATATCTGTATTTCTCGCACAACACATGAACCCTATCTTCATGCTTTAAACACTAAAGCATAGTGGCGTCATAAAGCTGAAGAGTACACCAACAAGAGTCATTATGTATTGAGAGTTTGCACAAAAATTTCAGAGAAAGAATGTGGCACTTCCCTTTTATGGAAAAGCAGATGTAATAGTTCTACTAAAAAGTTATTGGCCTAAAGGGGGTTTCGAATTGTTGTGAATTCCCCTGAGTATTCTGTTGCCATTTTCCTGTTCACTGCGATACATGCAAAATAAAGTTGGAGTCATCATGGCTATGTGTGTATCAAACAAAAACGGGGATTTGTATCATCACTTACATGATGTGATTTGCAGGAAACATGCATCATGCAGGAGTGCTGCTGCATCAGCTCCTGGAAGCTGGGTTTGATTCTGGATTGGAGTATCTGCAATGTGGTGTTTTCATGTTCAACATGTATTTGTATGGGTTTTATCCAAGTGTTCCATATTGCTTCAAATTACTGAAGGCATTTTAGGTTAATTGGGGTCTCTAAAGTGTACGTTCTGCTTGTCTGTGCCCTAGAACAGGCTGGCTTCCCTTTCTGATTGCAGTCTTGCCTTGTGCTGTGTACCTCCATCAAAGGCTCAGTGATGCCACTGCTGACGTTGCCAATAGTGGCTAGAAACATGGTTTCTTATGTGTTTCTCGTTCCTTTCTTGCAGGTTCTATATGAACAGGAAGGGATTTTTATCCATTCTGATTCAGAAAGAAATGAAGACCAAGATTCCCTGATTTCAGGATTTCTTCGAGTAACCGAAAAGGTAGATTAAGACGCATAAGTAAAAAGAGATGAGTACAGAAACTAAAAGCTTCTCGGATATAGTTCTTTGTAAATTATGTTTTCTTTTTCACATTTATAATGTTTTTTTTGTGAAGACATCATATTTAGAAATGATAGTTCAGTTTACAGTCTGTTTACCCTGACATCCAAATCTTAAATTATTTTACAGATTAAATTTGAATTTAACAGGTTCTAAACAATCTTCATTACGTGAATACCTTCCCATTAATTGAAATTTCATGAGCACAATGGAATTCCAGCCATTGCATGTTTTGAACTCTTAACATGATTGTCGTTTTATATTATAATTTGTGCATATGCAGTTTGCTTTATCTATTTTATTTAAAGCTTTAAATAAAAGTAGGTTATTTGGGAAGGGCTTTTCCGGTTTTAAGGTTTTGTGTTACAGTGGTGGTAAAAGGAAACATTCAGAAATCACCAGCATAACTCAGACTTATTTTAAAAATGTGGCATCTGAATAATTCTCTAGTAACCAATGTTTGAGACAAAAACTTAAATGAACAGATTATACCCATATGAGAAATAAGGCCATTAATAGTGAACAACATTTCCAGAGTAAGAAGAATGGCATTTGTTTCTGTTCCTTGGAAAAACTTTATTTATAGTGTAAATGAGAGCAGAACTGTATACTTTAAATCTCTTTCACTGTTTTATTCTGTTGTTAAGATTCTAACATTAATCATGAATAATGTATATACTATAATGTATATTATCATGTGCCTTTCATCACCATTTTGCCAAGAAAACACCCAAACAGTTGGAATAGTGAGAATCACTATACCACATATCGCACAGCTTTGGTGAAAATAATTTAGATACATTTGGTTTGCACAAATGTATTGATATTTATTAATAATGACAGTAACAACACATAACATACTGATGGAAAAAAGACATGCAACACCTCCACCACACTCTGGTCCTCCCATCTGTGTGGAACAGGCTGAAGAGTGACTCATCCGTGAAGAGGACCTGATGCCACTGCTGACGAGTCCATCGCAGCCTCTGTCTGGCCCAAGCCAGTCAGGTGTGATGTCTAGGAGGTGTAAGCAGAGGGCCTCTGACAGGTCGCCTTGCTCTAAGGCCAGCAGCATGGAGCCTCACTGTCCTGTCACTGATGCGGGCATTGTGTCTGCCAGCAGTTTCAGCAGCAGTACGGGTGGCAGATCTGAAACGATCTCTCAGATGGACCAGTCTGATGTGTCGGTCCTGCTCTGGTGTGGTCACTCGAGGGCGACCGGATCTTGGACGGTCATCTGTCCTGCCGGTCTGATGAAACCTTCTCTGCAGTCGGGACGCAGTGGAGCAGCTTACTCCATAGTGTCTGGCAACGCTGGCACATGACATGCCTCCATGCAGCATGCCAATGGCCCTCTCTCTTGCTTCTGGTGACATTCGAGGTATTATGGAATGCACAGAAAACTGACTAAGTGTGGCCTTTTTCTTGCAGTGACGTAAGCTTTGAATTAAGGCCTTTTTAAAGGTGACCTGATCAGGCATTGTTCCACCTGGACCTCGTTGGGTAAAAGCGCACCTAACGAGCTTTCGTGTGATTGGTCAGTTGCAATGCCTCACTGCACGAACATTTTGTGAAAGTACATAAGCTATAACTATAGTATTCTCATTCCAGAAAATGATGCATTTCTTTTTTCCATCAATATATATATAAAACATACAAGTTACACTAAGTACAAACTTTCATATAAGGTATCCCAGAGGCCTAACATCCAAAACACTCAGAAAAGCCTCAGACTGCTTCCAAGTATTGGACTCTTAAATAAAGAAGAAATAACCTTCTTCTAAACCAAACAGAATGTGACATGCGGTTATATTTCTCTCCCTGCAAACTTGAATGCCCTAAAATGATTGGGAACCTACCTCCCTATTCTAAAAATGCACTCTCTAACCAGGAGAGGAAATCGGAGTTCCCTGAAAAACAGAGGATAGCAAGCTGTTCTGACAAGGTTCAAATATATAGCTCCAATCTGGTATTTCTGGGTGATCTGGATCAAGGAGCTTTTGTCTTTGTCTTTCTCTTCCTGTACCCCTTCTCCTTTTTCCTTTCTGTCTGCCTGTTTTATTCCTGCTTTTGGGAATTTTGATTGATAAATATTTACCTAGAAGGTAAATTAAGGTAAATCAAGCTAAACTTTATGATTGCTTTGATCACTCAGTCTGTGACCCTACATCTCAGCAAACATCTCCTTGCTTTGAAGCTGAAAAGTTGACACTAGCCAGTTGTTCCTCCTAGTATCTAGATTCACTTATTCATAACTATTTTTTTTTCTTTTCCCCCTAGGAGGGTGAATTAATTGTAGAATACAAGCCAATGGAAGATGCTGTTGATCCATCAAATATTCTTTGTGCTGGAAAGGTAAAGCTGATTTATGCTTGCATTGATCATTCTTTCAAAGAACAGAGCAGGTTTTCTTACTGTCAGTTGCACAGAATTAAATCATTTGAGAATACTGTATGTCTTAGTGTGAAAATGTATACAATATGCACATCACCTGGCATTCCAAGTTGTCTAACTCTTAACAATGATTCATTGTGCTTTAATTATTTACCTACATTATGTGGAACTTTTAATCTTAGTGTATATTGTTTCATTTAATAAGATCCGAATTACATAAAAATGATTTTCTGAGAATTGAAGTAAATAACCATCATATAAAGTACATGTACCAAAACAAGAACTGTTGTAAATAGTAAATTCATTGTGACTTAGTTACACCAAAAGAAATTCATAGTAGAAAAAAACTAGATCTTCAGTCTTGTATAGCAGAGTATATCAAATTGGAATGTATTTTGTATTTAATAAATCAGACACTGTTGAAAGTATACATAATGAGAGTTGAAAAGTATTCTAGAAATTAGTTACTAAGAGTACATGAAATAAGTGATCTCTGCTGTTTCAAAAGAAATGTGTTAAGAAAGGTAAAGCTATCATACCTTTAAACCTTGTCTATTGCTTGTATTAAAGCTGTTTTCAAACATTTGGTATGTGCTTAAGCAAATTCTGTTGCATTTATGCGGATCATGACTGATCCTTATATTCATTGATTTAAATTGCACTATAGCACTCTGTATATAAAGTGTACTAAAATAAAAGTCCACCATGTAAAATTTAAATTTGGTGTACATAGAATGTTTGCTTTTATATTTTATAACTCTCAAATGTAAAAATGTGAATATATGGTTTTCCCTTTAAACAATTTTGATCCTTGTTTTAATATTTTATTAGTTTCATTTTCTGAACTCGAGTCTTTTCTTGTTTGATAAGAAATGTAGTATTACTCAATTTCTTATTTGTACTGTGATGCCACTGGGAGTTCAGTCATCATAGGGGACTTTAGTAGTTGGGTCTTGAGACAAAAGACCCCCAAGAGCAGTGTAATAATTAATGGTGCTTTTAAGCATGCAATTAAACAAGAAAAGAGCAAGGAGAAGTAAGCAAGCAAATAAAAGCCTAGCTTGTTGATGGAGGTCTACCTCACTTTGTCTTCTAAATAAATATCAGGGGTAGTTATTCTTTCCCCCCCAATATGCAAAAAGAAAACATCTTGCCTTATTGTTACGAAAAAAGAAAAAAAGATCTTTGCTGTAATCTGACTTTAGTTCTCATCTGGTTTCCTTTTATTTCCTTCAGTGCCTGTCTTCCTTTGTTCGTTCTTTTCCACTTCTATTTTCTCTGTGCTCTTTTCCACCTGTCTTGGTTTTGTTTTGCGTTTTCTTTTCACTCTGTCCTTTAAGGTTAGTGTTCAGTTTCTTTCATTACTATTCTATTATTATTATTCTCTCCCTACAGCTACACAGACAACCAATGTGCAATTGGCATAACCTTTTTATGCCTTTTTTATTGTGGGTGACTCAGCAGCTCTTTTCAGTTCATAAACTTGCAGTAATAATTTCTTTCATCAGCAAGTTGAAACAAAATAAGTTTTTGCTCACAAACAGGCGGAGTGTTGGTTCAGGCTTTTATTTCAGCACATAGCATATTCTTTCATATGCTCTTGTTCATCAGGTCTGCTGTTGATTTATACTGTCTGGAACAAGACACACATCTGCCTAGTTCCAGACAAGACATCATGCTGCCATCTTACATCTTGCTTTCTATCCACGGGTGTCTTGGTACAGTCTCAAAAACGTAACATCCTTTTGCTGTCACACACCTAGGGGCATCACAGTACATACTGTAGATATCTTGTATGGATAGTACCATTTCAAAGCATATCAAAAATAATTTCAACTTTTGATTTTATTTTGTAGGATTCGAGTTCAGTAGTAGAGTGGACACAATGTCCAAAAGAAAGAATGCAGAAAAATGTGGAAAATCAACTAAGCTACGAAGCTGAGTGGGATATGGTCAACACTATTTCCTTTAAAAAGAAGCCATACACTAATGGAGAAGGTATGGAACCTGCCTCACGATTTGCTGGTCTTGCAAAATAATTGCTTACGCAAACATTATCACTGCACACTGTATATATGAAAAATACCTAAAAGAACATGCCGTATTATTTCACTGAAATCATTAATAAATCCTTAAAATCTAAAAAAATTAGATTGGGAATAGCATGAGGTCTGAAAATTAAGAAAGTAATCAAGTTCACCCAAATGTTTTAAAACATTGCCTATGTCATAGTATGGTATCAGAATGCAATGCAAGGTGGCATTTTTCTTATTAATAACAGTGTTTCAAGAAAATGTACTTTTTATAGAACATCTATGGAACCTAAGCTATCATAATGATTTTCCGTTGTACTTTGAATGTACTTTTGTATGTTTGCTCTCCATTTAAAAGAATAAAATTTGCTTTTGAGTTAGCCTGCTTTACAAAAAAAAAAAAGTCTTGAATGCAATCATCAGAGCTGAAACATATAAACAATGGCCACATCATGTGCAATTTAGTTTTTGTGTGCTATATTATTTTGTCCTTTAAATTTGTATGGTATATCCTGTTATGACATTAAATTGGTAATTTCCAAATTGAGTACATTGTATCATGAACAAAAGATTTTACACTTATTTCTTCAAAGGTGAATGCTTTAATTCATGGTGTTATTACCACCCACTTGGTAATTACAGTGTATTGCTGTTTATTATGTTTATTACTGATTGTTTATTATGTATATGTAAATTACACCTGTAGTTTTCCATTGCATTAAGAATTATTAGATATTTTAAATTTAGGAAACTGAAAACCAGTAGTATGTTTAAAAGTGATGACAGTTATTTTATACTGTTTACACATTTTGCCTTGGATTTTAAAATGTTTATACAGCAAGAGCAAAACAATACAGTTAAAGCAAATAATATTTATATAATTACACAGATATTTGCAGTTCTAATCTTGCAATAATGTTAATATAAATTATAGACATTTGTGTTGAAATTAAAACAAAAGTGTAATGAACAGAAAAGTATTTATCATTATAAAAATTGCACTGGATTTCTTTTATACTGCTAATCCTAAATTAAGAAGCTCTTCAGTTTTTATATGCTAATACCTCTTTTAATCTTTAACTGTGAATCTAAACTTTTTATGATGTTACACACTTTAGGATATTATAAAGACGTATCACTGAAGTTGAAAAGACTAATTGCTTCAATTCTTTTATTGTAAAATATTCTTCCCAATCAGTCTGAAGCGGGTTATGTATATTAATCATTGCTTCCATGGTGCCAGTCGATTTCAAAGTATTAAATGTCAAGCCAGGGGAAGTAAGGGAACTTAGCATTTTATCTTTACATTGAAAATGACATTTAATAGTGCAGTTTTGTCACATTTTGTTAGGAGAATCCTTGTAAAGCCTGCATGCCCATAAACCCATTTGAATTTCTATATGTTAATAGTCTGAAGTTATAAATATGTTGTCTAGATTCATCAAGTGCTGTATCAGTCTTAGATTTTTCAAGGGTGTTTTCTTTTCAAACTTCCATTTCTCTTTTATAAAATAAATTGTAGACTATTAAAATAGTTTAAAATAAGACAATTATGCTATTAGAGGAATTTATCTTGTAACATACAGATGCAGCCATTCAAAGTGCGCGGTACAGACACGTACCGGAGGTAATTGGCTACGGTGTCGCGCATTGTGACGCACGATGACGCGCGGTACTGCGGTACGTGATTAGTTGACCGACATGGGCACTCGTGGTCCGTTGGTCTGTCGTAGAAAGATTTACAGTAAACGTCTTTACTTTGCCCGTTGTAGTATTTAATATTTATATGGAATTTTACCACTGAAGGGAAATCTTAGTAGCTGAGCATAAAAAGAATAGGAGCATACTGTAACGCGCGTGAAGGCCATAAACGATATTAATTTTGGAACATAAACATACAGTATATGGCTGGTCTCGGTACTTTAAAGAAAAAATACACACCAGTATTCCATTTCTCCCTAAACATTTTAAGCATCGAAGTCTTTAACTAACGAGATACCGGAGTCAACAAGCATACTTTTAGAATTTGATTAAAAGGGAATATAATATGGAATCGCGTATCTAAAAAAATTAATAACGATATAATTATATTCATGTACCGCAACACAAGAATAGTACACGCTGTACATTGTCTGTTGATAATGTTTCTGTAGTGCTTTTTCAGCACTTTGCATGTGACCTTGCCGGTGGCGTTGTGGGTTAGGTTCCTGACTCTCTTGATTTTATATATCACCTTTAAAAGTGGAATCTCAAAGCAAAGTAAATACCCAACACTGATTGTCATGCTAATAAAGGTGATATGTAAAATAATGTTTTTTTATTATTGTTATGGAGAAACATGCCCCATTAAGATACTTAGAGGACAAAGATATCAATTTATGTTATATAACATAAATTGATATCTTTGTCTTCTAAGTATCTTAATAAACTTTCAGCATAGCCTTCTCCCCGTTTAGATTTATTTTTCTTCACTAGTATACTTTAGATCTTTTTTTCTGAACCGGGGAAAATCTGATCATGTTTCTCTATAACAATAATAAAAAAACATTATTTTACATATCACCTTTATGCGATATCACCTTAAGGACAGCACATACAAGGGTTAATTGCACAATGGACCACGCAAAGAAATTTAAAATAGTCTTCTTTAGGTGTGAGGGCAGGAGTGGATCGCAGAAGGCATAATCCGCAAATTAGGAAAACAAAGAACAGGACAGGTGAGACGTTTATCCAGCGAGCGAGTGATCAGAAAAAGGAACAGCTGTTACGCCCAGGTTTTACGCTCTCTCTCTGCTGAATGAATAAAAGCATTTTATTAAAAACGCGTTTGCGTTTGTCTGGGTATTTACTTTGTAATCTGTGGTTTACATCTACTGTATTGTTTTGAGATGCCACTTTTAAAGGTGATATGTAAAATAATGTTTTTTATTATTGTTATAGAGAAACATGATCAGATTTTCCCTGGTTCAGAAAAAAGACGATTAAAATCTGTAATCTTTCCACTTGTATGTCATCGGAAAATACAAGAAGTTTCTGCTTTGTTTAAGGATGGTATCAAAAAGTAATCTAAGTGGTGAGAAAGCTGTGCTCCTCAAAGCGCTTTACAGGATAAAAACAATAACAGCAATAGTGGCTGGGCAAACGATTTTTTTATAGAAATACAAAATGAGATATAATGATGTGTTCCGGCTAAGACATTAACGAGTACAACCCCCCTCTCTGCGGGAGTGCTGGCTGTGACGAATTAAACCAGTTTCACAGGTATTTTCAAAGTAGAAGGGGGCGAGATTTCCAGCTTAATTTTCGTGTTAAATAATTTTTTTTAATTAAAATTCATTCTGTACAGCAATCGCATATTTGGGTACCGTTTCATAAAACTTTCATGCTTAAAATGTTTAGGGAGAAATAGAAGACTGGTGTGTATGTTTTCTTTAAAGTACCGAGACCAGCCATATACTGTATGTTTAAGTTCCAAAATTAATATTGTTTATGGCCTTCACACGCGTTACAGTATGCTCCTATTCTTTTTATGCTCAGGTACTAAGATTTCCCTTCAGTGGTAAAATTCCATATAAATATTCAATACTTAAACGGGCAAAGTTAAGACGTTAAATATACATATACATACTGTATACAGTACAGTTTTCATACGGTAATATGTTTATGTTCCTAAACCAATCTCTTTTATGAGCATGTGAAAGGCATGGTGAATCGATTCTCAAAAATTACTGTACTTTGCATGATTGGAAACAAATGCGTGATTGCAAAATGCTCTATAAAAATTTACTCTATTACAAATTTACAATTTGTTGATAATAGAAATGTTAGGTTCTCTAAAGCTTTGTGATAGTTGACCCACCCAGGCAGCAAAAGATCAGCTGCACTGGTAAGATGCGACACCGAAGATATGATTAATAACCTTATAAATCTGAAGGGAGATCTGAAGGGATCCCCCCCCCCACACACACACACAATAGAAGCAGGAAGCAGAAGCAGGGACCGTTGTCAGAAGGGAAGAAGGTGACTATTCATTGTTATCAAAAATGACTTAGATTCAATCATGTTGTGATATTTTGAAATATAAAAATCAATTGATTGTCCATAATATTGCTATTCTATTTTTTCAAAGAAATGTTTGTTAAAAGAAAAGTCACAGCGCCAGCTGGATTTGAACACACAACCCGTGAGTTGGTAATCAGGCACGTAGACCAGTGGGCTACAAGGGAAGTCCCATGAAGAGAGAGGCGAAACAGCCCTGCACAGCCCTGTCGCAGTACACGAATATAATCATATCGTTATTAATTTCTTTAGATACGCGATTCCATATTATATTAGCAGAAAAGCTTAAAACTACCACTTTTTCACACGCTATTTCACATGTTAGTTAAATACTTCGATGCTTAAAATGTTTAGGGAGAAATGGAATACCGTGTGTATTTTTTTCTTTAAAGTACCGATTCCTGGAATCTGACTGGCTGATACCCTTCTGAAGTGGTTCCATAATATCTGGTATACGGAAAAGAAAGCGTTGATAAAAAAGCCTGGATTCTCATGTATCTGATACAAGTATCTTTTAATACAGTCTTTGCTGTGCTCTTGAGGATCCTTGTGATATTTTGAGCTCTAGTTGAATGATAAGTGTCGCATTTTAAATAATTTTCGTAGTTAGAAATTATGAAACGCCCTGTTAAAAACAAGGGAGTTTTTATGTCCGTTGAAGTAAAAGACAAAGTAGGGCTTGGACAGATTCCAAGTGCTTGTTCAAATGTGCTAAAGAAATGATACTTTGAGTATACAGCTTGTCCAAAGTCATTCATTATTAATACTATTAGTAATATCTTCGGTAAAGGCTTTGATGCATAAATATTTCTGATAAAGGTAGGTTGTGTACTTTTAAATTTAAAAGCTCAAATGCTGTACATGAGAGGTTAAGCTTTATTGGCTCCTCCTGGTGGTTTTACAAGGTGACGCCGGATACTTTCCGGCATGACGTCAAATGACGCGATTAACCCCGTGATACTGCGTGATACCGCGACGCCCACCGGGGTATACCGCGAAATACCCCACCCATTTTGAATGGCTGCATCTGTATTCATAATTCATCATGTTTTGTGCAAAGCTTCATCGATAAAGAGGCCAGGTTTATGTGTAGAGATGTCATCTTAACATACACAAATATTGATGGTTGCTGTTTTTGTTAGGATGCCTGAATACTGCCAATGTATGTTTTAGTTAATTTTTGTAAATAAGAGCAATCTCCTCACACCGGGGACGCCGATTACCAGCTATCCAACAATGGATTTTGTTTTTCAGGTGTTTTAAGCCATATGCACGAAAGAAACAAGTGGGCCTTCTTCTTTAATGTTGGTGACCTAAAAACAATCAAAATCAAGAAAGAGGGCTGGCCATATCTAGTATTTTGCCTTAAAGATGAGACATCCTTACCTGCTCTTCATTTCCATCAAGGAGGCAGTGAATTGTTTTTGGATTGCCTTAAGAAACATGTGCTGCTAGACGAGTAAGTACAAAATGGAAAGATTTCATGTCTTTTGCTGCTATTCTGGTGAAAGTGCTTTTAATTAATTATAACTAAGTCGCAAAATTGATGCTGGGCTCTTTACATTATTAAAGTCTTAATTGAGCTAAAACGCCACTTGACGTGAACTTTTGAAACTCATTTTTATGCTCAAAAGATACATTTTTAGTAACTGAAAATAGCGTTAAAATGACTCCTTTTATCAGGATTGACTAGGACTTCAGGTTTCTGTTCAAAAAGCAGCAGGAGTGTGAACCATGCTCAGTCTTGGTAACCTAATTTCTGTTCAGTCTGCATTTGCATCTTTATACCCAAATACCTGAGATTTCCTCAGCTTTGGTATGTAGCTGTCCTACTGCAGTGAAGGCTGAGAGGCCTTGAGTCCACCAGGGAGTCATTAAGTGCTGCATCACCCTTCCTTGTTTGCACTGTGGCACTTGTAGCATGTAGCAATGGCAGATGGTTTGACAGGACATGCTTTGGAGGAAAGCTTGTATAGTCCTCATCCACAAAGGCGGAAGTAGAACAGAGTATGCACTGCAGTAATTGCACGGTAAAAAGTATTCAATAGTGTATTTAAAACATAACAAAAGGAGGTATTGGGTCTTCTTTTTGTATGTATCTTGTTTGTTTTGTACACTCTTGGAAATGTAAGTAAGTTGCATCAGCATGCAAGTAGGGCTGGGCGATATGGCCAAAAACATTATCACGATAAAACTTTTCATATCAGTCGATATCGATAATTATCACGATAAATGTCAAATCATTATTTCTTTCAAGTTTAAAGGCAGATTTTTTCTCCTGAGTGAAAGTTGAAGAAATCAGACAGTTAATTGGTAAATTAAACAGCTCTTTATTTTAAGAACACAACAAACACTTGCCAAACAGCAGAAACATTAAACAAATCTGAGGTAGAGAGTATTCAAGTCTTTTTTATGTCAAGATATGCATGAGTAAAATTTACAAAATAAATATCTTAATAGAAAAATTAAATACTGCAGTGTGATAAAACACACAGAAGATGGCTCAGACAGACTGCAATGTTTAAAGTGCTTTGTTTTATGTCTGAAAAAGCCAAAATATTATTATATTACCGAAGTTGAATGACCTTTTCTGTCGACGATGTCATGGTCCTTCGAGCTGGTCGTTGGCAGCACTGCATTTGCTTCAGTGTCGCTCATTTCTCCACTCTAACTACAATCCTGTCAGCCACCACCGTGTGGGTAAACAACACCACGTTAGCTGCCTGGTCTGCAACATGCACGCGCGCACGCGCACTCGCACGGTATTTTGCGCAAAGCATAAACATATATATTGAATATTTATCGAACTTTTGTTAAAAATATATAGCGGCAAATTATATCGCGTTAATTATCAGCATCAAATTATCGCCCAGCACTACATGCAAGCTATAAATGAACAAGTAGGGCTTGTGCTTTAGCTGTGGACACTTCAAAACCATGAAACAAACAGCCTTTTTATTTTGTAATGTTCACTATGTATTTTATATTCAATGGGATATTCCTTAGGTTTTAGGTGGTAATAAAATCTTGTACTAAGGTATTAGTGAATGATAAGGAAGTAATCACCATCTAATTTGTACTGATGTATACATTTATAAAATAGGGTGTTAAACACCGTTAATGACCTGCCATATATTCATAAGAAGGGCTCTTATTTTCAGTATTGGTTTCCCAGCTGCCTACTCTTTTAAATATTAGTAGTGACTCAGTCTTTCATAGATCTTAATTTAAGGAGAGATATTTATTGCGCTTTGATATTAGGATGTTTTTATTATTAACTAAGATTTTAAATGATGTACATGTACTACATATCCATTCTGCTGCAATGAACATTTGTTGGGACTTTCCATTTCACTGTTGGCGAAAGTAAGCATACAGCCATAAACAATCCTGGATCACTGGGATCAGTGGTCAGCATCAGCTCTTATCTGTACTTCAGGGATTGATTAGGCAAAGCACTTGGTGACCTGTTGTACATCTCGATTACATTCTGCATTCCATTCTATTAAAATATGAAAGTCTTGTTCTTAAATCATTGAGTACAAGCCTAAGCTTCCAAGCTATAGTTTGCATTATGAGTTGCAGATCCACGACTTCAAGTTCCAGGTCTAGGTCCAAGAAAATCTCAGTTTCAAATTAAAACACTTATCCACCTTGCAAGAATACAGAATACACTAAGAAATGAAGGACTGCAGAAAAAAACTAATTCTGAGCTTTAAAGATGTAGTAGATTACCTAGATTAAGGATGTTGAATATCTGAATCAGATTATTTTACAATCTTCTCTGTTAAATACTTAAAAGGTTAATTTTACCCTTTTTGGGTTAGATATTCTCCTGATCGTACTAGTATATTGTGCAAGTGTAATTGATATAGTTTTTGCTTTGAATTATATACCCCAACATTATTCAATATGCCTGTTTTTTGTTTTCCAAATGATTTTTCCAAAAACACCCTTTTTGTCTCTTAAGTAACCTCTTCAAGGTCTGTGTTCCTCATTTTTTATATATGTAGTTTGTTTTTACTACCTGTGTCAACACCCTACAATTGTCACATTACATGCTTTCTGCCAAATGTTTGCTCAGTCCCTTTTTATTTGATTTGAGACTAAATGCACATGGTTTTGACAAACGCTTTAACACTTAAAAAAACAAACAAACTGCACAGCTAATGCATTGCACAAAGGATTAATTTACCTCTCACTTGCAACACAGTGTTTGCTGCTGTTCAGGATTGCCAAAGATATCCTGGTTGACTTGAAACCCACACAGCCCCATCGATCTTCAGCCAAATGTGCGTCCTCCAAAATCATTGAATGACGTAGCATAGGATTTTTTATGCTTGGTAGCTAACAAGTGAATAGGATAGATAAGGCTTTTACTGGCATGCTTTTAAAAAATTGAATACTGTGTGACAAGTGAGACAATTCCAGGACTGTTTGTTTCTGAAAGAACACTGTAATTTGAAGAGCTCAAGCTGAAATCCTTTATTAATACTCTTCTTATGAAAAATGCTTTTGGCTGAGGGATGGTGTTAACTAACTGTAACAGTAATTTGGTGGTTTCCTTTCTGCGGTGAATAGATCTTAGTTCCAGAACTTAAGTAGCAAAATATAAACATCAGTTCCAGGGCAAATATATGTGTACTGAAGTGCATTATTGTAAAAAAAAAAAACTGATTCAATCTGAAGTGTAATTTTGCCCATTAATAAAACTGCTGGACTTGATTACTAATCGAAAATGTGACTTGAAACCTGTGCTTACTGTTTTAGCAAGTCATTTCTGATATTTTATGAAATGAGAAAGGTTCTTCTCCAGAGAATAGTGAATCAGCTCATGCTGTTTTCTTTTGCAACATGGTGAAATGTTTACCATTCATTTTGTTTTGTAAATTAAAAAGTATCTGGCAAATAAAATGGCTATAAATGTCTGTAAGCAAAAGGAAAACATGGCATTTCCCTATCCATAAGGGAAGTAGGATAAAACTGACTCGTTTAAAACCTTTCTTCAGTTCATTTTTTTAAAATGCCATTAGTGCCCATCAGGATGATTAAGCCTTGTCCATAAAAAAGGATGTCTTAAAGGTTGTGAGTGTGAAGTGTGATAATGTCTCAGATTTGTTAGCAGAAGACGATTTTTTAATTTGAAAGTGCAGGGCTGTAGATAAAAAAAGTGGCTTCTTGATTTCGTAGTTCAAACATACAGATTAAAATGGTTATTGACCATAAAAGGTAATTAATACAGTCAGCTTTTCAAGGTATGCTCATGATTGATTTATGATTTTATTGGTCATTGAAGGATTTAACTCAATCTCTGAGGCTACTTGCAGGTTCCTGAAAATGGTAGTTGAAAGACAAAATGTTGTTTATCTTAATTTAGGTACTTGATACACATCTGATTTAACTTTCATGAGGCAATGATGCTTTTCTGAGGCTGAAAATGCAGTCCCTCCCTAATCCTGCAGAGTATCTCAGAGCTTTGAAGGCTTGTTTTGCACCATTTTATAATGTCATTTAGTGGGTAAAGAACATACCGACTCGGAAGTTTGTGGTATAGCAATTTAAACATTTTGTAGTTTTGAAACTCGCTATTAACTAATGTTGATAATGTTTCAGATTCTTTACATTTGTTTTTCAAATTATTTAATGTATATGTTGGTGTCTGATAATAATAATAATAGCTTACATTTATATAGCGCTTTTCAAAGCGCTTTACAGGCAATGGGGACTCCCCTCCACCACCATCCACCTGGATGATGCGACGGCAGCCATAGTGCGCCAGAACGCTCACCACACATCAGCTAGCAGTGGGGAGGAGAGCAGAGTAATTAAGCCAATTTGTAGAGGGGGATTGTTAGGAGGCCATGAGTGATAAAGGCCGGTGGGAAATTTGGCCAGGACGCCGGGTACACCCCGTCACTACACTGGGGCATTAGGACCCACATGAGCCACAGGGTTAGCGCTGACGCCTCTTCCAGCAGCAACCTTAGTTTTTCCCAGGAGGTCTCTCATCCAGGTACTGACCAGGCTCACACCTGCTTAGCTTCAGTGGGTTGCCAGTTGTGAGTTGCAGGGTGATATGGCTGCTGGTAGTATCTGAGTAGACAAGGAATAACTATACAGATGAATACAAATCCTGTGAGAAGTCAGGTTTAGGATATTTTAAATAGAGTATTTTCTTGTTTCTGTAATTTATTGAATTTAATTTATATTAAAAAATTAATTTAGTTAAAAAAAATATGCAGAAACCTACATGTTTTTTGTTTAAATTCCTTGCTTCTAGTATGACCTAGGATCCTTGCACTTATATACCTTGGTATTAGATAAATTGTAGAATCAGCCCAAACAATAGCAAATATATTTTTGGAGGTTCAATGGTATGTCCAAGTTTGACAGTCTAAAATTAATTAATTAATGAATCAAATAAATTAAGTATTCACAATCCTCAAAGGCATTGACAAAATTAACTTCACAGACGTACTTTGAAAATGGAAAACAGTGTGGTACTTTTTTTGCAAAGGTCTGTGGAAGTCTGGAAAAATTTACCAGACAAGATGGAACCTGATTTCAAGAAAAAGCTTGACAAAATCCTTGAATGAATTAGTTACTAGAAAATTAACAAGCTAGTAAGGCCTAATGTCCTCCAAACATCTGTCCAATTGCGTTTAGTAAAGGTTTAGGACCTCTCACATCAGGCCAGTCTTCTGGAATTCATTGCTGTAACCTGTGTGTGAAAATGCTGTAGGTTCTGATGGGGAAGTGTTTGTTTGAATTCATTGTCATGCTGGTGGGTGGGAGGGAGGGAACACTGGATATGATGAATGTTTTATTGTTCCGGTGTGAGGTCTTTCTGGGTATCTCTTTTTTAAAAAGGGGATTGGAACATAAGAAAGGTTACAAAAAACAGATAGACCTCCTATCCTATGTGTGTCGTTCGTGCTTAATTCATCCACAGATCTTGTCCAGTCTTATATGTAATGTATATATTCAGTAACATGACTGAGTAGCTTCTATTATACTCGCAAAACTCTTTGGGTACAGAAGTATCTCCTGTTCTCAGCTTTAAATGCACTTCCAACTAGTTCCCTTTTGTGTCCTCTGCTTCATGTTGACTCTGGAGAGTTCTGCTAGGTTGACTCAGTGTTTTGAGAATTTTGAATACTTGTGTTTAGTCCCCTTGTGCTCTTTTCTGTTCTGAAAGACTAAAAAGGTTCTCAACCTCTCAGTGTAGGACATTCCTTTAAGTCCTAGAATGCAACTGGTTGCTCTTCTCTGGACTTATTCCAGAGCAGCAATGTGTTTTTTGTAACATGGTAACCAAAACTCTACACAATGGTTAGTATGAGGCCTAAGTAGTGCATTATGCAATTGTAACGTGACATCCTTTGATTTGAATTCTCTTTAATAATAAAAGAGCCCTTTTATTAGTTTTTGTTACGCTTTTATGGATTCCCCATATTATTTGCAAGATGTAAGTGATGTCAACATAAACATCCAAGTCTTTTTCATAAGTGACCTTGGGGCTGTTTCATGAAACAGGTTTAACTTATTCAGGATTTTCTCAAATTAGTCTGAGTGAATTAACCTGATAACTTTTTTTCAGGATTTCTCTGGTTTCACAAAAGCAAACTAAGATTTAAAGTTATCTGGTTAAAGCGATTCATGCTTAAACAGTCTGACTAACTGCTCCACACTGTAGTAGGCAGAAAGGGTCAAACATAAAATCCTTCATCCATGTAAACAAAACCATGCAAAAACATGCTTCTCATTCCATGAATTACGGCTCTTTATATTTATAAAATCTGTAGGAATGGTGAGGAGCTATACTGTAGCCACGCATGGCAGAGAATTGCTGATAAATAGATTGTAGAAGTTAATTATGAAATGCAGTTAAATATCTCAGGGTAATGCAAAACTATAAAAACTTGCACGAGGATGCATGTATTGGCATTACTTAATTTACATCATTGTTGTGAAGTTGTACCATATTTTTTTATGCAGCAGTAATGTATGCATTTATAGTCGCTGGATCACAATGGGAGGATCTGGTAGCAGGTCAAGCCAAAGTGCAGGAGTATCATCCACAGTGGTACTGTACAGTACAGTGTAGTTCAGTCCTCTGAATGAAAATGTTCCCTAATTTTATCCAACAAGAATAAGCCTGAGCAGAGTAAGACTGGACGAGGAATCATCATTACCAGCAACACAATAAAGAATGTATTCCTTTAGTGGGATATTCTCTTTTTTCCACAACATTTTTATGGTGTTAATCAAGTTGTTTAGGTAAGGTTTCCCCCCAAGTTGCAGAAAGTCAGAAAGGGGAACTGCAACACTATTTTTGTGTTTCGGGCTTAGAAAGTCTCGGCATTGATGAGTGCAGTTCAAAACACCATAAAAGTCAAATGTACACAGTAACTTGAAAAGCCCCCAATTTACATGACAAAATAGATGAAATTGCCAGGTATGTGCAGTGTCTTCAGAATGAGGCAACAAAACTTCCGGTGCTGCAAATGGGACTGTTACATTGTAAAGAAGAAGGCTTGTGAATACAACTCTTTTAATCCGATTGAAATATTAATATATATATAATATATTGAATATCTCGATTTCGAGGCTGTTTTGCTGACAATACTACTTGTTAACTTTGCATGCAGATCATGTTGGATCGTACATCACATTACATTGATCATTACAGTGACTAGTGAACAGGAAGGGCCACTTCACATCGCAATTCGTGCAAACTTTCACTCTCACCTGGGGCGAGACCAGGAGTTTCCAACATGACGACTTGTAAACTCCACAAGGTAGACAAAATTGACAAATTTCAAATTAAGCACACAATTTTGTATACTGTCAATGAATTTATTTTGTTACCGAGATTTAATAACTGGTCTGAGAAACTGGAGCTGCAGTTCCCCTTTAAGCCAAGTAATTTTTGTAGATCACATTAGGTAAATGAAATTAGAAAAAATATGTATCCTAAAAAAATTGTAACTATTTCACTAGAATAATGTTCAGTACTGATGTCTCACTCAGCTCTGCCACCATGTTAATCCAGATGACTGGAAGAAAGGTCATCACAGGGTACAGGTGGAGGGGAGGATCTCTGTCCTTCTTAAGGGTTGCATGTTATGCAGCATATGTGACATGACAATGATGCCACGTCCTGTCCGGGGGTACCCTCAATCCGAGTCATGTACGTGTTGCTGATGTGACACCATGCATAAGATACTCCATAATGGGGAAACCATATGATGATGGAAACCGTACATTAGAAACGTCTAAATCTAGGTAACGCCCATTGTAGACACACACATTTAATTTTTTTTTTTGCTGGAACTGTCTGAAAGTTTGTATTGTCTTTTGTGTAATCAATGTTTGTTTTTTGGTCTAGAATTTTATTTTTAACTTATTCATTGTTGCTGTGAATTGATTTTCGGTTAAACAATCAGTCTCGATTGGCTTTCCAGGGGCTTTAGTGAGGATGTCTGTGCAGTCTACCTATTATATTAGGAAATGCTGCAGGGAATGTTTAGATCAAGGGAAATAGCTACAGGACAGAGAGGCTACATTTACAGTGGATAGAGGAGAATATTACCAGCCATTTCATGAAACCTCATTTTAGATTCACTGATGTATATTTGTGTATAATAACATATAGTTGGGAAATGTTATGAATGCATTCAAAAACTGTTTCTTTTCCTATTGCACAACAAACTGTTGCTTTACTAAAGCACTCCGAGTTGCCAAAAGTAAAAAACTGCACCAGTCACCCGCACCAGGAATCTTTGAACAGAGTTTGAATTTCTTTTAACTCTGAGCTGTGACGAGCAGTACTAATTTTGTATGAGCTTAAGAGATCATTAATGTAAACTATATCGTCTTTCCTATTAAAAATTATAACCCACTGTATTTGGTGTATTTGTATTTGGTGATTTCTACACTTTTATTCTGTCTGCGAAGCTCTAATGTCAGTTGAACTCCTGAAGAAAAGTGATGTTGTAGTTGTTTTTTGCAGGGGACTAATTGGTCTGTGAGTGGAGATCATTACCACAAACTAAGTTTGACTTAACCTGATGTGGAGCAGGTTAAGAATAGATAATGTTGCTATAGTTACTTAACCAGATACAGTTCAATCTTACTTTGTGAATCCATAAATCCAGACTTTTGTCAACATTTACTTAGGTTATTCGGTTAACCGAGTAATCTTGCTTTGTGAAACAACTACCTCTTCTATCTCATAATTTTCCATTTTGTGTTTAGTTTATTTTTACTGCCTGCATGCAAGCCCTTGCACTAATCCATGTTTAATGTCATCTACATCCACAATGGTGATGCATGTTCTTTTTTGAGAATCAAGTTGAACGCCTAAAATACAAAAAGGGTTGCGTAATGCTGGCACATCTTTTAATAAGAGGAATGGTGCCCCAACCTCTATCACCCCATTTGCCCCGAGTTCAAGCACTGTTTGTACCCCAGTGTATAGTTTCTGTTTATAGCTCCGTAGAGCCATGGAACTACAAAAACGGAATTCTCAGTGCAGATGGTGCAGTGAGTTAAAATACCATAGAAATGTCACTGAATAAACATTCGTTTTTATTTGGTCTATATTCGGTAACACTGATGGATTAAATTACGTCTGTGAACAGCTGATGCCAGCCCTAAATACATCAGTAACATTTTCTCCTGGGTGAATGAAAACAATGTAAACTTGATTTTGTGCCAGGCACAATTCTGTGCATATTTCCATTTTCCTTGGTAATCAGTGTGTGCAATATGATTAGGTAGACTAATGGAAGAAAGATCTTTTTCATCTCATAAAATGAAAATTTATTTTTCCTGGAGTTTTTAAACACTTTATTAAGAGCTGTGTAGTCTGCCA
The DNA here is from genome assembly GCF_059453375.1 of Lepisosteus platostomus. NCBI lineage: Eukaryota > Metazoa > Chordata > Actinopteri > Semionotiformes > Lepisosteidae > Lepisosteus > Lepisosteus platostomus. The sequence continues at coordinate 27,554,329 of NC_142619.1, read as the reverse complement.
ATTTTTTTGTCTGTAGACTTTCAAGTTGACCCATTGTTTTGCATTTGAAAATGGAACTTAAATTCTTATTGCATCATATGCTTTTTGAAATGTATGTTTGCCCTTATGTTTTAAGATGATACTTAGTAATAACTTTAAAAAAAGATTATATATTGTACATTTTAATGGGTAGTAATACTACAGTATTCTTTATTTTGCCCTTGTGTTTGGAATTATGACTGAATACTTCAGAATTCCCCCGTATAAGGCACACAGATTATCTCTGTGGCTTGTGTTTGGCTGATCTGAAGAAGTAATTATGACAAAGAAATCTATTAATTAAAATCTACTAGAAAATAAAACAAACACAAAACATGTGAAAACTTTCCCAAGTAACAAATATAGATAAAAAATCTTCAGACTGAAAATTTAAATATTCTCTGTCTTGTATAAGACATAAAAGACGCACTCGCCTCAAGTTTTTCTTCGTTTCCAAACCCGCTGCGTTATTTTTCTGAGGTCTGTTTAAAGATGTGTTTTTTTGCCATGGTACTAATGGATGAAATGGGATGTTGCTTTCATCAGCTTTGCTGGTTAAATGAATCACTTGGCCTTTGTCTCTGCTTTTAACTTCAGTAAGAACTGGATGTGGTTGTTTATTAATTGGAATCTTCTCAAAAGAGCTTAGTCAATCCATGCCTACCTCTTAGAAGAAAATGTCATGCCAGATTATTTTTTGTCACCTAAAAGAAGCACTTGCATTCCTGTCATATCTTAAAAACAGACAGCGGTTATTAAAGTTCTTATCACCTGCTTTAATAATGAAATTGTTGGGATTAAGTGTTTAGTGGGCAAAATCATCCTTGGTGTTAGTTGTCTTTAACTATAATAGAATAGCCCAGTTGGTAAGCATCTGAAGTATTAGTACATTAGCACTTGGATTATAGCACTATTGTTGTAATTGCTTGTTTCAGTAATCTTAATGTTCCTACTTGACTGACAGTAATGATTTTCTTTTGAATGTTTCTCACTCTTTTGTCATCACATTTATTTAGTTGTTGTAACTGGGTAGTAAAACGGTAAAAAAGCAACATGTTTAGTAGTAAAGATTTAAATAAAGTAGTATTTCTTCAATGAAGAAACTCTGTAAGTGTATGTTTTAACCATTAAGCTTTCTCTTGTATTATCTGAAAAATTCATAAAATCTTGCAAATACTGCATATGACAAGTCTGACACTTATTGAATGTAATGTCCTCTGTGAGTGCATAAAGATTATTTTTGTCAGTAGCTTAGTTTTAGCTAGAGATAGATTTCAAACTCCCCTTACATGTCTCTCTTCATATGAAGACTTCTTTGGTATTCGAGAAAACTGTGTAAAAATGCGGATTTCAAATGTTTAAATGATAGATCAGACATTTAAAAACACCTTATATATGTCCCCGAGGATGTTCCTAGGGGCTTGTTACTTTTTATGAGAAGTGTATTTCATGTGCCTGTTTTTTCTTGTTTTACATAATTTTTAGCTTTCCTCCGTCTTTCTCAGTGGCTGTTTTTTTTCCACATAAGAAACTTGATTTCTTCAAGCTTTTCTTTGAAACACTCATACACTCATCACCTAATGTGTAAATAACCCCTTGGAAAGTTTCCCAGTGTTCTAGCACTATGGACTATGTGCCAGAAACCCAGACAAGATTTTTTTCAGTGTATACATTTTACTGTGTTTGCAGTACTGGTGTTTTATGCAAGAGACCTTAAAGTACAGTGAAAACTGCAAGCCTGAAAAATAAGATGAATGTAACGCATGGTTACTTTAAGCCTTTATAGAATTTTTCTCCCTTTTGCATGGTGTGACACAAGTACCCACAGAGAATCAAGGGTCATGTGTCATTATAAAATCTGTTTAAAATCTTTTCACTGTTTGAAATCATGAGGTCAAGAACACCTATAATTCCAGATTCAACGTTAGTCCCATTGGAAGAATACTTAATTTCATACTAAATCATGCTAGCGTTCTTATTGTCTGGAATAGAGGTGCATGATGTATCGGAGGCCGATATTTTATTTTCTGATATATAGGAAAATTTAATTATTATTATCGTTCTGATATTGGAATTACAGCTGATAATTACAACCAATAATGTGGCGCCCTATTTTTATGTGTGTGCACTGATGCAGTAGACTGGGTACAGTACAGTTTCTGCAGAGTGAAAATGTCACTTTTTAATCAATGATCCATCTTTACAGAGTTTAAGCTTTCTTACCCTCATTACACATCAACTGTGGATTATAGTGTGAACTTGTTTTAAAATATAAAAAAGTAAAATGATGGGTTATTGGTATCTGTTTCGGCTGTTAATTATTGGTTATCGTTATTGTCCCAGAAATTCCTTATCGGTGCATTCCCAGTCTGGAATTGTCTTCACTATTACAGTCATTGAAATATGGAGGTTTATGGATATCTAATAAGACTAAATAGTTTTTTAAAAGATTATTGACGACAAGGAATGTGAAAAGAAATTCTGTAAGTCCTGTTCTTTGTATCTTTTAACGAAATATCAAGTTGACTGGAAAGTCAGATATGCTTTCTGATATGTCCTGCCACTAATCTGAGTGCCAAATATAGTGAATTTTGCACTAACGATGAAATAAGAACAAAAATTATCCAGGCTTCTGTTGTAGTTTTGTTTCAGATTCAGTTTGACCTAACCAAGCTGATTTGCAGTGAGATGTAAAAGATGCAGCTGCTTCCCTAAACAGAAACTTTGCTTATATACTTTTTTTTTAAATATTTTTAGTGAAGCACACTTGCTGTGTTTTAAAAATGTCATTTGTAAATGTCATAGGTTAAAATTTTGTGGTTGAGTTTAGATATACATCATGTAAGCTTCCATGTCATGTTTTGGGACCTGCAGGGTTCAGTGAAATGAATAATCTTCAGGCTGTCGCCCAGCCACCAAATGCTTGGTTTGCAAATGGGATGATGCTGGACACCTACAGTATCTAGAGCTAGGAACTTCTTCAGTGGACAAAATGATTCATAGAAGTAATTTGCTTTCCAGTGACAGGTCTGAGCTTAAACTATTGCTCAACAGAACATCACTTGTTTTGCATAATTATGCATTTTTATGTGATTGATGTCTGTTATGATAATTTTGTTTATCAATGTTAATTTAATTGTAATAGAGCAGCTGTGTCTCTCAGCTGTCTGTGACGTTTCTGCTGCGCAAGACTGTGTGGCTTGGAGACGTGTCAGGAAGAGAAAAAGTTCAGGCATTTTTACCAGACTGCGAAAGGAAGATATACTGCAGCTGTAGTCAGCCATTACTCTCTCAATAAAAAGGTTCAGAACATGTCTAAGAGGTCTAATCTGCTACTCAGGGATTCAGACATTTTTTGGGGATTCATAAGAATTAGACTAGGTAAAAGGTTAGAATTTTCCATAGAATTGTGGGTTGTCTCTTCAATAGGTGAAAAGGGAGAAGTGGGTTATGTTATCCTTATAAAGGCGTCCTTACAAAAGATTGCGATGGGACAAACCAGGTTACCAAAGTTATTGTGAAAAGTTTTTATATCAGGACTGGTCCAGCCTTAGCCCTAGTTTCACAGTTCCCCACTGTTGATCATTTTATTCAGGTTACAACAAATGGAAATAGAAATTCTATAACAGAGGGTTCAAGTGTGTAGGTCCTTCCAACATCACATGACTAAGTTACGGGGAACTTCCACATTAACGTATATGTTGCTTTATCATTTAATTATTGTAGTGAAATTTGTGAGGTATTTTTATTTATTAGTGTAGGTACAAATTAGCTTTACTAGGTTGATTAATGTTGTCAGGACTACAATCTTTCAGCTCAATTTTGTCATCTTATATCTTTAAAGGGTAACTGCACTTCCAATTTTTCACACCAGTTATTAATTCTCGATAAAATAAATTCATTGATGGTATAATAAATTGTATAAATTTCGAATGAAGCACAAAATTGTCAACTTTGTGAAAGTACTGCAAGTCTCCATGTTGTCACAAACCCTTGGTCTTGCCCTGGGCAAGTGAGAATTTGCACGAATTGTGACGTGATACAGCCCTTCCATTATTGATCATGACACGTTGGACCAGATGGAAACACAATAAGCTAAACTTTGTATAATTGTGTAGTTCCTGGGTTTCCAAAACTGCTGTTTCCTTGCTGAATCATCACAGAAATCTTTGTGATTACCTTGCATGCTGAGTCTTAAGTGTTACGCTTTTCAGAAGCTCATTGCTTGCTTTTTGTGGCTTTTGGTTGTCTAGTTTGAAGTTCCTATTTTAGCTGCATGTGTTGTACTTTAATTTTATGGGTGAACTGCACTCAGTTCCCCTTGTTGGCCTCCAGATGTTCCTCTGAAATGCTGTTGAAAGGCTTCTTGAGGCAGAACAGATGCATGTCTGTGTGTGGCTTATTATCATTTTTTTGCAAAGTTTTTTTTAATGTAAAAAATAAGACAACTTTATGTTTTTACTCCTGTGTGCTGTAAAAAAATTGTGGAGATAACCTGTGGTGAACAAAGTTAATTCTGAAACTTTTAAACATATACACATTTCACTCACTTTTTTTCACATCATGTGAAGATGGCCAGTTGCGACCATCTCGGCACTGATCAGCTCAGTACTGTTTTCTCTTTTTTATGTTAAGCTTCATATAATGTATCTGTCTTTTCTACATGCTCCATTCTTAGGATAAGAAGTTAATGAGTGGAGGATTTCAGCTTTCCTTGCCTTTCTGTAGTATTAATTTGAATTCCAGTTATTCATTTGAATTCCACGATCATCACAGTGCAGTCCACCATCAGATTGTCAGACTTTCATTTGCATATTGACTTTTATTGGTTACTTGACACTTGCTGTTTATATTTTCATGCACTAGTGTGACATGACCATCACATTATTTATCTTGACAGTGGTTTTATGAATGAGGTAGAAGAGCTGTCACAGTGTTTTAATGGGCAAAGCCATCTGTTTATAAGAATATCCACAAATGTGTTTTGTTATGACCGGTATCATCACATGTAATAAGATGTCACCTTATACAATACTTGGAATACACTGCACCACCACCATTACTGCAGTGCAATATTAGTATTATATATAATTTGCTGGAAAGGATTTCAAACAGTGAAATCTAAACAGGGATTTTCCTTATGAATTTTTATGTTTTTGAATGTAAAAAACTTGACTGATAAGTACATCTCTTATAATTTGTAATAAAGTTTATTCAGTTCTCCCATATTTGACAAGTTAACATTGATAGTAAAATGTATTGGGACAATTGGCAGACAGTTGTATGAACAATTTATCTACCTGTTTCACTTGGATTTCAGTGTTTGGAATATGTAGTCCAAAGCCACGAAAATGAAAACCGAAGATCTGTGTTAAAAGTAATGTTGTAAGTGAAGGAAAAGAAAAACTCAACCATAGAACTATAGCACCAATATACTAAAGAAGAAAGTAATATGCTAAAGAAAAAAGAAACCACAGGTATAATCTCCAGTGAGACAAGAATGTCTACATCTGATGACACACAAATGATCAGAGCTGTTGAGAACCCTGAAACTGACAGTAGTGAAATCAGCCGCCCGAGTGCATGAGGAAACGGTATCAAAATCCACGGTTCACAGAAGACTTGAGACAACAGAATTAAAAAGACTTCTGAGGTGGATGTATTAGCATTACAGTGATCTAAAATGTATGGCCCAGTGAAACCAAGGAGTATTTCAGGAGAAAACAGTAGAAAAGTTTAGACAGGTCAAGTCATTCTCCAGATTTAAATCCAATAGAGCGTGCATTTTACACGCTGAAAAAAATGTCAGAACACCTAAAGAATAGGCCACTGGAAATGACTATAGGTAAGACTTGACATACATCTGAGTTGATTACGCTAAGAGTTTGATGAGGTCAGTGGTTTCCAGACTTCATGCAGTTGCTTCCTCAAAGGGACATGCAGCTAACTTTCCACTCTGAAATTGACTCAAAGTGAGTGTTGAGTTTTCTTTTTTTTCCGTGTTCAAGTAAAAATACTTGTTCAATTTGTCCCAGTAGTCATGTTCATTTGAAATCGCTGTGTTGAGCACAAAGTATGTTTTTGTTCTAATATGATTGAAAATATGCTGGCACTTAAAACGGCTGTTGTTCATTCCAATTGATTTTATGATAACAAATATAGACTGATTGTAAAGCAAAAGTAAGTTTTGAGTTTTCTGTCCTTATACCTATAAAGGTTATTATCATAACTATGATTTTTATCTTTGCTGCGCTTTTTCAAGTTATCCCTGTATGTTACTATATAGTTACATATTTTCCTAAGTGCGATATTGGCCTGAATACTCACTTTTAGGGTACTACATTTTCAGTTTAGCACTGTAACATTAGGATAGCCTGTTACTTCATTCACAAGTTTCTCTATGTGTACTATCAACCTCTGTAAATCCAAGTGCCTGCTGTAAACCTCTACAAAGCTCTATTTTTCTTTGTGCTTTAAAAAAAATCAACCAAGGATGTTTAATTATTATTTTTACTTTCCTTTTATTCTCTAGGTCTCCGTTTGACCAAACAGTACTTATTGTCAACAACCACAGCAAAGCTCTTTCTCAGTCCTTTGAGAACTTATTTGATGATACCACATTTGGCCTTGTTCAGGTAGGTGCTGTTTTTCAATGCTTTCAGTTGCCTCGTGGCTTGCATAACACAGCAGTGTTGTTTTTAATAATAATAATAATAATAATAATAATAATAATAATAATATCACTTTATTAACCCTTTACAATTTCTTGCATTAGGAATTGTCTTTTCGCATACCCCAGCTTGCTCTCCATTAGACACACAGATACACAGATAGTGAGAGAGCCTGGGTTCAGAGCGCAGGGTCTGCCATTGTATGGCGCCCCCGGAGCAGTTGGGGTTAAGGGCCTTGCTCAGGAACCCAACGGAGTGGGATTCCTCTGCCGGCTGCGGGATGTGAACCGGCAACCTTCCAGCCACAGGCGCAGATCCTTAGCCACAGAGCCACCGCTCCGCCCCAATTTAATGAATTTTTAATTTTAATTTTTTGAAGGAGGCACTAAACTTCTTGTGTGAAGCTTTGGTGGTGACTTTGTAACTAGTAGCCTCTCAGGCAAAACTTAATGAAAAACTAAACTGTTTTAGAGTAACTCTTTCTTTAAGTACTGTAAGCAAGTGCTGGGCATGCATAAGCTTCAGATAGACCAGAAAACTGCTTCAGATATACCAGAAATGCAAACAGTGCACACTGCTAGTTAGACAGGACACGCTCAGGATATCCATGTGAAGGCACAGGCCTGTATTGCACAAAGGGACAGATTTGATAGTTGTTCTGTCGTAATATGCGGAAGATCACATCTATTCACAGAGCACAGCAAGTGAACAGTGATTTTATATAGTTAAATTACTCAATAACACCTGTTTAAAGCTATGATGCCAAAAGAGAAGATGTTTGAGTATTTTGTAATATTAAAAAAGAAGCATATTAATTTTTTTTTCCACAGAAATTTAAAAAAGATCCATATACAACAACATTGGGAGGCTTTTCTAAAGTCACCAACTACTTATTTGATGCTTTTCGGGGACAAGATGCAGAACATCTGCAGCGCCCAGCTTCAGAAGTGGCTGACCTTCTCAGTGAAGCCATTCCAGGGCTAGAAATTAATCACCAGGAGGAACCAGGCTTTGAAGTCATCACAAAAGTAAGTGATTTTTATTTTTATAAAATGCTCGCAACATTCATATGTTTAATGGGCTGAAGATCCTGAGCTTTCCTGTCATGTCAGCCCACTTGGATAAGTTCATATTAATATTGGGTGCCAGGGTGTTATTATTTTTGTTTCAAATTTTCATTTTGGACTTCACCAAAGTGCTCATTCAGTATAACACTCATGGAATTTAATACAGTCGAGTTTTTTTTTGGTAGGAGTTGAATACAAAACGTTATGTGTTCAAGGGGTTCAACTTATGTTCTACTAACCTTTAAACTCCTGGCTTTCCACCGGAATTATGAAACTAAAGTTATTTTTATGATCTTATGGTAATCTTGAAACAATACATATAAGGCCTCATTCACTGAATAGTGATAGTGTGATTTTTGTGTGGAAAGTGTCCTTACTGCGTGCCGAGTATGTCTTTATTGTTCATTAATGACATCGCTACTAGTCTCAGTATGTTGAAGAGCTCCTGCATGATTTCATGTTCAGGCCATTTCCATGTAAGAAAGATTGTATGTGTTATGGTCACTTGCATGTCAACGTTCACAAATACATGAAAATAACCATACCAAATGCCCTTTACCAAAGTGTGCTTTACAACGCATGATTCTCAGTGCGTGGCAAGCGAAAGGTTACTCAATGTAGTGTTCAGAAATCCATGGTAGTGTGTGGAAAATTGGAGGTGGTATTGTGTCACTGACCTAGGAGGATAGCACATAAAAGAGCTAAGCACTCTGGCATTTGTTTTATTGTTTTTTAATTTCTTTTTCTCTGTGTTGTTGTTCCATAATGTATATTTATTCTACATTAAAGAAGGAACAAAAGAGCTGTAAAGAGAGCAGGGAAAAGGGGTGAGGTAAAGAGTATTTCAGTCCAGGAAGACATTCTGGTCTTCTGCAATGTTTTGTCTGCAAAGTATGTAACGGATAAAACAAATAGAGAACAAATTCTTGGAGCTGAGGACCAACTTTATATGCAAACCATTCCAAAATGTATGTCTGTTACATTATTATATAGTTACACGTTATATTACACACGGGATTGAAGAAGGAATTTACAAGTTCGATTCAAGTAAGCTGTGCTTACAATTAATTAAGCATCCACAGCATAATTGATTAGGTGCGGTAATAGTATCAAGTAATTAAAAGTGAATCTAACTCCAATTACAGTGATGTTTTACTAAGCATTTTCAAATGTAGCGGTGTAGCTAATTATTGAAAAAGCAAGAATTAGAAATTAATCTGAGGGAAATAATGATGTTGAACAAAAATATTAGATATACTGATGTTTATTCAATATTCAAAGGTTCTGTTAACAATTACTTTCTCTGCTTTGTGCTGCAGGAGGAGGAAGTGTGTCTGTATAGAGTAAGATGCTCCTCCCGCCCTCAGAGTCCTGTTTAGGATCGTCAGTTTCACATCACGCTATTGTACATTAACATGTGTAAGAAATACTTTCAATTTGTTAAAGCTTTTTTTTTTAGTTTAATGTTTCTCTTAGCATCAGTCCTACATTGTTTATCCACTAGGCTACATTTGTCATTAAAATCAGATCAGGTTTAATAAGACAATTAGGGTTCTTACAATAAGGTTTTATGTTTTCCTTAACTCCAATATCCAAGATTTGTCCTTGAAAATGTTGCAAGTCCTTGAATTTTTAAGCTGCCAATTTAGGGCCTTCAAAATAATGGAGACGTTTGTTTTTGAATTTGCGATTTTTGTAAAATGAAACAATATTAACTTCCCGCTAACAAATGTGCTGAATGTTTCAACCTGCCAGAGGTGACTTTTGTATATACGCACTGATGCAGTTCGTTGCATTTATTTTTTATTAAATCACAATCCCCATTCCTACCTTAAAATCCAATAAAGAGACAAATGTGTTTTTTCTTTGTGCAAGATCATATCACAATACTGCAATAGCTTAAGAGTGAAATGTTGAACATTATAAAATAGATAAGGTGTAAAATTCAAAATAGAATGATCAACTATTTTTCAATTTTAACAGTGGCCATGGCGATGAATCTTAAGGATTTATGCAGGAAAACTAGCAAATTACTCATTAAGAAGAAGAAATTCCGATAGAAATTGGAAGTAGGATCCGCAGGGAAAGTGGCATTGAGTGGGATGAAGGGCAGAAATGAGATAGTAGCGTCAGTCACTATTTGAACTTGACTTTACCTACTCAACCAAAGTATTATTTCCAAAATTGTTAGTTTTGAAATGACTATACTAAAATATGTAGTTAGGTTTGTTATATTATTATACAATAGTACCAAAAATTGAACTAGTGCATATAAAATAGTACCAATAAATAAATTACATAAAAATGTTTTGTAGATGCAGAGGCACTCCCTGACTTTTGAATGTCGGAGCTGCATGAGTCCAACCTTATTTAAAAAACAGCTTGTGGTTCAGTCTTCTTATGCATCGCCTCTCATGACTTGTCTTATATGTGCCTTGTCTGCAATACTTTTGCTGTGTGTTTGCAGTGTTACCCTTTAATCATACCTGAAAAGTGTTCTAGTCATATAGAAGGTGCTGCAAACATGTGCCATGCAATTACTCTGCAAGAGTACAGTGTAATTATTAATCTACGCTATACTGTAATAATATTGTAATAGTGTAATTTTGTATTACTACAGTACTGTTATAATGTTGATGATTACAAGTGGTATAGTGGTAATTTCCTTTAGTGTTGAAATGCTGTCTTGTGACGTTTTATTGAACTCGTAATATTTAACAACTTTGTTGGACTGATTAATGAATGTAGGTGAATTTTAGAGTTTTAACATGTATAAGAAGTTTTAGAGTTTGATAGGCAGAAGATGTGGCCATTCATTTCAACCATATTTAAAAGATAATTTTGAATTTTCTCAGAGCATGTGGCTGTACTTGATATTTTAGGTGAGATTGTTTTAAAAAGCACTTCTGTTTTGCCCACTTTTATGCTTAACGAGAACCATTTATTTGAAAGCCTCAAGCCTTGAGTTTTTCCGTTGCAGACAATTCTCATCTGAGTTTTCCATCTTTAAAATCAGACCAAAGGCAAAACCTGTCAGTAGTGTCAGAGAGCTGAGTGTCAAGATATATTTCCATCACAAGTTTCAATATTGTTTGAAATCAATAATAACATCTCTGTAATATTTATTATGTATTTTTCACAGTAGAAACTGTTTTAAATGCATCTGGGATCAAACAGTACATGACTAGCTTGCAAATGAATACAGAAGAAACAACTACCCCATTGTGCATTATGTGGGCAAAGAAACCATACAAATAACAGTAAAAAGCTGAGATAAAGCAAAAAACAGGAAGTGAATCATCTTGAAACTGTAAATAAAAAAATAAATTACTTTTTAAAGAAAAATACAAGTTGGAAACTTGTTGAAAATTACTTTTAAAAAGGTTCATAGTTAGGGTCATGAGACCACTAATGTCTTTTCTTATTGGGGTGTTATTTAGAAAAGCAGTGATACATATACACTCATGTATACAGTGCCTTCAGAAAGTATTCAGACCCCTCCACTTTTTCCAAACTTTGTTGTGTTGGAGTGGAATGATGTGGGCTGCAATACCATCCTTCCTTAGTGGAGGCTGGTTGTGAAGGCTGTTTTCAGTGCTACTGGATGCATACATGTGCGATACCATCCAGTACCTCTGTGTGCAAAGTCCTTACTGTTTTGTCACATGGTATTCTTATTAGAACATAAGAATAGGAATTACAACTTAACCATGCTCTAATTATACATATAATTACATTAGTGAATATGGGAGAAACTTTACTTTTGCATTAAGTGTGGCTTTGCTCTACCAGGCATTTTATAGTAGAAATTAGTGATTGAGGACCTAAATGCTTTATTACACGTATCTGGATATGCATTTCTTTTTATTTTTGCAAATTGTGAATAAGAAACTACACACAATATGGGTACAATTAAAAAATAACAGTTCTCCAATGCAACTTATTTATTTTTACTATTTTGCTTTAATTTTCAAACTCAAATATAGTAAAAATAGTTCTTACCATGTCTGACATGTTTAGCTGTGGTTTCAGCATGAATTCAAGCATACAATATTGAAAAGATGGGAGGGAGTACAGTAAGTTGTCTTGCTGACTTACTCTTAAAATGCACAGATAAACTGTACATGATTTATTTATACCTTCAAGATCAGTAAGATATTTTTTGTTTTCACTTGACTGCTGTTGATCCAGTCTTAATTTGCTGGAGTAGAGATATTTACAAATTATATTGGCTAATAAAATAACTTTTTTATTGCCGGTTGAATGAACGAAAGACTTCTATAGGTCAATATTTGGCTAAGACTCTCATTTGATTGAGTTTTTTTTTTAGTTGAAGGTAATTTGATTATTTTTTGTTTAAAATACTTTATTTTAGATAGGTTTAATTGAGTAGTAAGTGACATTATGTGTTTTTAACTGGTCTTTCCTTGTTAAGTTGATTGGAAGCTTCAGGGTCTTCTAGTTTATCGGTCATTAAAATGGTCTCTGATAGGTGTTTATCCATTAACAATAATGCTGTGTATATTTAATATTTTATCTCAAGACATAGTATTAAAATGTATCATTATAATCTCAACAATTCAATTGTACTTTATTCTAGCATAAGAGTCACTGAGCAGAAGTGACATCGCCCCCTTGAAACCTCAACATTGTAGAATTCACCTGCTGCAGGAAACCCAGTCTTTTGGCTTAGTGGAGCCCATCAGTGTCTTGGGAGTGGGACTGTGTGCAATCTGATCTCCCCTTGCGATCAAATTCCAGCAGGGGCAGAGCAGAGCTGCAGTCATCACACTCGTACATTTTTTTCCTTCTGTGGTGCAGACTGTTTTTTTTTCCTTGCAATGTCTTTGAGTGATGTTTTGATCAATGAAACACTTGTTCTTTAAAAAAACATCCATTCTATATTTACAAAATTGCTCCCTAGCGTCATAGCTCCATGTAATAGGATATTGCCAGTTGTTTTGGAAAATATGAAGATGAGTCATTCAGTTCATTACCTGGAGTGCTTAAATTCATCACCGCACTTGGATTTTCTGCTCAAATGAAAATTTAATAATTTGCACATTTACACTGAAAAATAATTTCCTGTGTCTCATTTCTTATTTGACTGGATGGTGATAATTAGAGTGAGGTTTATACCTTCTTATAGAGTATTAAGCAGTCATTGTGTTCCTGATTAAGGACAATGTACTTAAAATCCGTCACTGAATGGTGGTTGCACAAAATCCAGTCAACATCTTTGTCTCCAAAACACTGTGCACGAGATCAGAACCAACAGAAATGATTTAAGCTGTGAATTCCTACACCTCTTCACTGAGAATCCAAGTAACTCTCATGCCATTATGATACTGGTGCTCATGGAATCACTGTGGAAACACTGAGACCAAATCAGAAAACCACCTGGGTTATTCACCACACAGAAAAAAGCCCTCGACTATCGGTGGGCATGCTCATAGCTGCTTATGACAACTATTCTCTGGGATTCAGAGGGAACTGCGATGACTGCTTGACCCGCAAAGCTAAGCAAAAGAAAGGGAGCGTTGATCAAAGGTTTTCTGTCCTGCCATAACCGCTGTTCATGACTGCGATTTTGAGCAGTTTAATCACCCACAGTGCAGTGTAGACAGTCCATGAATACATGCTGTTTTAACATCTGAAGTCTGTTTTGGCATGAACAATTTGAATGAGAATCAAATGTATTGTAACGAAACAAAGTGCAAGTGAATGTACTGAATGTAGTGAAGAAGAGACCTTATGACTGGAACCATTTGAAATACCTTGTTCTAGGAACCTACAGACTCATCCTTTTACAACAAAATATCGTTGAATGTTTAATTTACTTAAATTTAAGCACAATGATGAGTTATATAGGGACTAAACTAATTTTTTTTAGAGAGAAATTGAAAATAAAAATGTAGTGAAACATCATATATCAGTGTGGTTAAGACCAGCATACTCATCCGGTAATCCTAGGCAAATGCAGATTTTGTAATTAATTTGTCCTTTTCTTAGTTTCAGATAAGCACTTTGGAGTACCTACTATATTCACGACCTGTTTATTTTAAAGAAATGTATAATTATATCAACATGGCATACAGTGTATATGTCAGGTTCAGTTAAAAAAAAAATCTAGGGTGCTATTTTCATTACACTATTGTACTAAAAAGAATATACAATATCACTGTTCTCTTGCATTTTAAATGCTAATTAATCCGAGTCTGAATCTGAGAAATATGATCTCACACTATACATATTCAGTACACTTTCCATCATTTATTGTTATTGTCTTTAATGTTGGCACCAAAAAATATTTTGTGAACATTTACATGAATTAATGATTTATTTAAATTATTTTTCATTTTTCACAGAGATATATTTAAAATTTTGCTCCCCCCCAAGACCAGATGTCTAATTAATGCTATCCTTGTAAATGAAATGAAAGTATTTATTTACATTTATAAAAACTGAACTGATGGAGAATGAATGGCAGTTTTATACTACAGAATAGGCTGAGTTTTTAACATAATGAATGTCTGTTGTTTTAATTACAGGAATAAAGCCCTCGGTATGAATCTTAATTTATAACCAGAATTATAGATCAAACATTTTGATAGCCTCTGTTATTTAATTAAGTACATCTTTACATGGAATCTCAAAAGGAAAACTAAAGGTTTATTAACATAATAGTTATAAGTGATATAGCTTTATATGTGTTGGGTACCATAACTGGCTTTATGCTCAGTGAATAATTGATGTCCCCCTATGCTTACTTTCTGTATCAGGTTCAATCCCCATGGTAACAGCTAAGTTCTTCAAGCCAAGACCCTTGCTGTTTTTAAGCACACATCCAAATACTAGCCTTACTTGCAGTGTTTGAATGCTTTGAATAATTTTCTTTAATTTGTGTTCTTGATGAGCCCTGTTCTTTGGGTCCGTATTCAATGTGTGTCGGTACTCTAAACACCTCTCTACAAATAGACTTTATTTAGAAATAATATACGTATTAAGGTATATTAAGTAATACACAGTTGTTAAAAAATGTATTGAGTTCTTAGTTGTAGATCTGTAAATTAAAGGCTACACATAGGCTATGACAATATGAAAGTGGTCTGTAAGCTTTCAATACATACTTGTACAGAGTTATCATTATTAGCATTTGTAACATGAAATTCCAAAGAGCACATGCCTTTGACCATTTATTGGATCCTGGCAAGACCTTATAAAAAAAAAAGTCAAATTAGCAAAGTAAAGGCTTGCTTTGAACCTTGCCTATTGATTGATCATTATTAATGGAGGAAAAAAGAAATGCAAATCACAAATCTAAATTTGTAAAAGCAGTGTGAAATTCACACTCCTTTTAGATCCTCTGGAAAGATTTAAATATCTTTACTGATGATTTAACCTTTATAGACTGAGTGAGTGTTTTTGCATAAGCAGTTTTACACTTATTGACAAACGGACATGCAATGTTAATGACTTATTTGCATTTTTCAGATTGATTTAGGCTCAAGGCCAGAAGTTGAAAGAAGAGAACCTGTTTCAATTGAAGAATGGACTGGGAATGTGGACTCTGAAGGAAGAATACAAAATGTTCTTCATTTAAAACTAATTATATTCAAAGGGGTAATTACATTTTATATTAATTGTGACTGCTGTGGCACAATTAAATATTTACTACTTGGTTTACGAGAATAATGTGATGTGACCATCCATATGCCATTGTTTGACTTTGTCGTAAATATATATATATAAACTATATATTATGTGGTAATGTGGCCATTCTATACATTAGTCATTTTTTTTAGTTTACAAAGAAAATATTTTAGGTATTTGTCTATATTTGTGAGTTGGAAGGAACATTATTGCAGTACACAAGCATATGAGCCAGACAAATTAAGGTATCAATTGTATTATGGTATAATATAATGAAATCAGAATCATTATGTAAGGAATAAGTGATTATAATGGGTTTAACTAGTTAGTTTCTGGAACTGGGTTCCCAGCTGGGTGGTTGAAGCCCAAAATCTGGACATCTTCACGAAACAGCTAGACAAAATATTAAATTCTCACCTGAAAGACACACCTGAAGAAGTGTTGTCTCTGAACTAAACTAACAACTAAATGTCGTCTCTTTTCTTTTCAGCATGTAATGAATCTTTACCTTTTCCTTTGCAGCCAGCCTATGCGTCCTAATGCAGCTACCTACTTGAAAATATTAAATTTGTTCAGCTACTAAATACCACATGAGAATGATGTGCCGAAAGGCCTGTTCTTCTTTTTATATACTGTTGTACTTAAGGCTGTGGAAATAATAAGAAATAAGCTAGAGGACCATCTGTATAGCCTTCATATATCATCTGTGATCATCTAATAGTTTCAGCTCTCTTGCTGGGGTTGTTAGGCTGGTCATGATTTCTTTCATCAAGTTCTTGGTTTTTATAAAGGTATTAGCTGCTGATCTGGGATTTCTGAATAGTCCTGGCACCTTTCGAAGTTGGTCAAGAAGCAAAACCCAAACAAAACTCTGGGACTTGTATTTCACTACCCTCTCTCATATAAATAAAACCAGTTAAGTGGGAGCTGAGTAAATTCTGAAAACCCAGAGTTTAAACCATACATGCAATAAAACCATGATTTTATTCCATGGTTTTTATTTCCAAGTTTTAAAATTCTGTGATAACATGGGACCATCTGAAGGGATAGATTTAGGATGTTGAAGGCTGTGCCAAGGTGATTACGTAATTGCTGAAGTGACATTGTAGACAGTCACAAAGTTTTCCCAACATACAGTATGTTTGCCTTAAATTGTTACACAAGTCCAGAAAATAAATCTTGTTGAAAAGCACTTTGAGCAAGTTAAGTAATTCTGGGAATCCCTTATTGAAATCCTTTTGAAAATTCTGTAAAAGGACCTTGTAAATTTATTTTTAAGTTTGTAAGGGATTTCAGCAATATGAACATATCTTGAATTATATAGTAGGGAAAAATGCTATACTGGTATCAAAGTATATTGCTAATTGTAATACTATACTGGTAATGTATTTTTTGTTGCATGTGACCTTAAAAGTATTTTTATATAGTGCCCTAAAGTACTAAAAATCTGAAATGTTTACATAATACATCATAGTGTTTCCAAAATATCTTCCCAATGTATGCAATGACGCAAGAGACAACATTATGCATGTGCTTGATGTTTTCTACATGCACTGTGATTCAAATGTGAAATTTCCAAAACCTCTAATCCATGATTTGTTGTAAGATGGGATATTTTTCAATTTAAAAAATTTGAACTGCTAGGTATTTAGAAAAAGCCAGTTGTGTTTTCTAAAACTCGGCTCATAGCTCAGATCCTTTCAACCAGAGTGGTTGGGGGTGGGGGGGAATAAGGAAATCCTCTGGCTCACCCACACAATTTATCTTTTAACACATCATGGGCAACCCAGTGCTGTGCAGGAGAGGCACGCCCCCCACTGACAGCACCTGCAAGTGCCAGGAAGGCCACAGAGGCTTCTGTGTTGTGCAGACAGCATTGCCCGACTAAACTTTCCATACCCATTGGGCACGAAATACTTGTGACACAAAGCAGATTCAAACCTGGATCATAGATGATCTTGGGCTAGATGTGCCACAGAGGATGCCTAATTGAAACCTTTTTAAATATTCTAATTTTCCTGCTGATTAAATTTTCTGCTAAGACTCATCTTACCACATTTATAGGACCCCTTGCAAGTGAACTCAATTTTCAGTTTAAGGCCAAATCTGAAGTTTTATTATATGGAGATTCACTCTCCAATACAACATCTGTTCTGCTGATATACTTTGTGGCAAATTCTATAATCAGTATTCTACATGACTAACTATATATTTTTCAATTTCTAAAGATGATTGTTCTAAAGATGATGGCATTCACTCTAAAGAATGACTTGATACAGGTTACATACCTGCTTACATAACCCATTGATATATGAAATTGGAAAATCCAAGTTAGTTACTGGTCAGTGGTTGGTTTGATCATTTACAGTATATTTCTGTAAGTCTAGGCTTAAGCTCTTTGCCTTCTAAACCTGTTTATTTCTGTTCATAGATGTATACGTTCTTTATTCTTTAAATGGTACAAATGAACACAAGGTTAATTGCTAAATACATTTTCGTGCTAATGGTCGTAAGACATACTGTAGATATAGTATCACCATATAAAGTCACTCTTTTCAGATTCCTTCTGCTGATTAGGTGTGCCCATAGTCCCTGCTGGAAGGTGAAGAACTCTTTTAGAATGCAGTGATCACTGATGAATTACATATTTTTCTCGAATTGTGGAATCCTCCACACTTCAGTGGTAACACAATAGAAAGATTAAGCAAGAGGCAGCCTAGTAAATTACAAAGTAAATGTCAAGCTGTGCAAGGCATTCTTTTGGCATAAGTTTACATACATTAGCTGCAAAACTACTCAGATGCCTGCAGTCAAATATCCACTGTATTCTCTTTGTCAGACATCTTGAGAAATGCGATCATCTTTTGACCGTCTGATGGAATAATTGGCTGTCAGGCATCTACTGCTTCGAGGATACTGAATGATTTTTGTTTTTGCACACACATGAAAGGATTTTCACATAAGGCATATTTTACTGATTTTTTTTTACAGGAAATAATCAAGAAGAGTGTATTTTAGCTTGTTTTGCTTATTTTAAGTTTTGTACAAGGTGTACATTGGGTCAGTAGGGGTTAGCTACTAACTTAAACCTTGCTTCTATTTGTTTTTCCTGTTGGAAAAAGTTTTCTCTTTAGAGGAAATAAAACCACTTGGAGGTAGTTCGACCACAACTATTATCCCAGAATGCCTACTGCTACCTTATAAGCATTTTTTTCCTGCTGTGGATTGTCAGGAAGCTGTTAAATATTGCATTTCACTCCTCTTGGTAAAGGTGTCATCTTAGGCACTGATGTATAAAGCATGTTGCAAGAGATCTAAAGGTTTCACTTCAGTGTCTTGGTCAAATAAGTTGGAGAAATACCTACATTTTAATATCCTTTTGAACACCACAGAAAATCATAAAAGGCAAATACTCAATTTTTAAAGCAGTTTGAAGCCATTGATTCTAGAGTAGTTTTCTAGAAAGTCTTCACTGTCAGTAATATTGTTCTTTTCCTTTCCTAGGGACTCTGCCATGTAGTGAGAAAAGAAGCCTGGAAGTTTTTGCTGGGATATTTTCCGTGGAACAGCACCAGAGATGAAAGGAAAAACTTGCAAAAAAGAAAAACGTGAGGATGTTTTAGAGCATAATCAGTTTTAGTAGCTGTGGAAATCTATGATGCCTGCATTTTATATTCTCCTGCCACCCATGTCATCTCTCCTGCCACCCACGTCATCTTTATTGCTGATAACAGTGCATTGGGCTGATAATGATCTTCCTAGGACTACACAAAGCATAATAGTGTAGCAGCTGTTTTCTGCTTGCTCTTGTCTAAATTCTCTTGGCCTTTTTACTGTAATTTTACTGTACTGAACAAGCATCTGATGAAGTAAAACTTGCATTACCTAGAAAAATGTTTAGTGTTTGACAAGAATTTTTTTTTTTTCGCAGTGTTATATCATTTCTCCTTTAAGTTTCTATAACCAAAGAATGTTTTCCTGCAGGGGTTTCAAATTAATTTATTTAAATTAATTTATTTTTGTTTACAGGACACAAATAACTTTTCTACCTTTTGATATTGTAAGACATATAAACAATGGGAAATACAATACGAAAAACTAAACACATCCTACTTCTGGAATGCTAAAAAGGTGTTCCAAGTCTTAAGTAATTGGTTGTTGAATCATGAAATGATTCCACTGTAAATCCTTTGCTTCACTGGGTCACAGTGTTCTAAATAACATACTTGACTAAAAATGGTACAAAATACTTTCCTGTCATACTCATGCTTTATTTGCTATTGTTAATGGGGGGTAGGTAATAATGATGAAACCACAGGAATAGGCATTCCTTTATAATGTATGTTTGAGAAATAAAGAAATTGTTTACAGCCCCTTTGTTAACAGTGCTCATTTAAACTAAATTATTTTCTTTTCACTTTGTTTTTATTGAACAGTGATGAATACTTCAGAATGAAGCTTCAGTGGAAATCAATTAGTGAAGAGCAAGAGAAAAGAAATTCAAGATTAAGAGATTACCGAAGCCTAATAGGTATTTGGATTTTTTTAAAATTAAATGACTTTGGTTTGTAATTGATGGTCTAGGTCAGGGGTAGTCAACATTGGTAACTGTATTCTATATCCTAACACTTTAGTACTGAATTGATTCTTAATTGCTTAATTAACTCAGGTGTTGTAGATCATGTCAATAATTAATGATTAACCAGATATAGATTGAACTGGCATGGAATGCAAATGCCAAAGTGGACTACTCCTGTGTAACATGTTGGTCTTTAAATCTCATTCTTTTGACCTAAGGGTCCAATATTTTTAAGAGGTCCTTTAAGTAGCCTCTGATCAACCTCTGTTTCTACATCCTATTCCAGTAAAGGGCAATTCTTCATTCTTTTCTAGCAGTGACATGTGCTCTCTAGTTTCTTTAAAGCTCTTTTTTATTTTCTTTTATAAGTTATGTTTTATTATGCCCCCAACCTCTGGAACTCTTTGCCCAAGGATATCAGAGAGTCGCCTTCTCTAAACTCCTCCAAATCCAGACTCAAAACCCTCTTCTTCAGAAAACCCTTTACTTAACTGGTTCCATTCTTCACCCCTCTGCTCTTCTTAGTACCAACATCCATGGTCTCCTCTATATATTGTAATTGTGTCTTATCTTGTGTATTCTCCTTATTTGTTGTTGTATTCTTCTTATTTATTGTTATTGTCATCCTGTAAAGCGCTTTAAGAAGCCACCTTTAAAGGCGCTATATAAAATAAGGTTTATTATTATTATTTAAGCAGTGTGCTCTTGCAGTGCTACTGCAGTTTTCCACCTAACTCCCCTAAGCTCTACCACCATCCCTTTTTAAACTCCTAAAAAACACGGACCGTCTGTGTAAGGGTAAAATTCCCACCAGAGATATCCACATAGTAAAATCCGTTGGAATTCTTTCAGAAACAATTAGAAAGCTAATATTTAGAAATCGCCCCCTAGTGGTTTTAGGTAGTCAAGCCACCCTGCCACAACTGATTTAGGTCAATTCCTGTATTGCGTACGTAATGTCACATCCTACACTGTGATATACTCCACCATTATTATTGTATTCAGTTATACATATTTCATACATTCATGCAACATTTTCTAATTCACATACCAGTTGGGTATTTCTTGGTCACATCTGTTTGCACCTGTATGCAAGCAGAGCTTTTAAAACAGAAGTGTGGTCTTATGTGTGTGTTACACCATATTTACAGTGATAATACTGAAATATATGAATACAAGTGGTACTTTCTTAACAAAATTCATTTTCAGTTCTATTGCAAAGAATTTCAATTCATGAATTTTTACAATTAGGTTCATATGTCAAGGTTACTGTTGTTTGTTTTGTTTATTTTAAATTGTATGTTATATATAAATTCCAATTATTATGAAATTCAGCACATAGTTTTCCCAGGCTCTTAATTCATTCACAAATATGTCTTCAACACTTGCCTGAAATTCATTTCCCAGATTTATTTTCCTTTAGCCTCCTTTCTCCCTTCCCAATACCCATTTCACATTTTCTTTTGTTCTCCCTACCCAAAAAATAGCTTCATATTCATTCCCTCTTCCTCATTCTCCTGCTCAACAAAAGAAGGTGGCACAGGCCAATCGTTCCTTTTGTTGTTTCCAAAAAACTGTAACCTCTTCTTGTTACTTTGCATCTCTGCACTCAAACCTTATTGTATTAATTTGTACTACATTGTTTATACGGCAAAACAATGCTTATTGCAAGTACCACTTGAGAGATGTAAATGCACAATAAATATTTCCTGAAATTGTTTGTTCAGAAGATGTGATTTCTTGGTTTGATAAATGGAGGCTGTTACTGTATATAAAACTTGAAACTGCAAAAATAGACGCAAATGGCACAGAATAGATGTGTAACATCTTGTTTAATTCTTAAGTGCATAACTGCATTCAAAGCACTGTTGACAGAAACATCTTAAATAGGAGCATCTTATAAATAACACATGCTAATAATTTCTATTGAATGGGCTACACCTACAAATATATAATATAAATTCAATGTAAAGCTCATTTTCTTCATAATGTGGTCCTTTTGCACTTAACAAGATGTGTGGAAAACAAACACATAAGCCATACTGATAAAGGTTTAAAATGAGAGCAGAGTATTGGTAGACCATCCTAAAATTTCTTTGAAGTGCTTCATGAAGGATGCCAGAGTGTGAACTTCAGCACATTTTTGGGCAGTTTACCTCTTTGGATAATAAATGCTCTGATGCTTTAAGTCCTGCATGAATCTTTCTTAAATACCCAGCTTATGAGTATGTATAGTTCTCAAAATAAACAAATGCAGGCAGAAAAATTAGAAGATGATATTCTGAACTAAAGAGGAAAGCTATTGCATAGAATAGGGGTTCCTAATCCTGGAGGCCCACATACCTGCAGGTTTTGGTTTCAGCCAAGCTCTCATTTACACAGCCCTTCGTTGACTTCATAATAGGATTAATTTGAGCTCTCAGACTAACTGAAGTAGAATTAACTTTCTAAAGCAAATTGTTTCAATCGAGCATTTTGTTAGTTCACTTAAGGGTTCAAGTGAAGTAATTTAGTTCAGCTTGAATGTAAACCAGCAGGCATGTCAGCTTCCAGGACCAGGATTGGGAAACCCTATGGAATCACTTGGCATTGCAGTAGGGTGATTCCCAAGGGCAGGAAGAGAATCTCTTATACTTGTCCCCTGGTAATGTTTCAGAACCCACATAATCATCTGTGATCTGGTCAGAAACAGTTACTGAAAAACATTTTTTGTCAGAGATACCAGGGGGTTGTAGAGGGTTGTAGAATTGTAGAGAGAGAAATTGAATAACATGCTTTGTTAATTTGCAATGTTTCAGGCTCTCCCAAACAGAATTAAGTATAAAATGCACTTGATTCATTGGAGGAGTCATACTTAATATGTTGATGATAAAGAGATGACGGGAAAAACTTAATTTCCATTTTCGTGTGACTCCTGAACCAAGACAGTCCATTACCAAACAGAATGGAATGAAATTAAAAAAAATATATTTTCATTAGTTCCACATCCGAAACATTGTGTTTCTTTTCAGTATGGAATAAACCTTTAATTGTTCCTTTGCAAATTACTCCTAATTCAGCCCTTAAAATGTTACAGTCAATATACTGTTGTATTCAGAGTTACCTGAACATAGGTGTTGGATCTGTAATACCCTGAAATTCAGATGTTTCTCAGCAGTTTTTATTTAATCTGCTCAGTTCTTCAGTTCCAGCATTCTCTGAGACTTAGAGGTCCCAACCTACTAACACCTGAGTAAGACAGAGCAAATTTGACTTTATAATTGCTCAATTACATAGTTTAAGTTTGAGACGGAATGAATCTGCAGGAAATGTGACACAAGAAAGAAAGCACAACATTTCAGCCATGGAGCCTTTTTTGTGTGTAAGAAAGATAGGGAAGTCCACATTTGTACTCATGTCTTTTTCTGTTATTTCTTATCCTATTTTTACACATTTAGAGGAAGGTTGTTGTTGCCTAAAAAGGACAGATATTTATGCTTCTAGCATTTTATTAGATGTTTCAGCTGTTTAGCATTCTTTATTCTTTGCTCTTCCTAGAAAAAGATGTTAATAGAACAGACAGAACCAACACGTTTTATGAGGGTCCAGATAACCCAGGACTGATCTTACTTCACGATATATTGATGACCTATTGTATGTATGATTTTGACCTTGGTAAGTATTCACTGGATACAGTCAATCCTAACAGACACTTGCTTGAATAAATTCCTCAAATTTAATATATTTAATATACTTAAAATAGTGATTGACATTGTTACAGAAGCAGGATGCTAGTATTTAATGACTGGTAATGCATACCCAAAAAGTATTTTTACTTAATCTTCTTCTAGAAGTAGAATACTAGAAGAATTCTTTTGTGCAACCTGATTTTTTTACAATCATTTTTTTGGTTGCAGAATAAGACTATTTCAACGTTTTAGCATCCCGTACATGATGCTTTTTTATTTTGTTTTTCCACAAGGCTATGTCCAGGGCATGAGTGATTTGCTTTCCCCAATTCTCTATGTAATGGAAAATGAAGTGGATGCCTTCTGGTGCTTTGTGTCCTTCATGGAACAAATGGTAATGGTTTAATAACTCATTTATATCGAGAGTTTATTAAAATGTATTAGTGGGATTCTGATGTCATAAAATGAGATCATGGAGAAAGGTATAAATGTTAAAATTAAGCTGTTTGACTTAATTGACTAAATTCATTATTCATTATCTTTTTATCTAAAAAAATATTGGTGCTTTTAATGCAGTCCTGTCATTATAACACTGTTAGGTCTTTTGGTGTGTTAAGATACAGTTAACAATGAGCAGTTCACTTCAGTTTCAATATCTGTAACTTCTCTTTTATTACTTGATGGAAGTTAGGAACTCTACTAATTGGCAGTTTTTGAAACATCAGATTTTCTTTACCTGATGATACTTTCAAAAAAATGGAATTGAAACCATGTAGAACTATTGAGGTATCACAGGTCAGCTTCAGTTTATTAGTTTCTCTCTTTTAGACTGTTTGGTGTAGCCTGATAAAATTTTATTTTGCTGATGCTTTGCCCGGATGGCTTTCTTGATTTCATCATCTAGACCAGAAGTGCTGATCCTGTACTACAGCTTTTGTTGGGACTAGTTATTAATAACTCTAAGCGACTATTCGTTGCTCACGTCTAAAACTTTCTGTAAAAAATCATTTTTACAGCACCAGAATTTTGAAGAGCAGATGCAGGGAATGAAGACCCAGTTGATTCAGCTCAGCACGTTGCTGCGACTGCTAGACATTACATTCTGGAACTACCTTGGTATTGTGTTTATGTCTTGTCTTATTTGTGTGATATCTGTCTTAGTAAAAATGGTGTGGTTGGCCTCTACAATTCATATGTTCTTGTTATATGTACAGTGTATTGCAAAAGTATTCACCCCCCGTGGACTTTTTCACATTTTATTTTTACAGCATGGAGCCATGATGTATTTACCTCATCAAAAGAATTTTCTGCCACTCGTCAACACGGGGTACTCTATATTGTCAAAGTGAAACAAAATCCAGACATTTTACTAAATTAATTAAAAATAAAAGAACAGAAAATAATTGAATGCATAAGTATTCACCCCTTGCTTTGACTAAATTTACCTCTGAAGTAACCAACTCTCTTCTCCAAGTCACATAATTACTTGATTGGAGCCACCTGTGTGCAGTTGAGGTGTTTCACCTGATTTCAGAATAAATACACCTCCAAAAGTAAGTGTCTGGGCAAGTAGAGCCATAGCAAGGGAGGCCACCAAGAGGTGTGTGAGTTACAGTCCTCCATGACAGAGATTGGAGAAACTGTGCATGAGACAGCAATAGCACGCACACTTCATAAATCTGGCTTGTACGGAAGGGTGGCAAGAAGAAAGTCTTCATTGAAAAAAACTCATATCGCATCTCGGCTGGAGTTTGCCCAAAGGCCTGTGACAGATTCAACAATTTGGAGGAAGATTCTACGGTCTGATGAGACCGAAATTGAACTTTGTTTGGCACAAACCCTACACAGCACATCACACTGAACACCATCCCTACAGTGAAACATGGTGGTGGTAGCATCATGCTTTGTAGATGCTTCTCTGTGGCAGGGACTGGAAAACTCATAAATATAGAAGGAAAAATGGATGGAGCTGAGTACAGAAAAATCCTGGAGGAAAACATGCTGCAATCCGCAAGAACACCGGGACTTGGAAACCGATTCATCTTCCAACAGGACAATGACCCGAAACATACAGCAAAAGCCACACTGGAGTCGCTTAAAAAAGGTTAATGTCCTGGAGTGGCCCAGTCAAAGTCCAGACTTCAATCCAATTGAGCCTTTGTAGAATGACTTAACAATTGTTCATAAATGGTCCCCATCCAACTTGATGGAGCTTGAGCAATTTTGCCAAGAAGAATGGGCAAAAATTCCAGTGGCAAGATGTGCAACGCTGATAGAAACTTACCCTAAGACACTCACAGCTGTAATTGCTGCCAAAGGTGGTCCTACCAAGTATTAACTCTTGGGGGAGGAGGGGAGGGTGAATACATATGTATTCGATTATTTTCTGTTTTTTATTTTTAATTAATTTAGTAAAATGTCTGGATTTGTTTTTCACTTTGACATCATAGAGTACATTGTGTTGATGAGTGGCACAAATTCTCAGTTAAATACATCATGGTTCCATGCTGTAACACAATAAAGTGTGAAAAAGTCCAAGGGGTTGAATGCTTTTGCAAGGCATTGTCTGTTAAGGGACACAAATTAAAAAGAACATACTAAGATATTTAAAAATACCTCAATATCTAAAAATATCTGGTTTTCTTTTTCAGAATCTCAAGATTCAGGATACCTCTATTTCTGTTTTCGGTGGCTGCTGATTTGCTTCAAAAGAGAATTCAGTTTCCAGGATGTGTTGCGTCTTTGGGAGGTTAGAAACATTTGCATTACAAATCTATCCCTTAACCATGTCTAAGTTAACATTTTTTTCACTTCCCATTTCATTTCTGTGATTTAACTTTACAACACAGCCATCCATACTGGTTTCTTTGTGAAAACCTGTAACTCGGGCACATTTATCAAATCTGACATCTCAGCACAGTAACCCTTAATGGGACTTTCTGATAACACATTGCTTTTATTTCCCACAGGAGTCTGTAAATCTGACTGTTTGCTCTGTCTGAGGCACAGCAAATAAACCATTCTCTAATGGACTCAATTGAAGATAGGTTAAAGAAAACAGTCTGATTCTGTGTTGTTTAATACATTTTAGGAATCATTGTCAATTTTATTAATTAGTTTGAATTGAATAAAAACATTGTTAGTTTCCTCTACCAGAAACCGAAAATCTGAAATAAGGTTCTTTTGAAAAGGTTTTGTGAAGGTCCCAGTCAAGAGAAATAGGCTTAGAAACTTCTAGAAATTTTATGAGTGAAAATAGATAGTTAATATATATATAAGTGTATACTGGGCATCAAACAAACCGTATCACTTTATTTATGCGAGCATGGCCTTAGTAAAGTGAATTTTGAAAATTGATTTAATGGTTTTGATGTCATTTTGATTACTTAATCGTTCATGAGTGATCTGATACAGCTGTGTTGCCTAAACATGAAATCACCTAATTAGTGAGTTAATTGGCAAAATGTTATAGGGTGATTTATCTTATTGAATCTCAAGTATGATGAATATCAGGAAACAAAAACTCCAAAATGCTTCTCTTATGAAGAGAATAGTACTTTTGTGCCATCAGTATGTTGACTAAATCAGAGCACTGTTTCTGGCTGTCTAGGATGTTCACTACCAGAGTTCCTAATCTGGCAAGATGTCACAGCCAGAAGCAGTCTGACCATAATAGGCCATGATCTAGGGGACCACGAATCACCACACCTCACTGAGACATTATCATGCACTAGCAGTTCCAGTGCATCAGAAATGCCAGGCTACAACACATGGTTGCACAGCACTCCATTGATCCAAACGTGGGACCTAACTTGCCCCCCTTGCTGTGGGATCATCTTGGGGAGTTCCCATTTATGTACTCAAGCTGCACGAAAAGGCACATACTTGTCTAGGCTCTGAGAAGGAACAGGACAGAATTCCACAAAACATCATTTGTAGCAAGATGTAAAGCATATGTTACCAAGTATGGATCTTCTGTTGGTTCTAGTGGTCACACACAATACTAGCAGTAATCAATTTACCATTATGTGTTCTATAAAAAAAACACGATGCATCACCACATTTTTGTAATTTTCCACATAAGTGATAGGTTTTTGATGCTCAGTGTGTTTTGACTATGGTTACCAACAAATTGGGCAGATCACTGCCTTTGCCCAGATAGAGAACCTGAAATAGCTTCTTCCTTTGTTTATCTATGTAATTCTTGCTGTTCCCACTAATTTGATACTTTGGCGTGGCATTAAACACAAAAAAACAGTTTAAGACTGTAATTATTATTATAAAAGCAACTGGAAAGCCTTGGAGATGAACTTTGGATGTTGGATCTATACATCAACTTATAATTTTGAAATGGGGGTTTATCATGCGTTTTTAGACCCATACAGATCAACACAGACAGATTTTAAGAACAGTTAAAGTTCTGTAAAGTTGCACTGGGTGGATAAGCAGCTACCCCGATTGATTGAGTAGCTTTGATCAATAAAGGCTTTAAGGCATTATTTCAAGTGCAGGAGAATTCGTCCTGATTTTTTAAAAGGCAATATTGTATCAGCAATAGAGATGCTTTCTTCTATTCATCTGCCTTTATTAAGCAATCTGTTTAACTAATGACCAGCAAAACCCAAAGTATTAACAATATTAAAAAGACAGCTTTATCCAAGATGGCTTATATAAATAAAAATATGTTAAGTTCTATTGGTAGTTGTAACTGTATACCATAGTACAGTAAGTGGAGTGATAAAATGTTGCAGAAATAGCAGTGAAATAGTACACTACCGTTCAAGATATAGAATAACAGGATAAAAATAAAATATTCATAATCATTTATTCTCCAAGTACATTTCATGTACAAGGAATTTATTCTGGTATACTTCTGTTTCTGGTATACTTCTGGTAGTTCAAAAACATTTTACATGTAACATGCACAAACAAAACTAATACACATCTTTACGACAGTTCTCATATAACTAGGAATTCTGGTGAAGCAAAAAGAGAGTCATAGGAAAGAAGCTGTTCAAATACCATGTGGTTCCAGTTTTAATAGACTGGTAGCATCTTCTTAAAGGAAGTTTATAAAACAGGCAATAACCTGGGTGGGTTATCAGCAATCTTTCCTGCTTGCTGCTGTACTCTGAAAACATCAATGGAGTGCAGATGACAGTAAATGCAGAATGAACAACACAGTGCAGTTTGCCTTTGGAGCAGGCAGACTTGTTGACAAACCAAATAATTAAAAAGGCAGTCAGAATGCTCTTAGTAAAACTGTATCAGAATTGGTTGAGAGACACAAAAGTTTTTCAGCTGGTGTAAAAAATACATTCTTTGCTGTTCTTTCTTTGAAGAAAGCTTGCAAACAGAAGAAGGCTTACAAACAAGAGGAAGCTGTTTAGCTCATCTACATGTAGCTCTCTTAGCAGCTAATTATTCCAAGGTTCTCATCCTGCCATTTCTTGAAAAAAGATTAAACAATTATGCTGGGTGGCTTGATCCAGACCTTCACAACCCTTTGTGTAAAAAGTGCCTCCTGTTGTCATTTGTTTTACTAACATATGCACATACAGTAGGTCTCCACCCAAAGCTACCCAAAGTCAAAGCAAATTGATTTAACTTTGCCAGTGCATTGGAGGATTTTGAGTACCTGGATCAGTCCCCCTTGTAATCTTCACAGTTTAAGACTGAAATGGTTTAGTTATTTTAGTCTCTCAGTGTAGGAGAAGAATGGATTTGTATTTACAATGCAACTGGATGAATTCAAGAGTTGCAATATGTTTTGTGTCACTATATTTGTGCACGGTATTCTAATTGTGATATAATTAGAACACAAACCTACATTGTGGCCTTGTCAGGTTTTTGACCCTTTCCTGAAATCTTTTTGAATTTCCTTTAAAGAGCCTATTTCCTATCTTCTATTTTGGTATTATCTGCAAACTGCAGCGTTTTACAGACTGTTATATAAAGTACATCATTGATAGAAATTGTGAAGATCCTTCTGGTATTCCACTAATTATACCATTTTGAGCATTTGCCCCTTCTGTTCTGTTCTTTCTGTTTTCTATCCATTAACCCATTGTTATTTTAAGCACGTTAATGTTTATGCTACTTACAATCATTTAAAAATCTTTTATGCTGAATTTTATAAAAATCTAGGGAATCAATCTAAAAATACCATATCTAATGTCTATTATTTGCTTCTTTGAACAAATCTAACAGTTTAGCCAAGTAAGACTTCATACTCAAGATCTACCTTTTCTAAAGTGATTAAATAAAGAAAAACAATTGGATAAAAACTGTGACCACTGTCTTAACTTATGACAATTGTAATGAATTAAGCTATTTTTGTTCAAGGTTATGTGGACTGGATTGCCCTGCCAAAACTTTCATCTTCTTGTGTGTTGTGCTATATTGGATTCCGAGAAGCAGAAAATAATGGATGAACATTATGGATTTAATGAAATTCTAAAGGTAATAAGTGTTTTCCTTTTCAATTCCGTTTTCAGAACATTACGGTATACATCATTGGGGGACTCTAGTTTGTGGTGTAAAGACCTCTTGAAGTGACTGTGCACTTCAGTGTTTGATTGGCGGAGAAAGTTGAGAGAATTGGATCTGATGCTGACAAATACCATCTCAGAGAAGGACAGAGTAAATCCTTGAATATGTAAGAATGATGTAATGCATTAGGAATCCATGCCCAGTTTCTTAAGGAAACAAAATGCAAATGTAAATGAGCCTGTGCTGTGATAGCCTCAGGTACACCAGGTCACCTGACAAAGCATGAGTTTCCAGGTGCTATTCTCTCATATACTTGTTCTCTGCCAGATTTTCCCCAGTATTTTATATCCCTTTCCCTTCTCATTTCCTTTTCTGTGCGTGGAAAGTGTCTGCTCGAGTAAGTTGAACTTCTCTACCAGAAACAGGGTGGTTGGCCCTTTCTCATTTGGCATGAGCAATGCACATATGTTTTTACATAAGATTAAAATGCACATGAGCACTCCATCATTTGTGTCAAATTGTTTTAACTGTATAGCTTCTTCTGCAGGATACCCTTCTTTGAATTCATCACAGGATCACTTAACTGAATGTGATGATACAATTCATCTGACTATTTAATGCTTTACAGTTGGCCGTAATGGATTACAATTTTATTTCTCCTTGCGGAGACCTTTTATATTTGTTGCTTTTTCTTGGTGTTTTTTATGTTTGCATATTCATATTCAAACATAAAAGAGATAAAATCACCTATTTGTAGAAAAATCAATTTTGCAGTTTTGATTCTCCGCAGATATCAATTTATCACCCTTGATAAATTGCATGGCACTGCTTCCATCAGTATTTGGCAAATACAGTTAGTGATATTGGTTATTTCTCAAATGTTGCTTCAAAACCTTTTGATGATGTATCTGTTTGCGCTTTGGGGTGTGATGATAATAGAAAACAATGTATACTGTATATGAATGTGTGCTAGGTTTATTTGTTGTGTATGTTATAACTTATTTGGTAAGTTTGTAAAGTTCTAAAATAACTGGTAAAATGTATAGCTTTTTCTGCCCTCCTTACTGTCCCCCAAGCCCGTCTACATTGTATGGGCGACAGGGCCTTCTCCTGCTATGCCCCCAAGCTCTGGAACTCTTTGCCCAAGGATATTAGAGAGTCACCTTCTCTAAACTCCTTCAAATCCAGACTCAAAACCTTCTTCTTCAGAAAAGCCTTTACTTAACTGGTTCCATTCTTCACCCCTCTGCTCTTCTTAATACCATCTTCCACGGTCTCCTCTATTTTTATTGTTGTATTGTTGTAATTATAATTGTGTCCTGTCTTGTGAAATTTTCTTATTTATTGTTGTAGTCTTCTTATTTATTGTTATTGTCATCCTGTAAAGCGCTTTGAGAAGCCACCTTTAAAGGCGCTATATAAAATAAAGTTTTTTATTATTATTATTATTATTATTATCAGCAATTTATAAAATATAAATAAACTGATTCTTCTATAAATTTACTGGTGGCATCAGGCAATCTATAAAATAACATATAAATTGACAATTTTGTAATCTTAGTTTACTATTTGCTATTCCTAAGGGTTGCCAGTGCAATGGGGCCAGACATCCACTTAGAAGCATTTTTCGAGTCAAATACATCTAGATTTGCTCTCACGTAGCTTGAATGGCAGATAATTTAAAAGCACAAACACTTATGTAAAATGTCCCAGTACTGTTTCAGGGGAACAGCTTGCTTGTGGACAAGGGGGGTGAGCCAGACGAATGTTGGACTGAGGTCAAGGGAAGGAAGGCCTGATTTCCATAATTTACATAAAGGAAATAGCCTTTTGAATCAGGAGTGCTTCATCCTCTTGAACTTTCACTGTTGAATTCATTTATTAATAATAATAATGAATTTTTATTGATCATTTTTATTTGTTGTGGACCAAACCTTGCAGAGGCATTAAGAACTGTTTGTAAGTGAAAAGTTCTGTATAGGTTTTATTAGGCTTTTCTGTGAATAAAAAACCCTTAGCCTGTTTCTTAGTTAAATGTCAAAAGATAAAAGAATGACAAATATTTTTAATGGTAAAAGCCAGATCAGCATAAAGTACTCAAATGGAGGTATATAGTATAATTTCGCATTAGTACAATCTAATATAACAATGCCACATTTGCACTGAAAGTTAACTTAGAAGAACAATTTTATATTCAGAAAGGTAGGTAGGTTAGATCCCCTTTTCAGGCCATTAAAGGCACATGAGGAATGGGGGGCAAGGGCCACCATTTTTCTCAACCATTCGACACTGGAGGTGGAGGTGATGTGGTCAGCATCACACTCCGGCCGGCCTATTACCCCCAGAAGGATTAACCCCCGGTACTCATTTGGAAAGCAGGCTGAGTGGATCTGGGAGCCGTCTGGGAGGAATTAGAGCAGTGGTTCTCAAACTTTTTGGACCAAGTACCACCCCTAATCCAACCAAAGCATCCAAGTACCACCTACAAGTCATCATCTCATAGGAACCCCAGAAATTCTCAATGACCAACATGAGCGCGCGTGCACACACACTCACACATACATATAATAAATATTATAATAATAAACTTTATTTGATATAGCGCCTTTAAAGGTGGCTTCTCAAAGTGTTTTACAGAAAAAAAAAAACATTAACAACAACTAATAAAAAAGCACCATTTCAGTGAGAGGGGTGAGCCTGTTTAGTTGAGCAAAGCAGATGTGAATTAATTTTTCAAGCCTTGATACAATTCACAACAGAGTCTAACAGATATTAAATCGTCAGGCATTTTCGTGACGGCAAAGGTCTCGCGGTGGATGTTGTAATGCGTACATTAATTTCTGGAGCAACCTCTCTAACTCGTGCAACTACACCGTTATGTCGGCTTGTCATTGCTCTCGCACCAATTGTACTCAGACGCATTTTATCCAGTCGAGGCCATTCTCTTCGAAAAATTCATTCAGAAGCTGAAATATGTGCTCTCCTGTAGTTCCTGTTGGTAGCAGTTTACAGAACAGAAAGTCTTCATGGGACATGCCCTCAAACTCGTATCTAACAGAAACCAGCAAATTGGCCAAATCGACAACAGTGATTGCAGTGAAAAACATCTGCTCATCTTAACGCACTCTATCAGTGTACTTTTGATACAATCCTTCATTTCATTAATTCTATGAATTACTGTGTCTTTCAGGGGGAGGGGGGCAGCAGGTCGAGCTGTTTAGCAGCTTTTTCTCTACACATAATACGTGTCAGGTCTTTTGCCAACGGTAAATAAGGTTCTTCAAAAATTGTGTAGCCTTCCTGCTTTAGCAATACGCAAGCTTGCATTTTCCGTTTTTATTTCCGTATTTATTTAAAGTTTTTATTTCATGCGCATGGGAGCGAAACACAGAGACGCTCGGTGTATTTTTCTCAAATTAGAACAGTTCTTAAATATTTTTCTGTTATCACGCTTTCGTGTGCTCACAAGATTACCTGCGTTCGTAGCACGTATTTCTATGCATTCCTGTGTTTACAACGTTGGCATTGTTCCAAAATCACGCACATTCTCCTTTCTCCCTATTTGCAGCCTATAATAATAATACGCAGCCTACGTACTACGATACAGTGCGCGCTAATACTTCAGTGGACACAAGAGATACTCTGTAATTCTATACCACTCTATAGCAATGCGTGCTACGGACGCAAGTGACCAATTGTATTTTAAAAAAGCTACTGTATCTCCATCAAATAGGGAGAAAGGAGAATGTGCATGATTTTGAAACAATGCCAACGTTGTAAACACTGGAATGCATAGAAATGCGTGCTACGAACGCTGGTAATCTTGTGAGCACAGGAAAGCATGAAAAATAACAGAAAAATATTTAAGAACTGTTCTAAGTTAATTTGAGAAAAATACACAGAGCGTCTCTGTGTTTCTCTCCCATGCGCATGAAATAAATACTTAAAATAAACACTGAAATAAAAACGGAAACGTGGAAAAATGCAAGCTTGCGGATTGCTAAAGCAGGTAAGCCCCACAGTATTATGTGTGGAGATAAAGCTGCTGAACAGCTCGACCTGCTGCCCCCCCTGAAAGACACAGTCATTCATCGAATTATTGAAATTAAGGATTATATCAAAAGTACGCTGACAGAGCACGTTAAGATGAAGGTTATTTGATGAGTCTGTAGTCGATTTGGCCAATTTGCTCGTTTACGTTAGATACGAGTTTGAGGGTACGTCCCGTGAAGACTTACTGTTCTGTGAGCCGCTACCAACAGGAACTACAGGAGAGTACGTATTTCAGCTTCTGAATGAATTTATCGAAGAGGATGGCATCGACATGATAAAATGTGTCGGAGTCTGTACAGACGGTGCTATAGCAATGACAAGCCGAAACAGCTGTGTAGTTGCACGAATTAGAGAGGTTGCTCCAGAAATTAATGGTTTCATTGCAACATCCACCGCGAGATCTTTGCCGTCAAGAAAATGCCTTAATGATTTAAAATCTGTTAGACTGTTGTGAATTGTATCAAGGCTCGAAAAATTAATTCACATCTGGTTTGCTCAACTAAACGGGCTCACCCCTCTCACTGAAATGGTGCTTTTTTTTATGTGTTGTTTTTTTTTCTGTAAAACACTTTGAGAAGCCACATTTTAATATATCAAACAAAGTTTATTATTATAATATTTATTATATGTATGTGTGAGTGTGTGTGCAAATGCGCTCATGTTGGTCATTGAGAATTTCTGGGGTTCCTATGAGAAGATGACTTGCAGGTGGTACTTGGATGCTTTGGTTGGATTAGGGGTGGTACTTGGTCCAAAAAGTTTGAGAACCACTGTTCTAGACTCTTTCCAAACCTGAGAACCTAAACATTTTACCATGTGTTGGGAGTCACCGCATGTTTTTTTGCTTTAACCTGAGTCTTAAATCAACTGAATGATGTGTTCTTTGTATGAGTAAGTCTAAAATTTCTGTTTTTGATGCTTTTCTTTAGCCTGCACTGGGGCAAATTCCATTCAGCTTTGTTGCCATTCCAATAAACTGTTGAATCTATCTTCTGTATAACCTTCGTTATGCTTAAAATAATCACCACTGCTGGTGTCTGGTACAGCTGGCACATAGACATTTCTTGCAAATTATCTTGATCAGTTTGAATGTCCATTTAGATAAGATGTATAATGTGAAGTTTATCTATTTGGGATCTGCCAGTAAGTCCCTCTGTTCCGACCTGATGGCAGGAATATCTCCAAAACTTTCATTTCTGTGGAGTCTCAAAGACAATAAGTGGCTGGATTGACTTCCATTAAAATAATTGTGCATGTATCTTATGTACAAGAAACTGAGAATGATGTCTAAGCAATTTAAATCTTTTCTAATAAGTCTTTTTTTATTGCAGTGGCATCAGGGGAAATGAGTTATTGAGCATGCTCTGGAAAAGCCAAATCATTTTCCAATTCAGTAATTTTCTAAAATGAGATTTAGGCAATTGTGAAGCAAATACTGTAGAAGTAACTTTCATAACGTCTCTAACTGTGTCTCCTAGAATCTCTGGGTCATTGACTGAGTCTGGTTTTATAGTTGTTAATTCTTTATTTAAGGTTGTTGTTATAATTAATAATAGTATTATATAATTGAGAAGCAAAAGGAACCCTTGTAGAAGGCTTCTGGCTCAGATTAATTTGATTGTATGTATTTAGTCTACAAAATACTTGTTCCAAAGAGGATTTCTGCATGCTCCATGTCACAAATATTTTATGTCTTAGGACACAAGTAGGTTTTTACTTTGAATATCAGCCTCCTTGTTGTCATTCTTATGGTCTATGTCTATGATTGTGGAAATTAAAGATTTATCTGGGGTTTATATTGTACTTGATGTAATTCACAAAACAAATTGATGAAATGGGACAGTATTCTGATGTTTGTCTTTTCCAATAATTTCAGTACTTGTGCTTTGATTGTTAATCTTTGGTTTCATGGGTGTTTGATGTAAAAGATTTTTTTAAATCATGGCAATCTGAATTTCATCTAGGTCTTTTTATGAATTCATAACTGCAGTGTCAGTTCTTATGATATATGCTCCACAGTTATAAACACTTCTGGGCAGCATGTCAACCATGCAGTTTTTCAGCTGTGGTTACAAATGGAAATTCTTTACTGAGAATGTGTGATGTCTGTAACAAGTAAGGTTCTTAATGCTATAGTTTATACATTTGGTTTTGTTGTGAAAATGACAAAAGTACTTTTTTTCAAACAGCACATAAATGAGCTTTCCATGAAACTGGATGTGGAAGAGGTTCTTCAGAAAGCAGAAGCTATTTGCCTACAGATTAAAAATTGTAAGGTATGTCATTGTCATACATAAATGTTTAATTATTTGTTACTTAAAAGAAGTGAACAGATTTTTTAATTTACTAATTTTGCCAAATATAAATGAGAGGGGTGTTTTACTTTCTTTTCATGTTTACATCTGTCTTTTAACATTGGAAAAGTTTTCTTTTTAAAATGAAAAAGATAATCCCATTTAATTTATGTTGTTAAAGTATACATTTTCAAATGGTAATTCCTGGTAATTATATGGCATAATTTTAATTTTTGTTTGGGATTTTAAAATGCAGCAGTGAATGAAGAGAGGGAAAAAAAAGATCTAATAATCTTATAACATGGTCTACTCAATTCATAGGCAGAAGGTGTCAAAATGATTACTGGATGCTGTTCAAAATCTGAAATGGATTAGATTTGGAAAATTGTGCAGTGGAAGGAGAATTAATCACACTGCAATCCAGGGATAGAAAAATACAAACAGGTTACAAAAAAGTAAAGGATGCCAGCATCAAAACTGGCATAAGCATAAAGTCTTTCATGAAAAGTTTCATCGTTAGTGCATGTTCCTGGCATTATAGTGCTTCAGCGGCAGTAACTTACAACAAACAGAGGTCAACCTAATTTTTCAAAAGCATCTGTTCTTTTGCTCACAGCATCTTATTACTTCTGTTCTAGCAGGCCTGGGTTTAAGTAACTTCTTGAACATGTCCAATGTATTTATAGATAGTATGCAAGCCCATCTTAAACAATGATCCAGCAGCCATATCACCTACAACTCACAACTCACCCTACAACTCACAACTGACAACCAACTGAAGCTAAAGAGGTGTGAGCCTGGCCAGTACCTGGATGGTAGACCTCCTGGGAAAAACTAAGGTTGCTGCTGGAAGAGGTGATAGTGTGGCCAGTAGGGGTTGCTCACTCTGCGATCTGTGTGGTTCCTAATGCCCCAGTAAAGTGATGGCTCACTATACTGTAGAAAGGCACTATTGGCTTATCCCCATCTATGAACTGGCTTCATTACAATGTTCTCCTCCCCACTGATAGCTGGTGTACTGGCTGCCAGGTGGGTGCTACATATTGGTGGTGGAGAGGAGTCCCCTGTATAGCGCTTTGAGTGGAGTGTCCAGAAAAGTTCTATACAAGTATAAGGCGGCATTATTATTAATGAAAGTAAATAAATAGTTTATCTCAATCTTCATCTAATACTTTATAAATAAGAGTCTTTTTTGTTTGGCTTTGAAGCTATTAACATCCACTAAAAAATATGCTAAAAAACATTTTAGCATACTGTAGTTATGTTTAACAGAGAAAAAAGAAAGTGTTCTTATGAAGCTTAAACTACACTTTTTTTATCATCCACATGATAAAACATAAAAGCTGGAAATCTCTAGGTTGTTATAGTGGTTACAATGAATTAATAAAAACAAGGAAATGGAAGAATCTTGTAAAACATTTGCATGAGTAGATATTTTTTCTGTATGTTGTCAGTTGGTTTCATACAGGGTGCACGTCTTTACAACTAACAACTTGCTCTTAAAAGAAAGCAAATCAAGTATAAGTATGTTAAAAGGAAGTTATTTTAAAAATGTTCAAAAGAGCATCTTAACATAATGGGTAAAATATGATATTTGACATATAATAATTTAAATTACTACATACACATTTATGTTAATGAAGCTTAAAAGCCAAATACGGTTATGCTCTGTTGTTGTTAGAATGCTGCGTTTCTTGGACCTTACAAGCTGTACAGCTTTTTCTAAGGCTAGGTGTGCCAGAGGGAAGATGCAGAGAAAACCTTGAGAACTGGTGTTAAGCACTTTGATGTAGCTTAGATTGTCCCTAGCCTGTCAGTGATCCTTTAACTATGTGAATTGCAGCTGGACGCGTAACATATATTACATAATCATTTATATTTGTTTTCTAGGATTTGCCAAGTGCCGTGTGTGAGATTCTGGGAGTGAAAAG
Organism: Lepisosteus platostomus; assembly: GCF_059453375.1. Classification (NCBI taxonomy): domain Eukaryota; kingdom Metazoa; phylum Chordata; class Actinopteri; order Semionotiformes; family Lepisosteidae; genus Lepisosteus; species Lepisosteus platostomus. Next base: position 27,515,903 of record NC_142619.1, on the reverse strand, counting down.
TGAAGCATTAAATCCTGCAGCAGAGAGCAGTGAGCAAAAGACACTTCCTGTGAAACAGACCTCCAAAATGATGCATGCTGTGGAACCAAACCAGAGCTCTGTTCCCCTTAACAGAGATGGACAGTCAAGAGAACCTGCACAAGTTGTCTTCAGTTTGCCACATGCATAGTAATAAACAAAGTAGTCTTTACACAATTGACTATTGTTTCCTCACCTATCATAAAGATGTTGGGTTTGACTGGTGGCAGTATTTGTTGGCAGATGAGGTAAATTAAGCGTTTCTTCTACTTTGGCATTATTGAGTATAAAAAGAGAAGCAAGAATCATAAGAGATTGCAGATCTAATTATTTTTGTAATTTCTTGTACCATACTTTCCTTTTCATTCTAAATCATCATTCCTCTTCATCGACAAATTACAATTCTAAACGTCGAGCACAGGGAGTTTATATTCAAGGAAGTTACGGCTTACTGTTTTGTTTTCTTTTTTTAGTCATTTATTTCAGAATTCAATTCTAAATTTTGGTGGATCTAACATAGTTGACTGTTGTAAATTTAAAATAAATAGGATGGAACAGTTGGGAAATTTGGATCATGTTGATCACGGAAGTGATGTACTAAACAGGGATAGGGTATAATGTTTAATTTTGGAGTGTAGTTGCTTTTAAGAATGATTGTATATATCTACAAGGATAAGGTTTGCTCTGGTTGTAGGAAATATTTCCTGTGGAGTCATTTTGTGACAAAATAACATGCAAGTATAAAATGCCTTAAACATGATTATCATGGGTATTTAAAAATAATAAAATGTAGTTCAACTAGCAGGATATGACTGGATCTTAAACTACCTGTTCATACAGTGCCTATAGAAAATCTACACCCCCTTTATGCATTGTTGGATAAATGTTCACCCCCTTTGTAAAAGCAATCCCACGTTGGCTCAGGTGTAACCATTCATCTTCAAAATCGCACACCAAGGCAATTGGCCTCCTCTTTTGTTAAATTAATTCACTCATTTTATGCTAAATTCAGCAATAGCTGTAGGTTCCCTCTGCTGTGTAGTGCATTTCAAGGCATACTCCACTATGAGCATCAAGGAAAGATCTTGGGGATAAAATTGTGGAAAGGCACAGGTTAGGAGATGGGTAGAAAAACAAAGGCTTTAAATTGCCCTTGGAAGCATGGATAAGACAGTTGTTAGGAAGTGACTGGCATACGCAACCACCAATACCCTGCCCAGATCAATATATACAGTACCTTTAAACTGGATGGCCGAGCAAGAAAGGGAGGCTAGTGGCAACTTTGAAAAATACAGACATTTACGGACAAGACTGGTCAAAGTGTGCACAACTATCCTAAGCTCTCCACAAATTTAGCTTTTATGGTAGGGGGGCAAGAAAGAAACCATTACACAAATATGCAACAGCCAAGCATTACGATAGTGATACTGCAAACATGTTTCAAAATGTTTTGTGGTCTGCCGAAAATGCAATGGACCATTTTTGGCCTTAATGCAAAGCATTACATTGTAGCAGCAACACCTTGTAATATAGTACAGATTTAGAGACGCAATCACACAAAGCATGATCAACCCATGCAGAGTTCCCTGCAAGAAAAAGCTTAGACCGGTTGGTAGTCTGAGTGAGTGCCGCCACTGAGACTCAGAGCTTAAACCTTTATCCAAGACGCGATGTTAATAGCGCTATGTAAAACAGAATTCTGCCCACGTTTCTCAGTGCATCGAGACCTTGTGACTAAACTAGTTGGCCATTTTGCCCGATGACTGGAGTTAATATGGTTGACACAACTGAATATACTGTATATTCAGAAGTAGCAGGTACTCCTGGGAGCACACCAAGTTTCTAACCCCCGGTGACTGACTAGGCTAGAGTATTTACTTATCTTTAAGTATCTAAATGTTGAGTAGTTAAAGGAGACCAAGTGGCGAACAAGAAATTATAACCAGTGTTTAATGTTTAATCCTTATATTATTTGTTTCTCTACTTTATCCTGATCTGTTCTATTTCGGTAACTCTCAAGTAATGATTACACATTTTTATATAGGCAGATGTTTGTATATTATGACTTTTGCTCTTAAATACACATGCTTATTTGTATCAATTAAATACTAGCATATTGTATTTTGAATCTGTGTGCAGGCTGCTTATTCTGTCGATTGATTCATAATAGCCAATAAAAATCTAATGCAATTAGATTCTTATAGTTTCTAAATTGTGCCAGTGAATTCACACAATGTTGGCACATACTCAAAACAGCAAATCACCAAATGGTACACCATTCCCACTTTGGGGAAATGACTGGAGCAAAGTACAGAAAAGTCCTTGAGGAAAACCTGCTGCTTTCTGCCAGAAAGCTGAGGTGGGACAGAAGTTCACCTTTCAGCATGACAATGAACTGAAGTACACAGCCAATGTTACACTGCATTGGCTAAAGAACAAAAAGGTAAATACCCTTGAGCGGCCCAGTCAGAGCACTGATCGAAATAAAATCGAACATTTCTGTCATGACTTGAAGACTGCTGTCCATCAACGCTCCCCAAAGAACTTGACAGCTTGAACAGTTTTGTAAGGGAGAATTTTCAAATATTGCCAAACCTCAGTGTACAAAGATGGTACAGATTTACTGCAGTAATTGCTGCCAAATGTGCTTCCATCAAGTATTAACTCAGGGGTGGAGACCTACAGTATCCATTTAACGACATGTTAGTTTGGTATTTTAAACATGATTGTTTTCCAAATAAGAATATATTTCACCTTAAAAGGGTGGAGTATGGTGTGTAGATAAGAGGAAGAAATCATTATTTACATGCATGACACTCTGAGGTAGTAATTCGACAAAGTGTGAAAAATTAGGGGGTGTACTTTCTGTAGGCACTGTACAGTATATGTACAGATCCATGAATTCGTGGTTGCTCTGTTGCAGGAACCAGCCTCTCATTATTCCACAGTGATGTAATGGAATTTTAAACATTGCAAAGAGTGGCTTGAAGATGACTCTCTCATGGGACCAGTCTAGAAACAATCTCTGCTGTTGAAAATAAGATGTCTGATTGCTGACAGCAGGTTTCTGAACTTGCAGCAATCTTGCATTTGTGTTGAAAGCACTAAAGCTATTGGCCTTGAAACACATACTGTAGCATGTCAAGTTTGGGCCAGATGGGTGATCTAAATTCTCACTTCATAAAATTGTCAGCAGTGACAGTTCAGTCAGTTACCTCTTTAGCACTGAACTTGTGGAGTTTGTTTCATCAGTTACTGGTGACATAGGCTTATCACTGGGACTCTGAGACCAATAATCAAACACCTGCCATTTCTAGCCCTGCGGGTGTTCCTCAGCACTTTCTCGGGACTTGGGAAGTATCTTCTGAAATTCAAAAAAGGTGTTGATACTCATTTGCATATTTAACAAAACTATAATTGCTGATCTGGCAGTGTAAAAGCATCTGAGAAAATGGTTGTACAAGTACCTGTACCTGTATAAAAAGGTACAGGTTCATAAGGCCACAGATGCACAGGACACTACTCACCAGTATGAGCTTGAACAATTGCATTATCCACCCCCCAAGCCCAGACTTCCTCTTGGACTAGTGACGATTATTTGTTAACTTTCCAAATTCTATAGAGTATGGGTATTCTGAAACATATTCTGTATTTGACTTTGCAATTGGGGAATAAATTCAAGTGGATATCTTGCATAAAACGTCCTCCCTTCCACTGTATATTAGCATCTGTTATTGAGACTTAAAAGTTACCAGTTTAAAATCTATAAGCAGACATGAGGATTCTAGAACTGGGGCTACTGAGAAGTGTTCAAACTTTTGTTTTAACAAATATGCCATATAATCAACTAGTCTAGATATACAATGCGTGAAATATAGCGTGTATATACATATTTGTATATTTTTAATGATTGTTCTGTTTGATATTTTTGTTTGCAAGTGTGCTCCAGAATTATCTGCAGATTTTTACCTGAATTTTATGCTTTGTATAATATTTTCAAAATATTCTTCAGCAAAACAGATTACATATTATAGCTCATTTTGGTCTTTCCAAGTTTCTTAGTATTTAAGCTCTTTTTAAAGGCTTGTATTGACCAAATTAAGAGCTAGCGTGTTTATTGAAAATATTGACTACTGTGATTGTCATGCAGTAGTCTAAGATGAAACCAAGTAACTGTTCCATTTCCCTCTTTACAAATGACATTTTAAAGCTGTATACCATCTTGATGCATTCTGTTTAAAATATAACAAAGTGCTCACTTTTGTGTACTTCTTTTTTTCCCGACACGTATTTGCATTTCTTCTTATACATACCTCACAGTATTCCTGACATTTACTTCTTTCCATATTTCAGTTGCTAATAAATGTCTTGAAGTGAGCTTTTCAGATCTATTGACCACACACGACTCTCCTTACATCTTGGAAACAGATTGTGTGAGGATGTTAAACCATTGAGGTATTAAAAAATCATATAAAAGGTCTGCTTGTTGACTAAAGTATCTTTCATCTGTTCATAAGGTACCGTCACATTCATAACAAAGTGTCTGAGGCATACGTACATCTCTAAGCTTTTTCATTTCCTGTCCCACAGGAAATTGCTTCAGACTTGTTTGATAGCTTTTTGTTCACATTGCTAAAAGTTATCTTTTATCTTTCTTCACTTTTATTAAAAAAAAAATTGCTGCCTTGGCTATAGTCAAAAATAAACTTTTCATATTGCGGTCTAAACCATTGTGGTCTAAACCTGTGCAAAAATTAAGAAAGTATATTTTTATACTTTTTTGTTCCTTTGTTTTGGACTTTATCATGTTCAAACCAGATATGCTGTTAATAATAACAGTTTTGATTTGTCCACATAATATCCAAAAAATTACTAATCATTAAATGTACTTGGGGTGGCACAGTTGTTAGCATTGCTACCTCACAGCACGAGTGCCCTGGATTCAGTTCCAGACCTGGGGTGTTTTATGTGTGTGGAGTTTGCATGTTCTCATCGTGTTCTCTTTGGTTTCCTCCCACTGTCTAAAGGCATACTGGTAGATGAACTGGGTCCTGGGAAAACTGGTCCCTGTGTGAGTGTGTGTCTGTGTGTGCCCTGCGATGGACTGGTGTCCCATCCAGGGTGTATCTTACCTTGCCACCATTGCTTACCGGGATATGCTCTGGGTCCCCCGTAGCCTTATACTTGATTAATTGGCTAGAAAATAAATGGCTAGATGGAAGGATATTTACTTATATTACTTATATTTACAGTATGCTTACATCAATAAATACTTAGTTCTAAGGCTTATGCTCACTTACTGTATGCAATGTGGATAGATCTAGCATACTACATTTATAACACATAAATGCATTACATAGCAGCAGAAAAACTAATGCCAATGAAGAGCTTGGTTATACAATAAAGAGTTGTAAAATGTAATATATATATGATTCATTAATTAGACCTTACTTGGAATATGTTGTTCAATTTTAGTATTACTCTTCTAGTGACAGTACAAATGAGAGCAACCTGACTAATTTCTTATCTGAAAGAAAAATTTAACTCAGACAGATAACTACAGTAAATACTGGAAAACAGAAGACTATTGAGGAGTTGTGTCAGCTATTCGTAACCCTGAAAGACATTGACCAAGTCACCTCAAGGAACCACTTCAAGATCTGTAGCAATACAAAGGATGGAGGACAAGGAAATTTGAAACATTCAGGACAGAAAACAGGAGACACTTCCTTATGTTTAGGATTGTAGGAGTCTGGAACCAGCTGTGTGTTGAGGAGAAATGTCATACTGTAAGAAATAGCTTTATGGAATTCCTGGGTTTTTAGACTGTAAACTTCCTTACCTTCTTATGTGTGATATTGAAGGACCTTTCTTACCCTACATTGACACTCTTCATGTGACATCGAATGAATGTAAGCATATTTCCCAGTTTATTACTGTTTCTAGATTCTCTACAGCACAGATAGTGAAATAGATAGTGAAATAGTGTCAGAGGAGACAACTGAAAATACTCCTCAGGCGTTTATGTCATTCTATTGTATAGAAAATTGTGTTCCTACTTTAAAGATCTGTTTTTATACATTTATTTTGTGGGGGTTGGGGAGATGGGTGGCAGCGGTTGACATTGTTGCCTCCCACTCTTGGAGCCCATAAAATTGGGTTCAGTTCCAGACCTGGGGTGTTATCTATGTGGATGTATGTTGTACAGTATGTTCCCCCTGTGTTTGTGTGCATTGTCTCCCACAGTCCAAAGAAATACTGGTAGGTTAATTGCCTTTTGGGAAAATTGGCCCTGGTGTGTGAGTTTGGGTCTGTGTGTGTCCTGCAGTGGACTGGTGTCTTGTCCAGGGTGTGTCCTGCCTTGTGCCTGTAGCTTCCCAGATTAGGCTCAGGCTCTCCTGTGATCCTGAATTGGACAAAGTATTTAGAAAATGGATAGATTAGATGGGGAGATATTGAGATATTACAATCCCGTAAATTAAGGAATGGATATTTTGCAATAGAATTCCAAGCATGGGAAATCTGTTTTAGAAGTGAGAGTGCAGCTGGGCATACTACCATCACTTACCAAACATGTCTTTATGTCCATGCATGATTGTTTTGTTGTGTGGTTTTTGTGCAGCTAATTATCTGCTTCTCTTTACTGGCACTGCCATGCAGTAGATAGTAGAGATTAGCACAGAGGCTATTCAAAGAAAAAAAACATTAAAGGTGTCCCTATTTACACATCAGGAACTGATATTTCAAAAAAGACGCGTCCGGATTAGATCTGTCAGCCTGCCTGTTGAATGAGGAGAGAGAAGAGTCTTCTTATCTGCATCAGGTTTGACAGTATATAAAGTAGGGAGATTTCTTAGAAGAGGCAAAGCAACAAAACCCCACCTCAGCAACGTTTTCTCCAGCAGTTCTACTCGGATTGCGGATTTCACTCATTTGCCTTCGCAATGCAACCAGCCATGATGATGTTCTCTAGCAAATACTGGGCTAGGAGAGGTCTCTCTTTGGATTCTGCTATGTTTGATGACCACCACTTAGGAAACCAAACTGTAAGTATTTCATGTTGTTTTCTAGAGGCAAAGCACTAGAAATATTTTTTATACTTGGATAACTGAGTAAGGTTTCTACAAGTAACATGCTGTGTGGTGATTCTATAACATAAGGCAACTTCAGGTGGATGACTGGAAGGTTCTATTCTGACATTTGCTTCCATCACATATGTGAGGCATTAATTCCTTCCAGCCTACTAGGCTGTACTTGCCCTGAGCTGTTGTACACATCTGCTAGGATCATGTAGTGGACATTTGTTCAAAGTTTCACTTTATCTTTACCTCTGTACATTTGAGGCAACAAATAAGCCGGATAAAGAAAATATGAATTCCTGGCATTAGGGCTCAGTTTGCAACCTCTCTGTACTTGCTGAAGTGAGACATAATATGCCATTTTGCTGTGTGGCAGCCTTTTGTGAGGCAGTGTTGATGCTTTGAAGAGCCAACAGGCGCCTCTGCAGGATTCTGCTGCTTTTCCTAAATTGAATGAATCCAGAATGCCTTCGCTGATGGAAAAGAAGGCGAGAATATAGAAATTTTAGGTTACTGCACAATGAATCAATCAAATTTTTCTTCTTCTTCTATGTATTGCAATAATGATATATAGTGTAATAATTAGTAGAGAGACATAATAGAACATTCATTCAAGGCAGGTTTGTCAATATTTTGAGGTGTTTTCTGAGCTATGTGTATTTGGGAATAGGGGTGATAAGACCATGTATTTTTCTAGGTTGCCTGGTAAGAAGGCATTACTGTGTAAAAAATCATCGATTTAGGGAATAGTTCATTTAATAGCTTCACTGAGGATAGTAGTATATTTTACATAAAGGCTCATTGTGTCACCACAAAAAAATGTCTTATGCATTAATCTTCATGCACAGAATGCAGAATCATGATTTTATGTTATTTTTCTTTGTGCTTATTAGGATACGTATATATTGAAGAATTAGCAAGTGTATAAATCTTGCATTCTAAACCATGACTTGGTTTAGTAATGAAGTTTTTTGCTTCACATGTTGCCAAGCATTTAAAAATACTGAGCGTTTTGTTTTAATATTTAATGAAAATGATCCCAAGAATCACCTTTACCATACTTTGGATAAAAAATGAGATTAAAAAGTTAAGACTCCTTATATTTCTCCATACAGTAATGAGGAAATGACTGTTAACTGGGTCATCAGAATGCAAACATTTTGCTTGTTTTCACTGAAAGACAAGGTAACAAATGTAACTAATTCTTACCAGTAATGTTACTGCTATCATCATAAACTCACAATAAGATGTCTTGAATATATTATACAAAATCATTATTGTTTTCACACAGAACAGGACTGTTTTCAGTAAAATTGAAGAAAAAAACCAGGCGGATGAAGGAGGCAAGACAGCTGTTGTGTTTTCCTTAAAAAATGAAGTTGGCTGCTTGGTAAAAGCCCTCAGGCTCTTCCAGGTATGTTCTGCTTTGTGAAGTTCAGTGCACCTTTCTCTTATTTAATGGAATATCAATGGCTGTGTAATGTCATGAACACAACTAATGTTTAACATGTTTAACAACTTAACGTTAACGTTTGTGTATTACGCTTACAGTATGTGTTTTATAAATGTCTAAAATCTTGATTTATTTCTTGTTAGTTGATAAATTGCAGGTACAGTATTTCTTTCAACCCATGTGATGGTGAATGCTCATGGTGACTACAGAATGTGTACTTTTGCTCAGAAAGACAGTAATGATTCAAACTTAAATAGTGGAAATACCTTCCACATACATCAGTTGTAATTCTTTTGATATTGGGCAACCCATTGTGTCACTTAAATTAAATATTCACTAGTTTGTTAAATGGCTAAACTTGTAATTTGATCTTACTGCTAATGTCTTTTTGCTTTTAACCAAACTAGTCCAAAGCAATTTAGATTTGTACCCCCTGATTCAGATGGGTATTTTGTTCTTCAGGTGAAGTATCTTACTCAAAGGTACTGTAGTAGTATCTTAAGTGAGATTTGAACCCCTGATCCTCCTGTTATGCTGTAAGTCTGAACTCTCATCAGTACTCCCCACTACTGCCTGATTTTCAAAGTTCTTCAAAATCCATTTTCAGATTTTTGTTCCTGTACGCTGCTTTGGCATTCTACATTTATCATCTTGCTGTTGCTTCATAAAGCGCACAGGATGATGTTATTCACATAAGGTACAGCAGGCTGAAAGAGAAAACAAGCTTTCTTATCATAAATAGTATAAATTATGGACCTATAAGAGTTGTTTTTGTGACAGATTTAACTTTACTGACATGCTGTTTGATTAACATTTGCCACAAGTGTAGTCCAGCAGTTAATTATTTGTAAAGCGAGCCTCATAAGATGTTTTTTTGTAATTACTTTATGCGCGCTTGACTAATTAATCTTTGTAGGGGCAGAATCAATTTACTACCAATTGCAAATCCAGCATTACAAAACGGAATACAGTAAGACACTCTTATATAAAAAACATTAAAAATATTGATAATTATTATTATTGAATGTACAGTATTATGTGAGCTTTCATTTAAATGTTATTAATTCATTTCAATATATTTTAATAATTCGTTCCATTTTGAGAAATAAAATAAGCAGTGTCTACCTTAAGAACAAAAAAGATTAATTACTAGAACAAATTAGTTTTTTATTTGCCACAGACATATACCATTGGTACATGAATGCTGTGTGAGGGTATTAATATAGTTATTTGTTAATGAGAACACAGAGCAGATGTTTCTCTGTTGCAATGTATGACTTTTTGTGTGTGGAGGGAGGTTCACTTCAGGTTCCCCTGCTAGAAGGCTAAAGGCGAAATTCTTCTTACATACATACTGTACAATGCCAGCATTTAAAAACGCTGTTAAAGAAAAGTAAGCCTTTTCCTGAAGTGGTACCTGATGTATTATATGTGATTATATTATTTTTTTTTAATTCAGAACCTAAACAGTAGAAGACCCATCCATTTAGAAGCAGGCCAAGGACTGTTTGAAGGGAGTCAAAAAGGTGTACAAGTTTTTGGTCAAATTAAGAGCAAAGACTGTGTAGTGACCAGGAGAGCATGAAACGGATAGGACATGCATTGTTCCTATTCGTACAGTAGTGTACAATAAACGCCTCAGCCTGAAGCTATGTTTTGCCATTTCATTTCAAGAGCTACAGTGCAGTGTGTATATTTTAAACTTGAAAATGAAATACTGCAACATAATAAATTTGCACTGCGTTTGTGCATTGACTGCAAAGGAACAAGTAAAGGTAAATTCCACACTGAAAGAAGAAACACAACGTATTAGCTGCTGAGCATTCTTTAGAGACAAATGTAGCAGAGACAGGTAGCATATATAAATATGTACAGTATATGTTAATTTTATTTTTTTCTCCTGTTTTTGTAACGTTTCGAAGCACTAAGTGTGCAATCTGCATTCCATAGAAAAAAAAAACAGTATTCGGACTTTTGTTCAGGGAAAAAATTGTAGCCATTTTTCATTGCTGTTTTATTTGAGTCATAATATGAGTTATGAATTTTTTACTCTGAACTGCCATTTCATTTTCATCACACCTGAAGGCACCTACACTGCCACACTAACAGCAGCCAATAATCCTGATGTATTACTGTTGGAGAGTCAGGATACTTCATTCTCAAGGCATAAACATTCTCAAGGCATAAACATTCTCAAGGCATTGATGTACATACTGTATGTACTCGGTGATCGTCTTGATTGGGAAATGATAACTTGCTCCAACCTACCAACCTCAGCAGCACTGCCTATAATGAGCCAACAAGAAGCATCCATACACAATCTGATAGCCAAAGTTCAAGTCCTCACTTTCCAGGCTATAAGACCCATCTTCTATTCTGATGAGAAGACTGAGACTGAGGAGTAAAATGTATTTTCTGACTGAATATGAAAAAACAGCCACAGCAAAAATAACAGCTATGTATCTACATCTTATTTACTAATATTTACTTTTGCTTTATGCTACAGCAACTGCTGCACAGCCAGTATATCTTTTGAATATGGTTCTAGAATAACACATAATTTACATCAAATCACCCTTTAGCAGTTTTCTTCCAAACTTAGAATTGAAGGAAATGATACTGAACTCTATCCATTGAATAAATAAATATTGACATAATATATATATAGGAGTATAGGATTTTATAGAAAAGATCGAACAATTGTGTAATATATCACAAATCTTTTTGGTGTTTAACATATTCAAGGATCAGTTATCCCAATTCAAATTAATAATTACAATGGTGGCTATGTTTGAATTTGAGTATTTACACACGCATTCTTTTCAGCAATCGTGCTATAGACATTTTGCCTTAAATATACTTTTAAAATGCACATTATATGCTGTTTAAGATAAATAAATCCTTATATTTTAATGCACTTTCAGTTAGCTCTGGCATTAGTTGCCTGTCCTGCTTGTTTATTAAGATCAGTCTTTTTTAGGTCACTCTCAGGGGAAAATAAAATTAATAAATAGGTCAGTGATAGTCCCTTGCATTCATTCAAGAGGGGTACTTGAAAATCTATTACTGTCAAGGGCAGGAAAACTTATCAAAGACTTACCAAAAGTGGTCCATTACTGTGGTGAAAAAAGAAGTGTATTAATACTACATATAACAAATGCATGTAGTATTAATACTGCTTATTAAGTATTAATACAATGTCAGACACCAAAAAATGAAAATCCTTGCGCGGTGTTCCACAAAAAGAAACATGTTCTCTGTAGTATCATGTATTTCCATTCTTGGATTCTTGAAAGGAAAGCCATCAGAACCAGTCCTGACAGAGTAGGGTAAATGAGGGTGGGAACCCAGTTCCCCTTAACATGAACTGGACAATTTAACATAGCCAATTAACCTTGGGACAGACACCCACCCCCATTTAATAAGGTGGCCCTGAGGATCTGAGAACATGAGAGTTCACGACAAACAACACTTTGAGAAGCACAAGTGTTTATTGTACAGTATTAACCAATCCTACACAGAAAAAAGCCAGTCGTCCTCTTCTTCACTGCTAAGATTGCTCTCTAACCACCACCACACCTGTGCAAGCCCTTTGTATACACTAAGTCACCACTGACTACTCCCATGGGAAAATGTGCATTCAAGCACTTAACCGGTAATACAATTCACTAATTGTCATCCAGTAAAACAAAAGCTTTCTCTTGTAAAAGATGACCTTTGACAGCCTCTAGTGGCAGGTAGTGGCTGCTACTACAGTCCCAACATAGAGCAGTCCCTTATACTGTACGTGAGGAACCCAGATCACTTTCTGAAAACCCAGCCGAACATGAATGAGGACATGCGAACTCAACAAAGACAGGAGACTGCAGTCAGAACCGAATCCAAAAGCCTGGAGTTGTAACTATATTTCTCATTCTCAGAATACAGATATGGCAGATGCAGATATTTTAATAAAATATTCACCAGCAAATGCGTTCAATAGAAGAACTTTTTTTACATTTATTTTTTTGGGGAGGGTGGGGTGGGGTGGGGTGGGGGGGCAGCACACTGGTGTGTCTCAGACACCCTGTGTCCTAGGTTCTACTCCCTGATGGATGATCTTCTATTTGGATTTGTGTATGCTTTCCTGTGTTCACAAGGGTTTTTCTGAGTTGTTTTTTTCTCTGTGAACCATATGACTAGCTTTGTGTTCAGGGTGAGTGCAGTTCTGTGGCCTTTGCTTCCTGGTTGAGATATTTTTTCTTGCAGTTTGTTATCCATCCATGTATGTGTTTTCTAACCGCTTCATCCAATTCATTGTCGCAGGAGAGCCAGAGCTGTTCCTGGCAGGCAACTGGCACAAGGCAGGATACAGCCTGCACAGGATGCCAGTCCATCGCAAAGCACACACAGACACAAACACACACACACACCAGTGCTAATTTTCCCAGAAGCCAATTAAGTCTTTGGATTGAAGGAGGAAACTGGAGCACCCGGTGAAAACCTGCATGAGCTTTGGGAGAACATACAAACTCCACACAGATAGCATCCCAGATCAAGAATTGAACCCAGGGACCCACCACTGCTCCACCAAGTCATGTTAGGCTTATGTCTTTTTTAATGGCATTTTTTGTAGGTTTTATTCATTTTTTATAAAGCTGTATGTGTTTTAAAACACTTTTTATATACTGTATATGTCTGTGGTGGTTGAGGGTGCAAGGAGAGATTTATTTTGTCCATTGTGCTTGCACATTTTCTAGTCACAGAACTTCACCACGTCTCTGTTCTGATTCCCAGGAAAAACACGTGAATCTGGTTCATATTGAATCACGCAAATCCAAGCGGAGAAACTCGGAAGTGGAGATCTATGCTGACTGTAACTGCACAAAAAAAGAATTTAATGAGCTGGTTCAACTTCTGAAGCTTCACGTTAACATTATCTCTCTTAACCCACCTGACAATGTTTGGACTGAAGAGGAAGGTGAGCTGCTAATGGTTGTTTTCTCATAAATCAGACTGCAAAGGTTTTTTTTTTAACTGCCTGAATACAGACCTAAAAGAGTAACTGGGTTTAAACATATTTATTGTGGTTCTTTTTTTACCTGTGATTTTTGGATTTATATTTTTTCATAAAAATACTTTCAAAGTTCCCCTGATTCCTGAAATTATGCTTTGTAAATTACGAATTCCCCTGATGGTAGGGTATATGCTGCTTCTTGCTTGTGTCATCTGCCTATGTGATTCAGATGGCATGTTTCTGTGTAAAGCGGTGTTTTCAAAACCTTTTGTTAGATATGTTTGATCTATGATTTCTGCTGTAAGCAGAAACGCAGGCCCAAGGGCTAGAGTTACATGCTTTTAACACACATGCCCACTGCAGTTAAAAAAAGCTTCACTTCGCAATTTGATTTCATTTCGAGTATGAAATCTCATCAAATGGCCGTGCCAGTTGGCTTAATGAAAGGTTGAGCATGGATGTAGTTCCAGGTCCTTGATTTTTGCCTCAGTTATCCCAGGCTGGAAAGCAGAGAGAAGCCATGGGTAGCTTTGCATATGCAAATCTCCTGCTTGGGCCAAAGAAGTATTAAAACGTGATTTCATTTTCACTTCGGGGTTTAAATAAATAATCCCTGCATATTGAATCAGAAATTCAAAAGATCAAAATTGATATGGTATAGCAGTTACTGCAATTCAGTACTGAGTGAAAATATACAGTGGTACAAAGGTTCTACTAATACAAGAGTTCTATAGTCAAGACTCTGCCATGTAATACAGTCTTTATACTGTATAAAATTTCAACATGAACATTTTAGCTTTTGTACATAGTGACTTAGATGACTTGTTTCATTACCAAAATGAAAGTATGACATCAAATAGCAAGACAAATTAATTGCAATGTATGTGTAACAAATACAATATTACACAGGAAAGTGTATTAGAGGAATTATTTTTACAAATAGATGTTCACCAAATATCTTCATTTCACTTAGCATTATTGATGAAATTATAGTTATCATTAATTTAGTAAATGGAAGATGACCTGATTTTTGTCGTTTAAATAAAAGAACACTGATTTTTCTACATGTTCCATTTAACCATGATAAAAATAATGATTTAAAATGATTTTATTTTTTATATATTTAATCCAATTAATGAAGAATAAATTAGCAAATATACTTTTGCACGATTAACAACATAAATAATAAGGTGATATCGTAGTGTGCTCTTAGAATTGTGAGAAAATGAGTGTATAGGTCATTTTAATGTGTTTTCTCAAAAAATGTGTGAGAGCTTTCACCTATTATTTCTGTGCATATCAAATCTCTATCCATTCATTGTTAATGTTTAAAATGTAATTCCCTTTACTAAAATATCCTAAAGTGTGATGTGTTTTTCTAGGTTTCCAAATAAACACAGCTACTGTATATTATTTCTTATATTCCTAATAGGAAAAATGTTCTCATAACTAATTCTGTCTTAAGTGTGTCTTTATGCTTTAATTCTTTAAAGATCAATAAAAATAAAATCTCTATACTAGTACTTATACTTTTGCAATAGATCGAAAAGAGAACATTTATCAAGCTAAATCATTTTGTATGTACTGTTTGCACTATGCCAGACTAGAAAAAAGTATCATTAAAGACAACTTTGACTTATGTTTAACTTCATTTATAGTAGTGATCATTGTGAAATAACATATTGAACTGCACTGTAAAATACTGTATTTATCACTTCTATTATATACAGTAGCAAGGCCTATAGAGTTAACATACAAAAGAATGAAATCCAGACACAATTGCCACAAGTAGTTAATTTTGAAAAAAAGTCAGTATATGATCAGTTATTTTGGCTAATTTGGCATACTGCATTGTGTAAAGATTGCATTACTGTGAGATAAATTCCTTTGGAATAATGTGAGGCCAAGTCAAAGGCTATGTGGCCCATAAAATGTGTTTTAAAATCCAACGAGGTGCAGTCACAGAGAACGATTAAGACAGTGAGACACACAGCTCCATCATCTGCTACACACAACTCAGCTTTTCAGTCTGAAATTCCCATCAAACTCTTGAATTTCCCTGCTATATATTTAAATGAAAGTCTCACATTTAAAAAGGTTGACAGTACATATTCCCTTCTTTCTGCTGGCATTTGGCAGAATTATATTAAATGCCATAAGAGAAGAAAATGCTAGAGGATGTGGATCTTATGATAGATGCCACTAAATGCAGCTGGTGGTTATTGCTCAGCTAGTGCTTCATCTGAGGTGATGCAAAATCCGAGTACAAACAGCCAAGTATGATACAATGAGAATTTGCATGTTAATTTATTATTATTAAAATTCAGTTGGGGTAACAGTGTCACTATACTGCTTTCCATGTGTTGATTGCAGCACAGGAGGAAAGCTTATTACAGAAAGCAAAAAAAAAGAAGACTTTTACTTCGCATTTACTTTATGTATTATTTATTAACAAGTCAGTACAAGTACAGCAGATTTGCCAGCTCTTAAAAAGCACAGCTTGGTTATTATAGATGATGGCATGCGTGATCATTATATTGTTAATTATTTGGAAATCACTCCTTGTCTGAAGGAGTTTTGGTTTTTAATATTTTTAATTATTATTGCAATGCCAACATGTCATTATTTATATTGCTATTATTATATATAACAATTTTATATTGTTATTACTCCCTACTTTTACATACTGTACTATTGATTGTAATGTTTATTATATTTCTCTAACAGTCATACCTGTATCTCAAGCCCTAAGGTCTTTTCTCTAGGCAGCAAGCTACTTTCTACACTGTTAATTGTGGCTTGTTTGTCTGGAGCAAGTTTGTCTCCCTTTCATTTCATAGTGCCCACCAGCCAATGTGGTATCACTTTTCTCAGGACACAGAGGCCATCCAGTTTTGCTGATCTTTGTTCTCTGTTCACTATAGTCTATCTGTTGTTAATGCTCACTCAACTATAATTCTTCTTCCTACCTGTTGTTTCCTTGGCAGATTCGCTTACGATCTCTCAAGTTACTTTGGGATCACTTATGAACAATAGTTTTCAAGTCTTTACACAGAATTTTCAATAGGATTGAAGTCAGACCTTTACATGTTCCACTCAAGTGCTTTCACTCTCTTATTCTTAAGACACTTCAGTGTAACTGTAGTTCTGGTCTTGTGCTTTGGATCATGCTAAAAGGTGTATTATTTTCCTAGTTACAGTATAGGTTTGATGCAGGTTTTCTCTTAAGATTTCCCAGTACTTTGCTCCATTTATGTTCCCGTCAGTCTTGACAAGTTTCCCAGTTCCTGATGATGAGAGGCAGGACAATAATATAATGCTGCCACCACTTGGCTTGACACTGGGGATGACTCAGTGATGCACTATGTTGAGCATCCCCCAGTTGTAACACTTTGCATTTAGAGTAAACCAAAAAGGTTTTGACATGGTTGAAGTATCACATAGGTGTTTTGGTGCAAAATCCATGTGGATTGTGAGATTGTTTTTAGTTCCATACAAGCCTGTTTTGGAGACCTTTGTAGAGAGAGCAGGATAGTGTTGACTTTATCTGCCACTTAATGCTGTAACTCTTTTAATGTCTCTATTGGCCTCACAGTGGCATCTTTCAGCAGTTTCTTCCTTGTGTGCCTGTTCAGTTTGGAGGCAAAACTGAACAGGCACAAACAAACAAAAAAAAATGGTTGACTTCTCCATTTGTAAAGAGATACAGTATTAAAGGTCTTCTTACTCTGAATTGTTGAATTCAATACCTGTCTGAGTGAACTTACAGAGATACTGTAGGTATACACAGTTTATTTTGTAATGATGTGAACCACCATTACAGCTATAGATAGAGGCCACTCAACTCACTGAGTAGAATTGGAACACTTTGGCAATCATAACCTTTCCATTTTTTTCATTCAATTATCCATTTACTTCTTTATTTTTGCTTTTGCTTTGAGTGTGGAGTAGGTTGTGTATTTAACTAATATTAATTGCTACTTCATAGTATAATGAGCTTTTTAATAACAAAATGTGAAATTGTGCAATGGTCTGAATACTTTTACAAGGCACTATGTCCCTTCAGGAGAGGGGACTGACTTAGAGTGTCATGTTCGAGACTGGCCTGTGGTGACATTTTTACAAATGATCAGTCCTTTGCACTAATGGTTCTTTCGTGTAACTAGTATTACAGGAAAAATCGAATGTTCTGTAACAACTGAAGTTATTTCCTTTATACTAATAAGAATGGTATATTATAACTTTCAGCTATAACTTTCACCTAAAGTCTGATTTCGGCTGGGAATCCTTTGATCATATTTCATTATTAATCCATGGCATTATTTTTCACAATTTTATTTTATGAGAGGAACTAGGTTTGGATATTTAGACAATTGACAACCTCAAAACAGTCCAAAAACTCTTAATAAGAATTCTCTCTGATTGTAAAGATTTAATTGGAAATGGTAGGGAATGTGGACATTGACTTCTATATAGAGGTATTTTAGTTAGTAGGAGTGAGTTTGGAAAGTTCAGTCTGGGATTTCAGCTCCAAGTATGGTTGTGAGAAGTCTGAATTAATTTTGAGAGTGAACAAAGCACTTGAGAGTCTTTTTGCTCATCCTTGTGTCAGAGTGTGTTTCTTGTTCAGAGCTGCCCAAATACCCATCCTGAAAAGGAAACCAAATGGTTCTTGTTAAAACAGTTTGGCATTTCTTTGAGTTTTGTTTTTGGTTCTTGTACCAAAGAAAGTGATCAGATATATTAGAGGTGAGAGATATGAACCATATTATATTTTGACCGGTATAGCTTCTATTTTCAGGTTCAAACATCTGTTCTGGTCATGTTCTTTTTTCATAATGTGAAATGAACAATAATACAGCAAGTAATACAGCATTGCTTTGATAAAACGTTCCTTCTTTTAATATGTTTAGTTTATGATAAGTATGTTCCTTTCTACCATCACATACCACCACTTATATCTCTTTCTTGTACTGTAATTGTTTCTTGTTAAATATGTGCCTGTAGTCCAATGAATACTTGACTGGTTTCTTATAGAAAGTGTTCTTTTCTGGTATCACTCTTTTTGCTACCAGTTCACATAGATTTTCATAAAATAAAAGCATTGTATTAACAAAAAAGAAAAAGCAAAGAGGTACTATTATTTAAGTTATTATGGATTTAAAAATCTGAATTATTTGAACCTTTTTTCTACACAAACACCAATGTCATAACATGACCTAACTGAAAATAAGAACCTTCACGAACGTTCGGCAACAAATCAGGATAAACCAGCTTTAGGGCCTTTTTGCCTTCAGATTCTATCACAAAGTATTTTTGTGTGTTAAAAGGAAGCGTTGCAAGCAAATAAGAAACTTAGGAAAAAGGGACCACACAACACAACCTTAGCCATGGGCATTGTTTTATGGTACTACTCTGCATCTTAATTAACAGAGCTTGATGGCGTGCCATGGTTTCCAAGGAAGATTTCAGAGCTCGATCAATGTTCTCACCGGGTGCTGATGTATGGATCAGAACTGGACGCTGATCATCCTGTAAGTATATTAGCCTTCATGAAAGTACAGCATGAAATGTGAACTATATTAATAGAACATGGACACAAACCATAAGTGCATCAGAAAATGCATAAGGGAGAAGTGCAGGATTTTCTCCAATGCTTTTTAACAACATCATTTCTTTTCACCCAATTTAACATTATTTGTACACTTATCCTTGCATTTACTGTACTTATGTGTTTTTCTTTATTACACAGAATACAGCCCTTTTAAGAAGCTGTGTGTGTCACTGTGATTCTGTATTGGTTGATGTACAATTTTAAGTCCTTACTCTCCCTTTTATACTCCAGCTGTCACTCAGAAGGTAAGACCGGAACCATTTTAAGACTCTCACTCCAAAAAATGCCCAGAAATTCAAAGTGAATGATCAAAAGCTGCTGGCAAAATCTGTCACATCACAGAACAGGAATTTCCCTTTTGCTATTCATTGGTAAATGATTTGGAAAATGAAGAACTTGGTGCTATGAAATATTAACTTTACTTGGAACCTACTAGAAATGGGGTGAAAGGCTGCATTTACAGTACCTTCATCTGAGGCCATGGCAAAATATTTCAAGATCTAATTTTATGTTTTCCTTGTGTTATTCTTTAGATTTAACCTAATATGCATAGTTTCTGAACAAATCATTTTAACGAATAGAACTTGTTTTAAATTAAGTTAGTGAAAATAGTTTATCCAAAATGATGAGTTCTTGTTGATGATAACATAATTTATGTAATGAATGTGAAAATTAATTCTAATAAAATCAGATAATTTATATAACCATCCTGGCTATTTTGAGATACTTTTTTATTTAGATCTTACTGTATAATCAGTGAGATAGCAGGTATTTATTAAAAGGATTGCTTATGTCAGTATACTGTAGGTAAACATAAAAACATGTTAACATTTAGATTCAGAGACCTCTGTGAAAATGTTAATTGTCTAGTGCACAATATCTTAACATTAGTGCAAATTAGATAATTAATATTAAATATTGATTATTTTAATACTTACTTAATTTCCCTTGGTTCCATGTTAAGAAAATTCTCCATTTTATTTGAAATTGTGAAATCAGTTATAATGGTTACTACGGAAACCATCTCTAGACATTGCACCCAAACACTGAAACTGCAAAATCCATTATTCCTTGGCTCTTACATTATATCCTAATTTTCTTGTTTCTTCTTTCATTAGGGGACCAATTCAGATGTAATATCATTATATGCAATATCACTAGCACTGTTCTTATTTAGAAATTATAATGACCTTAAAATTCTTTTAAACATCACAGTTAGTAACTTACTCAATTTATACTTTACTTCATCAGCCAGCCCCTGAATTTCCAGAAACTGAGAACATCTATTTAAAAGCATAAGAAAGGTGATACGAGAGGCAGCCTTCCTGCTCACCCAAAGCGATTTCGTTGTTTTAACCTGTCAGTATGTGGCAAATTAATCAATCAATTAGTACTTGATTAAGACCTTGAAAACACTGCTGTTAAAGAAAGTGGATTTGACTTCTGAACTGCTTAGTTATTCAATATGTTAGTAAGGTCTGAGGTGAAATGAAAACTAAAAACACGGTATTCAAATGAAGTTGCTGTCTCCTACTTTCTCCATGTTCTTTTGCTGGGTATGTGCCCAGTCTGTGATTTTATTCAAGTCAAACCTTTTATCATTTACAGTACCACTTCCTCGATTCTTGTATTATCGGTACACTTGTTTGCTGGTTATTCCAGAGTTTACATTATTATAGACCAGGAAGAGCAATGGGTCTAAAACAGAGCTCTGTAGTACGTCACTGACTGTGCTGACCCAATTAGTGGTTTTGGCCCTTAAGATGATTTACTATTTCTTATTTGTTGAACAGAATTCAAACCATGTTTATACATTGCCTTGGATATCTACAGCTTTTAATTTGGGAATTAACATTTTGTGAGGAATCTCATCCTTCTTCATTAAATCTGAAAACTGAAATTTAGTTTGAAAGTTTGTAACTTTGTAACATATGTTTATATTTTTGTGTTATCGAGTATCCCTGTTACATGTTTCCTGACTGAGAGGAGATATTTTATGTTAAAAGCTGTAATTGTAGAATGTTAGGGTGCCCAAAGGGGTTGGGCAGCCAGTTGACTTAGATCCCTAGAGGTTTTTTTCTCCTTACTAAGTAGTTTTTGGTTCCTTTCCTCCGTTGTCTTCTGGTCTTTTCTGTTCTGTATTCAGAACATGTATGATCACTTGCTTTGTTAAATGCCTTGGGGCAACCTTGTTGTGAAAGGCGCTTTATAAAAATAAATTGAATTGAATTGAATAAAAGGCTGTCTTAGCACCTTAGTCTTTAGACTTTTATCTAGCTTTTATTTGTACAGAGAACTTTAGGATGCTTTGTACAGCTAGAGTTGTTATTTATTGCTCAGTTGGATCTTTAGACAAATATGTTTAATTGACCTAAACTGTTACATAACAAATATGGTATTATCCTTGAAGTAATTAGAAAGATTATAAAAAAAGACTAATGATATGAATATGTAATTTTAATATAAGATTTTATGTTTCATATAAGACATTATGGTTTCTTAAAGATACAGTATGTTTACTGGCAGACAAGGGGTGGTTGGTGCTATTTTAAAAAGATTGCATAGTATTCCTCCTTAAACACATTTCAACCAGTAGGTATCATCAGCATGTATTTCAGATTCCTCTTATTAAATTTCTTCAATTTAATCATTTATCTTCAATGTATTTTTCAGTACTCTCTAATAATAGGGAATGCCTCTTCTGCCAATATGAAATATAGACCTTCTCTGTGCATTGTAAGTAGGCAAATTACTGAGACTTATTTCATTGCTTGATAGCTGATGTGGATCAAGCATAAGAAAAAGGAGATTAGAATTGTATATGTTTTCCTGAGCAAATGGAAAGCTGCCTTATTTCCTTAAACTAGATCGGTAAATGCACATATTTATGTAGGCTGCAGTGCCATTGGGCAATTTCAGTACCTACGCCTTTACAATACATACTGTATGTATACAGCATTTTGTTCAATGATAACATTTGATAATAAAAAGTATATAAAGAAAATAACCAACAAAATATGCTGAGAGCATCTGATTAAGATTATCAGGAAGTGTTTTTATTAATGATTGGTACTGTACTGAAAATAGTTCATAGACTGAAAATGGGAAAAAACTACAGACAAACTCACATTGCAGGTAATATAACACGTCTGTCTCTTTGTTAAGTTATATCTGATTGTTTGAAATATATTTAAAGAAGGTATGCTCAGGCCTCTAAAATAGCATTAGTCCTCTCTTATGAGTCATCACAGAAACAGATAGACAGAATAGAAATACGTTTCCATACTCTCTATTTATCTGTCTGTTTCCCAAGAGTTCAATTAAAAAAGAATAAGAAACTCCTCTAAGATTTCAGGAAATGCCAGGGATTGTAGAGATAAAGAAAGTGTGTTTAAGGGTCAATTGGTTCTTTCTCAGTCATTTAAACTGAGAAGCAATGAAAAATGGTTACCATAGCAAAATAGTGAGAAATTGCATTGACATCCTAACAACATTTTAACAAGTATTCCCTTGCTAATAATGTTAAATGTAGTACCAGGATTTGGATTTATTTGAACAGCTTTAACTATGCCAGATATAGGGCTGTATTAAGTGTATCACTCTTTCACAACTTCTGTTCATTTATTCTATTGATGTGCTCATCCTTCAATTTATATTTCTGTCTGGTTCATTCTTCTTAGTAATACATCTTCCTGCGAACCCATTGAAATGGTAACTCAAGCCTATCTTTGGTCATTATCCATTATAACCCCAATTTTAGAACACCAATAGGCAACACAGAGATAAAATTGCTCCAGTAGCTACGATCAAAGACAAAAGGATTGGCCCCCATGCTTGGGTTATACTAAATGATAACATGCACTGCAGTTATATTCTATATATAACTGCATTATATTCGAGATTATATTCTTATTTTTATTTTATTTTTTACTTTATCTTATTTTAATTATAATGAAAAATACAGAATAATAATAAAGCTAGGGTTTACTGACATAGTCATATAAAGATCAGTTTGACATCATTCAGTGTTTGCATTTGGGTTCCAGTGTTCTTGTAAATTAAAAAAAAACGTATTGTAACTTTGTAGCTTTTGCTGCCAATTTAGTTTCCAAAAATGTAAATGAAGCCATTTGGAATTTGAAAAAGATAGTCAAAAGGTAGAGTAAAATACTCAATTTTAGTCTTATATTACAAATTAGATATAGGTGGTGGAACAGTGGAGCAATGGGTAGTATTGCTACATCATAGCGCAGCCCCGCATTTAATTCCTGGGGTGCTATCTGTGTGGAGAACTCATGTTCTCCCTGTGTTCACATGAGTTTCCTCTGGGTTCTCCTATTTCCTCCCACAGTCCAAAGACATACTGGAGGATTCTGGGAAAATTGGCAGTATGTGTTTGTGTCTGTGTGTGTCCTGCGATGGATGCACCTGTTGCTTGCTGGGATAGGGTCTGGCTCCCCCACAACCTTGTATTGGATAAAGCAGTTAGAACATGAATGGATGGAATAAAAAAGATTTAACCAAAATTGCTCTTAATATTTTTCTTTTATAAAATATAGGATCTAAAATTAGATGAAATTTGCTGAAAGATAAGATTAAAATCAACAACCAAATTTTTTTAAAGGAAAACCTGAATTCCATGTCTTACAGTGAGTGGGGTGGGTACCTGATTATCTTATTATCCTACAGACACTTTCATGCACTGCATGTAGCATAGTGTTGCGTCTATGATAAGGGCTCTCCCTGAGTCCTGCCGAAATTCAGTCCTGGTTTCTTGCAGACTCCAAGTATAGGCAGCGCCACTTCCCAGACAACAGATAAATCTGCCACAGCAGAAGACCAGGTCCTCTACCACAGTATTCTACACTGCACCAGTAACTACTCCACCCCTGCTAGAATTCAATCACAGTAATCAATGGGCTCAGAGTCTCACAGTGCCATTTTCCAGACAGCACATAATTCTGATGCTCTACCTAAGGTCGGGTCCTCGGCCATGACAGAATTTGACAATGTCTAGATTTCAGGGGAGAGTAACATCACCTCTGTTACACTCTCAGTGCAATAACCCTTGTTAATTTTTTACTCTGAAAGTAATAATGCTAGGTGGTGTGTTAAATTCTTGCTTAACTGATATTGTTGCTTAATTGCTATGAGCCAGTGTTGCAAAACAACATGAGGGATCCAAGCGGTCCCATAATTTTTGAATGAAGATGCATTCTTGACCTTCATCTTAACCACAGAGTTTTCTTTATTCACCCTTTGCCAGCAAAAGCCCAATCATATCATGTGAATAACTGACAGATTGGTTTGACTTTTGGATAACAGATCAAAAATCAAACCAATCTGTAAGAAGAATAGGCTGTGTTAAGAGATGGAAAGGAAATTTAGTATATGGATAGCTGAAAAGAAAGAGTAATAAAACATCCAAGATACGGTATGTACAGCTAGACATTAAAAATGCAACAAATTCTATTGGTTTCAATTGTAATTTGTTGCATTTTTTAATGCCTCTCAGTTTATTTTATTATTGTTAAACATAGCACATAGCATTGAATTGGAATAATGCCTTAGGTTTTTTAACTCTAATTATTTAACAAAAGTTTAAGGCTAAAGTTCTACAATAATTTCTCTTAGTGTAGTAGCATCCTTAAAATACTCTTTCAAACGACTCAGGGGGTTTTATGGAGTTACAATCGATGGTTATGTAATAATAGGAGATTGGAGGAAAGTCACATGAGCTTAATGAGATGGATTTTCAAGAAACTTTTCCAATGAAAGTGCTTAATTTAGGAATTTCATGGATTAATGTATGTTCCCTGATAACTGATGCTACTTGCAATGATTTGGAACAACACTAATTGTACAGTAAATGCTACTGGCTAGATTCATCCAGTTTCCACATTACAGCCTCTGTGCTGCCTCTGTAGATGTCATTTAAATGTTGCTATTGCATTGCAAAAGCTTGATAGCAATAAGTTTAAACAAGTTTCATAGTGACAAGTCATCAGTTTGCTATTTAAAACCAATGTGACAAGCTTCCGGTGGAACAAACAGAAAGTACAAGTACAGAAACAAGTAAAAGTGACAAAGTTGTGGACATAAGGGAATTATTATTACTGCTGCTGCATAGAGGAAATGGATCAAAGAAATTAATGATGACCTTATTTATTAAATCATTTCTACATACAGTGTTTTGAGTTTGATGCCATTATTATTGTTGATGCATATGCAAATGTTTGCTGAGTTAAAGGGCTTATCTATTCTTTATTATTGAATCAGACTGTGCAAGTGAGAATAATTCCAACTTTATTTTTCTCTTAGTAGGACAAAGTAGCAGAAAACATACTGATTATGCCATCTTTTCCTACAGATTGCTAGAGGCTCTTCCTCCATCTTTATGCCTTATACTAAAAATTGTACTTTCGAACTAGCTACAGACATTCTTATTTTTGAATTTGTTATAAAGTGTGACTATAATAAATGCATTGTCTATTTTAGGGTTTTAAAGACAATGTATATCGGCAAAGGAGAAAATATTTTGTGGATGTTGCCATGAACTACAAATAGTAAGTATAACATATATTCTTTTTCTCTGTGAGATTTGATGGTTTGCTACACTCTTTCAATATATAAACCTTTCCTCTTTC
Organism: Lepisosteus platostomus; assembly: GCF_059453375.1. NCBI lineage: Eukaryota > Metazoa > Chordata > Actinopteri > Semionotiformes > Lepisosteidae > Lepisosteus > Lepisosteus platostomus. The sequence goes on along the minus strand of NC_142619.1, from coordinate 27,490,096 downwards.
TTTTGTTAAGAAAAAATATTGTTCCATCACTCCACTGCAAACAACAATAGCTTGTGAATAACATCTACAAGCTATGTTATCACTAGAGAAAAGATTAGCAATGGGCTTTGTTTTTTTTTCTGAGGAGTTAATCACTTTGTCCTGATTGGGAAAAGTAACAACATAATTATAATCAACACCTGCTGAGATCTCATTCTTAAAAGAAAAATAAAAAGCAAAGCGGGTCTCAGAAACCAGTGTCTGCAATTACATATAGGATTTACAAGAGCTCTAGCACACCATCTCAGTACCTGCTGGTACTTGCTTGACAGGTTTAATACACTTTAAAAATCAGCAAATTTAATTTGGCCATAATTCTAAACTGTGTAATGTGAACTCCAAGTTCTGAAAAAAATAGAAATCACCACAAACTTGGATAATTCTCAGAGAATTTCCAAGCTAACCACTTTTTTACCCATCTAAAGTATATGTGTTATATCAAACAAAGGGTGGTAGCACTTTATTTAAGTGGATGAAAATAGCATTTTATAACTGAAAACTAAACACCACTGTCAACACTGAATACTAATAAAACAATTGGAAATGATAATTTTCGCATTTCTGTTAAAACCTGTACTATTAAACATTAGTACTGTAAGTGTCACTTAACACCTAATTATGCACAAGGTTGTAATGCTCTCTTCATGTTTTACGGATTATGAGTACTTTATATTGTACATGGATCTGCACTCACTTTTACTGAAGTGAGTATGAATGACTGAAATAAATTTCTAGGCAACAGTTTCTCTTAGGGTTAACCACTAAGGCATATATTATTACTTATTTTTTAAAACACAGCTTGTTGATTGCTAGTATAATACTTTTATGTCTAATACATACAGTACTTTATTGGTGAAACATACAGGATATATATTATGCATTACTGGTATTAAATTTGGCCTTTGTGCTCCTAGTGCAAGCACAAAAGATAACAGCTCATTAACCAAGTAATACAGACTTTGATGATCACACTTTTAGTGTTCTCTGACAATAAAGGTTGATTATTTTGGCTTTGTAACTGAGTGCTTTTTGTACTTTCAGTCATTTATTTAATTGCACATCTGCTGTTACTCTGTTTTGTTAATTCCCTGTTTTTTTTTACTGTTCTGACTTGTTTACGGAATTTAAGCAATTTTACACTTTGTCATAAATGTAATCACTATACCTTTCATAAACAACCATATATTGTGAGTGTGCTTCATAATGCTGGTACAGTATATACAGTATTTATCATTGGTTGATTCAGTACTGAAAAGCAAAAGGAAAGAAGAAACAATATTCTGGATGGGGGAACCTTGTCCTGGTGTGTGGGGCGAGAGAGCAACAATATGATGATAAGGAGAATGAAAGAACAGGTACAGAGATATGAGAAGGGTCCTAAGAGAAGGTTTCTGGGAGATGCCAGAGCAAGTGAAAGAGGCAAAAATACAGGAATGGATGACAATATTTTTAAAGCAATCTGTTGATCACGGAGAGTTGAGGAAAGGGGTTGGCCTAGTTTATGGATCATTTTGGCTTCTTCTTTCTTGCACTCCAAAAAAAAAAAAAAAGCCATTCTGTTCGTGTCCAGGTGCTCAATCAGAATTTCCAGATCTTTTAAGTTCAAGTTTGAGTTTATTTGTCAGTCCAGCCATATACAAGTATACAGAGGAGCGAGATATCGTTCTCCAGGTCTACGGTGCGAATACGGACAGACACTGACAAGACAATGATATAAACAATGTAGACATAGACATTTCTGACAGGGTACAGGGTTACAGTACATAAAGTGCAATGTGCATAGTGCAATTTACTTTACAGGATTGTGCAAAGAACACATCAGACAGTATGCCTGACATTAGGCAAAAAATAACTAAGTTTCCAGATTTGGAGTAAGTGCAGCAGGTACCAGGGTGTTGAGGAGCCTGACAGCCTGTGGGAAAAAAAGCTGTTACAGAGTCTGGGGGAGCTGGCCCGTATACTACGATACCTTTTATCAGATGGTAGGAGGGCAAGAGGTTGCAGGAGGGGTAGGAGGGATCGTCCACAGAACTGGAGGGTTTGTGTGTGCAGCGTTTGTTGTAGATGTCCTGAATGGACGGAAGGGAGGCTCCAATGATGTTTCCTGCTGTATTGACAATTCGTTGCAGGGACTTGCGTCTGAGTTCAAGGGTCTGAGACCTTACAATTCCCAAACCAAACAATGATGCAGTTGGTTAAGATGGTCTCGATGGTACCTCTATAGAATGTGGATAGTATTGGGGAGGTTAAGTTTGCCCTTTTCAGTCGCTGCAGGAAGTGGAGCCGTTGTTGTGCTTTTTTAGATAGGGAGGTGGTGTTGATGGTCCACGTGAGGCCATCTGTGATATGCACACCAAGAAACTTAATACTTCCAGCTGTCTCCACAGGGGAGCCGTTGATGTGCAGTGGGGAGTGATCAGTGCGGGCCATCCTGAAGTCAGTTATCATCTCTTTTGTCTTATCTACAGTCAAAGACAGATTGTTGTTGAAGAACCAGTCCGCTAGTTGCGCCACCTCCTCTCTGTATGGTGCGTCATAGTTGTTACTAATGAGGCCCACCACTGTCGTGTCGTGCCATTTAAAGAAATATTGCTCCCTACTGATATACTGTACGCTGATCTATTTTTTAGGACTGCTATATATGTTTAAAGATGGGGAAAAATGCCAGTTTTGCAATACTGTGCCTCTTTTTCTTTTTCCTTTCCAGTCTAACAATCCAGGCTTGAATGAACCTTTCAGCTAAAGATGGCTAATTTATTTTTCTCATTGTCTTAATATTTTGAAAGACAGATGAGTGAAAGGAAGACAAATTACAAGGCTACACTCACTAGAAACGGAGGGTTTGGTATCCCTGCTTCCTCAACAATAGTTCTTCTCATAATCTGAAAGAGAGTTTTTCTTGATGATAGCTTGTACTTTGCCAGTCAATGGCATCGTTGGTGCCAATCATAATTATGATGTATTGTATCAATGTGAAGAGAAGTTTAACTCCAGCTGTAGTTAGTGTGTGCACAAAAATAGCCGCAATAAGTATCATTACCAGTTCTATTATCTGAAATTCTTGCATCAGGTAGAGTGCGTATAAAGGTAGTGGAGGTTGAGAAATAGCTGTGAAGCTTTTTACCAATTTAGAGATAGATGCTCGCTCTCTTTCAATACTGTGACAGCTATGAGGTGTGGTTCACTTGTTTGCTGTCATTTACAGTCATGCATGCTTTTGAAGTCACCCATCCAGAAAAAGGACAGCAATATTATTTGGCTTCCTTTCAGTGATAAACATTTACCTCTTTACATAAAATGAAAAAAGCACTGTATGCCGTGAAAATTTAACATGGCAAGTCTAGGTCCTGATAGTGCTTTGGCTTTGAATTATGATGCACATGGACACAGTGTTTGTATGCAAGGCAGAGCATTTATTAATTTTCCAATCTGAAGAGCAGACGACTCAGGCAGGGTTAGAGATGGCTGGTGAACAATGAAGACTACTGGCATGAGGCACTGGCAAAATTCAATAATGCTTTAAAATGAAGTGATCCTTGTGTAAGAAAATCATTTTGCTCCATTCAACAGAACGACAAGACTAATGAAAGATTGTATTGATCCTGTTGCTTTAGAGGACAGAAGGCCTCTGTCCTGGAGCTGCTTCAGCTGCAGTTAATTCCCTAAATAAAGATTTTGTAATCAATTGGTCAATAAATAAATGCATACCTAATTAAAACAGAATAATCAGGAGTGAGTTTTTTCCTTTGGAATACAGTTTAGTTTACCTAAACTACTACCTATAGTTTGCAGACAGAATAGATTTCAGTCAGTGTCCTGAAGCTTTAATCTAGATTTTACTCACACGTAGAATATAATTGAATAAGCCAAAAGAGGGTTTCCTTCTTTTGTGTCCTTGTTGGTGGTTGAAAAATAATAAAGCTTACAAAAGCTGAATAGAAAAAACAATATTTCTTACCCCGGACTGGGATGTGGAAATATTATAATGCTATTAAGCCTTGCTCTCAATTTATCATTCTGGTTTTGTGTACAGTATATCACTGACAATATGATCAGATTTCTTAGTGTTAGTATCCTCATTGCTAACTCACAGAACTAAAAAAAGTCCTTTATAAACTGGGGTTTTGATTTATTTTGTGCTCCCAATGGAGATAATTCCTCTTTATTGCAGAGGCTTGGTCTGTACAAGGTTATATAGGTTCAATTCTTTCAGTCTTTAAGTGTAGGAACCCACTTATACCCTGGAATGTATTTGGATGTACTTCCCTGCACTGATTTCAGAGCACCAATATATTTTTGATGTTTTTAAATTAAGTTCTTCTATCTTGGCATTTTCCATTTTGTATTCATAATAGTAATTTTTATTTTCCTACCTGCCTTTAAAACACCGCACTTTTTTAAAAATTAAATGTCATCTGCCAGGTGTTTGTCAGTCTTGAATTCTACTATTCTTTTTTGAACTGCACTTGCTGCTTCTGAAGTGTTTGCTTAACCTCCTAATTTGGTATCATCTGCAAACGAGACTAGGTTACTTACTGTACCAGAATCTAGATCATTGATTTAATTTAATAAGAGCAGTGGTCCTAGTACATATCCCTGTGGTACCCCACGATTGATTATCCCAATTTGAATACTGTGTTTACCCTTTCTCCATCCTCTTTTTTCTGTTTATTATCAACGTTTCAATCCAAACCCTTGTGTTTTCGTGAATGACTAGCACTTGCAATGTGAGAATGAATCCTTTAGGATGTATGCATTAGTAAATATTTTATAAAATATATGCTATACATCTGTTGCCTTACACACATGTAAAGCAGTAGAAAATGGTTTCAGGATATGGGTAAGGAGTGTGTATATGTCTAAAAATCCCATTTGCTTAGAGCAACACATGTAAATATTCATAAATAATGAACATATTCTTGGTCTAAATCAAGGGACACAACCTAAACTTTGCAACATACAGGCATTTATCATTTGAGAAAATAGTATTTTCCTTTATCTCCACCCTCTTTCATGCTGCATAGTTCCGTTAATTTTTTTGGGAGTGATTCATAGACCTCATGCACAAAGAGAGTAATAGCCATCCAGTGGTAAGAAAGCTACACCTTACCCCCAAAATTACACCCAATGATTCCAGCCTTACATTTAATCTTTCAAATATGTATTTCAAGTGAACGTTATGGAAAAAAAAATCTTGTGGTTTCTTTGGATGAGACAGCTGAATTTATGTGAACAATGGAATCAGAGTCTTTTGTTCTGTGTTGTCTCCATAAGGCTGTTTTGCATCTTATTCGATGATGTTCCTCTTCGAATTCTCATCTGATGGTAGAAGCAAAACAATTAGAAGAGATCACGTAGCTACAGATTTGTGCACCTCATCCCCATTAATGAAGTCTAGACAAGAATTTTAGGTCCGTTTTTCTGCAATTGTTTTAACTTGGATCATCATACATGTTACCTTTTAAATCATCTTACACTTAGAAAAGTGAGGCAGACTCTGCCTCATTTGGCACAAAATATTCAAATGGCTTCAGTGTGCTTTGTCAGACGGAAATGTGAATGGTGTGTGATGCTTAGGGGAAGCATGGAGAGGTTTCACAGTCCATGTGACAATCACTTGTGTAGCCATTTGGAATGAGAAAGTGGAATATCTCTGGACTTTGAAGGGATTTCTTTTGCCAAGAGAACAAGTGTGTGAAAGTGTCCTGAAGGAGATTGTTTCTTTTAAGTAAAAGGTATTTTAAGGAGTGGTTTTATTTAGTGTCTTTAGATTATGTTAAAAAATGACATTCAGATCAGCTGACTGGCAGAGCTGGAGGGTAATAATGCAGTCCACATTTGTGCTTCATGAGAGTGGAAAACATCATATTCTCACCAGAATAAACTCCGGCCGAGTTTAGAAGTTTCAGAATGTTCTGACTGATTCCCCTGGGATTATCTGTCAGGAATTGAAATCACTGAGCCATGCCAATGCCTGGGATTGTTTCTACTTAAGCAAGTACACCATTTCAGGGGTGAATCTTTTATCTCTGTTCCTCTAGTGGGCAGCCCATCCCCCGAATTGAGTACACAGAAGAAGAAGTGAAGACCTGGGGCACAGTTTTCCAGGAGCTGACAAAGTTGTATCCCACTCACGCCTGCCGGGAATACCTGAAGAATCTCCCATTGCTGACAAAGTATTGTGGATACAGGGAAGACAATATCCCTCAGCTTGAAGATGTGTCTGCTTTCTTGAAAGGTAAATTCTACCTCATTGTGGACAGCAGTGCTGAAAACAATCCTCTCTCTGGAATCAATTTCACCCCTTTCAAATTAGGTACCCTCACCACTTTAAGGCTCTGCAACCCATGACTATAAATTCAATTTGTGCGAATTCCCATATGTCAAACTGAATAAAATCATATGTTGCAATTAACAGTTCAATACATATCCTATTTCACTTCTGTCCCTTTTTGTCACTTTTGATTTTTCTGCTGCATTATTTGGCTTTAAAATGTTTTGGGTTGTACAAGGAAAGGGGCAAAGTTATCTTAAATGATCTTTTATCAAATTAACCTTTCTTGAATTACAGTAATAGACTTGTGTCATATCTCAGGTCTTAATGTTCAGAATACATAAATGACACAGAAAGAAAGAACCTCAGTCTTCATAGTAGCTTAATTTCTCGTGCCGCAGAACAGAGGAGAAAGTAAATGAATAAAAGAAAACGTGATATTTATCTGCTTTTATACATTCGCTGTTACACAGACTGATTTTATGATACAGGAAGTCACAGAAGAAAGGTCAGTGACTGATTAAACATAAAAGAACAATACAAGTTGTGATGATCTGTGTCCTTCCAACACAGATAGTCCTGTGGATGCTGTAACATCCAGGCCAGTTAATTGAAGTAAAGTGAATTACTTGAATGAGAGAAATGCTAAGCACTACAACATACAAATTAATTAAAATCATGGTCAGACACTGTAGTACAAATGTACTTGGAAATCTAGCTTTGCTTTTGTTTTATTGAACCCATATTATATAATTTCATATGGGAAGATTATGGGAAGAGAAAGGTAAAAAAAAAAACATTTGACCCTCCCATTCATCTTAAATTGCAATGCAACTATGATTTTCTTTGGTTAAAATTAAGGCACCTGTTGAGTGCACACACGGTTTTAGCTTTTTTACTTTTCTCATTTTATTTTTGCTAACTATTCTCCACTCTACCAAAATAAAACTTAATAGGGGATGGAAACAGTACCAAAAGCAAATCGTTTAACATGTTTTGATTTAAAACAGAATCTCATTCTTTTCCCATAGTGGAGACCTTTTTCGTTTTTTGTCGTCTGGCTTTTTTTTCTGGAATTACTATTTTTGTGACATCAAAAAGGTAACACACAAAATGAAAAGCATCAAACCAATCCTTCATTATAACTTGGGAAAAAAAACATTAGAATTGTTCACATATACAGTATGTATGTATGTTTTAAGACTATTTCCAAAATGTATTTTTCAAGAAAAAAAGTATTTGCAGCACCTGCAGTGTAAGTACCTTTTTTTCTAAAGTGTAGATGACTGATTTAGAGCTTTGCAGACATGATCATTATCTTTGTGCAACAATATTAATAACACTGTCAAGTATACATTGCAACACCCCTTCTCTTAGGTGTTTTCCAAGGTAATGGGAATTAGTTCCAGTGTACAGGTTGAAACCAGAGCTGTTTCTTCAAGTCTTGAAACACATTTTATTCTTTGAAATACTACAGTTCTGAAAACAAACAGAGCATTTAAGCTTGTACTCAGCGGAGAAATGGAGGGAGGCTTACAAAATGCAGTACTTACAACATAGAAGTGCTGAACTATGGTATGATGCAATTCTGGCTTCTTAGTTTTACTCCTCTAGGCATGGAAAGCTTGCTGCACAATACTGCCAGATGGCAGAAGTAGTACTGTAGGAATGAATGTTTCAGGGATCAAACTAATCTCTGTGAAATAATTAGATTTTGTTCTTATACTGTAAACCATACTATCTTTAAACTGCTATGTATGTGTGTGGCATAGCTAGCATGTCATCAATTTAATCTTGCCCTGTTTTCTAAATAATGAACTCAGAGTAAGAACATATCTTACTACTAATAAGAACAAGATCTGTTGAAGATATGTAAGAATGCTAACCACTGCGGCACAGTCATCATTGCTGCCTCACAGTGTTGGGGCCCAGGGTTCAATTCCTGGGGTGCTATTAGTGTGGAATGTTCTCCCTGTGTTTGTGTGGGTTTTCTCCCACTGCCCAAACTCATACCAGTAGGTTAATTGGCTTGTGGGAAAATTGGCCCTGGTTTGAGTCTCTGTGTGCCCTGTGATGGACTGCTGTCCCATCCAAGGTGTATCCTGCCTTACTCCTGTTGCTTGGTGGGATAGGCTCCTGCTTCACTGCAACTCTGTATTGGATAAAGCAGTTAGAAAATGGATGGATGTTCTTTATACTGTATATACCAATGATCCTGGTGAGCCTAACATCTGCTTGTTTTTGTTCCAGCCGAGTCTTCAGTTACACAATCAAACACTTCATTGACTTAATAAATAAAAACTTAAAATATTGATTTAAACTGTTGGTTCCCATCTCTTAAACATTTTAGAGCCTTACCTGTTGCATTTTTTTTGCATTGTAAATGAAAGAAAATCCCAATCTTGTGACTAGAAATTAAATGTAAATATTAAACTGAAACGACTTATTAAATCAAGTAAAGCTGCAGTTATCTAATGAAGGTGGGATGGAATGAAAACCAGCAGGTGTGGGTCACCAGGACCAGGACTGGGAACCACTGTTTAAACAAATCCCAGCTTCTTGTGCCAACTGTCACAACAAGAAACACCTATACTTTAATCACCTCCCAAAAGGTTTGAAAATGATTTTTATATCCCTTCAATGTGGTGTGGCAAATAGAATCAGTCCTTCACAGGAAGCCTTGCAGAGTGACCTTAGTCAAAAACTAAACGCACACTACAAGCGTCTGTATAATTACTACACACTGATTCCCATCTACCTCTATCAAAATATCCAACTTAAGTCAGAGCATACAGTATATTGTACTTTGATGTTACAAGTAATTGAGTAATTCCAATTTTACATACAAGAATGTTCAGTGAACATGTTAATAATTCACAAGGTCTTTTTGCTGCAGCAGAATTTAGAAGCAAATTTTAACCTATTTTAAAAATTATATTATCAAGTACCTTGCTTTTTACAGCACTAATGATCCTCCTTATTCCCCGTTGTCTTTTTTGCCATTTAGAACTTAGATTTTCGAATGATTTTTAAGTTTGGAATTTCCAAACCTGTCAGGTATTGTATGAATACAAAGTCATTCCCAGCCTCAGGCTAAATCCATTGTATTAGTAAAGTGTCTTCCAACAGATGTGCAAAATGCTGAAATAAAACAGTGCATTGCCAATGAAAAGGTCTCAGAATTTAATCTGATAACAGCATGTAATCACATTGTCCTTATATTTGGAACAGGCATTGATTAATATTGATCAAAACATCTGGTGTGCTGCAGACCAAAACCGTTGTCATCACCAACAAACAACAACAAGTCCAGCTTCGACTCTGTCTGCATTCAATTCCATAATAAATGTATTAATATTAAATTCACACTGTACAATTGTTTCTTAGTAAATACAGCAACCTTTGGTTTTTAACAAGTTTGGTTATCAAAGGTGAATGATGACAGCCTGGACTGAAGTAAACTTCGCAGGAATGTGTTTACAAATAGAAGAGTAATATTCACGTCAAGTAATTTAGTTTAAGGTTTCACAATTTGTTGTATTATTCAGTTTGATTTAAATTAGAATTTTCAGCAACAATAATCATAACATCATTATAATCATCATCATCATCAGTAGATCAGTATCATCAGTACAAGTATTATTTTTATATTGGCCAAGAGTGATCATATGTTTTCTTTCCTAAATCTCATAGTAGAAAAGCTAATTTTTTTAATTAACTGTTAGTATTTACTGGATTACTGCACTACTGATAAAGGACTAACATTAAAAATGTGTGAATTTAATTAGGTTTGTTATTTAAATTGAAAAAAAAAATCTGATATTTTATTCTGTCTGTGAATTTTAGAACAACCAGAGAGAATTATTTACACAAAAATAAGAATGATCTAGGTAAATCTTTTCTTCAAATCAGTCTGGCATGCATAACGAGGACTAATGGAGTTATGGTATAGTCAAGAGACAGACCTCTTCTCTAGCACACTGAGTTGTGCTGTCTTGACCTAATACTAAGCAGTGGCAGCCCCAGCCACCCCCTCACCTCGGCCTGCATGCAGCCCAGCACTCCTCTCCCCTGGTTGCTCTCATGACCTTCTCCAGCTGTGCATCCGCACTCTCTCCCTCCCTTTCTCTCTGCCTCAGTCTCTTACCTCCGGCTTTAACCAGAGCTCCATCTGTCATCAGGCAGCTTTGCACCAGATACATGCTTGTTAGAGTTCTTACCCAGTGCTGAGTGATTTCAATGATTATTTATAAACCAGGCATACAGATATTGAATGGCATACTGAAGACACTGTTGGAATATTATTTTTATCTTAAACTTGATCAGGGGTTGCTATTCTAAGTTTCAAGCACACATGTTCTATGGGGTTGTTTAACTGTTTTTGCTATATCCCTTGTAAAGGAGGCCTTGTTTTAATAAGCTTATTAATTAATTTAAAAAATGTCTTTAGTTTGTAGTTGATTGTCTGAACAATCTTAAATATGAGAATTAGAAAGGCAGATTGGGTAAGGTAAATTGCAATTTCTCCTTCCTTCCATTAACTCTCCTTGCTTTCAGTTGCCAAGACAATATTATGTTCCAAAAAAGAATATTTCGTTGCCACTGGTGGCCTATTTATTTTGCTGATGTAGTGTTAAAAGGGAATGCAAAGAGTATGGAGCATCAGACAGTACCAAGGCAATACAAAATCTAAATACATTCTGAGAGACAACATGCCTTCCTCATAGTAGTTTTCTGGTGTGCTCTTCATGGTTTGTGCTACATTACTAGCTTCATTTAATTTCATTTGGTCAGAGACAGAGAGATGCATGATATTAACACTTTGGATTTTGTCCGGAAAAAAGAAAGCATTCAAATCTCTCACTTTGCACTTTTCAGGAAATCCCCTCTGTGACACTTCACACTGATGTTTCAACTATTACCTGGGCTTTGAAGACAAAGTGAAAACAGAACAGAATGGGTGTGTGTGTGGGAGAAGGGTGTCAGCTTTTAATTAATCTCTGTTATTCCTGACAGTACTGAAGACTATCATCTACTGCACTGGAAACTGCTGACTTGTGTGAATACTTCTCCTGACATCTGTAAATACACATAAAGCAAAGAATGAACATTTAAAAATGCAGTGGGGAGCAGATGTCCAGCTTTCTGAAACATACAAAATGCAAATAAGTGGTCGGACCTTTATGAGTGGAGCATTTCATTTCGATCATGTGTAATGAGAGACTCTTCCACTGCCTTTTCAGAAAGATCTGGCTTTACTGTGCGGCCCGTTGCTGGATATCTGTCCCCCCGAGATTTTCTCGCAGGGCTGGCGTATCGAGTGTTCAACTGCACCCAGTACATCCGCCACAGCACAGACCCACTCTACACTCCCGAGCCGTAAGTGTCTTGTGTTGCATGGTTGCCATTTGTCACCAGTAAGCAGAATAAGGATTGGGCCTCATGCGTAACTAAATCATTTACTTCCAGTGGGGGAAAGTAAGACTCTGATATGTTTGTTGTTATTGCAAATTTGATAAATTTGGTATGAGGGTAGTAACGTGATTCACATTTTCTTCTCGAAATTGAGGTATTTTTAATGTGCACATTTTCACTTTTGCCGATGACATGAGCAGAGCTTCAAACGGCATTTTTTTTATTCTGAATGCTTATTTCTTTTTTTTTAAATTTTGAATTATACAAGACCTGTAACTAGCCTTAAACTGTAGAGTTACTGTAAAGGGGAACTGGAAAGCTGTTTTCATATTTCGGGGTACAAAAGATTCAGCATTGATGAGTGCATTTCAAACCACAACAAAAGTCAAATGTGCACAGTAATGTGTAAAACCTCCAATTTACATCACAAAATAGATTACATTTCCAGGTATGCTCAGCACCATATTCTGTGATTCAGAACATGAAGCAACAAAACTTCCAGTAAGGTAAACCAGACCTATTACATTGTAAACAAGCAGGCTTGTTAATACATCTCTTTGAATCCAATATACATATTGCTGTCAACTTCAAGACAGTTTTGCTGACAAATGCTACCTAATTGTCACTAGTTCATGTTGGAACATTTCTGCAGTGAAATGTCTGCTGTACATATTCACTCGTATGTCTCATTGCATTAGTCATTATAGTGACAAGTAACCAGGAAGGGCTTCTTCACATTGCTGTTTGTGCCCATGGTGAGCCCAGTGCTTTGCAAACAAAATGGAGACCATCATTTACTTTCACAAAGTTCATGATTTTGTGTTTCATTCAAAAATTGTACAATTCTGTGAATTTATTTTGTTACTGACATTTAACAACTGGCCCGAGAAATTGTGACTGCAGTTCATCTTTTATAAGAAAGTGAGGGGTATTTTAGTCACAGATGCACTCTTTGGCTTCATTTGGAGTCTTGCTGTATTTGCAGGGATATAATTAATTCCAATGTGTACAATATAATGAATTAAAGCAATATTGCACTATCTTCTCAATATTTATTGAATAAGTTTCCTTAAAAAAAACAGGTGTATTAGATTTTTTATCAGTTAACTACTAATGACCAAATGGGGCAAGATGGGCCAATGGTCTCATTACATTTGGAACCTTTCTTAAATCTTATGCTCTTATGAATCTGTTCCTCTTCTACTGGAACACCATTTCATCTGAGTGTTCCTGGATATACAGTACATTGAGTGTCCTTTCTGCCTTAGTGACACCTGAAGCTCAGTCTAAAGTAGCCACAGTCTTCACACCAGAAAGCCTAATCTCAAACTGTGTAAAGTATTACACTGCACGCTGCTTAGGCTTTAGTACTTTTTAACTATCTGAACAATGAGCTGGCTGCTGGCACTGACTGCCCTACTGTACTGTATACACCAAGAACCAGGATCATCAAAGCAGATTAGCAACTGCAAGAAATAAAATTCTCAGAACAGAAAAGACAAAGATTGAGCAGCATTGTTGCTCCAACAATCTGTTAAGATCTAGATAGAGAAAATTAAATTGAAAAGAAAATTAAAAGTCAATAGGGGAGTGTCGGGGGATGCAGTAGAAATGTTTAAGACTAAAATTGCACTGCTTTCTGTGAAATTATTTTATTTTTTTTAGTAAAAGATAGATAACATTATCTATTAAAAGAATCACAACATTAAAAGATAATGTTAGGTAGTACCTCCAAATCCATCAGCCCTGCTTTAGAGGCACATCAGAACCTTTTGTGGTAACATACACAAACAGGTTAATTAGTGCTACTGTAGATCATTACACATAGTTGACTGCTGTAGGTGCCAATTTATCACAGGTGCTTTAAGGCAGCATTACTAGTGTCATTTAAAGTGGATGGGCTCTAAATGCTCTAGAAACATCTTGCCAATAACATTACCAAACTTTTAAATCTCTCTTTCACCAAGTCACAAAACTGTAGTTTTATTGGAACCAGCACAATTGAGTGACATTTAAAGAAAGTAAAAAGTATAGTTAGCATTGAATAATCAGAAAAAATATTACTTAAAGGCAATTCAGTATAGAATACATAAATCTTCATGATGTTAATTTCTGCACTAGTGGGGAAAATTGTCTTAGCCTATTAGCTGGAGCTTTTACTCTTTTCACAGTTAAATAAATGGTGGTTAATGTAAAATGAATTTGTTATATTCTGTGTGGAAACAGTCACTTCCTTTTCATTCTTCCTTGTCTAGAAATTGGTAGTTTAATTTCCAATTAAATTAAACAAGCAGCTTGACAAAGGAAATTTTGGCTATAGCAAGTTTCTACCAATTGTGGCTTATTACTCAATCTTAATGAAAAGAAAGCACTTTGACGAAAAAGGTGACTCTTGATAGCAGGAGGGCTCCTTATCTTTCTTAACGCCACATTGGAACTGTACCATTTCTGTAATTTTGTCACATATTTTATTGTCGTTCAGAAGAGCAGAAACATTTGTGAATATACAGCACTGCAAATTCTCCAATTCCTCTCTCTTTTGCTGGATTCATGGACATCTCTTTAACTCTTATTTATCATCATGTCCATATAATTGACTAACCAAGAAATAATGTGGCGTGGAAAATATTATACCATTCTCTTTGTCATTAGCTTCTCTCAAAATAAGAGAAAAGGCTCCAGATCTCTGGAAAAAAGATGAAACACATTAGTAGTTCACTGACGCACTGTGCCTGATTTCAGGGATACGTGCCATGAGCTCCTGGGACACGTCCCTCTTCTTGCTGATCCCAAGTTTGCACAGTTCTCTCAGGAGATTGGCTTGGCCTCGCTGGGCGCCTCTGATGAAGACGTGCAGAAACTAGCAACAGTGAGTTCTGTGATTTTCTCAATCATAAAACTGAAGCCAGCTGTGCCGGGCCTCCCTCTTATTAATGTGGCATCGTGAGGCCTTAGAGCTTAAAACTCTCACTGTCTCAAAGAAAGCTGTGTAAGGAGTGAATATTCAAACAAAACGGCTCTCAAGCAGACAGACAAGTCTGCTTGTCCTAACAACCCAAAATAAAGTAACCCATGCAGACCCTTTTTATGACCAGGAAAAACTAATTCAACCCATGTGAGAATGTGTTCTAACTGTTCTCCTCAAGTGTGAATATTTCCAATCATTAGAAGCTGGTCCCTAGTGACAGACTGTAATTACAATGCTTACAATTCCTACTGCCGTTAGCCTACCTTGTTGGCAAAGATGGTTTATTAATTATGCTTATTTTCATACTGAGCCTCTAGATATGATGATTGTATTCCTACATCTGTTGAAATGAAACTGCTTCAATTTGTAAAATTTACAACTTGGTAATTGTTACTAGAGCCTATGCAAGATCACACATTTTCCTATTTACTACATACTGTATGTAATGCCAGTTAGTTAAGCATATACTAATTAAATTTTATAGTTTATAGTCATTTTAGATCAACACATTAATCATGAAGGGCAACCTGATTTTTAGCATTAGAGTAATGGTTAGTTTATTAGAATAAACCATGTGGTGATAAGATGCACATTAATTTAATATACAACATACTGTATGTGTATTGTATGGTGACCTTTATCTGTTATTAGAAAGATGCATTTGACTATTAATTCAAGCCACAATGAGAGATCTTTGAATAGAAAATGTAATGTAACAACTGTCAAGCGGCATTTAGTCTCACGTGGTAATTATTTTTCTTCCATCCATGAAAGTGGCACACATGGACTTTCCTGGCAAAAGTGTTTGTGACTCAAAATGATAGCACCTTCTGTATTGTAAGTAGTAGTAATAGTAGTAGCAGTAGTAGTAGCAGCTAAAGTAGTTAAGTTGTAGTAGTAGTAGTAGTAGTAGTAGTAGTAATAATAATAATAATAATAATAATAATAATAATAATAATAATTGCTTACACTTATATACCACTTTTCTGGACACTCCACTCAAAGTGCTTTACAGGTAATGGGGACTCCCCTCCACCACCACCGATGTGCAGCCCCACCTGGATGATGCGACGGCAGCCATAGTGCGCCAGTACGCTCACCACACAGGTTACACCCCTACTCTTTTCGAGAAACGCCTTGGGATTTTTTAATGACCGCAGAGAGTCAGGACCTCGGTTTTACGTCTCATCCGAAGGACGGTGCCTGTTTACAGTATGGTGTCCCCATCACTATACTGGGGCATAAGGACCCACATGAACCGAAGGGTGAGCACCCCCTGCTGGCCTCACTAACACCTCTTCCAGCAGCAACCTTAGTTTTTCCAAGGAGGTCTCCCATCCAGGTACTGACCAGGCCTGACCAGTAGTACTATTACTACTACTACTACTACTACTACTACTACTACTACTACTACTACTACTAATAATAGTAATAACAATTTATTATATATAGCACCCTTAAAAGCACTGTATATCCATACCTTAAACTTTTTCTGTCCCATCAAAAGAAAGCCATCAAGCCACATCACGGCCTTCTATTATTTCAGTGGCTGACTGCAGGAAGACAGTCAAACAGAGAAACAAACAGCATCCTATCTACAGTTCCTTGTTCTTTACTGTGTTGCTGAGTAAAGCATTCACTGGCGGGGAAGGCAAGCTGTCTTGTAATTTTGGTTTGACAGCATTTTACAAAGAATTGTAATGGTTGTGTGAAATCCATACTAAAACAATAGGAATGTGTTACTATCACTAGCATTGAATTCAGGGATTTTTATTGCTGTATTCCCTATCCTGTATTGTTCAAAGTTAGATCAGATGCTAACAATGTTTGAACAATCAATCACCCCATTTATGCCTCACTTTCTTTTCTACTATTTTTTATCTCCTACGTATAGTTTTGAACAGTTTTATCTGATCTCCTTGACAACATTCAATAAATGTATCCACAACTGCAAACTTAGATTAATTAGTTAAACCTTGAATGCTTAAAATGAAGTTAATGTAAAATCTATGTACTGTAAATGAGACCAAATTAAAAATAATTATATAATTAAATATAACTTAAAAGAAAAGCAAATTAGTGTATAACTCATGAGTAAGACTCATGACTCTTTATTCACCTGAAGTTATTGACAGTGTGGATGCTGTCTGCCATACAACAGTCACAAACAGTCAACATGTGATGGACAGGAAAAGATTATTTATAAAGTGGCATGAATGCTAAAAGATGTGGTCTGAGTCTTCCAACAGTGTAGCAATAATGACAGAATCTGTCTTAATCAGGATTTAATTTTCTGAACTTAATATCAATCTTCAAATGATTACCCATTTCTTCAAGCTGAATTGCTAAACTGAAAGACATTCAAAGTTCTCTTGTCTGTGTTTGACCATAGCTGTTGCCTGGTTTAACCAATTCAGAGGATACTAGTCACTGGTATTCTTGTCCTGTGAGAATGTCGTCAAGCCAGGATGAGTTTCCAGGAAAGTTAGAAAGTGAGGTCTTGGGACTCGATCGATGTAGCACAGTGCAGTCTGGTTGCTATCAACCACTACCAGTGAACGTCTGCAGTGACTAAAAACTCCTGGCCAGACCATCACACTTGGAAAATAATACAGCCTTGGGTAGAATGGAAAGCTGCAATTACATACAGTAAGAAGTCTTTGAACTTCAATGTATTTTATGTCTAAATCCCTCTTTTCTACCCAGTATAAACATTAGGACCTTTGTCATGACAGAGAAATATGTGTAAACAACAGAGTTTAGCAAATAACTAAATAAAAAAAAATACTTTGATGATTGAAGACTTTAAGGGCTCCAGAATGTAGAATGTAACTGAAAGCAAAAGAAAGCAATCCCTGTAAGTTAAAATGCCAAATGAATCCCAATAACAAATATTGTAATATAAGTTTTTCTTGTTTCTAGTAGTGACAAAAATATTACCTCCTTGGGCAGAATTTTACCACAGAAGCAGACTCAGATAATCGGAAGTGCATCAGGGAATTCTAAACCTACAGGCTACAACATTAATGGTCTTTTGCCATTAATGTGAATCCTGACCCTGGGGAAGTGCAGAGTATAAAACCGGTGTTAGAAAGAGGTGCATTTGGAAAAGAAAGAAGCCTTAATGCCTTGTAATGGATGCTTCTTTTTAATTGCTTATCTTCAATGTCAGGAATTGTAGTATTGATAATAATGGTCTGATTTAATAATAGCCACTGTATACTGTAATAACCCAAAGCCTAGAAGCTAAATCCTGCAGTATGAAAAACATTAAAAAAAGGTTTATTGTAAATGTTTGTTAACATTTACAATAACAAATAATGATCAACAGAGGGTCTACAAAAGGGGCTGATGGTCACAGTCTTGTAATGTACTGTATATTGCCACTGTTGAAATCCGTGATGCATGCTTTGCACTACCTTACAGATACTGTTTTGTGGGATTCAGTCCTATTCCTCTTATAGTGCCTGGGGAAGCACATACCTGTTAACTGTTCCCTCAGCCCTCTGTGCCACACATCATCCAGGTTCAGTCTGCAGAGCTTGAATGTGGCAGGAAGGTCATCCACAGTATTATTGTCAGGTTGCTATCAATCACAAAAAAATGGACTTCTGTAGTATCAAACCAACTTCTGACGAGACCATTACACTTGGATAATGATTGATAGGATAGAAATTTATGACTGTAAACATGGCAGATGGCATGCGAGAATTTTAAGCCAGCGTCACACGGCAGGACTCGACACGAAGACAGCATGTCAAATATAACGGCTGCAGCTGCTGAATCCTGCTGCCTTTTCTGTCTAAGAGGACAGAAAGAAAAACACTTGCTTTTCTTGTTTCCTTGCAGCCGCATTGTATGCATTGTACTTCCGGTTGAGCGCTCATTGGCTGTTGCCTGTCGCAGGCACTAGAGCCAACCCCTACGACTTGTGATTGGCTACGAGAAATTCAAACCTGTTTGATATTATCGTAGCAAGTCGGGGAGAGTTGTAGGAGCTATTAAGAGGGCTATAACTGAGTCGCTGGGGGTGTCACACTACACAATTGACGGTAAAGGGCGCGCCCTGCGACTCTCTCCAACTCGCTGTGATTTTCCTACGATTATGTAAATTGAGGCTACGACTGAAAATCCTAGGAAAAGTTGTGTAGTGTGATGCCAGCTTTATTCTCTTGATAGGTGGGACACCTTGGATTCTTGCCAAATTTTCATTTCATGGTTTTCACCAAACTTGGCATTCAACTGGTTAAATTGTCTTATCGCCTGAACCCAACGAACTCTCTCGCTAATGGGGTGATTTAGTGCTTATGCATCAGTCCAAGTTACTCAATTGCATCACCTTATTCTTGTCAATAAGTGTTTTACTTTGGATAAATACAAAGATCTTGCATCGCATTTATATGCTGTTGTTTTAGTTATCTATGGAAGTATGACCATTGTGATCTGTAGCACAGATGTGGACGAACCCCCAAATTATCTGGTGGACAGCTGGTCTCACAGAGCATGCATCCATTCTCTATAGTTAGATTCCATAACCGTAGTCTAATAAAATAAGTCTCTCATCTCTCATTGCAAGCCTGTGGGCTGACTAAATTTGCAATCTGTTTATTCGGTTTAACCGGACAACATTCTCACATACTCATGATGTTGACCTCCCACTGCTGAAGTTAGTAATTCTTCTGTAGTTGGCTTATGCACCGGATGGAGATGCTCTATGTAGTTTTAGGGCATGAATGCTTCACTGTTACTTTATGTAAAATACTGTATGTCATTGATGTGGCACAGTGCCCTTGTAAAGCACATTCAAGACAACAGGGGAATAAGCAGATGAGTTGTGTTGAAAAATAGAGTTTTTTAGTATAGACTCCATTAATCCCAGGTCTGCATTAGTCATCACAGATACTATTAATCTCTTGGATAGGTGGAGCTCAAAGCAAAGTAACCTGAAATTCAGAGTTCAGGAACCTTCAGGGGTTTAAAATATGGAAGATGAGCATAATGGCTTTGAATGGCTTCGTGCATTTCCTTTCTTTCTGCTCCAAGGCCCTGTAGTTATTTTGTACCCAAGCTTGCTTATGAGTCCATCAGTCCAAAAAAGGATGCAGTCCATGATCTAAACTGGTGGTTGCTTTACTATCCGGAGTAAGTAAATAACATTTCGATACAATTACAGGGACTGTATCAGATAAAGTAAGGCTCTTTGTTGCTGTAATTAGTGGAGGAACCTTTTCTCTCCTACCTGCTTTCTAAATCCATCCTTCTGCACAATACTTTTGTATGACATCTTACAAGTGATTCCACAAACCTTTTGTAAGATTGCGGCTAAGCCCCTCTGCCTGCTGAGCTGAGCAAGAAGCAGGGATGGGGGAGGGTGCTGGTTTGGTCTGACTCTTCTGCTGTTCTGAATTAATACTCTTCTCCAAGACACAGCTGTACAGTACTGATAAGAAGGTTCCCCTGCTCTATGATAAAGTGCACCATTTTTTTTAGAATGAATACCTATTTTCCTGCCACACAAAAAAAATACTATGTTGTTTTTTAAATTAGGGTCACTTGTTGTGGGTTTGACCTCTGTAATGTGGTAAAAAGTGACCACAGATAAGGTAGACATTGGTGGGTTGGGGGGGCTGCCCTGTTTCACTTTTCTGTATTTTTAAATATAACACTGTACTAGGCATGCCACAGAAAGTACAGTTTGGTACAGTTTGTTCTCAATAAGTATGTGGCCAATTTAAAAAAGACCCAAAACTAATATATGCATCTGTGAACCCTAGATTTTAATTTAATTTACATCTAAATATCTTCAATGCCACAGTACTTTAGTTCAATTACATTTACAGCGTTCTTGTTTCTTAACATTATAAAATCAATCCTTTCACACACTTTATGCAGGTTTTTTCTTGACAGAAAGTATCGGATACAATAATCATGTACTGTATGTGGCTATACAGTATGTTCACAGTCATTACATTGAAATGGACAGAATCTCAGAGCCACTTTAATCAGCATTACTGCTATTTAATTTTGAAAATGAACCTAAAAATGAAATCATCAATAAACAGTGAGCTGGGGAAAAAACAAACCAATGTACATGTATTGAAGACTGTTTGGATAGAAAATGCTGTTTCTGTCTCTATTTTTTAAACTTTTCAGTTTAGATCCTAGTCTAGTCAAGTATTATTGTATGTATACAAACGTACAATCTAAATTTTTAATGTCGTTTTTCTTCAAATATCTTACTGTTCCTTCTGTTAGAACTTTTTTAAGTCATAAATGAAATATTGATTTTAACATTTGTTTTTGATTTAGTTCAAAGTTCAATAGCATGAACTACTGTATCAGTTGAAACGTTTTCATCAAATATATTTTTTTAATTATTTGCATCTTCATTTTTTTCTAATGTTTCATTTTTTATTGATTTTTAAAGGATTACTCCAAAAATAAAAAAAAATTCTAAATCAAGAAAAAATGTTGGGTACTAAACAAAGCTTTGATCTCTTGAATGTAAATAGTAAAAGCTGGGGTAATTCTATCTATGGACAGCAAGTCTACCACATTAGCAGCCCTTAGGAGTAAAATATAGAACACATTCACCCTTGTGGAAACTAAGTCACTAACTGGAATTTGAACTAGTAGGGCTGTCATACCATTTTCACTTACTGTACTTTCCATTTTGATTGCCTTAATTACGAGAGCCACATGGGAACCACTCAGTTTAATAATTGCATTTAACGTGCTGTACAATATGTGAAGCATAAATGAAAGATATTAAAACATGCCTTTTGCTTCACACATATCTATGTGTAACCATCACTTACTCAACAAGAAATACCCAAAAGCATATACTGTACATAGCTGAACTGGCCTGGAAGGAGTTCTGAATGTTGATCTTCCCATCCACAGGATTGTAATGCAGGAGAGTGTGTGTAGAAGGTCGAATATCGAGTATGATCGGCTGGGTTTCACCTGCTAAGCATCTTATTAGGCACATCATTAACATAAGCTAAAAAAGTGGAGTGCTTAAACAAGAAGTGTGGAGGTCGCAAAGGTCTAGAGTGTACATCCTCTCAACTAACTCTCTGGTGTCAGCTTGATCAATGAGATTCAAGCCATGGGAATTGAGCCTAGAAAGGAAGCTGACAGATCTCTCTCCTTTATTTATTTATTTCCTGCAAGTGAAGAATAGCGGAAAGATTTAATGGGTCAAAAGCAGAATAAATAGAGCAGACGATGAGCATGTGAAGCAGGAGCCAGGATCTTACACAGACAGTACTATAGCACCATCTGAGATTGGGCAGTTGTTTTGGCACTGTTAGAGACCCAAGGCCTGAGAAGGGTGGACTGTCTGGCTCAGTGGTGCCCAGAGGAACCTGACAGCTCCATGCCAACAGTAATCTGGCTACTCAGTGGGCTCTTATTTTATTAGTCACATCAGATGGGTTCATTAGAGCCTTATGTTTGAAGAGGGGTTGAGTGCAAAAGCCATTTCCATGCTAATCACATCATGCTTCAAGACTCTGTTTAATATGTGGGCAAAACCCACCTTATTTTATAGTGGGAAATAGAGATTTCCCTCAATAAAACTAGGTCAGAACATTATTGTTACTGCTACATTAACCTTCATTGTAAATAAACTACTCTCACAATTTCAGATAAATTTAACAACAGTATTCATATACCAGGCTCTGTCCAGCCAGAACAAGCTCCGCAAAAAATACGTTTTTACTTACAAAACTGACTACCTGAAGAGAAAGAAAATTATGAGGAGGACATTTTTTGGCTGAAAGCTAAGATTTCAAAAGTGTCATGAAACCGTTTTCTCAGAGACCTCAACAAATAATCAGTATTTGGAGCATGGTTTTGTTTATTTATTTCTGCCAAACCCATTTAAAAACACATCTTACAATAGTTCCTACCCCACACATACTGTATCTCTTAATTTATGCAATGGCTCTCTGGTGTTTGTCTCTGGGCATAATGAAAGCAATTTATGGAGGATATATGTGTGTTTTTTGTAAATGGTAAACGTTATTTAGCACTCCTAACCTTTGCTCTTATACTGTATGTCTCTACCGAAAATCTCTGTGTCTTTGGGCTAGACATGGGAGTAAGTTTTTACTCAAGGCTCTTCAATTTCAGGTTACACATGTGAGAGAATAGTCAACAAACTGTCCCCAGGAGGGAACACTTTACAGTATGTGCATACAAAGGTGGAATGTTTAGCAACATGTGAACTGTTTTCCACTGTCCTTTAGACATACAGTGCTGATAATGTTTTTGACAGGTACAGTATATTTACTCTACATACAGTATTTCAATGAAAGCACAGGAACCTGAATAAGGACGTTTTTTTTATTAATTTGTAATCATAATTCGACATTTTGTTTGACCAGATTATTTAAAGGGGAATGAAAAAGATACTTTAGGGGCACCGATTAGGGTTAATTAAAGCATCATTATTAAGGCACCATTAATGATTGAGCAATTGATGTGCCCACAGCACTAAAGAAATGGAGGCAACAGATTCTCTGAAGTTTTAAGATAAACTCAAACATTTAGTTTTAGAGCATGAAATTCTTCATATTTATAAGACTGAGCACAATATTTCAACACAACCAAATTACCTTTTTATAGTTTCTCTACTCTTAAGATTAGCTTCTGATAAACCTTCCATGATTTGATAAGGCTATCTTGTTCCCAACGGAAGTGCATTTTATTACAACTGTTTATGATTGGCCCAAATGAAGTATTTTTTAATCAACACCTGTTCCAGTAATTCTTGCCATGAATAAAAAATAGTGCATTTAAATAGGGGGAGGCTGTTCTGTGAGTTTCAATCTGTACCTAATGAATTTCACTGAAATTTGTTCCAGAAAGTGGTATGAAGCAGTGTCTCATTAGTTCCGCAAAGTGTCACCTACATAGCATCTTGAAGGATAGATCATTAAGTGAAGATGAGCAGTGCCAGACCTAAAAGGTCATCGAAGTCTTAAATGCACATCCCTACAATAATTCTCTGATGTCAGTGTGATCAATGAGTTTGAAACCATATGAAGCTACAATAAAAAAAAACTCAGAGCTCTTTTTCCATCACATATACAAGTCAGAGCTCAAATTAGCAGAAATGATGCTGCCCATTTTCACTTTAGGTGTGTGACCTTTAGAATGACTTTAGTAAATTTACAATTTGGTAAGGATATCTTGGTAATTAAATGACTACTTGGGATTGTTCTGTTCTTGTCTGATAGGAGAGCAGGAGAGTGGCAGATTAGATAATAAGAAACCAATGTTTCTGAGAGCTTACATTTTAGAGGGTTTTTAAATAACCTTTATCTAAAATGCAATGCTGCCTCAGTTTTCATCTTTCCTTTGACTTGGATTGAATTTCATTCGTGGCATTACAATCCAGAAGTCAAGCAAACCAGAAAAGTCAATTTTAAGGAGAGGATACATTATATGATATCAAGGAAGTCAATGGTGTCTGTAACTCTCTCCAAATAATATATAAATAAAATTAAATTTGATTAATTTTTAAAGGTTCCATGAAACAAATAAAACACTGTGCTTGAGTGAGAACAATTATAGTAAATTTACTAGGATTTCCTGAATAAAATACATTTTTGTACCTATTTGCATTGAAGGCTAACTAAAGACTGGAGATACAGTGGATGAATGCCAAGGTACAAGAAACAGCTGGGGTAAATTTGGCTTATAAGCAACTAGACACAATTTTAAAAGCAAAGAGAAGAGAGCCAAGTTACTACAATTTTTTTCTTGGGCATCTGTTTCTGACAGATTCTCTTTATCTTCCCTGTTTGGTTTGCTTTTCACATTTCTTTTATAATCACTGCAGTTATATTATAGATGTATTACTGTTATTTTAACACTTCTTAGTGTCCTGCCATTTACACAAGGGGCTTGGGAAAAAGATTGACTGTCTCAAGAAACATGTCAGAGAAGTGAGAATAAAAGACCTCCCCAAACCTCTAGCCCAAGATTCTACCTCTCTGCGTCTTGATCACACTGTCCTCTCAGTATGCGTCCTTTTACAGCAATTCAAAGATACCTATGAAAGAAAAGCATAAGAAGCCAAACTTATCCATAAATTAGGTTTGTGAACATACAGTACCTTCCTACAAAGGAACAACTTAATGTCTACTGTTTTTAGCAAATAGGTTCCTCCTATGCTTTCCCTTGTTGAGGTAACAAATTAGAAAATGATACAAATACATATAGCATTGCACAGACACATTCAGACTGATGAATGTGACTTGTGTAAATACTGTAAGAAGCAAAATACTTTGTTGTCTTGTTTCTTGTGAGCACAATAGAAAGCTGCAAAACTAACAATCCATGCAATCACTGAACATGTTAGCTCAAATTGTTTTGCCTGTCTCTATGTTAAATTTTCCTTCTGATAGCAAAGCTTAGAATCTAATGTCAACAGGTATTTCTTTATGTTTTATAAGCCATTCACTTATGTGTACTCCAGTACATTACTTCCATTCCCTATAACCATTTCCTTTTCAGATGAAATCACAATGTTGTAAGAAGAGACTGCTGTAAGTATTTCTGATGTACAAGAAGAGCCAATATGGAAAGATGTGTCGGCCAAATGAGGATAGTATTTGGTGGTATATTATAATATCAGTCAGAAGTACTACTGTAGTAATCACAGGTCATTGCTTCCAGTGCTTTGTAGTGTAGAGTGGCTTAGATATGACACAGTTCGATCTGACTTGAACCATCTTTATAAAGACATAGTAGTACGAGGTTTCACGTCATGAAATAGTTAGCCAGAAAGACAAGTTACTTGAGAGCTTTTTGCTTTAAAGAGTATTACACTTTCTAACTAGTCTTTTTTCAATTTTAGTTATGTTTACACACCAGAAATGTTTCATTATGAATATACTGCTCCAGTATTTAATATGAATATAATCAATTTTATTATAGTATACTGTATATTATAATAAAATGTGTGTTTTCTTTATGTATTCACATAGTATGTACAGTACTATTATGTATTCAAACTGGACCTTACTATGGTCCACTATCTGAAAGTGTACTAGCTAGAGTCAGTATGATTAGAGCTCTATTAGGTTACTGCAATAATAATAATAAATAAAAGTTTATATGCTACCCTAACAAATGCACGTGATGTTTTATGCCTTTGATCTTTATTGAGCATTTGATGGTTTATATTCAATCTATTTATATTGCTGAAAAAGCAGTAACATCAAACAACAAATGTATTTTTGTTACTCTTTCACTGATACAGGTGAACTTTGTGCCAAAAATACAATATGTGCTTTTATCAGATGTATCTCTAATATCTGTAGATATTTATATTTAATTCAGTGTAAGGGGAGTTTTTTTTTATTAAGCACTTCCATAGCTTCTGGACTCCAGTTACATCACTCTAACATTATTGATCCTTAGGGGGTTTAAATTATTACGGAATTATACTCAAACATTTAATACATTTCTTCACGTGCAACATTGTATTTTAGTTTTGAGTATTATACTTCATTAAGCAGGCAAGAAAATAAAAAGGAAAATATCTACTAATTAAGGTTTTGCGGAAGCTGAAGCATGACTAATAATGTCAGTCTGAGACAACCCAGAAAAAACAACAAGCTAGACATCTGAGCTTAGGGACCTAACTGTAACATTTCTGTATGTCAAACACCCCTCTCTCATTTACAAGATACTGTACATGTTCTTTCTCAGCCTTGGAATTGATTTGTTTTTCATCAAGCCCCTCTGTGGTTTAAGTGTGACCTTTAGGTTTGACCAGATATATACAGTACAGTACAGTACTGTATGTAGCAGTTTAAAAGTGGCACAGTATATGATCTCATGCATCTCAATATGGGAGGGGATTACACCATTTTCAATTTCTCTTCAAAGCATAAAGAAGTGTTCCTGAAATGCCTCCAGTAGGATCCTTGCCCCTTGTTTTGCTTTCATTAATAGATTTGTATCATGTAAGTTTAAAGGACCTCAATTAAAACCGATTTGCAAAAGTTGCTTTTGTAAAACAGGTGGAACAGATATGATGAAATTATGAAAGAAATCCAGTCACCGTGATCAGATTAGGAGGTGCTCCCTAGGAGTGTTTTTAAACACACACTGTGCACAAAAATTTATCTTTGTCAAATATGGTTCAATTTGAAGTTTAATTTGAAATTCTCTTGAACTTTAACATTAATGGAGATAAATTGGATGGAAAAAAAGAATACCATGTTGGCTACTTTTTTGCAGAAACTAATGACTCTTGATATCATTAGTCCAGAGCCACCTTCTGCATGAAGTTCTTTGTAATAGCTTCATGTAATGGCATGTGGGTTTTTTACAATTAATATGCTTAGCACTTAAATCTGTGTACAATAATACCTTAGTCATGAAGCTGTTCCTGGTGCAGGTTACCAGAATATTCAAACAAAAGCACAGCAACAGAGCAATCAATACAGCTTGTAAATTGTTAATATTATTTTTCACTACAATAGGTTTTATTTACTTGACAGACTGGTTACCATCTGTTTCAAATGTTGCTTCAGGATGACAATTCCTAGTAACTGTATATGAAGGAAAAACCAAACAATTCTGGCCATGAACAGTTGCAGGGAAAGAGAAGGGTTTCTGATTAATCAGAAACCTTTGTTATCACATGCTTACTGTATATATACATGCAATCCAACCGTGCTTTGATGTGCTGTGGTCTCGGGAGTCAAAGTAGTTGAATTTTCCCATGTTACCGATGGCCTCATCTTTCTTCCTGTTATGGCAAACTAATCAGAGCTGATTTTTCAAGTAGGTTATGTTGTACATGAGATTAGGCCACAATATTCACCAAATAAACCAATTATTTTATTGTTGAATGTTTAATGGTAGAATCCACAGTTTGCACAAAGAAACCTCTTACAGTACCTCTTTTCTCATACATTTCCTTACAAGATATATTTCAGACTCATATCAGTGACTATTCTATTAATGTTCTTGGCTAGAAGGAATTACATTAAGGTAAGATCCACAGCAGGGATTCATTTTGCAGCGACATAACTTTGATATGTGAGCTGGGTACAGGTTTCCACGGTAAATGAGACGTGGTTGACAATACATTATGTATCACTTGTATATTAATCACAGCTGAATACTGATAAATTATTACAGGACGTGATGCCTGGTTCACTGAGAAGCAGCGAAGGTGACTAGATTGTGACTTCTCATGTTTTACAAAATTCATCATAGTAAAACATGAAAGAAGGGAATTTTTTGAGGATGTGATCATGGCAATTGATCATTGTTCATGTACCCCAAGACTAAGAAAGGTAGAAGCACTGATCTTGAAACCTGTATTTTGATACAGTATATCCTAGTCTCCTTTGGTGTGCATCATACTATGTACTGTAGGTGCAGTGTTTTGTGTGTTTTGAGTGCTGTATAAAGTGTATATGCATACATGGGAACAAGTAAAGGTTTGTTCCATGCTGAAAAGTTGTGGCTGTGGAGCCATGATTTATGTTTTAGTCTTTTTTTAGAGATTGAAATGTCTTTTCCTTTATTGTGTATTCTTTCACCTAATGTATCTTCATAAACTACATTTAACACAGCAACAGTGGTGAAACCTTAGTAATGTTATGCAAGGCAGGTGTATGTATTTAGTTTTTAGGTTTCAAAATATGATCCTATGCCATCCTGAATACATTTATTTCAATTGTAAATCAAACCAAATTTCTTGTCTGGACAAGCTCTGTAAAATATTAAATAATTGTCCTGTTTGGAAAACATTTCCAGCTGTAGTTCTGTTTATATCTGGTTTACCAATTATTTAGCAAGAGGTTACAGAGCACAGCTTAAAGAGTTAGAGGGAAGTAATCAAGCTTGAAGGTATACTGTTAAAAATAGATATTTTTAGTTGACATCTGACATACTGTCAGTGCCCCTTGGACAGTCTGGCTTTAAATGATCATATCACAGTATTGCTAATATTTAGAAGAAATTGTAGTCTTCCTACAGTAGATGGCACATACGTACAGTGGTTAGCATTGTTGCCTTGTAGTGCTGGGGCCTTTGGTTCAGTTCCAGACCTGGGGTGCTCTCTGCCTGGAGTTTGTATGTTCCCCTTGTGTTTGTATGGGTTTTGTGTTTGTGTTTGCCCTGTGATGGGTTGGTGTCCTGGTCAGGGTATACCCCACCTTGCCCCCATTGCTGGGTAGGCTCCAGCTCCCCCGCAACCCTGTATTGGAAGAAGAGTTTAGAAAATAGTTGGATGAACGGTACTCTTCCCCTGCTTAAAAAGTTTAAGACCAACCATGCAAGTGTGTTGTAACCTACAGTTCACATATTAATGCTTTTTAAAAAATAAATCTTTGTTATCAATCGCCTCTCTGATGTCCTCTCTGATAAGGAAACGAAAAAGACATCAATGTATACACTGTAGACATAGACGTCTTGTCTTTCATGACATGTTTTGTCTTTCAGTGCTATTTCTTCACTATAGAGTTTGGTCTATGTAAGCAAGAAGGTCAGTTGCGAGCTTATGGAGCTGGTCTACTGTCTTCAATTGGAGAACTGAAGGTATGTTTTTAGGCATAGAAGAATGTCTGTGTTGACTTGTGCGGGCATTGTTTTTTTTAATTATGCTGTGATCACATCTTTGCAGCATGCACTGTCTGACAAAGCAGCTGTGAAGATGTTTGACCCTCGAACTACATGTGACCAAGAGTGTCTCATTACAACTTTCCAGGAAGTATATTTTGTTTCAGAAAGTTTTGAAGAAGCCAAAGAAAAGATGAGGTAATTGCACGCTTGCCAAGAAAACAATATCAGACTGATTGGGGATAGTATTAAAAACCAATATATTATATTGACCTACTTCATGTACCTTAAAAGAGTACTAGTATTCAATATAAATGAGTTTTATATTTTTTTAAGTGGGTGACATGGAATAGTAACATTTTCTGATAAATATAATTAAGCTGTCTTTCATTCTTTGATGTTATTAAATTTTAATACTGTATATGATTGAAAAAGTTTGAAATGTCTTTAAAACTATTAGTTGTGTCTATGTAGAGCTCTAATGCAAAACAAATTAACATTTTTTTTAATTTAGCATGTTTTCACTTTTGGTGACAGAATGTGTTGATTATGTATCAGTTTCTCTCAGGAGCAGACAGGCAGCATCTCATTGATTTCTTTCTTAGTGCCTCATGGCACTATCGTTAGCACTGGCAATAGTTTATATGCATGTTATGAGTTTTTATCTATTATCTGAAATAACATTCTGTGCATTTTGTTGATTGATCATGATTAAGCTATGCATTTGTACACTGGTTACAATTCTTGTAATGCATTCCTACAAAAGTGCCATCTACAACCTTTTCGCATTTCACATCCCTAACATCATAAATTTGTTTCTTCATTAAACATACAGACATTTTGACACTTACACAACTGCTTTTTATTCTTCCCTTTTTCCTTTCTAGAATTTACAGTCATTCAGTCACATGTACCTGTAAAAAAAAGAGCATATGTCTCATTCTGCCACCTGTAGTAGTTGACAGCTAATCTGGCTCTCATGTTTTTAGTTTCCATTGCAGGAAAGATTTCAGTTTGACAGTAAGACAGTGGAGGTAAAATTGAAGACATAATTATTTATTAGGAGGCCTCTGGAATAAAGGCCAAATACATTTGTTGAAGCTTTTGCAAGATAAATATTGTCTTTAAAAAGTGCAATATTATATATATTTACAGAACAACTGCAATTGACACAGGCATATTTCAGTGATTAAAAAGTTTAGTACCGAATGTGGTGAAATTCTTGTATTTGTTTTATATATTTTCTGTCACTATTCTTTCTCCTACAGGGAATTTGCCAAAACAATCAAGCGCCCATTCTCAGTGTACTATAACCCTTACACCCAGAGTGTTGAAATATTGAAAGATACAAGGAGCATTGAAAATATAGTTCAAGACCTGAGAAGTGACCTCAACACTGTGTGTGATGCCTTGGGTAAAATGAACACATACCTGGGGATTTAATGACATTGATCCACCATGTCTGGCTCGGCAGATGCAGAAACAAAATCTCCAGACTTCCTGTATAGAGTAGTAGGCTCCACAAAAAGAATGTTCAATACATGCTGACATTCAAACGGTCGGAAAACCAACTTGTGCCATGCAAACATTTGTGTATTTACTGTACAGTATAACTGTTGCTTTATCTGCTGTCAAAGCATTGTGAGTACTGATGTACCAAAGGTCTGAAATGAAGCAATCACCCAAAAACAGGCTTAGAACAAAAGTCCTGTTCAAAGGACAACACATTTCTCTTCAATCACATTAGAAAAAATAGCAAGTTTTCTTTTAGATGCATGAATCATTTTAGCAATTAGCTTCAGTAGCTCTGCGTAAACTATCAAAATCTTAGATAATGCTGTAATTGGTTGCCTGGACGGTTTACGAATAACCTAGCACAAGACAGCAGTACTGAAAGCTACTGTAATAGAAAGACATGAATGTAAAGGGATTATATAAGGTAAAAACATTATTTTCTGTAGAAATATATTCCTTTACATACCATAATTTTGGTCATGCATTTAATGTAGATTGGCTTTCTTGAATTAGAGATTACGTATACTGTATATGTATGTAAAACAACCTTAATAAAGTTATAAAAACCTACCAAACATTTTGCATGCTATTCATTGTGCTTCTAGAGCATTTCTTTAAAACTATTAAAATCGATTTACTCCATCCCCTTTAAAAATTCTGTTGTTCTGTCGTGAAAAAGTCCTAAGGCTAAGTCCATGGTACAAGACTCTCTTGGTGTTCTTTCACTTTATGTGATTGACATTAAATGTATACCGTACACTATGTTAAATCTGTACAATTATAGGGCTTGATGAATCTACACCTTGGAAATAGTTAAACTCCTTAAAAAGTAACGTCCTTAAAAGAGTGACTCGATCATGAAGAAAATATACAAAAAGGAGACTTTCTGAAGCAAACTGTCCAGCCAAAAGAAAAGTTCTTGGAATAAAAGTGGGAAATTATTCACTTGACTGTGGATTCAAAAGACTGAAGATGATACTAATGATGAAGGTAGAGATTATGTTCATTGAAAGGAATAATCAAGTGGTCAAAAGAAACGTCTAACATAATCTCTTTTTCTCCAAGAGCTGCAGGATAGATTTGTTCTCTGGTTTTCAGTCACTTAAATGAACTATTGGCTTATGTCAATGTTCACAACACATAAGGTGATAAATATTGTATACAGTATGATGATATACTAAGGTACATAGATTATTGAGGTTTTAACTATGAACTTTTTAAAAATATTTGATTGTTACCATATAAAAATAAATATAAAAATATTATAAAAAAGCTACCTGCTAATCAAATTACACATATTCTGCCTCAGTTTCAGTAACCATTAAATTCTAAAGTGATGGTTGTTAGCATTGCTGAATTGCAGACCTGGGGATCAACTGTAGGTTCAATTCCAGACCTGTGGTGCTATCTGTGTGGAGTTTGTATGTTTTCTCTGTGTTTGCTTGTGATTCAGCAGGTGCTCCTGGTTTCTTCTACAGTCCCAGACATACTGGTAGGTTAATTGGCGCTGGTGTGAGTGGGTGTGTGTCTGTGTCTGTGTGTACCCTGCAATGGACTGGCATCCCATCCAGGGTGGATCCTGCCTTAAACCTGTTGGTTGCTGGGATAGTCTTTGGTTCTCTTGTGACACTGTATTGGAGAAAGTGATTCGAAAGTGGATGTACAGTATACAGACTCTCCACAGAGACAGATTTGAACCCAGGACCCTGGAGCTGTGAAGTGACATCTCATGATGACTGTGTCATCATGCCAGCTGGTGCTTATTAAAGCATCATAAAATGAAAAGAAAAGGAAATGAGCTCAAAAAGCAAGCAGCTTGCATGAGCTTTGTTCAAGGTTAATACCCTTTAGGGAAAATTAAGGAAACAGGCTGGAGTAAATACTCTAAAAATACAGTTAATGGACTAAAATGAGACTTGCCACTTTTCAATATTCATGTTTCTCAGCAATGACCGTAAGAAATGTTGGCTGTTGTGTTCCAAAGTATTTCTTCTAATTTATTAATTTAAGCTTTTCTGAATTTGCTTAAATATACTAAAAAAGACTGTAGTCATTTTAGAATTAAATATTTAAAATAGATCAAAACAGATAATCAAATGAAATGTTGACACATTACATACATTCCCTACTTTCTTACTAGTATAAGGAATCTGAACTGGCTTAAGGAAACAAGGAACTGTAGGAGCTTTATTTCAGTTCTCTATGCTCTAGAAACATACTCATGTTTCTTTTGTTTTAATAAAACAAAAGTTAGTCACTGGATTTTTATTTTACAAAGCCAGTATAAAACCTTATTCTTAGGGGGACGAGCAATGAAGTTGCTGGAAACCTATTGTTATTATGTTCCATCAGATGGTTGCTGCTATATTTAACTTTTTTCAAAATATAAGGATTTTCGAACATATTTGTGGTTTAAAACTTAGCATTGTACAGGTCTAAAGCTTTATCCATGCTATGCCATGTGTGTAATAAAACTATGTTCATTATAAGATAGTTGGTCACATGGTTCTGCCTCTATCTTGAATTGCAAAAAACCTCTCAACAACCTCTCCTCTGAAACCATGACGCCAAATGAAAGGGAAATTGGCACAAAGTAGGCAATGTTCATGGAACGTTGCTATGTTACAAAAATATGAGCGACATTGAATCAAACGAGATTGAATGTGTTGGTAATTTGCATATTGCATGATATCATGGTAGTACAGTGCTCCAAATACCTGAAACATTAGGTAACACCAGAGTTTATCAGAGATCTATTTTGAAATTGGAATTAACCACCTAATGAAGGTTTTCATCTCTCTGTCTCTGTTCTCAAAGAAGGGTTTCTCAACTCCCATAGCAGAAAGACTACAGAAATGAAACTAAGTTCACACCTTCCCCTTCTCTCAATGACCGACTTATTTTCGTGTAATTGTTTCTATTCTCATGCAGGGTTTGACTTCACACCTTTCTTCACCCACCTCCACTTTGCACTTCCTGAGTGGCATCTTTGCCTCCTCCCCTCTCCCAGTTTCTGTTCTTCTGTGCTATTTAATCTTTGCCGTCTGTCCTGTCTTTCTCACACCTGAAGAAAGCTTCACAGCTGAAACGTTGTGTTTTCTATCTTCTCTATTCAGAATGGAATAAACCTATTACTTGTTCCTTTGCATATCATATAGAACTGTTATGACAACAATTGCGTTCACAATAATAGCAGTTATATTATTCTGTGCATTATTGTTTTAACATCATTCTGTATCTATTTTTAACTATTGTGTATCTACTATTTAACTATTTTTGTCATTGTATACCAAATCACTTATTCTCAGTCCCAGTTTCATTCCTGAAAAGAAAATAATCATTAGGCAGTATAAAAGTTTTATTTAAAAAACTTTTGCTATGACAGTTTCATAATCTTTGAACACATTTCTGACTGGAAAGTTCAAAGCTCACAAGGTATGGTAACATTTAGGTCAAGTACCTCCTACAGGCAAGATCAATTCCCCTTTTTGGGGGATTCTGACTTAGATATGTTCAGCAATAATTACATCATTATTACTACTGCAACAACATGTCGTCAGGATGATACTGTAATACTTAACTTTCTCACAACAGTCTAAGAAGTTCATGGCCAGGCAGGAACACAGATATTGCACATTAACCACAGAGGTATTCCTTCTTTTGAACTGTAAAGCAACTGCAAGACCACTGTTGTCATTTTACAGAATATTTATGAACAATTTGTTCAGTTAGAAAACTTACACTGGTTTTGCGACCAGCTGCATTTCCCTGTATTATTTTGTAGCCACAGTCTAAACAGGATTTTGCAAAATTACTAATATAGTCTATGTTTTGTTATATGTTGGTAGTTTATGTGTACAATATTTTAGGGTATCTATCAACCTTCTTATGTCTTATACAGTACATTCATCACAGCTGTATAAGTAGGGTCCTTCTTTGCTTGGGGCTAATCCTTGTGATGGACTGGTGTCCCAGTCAGGGGATGGGAGTCAAATTCTCTCCAGTCTGCTTAACGCTGCAGAGCCCAGTATGAACTCTGCCATCCATGAAATCAGCTGCTGTGATTCTGGTCTAGACTTTACCTTTTTGCATTTATGTTGTTTTGTACTGTATGCATTTTAACTTGTAATGATTTTTAGCCAATAAGGAGTCCTTGGTATTCCCGTCTAACAGCCATTCCTAATTTTCGTTGTAGAGTTTGACTCTTCCTGAGGACGTCACAATCTTTTCACTGAGTAGCTCAACAGGGTCAGTGACCTTGTTTAGTCAGTGCTGAGCCAATGTTGCACATTACTCACTCATTTCCAAAATTAATAATAATAATAATAATTGCTTACACTTATATAGCGCTTTTCTGGACACTCCACTCAAAGCGCTTTACAGGTAATGGGGACTCCCCTCCACCACCACCAATGTGCAGCATCCACCTGGATGATGCGACGGCAGCCATAGTGCGCCAGAACGCTCACCACACATCAGCTATCAGTGGGGAGGAGAGCAGAGTAATGTAGCCAATTCATAGAAGGGGATTATTAGGAGGCCATGATTGGTAAGGGCCAATTGGAAATTTGGCCAGGACACCGGGGTTTCACCCCTACACTTTTCGAGAAGCGCCCTGGGATTTTTAATGACCACAGAGAGTCAGGACCTCGGTTTTACGTCTCATCCGAAGGACGGCGCCTGTTTACAGTATAGTGTCCCCATCACTATACTGGGGCATTAGGACCCACATGGACCACAGGGTGAGCACCCCCTGCTGGCCCCACTAACACCTCTTCCAGCAGCAACCTTAGTTTTTCCCAGGAGGTCTCCCATCCAGGTACTGACCAGGCTCACACCTGCTTAGCTTCAGTGGGTTGCCAGTTGTGAGTTGCAGGGTGATATGGCTGCTGGCTTTGAAATTAGGCTTGAATTTCTGAGGTTCACTAGTTTACTAGTTTAGAATGGCACAGTTAGTTGTCAAACTCCATGACAACAAATACAGTAGCTGCTGTGCAGTATCATTGTTGCTCTGCAGAATTAATCTGGTCCCTCGGGTTGGGACCTAGGTTGGTCATGGATGCTTCATGTCAGTTAGTAGGGTTGCTGTAATCTAGGAAGGACTAAATGTTTTATCAATGTCCCATTGTGTTTCTCCCGCAAGCAGGATTCCATGACTATTTGTTTGGGTTTAGCATCCTTTCCCATAGGGGGTGCTCCAAATTCCCGAGTCCTAGTTTGATTGGAGTATTATTTCCAGGTGTTATGAATCAGTGTTGATATATGAACCTAGAGCTTCTGATACTCAGGGCTCAGTGTTAGGATACGGATGTCCAGAGGCCTGCCTAGAACCAGACCGCGGAGTCATCTGAGGGTACAGGGCTTGCCAGAGGCATCACGCCCCCTGAGCCCGGGGGTCTGGAGGACCTGGCCCTATATGTTCTTGCACTGTTCCTGATTTCCCTTGTGTCTGTCTGGTTGGATGGATAACCGGTTTAGGATTATTAGACTGTGCTCTGACTTACCCCCATCATTGATTCACTTGTACCCAGATGTCTTGTTTTCCCCTGTTCACTGGAGCACTTGTTGTCACTGAGAACTACCTTCGCGAATAAACCCTTGTGTGTTTTCCCTGATGTCCACCTCCTATTTGTCTCGGGTTACACCGCACTGCATAGGGTCTAATCGGCAACCCTCCGCTGAAAGACTGAGCCCCATTCATGACACTATGTTCGCTCTCTCTTTCATGGAGCAGTGGAAACATTCTCTTGTAATTAGAATCAGTGAAACTGTGTAACTCTGTAACTCTGTAGGGATCATGGTGTTTTGAAAGGAAACGAAATGCTAAAACAGAAAGCAATGCATCTTCAACATTGCCTGCTTTCCATAATGCCCCTTGGGAAATATTACCCTTGGAAATATTTTAAATACAACACATTTACCCGAGTTATGTGTTCATGTACACAGGGCTGCTGCTCAGAGGGGAGGCAGAGTTGTGAAGAAAAAACAACACAACGTTTAATTTTTTTTTTTAAAGAATACATTTCCAGCTTCCAGTGTATGGGGTAGTGTACTGGTAAGTAAGTCACTACACTCACAGCTGGTGGGTTGTGGGTTCGAGTCCCAGCTGCAGACACTGCAGTTGTACCTTGAGTGAGGTCCTTTACTTCGATGGCTCCAGTCCACTTAGCTAAATGATTGGATACCAGTGTTTCCTGGCGTAAGCTCTCTGATACACTGATAGGGGAGTCACATGCCCTCTGCTTAATGCCATGGAAACTAGGTTAAGTTGAGTACAAAGGTTACCTACGTCCTTGCAGTCCTTGCAGTGTGTTTACGTTTTTTAAGTACTTTAGCTTCATGGTTATTGTTACAGTCTCCTCCTTGAAGAGTTTAGAGGCGTAGATAGAATGTAACAATAGCGATGACACAGACACAATTGCTTAGCCATGCAATGGTGTTTATTAAGAGGAATTGTGTTCCCAAAGTCCACACCCAAAACAAAGCAAAGTGAAAAACACAAACTAACAAGAAAAAAAACAACACAAAGCTATAGTACAATAATATATACATTAATTGCTATAAAAATTAGATTGTTCTAGGCAGCTTCTATTCTACCCCACAACCAACCTTCTCCTATTCCTCCCCCCCCCCCTCCCATCTTGAAGAGCTCCTTTTCTAGGTTAAACTCCTCCCCCTAGAATATTCCACTATAAAGCAAAAAAATAATTAAACAAAATAATAATCAGAATTCTGATATACACAATTCTCACAACTAAACAATGAACATATTATTACCAAAAATTAAAGATCATACTCCTTTTATGTACATAACTATTGTTAACGAAAATACTACCCCCTCTTAATGGTATCTTCTTACAAATCAATCCACGCATGTGCAATCCTGAAACACTACTAAACCAGCCCTAAAGTAAATACTAAGGTTTCCGGGAGAAACCATTTTGCCGGTGAGAAATCCAAACAGATTATTTATTTGAAACACGTGAATTGATCACCAGTTTGGTTCATTTCACTTCTAAAATAAAGGAAAACAGGTGTTTGGTTTGAGTTCATGTTTAATTTTGATAATACGGGAACAACCTTACTTTACCCACTGAACCCTTACCCTTACAGCACCCACTGAACAACCAAAGCTATCCCCAGAATTCCAGACTAGTTTGTTTACGTTGGGAACCAGTGAAATGTTTACGTATGTGTTCGTGTGTATGTCTCATGAGTCCCAGGTGATCTGGAAACGGAGTCTCCAGTCACAGTTATCTATAGTTATTTCTAACGATGCATTTATTTAACTTTGCAGTATTTATAACAGTTGTTTATAACTTAGTCTTTAATTTCAAATAAAAATAGAAAATTATGAGATTGCATAAAACAGGCACACTTTTTAATCAATTTATGCTCAGGCAATAGGCAAGTGACAAAATGTCCAGTTACAGTATATTTATTGATAGCTATGAAATGAAATTTTTTAGAAGAGCCAGTGGAATACAAAGCATGCAATCTTTTATTTATTTTGATGTTCACATGTATGTTTGCATGTAGCAGGAAGTGGTAGGCTAAAAGAATCAAGACAGCACAGAGATGCATTCATATAATTAATATGATGTGTAGTTGGAAGAAAAGTGTTAATTACCAACAGCTTAGTACAATTATTCTGTGCAGCTGATGAACCAATCTAGGTTGTAATATCCGGGAAAACCAAATCATGTGAAATTAATGAAATGCGCTGTCCTCACACAAAACAGCATTTTGAAGCTTTTGAAACTAACAGGTTATGTTTGTAACAAGAAACAATTACCGCCTTTGTAAGTAAAGTTAGTATATAATTAAGGTATTAGTATCTAGGAGATAAAACAACTTTCACTACTACTAGAAACACCAATTGCATTCATAACAATGCTAATAATGATGAAAAGCAAATTGTAAAGTACTTATTGGTGTAATTGTCATATTTTGTATATAGCAGCATATACATTTACTATGCGTAAATTAAATAACAGAGGATGTTAATGAGAGGATCTGACTTAAGTCATTTAAAATACGACACAACTGAGTCTGTTATCTCTAACAATGTTGTCAGTTGTCTGCTACTGACATACAATGTTATCATACTACATGGGTGTACCTACTGTCAAAACATTTAAGTCCAATTAAAGATAGTGCAGCAGTTGTCACTTGCTCAGTGTGACTAGTAATCAGATGTAGCTCTCTCACATTGTTGTTATCTAATTTACAAATATATAGGAAAAAAACTAAGTGTTGTTTTACAAATTGAAGGCAACACCCTTAGTACCCAAGACCTAATGTGTCTAAAGAACAGGAGAGAGTGAGTGATGACTTAATACCCACAGTTCTGCAAATACAATAATTCTAAAGATGCAGATCCTTATTTTTTCCTTTGTTAGGTTGTAATTAGTATATGGAACATCCATTTAGGTTCACAGTCATTATTTAATTCAGTAAAAAAATATATATATATGATAAGAGACATGTATTCTTACCGGTACAGTATATATACTTTAGTAAGGGTTGGTGTAGCTCTTCAAACAACTTAAAAATAAAGGACAAATCTTCAATATTGCTCCCCTGTGGTTGATATCAGAGGCTATGTGTACATCCTGACAAAATCATAGACAGCAGTCAGATCTACCATGGAGACTAAATTGATTTTCAAAATCTGGTATATACCAGCATTCAGGAATTAAAGATTTAAACTTCCTTCACTTGCTTCAATCAGGGCTTCAGATTTATTTAGAAAAATAAAAAAATTCTACAAAGCAGAGCAATCCTGTTTGGTGAAGCTTGTACTTCCCCCTCTCAATTTGATGACAGCTTTTGTGGCATGCGGTGTCCATATTCAAAGAAAAAAAAAAGGTTTATACTTAAGCATAGGGGGATATTGATTTTTTTATATTGATCTGATGTGTTTTTATTAGACCTCTGAGTCATAATACACATTAAATTAGGCTACTGCTTATTTTACATACCACAACGTTACATTTTTTTGTCTGTTATCACCCTCCTTGTTCCAATGCTGTAGGTATGTTGAGCATGGAGAAAGACTTCTGGGTCAGCTTAAGGAAGTTTTGTTAGGTTGTGTGGTCCAAAGCCTTGTTTTTTCATTGGTAGAAGATGTCCAGCCTAAATCTTTCTCAAATTAGAGAAACGTGCAAAATAAGCTGTCTGTGTAACGAGGAACTCCATTCAGGGTTATGGTGGTTTTTAAAGCCAAGCAATCTTGATGAATTATGGAAATGCAAATATTGATTAGCTCTGAGTGTTAGCTGTGTAATACTGATGAGCCCTAATAAAGGTGAAACAGCTGTCAGTGGCTGCTAACTTTGATTTTATATACATGTGGTGGAGTGGAACTGCCAATATATGCTGATCTGTGGAAAAGAACAGAATGTTAGGTATGGCTTGAATGTGAGAAAAGCGTTACAACAGACAGGGTCGATGTTCTATTCTTGGGCATCTTTCAGAACATTTTGCCTGCTCTACAGGCAAATACATTTTCTCTACTTACTGTACTTGCTCTCCTGATTTGACAGCCTGGCAACCTCCTATAAAACTTGGAGAAAAAGCATTGCTTTGGGGTGCATGTGTTAGTGTACTTGTGATGCGTTAAAAAGCAAAACTGAACTGCATTTATGTCAAACACTTTGCTGCACAATGAGCATGAACAATAATACAGTATTTTAACGCCAGTGGAGGATTTGTTAGGAGGTGGTGAAACCTTAATATCCTGCAGTCTTTAATCACTGTGCAAATGATTTCCAGTGATCGTTGGTAGCGGTCCAATCTTTAGGTGATACATTATATTCTCACAATTGAAGTGAAATGAAAATCAGTCCAGGTTTTCCTATAAGGGAGATCATACCGCAGTATGTGTTTAACTTTACCTGTTAGTAATAAATCTTTTATACAGATATACAATACAATCTCTTTAGATGATAATGTGGCAATTAAGATCTCTTGTTAAAGGTTTTTTTTTAAACATTCCTTATGTCTCAGTGAAACAGTGATATTCTGTACTCTATGATTGTTTGGGCATTTCCTTAAATGAAGTTAT
Organism: Lepisosteus platostomus; assembly: GCF_059453375.1. NCBI lineage: Eukaryota > Metazoa > Chordata > Actinopteri > Semionotiformes > Lepisosteidae > Lepisosteus > Lepisosteus platostomus. Next base: position 27,449,215 of record NC_142619.1, on the reverse strand, counting down.
TACATTTAATTGAGAAGGTGACTTAATGAATTAAAGTGACACAGGCTTAGGCTCCCTAATTGTTTTTTTTTTTGCCTGCATTATTAATAAAGAACTGAATTCAAGAAAGCAGAACATATTAGAATTATTGAGTTAACTGACCTCAAACATACCCTGAAAGTATTGATCAGTATTGCCGTAGTATAATATTAATTAGGTAGAAATCTCCCGTGGTGTCTAAATTCCAGTTTCTTTCAGCAGTCACATGGGAGCTTGTTTTCAATTATTTCTACTTGTTGAATGATGGATAAATCATTCATTCTTCTATTCCTAACAAACACTATTTATTGCCTTACATACTGTAGCTCTGCCATGCTGCTAGACAAGATGCTTTTCCAGGCTATCGTGATTACCTGAGCGGTAACATGAAACGGGTGAAAATTATCCTTTCATTTCTCAGGGAATCAATGAAACTGATCAGCTGTCATACAAAGGCAAAAGGATGAAAAGCAGTTACCTCTGTACTTTGTGCTTGTTCCCTTTCTTGTGGAGTTAACAATATCCTTGGTTATATTTATTATAAGTTATGAAATCTTAACATGAAAGTAATGAACAATCCGTACTCAAAGAACAATCACTAACAACACCATTAAATATGAATTGCTTTAATTACTTCAGAGATGTTCAGTAACGGGTTCTGTCCATGGTGCTGATATATTGGATTTCTGGATGCCTTAATACATTGCAATTAAATTAACCCCAAAATGCATTTAAAATGCACTGTAAACTGAGCATTATTGCAGTGATGCTGGACAGACCTGGTACTTACATTAATATTAACATGAAACATGTTACTAGGACTTTATTTTATATCCATAGTATATATAATCTTCAGAAAAAAATCAACACTTTTGTATAAAAGTTCCTTCATTAAAGAGTGTGAATCCTTCAAACATTTAGGGGTTTGTTCATAAAATAGATTGAATGTCCGTATTCTACCGTAATAACTTTCTTTTGCTAAATCCTAAATCCACTGTCAGGATAAATAATGCGATGTGCATGTAGTAGTGACAAGTTTAAAGTGATGGAAAATTACCGGGAAGTATCAAACAAGCAATAGAAGTCAGTATGCAAATCAAAGTGTCTACATCTAATGATGGAGTTGACTGTAAAAAGTGCTGTGGTAACATCTTGTGGAAATCAAATTCATGTGACAAAAAGGCAAAGAGAGCCAAAATGATCCACTCAAGAACTGATTATTTTGAGAGAGGAGCTTGTGGAAACGACAGATGAATTATCTGGAGCATGTGAAAAAGAGAGAGAGCACATTTGGCAATATCAATGCTGAGACAGTCACAGCTGGGCATCTTGACATGGCTTGCAAAATCTGAAGATATTAATATCAAAGTATTATAATACATAGCTATCTTCCATTTTTATGGCTTACAAATGTAATGTGTGCAAATATGTAGCAGCACATTACAGTAATGCAGTAGCTCACTCTGATCATGATTGGGGAGTATTTTTCCCCAATAATACAGAAGAAAGGATCTTTTAAATTACACTCTTGTGTTACACAGTAAAAAATGCAGGGTTACTGAACATGTTGTCGAAAGTATAAATGCCAATTATTTTAGTAAAGTTTTGTTTTCTCCTCCACAGATGACGAAGGATTGTAAGGTAACTGTTAGAAACTTTGATGTTTATGCTTTTGTTTGAAACCTTTTTTGTCAAAGTAACCCATTAAATTAATTTGTAAGAAACTGTCAAAGTTATCGACAGCATTTTGACTAAAACTGTATTCCTACTCAAAATATGTTTAACCATAGTCTCAAATTGATGTTGTTTTATGAACAATGTCATGACTTTTCTCCAATCTGATATTTTCAAAGCACAGAAGAAACATTACAAACAAGAAGAGGTCATTTGGACCACCTATTTTGTTTGACTGCTAGTAGGTAATTGATCTGAGGATCTCATTCAGCCCTTTCATGAAAGAAACCAGGATATTAACTTCAGTAACAGCTGGGTAGTTTTAAGCAGCCAGAAATAGTCAAAATTTTGTTATAACAGATATACTGCCCCCACACTTATTTTTAATTTCCTGAAAAATAATAAATGTTATGTTATGTTATGTTATGATTAATACAAACATAAGGCTGCCCTTTATCAAGAGGCTTTCCAACACCATAAATAGTGCCTCATCTGGAAACAAAAGACACTCTGTAAATTGGAATACCCTGCACTTGTCTGCATTTAATTGGCAGGTGTTTGCCCAAATTTAAATTTCAAGTACCGTACATCAGCTATTTCCCTTTCATCATTTAAACATTTCCCTTCTTAATTCGGAGGTACTTTACTGTTCTGTTATTTTTTTCCATCCATCAGTTTTCTAACCATTTAATCCTTTTCGGGGTCAAAGGGGAATTGAATCAACAGGCGCAGGCCAGGATACACCCTGGATGGGATGCCAGTGAATCACACGTCACAAACAAAGGCCAGTTTTCCCTGAAGCCAGTGAACCTACATGTACTGTATGTTTTTGGACTGTGGAAGGAAACCCATGTGAACATACTGTACAGTAAGGAGAACATAAAAACCCTAAGTACTGTAGGTAGCAGCCCTGGTCTGAATATTAAACCCAGGGCCCTACTGTTGCAAGGCAGCAATGCTAATCACTGCACCACCATGCTACTCACGTTACCATTTTAATTAAAAAAGTATTATTTTTTCTGCCTTCATTGCAATATTCTCTTTTGTCTCTATCTTGGCCTTTGTAATCTAATTGTTAACCCATACTTTCTGCTTATTATTCTCCTTTTTCTTAACTGGATCTTATTCTTTTGTGATTGTTTTATACCGTATAATGCTTTCTTTCCCTACACAGTATATTCCCCTTAATTTATTGAACAGGTTGGGCCACTGTTTTCCTAACTTTAATTTACTTATTTGTGGGATAGATTGTTCTGTGCTTCAAACAGAAAATCATGAAGTTGAAATCATCCATTTTCTCCTAGTTTCTAATCTGTCTCATTTTATATCTCTGTCTCATTCTTTTAGAATTTTCTGGCCTAAAAATGTAAACAGTTTCAAAGCATGCCACGAAGTGATTGCAGTTTCCTCTTTTTTTTTACCTTATCTTTATTCTTTAGAAAAGTCTAAGGCCCTAAGCCCAGTTCTCACCCTAAATCCTTCCTCCAAGTCTGTGACGTAATAATAATTGCTTACACTTATATAGCGCTTTTCTGGACACTCCACTCAAAGCTTTACAGGTAATGGGGACTCCTCTCCACCACCATCAATGTGCAGCGACGGCAGCCATAGTGCACCAGAATGCTCACCACACATCAGCTATCAGTGGGAAGAATGTAGCCAATTCATAGATGGGGATTAATAGGAGGCTATGATTGGTAAGGGCAATGGGAAATTTGGCCAGGACACCGGGGTTACACCCCTACTCTTTTCGAGAAACGCCCTGGGATTTTTAATGATCACAGAGAGTCAGGACCTCGGTTTTACGTCAGTATAGTGTCCCCATCACTTTACTGGGGCATTAGGACCCACATGGACCACCGGGTGAGCGACCCCTGCTGGCCCCAATAACACCTCTTCCAGCAGCAACCTTAGTTTTTCCCAGGTGGTCTCCCATCCAGGTACTGACCAGGCTCACACCTGCTTAGCTTCAGTGGGTTACCAGTTGTGAGTTGCAGGGTGATATGGCTGCTGGCTATATGTTGCGCAAGTATGGACTTCAAGTGCGTGAGTATTCGAGGGGACACCCTCACATGACGTCTCTTGCTCAGGGTCAAAATGCTTTCTGTTGTTGATGCTGCTTTTTTGCTGGCTATGTGCATGTCGGCAGATAATTAAAAAATAATCATTTTTCATTCTCTGCTGGCAGTTTGATGAAATTCTCATCCCGTTTATCCTTACACAAAAGTAGTGGCACATTGTGTTCATACATGTTGAGCAGGCTTGACTCAGAACGGACGAAGTAAACTTAAGGAAAACTTGGCAATACCAATGTTTATTCAAAGGTTAACACACTTATGAAAACCGAGATTCTGACTCTCCCTGGACATATACTGTACAGTAAAATTCTAGGACGTTTCTCAAAAAGAGTTTGGGTGTTTCCCTGGTGTCCCTGTTACATTTCCCATTGGCCTTTACCAATCCCCATCTATGAATTGGCTTCATCACTCTGTTCTCCTCCCCACTGATAGCTGATGTGTGGTGAGCATACTGTCGCACTATGGCCACCATTGGATCATCCAGGTGGATGCTGAAAACCATGATAACCCCTTCTTTTTTTACACATACTTCCCTCATTTCAGTATGTAAGACTATTCAAATTCATATCTGCTTTTGGTTGTCTGTAGCATACTCCTAACACTGTGGCCCTTGGATGTTTTTTTCTATGTTTGACCCATATAGAATCTAAGGTCCTTGACTTATTTAGGTTAAGTTCTTGTGTCACGATACTATTTTTAATGTATGGTGCTACTCCTACCCCTCTTTCATTTTTCCTGTCACTACAAAATAATGTATTCATCACCACAACTCTATGTGAGCTTTTTTCAGTGATTCCAATTATAATGTTTCATAATTGCATACTAATGCAGTAGCTTTTATTTCTGGCATTTTGCTCCTAACACACCTACCATTAAGGCATAAGTATTTAACTACATTGTCCTTTTACAATTTATTTTTCCTTTGGGTTCTCTTTTTGAATATATTTCCTATGGTATCTCAGTTTCAGATTTTCTTTAGATTCAGCTCCCTTCCTTTCAACCTTAAATATTTCTTTGTGGATTTCCACCACCAGTCCATCATGTCGGTACAGATAGCCTTTCTACCTTTGAAGGGTTTCCAAATGCCTGAAACAGCTGAAGCTTTCTTCAGCACACTTGCACACTGAGTCCCCTGCATCTATTGCTTTTGCATGGTTCAGGCAGGATTGCTGAGGGGACCACCTAATCTTTAATTTGTGTACTGTATAAGAGCTTGGAATTTCTGAAAGCAAAGTGTGCTGTTTGTGTTGATGTCATTTATCCTACCATAAAACACAACAATTCAATCTTCACCTTTCTTTACCCAAAGGGTTGTGGGAGTAACAACAAAATACTCAGTCCTATTGTTAAAGCCAATACCCTGGTTTTTTTCAAGAAACAGCTGGATGTGATCCTTGGATCAATTAACTACTAAATATTAAACGGGCTAGATAGGCTGAATGGCCTATTGTTTGTAATCATTTTTATGTTCTCTACTAGCAGTCTTTCTGTTATTTGGATAATATATGCCACTTTAGCTGCAGGGAGACAGAATACTGTTATTTATGCAGGTGCATGGATGCATATTACAGTTGCACAGTTTCCCACAACCACTACTATGAAAAACATAACATGAAAGTTATGAAAGGTAATGGAAGGTGCTATTCTCAAGTTATAGGCAATATTTCCAAACCTGTGAATAACATGGTAAAGGGGCAAATATAGCTAGCTGAAAATTCATAATAGATTGATAGACCGTGGTGGAAAATCAGTGAAAGGAATGAAGACATACAGTGATATCTATTCAAACATTGAATGGAATAGGCTTATTCCATTCTTCAGTCATTGAACTCTGATGGTTCAGTAGGAAGGAAATATAGGGCAAATTTGCAAGTGCATGAACTACTACAATGTCTTTCCTCTTTGTTTCTCTGTTCAGGTCCTGACAAAGATTGTTTCATGTATTGAGCTGAAGCTTTTATCTTGTGTCATGGTCAGAAACAGGTCAAAAAAGCAATCATCTTGTAGCTTGTAGCTAGGAATGACAGATCATATGGAGAGATGCGATAAATCTGTTTTCTCCCATCAACAACCTTAACTATTTTAGAAAACTTAATTTGTAAAATTGCTCACAGATTTCATTACAACATTTTGCTGACCAAAAACCCCAATATACGTTAAATAAGCAATGATGAAAATATTATGGCAAACACCAATGCATCATTCATAGCAAAATGAAAAAAAAAAATAGAAGTCTACATGTATATTGTTACCACCAGCATTTGAGTACATGGTATTTTACATGCCCATAAAAGCCATTTACCATCATTAAATGTTTTCATGAATCACTTTTGGTGTATGTGAATGAGGAAAAAAAGGATTTTTAATAGTATTACCTTTCCATTAATGTAATGCAACTATCATGACAGTAAACCCTATTAATGAATTGAAAAAGCTGAGCAAGATGGTATCAGCTATTATCAGGATGATAAAACAGATGGTAGGTTTTATGAATAACAGCCTCTAGGTGCTTAAATCCCCATTGCCTTCTATGGTTATTTAAATGCCTAAGTATTTTAAATATAGGGTCCTACAGTATATTTCTAAATAAGAAATTACTCCACTATTCTCTGAGGGTTAGAAACATTATTGAGAAGAGCCATGTCAGATATTATTAACATCATAATAGAAAGGACATCTGTTAGAATAACCTCAAAACAGGACCTGCTGCTGCTTGCAAGAGTAAATACCCAAATAACACGTGTTCCAATTAGCATACAGTTTACTGGGCCTTCTATTCAAATTAAATTCTAGTTTCTTACTGGACATTGCAGCGTTGTTGATGCTGTAGGTGAGTTCAGTGAGTTCAGTTACTGTATGTGTTCATCTGCAGCATTAACAACAAAAAGTATGGGAAGAAAGGTTAGGATATAATAGCATTTGTATTGATGAGTTTATTACACTTTGATTGTTGTAGTCACATGACACAGATATAATGCATCTCATGGTTTAAATTTACCAAATACAATTCAGGATTTCAAATCTTATTAACCTTATTGACCTTTCACTTGTCTTAAATTGCATTTCTAAATTTTAGGTACCCTTGAATAATGAAAGATAAATCCTTAAATTCATATATTTAAAATTCTGGCATGTTGTGTGGCTGTAATGCAATTAAAAATTTAAACAAAAAACAGGGCAGAACTGATACTTCATGTTTCTGAACAACTCATGAAAATCCCTCTGAATTAAGTAAAAAATACAATCGGCTTATTCCCCAGCCTCATCACAGAAATAAATTTGATACAGATTAACACATCATTAGACAGGAGATAAGAGGGATGAGCTCAGGAACTGTTGCCTCATCTGTTATTCAAACAGAGCAGTAGTGCCTCTCGTGACTGTGAGTCTGTGATGTATCTGCTCTGTGTCAGTCCAGACTTCAAAAGAACAAGCAATGAAAGAAATCTGTCACACAAAATGGTGACAAAAAGCATGGTGTGTTTTCCTTATAACAAAGTTTAGGACTAGCTCCATGAATATTTAACATTTCTTGACAGTAATTTCTACAGTAAACAAAAGGTAAAATAGAATGTGTAAGGCTACAGTAAGTATAAAACATTTTCTTTAAAGCAAAAGAGAGAGAGGGAGATAATGACTTCTTCTGCCACATAGAAAGGTTTTGTGAATCACAGACATTTTTATGGACAAGTTCACTAATTACTAATTAAAATTTAGGATAAAGTTGGTCCTGTACTTTGGAAGACAGAAAGGACGAAAAGTATAACAAGCATGACTAGGTAGCCGCTTCAGCACGCTTAGGCTGAACAGGAACAGGTAAAGGTTTATTCCATGCTGAAAGGAAAAGAGACACACCTGAAAAAGGCTAAAACGTTGAGTCTCTTGTTTTCCTTTCAGCATGGAATAAACCTTTACCTGTTCCTATTAACAAACATCAGCACTTCAGCCAATAAACATTTTTGTTACTTTATACAGTATATAGCTAGAAGTGTATTCATTAATAATAATAATTGCTTACATTTATATATTCTGGACACTCCACTCAAAGCGCTTTACTGGTAATGGGGACTCCCCTCCACCACCACCAATGTACAGCCCCACCTGGATGATGCGACGGCAGCCATAGTGCGCCAGAACACTCACCGCACATCAGCTATCAGTGGGGAGGAGAGCAGAGTAATGTAGCCAATTCATAGATGGGGATTATTAGGAGGCCATGATTGGTAAAGGCCAATGGGAAATTTGGCCAGGACGCCGGGGTTACACCCCTACTCTTTTCGAGAAACGCCCTGGGATTTTTAATGATCGGTTTTACATCTCATCCGAAGGACGGCGCCTGTTTACAGTATAGTGTCCCCATCACTATACTGGGGCATTAGAACCCACATGGACCGCAGGGTGAGCGCCCTCTGCTGGCCCCACTAATACCTGTTCCAGCAGCAACCTTAGTTTTTCCCAGGAGGTCTCCCATCCAGGTACTGACCAGGCTCACACCTGCTTAGCTTCAGTGGGCTGTCACTTGTGAGTTGCAGGGTGATATGGCTGCTGGCCCATCCCTATTAACTCAAGGGATGGCGTGTTAACATTTTGTAATGCGCTAGTAACACAAGTGATTGATTATGCGTGAGGCTGCAAAGTGGCACAGCTGTTAGCATTGCTGCTTTGCAGAGCTTGGGGGCTGGGTTCAATTCTGTACCTGGGGTGCTCTCTGTGTGGAGTCTGCATGTTCTCCCCGTGTTTGCATGGGTTTCCGCCTGGTGCTCTGGGTGCTGCCATCGTCCAAAGAATGTGCTGGCAGGTTAACTGGTGTGTTGAGTGTGTGCATGTCTGTGTCTGCAAGGGACTGGTGACCTATCCAGGGTGTAACGCGTCTTGTGCCCACTGCTTGCTGGGAGGTTCCGGCTCTCCTGTGACTGTGTATTGGAGAAAGCGATTAGAAAATAGATGAGTGGATGGAAAAGTGACTAGAAACGCTGCTGGTATCAGAAGAATATCCAACACTAACAGGCATCTTTTTGGTGTTGAATAGTAAAGACCACAAGGGGATGTATTTCAAGCCATGTGCATTTAGAATTGAGAACAGGAGGCACTTTTTTATACAAAGGGTTATGCGGCTTGGCAGAAGTTATCCTCTATTTTTCAAGCTAATATCCTGACTTTTTCGAGGAATTAGCTGGATGAGATCCTCAGATCAGTTAGCTACTTTAAATCAAAAGAGCTAGACAGGCCAAAAGGTCTCCTCTTGAGTGAAGGCTTTCTTATGCTTCCTAAATATTATTAATGTAGCTGTACTCCAATATATTGTAATTGTGGTTAAAAGGATTTTTCTCACTTTGGGGGACGGTGATTTTACTTAGACACAGCCCTAAGCAAATTTAAAACAGAGCTTCTGAAATGTTATTCTTGTTACTACAGTGTGATAGGTTACAGAACTGGCTGCCTTTCACTAGCAAGGATCTAATCTCCCTAAGGCCTTTCCCATGTCAAAACATAATTCCACCAGTAAATCTGCAGCAAACTAATTACAACAACAATAACAAAAATCAATATTTTACCAGAAAACCAGCTGTCTGGTACCTGTGTAAGGGGCATAAGCGTGGCAGTAAGAGGTTTTGCTGCGACAGTCATCTAATTTTTGGGATGCTGCCAGCACAGTATGTGTATGACATTTTACTGCTGTTCACTTAAGATGAGAGATTAAACTTTTGCTTCTGATTTAAGGGGTTCTTTTCTCAGTGAGGTTTTATTTACTCCATGATCTAGAGGTCCAAGTGGGATAACATCTTTGTTTTGGTATGAATTGCATTAAAACTGATGTTAGCAAAGTGAAATGTACTATTATCTGTGAAATGTTTTCTACATAACAAATAACAATTTGCAAAAATGTTTAAACATGGGATAATACTTTTCTTCTAATATTGTACTGTATGTGTTTAATATCAAAATGTGTGATGACATGTCTTTTCCAGTTTTGCTCACATATGAATAAGAACTGTAAACAAATTTAAAATTAGCAACCTAATGATAGAACATTTTTTCTCTGCTACATGTATGTGCTTTACAATTGGCTTAATTTGCACTATATGCACTTAAAAAAAATCATTACATTCAGACTAAATATTGCAAACTGAGATAAGAATCATCTTTATTATATTTGTTCACACATTCCCAGAAGAAGATTCAAGATACCTTTAATCAAATAATTCTTATTTTTAATTAAGCCTGCAAGTTGGAGAATTAAATAACACTATAAATTAAATTAATGTCTTTGCTGTAGCACACTTCATTCAACATGGTTCAATAACCAAGCAGGCAAAGAACTGTCTGAATTCTAGACCACACAGCACAAGACTACTTGAGAATATTCACTTCTACTTACATTTTTCTTCACATCATCTGTGGAGGTCCTATTACACATTCAGTAATTTATAAACAACTAAATCCCATGAACAGTCTGGAAAATGTATTGAAAATTTACCTCTGGCAATTACTCTTGCTGTACATTTAAATTAGTCTCCTCCATCTCAGCCTCCTCCAGGCGTTTTTGTTAATGCTGATGGGGGAGTGACAGCAGACTGCACCCAGGTGTTGCTTCTGGTCAGGGAAGCTGAGCATTAATGTGTTACTTATAGGACAGAGATATCGCAAATAGAAACGACAAAGACTAATACTGCATACTCTTATGTTTAATAAATATTCACAAGAGTTCTCCATTTGTTTCTCATTGTTCTCATTGTTTCTACCGTTAATATTTACTTAGGGCACACGTGTATTCAGGGTGTTCTCCAGTATAGTTAACAGTAAAATAAATAATCCTTATTCATGTGGTTCAAAACTTAAAACTTCTCCAGTTTTTACCACAACCTGCAGCTCAGCACACTGCTAATTCAATTAATTCAATTCTCTTCAGAGGTAATCTTTTATAGTAGCAATGTGACCTGATAAAGTCATGTCTTCACCCAATAAAATTTCTACTTGCTTTTTAACAGAAATCTTCTACTAGTTTATAAAATATTATAACACCATTTAATGACTATAATGCATTCCCTATTTCAATTCGATTGAATCATAAGGACAGTGAATCATTGATGACAGTTTTTCTAGCATATTTCTAATTCTCTGCTGTAGAACACAGCAGGGCTCAAGGATCAACAAAAGATTGAAAGAAGTGTAAGTCTTTAATTTTAGGTACATGTTTGGCCTCAGGTCTAATGCACTGGTTGACCAAATGCAAATGAATGAGGTCTTTTAACAGCACGATTACACCTTTATTCTGCACTTAGCTCCATGTCATGAGTACAGACTGCTTGTAAATGTTTCTAACTGGTAAGTGGTTCTTAAATCACTGACAGCAAGGTTGAAATAATCAAACATCCTTTTACTGACAGCATGGGGAAAAGGCAGACACTCCAAGCATTAAAGTGGTTTCAGAGTGGTGAATTATAAGTCTAAATTATAAATTACTATAGGTCAGGATTCATTGTGTTCCATTAACTGAGTAATCTAAATTGTAGAGAACAAAGAACTTCAGTAAAAAAAAAGTTGTGTAAAATCACACCTCAGTGCAGAACTGTCTGCAAAAACAGACTCTGCCAAATTGTTCCTAAGTATATCAAATTTCATAAATGAATTACACAACAAGTGATTAATCCCACTTTAGCCTATAGGACCCTACAGCATTGACACTGTATATAAACCAATTTGGAGTGGATTTTGCATGCCTGTACTTAGTGATGTTTAATAATTCTACATAGGTCTATGAAAAAAAAGAATTCTTGTATACAAATTTATTCTGTGTTGTCTCAGATAATCAGTTAAATGTAATTTCCCTTAAAGACTTAACTCTTGTGTGTTTTTCGCATACAGTATATCCATGATTTTTGTATATATATTATTCTCCCTTCAGATGTATTCATGAAATGTTTATGTGATGTAGGCTGGCTGCTTCTCTTAGCTTCAGAACCAGTCAAATTTCTACCATTATACTGTACCTGCAATAACAGGTGTCAATCTCTTCCTAACGACAGGACCCTCCTGTTTATCCACCATTGCTTTTCATAACTGTTAATTTAAGAATTCCTTAGTTAATTAAACATTTTACCAGTCATATTTGTGGTAAAAATAGGTCACTGCCTATGAAACCCCACTATGACAACATGACATTTTGAAATGTCTGGAGATGGAGTTCACCAAAAACAGGCACTATGGTAAATAGAAGCTGAACTGAATGCCTAACAAAAGCATGCATATCACAGAATATTTCATTTCTGTAATATGTACAGTAAATTGTTTTGTCCTTGGTCAGGGAAACAGTTAAGGTATTTCAGAGGGCAGAAGTGGAAATCGTGAAGAAATTATAGAACATAGAACAGGAATAACATCTTCATCCAAAGGGTTATGGGACTCTGGAACAAACAACCAAGCTACTACCAAGTTGTTAAATCTGATACCCTGGCTTCTTTCACGAAATGGCTGGATGGGATCCTTAGATCAATTAAGGGGCTAAATAGACAAAATGACCTCCCGTAACTTTTCTTTATGTTCTATGTCATGAACAACATACTGTTAATAAAATGTCATTCCTTTCAAAAGTGAGAACATGATTCTTGAACAGTGAGCAGAAATGCTGGGCTAACTCACCATCACAAACACTCTGGGTCCCCACTAACATCAGTAGACAGAAACCATGGTGATTCCGCTGATGCTCAGCATGTTAACGTTTTCTCTTTTAAAACCAATTTCAAAAAGGAAACAAGAAGGAAGCTGATGCTGTGCCCCAGGTAAAGTTCCTAAATGTAACATCATAAACTTCATAACATGAGGTCAATTAGGTAATAATAATAATAATAATAATAATAATAATAATAATAAGGTATCCTATGCCTATCGACTGCTGGGTCACTAACTGATTTAACAACTTCATCTTTTTGTGTGAATTTGAAAAATACTGATGATTAATGATTATCCATATGGTGAATAATATCAGGCTGTATTCATAAAATATACATCCATATTTTACTCATATTTCAAAAGCAGATCACTTTCTTTTCCTTTTCTTGAAAAATAAGTCTGGATCAAGCAAAGTGGTTCTTTTTTACTTCTGTTCCAGAGTTCCTCTGTCTACCAATGCACCTCAGTGTCACATATTGTGATATTGAACTATGTTATTAAAAGTAATGAAATCCTGTAATACCAGAACTTTTGTATTTTTGAACAAAATCAATATCAACATTTCATTACAAAGCAATAAAAATTCAGGTTTAGCTAATTGCATATTGATTGATTTTTATATGTTCTTTAGCTTGTAGTAGCCTACCCACATTTGAAGTGGATATTTTACTATTCTCCATTAAAAATTATATTCTATTCTAACACAGAAAAAAAGAAATATATTTCTATATCTATCTACCCACCCATTCATTTTGCTTCACTTTTCTAGGCAATGGTCACTGCTAGCAATGTATATAATTTAAAATATATATCTTTCAAGTAGCACCCCTAGGGTTCTGGTGGCTTTTTAAAAGCAAGCAGTCCCTATGAATCATGGGTCTACATATTAATTAGCTCTTGTCGTATCACAACCCTTGGGACATGGTTACCTCTCCCAAGTGTTGTGATACGACAAGAGCTAATTAATATTCATACCCATCATTAAAATAAGGCTCCAATATGAACATGTAATATATTTAGTCTTTCACAAAAAAAGGTCTTCTGGCTGTTGCATTAACCCAGCTCTCATGAAATAATCTATTTGCATCTACTGTAGTCTTAAATGTTGCCAAAGGTTGGTCTTGGACATATATTACTAGGCAGTAATAGTTTTACAAAGTTTCAAGACTGGGCTAATGCCATTTGTCACATGAAATGACTATGCTATTCCTTAATCAATATTATCCTTGACATGGAAAATTAGAGTTAATCCTTAAATAGTTAACTGATGTTATGACGGAAACAAAACAAAGCTATAAAAAACAGAGTATGTTCTTCTTGGCTCCTACTGTACCTCAACTGCTGTTATTAAATAAAACAATCTGGATGTAATTATAATACTCTTGCTTTTGAAAATGAACTTACAGTATTTATAGGTTGTGTGATGTTCATAGAAAAAAACACAACAGGTTTCCAAAAATACTGTGAAAGGATTAAGGTTTTACTGGCGTTTTCATTCCAAACCAAGCCTCCTTAACCAATATCTCAGGGCACAGTTTCATATTTAAATAAAATGCTCCTCTTACTTGATCAGGTCCAGATAATTACAGAATACTTTGCTATTAAAACCTGAAGCAAGACGAGGTCTGTAATGTTAACCCCAGAAAATATTTTCAAAATTCACAGACAACAAAACATGGCATTTCTAAATATAATATTTAATACAATACAATGCACTGATACTATATTAACAGTTATTTAGCTCGGGAATAAGTGCTCATTTAAAGTGCATGTACTGTACTGTATGTCAGGTTTGATGTGCCTAGTGATAGTTACTGTATGTCCCTTCTCCTTTATCCATATACTGTAACTGGTCAGCTGGTGATTTCAGGTGTGTGTGCTCTGTGCATGTCTGTTTTGTTTGTAATGGCTCATAGATTCTGGTATCACATATGCAATTTTCTTGATTCTCGTAAATGCTTAGAATTAATGAAATCTTCAGCTTCGCTTAGAGAGCTTGTTTCTCAACAGAGGGCCCATGACCCGATTACAATCAAGAGCTTCGTTGCTAAATTGTATGTGATAGCCTCCTAACATCTGGTCAATTAACTGTTCAATTAAAAATGTGAAGAACAAAATTGACACCATTTTTATTACAAACTATTGGGAGAATACAATGTTTATTTCCTATTGTGGAAAGTGATATTTATGAAAAAGGTAGGAGGAAGCATACCATTTTTACTCTGGCATCAAGCAAAACAATAGGTTCATTTGTGTCTCATCTTATGCTTAGACCTTTATGTGATTTTATTTACACCTATTCCTAATATTTTATCACAAATACAATTATTGCCTGTAAATATTATTTTTTCATTATTGTTAAAAGGCGTATAGAAATTCATTTAAATCTTGTGTAATGTGCATAATATTTTTGGTATTGATCATGTATGATGATGATGGTATTTCATGCGATCTACAGACTGATTGCAGATATAGGTTTTACTTTACTCGGACTACACAATAAGTGAATAGCAACTTTATTTTGTAAAATGTTGTTTTTAGCAGGAACCTCAACTGCGTGTAACAGACCCTCTGTTGCAAGCCAAAGATTACATCAAATTAAAATCGCAGTGCAACATTCATAAAACATCACATCAGCTAATTATCTTGATAGTCTTTTACGAGGTGATGAGGTATATCTTAAATAAAATGTGATGGACCTGGCAGGTAAGAAACTAGTGTTATCCTACTATTTCTAAAGTTAGATACACAGATTGAAGCCAGTGGTTAGAATCAATCACTGGTAGAGTCATCATGAATATATTTCCTGGTCTATTAAACAATAAACTGAGCACATTGAGTTTACTTAGATTCTTGTACTTGTTATCATTATGCCAATATTAAATTTGCTTCTGTTAATACAAAATCACACATTATACAAAGGTCATCACTTCTAAACAACCACATTTCTAAAACAAATTCTTCAGCCCATCTGCCACTTTGCCCAATTGCCTGCATTAAATCTTTCTAATGACATAATTGTCTTTATTTGTGTTTGTCAAAGTCAGGAAAAGCCCATCCTCTTGTCCAAAAATCTATAAAGTGGAAAAGCAACAAAGCAGAGCAATGCAGAAGATTACAGAGTCTAGAGCAAGGGTCTCAACTTGTAGAACTCCACTTGTAGAAGGCCTAACAGCTTCTGTTTTTTTTTACATAATATTTTTAACCTATGCTTTTAGCTATTTAAATGATCGGACCTGATACGTAACTGATAGCTGGAGTGGTACTAAAACCAGAAAACACTAAGCTCTCTAGGAGTGAATAAGTCTGATATTCCTGATGTGAAGTTGTAGCCTGAACAAATTAGTTTCATTGGATAGAAGACAGGGGTATTTACACAGGGGTGACAGTGGGTATTTAGGTCCATCAGAGGTGTACAGGGCAGGAGAAGTAGGAGTCACAGGGGGGTAAAGAGCGTGTGGAAGACAGGCTTGGTTGGCTAGTGGAGAGGAGCTCAAAGGAACACATAAGAAATAGGAGGAGACTGGAGGCAGAGAGGATAACAGCAGTTACAGTAAATACAGACCCATTTGTTTAATTAATACAGTAAAGGGTAAATCAAATTTATCTCAATGTTTATTGTTGTTTTGGAAAATGTTACCAATAAACATTTACTGTATATTGACATAGCACGCAGGATATTCAGTCATCCTTCCATCCGTTTTCCAACTGCTTCTTTTAAAACAGGGTCATGGGGAAGCTGGTCCATTGAAGGGCGGACAGACACAAACAGAGACATGCACACACTCACACCACGGACAATTTTCCTAGAAGCAAATTAACCTACTGGTATGTTTTTGGACTGGGAGCAGAAACCGGAGCACACAGAGAAAACCCACAGGAACACAGGGAGAACACACAAACTACACACAGAGCATCCTGTTCTTATCTTAATAATGCTAACAGTAATTTCTTCAAAAGGAACAGTGGCAACTCAAACCTATACCCAAGTTATTAACATGTCCAGTGCAGTGTGTGTCTTAGTGTATCTTCTAGACAGTCAACAGTATCTTACTATGGATGATTTTTCAACTGCAACACAAAAGTGGAAATTACAGCAGCATAGACATTTATGACCACTGCAGTATATACTTTTTGTGCATCTGATCTTATGTGTTCCATTCTTTGACATGAATTAAACCATCCATTTAATTACTAATAATAATCTCAAAGTTAAATATTTCTGAATATTCTGGAACTACATCCAACCAGATTAATAGAACAGATATGATGATATTTGTTTCAGATCCCACTTTCTGATTGACTTCTATGCTTTTTATTAAGGTTAACTGCTGTTTTTTAAAATTATTTTAAAGGTATTCATAAGAATTCAGCTTTAATATTTGGTAGTTCACTCTTTGAATTTACATGTATTCCTGGCTGAGAGTTAAACTCGTGAAACTCAATCTCAATAATTAAATGCAAAACCGATATTCGAACAGCAGCGTTGAAACAAACTATCCAGCCATATTGTTAATCCTAATGGATTGGTCTTTTTAAAGAAGTGAACCCTCAAATCAGTTAACACTAGCAAGCTACTGAGCAAGACCAGACGAATATGGTATCTCAACAATTTTAGAATTGTTTCGTTAAAAATATCACGCGTTATCTACAAATAGATAATATTCCTTTTTGAAAATGCAAGATCAAGCCTCAGAAAAAATCCACAAGGTGGAGCAGTTGAAGAGGCTAACACTGAAGACAGCGATTTGTGCGTCTCAGATTAATGCACTCATTCTGACAGAAGATTTTACAGTAAATGTCTGTACACTTTATCAGTCGCAAAACGTTGAAAGCACGATGTTCTACAAAATTCGGTATTCGCATTGAAATGTTTTGCTGTTATTAAAATTTAAATCTACTTTTAACCCTATCCTAAAGGGTTGGTTATGAAATACAGCCTTTTCCTGATTTTAGCATAAGTAATGTAGAAAGTGTCTGATGTCTCTGCATGTTAAAACACTCAGGAGGTTTTTCCATTTGAAAGGGATATACTGTTACTACTTTACACCGACGGATACATTAGATTCTCAACAAGTTTTCGAATTTTACATATATTGTAGTGAACGAAAGGGGGACTCTTTTATTTATCAAAGCGATCACTGGCTGTTGGCTCACAAATGTGTCTATCAATATACCAGCTCCAGTACACTCGGTGAGGTTTAAAACCAGAACCGCACCCGTCACAGCATATTCTTTTACGTTCACCAGAAAGTGATATGTGCACGAAGGGAGTAAGAAATTGAACCACAGAGTATAAAAAAGAAGGTCTTGGGGGATATGGCACTTTTTACCTCATCTCATAAGGTAAAGTAGCATTTCTGGTGGAGGTGGGTTAATTTAGTCTGGATCACCCGATCACGCTCCAATTGATTTTTTTTTTCACCAGATGCAGAGACGCAAGAGGAGTAGAGGAGGAGGTGGGGGCTGTTTCTTTGGTGATTCACACTTCTGCTTATTCCACTGCCTGAGAGCTGTCGTGAGCCCTTTGGAGTAGGCTGGGATTTGCAGACCGAGGTCTAGTTGCACAGCTCAGGCTGTGTGAGTGAGGTCCTCTAAACATGAGAGCAGAGCGCAAAGAGAGCGAAGAACAGTCAGCAGCATCAGCCTCGGGAATGGCTTGCTTTCTGTGCAGCGCCTTCTCTTTTCCGAGAACTGGACCGTAAAGAGCAAAGGAAAACAAATATGATATTGGATCATTCGAACAATCTTTGCGCATGTTGTGACTGACAGCATCATAAGAAGTGAGCATCCCGCTGCTTCTCTATTAAGGAGGTTCAGTATCTATGAATTTGTGAAGTCATATTACCAATGAAGTATATGAAGTGTCATAATGACTGCTAAGAAGTGTTTTAACACCGGAGCTGAGTTACTCCGGTAACAAATTAACTTGTTTTGCCTGTTGCCTTCAAACTAAACGTCATATTCCTAGGAGTATGGCTTTGGACGACAAACGTGGCAAAAGCTTATCGTTCACACCAATGGGAATAGAAGACGACTCGATGAGGAACGGTACAGGCCTTTCCGATCAATGGGCCGACACTGTTGTGGTCCGACCCAGGACAACCGAACGGCACATCACTGTTCACAAGAGACTGGTCCTGGGTTTTGCCATCTCTATACTTACACTCATCATTGTGACCATCATCGCTGTACTGCTCAGTGTGAGGTTTGAGGAATGCACGGGGGACAGCAGCTCACGAGCTGCCAATGGGACTGTCACCAAGTTGAACCATTCTAGAGATATTCTTTTCAATCATAAAGAAGATGATGTGGCGATCCAGCCTTGGCGACAGCTGAGGTTACCGACCTCCTTGAGACCACTACATTATGAATTGAAGATTGCTGTGTTTCTCGATAACTTTACTTTCTCCGGTGAAGTTACCATTGAAGTGGAGTGCATGAACTCCACAAAGTACATCATACTTCACGCTGACAGACTGGAGGTTCGGAAGGCAGTGGTTTATTCGGACAGCAAAAAGCCGGGGGTCCTTAAAATTCACCGTCAGTTCAAATATCCGGAAAACCAAGTTTTTATTATCGCTTTGCACAGGGAGTTAAAGCCTCAGAGAACCTATAAAGTAAACATAACTTTTGAAGCTCAGATAGAAAATGAGCTACTCGGATTTTTCCGCAGTTCCTATATATTGCGCGGAGAGAGAAGGTAATTCACAAATCCTAATATGATTCTGAACCACTTTGCTGGACATTAGTCACATACGTATACAAGTATCTTCATAAGGATAGTTTCTATGTCAGGATGCACTGTAGGGTCGCTTTTTGCAACTGTTAGCATTTTTTCCTCTGGAGGACAAACCTTAGAACTTTTGCAATGCCTGCAAACGTATAAATCATTAAATAAGAATTGTATCGAATTGTGCTTTCAGTTTTCACGGTATTAATCTATCAACCCTTTTGTACGAAATGAACTAAAAATAATTTATTGCTTCGCTCAAAATAATGCAGAGCCCTCTAAGCTTCAGTAGCAGAGTGAATACCTGTCGAGGCACTGCTTACACCAGCAATGTTTTGCAGTTTGCTAATATTTGCTGCCGTGGGCATTAGGCCAGCATGACATGAATAAAACCGAGCTATAAAACTAATTTGCTGATTATCAAGATCCACTGCGTAACAATAATTCTTATTTTTAAATAGGTTCATTCTGTTCCACCATTAATTTTACTTCCTTTTCCCTACAACTATGTCCCTGTCTTTTGTTATTTTGCTATAAATAAGGTGTCAGGCTTATGTAGAAAGTTTTATGTGCTGACGCCTTCATTCAGAGCAAAGTAACGATTGGCCGTCTGTGTCATAAAATATTACGCACTCGAGTCTGCTAACGAGCTTAAAATGCAGGGACACCGGGACTCAATCAGTAATAGAGAAAAAAGATGCTCTGGAAACGTTTTCTCTAGATACTCTCAACTGCCTCGCCCCCCCTTCCACGCGTCCCTCGGCGCTAATACAGCTCTACTCACTCTGATCGTACTAGTAGTACCTTAACATAGTTCGCACATTTCCACACATCAAATCTAAACGTTTACTAGAATTATTGCACAGATTTGTACCAATGTTTTATACTGCATCTGGGTCTAAAAGTGAGATTGTCTTTTTACTGACATACTACAGTATACTGAAGTCATAAAGTCAAAATAAAAGTCAAACTGCATTATTCATACGCAGGAGCAGTTAAAAGGAATTGGCAAAAAAAAGTCTGGCAATATTTATTTTTATTACCTTCTTAATTTGTGATTAAGTACGTATGTGAATTCTGTCTATTGAGGAGAAGAACGTTGCTACAAGTTAAATCCATACATATATTTGCAATAATCCAATTAAATGACAGTTCGACCTCTCCCTTTTAAATTTGGATACAGTCCAGTAATTAGATTATTCATAATTCTTTTAAATCTTGTACAGTTTTCACACATCTGTGTTTGTTTATGAGGTGCAAATAGCCTCTACTCACACAACTCATTAAGGGTTTTGAAGGAAAGAAAGATCAGTTGAAATATCGGGTCATATACTGTACATATCTGTTCCTGCTTTAATGGTCACAACAGAAAAGTTAAAATTTAAGTAGGTTTAGTGCTGAATTTGATTAATGTTTGTAAATAACAGTTACAGTTACATTACAGTTACAGGTATTTAGAATTTGCCAGCTGTTAATGCAGTGATACTTTAGTTTTATAAAGTGTTAATTAACTTAAATGATTGGAGTAATGAATTCTGTGCCTTGGATTTGATAACATATTCAAACCTAAGAGACTTGATTTGATATCAGCAATATACCAGATTATAAAGTGAGTTTCTGGAAAAGATGTAGCATTTGAAATGAGCCATTTTATTTAGGAGTCCAAAGAGAAGGTTTGACAACATCCTGAAATCAATCAATCAGCCTTTCAGCCTATGTGGTGCAACTGTTCCCTCTGCCCTAAGCTGTCTCTGGTGTTCTCCTAACAAAGCACTGTTGGAGGCTGCCAGATCTTTCTTCAGATACTTCAGCTATAGAGCCTTCTGCCTTAATGCTTCTTGGTTAAGAGCCCCCCTTCTGAAAGCAATGAAAATGCAGACATAGTGCATTCTTTTTGCTGTGTGACAAAACTTGAATACGTAATGGGTGTGTTTCGTTCTGAGCAGAACTGTGTAATATATGAACATTTTTGCTTCTGTAGAAAAATGATGCAGTCCTGTTTTGAATACCTATTGTTTTTTAAATATTATGAGCAACAGTCCTTTTTAAAACTACTTATCACAACACTACTGATAATTCTGGACATAAACGATGCCTTGCTGATTATTTCAGTTTAACAGGAGTTTACTGGCTAAACAATTACTAAATGGGAGTATATTATTTTAGAAAATTTAATGTGATATTCATACTGTAATTTCAGAAAATTGTTAGTTTTTGTAAAGTGCAACAAAGTTTGTCAAAGAAGCATTTTGAAACTTATAATGAATTTGTGGATTCCCCATGGTTCTAGAACTTTTGAAGCCTGTCATCCATTTTATATGCACTTAGTTCAAAATGATGCAGGAACGTTTTTTATTTTTGTCAGTTTAGGTGTGCTGTATGCTTTGCCTTCAGACTTAAATAGTTCCTTAGTAAATGTGCTGTCACGGGTTGATTTTCTATTCTAGTATTTCTCACTGTACCAATCGATCCATACTTTCCTTGCTCACCTCCATGATAATCCTATGACTATCTTTCTGATCTATGATATCCCTTTTTGTAAGCTGTCATTCCACTGGCTTGATTTTTTTTCTTGTGATTCCTAACCTAAGAGCTTTAGTAGACTGGTGTACAGTAGCCTCAAGCTTCTCTGTCTGACATAATCTCTGTCAGAGATTTGCTATATCCTCTGGAATATGAACTAGGTAACTAGCACTGTGATGCTTTTTGTACAAAGATGGAAACAAGAATGCACACCCAGAGTTAACGAGGTACTGTCCAGTGAGAATGAAAAACAAAAAAAGCAGAATACTGTTAACTCCATACTGTAATAATTTATTTAAACCCTGTGACAAAAAATGACTAAATCAGGAGGTACCTGTAACTGATTTTGACAGAAAATTAATTAACTCTTTTTGAAACACAGGAGCTGCTTTTCTGTTAAAAATGTATTACGATTTGATTTGATATTCTTTTTTCATTATATTGTTCAGTTATATTGTTCATTGTTTACAGCCGTTACAGGTGTTTTATCTACTTTTCCTTAATTTATATTACAGCTGTTGTGAAATTCTAACATTATGGTGAAAGTAGAAGCTTCGGTGTGTACTCAGGATGAATTAGCCTACCATAGCTGATAGTAAAAGATGACATGAAGGTTATCTTTTGGTGGAAACAGATGCTAAGTCCTCTGCAGCCCCAGTACTTCAGTGTCTCAGTCCCTGACAGCTACAATATCAAACTTCTAATCCAGAAAAGATTAAATAGCTTATTAATTCTTAGGTCAGAAAACTCATACGTCTAAATATTTAAGAAGTGCTTTCTTGAATCAGTTACAAAGTATGCTTATTTTATTGGCAACATTTAATATTTAAAGCACAGTGATGGTTATATTTATTTTGAAGGACAAAATACGAAGCATTTTATAGATCTCTGAGAAACATATAGGAGATAATTTAATAAATATTAGTGGTTTGCATATGTTGGTTAATGATGGATGTGGGTCAGTTCACATCCTCTCAAAACTATTTAGTAGATCTGTTTCTGTGCTTGGCTCTTATAAACCGCTCTTGATGTATTTAGAGCAGTTCTCAAGTTCATAGTACAGCACTCTTAAACATGCAATTGAACAGCACAATAGCACAATACGCACAGTAAAAACAAACTCTTAAGTATTAAATTGAAAATTATTAGAGAATATAACAGGCAGCGTGGTGGTGCAGTTGTTAGCATTATTGCCTTATAGCTCTATGGCTCTGGGTTCAATTCTAAACTAAGGGTGCTCTGTGTGTGTGCGTTTTCCCTGTGTTTGCATGGGTTTCTTTCCACTGTTCACTGGTTTCTGGAACTCCAGTGTGAGTGTGTGTGCCCTGCAATGGACTAGCATGCTGGCCAGGGTGTGTTCCACCTTGTGCCTGTTGCTTGTCAGGATAGGCTCTGGCTTCCCCATGAACCTGAATTGGATGAAGTGGTTAAAAAATGAATTGATAAATTTAATACACATATATATATACTGTATAGAGCTTCTGCTGCATCTGTTGGGACAGAGTCTGAGAGATTCTATAATATTGTTGATGGGAGCATAGCAGCTAAAATCCCTTGCCAAGTTATTTTTGGTCAAACCTTAGTCAACAGTTATCATTTTGCAACGTATAGAAAAAAAGTTATGTTTTTTTTTAGTTAGTTGGCTTATTATTACAGAACTGTTTTATGAATAAATGTGCACCCTGGAGAAAACAAATAAGGGGCACTTACACTTAGGAGGTGCACTTTGACCACTGGAAGGCTGATATCATGAACCATTACAGCATACACAAGAGAACACTAACAGCACCGGTGTCCACCAAAGTCTGTTCATTCCTTTAACGTAAGAGTGACAACATGCATTTCAAATGTTTTCCTTTACTATGTAGTGTCGTTGTCAATTGTAATGTGTTCTGTATGGTCCCCACGTTGTGCATGCACGACAAATATTACTGCTCCATACTGAATGTTTAACACAATATAGCTAGTTGAATAGGTCAGCTAACTTTATAGACACTTTTTGTATCTATAATCACACATATAGTTTGCCTATAAATGAAAAGGCTAAAGAGTAAAATGAAAAGACACAGTATTCAAAAGATCAAATTTCTCAATTCCTGGGAGACATTCAACAGACAAAATAATACAGCGAACGTGCTGTATTTTTCATGTTCTTATTAGGATGATGTGTAGAAAATATACAAATTCTACAATGCAGTAAGTACAAAGCTGTGAATTACTGTACAGTATGTAATTATTGCTGGAGTGTTTACTTTCAGTTATTTTCATGTCCGACATATTTCCATTCAAAGATTGGTACGTTCTGCATGGTTAGGTTCTGATTTGTCTGTGTACTTTGTCTACTGACCTATTTTAATTCAAATCAAGTTAAATTGTCAAACAAACAATTACCAGGTGTGTTTCACCCTGATCTGATTTCACAAAATGCTTTGAAATCCTATTACAAATACTGCAAATAAGTTACAGAAGCTGTCCTGGGGAGGGGTGGGGAGGGACTCATAGCTAATTAAATCTTTTTTGATGTTGCTGCTCAACATGGTCATATTTACTGTAGTTTCTCTTACAATACGAAAAATGAAACATGAAGATATACCACACAGGGTTTTGAATGTTGTAATACCAATAAGGAAGGCAGCAGGCTTTTCTAATACTGTATCTACAGGGTCTAGGATGATTAGAAGTTAAATGGGGCAAATCTGTCTGCTTCTGCCATTAAGGTGTAAATTCATTAGGCTGCTCTTCTTTACAAATAAAATACAAATAAGTTGTCACGGCAACAGAATGTTATCTCAGTTTTCCTACTGAATAGATTTTTTTTTAAATGCCTCTGAAAATATAGTATTGTTATTTAGCCATTTAGGATTCGTTATTTTGTTTGTGTGTGCTTTGTGTAAATTTATGGTAACTGCAGGGCTGAAAACCAGTATTTTGTACTTGCAATATTCTATATCCATTTGGGTATTCACATCTAAGGAACTTTAACACTTACCATAGTTTTACAACACAGAAATTGTTTGGAAGTCAAGTCAGCAAGAAATAGGAAGACATTTTTTTCAAGTTATATGAGGAGTTGTACGTATTAAATATAAGTTTTTGAATTGTTTCAGCTATCATCCTTTTTGAAAGTCTGTTTAATATATATTTTAGAAGAAAATACAAGGTAAAGCTTACAAACTTGTTTCAGATACATTCAGATTAAATACTTTCACTGAAAAATAAACTACAGTATGTTGCCCGTGACGTCTATAAAGTAATAGGGATGCAGGAGGCCTGTATCTACTGTATATGAAAAAAATAACTTGAGTCAGTAAATATGTGTCCTTTCTATACTTTATGAGCTGTTGTTAAGTGGATGTTGATCCCTTAAAAAAGGTCTTTTGGTGTTTTTTTGCTTCACTGCAGACATCCTCCACTTAGTTAACACCATCTGTATTTTTATTTCATGTCTTACTTATTAAAGTGTGCTTTTTTCTGTTATTTTATGATAATGAAAGTATTTAAGGGAAAAGTATACAGTAAGTAGTGCTAAACACTGCAGTGTATCACTTAAAAGCTACCCAGGGCCCTTCAGTTGACCTTAACAAATAGATGCAGTGGATGTTCAGTGTATAACAGCTATTATGGTAATTATGCAAAAGTCAGATGGCATAGAACATCCTACAGCTAAAGGAACATGCTACCACAGAGAAATGAAACAATTAAAGTACAAAATGATAAGACATGGTCATTTTAAAGTAAAGATAAAAGGTAAGGCTTAAAATTGCCATTAGCAGTCTGGACCATGGTGGTCATGGAGAAGACCTTATAGTGCAAGAGCACTTGATTATGCTTGGGAATATTGATATAAGTGGTGTTCTGGAAATACTGTCAATTCCATTTAGCTCTGCTAATTCCACTTCTGACATATAAAAACTCTGAAGTAGTGAAACACTACTGTGTTTTTCACACAAATAAAATACCTTTCACAGTTGCCCTAACATGCACAATAAATTGGAGGGAAAGCAGTTAAACCAAACATTATTAAGAGACTCAGGGGAACACTTGACCAGGTGTTTTTCTTTGACTCATACACCAGATATATTCAAAAGGCCGTATCATATAGATTCTTGGTTCTTTTTCTTAGTTAGTAGACTGCCCTTAGCACTTATTGCTTCTCTTGCAAATTCATATTATGTACTATTGAACAAATCTAATTTCAAAAGTCTCTCTTTACTTACACGTCAGTGGACATTGCCCTTTGTTTTTCAAATCAGAATTTGATTTCCTCATCAATATTGTTATTAACCTTTTCTCACTCCCATAGGGGAACAATCAAGAGCTGTTTGATGTCTGAATACCTGTCTCTGCATAAATAGCTGAAATGCTCAATCAAAAGTCATGATGAAATGTGTAAGACTATTCTGATATGCTGAAGAGGCATCTTCATGTCAGTGCTGTTGGACACTGTAATGTAATGTTTATGGTAAACAAGCTGAGCCTAGCAGCATAAATTCCCTGAGTCATAAATGTTGTGATTGAAGGTTGTTAGAGGGGAAATCAGCTTGTTCATGAAACCTGTCAAAGTTCACCTGACTTCTTTTTGCTGTTTAATTCCATGTTGGCCTTTTAATTACATTTTTTCTAAAATCACAGATGATATTCAAAGAACAGGCTAACTATACAGATGTGCCTCATTAAGCACAAGCACCAGTTAAACAACATCCTTTGTGCCTTGCTCTTACCCCATGAGAAAAAAAATGGACTAATGCAAACATCATGTCTTTCAAGGATCATTTAGTGTACTGTGCAGTAATGCATTTCTTATAAAATAAATGTTATTTACAAAATAGTGTTGTAACATTAAAAACTAAGATTTTCGTCTGTATTGTTTTAGATATGCGGTATTTAGTAATTAATTATAATTATATATTTCACAAAGACTTCTTCCTGAAAATAAAATGTTTGCTTTTATTGTTTCAGCTCCTATATTGTTCTCTTTTTTATTCCAGGTATCTAGCAGTTACACAGTTCTCTCCAACTCATGCCAGAAAGGCTTTCCCCTGTTTTGATGAGCCCATCTATAAAGCAACATTCAAAATCAGCCTGAAGCATGAAAGCACATATTTGTCTCTCTCCAATATGCCAGTAGAGGCATCTATCCCGGAAGAAGATGGATGGGTGACCAACCGTTTTTCTAGGACGCCTCGGATGTCTACCTACTATCTTGCTTGGGCAGTGTGTAATTTCACATTCAAGGAAACCTTTACTGATAGTGGTGTCAGAGTAAGTAGATTATTTGCTTTATTTAAAATATATTGATTGGGCTGCAGTCAGGCTGATAACATGCCTAGCAGAGCAGTATTGAAGTCTAATCCCCTTGCACCACAGAAGACTTAAAGTATTTTTAATTGTAACTTTAAAGAATAGAAATGCATTAAATTAAATGAGGTTAGAAAAAGAACTTCAAAAGTCTTTTACCATAAGACTGCCCCCCTGTAGTAAGGTTTACTACAATTGACTCAATATAAAATTATAAACAATGAGTCTGCTACAATGGTATTAATAAATAATGAACAGGTGTAATAAATTTGGACTATGTTCATGTATTGTCTTTTGGGTTTGTTTAGAGTACTTCCTTTTTCTAAATTATTTTTCTAAATTATGAGCAAGCAACAACATTTTTAATATAAGGAATACAAATCCCATTTGGAAATGACCCATTGTTGAACTTAATAATATCTCGGCAATATAGCTCAACTGGGAGTAGTTTTGTTCTTAGTCAATTGGGAGTACAGTTTTTGTTCTTAATGTGTACATGTACAATATTCAGCAGAATCATTTGGGTATGTGTTTTGACCAGTGATCCATATTTATCGGAGAATGATTCATCTAGTGAGAGTCATTTAAACACACCAATTGCAGAAATTTCAAATACTTATTTGTTGTATTTTCAGTGCCTCTCAATATAGTTTGCCTTTGTTACTCTAGCCCTGATCACCAAACAGCACATTTAAAAAGAAACATTCATACATATTGTTATTTTTAAGTGACTAAAAACTGTCTTTTTATATCTGCATTTATTTAACAACACTTCCCATATGCTAGGGAAAAAAACCTTTCCTGTTGGTATTCTTTTCCTTTAGATGTTAATATACAGTACAGTACGACATACAGTATACAAGTACAGTAAGTATGTGGTACTTAAAATGCAATGTGGCAAACTCAAAACCTACCTTGAGTTTTTTGAGCTATAACATTACATGTCACAGTATGTTTTGAAGTAGGTGAATTTGATTGGAAAGTTAAATGTGTATGATAGATACAGTATGAATGCCAGTTGCCTTACAGAATCCACTTTGTACTTTGTGATTTCCATTGTTCTAAGATTCAATCATTTCTTATGAGGTAACTGGTTACATTCAGTTCTTTGAAGTAATATCTATGCTTGAAGTCCAAGTCATTTATATGAATTTACTCTAAATCTGTGAGAGTTTTATAAAGGTTAAACTTGTTTAGATAAGTACACCCTGGCAAAAATATTAAATGTACAGTATATTGTTTTATTACACAAATATTTATGCATGTTTTCTGAAGCATACATTGGGGGTACACAATACAGTATGATTAAGGTATTTGGAAATCCTAAATCACCCAGGCAGGGTTTAATGTCTTATTGATTAGCACAAATTAATGGCTAGAGCAATGTTCTCTCAGAGCCATGTGCTCTTATTCTGATGATACTCATCTGGGCCCTAGGCTTGCAGCTTGATTGTCTCCCTATCACGCAAATGCCTTCCTCTGTACTTGCTGAATTCATGGCTGTCATAGTACTTTCATGAATTTACATCCTGTGGAACGTACAGTGCATTCCACAGTCATAGAAGAGATGAACACTTGCGTACAACAGGAAGCCTAATTTGAGTTCCTCAGCCCATATTCTCAGTAAGATATTTATAGTCAGTGAAGAAATATCAATGATTGAATTCCAGATCATTTACGTGATGTTAGTCTAGAAATGTGAGAAATGAATTTTAATAATAATAGAAATAGATGAAAATCAGAAATTCAATGGTGAAAAGGCTATATAAAGCCTTTAATAAGAGTATAAAAGCGCTCCTCTGACTACATTAAACTTTCTCTGATAGAAATATTACATTTCATAAGTTTTCTTACATTCATTGTGTCTTGTTTAAAATAGTATTAACAAACAACAGTATGAATTCTGGTATATACCAGGGTAATAAATGTGATGATAATTAATTTAGAGAAGAATGTCATACATATTCTGTACATCTCTGCAAGAAACAGACATTTTAGAATCCAATGGTTATGCATGTAATAGGCATAAAGAGTTTTCTCAGTGTTTTCTACTGTTATAATAACTTTATTTATAGAGCTTTCTTTGGTTAAGAAGAAACCAAGCTGGCTTTTTCTAAATCTTTCATCCATATTGACCCACGTTATAAAAAACATTACCACAACCAATCAGGATAAACCACATCTGAGCAGCCAATATGAAGTGCTCTCATTGTCAAGTGTTTCTCATCATTAAAATAATTTGTTTCTCTCTACATATCCTATGACACTAAATAAGATGTTTTTTATATGACAAAATACAGTATCTATTAGTATCAACCACAGGGTGAAAGCAGAATTTCAGTAGAGTAACAGCATTGTGTTTCTTTGTAAAGGAGGAAAAAGTAAGTGAAAAGAGTTGAACAGTGTCTAAAACGTTTGTATAGTAGTATGTATTCATTTCTGTTATAGATTTAAACATGATATGTTTTGCATTGTTTTACCAAGAGACATTCAAAATACAAAACAGGCCTAAACCCCTACAAGCTGCATGTTCAGAGGTAAATGAAAATAGTGAAGTCAAGGTGAGAAGTGCCTCATGAAAAAAGTGTGGGAGCAATGCATAAGTATTTGGGAGTATTTGCAAAAATAGAGTACAGTATATACAGTAGCATTACAACTGAGCATGAAGTCTTAAAACTAGAAAATATACAGTCTGCTGTGCCTAAGCACTAAGTTATTTATTTTTACAAAAGAGTACTATTATATGTATTGATATTTCTGCATACTTTTTAAAATTAAACTGTCAAATGAATCACATTCACCATTAAATAATTTCTTTGTATCTTTTAGTCAGGTTAAACCCCACAGTGAGGAATCTGGAGCTTACACTGACTGTAGCTGGACTGGACTTTTAATGCTCAGCATCATGTTGTTGTAGTCTGACACAGCATGTTTGAAAAGAACTGAAATGTCATGGTATATAGTGCTGTTAACAGTTTTACCACACTGCCAGAACGCGTCACATTATTTACAGATCTGACATGACTGTTGTACTTCATCTCCATATTAGGAGGACATAAGGATTTTTATTTAAAAGCGAGTACAGAAAAGCAGACTGGAGACCTCATGTCATCCCTCACTGGTGCCATCCTGAATGCCTGTTTAAAATTAAAAATGTTGTCTAGGTCAATTGGTGTCTCTAAATTGTCTGTCGTATGTCTTTGCCTGCAATGGACTGGCATCCTGTCCAGGGTGAATCCTGTCTTGTGCTAGCTGTCTGCTTCAGTTCACAGTGACCCTGTACTGGACTAAGTGCTTGTTGATAATGGATGATTCATTAATATTCCTTGCTATTAGATTCTGGGAACTGACACTATACTGTAAATAAGCGCCGTCTTTAGGATGAGACATAAAACCGAGGTCCTGACTCTCTGTGGTCATTAAAATTCCCAGGGTGTTTCTCGAAAAGAGTAGCGGTGTAACCGCGGCGTCCTGGACAAATTTCCCATGCCTCCTAATAATCCCCCTCTATGAATTGGCTACATTACTTTGTTCTCCTCCCCCCCACGCGCCGGTTGGAGTATTTCTCGGTCGCAGTTAATGGCAACGTCAGCTCAAAGATTTGGTTCAAACCACCAAATAGAGACTGGTGTGCCGACAAGCGGACCCTGCTGATCCGGGATTAACGCTAGGAAAGAGAGATTAGATTCTGGGAACTACATGTATTCTGTTCATGACCAGTACAGTATGTCCTCCTTGGCCTTTTTTTCTTACCCAGGATTCCAGAGGAGATTTACAGTAGGGTCAGCGTTGGTTTAAGATATTAGTTGATCATACAATGAACATATTTTAATTAATATATTAATAAAATTCTCTTTTAACTAATAAATAAATGGTAATAATACTATATGGTCCTGTATTCTGAAATAATAGAAACAGGTACATGTCCGGTACATTCTTTTAGGATATGATATTGGTATAATTAGTATGTAAACAAGTGTGCAACATGAACCAGCAATTGTGCTGCTATAAATCAGTTAACTTTAGTGAAGAGCTGTGATGTTTGCAAACAAACGTGTTGAAATGTCTTACAACATTTTAACAAAGATTCAAAGTAATCCAATAAAACCATTTGAAATGAATCTCTAACGTACTGTATACAGGAGTTTTACATGAGGTTAAGACTATTCTCCAAAACAGATTAAGCATTGTTTGCTTGTACTTGTACCTTCAACGTTATTGAGGCAATTCACAATTTATTGAAAAAAAAGGAGAGCGATAAATGGGAGAGCAGTATCCGTCCTGTTAAATTAATATCTTTAAACAAAATGACATACCGTAAAGAGGTATATAAAATATATGCCACTTATGTAAAATATCATCTTATTAATTTACGTTTAATTTCAAGATAATTCCAAGAATTATTATCTGTAATTCCAGGAAGAGCCACTGTAACTCAACACTTAAAATGAGTAACTGAAAAAATAAAATCGAAATGAACACATTGTTCAAGTGAAAGACATGAATACTTTACTTTAAAACTTTCTTTAGCTTTTTTTTACTGGAGCCTGTTATTATGATCAACATTTTGAAATTTTAGTGGCTTATTTCAATAAAATGTATTTTTTAACTTAATTCTTGAAACACTTGTCTCACTTTTTAGAACAAAGCAGTGGAACACAAAGAGGCAGGGAAGGAAAAAAAGAATGTAGAGACAAAGCGTTACATTTTTTTCAAGCAACAAAGCTATAAATAGAAAAGCTTAATAAAACAGCAAGCCCTGCAGAAAATATAAAAATAAATAAAGCATGATAACACTTCTTTGTTGTTCAGTTCTTCCCTGCTTTTCTTTTTTTCATTTCTAAAGATACGACTGTATGCCAGACCCAATGCTATCCAAAGAGGTTCTGGAGACTACGCTTTGCATATCACAAAGAGGCTCCTCCAGTTTTATGAAGATTACTTCAAAGTGAAATACTCCCTCCCCAAATTAGGTGAGTACAGTGGGAATATTGAACTCCACTGTTTATTTTTCAAGGTTTGAATTAATTGCATGTAGATTTTGTATCTGTGCAGATGCGTACTGTACATCTTAATAGAAGATATGTTCTTTAACCTGTCTGCCAAGCCATTTTCTGTTTTTGTTTGCCTACCACTATTTACTGTAGAGATTATGGAATGTGTACTACATAGTTACTTAGATTTATTTGATTGGATTAAGTGATTCTTGCCAGAATCTTTTCTTTTGCTTGGTTTTTTGCAAGAGGTGCTACAGTGTAGGTATATGTGTGGACTTCACTTTGTTGTCCTTTATTATGATGGGATTCTTTCTTTTGTCCATCATTCAGTGTTTGTATGGAACAGCTGGTGGAAAATGTTTCTGTAAGAGTTTTAACAGGCATCAAATAAGATGAACACGCTGTATCTCCCCTAGTCTCATCCTGCTTCATTGACTTCCTGTCACTGTACGTATTCATTTTAATATTTTATTGATCTCCTCTGAAGCCCTTCAATACTGTAGCTTGCTCTGTAATTTTGCATCAGACATTCTGAAGTTCTCTGGCCTTCATGGCCTTTGGTGTTGACAGCAAAGGGGGCTACTATGGACTATTACTTGATCTCATTTTAATCACTCTCTGAAATTTTTTGTATAAAGACAGGCGAAACTTGTAAAACTGTTCTGAAAAACTTTGTGATTGTGTAGTGTTGATAAAATCCCTTTACATGTTTTTACTGGACCCTTTTAAGCCAGGGATACACAACTCCTTTACTGGAGAACCAAAAGGTTTTTGGTTTTATAACCGCCATTATTCACCTAACTGAAGTATTGACTTAATTGGACAAATTGATACCTTCTCTTGTTCTTAAGAATCTGTAGATTTAAAGAGATATTTAAACCTTGCTGGACAGCAGCCCTTGAGGATTGGAAAAGGGGACCCTGGATTAAAGCTTTTCAGGTGTTTATAAAAATGGCAAACAAACTCACAGTTGCATCATGTGTGGATTAATTCAAGGTAGCTCTAGAGATAATCCTTGAGCAAATAGCTTATATTTGTTCCATATTCATTTTAACTGCACTATTTAAACAAGAGCCTGCAAGGTTGCACACCTTTCATCTTCTAACTTAAGATCCTCTATGGGTTTACCAAACTCTTTGTTCTCCCTAAAGCATCTCTTACTTTCAATACCATTTTCCTGTATTGCTAAAACTCTCTATCCTAATATTTTTGGTTAAGCATGCAAGTTGTCTCATGTCCTATGTTTTCACAGTGTTTCACTGAAAATGAAACAAAGTACGGAAAGATGGGAATGATGGGAATTCATATTTTTAATGACCTCACTATTTCATTATCACTTTATTTCTTGATCTCTAAACACACTGTAACCCTGAATGTTGTTCCCAGATACATATTCATTCTGAGTATGGATATTAGTGAGATCTTTGTCCAATCACAATGCTACAGTACAGAAGATGTCTTACGACTACTCATTCCTCCGGTTTGCACATACTGTATAAAGTCGTGTAAATCCATTCTCTTGGAGCATTGTGATTGGACAAAGAGCTAATTAATATTCACGCATAATTCAAGACTTTGTTGACTCTGCAAGTGTACCGTATGTGCTGGAAACTACAATAATTCTATTTTTCTGAAAATCGTCAAAGAACTGGTTTGAATATTAATATTTCTGATTATATAAAGGTGCCATCTGGGTAGAGAGTGCAAGCGGCAGTTGCTTGCCCTGAGGAATGTTAAGGGCTGCACTTCTGTCACTGTAATAATCTAAAGATGTGCTGCCGATAGCATACAACACTGTCTTCATAACATGGCTTAGTCCTTGAAACCGAAAAGGTTAATGTTCCCATTCCATCACTGAAAAAAAATAGTTTACATCACACTTGACCTTTTATGGCTTATCAAGCGTGCTATTGTGTTAGGTTTAGATATATAGGACTGCAAACAGGCAGTTTAAAGAAACCAGCTAATCTACATACACAGTAGTAGAGGGTCCTGTTTGTTTTACAAAATGCAATTTTCAAGGCAGACTCATATAGAAAGTATAGACAGCCAAAATACACTGTATAATCTATAGTTTATGGTACTCTATACAGTATATCTGATATGAGTGTCAGATAGCGATGAAACAACTACTGTACATATGAGTAAAGCAGATATATACTGTATCAAGTAGAGGTATTCAATAATAACACTGACTTTGTCACAAATTATTATATATATTTAAACAGCAATGAAGTGTTTACAAACTAAAATAACTGTTTCTTTGTTTTGCTTCTTTTTTTACATTGTTTCACAAGCTGAATAGTGATCTTTATGCTTAAAAATTGTAACACTTTGTAAAGTTTCTCATAGTAATGTTTTCATATACTAAAATACCAATTCTTTATTGTCTTGTATGTTCTCAGGTTAGTTTGTTTTAACCATAGGCTGTAACGTTACTTAAAGTTATCTATCTGTTACTGTACAATTGTATTTTAGACATGTGCTCAGCTATAATGCTCTTTAGTCTTTTTTAAATTCAATTTAAACTGTTTAAAAAATCTGTATTTGTTTCCATTGCACATTTGTTCATCTGGTCGACAAAACTGGAGGGACAAAGCGCCCTTTTTCTCATACTTGAACCTTGGCTTTCAAAGTAACACCTCTTTGTTCTTTTCCCAATTTACTCTGCTTAGAAGAAATGTGCCGATACAGAGTTTCTGGATTTATTCTTTTTATGGGAGTGACTCACAATCAATTGTGGACAAAAAAAGTGTTGAAAAAAGATTTTTTGTGCTTGGTCTCTTGTCTATTTTTTTATCTTTTAAGCAACTGGTTCAATTTTTGTTGCACAATTACGTACTCCTTCATTTAGCACCTTGACCGCGTGCCTTCCATGAGGCTCAACACAGCTGTGTTTTCTTTCATTGTAGCAATAATCAATGGATGAAAAATAAGCCAACCCTTAGCATACTAAAGGAAATTATGATAGCTGTCTCACACTTTGCTAAGTGTTGGGACGTCACAGCCTTTTTGTGGATTATTTTAAGTATCGTTGCCGCAACAAAGAACTCCAGGAACTTATTCATTATTTACCACAATTTTCAGTGATTACTTTTCAGAAAGAACATCAAACATTTGTCAACATCAAAGTAAAACAACTATGGCTCACGGGATCAAAAGGTAATTCTTTTAGGGTATAGAATAAGCAGTTTTGCTCTGATAGAGAACAGGCCTGTACATACAGTACATATATAGATACATATATAGATAAGAATAAGAAAGCTTATGATAAAATGTACTGTAGAACATTTTTTGTCTTATAAAAAGGGGAGGATATTTAGTTAAGATTAGGTAAGAAAGAATTGCTCATTTGGAAGCCTGACATTGTATCCTCACACTTTTAAGAAACCTTTATATATCAACAAGACCGTTTCTTGTTTATATATAGACTATTTTATTTTAGAAAGTGTTGGCTTTCTGAGATATACAGTACAGTATGTGGAATAATAGCCCCACATCTTTTATTATTCATAAAATCATTATTGCTCTTTTGTGTGTGCTTTACAAATGTTCTTATCCTGAGTGACTTACAGTTTTAACTCATTTTCACACTTAGTGTAGGTTCAAAAAGGAAACAAATAGGATTACCACCAAGAACAATAAAATTGTTTAAATAAGATTACAATAAAAACAAGCTGGGAAAGACGTATTACAGAGGTCATAAAAATGAAACAAACAGGAAGTATAATGAAGTATTGCTTTAAACAAGAGCAAGCATATACGTTATAGGTAACAGAGGCAGAAGGTAGTAATTAAATGTTAGTTTATGGCCAGCAGCCATATCACCCTGCAACTCACAACTGGCAACCCACTGAAGCTAAGCAGGTGTGAGCCTGGTCAGTACCTGGATGAGAGACCTCCTGGGAAAAACTAAGGTTGCTGCTGGAAGAGGTGTTAGTGGGGCCAGCAGGGGGCGCTCACCCTGTGGTCCATGTGGGTCCTAATGCCCCAGTATAGTGATGGGGACACTATACTGTACACAGGCGCCGTCCTTCGGATGAGACGTAAAACCGAGGTCCTGACTCTCTGTGGTCATTAAAAATCCCAGGGCGCTTCTCGAAAAGAGTAGGGGTGTAACCCCGGTGTCCTGGCCAAATTTCCAATTGGCCCTTACCAATCATGGCCTCCTAATAATCCCCATCTATGAATTGGCTACATTACTCTGCTCTCCTCCCCACTGATAGCTGATGTTCTGGCGCACTATGGCTGCCGTCGCATCATCCAGGTGGATGCTGCACATTGGTGGTGGTGGAGGGGAGTCCCCATTACCTGTAAAGCGCTTTGAGTGGAGTGTCCAGAAAAGCGCTATATAAGTGTAAGCAATTATTATTATTACTGTACATGTATTTGTGACCATCGCTGTTCTGCACGGGCTCATGCCCTCCGCTACCCGTTTTCCACAACATCTGGGGTGCGAACCCGGGTCTCCAGCATAATGCAACAGGGAACCAGCCGCATGAGCTAAAGGAGACCTCCCTCAACCCAGGCAGCTGAGGTCCCTGCTACGTGCAGGGAGGGCAATGACGTCACCGTATCCAAACTAGCTCCACTACATATGTCAGTGAATAAGTGAATTTCATTACTAAAATGAAAATTAAAAACGGTTAGTGTAATACACTGTAGGACTTACTAACTGAGAACTGAGTGATCACAGATACATTATAAAAAAGACTTTCTTTGAAGAAGCACAGAGGGCTTTTCAGAAACTGAACAGTCCATTGTTGTAAGAATTCCTTTTTTCACAGTTAAAAGTTCAAATTTTTATATGCTTTTGCTCTGCTGTATCATAGAGATACTTGCAGTATACGAATAGCTGGCAATTGAACTCTATGTGCATTGCTAAATACAGGCCTACACTCAGGGATCCGAATACTTAAATGTAATTCACAATCAGACCTTGTCAATCCACTAAATATTTTTCCACAAATATGGATATTCGGACCCAGCCTGCTCTGCAAACATAATTTAATTTTGATGTCCTAAAGGGGGTCTTCATCAGGTCTTCACCATTTATACTTGCACAACATTCACTCTTATTTTCATCTTCACTCTTGCAGTGGTATTTCATAAATTCTTCCATTCTTCCTTTCTCCTCTTTTCACCTTCATCTTGACAACCTCTTTTCACGTTCTCTTACCCTTTAGGGGTAAAACGGATAACTAGGCTTAAGGCTTGGAGCTGGTGCTTCCCCATTAATATAATGTGTCTGAGACAGTGACTGGCACGTGCAGATAGCATGTCGTGTGAAAATGAGGATTGTGGTCATTACATTTGTCGTCGCAAGGCTTCCAACTAAAGTATAATCAATGCAATCAAATATATACAAAGATACTGCATGTACTAATAATAACAACAATACTACTACTAATTATTATTATATCTTTCCAAACCCTAGCAACCTATACAAAGTGGATAAAAAAGACAAAAAAGGTACAATAATGAGTAAAGGGAAAAAAATACAGATGAAGGGCAAGATGTAGACCTTGGTAAAAAGGAAAGTTTTAAGTTTGGATTTGAAGAG
Source organism: Lepisosteus platostomus (assembly GCF_059453375.1). Classification (NCBI taxonomy): domain Eukaryota; kingdom Metazoa; phylum Chordata; class Actinopteri; order Semionotiformes; family Lepisosteidae; genus Lepisosteus; species Lepisosteus platostomus. The sequence continues at coordinate 27,411,661 of NC_142619.1, read as the reverse complement.
AGGCAAAGAAATCGTCTCTCGCAGACTCACGGGAAGGTCATTCCATTACACTGGAGCAGCAACAGAAAAGGCACAATCACCAAAAGTCTGTGATTTAGCCCTGGGTATAGTGAGCACAGGACCAGCCTCAGGTAAATGGTGCCTATGGGCAGGGACATGGAGCAGTTCAGAGATGTACTGTACAGTATGATGTGGAACCAGGTGGTTTAGAGTCTTGAAAGTCAGTAACAAGGTCTTATATTGAATATGTGTCTTTATAGGCAACCAATGTTGAGAAAAGTGTACGAGTGATATGCTGCCAGGTTCTGGTGTGAGTTACTGGCCTAGCTGCAGAGTTTTGAAATATTCCAACTTGTTAAAAAGAGATTCAGGAGCCCATGGAGTAAAGAGTTGGAGAAATTAAGCCTTAATGTTATAAATGGATGAATCAGGCACTCAGTATCGGACATTAATAGAAGTTGCCTAATGCAGGCAAAAAAGATCTCTTAATCAAAATGTTCAAATAAGGCTAAAAAGACAGGAGAGGATTAAGTGTGACTCCCAGATTCCTTATTATGGCTGACCAGTGAGTTTTTCCAGCAGAGATTTGCTGCCCACCAGTATACTTTGTGTTTTGTAATGATTAAGCTTCAGGGAATTTGATGTCAACCAGAGTTTTATGTCACCCAAACAAGAGATAAGTGATGGATGGGGGAGACCACAGGGGGAAGACGTTTTAACATAAATCTGAGTATTATCTGCATAACAGTGAAACTGAAAAACATGTTTGTGTATAATTTGACCGAGAGGTAGCATATAAATAATAAAAAGCAACAGACCCAAGATTGAACCTTGCGGCACACTGTGATTGACTGGGGCCATGAAGGATTTATGGGGATTGAGGGAGACAAACTGCTGCCTGTCAGACAGATAGGAGCAGAACCAGTACCAAGACAGTATGATAGAGAAAAAAAGTTTACAAGTGGTTTAGCAACATAGTATGATTTGTTGTATCAAAAGCACCACTAAGATCAAGGAGAATAAGGATTTTTATAGCCCCTGAGTCAGATCCAATGAGTAAATCATTTACAGCCCTGACAGGGGCAGTCTTAGTGCTATGATTGGAGCAAAAGCCAGACTGAAATAGCTCAAAAAAGTCATTAGCTATCATATGAGCCTGCAATTGATCTGCCACCACACATTCTAAAAGCTTAGATAGAAATGGTGAATTAGAAATTGGTCTGAAGTTCATCAGACCAATGATTCTTCAGTATATGAGTGTTTAATGCTGTCAGGACCATATCCATGGAAAGATAACTGTTGACATTGACAATTAACAGGCAGATGTGTGGTAAGCAAGCTTTCGGCAAAGAGGTAGAAATGAGATCTAGGCAACAAGAAGTTTCTTTGCTCTTAATAGTTTTTGTAAGTTGATCTGAATGAACTAGGCTAAATTCAATGCTCTGGTACAGACAGAATGTCATTGGAAAAGTTCTCAAATACTTGTCTGAATCAGGAATGATATTAAGGTTTGATTCAGACAATTGTAAATTTATAGCATCAATCTTGGATTCAAAGAATTGCACAAATGTAAGACAATGGTCAGGGGTGGAAGAAAGAGCAGAGTTGTCAGGGGGGTTTAAGTGATCTTGTTAAAATCAGACAAGAGCAATTAAAAGTAATTGCTTTTTGGTAATTGACCAGGTTTAGATCACGGAATTAAGTTGGATCTAAACCAACAAGGCTACATATTTTCAATACATTACATGTCAAATAATATAGAATTTGTCAGAAAAGCCACCTGTTTGCCATTCACATGGGCAGGGGAGTCATGCAAATCCTTTCATGTCGAAGTATGTGACAATGAATATTTTTTGCTGTATGTGGATTGGATTTAGATAGCTAGAATCAGGCTGTACTTAAAATCCTGTAACTGAAAAAAATACAAGTACAAGTGATGAGATGTTTGTTTTCAGTATACAGTATGTTTTTTCAGAAGAGTAAGCTTCACATTATTAAATTCAATTTACAGAAGGCTTTATAGAATTATTTAAGGCTAAAAGCTTCTCCAGAAAACAAGCCAACAAGGCTACATATTTTCTTTTTGTGTACCACACAATTTCACACAACAGCAAATGGCAAATGGATTATAAATTATTCTTTTGAGTAACAAAATGTACTCTTTTTAAATGCTCAGATACAAATTCAAGAAAAGCTGACATATTTCTGTAAAGAAACTGGCCACTTTGTTAAAATCTGAGCAAAGGTTACTTGTTAGAGTTCGCAGAGTGAGAGCAGATGAATTCCAGACGTTTACAAGGGTCAATTATGTGTTAAGTGAGGGTGAAAGACAGAGTAATTGAAATCCATCTGGATTCATTGCCACCGTTAGGACTTGACAGACAGGAGAACAAAAGAAAATAAACTGATCCCATGCAAATTTGGCATCCATATTAACCAGGTGTAGGTTTTTTGAGGATCTATGCACATAAACTCTCTGTTATGGGGTACCTACACCCTATTTGGTACTGTATAACCTGAACTATAAACCAGGGGAACTGTGAAATCCAGGAGGAGGCTGGACCAACTCTGGTGTAATTCCTTCTTACGCTCTTGGTCCATAACCTGCGTTGCCCTACCGGATTCCTACAGTATACAGTATAAACCTAGTTTTAAAGTACGAAGAAGCATTCTAACCTAAATCTTCAGGGAAGTCTAACCACTTTCGTCTTTAAAACACCACAGGGAAAACCTAACCTGCTTTTCACATCAATGTTATCAATGCATCAGTAACCTTTTTCCCTGGCCTAACCATGAGCCCTAATCTACCGGTAGTTTAAATCCAGGAATGGTCAACTAGATGCATAGACACTGTGTCCTGTGAACACAATGCCTGACCTTTTTCAGTCAGTGGTTTCTTAGCCACACACCTGCAATGTAAACTGTCACAGTCAGCTGAGAGACAAAGCTGCTTCATTACACTAGGATGGGTTCTGCTGAGGTATAGTCTCCAGGCCAGAAACCCGAGTAATTAGAGTATGATGACTTCCTGAAATGGGTGGCATGGTGGCTCTGTAATAAATAAGAATTACTTAGGTCTGAAATCTAGAGGAAGCTGGATTTCCTGGAGAGAGGTTTGTATGGAGATGTTCAGTATTTAGGAGAGCATACACACTGTAATTTGTTTAGCATTAATCTAAAATGAATAAAGTAACAGCTTGTAAGCTTGTTTGTACCTTGTATGTACAGTACCTTTATATTTAGCAAAACAGTTGCCAAAAAAGTGCCGTTCATGATGAAATGTAAGCTTCTTGTTGAGCTCAAGATGGATTGTGAGAGCAGAGGAATTTCAGAAGAATATTCAGAACAGAGAATAATAAAATAGAGAATTTTACAACATTAAACAACTCCTGACAACATTAAACAACATTAAAGAAACATCTGACTGGCCTGATCTAGTCACATCTCACAAGCTAAGAAAGGCTGGGCCTGGTTATTATTACAATAAGGCAACTCTAAATCAAGCAAGGCTGCTGCAGGAAGTGCTCGTGGTGAAATATACAGTATGTCCCAGTACGGTGATAGGGGTCGCAGTACTATAGGAGGTGCTATCCTACAGATGAAACTTTGTCTTTCAGATCTTGACTACTCGGTCATTAAAAATTCCAGCGTCATGGCTAAATTCCACTTTTGACTTGCACTTTCTGGAGTACCTAGAGACCTCCTTTAGTGATTTTTCACCTCATCATCTGTGCGGTATGATTTGCAGTATAGTGGGGTAAAATGAAGCATAATGGCTACTGCAAGCTACCCAGGTGATGCTATAACTCATATATGGATGAGGGGGATCCCCTTTTTAAATAAAGCACTTTGGGATGAAAACTCTAAGTACAGTGATGATGATTATTATTATAATGGCTTGTACATGTAATTCCGGGCTTGAGAGGAGTCATCAGAGTTGAATATAATTTAGCACTTTTCTTAGAATTGTGATGATAATTGATATTATAAGTAATTAAACAAGTAATAAGTTTATTCCATGCTGAAAAGAGAAGAAAGAAAACACAACATTTCGGCCATGGAACCTTCTTGAGCCTTCTTCACACCTGAAAAAGGCTCCATGGCCGAAACATCTTTCTTCTCTTTTCAGCGTGAAATAAACCTATTACTTGTTCCTTTACAGCCTACGCATACTGATGCAGCTACCCACCTGAACTACTTATTAGTAATTAGTTGATTGTAACACTACTAGGCATTACTATCATACCTTTTTGACCTATTTGACAAAACAGCGAGTCTGGAAATACAAACTAATACATTTCTGTAAAGAATCCTTAACTGAAATTGAAATGGAAACTTATTTAGATCTTGATTCATAATTAGAATAAAGCAGGAATTTAAAATGACAAAATCGCCAGTGTTGCTCGGCACTTTGGCAAAGTGAATCTTCACAACATTGTTCTTGCTTAAATTAATTCCCTGCAAATATTAATTCAGTGTGAAGCTGAATTAAATTAGATTAGGGCTACAAAAAAGGTAATTATCTTTCTAATTTGTATGAACATGTTTAAAGAAGCCCACTGCTGTCTTGCTGAGGCTCAAAGTGTAGTGCTTACAGCACGGAGTTAATTAGTGATAATTTTTTAAACATTTCTACTGTATTTTTCAACCAACAGCTTTATTTAGAAAACAAAGCCATCAGTAAGGCTCACAGTGATAATAAACGAGCTTTTCTTCTAATTGTGGTATAGCACACTGTGTAGGGCTTACACAGGCTTTATACTGATTGTCTCCTCTTTTCTTTGTGTTTTGCCTTTTATACAAGGGTTTCAGCCAAGAATGCTAAGACTAAACAGAGCTAGCAGAGGATTTTCTTCCTAATGAATAAATATTATGAGACATTGATGAACAGAAAGTCAGGCTTCCTCTAATGTAATCATAGACAGAATTTGGTTAACACGCATCCACATAAATATTTACCAGTGACTTTTACATTATGACTTAATTAGTCAGCTTATTCAAATTGCCAATACATTTGTGTGTATTAAATGTACTAGTCTTTGACATCTTTCTTTAACATTTTTTAAAGGATGGATATCTTGTTTTTCTGTTTTCCATTTTATTATCTGTAATTACTTTACTTTCCACAAAAATATGATTAAATGTTTAAAAATGTAGTTATTCCATTGTTGTGTATCCTAAATTGCAAGGAATAGCAGGTTTTTTGCCTTGCAATACGACGTAATATTTGGAAAATTAGCATTCCTAAAAAAGATCAACATGATCTGGTAAGAGAACTGCTCAGAGTCGATTGAGAAACAAATCTGAGAAATCAGAAAAAGAAAAATTGAGAATCGTGAGCCAAGTGATTCAGCAAGAGATCATCAATCCAAAAGCAGCTGTTTAAGATCTCCAACACTAACTGGTGTCTTCAGAATATAAACTAGCCATTCATATAGCCATTCAGTCTCATCTGCATATATGTTGCATTCAACACTGAGCTGGACATAAGAAGCCTCTATTTTGAGAGTAAACCACAAACAGGGGTGGCTGCAATATGCCTAGAATCATGTATTATAGACAATGAACAGTCAATGTAAAAATAATAATAACAATCCTTACACTTATATAGTGCTTTTCTGGACTCTCCACTCAAAGTGCTTTACGGATACTCCCCACCACCACCACCACTGTTTAGCCCCCACCTGGATGATGCTATGGCAGCCATAGTGCACCAGTACGCTCACCACAGCTATCAGCTATCAGTGGGGAGGAGAACAGAGTGACAAAAGCCAATTCATAGATTGGGATTATTAGGAGACCATGATTGGTAAAGGCCAATGAAAATTTGGCCAGGATGCCGGGTAACACCCCTACTCTTTTCAAGAAACACCCTGGGATTTTTAATGACCACAGAGAATCAGGACTTTGGTTAAATGTCTCATCTGAAGGACAGAGCCTTCTTACAGTATAGTGCCCCCGCCACTATACTAGGACATTAGGACCCACACAAACCGCAGGGTGAGCGCCCCCCTACTGGTCCCACTAATGGCTCTTCCAGAAGCAACCTTAGCTTTCCCATGAGGTCTCCCATCCAGGTACAGGCCAGACTCATACCTGCTGACTTTCAGTGGGTTGCCAGTTGTACTGTATGTTGCAGGGTGATATAGCTGCTGGCAAATTTATCCAGCACTTGAAACTATAGAGTAATTTGAGCCATGTTTTAGGAAAAGAATGACGCTATGGGGGAGGGGGAAAAATCCCTCTTTTATTCATATTTTTATTCCACAATGTCTAACAAATCAGTAAGCCACTTACTCCTGGTAAGGTGTGCAACCACCAGAGCAGGTGCACTCCGTGGTGCTGGAGAGCACCAGGCCAGCAGGATTTAGAGCTACCCTTTAAATAATAAATTTCTAAAGGACATGGGACTCTTTATCATTTCTAAAGGTTGTTTGTTCATTTAAGTAATTTAGTGAACATTTGGACCAGAAATCAGAATATCCTTAACCTTCAAAGCCTAGTATTTCTTGAATGAGGTAAGGGGCTACTTAACCAGTTGTTCCTAATCTTCAAATAATAGATTTATATGTATTTACTGTATATAATATAGTTATACAGATATAGGTTATATGTATGTGTATATTTTATGATGACCTATAAGAACAACAATATTGGGTGTTTCCAGGACCAGTGTTGCAGACCACAGACCAAACCTATCTTGTAATTATAGGGCACAACGTGTCTGCTAATGAGACAGTCCATTGAAACTACTGCAGAATGTAAAGCTCTCCCACAGTTGTCAAAACTTCACAATAAAGCACAAACAAAACTGAATGGGACCAGTCAATTAGTTACTGTATTTTTCTTCACTTCCTCTGTTCATGACAGTTGCCAACCTAGGACCTCCTGTAGCTGCAGCTAGAAATATTCTAGAAATGCTATCCTAGACACTTACCAGACTTTAATTTTTCATATTTTAAATATCCTCTTTATTCACATGTACTGTACAGTCAAGAGATGCATATTGTACATTGTATACATTGTCAAGGATATATAACACTTAGCACTGTTCTCCCTGAAAGACCTTTATCACATAGCTCAGGTTCTGATACATGCTAAAGGCATTTATAGTGTACTGTAGGTTATCAGGGAAGTCAGTTGTCTCCCTGAGATCCAGAGTTGAGGTCATTATTCCCGGTATTTATTGAGTGCAGCATCAATAATCTCTTAACTAGCTCATAGAACTACTGTACAATACCACTATGCATGGCACTTTTCTTACTTGCTTTTATTATCTATAATTTTTAACACTGTTTTTTTACTGGTATTACAAGTTATTGTATAGAACCTTTTGGGAATGCATGGTATAATATTCCCCCTTTTAATAGATTTTTACAAAGCAATTGAAAGGCTTTGCTGTTCAAGAAAATCATATTCTAGATGACTCTTTAAAGACCCCTGGGGAATTATGTTATTGTTACTGTACATGGTGCTAAAGAATAGATTAGATTGATTAGTTAAATCCTTAATGAAATATATACTGTAATGCATGCATTGCGCATTCATGCCGTTCTTCTGACTCTTTTTTCTTCTTAATTATTTCTTGTAGTTTTGTGTATATTCGATATTTATCTGAGGTATCTGTTCAAAAAGCCGGAAAAAGTAGACAAGGTGATGTATCTTTCATAATGAAGTTTCTGAGTACTGTCTCTTTTCCACACTGTCGATCACAACACATATTCTGGTCTACAATAGTTTAACTGCAAGTTTAACAAATTAATCTTTTTCATGTGAACATACGGATTCAAGTTGGGAATCTAGCCATTATTGTTATGCTTTTTTAGCCAATGGATGTTTTGTATTTTGATCTACTTTTGCCTTCAAGAGAAAAAAAAACGTAGTTGAGATTTTTACCCGAAGTCAAATATTTCCCCAAGGAATGCCAGCGTCTGCAGGAAATTGTGATCAAAGTTTAGTAAGCATCATTTCTAGCTCTTAAAGCTAAACCTTTGCTTCTTCTCAAAGGCAAGGAGTTGTTTCTGAGTTAATCAGCTCCAGGACAAAATAATTTAAATACTGTATTGAGTAGATTTGTAGGTGTCTTTCAAATTCTTTTTGCATAGACAAGAGTTCATAACATTTTTCTAACATCCTAGTTCACTAATTTGGAAGAGTTTGGAATGCTCTGAGGAAGATAAATGATTCAAATCCCATGTTACAGACTTTTTTGGGAATATTATTGCAAGGACTGTTGAATTTAAAGACATTAACAACTTGTTTTGGATATGGGCTTCTTATTGTTAGGAGCTTTTATGTTTCTCCTGTCTTTAATATTTAATTTAATGTAATATTATTATATGCAGTATTATTGTACAGTACAGTATTATTATTATGTACTGTATTATTTTCATAAACCATATTGCCTTTGCAAAAGCATGTTTGAGGAATAGTGATAAGTAATGTGTGAATATGTAGATGCATAATATTTCTAAATGTATAATATATAAATGTCTTGAGAATTATTGTAATCATAATTGCTACTGTGAAATCTCAGTAAAATGTTTAGAACCACTTCTGTCATTGTTTGCATTTCTTCAGTAAGTAGAGCTTAACAGCTAATATATAGAGTCTGCTAGATCCACCTACTTCTCTCACATCATTGAAAATCACCAAAACAATCCCAGACATCTTTTCTCCACCATCAACAGACTGCTCAAGCCTAACTGCCCCACCACATTACCTGCCTCATCACAACTTTGCAACACATTCTTAGATTTCTTTAGTTCTAAGATTGACAACATCCGGCATCACATTCTCTCCACTACGGATATAATTTCCACACCTCCTCCCTCCTCATCCAACTTCTCTGGTTCCCGTCTCTCCAGCTTCTCTCTTCTTGACTCAGCATCCCTAAACAAACTAGTTACGCGCATGAAACCCACCACATCTATTTTAGATCCCATTCCCACCACTTTATTCCAGTCCTGTTTCTCTTCTCTCTGTCCCATTGTCCTCAATATAATACATGAATCCTTGAGCACCGGCATTGTACCAACGGTCCTCAAAACTGCTGCTATTACCCCAGTGCCAAAGAAGCCTAACATGGCTCTCGACAATCTTAACAACTTTCGCCCCATCTCCAACTTACCCTTTCTCTCTAAAATTCTAGAACGTGCTGTCACACTTCAGTTACATAACCACCTCATGACAAACAACCTTTTCGAACCCCTCCAATCTGGCTTCCGTCAACTTCTCATCCTTCTTGATCTCAGTGCTGCCTTTGACACTGTTGACCATAACATCTTGCTTTCTTGTCTCGAGACTGTGTTTGGAGTCTCTGACACTGCCCTCAAATGGTTTAAGTCTTACCTCACTGATCGCTGTCACTTTGTCTCTCTCAATGGGTACAGGTCTGAAATTGGTCTTGTCAAGTCTGGTGTCCCTCAGGGCTCAATACTGGGCCCCTTGCTCTTTAGCATTTACATGTTCCCACTTGGTCAGCTTTTAAGATCACATGGCCTCAGCTTTCATTTTTACGCTGACGATACTCAAATATACATCCATACCAAACCCGACACTGATGTGGCTGTCTCTATTCTATCTAATTGCATCTCTGACATAAAAATTTGGATGACTCAAAACTTCCTTCATCTTAACTGTGACAAGACTGAAGTCATGCTTATTGGTACCCCCCATCAACTTCGTAAAGCCAGTCCTGTAACCCTGTCTGTAGATGGCTCTGTACTTGAGCTCCAATCAAAATTGAAAAACCTTGGGGTTATATTCGATTCTGGCTTAACATTCGACCCACATGTACAGCATACTGTCAAAACATCTTTTTTTCACCTTAGAAATATCGCAAGACTACGCCCTATGCTATCATTAACTGTGGCTGAAAAGCTGATCAACATATTTGTATTCTCTCGAATTGACTACTGCAATGCTCTGCTCCCTGGGGTATCTAAATCTACTCTGAACAAGCTGCAGTATGTCCAAAATTCAGCAGCCAGAATCCTGACCAGGTCTAGTGCAAGTGTTCACATTACTCCTATCCTGGAGTCCTTGCACTGGCTTCCGGTCAAATTCCGCGTAGACTTTAAAATCCTCATGCTCACCTACAAGGCTTTACATGGCTTGGCACCTCAATACCTGTCTGAACTTTTATCGCCCTACTCCCCACCTCGCTACCTCCGCTCTTCAAATTCTGCCCTCCTTACTGTCCCCCAAGCCATCTACATTGTATTGGTGACAGGGCCTATTGTTATTGTCATCCTGTAAAGCGCTTTGAGAAGCCACCTTTAAAGGCGCTATATAAAATAAAGTTTATTATTATTATTATTATTATTATTATTATTATTATTATAATATGAGGTATAGGGGCTTGCTTTCTAACTGTCAGGTCTATGAACAATTACCCAATCTACCAGTAATGTAATTTCCAAATGTCTTTTGCTTAGATGGTTGTCACTCCTTTTTCATACAAAGAGAATTATATTAATTTTCAGACAGGTTGATCCAGGATTTGGTAGTTCATTCTGTACTGTGATGTGATCCTTTCTTGTACAGATTTAAAAATCAAGCAGGAAGAAAAGCAGTAGAGTTAAATAACAATCTTAAGTTTGTATTTATAACTGGTTTCATTTCAACAGAAGAATATGGAAGCATTGACTGCCTCTTGAAACCTTACTGCCTTATTCTTTTCATATCTCATCTTGGTTTAACTTCTTGACTTAATTTACACAATGAGAAAGATTCATTTGATGTTTATCTAAAAAATGAATTGATCAATTTGTTTTATGTTAAGCAAATCAGCACAGTGAATATCAGATTGTAAGACTGTCTTTTTTTCTTCTTCAAACGAACTTAATCTTGCCTATTGCAATTCAAGTAGCTTAGAATTAATTGTATTTGCTCTGTACTCTGGAAGGAAACAAAGCATGCTTCAGAGAATGTGAATAATGAAGATGTGTTGCAAAAATACTAGCAATTCTCAAATCTGCTGTTGTTTTGGATGAGGAGCTCCTTTGTTATCTTTGGGATTTCAGTGGTGAATGGATGTCTTTTCAAGGCATAAGTAATCACAGTTATTTAATGTGCTCTGTCACAGAGTTTGTAAACGCTAATTGGGGATAAGAATGAACATTTTGCACTGAATACCAACGACTAATTTACCTACTGATTTTGTCTTCAACCATTGCTATTTTTCTTTAAGTCTAATGCTGTTGGGTTACTTTGTCAGACTGGTTCTTGAGCCAAATATATCACTTAGAAGACTGCAGGAGGTACAGCAAATTGGAGTTCAGTTCACAGGGAGCACCTTAAGCAGTGAAACAAAGGAGCTTGATTCTGTATTGAAATGTATACCTTTCAATAACAATTGTCAGAAAAAAACTTTTTTTTGAAACATAGACTGCATATTTGCCCATCTTTCTATTATTTTTGGTACTTTAGGTTGTATTCAATGTGTGATAATCAAGTTTACTCAGCTGAAAACTAGAATAGAAAAATTCCGACTGTTTCTTTGCCATGTTGGGAGGGTTTGTCTTTAATTGCTTTGGAAGCTGAACTCTGGAGACCCACTGATACATGCACAGTGATAGGGATTTAGTACTAAAATGGTATTACAGTTTAAGTAAACACTGTAGGATGTGAAGAGCGGGCTATAGTTAGTTTAATTTACAGGGGATTTATAATAGGGATTTAATCTGAACAAAATGGACTCCTGAGAATCCATAATGTAATCATGTAATTGGATTGATTATCACCAAAGAAGAAAGCAGTGTTCAAATGCAGAGTGAACAAATAAGAGTATAATATAAAATTCAGCTCCACTACATGACTGATTGTTGTCAAAATTACAAATATTCTTTTCTTTTCCATCTATCAAAGAGACACTTGGGCGGGTAGGTACAACCTAGCAACATTTCCATCATTTGTGTAGGAGACTGAGATGAAGTATTTCTTTTATTTCTGTAAAGTCACTGGCACCATGGTAACTTGCTTTAGGAGAGCCAAAAACATTCTCCTATGGGAATTTTACTGCAAAGTTCACAGGGCAGTTATGACACATATTTAAAAAATCACAGCTGTTCCTGCGAATGCTGTCCTCGGCAGAATTTCTGTCCTTCTACTGCCATTCAGTACAGACTGACTTTTGTTTTCCTGCTGAGATTTGCAACAGCCTTTTCTTTTTTTGGGGGGTCAGTATAGAGTGCTTTCCAATTACTAAGCTGGTTTGTTGGTATAGGAACATTCAAAATCAATAAGCTACTAACACCAGAAAAATCTTAATGGAGTGGAATTCCTTCTTTTGTTCTTTACTTTTTTTTTTCATTCATTCTTAATCGGAATTACTTTAATGCTGTGAAAAAAAAAGATTTCCAATGCTTTTCAGACGTCCTTCAGTAGCAAGTGAAAAGTAATGATTATTAAGCATTTTTCTTCTGTGTACTTTAGAATTAAGGGATATTTTAAACATTCTCCTTAAGTGGGAGGATGAACTATACTTAGTCTTCCAGAACAAGAAGTCATTAGTGTCAGGTGCTGATTCAGAGCTGTGCTCAACTCATGTGCATATCAAATTGTTATTGCAAGTGCAATCTCGGAATTAAATGGGAAGCTCTCATAAAATTACAATATAATTATATACACCATTGCAGTAAAAATAGGGTATAAATAGAAATAACACATTTAAAGTGCCTTGTTCTGCAAAATCTGTAAAATAAAATCAGAGACCTTAGAAAACAGCTGGAAAGTTTCAATCCAAAATACTAGTTAATTCTGAACAGATGGAATCAAAAGATGAAGCCATTTTTTTTTTCAAATGGACAAACATGAACATAGTCCCCATCTAAGATTTTCTGTTAAGACTTCTGTCTCACAATTCCTTGCAAAGTAATGTTAAGGTAGCCTTTATCCATTGAGAAAACTCATTTAACTTTGAAGACTTGTTCTGCTAAGATCTGCTTACTGCTTCACAAATTTACCCTGCAGTTTCTTTCTCTGAATTATTACTAGTCTTGCCTTATGTATAATATCCACTTACTTTTCATTGGTTTCCACAGAAACAGACAAATCAGTCACTTCAATTTATTGTCCAAGTCCAATGTCTTCTATTTTTAGTACCAAGAGTAGTTTGAATTTCAAACGTAATTCTGCAATTAGAGTTTGAGAAAGATCTGCTTCACATCTTACATTCAGTAAGCCACAGACAATGGTTAGAGTTAAAGAAATGTCATACCTTATAGTTTTTGCAGATGCTATGTGGAATGCTGCACATCTTTTATCAATCTGGTCCTCAAAGCCTGATCAGACAAAAATGTTTTATGACTTTGATACTGTATATGTGTGTCTAGGTTTAAGAAGCATTATTAAATAGATGCAAAGCTTAAAGAAACTGAAAAGCATTCTGACCATATGAGGATTTTTTTTTAGTTTATTCACATTATTGATTACATATTTTATTGATGGCTTGGAATAAGGACTGTTGAATCCAGGTTTCTATAGTTCAAAAAGTGGCATAATAGCACCTTTTGTTCAACAGGGATTAGGGAAGTTAGAAAAACGGTTCTGTCAGTAATATTTTTATGAGGAGCCTCCTGAGTAGATTAATCACTAAAGGTGCTTGCTCGGAGAACAGGAGGAGCCCTGACATCACCAGTTTAAGTATGGATCATGCCACTACAGTAGCTGGCTGTGTCTGGATACAAGAACAAAGAGTAAAAGAACATTGAACAAAGAATTTTGGCTGGAAAAAGGTCCTTTTTAAACACGAGTTCCCTAACCATTGGAATCTGGCAATTAGCTATGTAAATCCATGTATAATAAAACCGATAACTGCAATTGCACAATAATACACGCATTTAAAAAATATAAAAATATAGATATTTGAAGAAGATATATGAAGAAAGCACACCCGAAGAAGGCTCCGCAGCCGAAACTTTTTTTTTCTTTTCAGCATGGAATAAAAGTATTACTTGTTCCTTTTATTTAAAATAATACTCATAAAAATGTTTGTTTTTTAAGGAAGCACATTACTGCCACCAAGGGAAAAAAACGACTCTGATAACAAATTATCTCGTAATTACGAAAAAGCAATGATTACCTCAGTGTACAACCTGTTACTTTGTGCACTGAACGTACGTATGTGGAAGCGCGAGGGCGAGGATTTTTCCAGAAAAATCAGAAATGCGCTTGCGTAGTTATTTATTATTTAGCTGTTTTTTTTAAAGGTTAAAAATCTAATTCTGTTCACTCCATAAGGCATAAGACAAACGGTCAAATTCTGATAATAAACAAACCGACTAATGTAAAGGGGTAGTGTGCTTAATACTTTGGCTTTAACTCGCCTGGCTAAGGACTGAAATTCAGCACCGTCACATCCCCCTGAAAAATCCCGAGACACGGACGCAGATACGAACACTGAGCCAGTCGGTTCGGCTGTGGTTTCGCCAGAAACTAGCAGAACTAGCATGTCACGCAGAATAAAGAAAAAGTGCGTATGATGCAGATTTTATCTTGTTTGAACATGTAGATTCCGAAATGCAGTACGTGACACACACAGGCTGCGAGTGCTGAAACGTAAGACGTCAGCATACTGTACACGTGGCAGTAGTACTCAGAAGTCGGTGGCGCGGGAAGTCTCTGCGGCGACCGGAAGTATAGTTTGACGTAGAGGAAAGAGAGCTACCAGTTAGTAGATAGCAGAGCTGGTTTAAATACGATCAAGGTTATTATGTATCTTCTGTAAGACTGAAAAAGAAAATTTGACACCTTTATTTGTTACCTGCGTATAGAAAAATTGTTTTGGACAGATAAAACTTCCGGTGTCTGGTATTTTGTTATACTGTATATTGCAAGATGTAATATGAAAAATATGAAAATGATGTAATATGAAAAATACGTATTTAAAATTGGTGGATATCACATCTACAAAACAGTGTTACTCCCTCTTTTTAATGTCTGTATGGTGGAAATTTAATATTATTTAAACTTAATCAAAAACATTCAAAAACTCAATTGCCATACTGTATGCAACATTGTTCTTTATGTTCACTTTTCTTTCTCGGATACTCTTTCTCTTTCACTTTCATTATTTGATGTTCAATAAAACTTGGACAATAGTTTGCAGTACCAGTTTCTGATTGGAACTGTGGTGGACAGTGACAAATACTGAAGAGCAACGTAGAAAAAAGTACAGACTCTTTTATCCTTTCCTGCATTAGCTGAATATGTAGTTCAGGTGGGTAGCTGCGTCAGCATGCATAGGCTGCAAAGGAACAATAGGTTTATTCCATGCTGAAAAAAAGAAGAAAGAGAACACAACGTTTTGGCCGTGGAGCCTTCTTCAGGTGTGAGAGAGACAGGGCAGTAGGCAAGGACCTTTGCCTACTGCCCTGTCTCTCTCACACCTGAAGAAGGCTCCACAGCCGAAACGTTGTGTTCTCTTCTTTTTTTCAGCATGGAAAAAACCTATTGTTCATTAGCTGAATATTTCTTCCTTACATGCACATCATTGCCTGAACATGATTAGAAATCGAGGTGCAGTTAATGGTACATACATTTTTTTTCATTTTGTTGATTTAGAGGACATATGTTAAGTTTATATATGAACAATGTTTGCTAAAAACATTAGTTAAAAATATTTACCCATGAGTTGTTATTCCAATGCTGCTAATAATAAATAAAACCTCTTATAACACTGACAAACACAAGAACATAGAGAGCTGGAGGATGAACATTGATCTATTTGTAAGCATGTTGTGGAAGGAATTTCCCAGTGGCTATGACATGGTTATCTGAATTTCTCAATAACAGTGAGTTTGTGCAAACAGGACATATGAGAAGAACTCTAGTCCTGCGCTGGGTGCTGATACATCTGATCCACAGCATTCAAGGATGATTTTGCACTTGGAATTAACAGCCAGACAGTCAGAAGTTAAGGATGATCTGGGATACAGAAGGAAATTTAACTAGAGGGGCATTAAAGTGCTGTTTGTTTTACTGCCTTGCAACGCTGGGGCCCTGGGTTCAATTCCTGGGATGCCATGTGTATGGAGTTCTCTCCTTGTCTGCCTGGGTTTCCTCTGGGTGCTTAGGTTCCCTCCCTCAATCCAAAGATATACTGGTAAGTTAACTGGATCTTGGGACATTGGCCCCGTTGTAAATGTGTGTGTGTGTTTGTGTTTGTATGTACCCTGTGATGGTCTGCAATCCTGTCCAGGGTGCTTCCCAGGATAGGCTCTGGGTCTCTCGGGACCATGAATCGGATAAGTGGTTATTAAAAGTGATGTAATCATGAATTTGGTCACTGATGAGATCAACTTAAATAGTGCCATCCACAGTTTCACATTTTATTAAACTGACCTCATATTATTGGTTCATTGGCATATAAAATGATACAAAACCACCATGTATGATACAGCAGCTACTTCACCTTTACCTTCACCTGTGAAAATCATTCGATCAAATTCGGCTCATATATTCATTTTCATCACCTTTTACCTTAGAAACAAATGTATAGCCATAACCTAACATACTACCATGACTTATCATCTGTCATGACTTAGTACTACTCAAATCTGTGTTTGAGGAACATTTTACCTGCTCAAACAATATTTTATCAACAGAATATCTGTCCCGATTTGTTGTGTGAAGTCTGATGATGCACAGCTGTTGTTACTGTACATGGTGTATAATTACAGTATTTGACAGATGGTACCACACCTGAGAATTTTTAGATGACCTTAAAACAGCCGATTTTAAAACCAGCATATAAATCTTATCAAGACAATAAATAATTTATAATGTTAAGAGTGTTTTACCCATAGGCTTGTGGAAGTATAGAACAATTGTTGGAGTTGAAACACTGATTTGGTTCAATAAAGGGCTGGATGAGTTCTTTGGATCTATTAGCTGCTTACACGTACACCAAACAGGATAGATGGGCTGAATGGCCTCCTCTTTTTTGTAGCCTTTGTGCTGTAGACTGAGGACGAGTCAGCAGTAATTCAGAGGAGTATGTCTGAACTTGGAGTACAAGTACAATTGATTCCCTTTTTCCCATCTTCTCACCACTGCTTCCTTTGTGAATAAAGGATAATACGTGATAATACATTTGACAAATACCGTACCAAATCTCACCATTTATTTTAACAGCTCGTACTGTAGATACAAAGCTA
Organism: Lepisosteus platostomus; assembly: GCF_059453375.1. Taxonomy (NCBI): domain Eukaryota; kingdom Metazoa; phylum Chordata; class Actinopteri; order Semionotiformes; family Lepisosteidae; genus Lepisosteus; species Lepisosteus platostomus. The sequence continues at coordinate 27,394,499 of NC_142619.1, read as the reverse complement.
CACCCTTCTGGTTGCTTTAAACACTGTGAGACCATATACCTGCCATACTACAGTACCTAGAATGTACAGACAGCAGAGCTCTGTTTGTATCGTAAGGTTTACTTAATTTACTGCCTTATATTATCCCTGCTTCATAGTTAATTAACCAGTTCATATGCACAAGTGGGCTTTAATAGCCCTTGCTATGGGCAGAATCTTTAATTGCATCATTTATTTCTTTTTTCTGACACTAATCAATTTGTACAGTATATGAATGTTCAGCAGATTGCATGAGCTTATGTTGACCCTTGTCCTCTTGCTTCCACTTCCTTAAACCCAGAGAGAGTGGTAGCCAATTGGAGTAAAGCTTTTTTGCAAAAAAAGTTAAATAAAAATTCCCCAAAACACTTGGTAACTTTGGGGAAACAATCTATTGATAAAAACTTGGGAAACAACTAACAAACTTTTAAGTGTCTTAAGTTTGTTTTAGCTTATACAGTACCTTCTCTGTTTTTAGAAATGTTGACACTCACTGAACATGTTTTGGAAGAGAATTAGAGTACATGGCTAAAAGTATATATGTATATTTTCTTTCAGTTTCTGTCAAAATAATCACATCTGTTTATAACTTTAGTTTCAAGGGAAGGAAATCAGTCAGGAAATAAGGTTTGAAGTATCTAACTCAATGAAATTCTGTGGGAGACAAGTTGGTAAACAACAATAATCTATTTTGGAAGCATAACTGAGAGGAAGTGATGTGGAAATATGTGTAACCAATCACCCATGCACTAGTAAATGTAGTGCTAGAATTGTAGGTGAAATGTATTACTAAACTGTAAGCACCATGTACAGTATGTTTAGTTTTGCAGCATTTTACCATCATGATGTTTCTATTCTTTATTTTGAGGATGGCACCTTTTCTTTCTGGATTCTGTAATATTATACAGTACATCTAAAAATAATTTCTAAAGTAATTTTCTCTAGCTTTAATTCCTGAACATAATTGGAGCTTGTCATGTTCTGTTTTGTCCTTTAAAGTAAACACTGTTAGTGGCCCTCTCCATAGTGCTGGAAAAATAGAAGTGGTCAAACGTCTAGGGTTAAACTAAAGAAGCATGTTTAGAAAAGCAATTCACTCTGGTGCTTCATTTTCTAACAGGGCACTCTGTCAGAGGCCAGAACAGGGTCACAGACAGGCTGTCACAGCCATCAGCCTTTAACAGCTACCAGTGCATTAATATTATCTTCCACTAATGGTAGTGCTGTTTGGAGCTTTTTGTGCCAGCTAGCAGAGCCGAGTTTTGTGTGTTTTATTGGTCCTTCTCTTTGTACAGTTTCCTTTCAAAGATCACATTTGCAAAAAATAATATGTGTTTTCTGCAAATAATTTTGTTTCCTTTCTAGTGTTTCAAGTGGTTTCCAGCAAATCCTTAGAAATAATGAAAAAAGTCAAACTTGCCCTCTGTGTGTCCTGGTTTGTAAAGACCACACAACCACCTTATATTGAGACGTTGAATAGCACGGGCCATTACTATTCACAGGATTTTTTTCATTTTATTGTTATTGTTCTTTGTCCTTTTCAATCAATACAAAAGCTTTAGTCGCAGATGGTCTTTATGGCACATTCTGAACTATCTAAATAATATCAGTTCAGGCGAATATATTTTCACTGACAGATATTGACTTAATAGCTGTCATTGAAATTAAACATGACAAGCACCCTTTTGTTAACAGGGTGGCATAAGCAGGAAAATAAAAACATAATTCATGTTCAAATACAGATATAAAAATTAACTTATATAAACCACCTTTGTTAACAATTGTGTACTACTGTACCATAATTAAACTTTGCCTCATAATTGACATAAATATAATTTAATAAATTAATATATAATTATAGGAAATTTATATTTCTGACTTTTTGCATGTTATGTCATATTTTATTGCTCCTGTCGGTTTTGTTTGTTGTTTCTGCTTTGACTATTATTAACAATATTGATTTTTTTTATTTTTTAACACAGATTATGGAAAGATTGGTTAGAAACAGAAATCAAATCCACATTACAAGCCTATATTCTGCTTAACACTTACATGCTTCCTTAGAGCATTTTTTATTTTTCAGTTCCTTCCAAAACTGTTGTTTGGTTTGAATTGATAATCAGAAGCAAGAGCAGATAATCATCTACAGTATGATACACAGTGGTAAATAAAGCAGGTATGAAATTAAAATGTACTCTTCTCTTTCAAAAGCATAATGTTATATTCATGCCATTTTTATTTTCACTTGTTTAAACCTTGCAGCATCTTAAAGCACTGGTAATAAACCCCTTAAAATTAAGAATGAGGAAACAGATGGGTATGGATCTGATTATTTTGTTAAGATATGGTAGTCAGTGTTTCAGACTATTGAAAGTATTTTCATTGAAACCTTCCTGGAAATTTGTAGTTGTAGATGGATTAAACAGTATGCAAGGTAAAGTAACTTTGTTTTTTCATGCCAAAATTATAGATCAGTCCTCACTTTACACAGTGATACAAATAATTATATACTTTTCTTTATCTTAACGGCTGTACAGCTCCTGGCAGAAAGCTGCTGGTGAGCAGGATTTCAACAGATCTACTCTGTTTCATACATCCTCCTGCACTCTAAACATTTTGTCAGTGTGTGGTCATAACATTGTAAACACTCTGTTTCCCAAGGTCTCTATATAGCTTCAGTTTAATGACATTTCATCTCTGCAAACAGCTCAGGTGGATAGTGACATAATAATCCAGTTGACAGTTCTTGCCCAACCAGCATTGAGTGAATTTAAAGGAATTTTGGATGAGCATTGCAGAGCTTATGAAATTCATAAAACATGAAATCTATCCTGCTCCAGTTTCTCCTTTTTGAGTGTGGCTTTTCAGGACCCATTACCTTGTTATTATATTTGGTAGAAGAGTACATAAGACATCTCTATTGTATTTGTCTTCAATTTACATTATGTCATTATTGTTTTGCTTTTAAAAAGTAATTTAGTTTTACTTTTCAGCATTTGTTGAGCAATTTAATCATGGCACATCTAATATTGGCATCTTGCAACATCAAGAGGAAATTGTTACAGCTGTAGTGGAAATGTGTACGGTTGGTGCCATGTAATGTGTCCTGTTACTGTCCCAGTGCTGGCATATTTTGAAAAGAGCCTCCATTTTCTTACTTTTTGGATATATTTTCCCTTTTTCTAAGATTTCACTATGTACATATAAAGGATGACTCCAAGCAGAAGCAGCAGGGTCTTGTAAATTAGCTTCCCACAGCGTAGAAATGAAAATGAAATCCATTTTGAAATGTATTAAATGTGTTACTTAGGGTTCTTTTTCAGACAAACTGTATAGTAACGGTCTTGCTTTTTTCTTCTGTATCTCATACTTACTTATCCCAGCTTCGGTTTCAAATGGAAGCTTTCCGGAGCATATGGTGACAGGAGAGCAGAAAGAATAAAGAACAAAAACATCAACAACATAAATAACTGCTAGAAATACAAAAAATATAATGGATTCGGGAATAGGTATTTAGTCAGAATGCCGTTTAGTGCTCCTAAAAGCAGTCATTAGCAGAATGTGTTGTCACATGTCAAATAAGAATAAAATACATTAAGCTGACACATGTAAATGTTTGTGAAACAGGGGGTTGAATGATGCCGCCAATAAGTACAGTCATTTGGCCTCCATCTAAAAGCCAAGCTTATTCTGTAATTATCTGTGCACACTGGGTTTAACACACTGGAGAATTGAAGTCCAGCTTGCAAGTGCCATTCTCTACCTCCATTAGTCCCTTGATTGTTGAATTTGCAGGTAAGCCGCCAAGCTCAGTTACTGTTTCTCCTAGGGATTTGCATCAAGTTTACATCATTTGTCTTTAATATGGTTGAACCATGAATAGAATACACTCGCAGTACAGAGAAAACCTTTCTTTCATGGCATACAGATAATGCAAGCTCTAACTGTCATAATCAGCTCCTTGGCTGTGTTACAGTATTGCAATCTTCTATTTACTACTGTTTCTCTCAATCAGCTAATCACTTTTTATTGAATCAGAGATTATTTGCAGTGAATGCCAAGTCAAAGCACTTTCATTTGTGCAATCAGATCCCTACCTCTGTAGTAAGATTGTTTTATATGAGGTGTATACAAATATGCATAAATAATATATCCAGCATTGATAAAGATATCAAAATGTAAATGACAGATATTTCTGTGCTGCGACACGCAATAGTGGAAGATCTGAGTTGTAAATCTAGATATCATGGTGCACTCTCTGCTCTCAAGCACGCTGCCAAGCCTTCAGGAAACAGCTGAGTCAATACTCAGCTAGAAAGCATATATGTTTGATAGCTTGAATAGTCTCTTCTCATTTGCAATCTTGTTCTAACAAACTATGGTTAGGGATGCTATTTTGCAGACATTTGGTCACTTTGTTTCTGGGCATCCCAAGGATTCCCATTATCTTGAGCCACAAGTGACAAATTGTTAAGATTGATTGTGATGTCTTTGTTTTTCTATGACCTATTTAATACTCTGGGAGGAAACATTTTAAGAGCCAATCCTTAGACATTTTTGTTGACATGTACATTAATGGTAACAGTTAATGTGTGTACGGTATGCCAATCTGCAACCATGGCTACTCTTACAGTATAACCCTTCATGATGTAAAAAAGTCTGATTCACCTGGCATTTCCAGCTTGCATGAACATGTTTGAAATGTGGGATGTTATTGTAATGGTGGTGTGATGCTACTGTAAGTCTCTTTAGAATATAACAAGGATGAAGATGAGAGGTGGCCTTTTAGTCCATCTTGCTGGTTTGGCTGCAAGTAGATGAAAGACTCAAGAATTTAGTCAAAATGTATTCTAAAAGATGCCATACTGTCAGCTTGAACAAGAAGAGTGACAAGTTATATACTGCCATGACTCTATCTCAATGTAAAGAAGTGCCTTTTGTTTCCTTAACAGAATACCCTAAACATAATATTACCATTTCCCATGTTTTTGTACATTGTATCATTGTTAATCTTGATGAGGGCCTTGGGATTGACTTGGCCAGTTTCTTTCTGGATGTGAATGTTTGATCCAAATCACCATGTAGCCTTTTCTGTTACAGGTTAGAAACCTTTACTCTGTCTGGCTATGACATTTCTGCGTTCTAAGAGTTGTCTTGTCGCTGTCCTTCATACTTCTTATGAAGCACCATTATCCTTCTTGTAGCACCAAGACCAAAGGTGAATAAGTAACAGTCTATACTGCACTCTGTTGAGTATTACATCTTTAACATTTACCATATTGTGATTCAGTGTTGGCATGTAACCTCTGAAGTTACTCAAGCAAAAAAGCTGTCTTCACTTATCATACTGATGGATACTAAGACATTAAAAGTCAAGCTTACATTTGATTACCTTTAACACTGAACTCCTTTTTAACTACAAGTGGAAACTAATGTGAAGTGCATTTAAACCCGAGAACAGCAAGTACTGCTGTACACAAAAAGGTTTTGGGAATATTGAACAACCTGTCCAGCCATGTTGTTTATATTTATACCCTGGTATTTTTCAATAAATAGTTGAATGAGATCCCTGAATTATATAGGTACAGAAAACCCCCTGTTTTGTAGTCATTTTCATGATTTTCTTTCAAATAGCCAAGCAGTAATGTTACATTCAAAGAACAAAAGCAAGTTTAACAAAATAAATAGGAAAGCTTCTAAATGGTACTCCCCAGGGAAACTTTTAAAGACATTATTATAGAATCTTTTTGTTTTCTCAAAATGAAAGGTCAGCCATAATAATTTAATAGGATCTCTTCATTGTATCGAGCCACAAAATAAAAAAAAACCTGCAAACAGGCAAAACAGAAGGATATTGATCAGCATTTTTTTTTCTTTCAATGGAAACCAATTGCTTAACAAGCAGGAAAAAGGTACAATTAACCTAGGACCTTGCCAATAGTTTCCATATTTACTTCTGCATACAAAGTCCCAAAGCTTATTTTTCTTTTTTCAAAAGATTTGAGACTGTTCAAGTGACTAAATTATTTGAAAACATTGTCTGAGCGCAATACAAGCAGGTTGGAGAAATGAATTTCTTAGAAAAAACCCATACAGATATTTTGTTGATGCTGTAAAGCTGAATGTGAAAACATTATTCTGTTTTGCTCATGGCTTAATTCAACATGATTTACAGTCAAGACAATTGATGATCAATAAACTTAACAGTGCAAAAATGCAATGCAGAACAGTATAAACAAAACCAGTAACTGCAATGGAATATCACATAACACATCAACACATAACCAGATAAGACACAAAATGTTCAATAGTTTGGGATAGCTTAGTCTGATCTGACAAATCTTGAGATGGGTCCACTGTGGTGCTTCTAGATATCTTGCTTTTCATATTTCTATGCTAAAATAGCTTAACTGCTCTATATTAGTTTGCTGCTGTCTTATTTACAAGTCAAATATTTACAAGAGTAAAGAAGAGAGAGAAGAGACAAAGCAACTACAGTATGCAATCAAGAAAGGATGAGCAGAGAGGAAGATTGGGGATATTACAAAGATAAGAAGGGGAGGTAGGAGGAAGATAAATTATGAAGGGAGCAGCGATTAAGGACAGGTAGCTTAAATCTGATGAGAGTGGCTAGAGGTAGCCATTGAAAAGAGTGCAGGAGGGATTGCACAGGAGGCATGAGAAGGAAGAATACTGTAACGCTTACGGCCGACAAGCACTGTGTGTAAGAGCCGGCGTACCAGAGCGGGTGACGTCACCGCCCTTCCCTGTGATAGCAGGACTACAGCTACTGGGCTGTAGAGAGATCTCTCTTTAGCTCACGGGGCTAGGTCGCTGCAGAGAGACGCGGAAGTCCCGGGTTCGAGCCTCCAGTCGGGATGGGGCCGACCAGATGCGGCAAGGGCGCCCGCCTGAGCCCCCGTTGCGTTACATTGGTGTCAGAAGCGGGGTGGGATAGCCCTTCGCCGGGGATGGCGATTTAAGCGGGGGAGAGTGTAACGCTTACGGCCGACAAGCACTGTGTGTAAGAGCCGGCGTACCAGAGCGGGTGACGTCACCGCCCTTCCCTGTGATAGCAGGACTACAGCTACTGGGCTGTAGAGAGATCTCTCTTTAGCTCACGGGGCTAGGTTGCTGCAGAGAGACGCGGAAGTCCCGGGTTCGAGCCTCCAGTCGGGATGGGGCCGACCAGATGCGGCAAGGGCGCCTGCCTGAGCCCCCGTTGCGTTACAATACTATGTGAGCTGCAGAGTTGAACACGGTACATTTCTGATGAAGGGAGGCTGCGACAGTTCATTTTAAAGAGCGCGAAAGCTTGAATCACAAGCTTGGTGGAGCAGGATATTAAGGATTTTAAGAAAGGACATATCCTATACAAGTGTAGAAAAAAGGATAACGGGCGCTTGCCAGTGAAGAAATATGCTGAGAGAGAAATGGAGGGATGAATATTAGGAAACAACCTGACGTGTTTAAGTATTATGAAACACTATAGAACCTATAGTTTCTGGCAATCTCTGATGCAAGAAAAACATTAAACTGATTAAAGTTATGTAAGTTATAAGTTATATATCGTAAATACATTTATAGATTGTTAAAAGTCAGATGTGATATTTGCAATGCAGTGTAAAACAAAGTAAGTGATCAATATCTGGCATAAAAAGTGACCAAGATTGCCACAGATGTTGGACATGGACAACGCAGATGTTGACACCTGCTGTCAGGCCAGTGGTGAATTGGTTCTACAGTTGTCTGTTGGAAGCACTGCTGAAGTCTAGTGAGTGTGGTTGAATGAATTGTGATCACCAACAATTCAGATCATTGTTGCAATTTACCTCTTTCCTTCACTGATTTGTGGTATCAATGCAGTGTCATTAAAACAGTGAACCTCTATGTATTTCTGTGCATAAAAACATTAGTTTTCGATGTGCAAAGTCACAACAAGCACTTACTTTCTTTTGTACACATTATCACATTATTTGTATTTAATGCTCAGAAAGTAATAAGGGAACCTACAGTAGGAGAGAACAAAGGTTTTTGACAAAATGTAATCCTGTCTGTCCACCTTGCACCTTGCACGTTGTCCACTTGAGAAAATTGCAGTCGAGAAGAAAGTTAATCGTAATGAAACTTTTCTTTCATGCTGTCTCCCTACAGGAAGTCAGCCAGACAGGTTGCCATCAGAACAGAATAAAAGGAAAAGATTATCTTCCTCCTCCTTTCAGCTTTCCAACCTGCAAGGGTTGGGAGAGCCCAAAATAACAGTCTCTTATAATGGAACAAAAAGAAACACACAGGTTCTCTCATTTTGTGGCCACAGCGTGTGATCTTGTAAACCACTGGAGAGAAAGGATACAGCTTAAATATGGCAGTGTGAAGCTCTGATAGTCCGGGCAGATGAAGTCTTTAATGTGATTAAATGCACAGTCATACTGTACATTACCATACTGACATCTTGTTTCTTCTCCAAACAGGCAACGTTTGCATGCCCCTGACACAGAGTAACATTTCTCTTACGTAGATCACCACATTTGATAATATTAAAGATGATCAGTATATTCAAGTAATGTTGCATTATTTATGATTTGATAAAAGAAACCAGCATTCAAGTGCTTCAGTATATTTATAATGACAATTAAGGATATTCCTTTTCTCCTTGGGCAAAAGCAATAACATAGATATTGTCCCACAAGTTGCTGCAAGTGTTACTGTCATTGGTTAACATCCAAAGAGAAAATTATTTTAGGCTGTCATGTCAAATTGCATAACAGAAGGGCCATGTGGTCTCTGTTGTACTAATAATAGGCTTTGAAAAAATATTGCAGTCTGAGGGAGGCAAACTTCAATTTTTTTTACTTAAAATTCATTAGGACCAAGGTATGGATCCTGATTACTCCTGATTACTTTGTTTTTAATGTTGACAGCACTACGATTCATCACAGCTTTGACTAAAAGACAATGCAACAATATATAGTACTGTACCATAAATGTACCAAAAAAATGAACATCAGACTGAAAGAATGTATTTTTCTTCCAGTCCTGGAACCATAGATAACACTGACAAAATATAAGGGGAACGTATACACCAGCTCCCACTCTGTTGTCACATTTTTTACCTTTCACAGAGCAGGGAATTGCTTATATATGAGATACAATCAGCAGTTCAAGACTGTGAAATTAGAGCCCATTCTGAGTATGTAATGCATATTAGGTGGTTAAATCATCCTGTTACATCCTATGCTGGCCGTGTATTGTTGAAATTTGAATTGGTAAGTTAGTTATAAATAGTATGTTAGTTATAAAAAGTAAAGTGTGTGTTGCAAGAATACATTAGCCTTAGTGTTAGTTTTAAAAATCAGACATTGCTAAATGTTTTCCATAGCTGAAAAAGCAGTTTGCCAATTGCTTCACAAACCATGTTCAAAATGTGCCAGAAAGCTTCCTGTAAAATGAATGCACTGAATAAAGGAAAAGAAAAGGGTTTTTTGCTTTTCCTTTCCTGTAGCAGTATTAAACTGAGTGCCAGCAAAACCTTTCTGCCTGCAAGGCCATTCTGTATCCCCGAGAGTGCAAATACTGCCAAAGCTTAAGCCTCAGATGGTCTAGATGTTAGTTTGATCAAAACAACAGATAAGACAATTGCATCATCAGTCGCTGACCTATTTATTCTTTACCAGTTTTAGCAATAGTCTAATGTTTCAATGCTGCCCTGAGAAGGAACAAAAGGGAGGTACCTCCCAATTAGAAATCATGTTGTAGGCACACATGAAAAATGGAGATCATCATCTCAGAGGGGGATGATATTGAACATTTGCATGTCTTATTTCTGTGGAATGTAAATGTGGCCTTCTGTAAGGCGGGGGTCTCTTTATTTTCATTATGTCCTCATTAGACTCAGTGCTTAACTTTTGAGCAGCTACTACAGGGGTACAAGGGTTTGGTATTAAAATGAAAAAAAAAATCAACTTGCAGTTTAACAAAATAGAGAAATAGCTCTGAATAACCTTAAGGAACAAACTCTGATCTGCTTTAACTTATGATACAATGCATTAAAAACATAATTAGAATCGAAGGTAATAAAGTGGACGTTTTCCCCAGTAATTAGGATAGAGAAAAATTGTTGCTTTAGGATGATTAGGATTTAGCATTTTTAGATCAAAAACAAAATAGCTGTAAGAATGAAGAAACTGAACCGGTACAGCCTTTCCAGTTCACAGTGAATATATGAGGCTAAATTCAAGACTGAAACTGATCTCTGGAATGAGCAACATTACACAAACACAGAATACATATTAGAATGTGTATTAGAATACAATATTAATTCCCCTTCCTTTATCTACTGTATAATATTGCATTTTAAAGAAAGAGGTTAAAACAGGAACTAAAAACCTATAATGGAATGAGTTACAGATTGCATGTAATATCTTGCTTAAAACAATTCTGACAAGTGCTGTACTATAAAAGTCAGACTAGTGATTCAATAAGTGATCATCAATCCAAAAGCAACTGTTTGAGATCTCCAACACTAACTAGTGTCTTAAGAGTATAAACTGCCATCTGCATATACTGTACTGTATGTTGCATTCGACACTGAGTTGGACATAAGAAGCTTCTTTTGAGAGTAAACCAAAACAGGGGTGTCTCCAATTTGCCTAGAATCATGTATTATAGCCAATCAATGGATGATGCGACGGCAGCCAAAGTGCGCCAGAATGCTCACCACACATCAGCTATCAGTGGGGAGGAGAGCAGAGTATTGAAGCCAATTCATAGATGGGGATTATTAGGAGGCTATGATTGGTAAAGGCCAATGGGAAATTTGACCAGGACACTGGGGTGACACCCCTACTCTTTTCGAGAAATGCCCAGGGATTTTTAATGACCGCTGAGAGTCAGGCCCTTGGTTTTACATCTCATCTGAAAGACAGTGTCTTATTTCAGTATAATGTCCCCGTCACTATACTGGGGCATTAGAACCCACACAGACCGCAGGGTGAGCGCCCTCTGCTGGCCCCACTAACATCTCTTCCAGCAGCAACCTTAGTTTCTCCCAGGAAAACATCCAGGTACTGACCAGGCTCACACCTGCTTAGATTCAGTGGGTTGCCAGGGTGATATGACTGCTGGCTATGTAAATCAAACTTTTGGGATGCGCTCAGAATTGTTTTTTGCATAACAAAGTAAAGCTCTTGTTGAAAAAACACTTATACCACTGTGAAATATGGTAGGGGTCGAATATAATATATTCAGCTGTTTGCATCTTCAGGTCTTGGACACCTTGTCAAGATAGGAGGAACCATGAACTCCAGTAAATAACAGAATACCAAACACCTGGTTCATTCTACCAGTGAACTTACATTTCGCAGAATATAGACTTTCTAGTGTGACTATGATTCAAAGCATGTATCCAGATTGCATGTATAATAATAATAATAATAATAATAATAATAATAATAATAATAAACTTTATTTTATATAGCGCCTTTAAAGGTGGCTTCTCAAAGCGCTTTACAGGATGACAATAACAATAAATAAGAAGACTACAACAATAAATAGGAAGATTTCACAAGATAGGACACAATTATAATTACAACAATACAACAATAACAATAGAGGAGACCATGGAAGGTGGTATTAAGAAGAGCAGAGGGGTGAAGAATGGAACCAGTTAAGTAAAGGCTTTTCTGAAGAAGAGGGTTTTGAGTCTGGATTTGAAGGAGTTTAGAGAAGGTGACTCTCTAATATCCTTGGGCAAAGAGTTCCAGAGCTTGGGGGCATAGCAGGAGAAGGCCCTGTCGCCAATACAATGTAGATGGCTTGGGGGACAGTAAGGAGGGCAGAATTTGAAGAGCGGAGGTTGCGAGGTGGGGAGTAGGGCGATAAAAGTTCAGACAGGTATTGAGGTGCCAAGCCATGTAAAGCCTTATAGGTGAGCATGCGGATTTTAAAGTCTATGCGGAATTTGACCGGAAGCCAGTGCAAGGACTCCAGGATAGAAGTAATGTGAACACTTGCACTAGACCTGGTCAGGATTCTGGCTGCTGAATTTTGGACATACTGCAGCTTGTTCAGAGTAGATTTAGATACCCCAGGGAGTAGAGCATTGCAGTAGTCAATTCGAGAGAATACGAATATGTTGATCAGCTTTTCAGCCACAGTTAATGATAGCATAGGGCGTAGTCTTGCGATATTTCTAAGGTGAAAAAAAGATGTTTTGACAGTATGCTGTACATGTGGGTCGAATGTTAAGCCTGAATCGAATATAACCCCAAGGTTTTTCAATTTTGATTGAAGCTCAAGTACAGAGCCATCTACAGACAGGGTTACAGGACTGGCTTTACGAAGTTGATGGGGGGTACCAATAAGCATGACTTCAGTCTTGTCACAGTTAAGATGAAGGAAGTTTTGAGTCATCCAAATTTTTATGTCAGAGATGCAATTAGATAGAATAGAGTCAGCCACATCAGTGTCGGGTTTGGTATGGATGTATATTTGAGTATCGTCAGCGTAGAAATGAAAGCTGAGGCCATGTGATCTTAAAAGCTGACCAAGTGGGAACATGTAAATGCTGAAGAGCAAGGGGCCCAGTATTGAGCCCTGGGGGACACCAGACTTGACAAGACCAATTTCAGACCTGTACCCATTGAGAGAGACAAAGTTACAGCGATCAGTGAGGTAAGACTTAAACCATTTGAGGGCAGTGTCAGAGACTCCAAACACAGTCTTGAGACGAGAAAGTTAGATGTTATGGTCAACAGTGTCAAAGGCAGCACTGAGATCAAGAAGGATGAGTATGGAAAGAGAACCAGAATCAGAAGCTATTAGGAGATCGTTGGTGACTTTGACTAGGGCGGTTTCTGTGCTGTGAAGTTGACGGAAGCCAGATTGGAGGGGTTCGAAAAGGTTGTTTGTCATGAGGTGGTTATGTAACTGAAGTGTGACAGCATGTTCTAGAATTTTAGAGAGAAAGGGTAAGTTGGAGATGGGGCGAAAGTTGTTAAGATTGTCAAGAGCCATGTTAGGCTTCTTTGGCACGGGAGTAATAGCAGCAGTTTTGAGGACCGTTGGTACAATGCCGGTGCTCAAGGATTCATGTATTATATTGAGGACAATGGGACAGAGAGAAGAGAAACAGGACTGGAATAAAGTGGTGGGAATGGGATCTAAAATAGATGTGGTGGGTTTCATGCGCGTAACTAGTTTGTTTAGGGATGCTGAGTCAAGAAGAGAGAAGCTGGAGAGACGGGAACCAGAGAAGTTGGATGAGGAGGGAGGAGGTATGGAAATTATATCCGTAGTGGAGAGAATGTGATGCCGGATGTTGTCAATCTTAGAACTAAAGAAATCTAAGAATGTGTTGCAAAGTTGTGATGAGGCAGGTAATGTGGTAGGGCAGTTTGGCTTGAGCAGTCTGTTGATGGTGGAGAAAAGATGTCTGGGATTGTTTTGGTGATTTTCAATGATATGAGAGAAGTAGGTAGATCTAGCAGACTCTATAGTAACCTTATAATCAGATAAGTAATCTCTCCAGGCCTGATAATGTACATTTAGGCCGGAGAGACGCCACCTACACTCAAGTTTGCGAGAGGCTGCCTTCATGAATCGCAGATGGTCATTGTACCAGGGGGCAGGGCGAGAGAAGGAGATGGTTCGAGTTTTTAACGGAGCAAAGGTGTCGAGGATAGATAAAAGAGCATTGTCAAGTAACTGTATTTTGTCCTCTAGAGGGTCAGAGGAAGAGAAACAGGATAAGGAGGACAGAACAGAATTTGCAAACCTTGGGTGATCAATTGATCGCCAGTTGCGGAAATTTACAGAGCGTGAGGGGGAAGTGTTAGAAACAGGTAATTCCAGGTTGAAGAGAATGGCTAAGTGGTCAGAGAGGCCTAGATCAAGTGGAGAGCAGTGGGAGACAAAGGAGTCATTTGCAATAATTAAATCTAAGGTGTGTCCTTTGTAATGTGTAGGGGTACAAACAAACTGAGTAAGGTCAAAGCATTCCAAAAGAGAAAGGAAGTCTTTAGCCAGACTGGAAGAGGTTGAATCAATGTGTATATTAAAGTCCCCTAGAACAAGGATCCTTTTAAATTTAATAGCGCCATGGTTAACTGCACACAAATAAACGTTTGTGAATGACCAAATCAATCAACGGACCTCAATGTACAGTAATTGAACATTTTTTTATTTAAACTCAAAGAGGCAGTTCACACAGAAAAGAGTCTGAAAGAACTAACAATAGCCATTGTGCCTGGAGTAAATGCCCCAAATCCCCCCTCTGAAGAGGCACACTACAGGAAGATTATACTTATTGGTATAATCCATGCCAAAGGAGGATTTAATAAATACTGCTATAAAGATAACAGTGTGACATTTTAAAAAGTTCTTCACCAGAAATGTTATCCCAACCATAAATCTTTGTTTTATGACATTTGTTTGTTCCCATTTCATTGGCAGCATCTGTGCATCTGAAGAGCACTGCATGTACTGTATAAAGCAGTAATAGAAGGTCATATAAATATGATGGTTATCAAACTACTCTAGACTAACTGCATTTCAGTAGCTAATCCTAACCTTGATCATTACCTGAACCATGCCTCTTTCCCTGGGATATTTAACAAATTTAAGTGTTCGACAGCATTAATTAAAATTTTATAGAATACTTAAAGTGTTACTGTTTTGGTCTGGTGTGAACAGAGAGGTTTTCAATATAGATTAGAGACGATTTGGTCTCATTATACTACTATCTTGAAATGGACTTAATTTCTTTGAAAAAAGAGATGGTATTGACTTAACAGTATTTCAGACCATTAAGAGGGTTAATAGTGTCTTGCTTATTCAGTTAATTAATGGTGCTCTGTAATTTGTGTACTTGGAAAGTTATAAGCCTCAGGTGTCTTGTCGTTGGAGATAATATCAGAGTATGATATATCGTACATTGATTGTCTTATTCTTACCAAGATCATAGTTTCCATTCTGCACAAATCATAACATTTCCTATGACCTCCACAAGAAAGAAGAGTAACAGAATCTAAAAGAATTCATTCTGTTCTGAAATGTTCATGAGGGTCATTAAGAGAACTGTCATTATTAATTATTCTATTACAGTTCTCAGGAGGCCGGATTTAAGGATATGACTTCTCATACTACCAGCAAGCTAGAATACTTTTGGATAAACATTCTCAAATGCTTATTTTCATTTGATACAGTGTATGTCACAAATTTACTGGCCACATATGCCCATGCTGTTTTTTTACCTAAATATTTCATATTTATAAGCATTTCCAGTTATCTGCTTTGATATTTTACCATACTGTAGGAAAGGCTTGTGAAACTGGGAAATGAAGAGAATTCCCCTATTTATATGTCGTATTTTAAATGATAAAAGCAAATAAACATGGACTGAATAACTTTAATATTATTACATTTCAATTACACTTGTATTAGATTATTGATACTATTAACTATTATTAGAACTTTAAGTTTTTAGTTCTGAGCTTTGTATTTGTTAAAGTCAAATTAGAAAAATAAGTTGGCAGGATGTCTTTGTTGTTGTTGGTTTTTAGTGTATAGGCCAGTAAATTGCTTTTGCTATTTTTAGGAAATAATTTTCCTATAATAATTATCCTAATAATTTTTAGGATTAATTAATCACACAGTTATTACATTTCATCATCTGTTCACGTTATTTTCTTGATTCCAATGACAATGTTCTTGATTTAAAGAAAATAATTTAAAACAAAATATAACGTTTAATTTGCTAACTCCAGACAGGTTATTTATTGTGCTTCTTATGCAGTTTCAGAGAACCTTCATCTTCTTGAATTCGAAGTTGCATCTTTTGAGGGGAGATTGTTCATAAGGCTGTGCTGGTGGTAGTTGAATCAACTACACTGTATCTTCACTGAAGACAACAGCAAGAAACAGATGTGTTTTCATTTACCTGGGATCATTTATTTTAATTAGGGACAGGGAATGCACAATTTAAAACTATCCAAGTAACACATGACTTTCATGTGACTTTGCTAGAGGAGAATTTATAGGAATATTAAACTGCAACTCGGTGGAGAAAATTCAATTTAAGTTCCACAGTCCAGCAGAAAAGCATTTTCCTGAAACTTAACCGTGTCCAAGGTTGATAGATTTATAGCTAAAAATATATGCTTTTATGATTTATCTAAAAACAGGTAACAGAAAACAAAAATTCAAAACATAAAACAAAAGCGGTTCTGAAAAATGTATTTCAAAATCTAAGGGTTGGGATCAGGGATGCTCCACACGCAATGCATATAACCTATGTAAAATTCCTTCTTTTTCTCCTTTAAGATGTTATTAAATACTGTTTGCTCTATTTGCAGTACTTAAAGTACTTACAGTACAGTACTACCATTTAAAACTGCCCTCAGGTGAAGTGGTGTTTGACCATGCAGGTGAACACATTGGTAATATGGAAGAACTGTTTCATGGAACAGGAGGAAAGACACCAAATTGAATTTATTAAAGGAAAAAAATGTGAGAAGAAATCTTTGAAGTAGCTCTTTCAGCGCTGTATCAGAACAGTAGGCTGAATATTGTCAATATCCTAAGAAGTTTCTTTTGAATGAGGAAGCAGTTGTACCAAAGCAGTGATGGAACTTTTTTGTGTGCTCTGAAGGAGCAGTACAGATGTTTTTTGACACAAAATGAATGGGTGGGGAACAAACTAAACTGCATCAGCAGAGACATGTTATTGGCGAGTTTTCTTCTTAAATCTTTTTTTTTTAATTGGCCATTTATATACTTTACGTAGTATTATGTATTTACAGACTTGGTATATTGAGTTTTTGTTTTAAGACCATAATGTGATTTAAAATTTTTAAGGTACAGTATAACGGGTCTAAATAAGAAGTGTGCATGTGGTAGTGATCACACAGAGCTTAACCCAAGGGATGTGACCTGGTGTCCATCTTTTCTATTACTCTGTACCCTCACTGGCTGCACTTGCCTTGAATCTCCTAGTCCTCGGGGTTCAGAATACCCCATCATCAGTTAACATTTGTAATAGCCCATACACATGTTGTAAAAAAATACATCTTTCATTTTGAGTTAATGGGCAGCTCTGTGTTAATAGAGGTTTAATATTTATTAAGACATGTTTGACTTTCTCCCACAAAGTCCTAATAGTAGATAAAACTTACCTCATTTGAGAAAGAACACATAGAAATTCTACTTTGTCATTATTTGATTTAAAAGCATTCAATATCTTTGTATATAAAAGTAAGTGGACCTTTACTTAACTACCATCTTAATTAAGAGGGCATGTAGAATCAGGTGCATCAAAATCTTATTTGATCATATACAGGAAGTGGATCCACCTGTACATAAAATCAGAAACTTTGTCAGTTTGGTCTTAAGGATTAATGTTTGTGGCAAGACATCATGACCAGATCAAATCAAATCTGTGACATTTTTAGAGAAATAATTTTTGCTGCTGACTAGGTGAAAGTCAAATACTGTACGTCTAAATATTTTAAATCATAAGACCTTAAGGGGGTGTCCTTACATTTTCACCACACTCCATGTATTTAAACATTGTACTGTTATTGATTTTTAGATGCCATTTAACATGTCAATATGCAAAATTTCTTTCAGTACAGTGATCTAAAGAGGATGGTTATTTGTTAACATTTTATTAAGCATTTTTAGGCAGCATTGTTATAAGTCTACAAAAGAACAGAGCAAGCTAAAATATTGTATATAGTTAGACCGTTTTCTTCCAAAGCCATTTTATATTTTTTTCCTTCATTTAGTTCCGTTTGCAGTGGGAACAAACTAGGACACTGGAAACATTTTTAATGAAATCATCTTAATGTCTTTTCCAAAAAGGATATGACATCCTACAGCATAATGTGCCCTGACAGGTTTGTGTGGCAGCCATGCCTTTTTAATTCAGAAGCATCTCTGCTTCCTATTGAACTGCTCACAAAATCACATACAGAGGCGGATATTCCTGGGATTTCCCCCACACAGTTCCTGTTCAAACTTAACCACGGTTAGTTCCTGGCACCTTGTAAGATCAGGAATTAAACGGCCATTGATTTGGTTTAATTGCAAGATGCGTCAATAACACCTCAATTGATTCAACTTTATCAAAGGATGTCTTTCAGTCTCCCGTGCTGAGTATCAAAAAATTACTTCCGTTAAAAAAAATTGATTGTCCAAACAATATTCTTGAAATATTGAATACTCCAATCATTACAGTGACAAGCGTACGTCCCCAAACCTCTGCAGCACAATATTTCCTGGGTATTTAAACATATGGGATTTGAAGGGTTTGAGTAAGAGTACTTCTATTATGCTTTCCCAGCATCTCCAGACAGATGGAAACCAGTGAAATGGAAAGGAGAATCCAGTTGGGAAAAGCACAGCAGACAGTCCAGGGCTCCTGTGTGACATGAGGGAGAGTGGCATCACAGAACATGTACTGCTACACTGCCCCAGGCACAACACAGACGGACAGGGTGCCAATGCACCAAGTCAACTGAAATGATGTGGGAGGTGATTGCACAGGCTTCTGAGTGGGAATTATTAAGAAAAACTTGTACACGAGTGAAAGAAAGACATGGAGCGTTATGTCCATAGAAAGGAAAAAAAATATTTGAATAGGTCTTTAAATAAATACTGTAAATAAAAGGATAGTTAAGGCTGATCCAAAAATCGATGCACTTTGTCATAAAGAGCAGACCCAGACCCAGAAATAAAAGTGCCAGTTGAAAGCTTCAGCCTTTTCTGGATAATTTCTTTTCCCACAAGTAAAGTACAGTAAGTAGAGTATCTTGTCACAGTTGACGTGAAAGTAACTTGGATATAAAGGGAGTGCTATCTGCATTTTCTTTTGTGTTCTGTAAAATGACAGACATCCTGTGCTCATTATAGCAAAATCTAAGTGTTTGAGCAGAGAAAAAAAACACAAAGCCATAAAACCAGAACCCGCGTGAACTGGAAAACCTGAGCATTGTTGTTGCAATTGTTATTTTTATTTGCTGCATTGCACATTGGGAACATAGCCTGGCAGTCTTGCAACTCTATTACATTCTAGACTGTAGCACTTTCTGTGTTTCCTGAGTCCATATTGTGTACTTACTTTCTAGGTTAATTGCCATCTCTTAATTGCCAACCCTACTGTATGTGTGTGTGAGCAAATGCATGCACATGTACAGTATGTTCTGGGTTCGAAAGGTGAACTGTCCAGGGTGCTGTTCCACCTTTCCGCTTTTACTGCTCCTGCTGGCGAAGAAAATGAATGGATGGATTTATTTATCATCTTAGCAGATACCCTTGTCCGTTTCTTACAATATATAAAGTTTACATCAAACATCATGCCGGTACGATAAGATTAAGTTATAGAAATCGAATATACAGTTATTAATACAATGACAAGATTAACACAAACTGGAAAGCCACGCTGTTGCTGTGCAAAAAAAATTAAATAGCACTTAAACAAACAGAGTGAGTAAAAAAGCAGCAACAACAGCAGGGTCTGTAGTTGGGACTTGAAAACACAAGCCACCAGTCATGATTCCAGTGAATTTACCCACTCTGCATGCTGCCATCAAAAGCTGTAAGTAGGAATATATTCTCAGCATGTTTGGATTTTAGTTTATCTCCTTTAGATACTACCCACATGGTGGTGACATACTTGTACAGTGACAAATCGTGACCAGGGAAGCAGCATAGCTGCCCTATCAGACAGAATTAAGGATTAGTTGTACAATAAGTCTAAAGAGGCAAACTTGGGATGCAGCTTCTGGATGAAATGTTTGCTTATCTTTAAAAGATAATACACATAAGATAAGAAAGCACATAACCAGATTAAAATAAATTACTTAATTAAAAAAAAAACATTAGGTTCTGAAACCGATGTACTGGCCTCACCAATCTTTTAACCTTTAAAAGGTTCTAACTAAAATGTTAGAAACCAGCTCGGTAGGCTAGTGAAACACAAATAAAACTGCAACCAGATGAAATATTCTTTGGGTGATGATGAGGACTGGATTCACAAATAAACAAAAGCATATATATTAATATCAGTGATAGTAGATGGCTAAAATAAATTCATTGTTTCTATGGTCGGCATATTTAAAAATGAAGATGATTTTACTTGTCATTATGTATAGCACATTATATGCATACCATGAAACTATTTCTCTTACTATATTTAAACATATTCTGCACACTACTTTTTTAAACATTTGTTTTTTTAAACTTGAAACTTGTTCATAGTAACATTCTTCATTAGCAGTCATTTTTAAGGATGGCATTGTGTTTAACTTGTAATCATAACTGCCTATAAATAAGATTTTCAGATTACTAAATGTAAAAAATGAAAGTGCAATTGGCATTCATTCAAAACAAACATACTGTATTTGCTGATTTGGTCACCAATACATCATTTATGATATTGCCAAAGATGCTTACAGGAATTTGGTTTCTTTTCTGAAAGTTATACATATTCAGATTATAAGCCTGCATGCAATATCATATTACTTTTAGTAACTTGAGAAAAGCAAACATTGAGGGTGTTTGTACTAGAAACACTTCACTCTTTCCCTATTACAGATAAAAATGAAAATTAAATGGGAACCTTGTTAGAATGATTTCTTGCTATGCATACACTTGAGCGATATGTTTTGTTATAATATTCCCTGTATCTCATGCTCTATTAACTTTAAGGAAAGTGGCTTTTTACCATTTTCAAATGTGTCAGACTACAAAGAAAACACTGGGAAGGATGTTTTTCAGATCTATTGTTCTTGAAGGTTTGGTGCTTCTTAAAGGAAACAATTTTGAACTAAAAAAAGTATTGTCCTGCTGCAGTAGCAATACCTCATTAAACAAACAGACCAAGTGCAGAAATTGTTGCTGGCATAGCTAGTATTAAGAATGCATTGTTAGGTTAACTTAATGAATTCAACGTTGGGTATGTGTGCACAATCTAACAAGAGTGCTGCAGAGAATAAATGCATTAAAATTGGTCTTGAAAGAAGGCTTAATATAAAATACAAAATGTTACAGTATGCAACATAAAAACAGTATGTAAATATAAGCTCACCTGAAAATGAATAGACATGCAGATTGTAACAGAATGTATAATAATAACAACTATTTTTATCATTAGTCAGGGTCATTTTAGCAGTTTTGCAGTTTTAGCAGTTTTCGTACAGTAGCACTGCACTGAATATATTATACAATGAATGTCCATTGGTCCATGACTAGAATCAATAAAAGAATAAACTGTTCTCCATCTTCATTAGTCATATTCGTTTGTTTATTACCGTTACTGATCTTACTCAGTCCTAGAGGTGTGTAAGGCTATACTGACTCTGAACACTGAAAAGCCCCGATGCAATGATGTGAAAAATAAAAAACTGGTCTGTGATGTTGTGCGCCTACCAGATGTGAATCTTCTACTGTTTTTGTAGTTTTTTTATCGTAAACATGATTCTACTATTCCGTTTCACCAAAGTAAGTGACTTGTCAAGTGTTCTATTGCCCAGAGCACGTTCACATCCTCCTTCACTGTGAGTTCATCATATGACAAAGAGGGCAGAGGAGCATTGGATTACAACAATGTCACTTACAGTCCTGTGTCTTTTTCTACTGATCAAATTGAGCAACACAGCTGTATTTTCGCTGTGTATTTTCGTAGGATATGTTTTTTCTCAATATGTGCGTGTAAGCTGTTTATTGTCTGTCGTCAAATGTAATGACTTCTGTGTTCTGAAGAATGGTTTTGACCACAATCTTATTATTATTATAATCCTGAAACCGTTAGGAGAATTTCAAAAGCAAGTGTTTCTTAATCTGATTTTTTTTTGTTAGACATTCAATCATGCAGTGTCTTCATTGTAATATTGCCTAACATAGTATTATCACAAGGAGTGAAGTGTGAAAAATCAAAGTTGGAAGCAGAAGTTCATTAAAATATGTGTTATTTTATTCAACAGTAAGTACAAAATGCTTCTGTTTCTTTACAGTTAAAACACAAGTGACCTTGTGTTCCATTTACTATTAAACATGTTATGTGAATGATAGTTATCTCAGTGTCTTCACCACTGTTTTGCAGTTTTGTTCAAATGCTTTTCCTACACTGTATGTGAATACAAATTACAGTCAGTAAACTGAACATTTAGAAAGCCTACAAAAGAGGAGTTCATTCAGCCCGTGGAGCCCCTTTCGTAGTTAGTAGCTAGTTGCTCCACGGATCTCATCCAGCTCTTTCTTGAAATAATCCAGGGTATCAACTTCAACAGCCTGGCTCCATTCTCCTTCCATCTCTTTGTGTAAAGAAGTGATGTTCTTTGTTTTTTAATACACTTCCATGTAGTTTCCACTTCTGTCCCCTGGTTTGTGTTTCACTGATTGTTCTTATCATTTCTGTTTCTGTCCTCTTTTTTTCTCCGATATTCTCTATTGAAAGGAGAACAATACTTTCCAATGGGCACCCTCTCTGCCTTAAGTGACAAAATAACATAAGAGAACAGCTACTCTCTTAAAGCTGCCCATTGCTTTACCTTTTTAACATGGGATGCTTTCAGTGGGAGTTTTAAATTTTTGAATACGTCCAAAATAGCAACATTGTTTATTTATTAATGCATTCATTTTCTTGGTAATTGAAGGATGTCGATGACTCAGCAGCTTCATCATGACAAAACTGTTTAGCAAGACCTGTTTAATTTGACACCAGCAAAATTATGCGTTTTCATTAGCATCTGTTCTGTTCAGAGTGGAGTGTCTGACATTCGTATGGATGGATCTTAATTGATGATTCTCAGGTTTTCTTACTGGTACACCCGTGCTGTTACCTCATTGTTGTTTAGGCATGCACCTAATCAAGTGATCCTGGAATCAGGAGCATTTTAAACTACTTTTTAAATCTGAGTGAATCAGAAAATATTTCATCTGAAGTCTGTGACCAAGCGATCTATCCACCCATTTATTTGCATTTTTTTGTTCTTGAAAGTGAAATCTAAGTTTAAGAGACTGTTCTGATGCTTTACAAGAGCTTTTTTTTTCATCCCTGAAAAATATCTGACTGGTGGTGCAAAATGTGTGAGACACATTACCCTGTTGTTCTGTGACAAGATACTTCTTTCGTTTTTACACGAAAAGATGTGACAGGCAGGTTCAGTTCAATTACTAAACACACACATAACCATACACACAATTAGATAAAATTAATAAAACAGAAAATCAATAATAGAGACAGTGACGCTGTTCTGGCATTGCCAACAATGTCACTTGTATTTAATTAATAGACATAATAGATGATGAAAGGCCTATGACACTGAAAAGCTAATTTTTCTTTTCCTGGGGGTCATGCAGAGTGGATATGAATTTGATGTAATTACCAACTTCTCGTAATAGCGTCAGACTTGTGCTTGGCTTTATTAAGCTTTTATTCATGAATATGGCATTTCCCATAACCACACCAAATTTAAAATTAATGTCACAGAGATTTAATAAATAACCATTATCTTTTACTTACAGCAAGTGTAAGCAGAACTGGCTTATTGAATACATTGATGATTGGTACATTCCCCTCATGCATCTAAAGTCAATCTTGTGCAGTTTGCGATACTACGATATTTAAAGTTTAATTGCCCGGTTGTTAATCATCTGTATTTGAATTGCCTTCTGTATTGCTCCAGAATAAATAATTTAATGTTATAGGGATTTTAATATCCAAAATAATAGATCAATAAAATATACAATTTAAGGGAGCTCTAGTCTCCCTCTTCTGGCCACTGTCAGCAAATATTTTTACTTTTCTTTTTTAAATAAGTAGCACAGCTGAAGATAGGGACTATAAGTTATACACACATGCAATAGAAATGTATGATTCTTTTACATGTAATACAGTATATGAATAAGCTTGCTGTAATACATTGTAAATTAATCATGACATGTATGCATTTTAACTAATACCGGCACAATAAAATGTTTTTGACACTCCAGAATGCTTTCAATATACCTTCATATATTTACCTTGTGTTCTCAACCCATTGGTGAGGACTCTGATGGGAGTTTAACATGCAGAGACCTACCTGCAAAAGGCAAAACATACCTAATGATGAGAGTGATGTAGAATATTGACTGATTTCCCTAGTTAATGTGGGGCATGCAAAGCTGCTTTTTATATTAGACTTTTCCAGCCACACTTTATGCAATATTAAAAGTGCACATTCTCTTCAACAAAAAGCAATACATTTCTATTAATATTGACTGGGTGTTGGTGAATAACTCTCATTTCAGTAGGGTTCCAGGGATTTTATATATGTTTTACAAGGCTTTTTGAAATTTTGAAAAACGAATGGATGTAAAGTACTTTTTTATTTCTTTGCTCCTGAAAACTGGATGATCAAATAAGAGCTTACTATTTGCTCTTATGATATTTAACATATTCTGTGCACTATTTTTTCAACATTTGATTCTGTTGTTGAGGACTGTGACAACTCGCCAAAACATTCTTCACTAACAGTCATTTTTAAGTAGTTTAAATGTAATCATTAATTTAATATGAGATTTACTGGTGTTCTATGATACATTTGGGAGAACAATTTGACATTTAATCTCTATGGAAATCAAATTATGATCTTTTTAAAATGTTTCTATATATCATGGCCAGTGAAAGCAAATTGTTCATCATATGATATTACATAACTCAGTGGGTTAGTTTTTTTATTATTATAAATTGACAACATTATTGAAAGGATCATCTGCATTCATACCATAGGGACTCACGGCACATTGAGCTCTGAGGCTCTCTGTGGTTAATGATAGCAGTGCAAATAATGTGCAGTGACTATTGATTTGACAATGTACCAGTAAACAAATCTGCAAAGCAAAAGAATTGTTTTGTTTTGCAGAAGCAAACTTTAAGAACAATCCATTTGATCTTCAGATATAACACTGTATTGGTCTGAATTGAAATGTTCATAGTAATCTGCTTTAGTTTCTTCACGTCTGGGCAGTTCGAAAGTGCAATCCTATATTTTTGTAAAAGAAAGTAATGTTTCAGGGCCAAGGTTACACAGAAGACTTGTTTGTGCATCTGAGGGTTGTGCTAAACCTCTGTTCAGAAGGTTGCCACTCCCACTCACCCTACAGGTAGTTGCAAAGAGAATGGCCTGTTTTGAGAACTTAAAAATTACCACTCATTTTCTGTTGCAATAGCTTCAATGCTGGATGCCAGCCTAGATAACAGCAGGAGAAGTAGATAAAATTAATTCTGTTTCTTAAAAAAAAAGTGCACAACATATTTTGCATAAGTGCATAGAATTCCCAGTTATTTTAGGATCTTATTTTGTCACCTCACTACGGGAGCACAGATATGCAGGGTGGTTTAAACCTCTTTTCATCCAGGAAATTTTATCTTTGACATCTGAATCACAGGGTTTATCTCCATCTTGGAAATGGGTGGAGGAGTAGCCATTGGTTTAAACTAAATCATGAACATAACCAGATTTTGTTCCATTTTGCGATTAAGATGGCTTTCTTTCCAAAATCATTTGATCCATCTCCTCTCAAAAAGTAGAAAACCAAGCCATTGTTATGAATTTACATATAATTGCAATCAGGGAATACAGTTTTTGAGACAGGATATTTTAATATAACCCTTTTTCTAAATATATTATATATGATATAACCATACGATATATGTTTATTATATTTGATATGAGTAGGAAACTCATGGTTGAGGGAATTTAAATTATTTTAAAATAAAATCATTAACACTGCTACTGACCATCCGTGGGTACGCAATGTAATTTTAATCTGATCTGATATGCCAAGAGCACTATTACTCTGTGTACCAGTCAATGAACTTTAGTATTTTAGCTTCAAACTGCCTGATCCAAATATGTATTCACCTCATGATGCACATTAGGAATACTACAAATTCTGCTTTTGGACTGGAATTGAGAAATCCTACTAAAGAACAATTTTAGGATTTTTTGTTCTTTCCTCTATAAATTGTTCTTCTGTGATCTTTGAAGTTGAAGACTGAGGTGCCCGATTTTTCATCTGCTCCAAAATGTGCATATGCACGGCAAAATTCTCTCCTCTTCAGTTGTACAGGTTATTTTCAAAAGGGTGGTCACTTCTGTGAACGCCGAGTTGACATTTTCTAATTTTCTCCTATTAGTATGCTTTTTCCATGAAGTATTGACCTTGTTTCAACTCTGTTCTACACTTAAATGTTAGGTATTCTTAAAAGTGCACTTATTTACCCAGATATTTAGACCCTCCCACCCTCCCCAAATCATGCTTAGAAGTTGTCAGAGCGCTTTCAGCAGTAGGTATCATATTCTACCAGGTTGTGAAATATTTTCAATCCAGTCCCATTCCATTCTTCTAGCATAATTTCAGTATGTTCTGTGAAAGTTGCGTTGATGGTAATGCTGTGTGGGATAGAATTTTGAGTTCCTTCAGTGCCTTTTGCTTTGAGAAATGCAGAAATGAAGACTGTTCTGATCAGGAAAATTAATGGAAGTTTGTAATCCTTAAACCAAGCATGCATCACAGCACCTGCTGCTGACAGAAGCTATTCAGTATACTAAGGGTTGCTAATATTTTATCAGCAAGAATATAACAGTTAATAAGCATAAAGGATGGAATTACTATGTTTTCAATGATAGGCAAAACAGGTGAAGTATCTAAACAAATCAATACTGATGGTTAATTACCAATGGATTTCTCAGCCCACAAAGAACTCATGCAAGGATAATGTTTCTCCTTCAGAGCATATTCAATTTTTACTTTTTAAAGACTATATAGACTCACCAAGAAAAAGATAAATGAAAAATGTCAAAAACTTTACAACCATACATTACATAAAATGGTCTGTACACACATTACAAAAAACATAAAGATACAGTACATCCAAAACGATCTATATTTAAATGTGTTAAAAGTTGTTCTTATTAATAGATACTGTTTCATTTTTTCCCTTTTATCACAAATATGCTTGCAAATGCTCTTCCACTCTCTGTTTTCCACAGCTGTTCTGCTTTCTCTCAAACAGAAATGGACACAGCCAAACTTCCCATCTGAAACCTGACCCCCCCCCCCACATCCTGTCCAAAACTGTAGGAAATTCGACAGGAGAAATGCCAAACATAATAAAACTGGGGGGTCAATATAAAGTTAGGTGCAAAGGGTTGTAATCAATCATTGTACAGTGCCTA
This sequence comes from Lepisosteus platostomus, assembly GCF_059453375.1. NCBI lineage: Eukaryota > Metazoa > Chordata > Actinopteri > Semionotiformes > Lepisosteidae > Lepisosteus > Lepisosteus platostomus. The sequence goes on along the minus strand of NC_142619.1, from coordinate 27,367,260 downwards.
GAAGGCATTGGTGAAATGACAAAACTTCAAAAGAAGTGAAGTCTCCTTCTCAAAACATCCTGTTCTAACACAGCAAGGGCTGGAAGTTAATCCCTAACTACAATAAAGTTATTACTGTCAGATACTGGTGTATTTATGATTTTTTGGCAAAAACACAGAGGATTTGTATTTCCAGGCCTTTTTGGTTTTACTTCTGTTAAGTAAGTCACCAGCAGGGGCTAACCTATCTGGAGTCATGACAAACGTTTCTAGTTATATAATTGATAATTAGAAATTAGAATAATTTCTAGTTAATGATCATTTCTAATTATTTGTAAAATATTACAAATTATATTACTCACACAGTATGGTGAATTCTTAATTAATCTCTTAATTAACACCATAAAAAGGACAATGGAACATCCAGCTTGGGTCTGATGTCCCGCACCATGAACAGCTCCCTCTCTACCAGGCAAAACTGGTCTATAATATATTTTGGTCTATACTGTATGTCAAAATAGGCTTTGCAAACTAGGAATTGCTGCACAACCCCTCAGTGCAGAAGAAAAGGAACATGCACATTAATTTGTTGCCAGTATATACAGTATGTCTGGAACAGATTTCCCACAAAGGGCAGTGATCTATACATTATATCCCTCCTCAGTTTTTTCTACTTCTTCTTGTTACAAGGAAATGGAAACATTAATTTTCTAAAAATCATCGCACAGTGATTTAGGATTAGGAAGGTGTGGAAAGCAGAAAATTCAGTGTACACAAAACCTGTACTTTAATATCTGGCACATCTCCATCATTCCTTTGCATAAGACTCTTAGTGATAGCTAGCAAATGTTTTATCCCAATTCGCTACAACTATCCCTTTCTCAAAGTATAGCTCTGAGATCTTAAAATATCTTGCTGTATAAAACTGTACTTGCTGTATAATTAAGTCTCCCTCTAATTTTGATAAAATCGTTCATCTTTAAACTACTCATTTTTCCATAAAACACTTTCTGTGCAGCCCCAGAAGAATAGAGCAGTCAAAACAGAACATGCATAGACAGCACATTCATAGGAAAGGCAAGTGAGTCAGGGTGGCAAACAAGGAAAGATTTCAGACAGGCAGATGCTTCATGGGCAAACAAAAAGGACATAAGTAGGGCACCAAAAATGAAATATAAGACAATGTAGCAAGACAAAAAAACTATCTAGTGCTAGATAAAACCTTTCCAAACAGTGCCCATCATACTGTACCTCAGTTTGTGTAGCCCCAGTAATCTTCTGAACCAAAAAGTCTTTGGCAACTGAGTCAGCAGCATCTAGAACTCCACAATTTCTTAATTGATTACCTTAAAGGGACATAAAAATCTACAGTACAAAATAATTGACTAAATAATAAATAAATTCCCAGGAATTTTACTTTACTTTAAGCTGCTAATTATTGACTAATTGATTGCTTAAGCAAGGAAAGTCCTTCAGTAGGTTAATTGAGAAATATCTGTAGTATGATGAGAGCTGTTTTCAATGCAGGGACCATGCAGGGAAATGAATAAAGAGGCCTATAAACTTCATTGAACACTGTCAGCATAGTGACTTTGAGGTTTGATTGAAGCATGTTTTTAGAGCATGATGGTTTGATTTTTATTTCAGAGTGAAACTCATTTCGAGATGGTAATTAAATGAAAGCCTGGTTAGGTTTTTTATTAACATGACTTTTTAAAGGTTTCTTATAAAGTGAAATCCTTTTCTTTTCACTCAGCGAAGAAGCAAAAATGAATGTGACAGTGCTTAAATCTGTTTAACCATGAACATTTTTTATAATCAAGGCTTTCTGTCATCTTAAGAGCAAGCCAGATACCGTTTAAATCTGGCTGACAAATTCCGAAATGTTTTTCCCTCCCTTGTCACGGATGGTATAATTGTGAGGCTGATAGCAAAATATCCTGTTGTCTATGACTTGGAATATAATATCTGAACCACCAAATTAAAAAAAAAAAACTCAAATTGCAAATAAGAGCCCTGTAGAATATATAAAAACAATGAAACCTAAATATCACCCTACATGATTTTTACAGTTGAATCTTTCTTTCAGAAGAGAAAAAACAGAAGAGTATTCTGTCATTTTACAGTTATAAAACCTTTGCAAAGTATCTAAACCATACATTGTAAAATGAATTCTAAGATGCTGAGAGATTTAATAAGCTCTAAACCTAACAATGTGATTTAATGCTTTTAAAATGGATTTATTCTGTGTATTTTTATTGTTTTCAAATGCTGATTGATTGAATACAAAAATGTTTGATTGAATGTATCGACTTTGATACTGTGACAATCTTTCCTGTGAATTTAAGATAGGGATTAAGTTTTTTTTATCAATTTAACTTTTTTCTTTTTTTCATTTTTACAGATCTTCTAGCTGTGCCTAAACACCCTTATGCTGCAATGGAGAACTGGGGGCTCAGTGTCTTTGTGGAACAGAAACTCCTTTTGGATCCCGAAGTGTCGTCAATCTCCTATTTGATGGAACTCACAATGGTTGTTGTACATGAAATATGCCATCAGGTAAGAATCAAAAATTCATTTTCTAAGGCATTGAAGTAAGGACTCCTACTGTTTCTCAATAACTGACGAGTAAAAATGTCTTATCTAACCTTTTTTTAAAACATAATTACCTAATCTAACTAAAGACTATCAATCACTTTACCAATAAATAATACTATTAGTACAGTACTTGCTTTGCATTTAACAGAAAGTTTCATTCATACACTTAAATCCAGATTGGTCTCTAATTTCTTGTGTTGTACCCCAGCTATAGACAGATAATAAATGCATGTTGCTCCTTGCATGAACCTCATTTACACAAAAAAATGATCCAGCAGAATCAAGGTTTTCTGTTTTTAAAAGGCAGCTGCTACCCAATTAAAAGAAATATTAAACAGTGCTCAACAGGCGTCTCCCTACTTGTCAGCTTTGATATATTTTTATTTGTCCTCCTTAATTAATTTTTTGCAGCTTCTGTCTTTTGAATTAGAATATTGTATGTTCTGTAATTGGGAAAACTTTAGCAGAGAACTTAAGAACAGCATTATTAAAAATAACTTTAATAAAATGCAAAGGAGTGACTAAATTTTCCCATGCCATGTACAAAGAGTTATATCTATAGTTATCAGTCAACTTTTTGTTGTTTTAAAATTAAAAGATTTAAATGCCATTTCCCACAGAATTGCTGCAGATTCCACTTTAGTACAAAGCCCTTGAAGTATTTATTGCTTAACCTTGCTGTGTTAGATGACTAGGAGAGAGGAAACAGATTATCACTGCTATAAACTGCTTATTCCTTTTTTATTTTATTCCCTCCATTTCTTTGTTTATTGTAGAAGCTAAATCCTTTACACACAGAATTAGCACTCCTCCTTAAAGGAAAAAAAAATCATAATGTATCCATGTATCCCAGATACAGGCACTGTGTACTATTCATAAAAGATGTACTGTAAAACATGAGTCTTTGACAGTTTAAGCTGACAGATGTATATATTCTGCTAGCAGTTGCTTCATAAATGAGTGGGTTTGATCTCTTGTATTGAGTGTAGGAAACAGGAAGAAAGTTGAGTAGAAAATACAGTAAAAAACTCAGTCTTGCTTTAGGAGTAATTGGACATCTAGTGATGCCTGAAATTCCTTCACCAGAACAGGATTAAAATGTGCACCCCTGTAGCTGGCAGATACTTCAATGGAACACAGATGATTGGAAGATGCAAAGCTTAATCGCTATTTGATGTTTCCGTTGTTTGAGTTAATCTTCATGCTGATATTTTTCACCACTTAAATAAAAATCTGCAATTGGCATGTGGTTTTCATAAAAATAATAGAAATAGCAAAACAAGCAAATTTAATTTTAATTGTATTACTTTTATGGACATGCACACACACAAGCTTGTAAATATGTAATGCATAACATAATGCAATATTATTCCCAATGTCTGCAGTTCCGCATGCCTTCTTATGTTATTTTTACTACAAAGTGTCTCTCTAGCACACTGTGTGGAACATGCATATACTGTACATTGCTAAATATTTAGCTAGGATAACAAAACATTGTCAGGTTAATTAATATATTAAAATACTGTGAGTCTTGAAAATATATTTATCTTTCTTTGCACAACCATGTCAATGCTTAAAATGATCAGACTGACATGGCTGAAAGTGTAGAATTTTCTTTGATTTTTAGCATTTTCTTATAGGCTCATAAAAAAAACATAATACTTTTTATACTTTAATTAGGCAAATAAAATTACATCTGTTTTAGCAAATTCCAATGTCTTCCCAATACCTTAGATGTTTAATTCCAGAAAGAACTGGTGTTGGATTTATGTGTTAGTACAATAGAAGGATACTCAGCATGAGGCCTCCAGGGCTGGTAATTACAGCCCCTCAGAGACTGCTCATAATCTAAACCATTAAACGTACTTAATTCCCTATCCTTTTTGCAAGTGATTGGTATAGCAATGATGTGAAGTAATCTACAGTATTGGAACTAATTATAGAAACAAAGGGAAAAGTGGCTTTATAATAATTAATTCTACACTATGGATTAATAGATTCTTTGTAAAAATGAAATGTTGTCTATCACCATATTATAATACCATTGATTGTCTGGCAGCCCATCAGAAATTACCACACTACTTCAAAGCCTACGTAAGCAGAGCCAGGAATACCACTGCATAGAGATTTGAATATGGGGTAAACTACTGCAAGAGGCAAGATGACCGACAGGTGAACAGAGGCTTAGAGTCAATGAAGTTCACAAAAATTCACTATTTTATATTTCAAGGGGTTAATATTTGGATTTGTGTCTTTCTTGTGAGAAGGTTACCACTCTTTGAAAAGGTAAGAAATGAAAAGGACATTTAGTTTAACATGAAGTGATTGTATCTAAAGATTCTAAGATTCACAGCAAAAAAAAAACAAAACCTTTCAAAATGTAACAAAAGAGGTAAAAGTCTTGAGAAACACAAGATATCTCAGGGACGCTGCAGTTATGTATTTTGCCTTTCTGCCTCTGTCCATCAGTAAAAGAATAACCAAAGGCATTATGTCAAAAATCAAACACAATTAAATATATATCCACACAGCTGTGTCTAGTTACTCAAATCAGCTTTTACCTCTCAAAATTATGCTGGCCAAAATCTCAAAACAATGTAATAAATATCTTTAGTACTCATAATGTTAAGCAAAGAAAGAAGGTTCATAAGTAATATTTAAAACATACATGAAAATTTATACCGTAATACAAAAAATGTATACTATAAAAAGCAGAACAGTTTCATGGGTAAATATGCTCCAAGACTAATATGTACTGTAAGTACATATGAATAGGAATATTTCATAAATTTAAAACAGCAACAGAAAAATTTGAAAAGGTTTCATATAAAGTGGTGCAGTATTTCATTGAAACTGAGAATTGAAATAGTGTTTCTTGCAACAATCAACTCCTGATTAACAAAAGCCAAAGGCTGAGTTGGCCAACAATGCAAGAGCCAGAAGGCTTTCCTTGGATGATAGACCTCTTTGAAAAGACTTGTTACTTTCATATTGCAAAGTTATCACTGCCTCAGTTCTGTCACCTGAATTCCATGAAATCAAATAAGCTGCTGTTTTTTTAATGTAATGTTCCCAGCGGCTCAGGAATTAATACCAGCTAGAATTGATCAACTGTCTCGTGCCACAGTAATCTCTTGTGAGCTGACACTGTATGACCAGTCAGGGACTGGCCTGAAGGCTCAGTTGCTTGGAAACACCCAGAGATTAATTTCATCAAGTCAAATGGGATGAGAGGACATTGATTGATCATCAGTACTGTTCCCATTCATTTAGCTTGCAGCAGTAAGGTGACATTTGAGCAGGACATTCTACATGAAGAGGAACAGAGTATTTAAAACTATAATCAGATTGTGAAAAACTGGAGGCAAAACACCTTTCATTTGGTGATGACCAATATATTGTCAACCCACCATTTGTTAAAAAAGATACATGTGAAACAGGTTAAAACAAGTCAATGTGTGTTTTACATAAGAACATCAGAAAGATGTTCAAAAACAAGAGGACCTGCCTATCCTGTTGGTTTATGAGTAACTAAAAGCCTCATCCAGCCATTTCTTTAAAGAAACTAGGGTTTTAACCTCAACATCATGTGTGGCTTACCTGTTTCTTAGTCCCACAACCCCTTGTGTTGCTAGAAGGTAATTGATCCAAGGATCACATTCTTGAAAGACACCAGGGTATCAGCTTTCACAACGTGGTAGGGTAGCTTGTTCCGGATGCCCAGAAAACTTTTGAGTAATAAAGTGCCTCCTACTATCAGCTTTAAGTGCACCTCCTTATAATTTCCATTTGTCTGAATAAGTTCAGTGCCTTTGTCAATTCATTTGAAGATTTTAATACTTGAATTAGCCCCCATCTTAGTCTTCTGTGTTCAGCACAAAAAAGGTTTTGTTATTTTAATGTAGGCAATTTCTTTGTATCTGGATATTTCCTGAAAGAAATATTCATTTATAACATCAGCCATTTTCCTTTCATTGTCTAGGAGTTTGCAATTATTATCCTGGGTAATTGTACTTCACTCCTTACTAAAAAAATATACATTTCCATAATTATTTAAATTACACTTGCAAAACAAGACTGATTCAATGCAGCAAAGGATATATTAAAGAAAGCTGAAGAACGTGAACCTTGCAATGACAGTTTGAAATATGAATAAAGAATATTTAAGGTAAGGTTCCAGGGAGTTTGTGCAGCAATGTTCTTTTAGTGGGTACAATCTGAACAAGCTAGATATGTTTGCCATCTGCTTTAAATAGAAAACTTTATTTGGCCATGATTACTGTTTAATGTTCAATATTGATGTATTATTCTGTATAATTAGTAAGGTATCAGTACTGAAAAACAACTTCTTCATGGTAGGTTGTGAGTGTGTAAAATAGTCTTTTTAACTATATACAGTAAGGCATTTATTACTGACAAAAAGAAATAAAGTGCCTTTGCTTTATATACTCAGTAATGCACTGAATTGATGTTTTTTGTTTTATTCGGGGTGTGCTGAGATTGATGCCATTTATATGTAGATATTTGAATCTGAAAGCCAGAATAAAAGTGAATATAAATGCCAGAGCAATATATTAAGATAAAAAAATACCTTACTAGCTCATTTATTTACATTCATATTGAGGGTCATTTCAGATTTTAAAAAATACGTGGATATTGGTAGAAACTAAATGCTTTTTTAAAATGATTTAAATATAATTACACTAGTACAAAACACAGAATTATTTCACCGTTGCTGGTGCATTGGCATTGAGCTATAGTTTAGTAATAAAGTGAAAGTAAGGAATAATAAATGATTTAGTAATTTAGTAATATGATTTTTTTCAAAATGAAATCTATTTAGTCTGAAGCTCTTACTGTTGTCACTGATGTACTGTACATTACAGTGCTGTGATTGTGCACTGATGGTCCTGTTCATTCAAATTTTCACTCTTAGTTAAATTGATTGCCAATACACTGCTAGCTCTCCAGATGTTCCAGGGCATTGATGAAGTTTCACACAGATGCCTCCATAATTAATTGTTTTGACTCCCTTTGCCAGACACAAATATTGATAAAATGCCTTTTGATAGATGCATTTTGTGAAAGGAAAAACATTGCTTCTAGATGTATTTAAAAACATAAAACATGAATTTCCTGTGTTACTGTATGTCTTACAAAGTTAGAATTGCATAAAGGACCTGTGTCCCTCTCTACTCAAATACACTAAAACATACAAAAAGGTATTCAAGAAATCTATATATGTATAACATAAGACTAGTTGCCAGAGGTCTAAATCTTTTTATGAAACAGTGACACAGTTGAATATGCAGTGACATTTTCTTATCAACTTGTGAAAAGCTGTGCAATACTGTGTGCTTCGGGTCTATTAGACGATTCCAACTTTAATTTGAATTTTTTTTCTGGAACAAATTTTGAAAGGAACTGCTGTTAGTCTGTACAAATGTCATATAATCACATTGAATTCCAATAGATCTAGAAAATGGTTTTAATTGGATTTGTCACACGGTTCACTTCTGAGATCTCTATGAATTAAAATTCAATTATAGATGAATAACAGCTTCAGTTTCATAAGGATTTAGCTAAATGAATCATTATGTTGGCTGGAAAACCACTTGGTAAAATTAATATTTCCGTTTTTCAAAAAGCAGACACCATCCAGTATTAATATCCACCATTTATGTGCTAATTTTTGAACAGAAAGCAAGGGGTTTGAATGATTTAATTGATTTAATTGTCTTTTTTAAGTATTTGAAAGATTCCATTGAAACACTGTCATACCAATTGTTCCTAGGTTCTTTAATTACACAAACTGCTCAAAACAAAATATTTGCTTGAGTGTGTGAGTGAGGAAGTAATTTGAGCACTAATACTGTGACAGTATTACATGTTAGCGACCTGAAATTTAACCGTATGTCCAGGGCAACAAGCAGGTGTGATAACATACACTAAAAACATACTGTAGCAAAGGCTACAAATGAGAAGAAGTCATTTGGTCCACCTAGTTTGTTTGGTTGTCAGAAGTTAAGTGATCTTAGGATCTCATTCTTGGAAAAAGAAAAGTATAACCTTTGACAACATGGCTGGACAGCTTGTTTCAGTCTCCCATAACCCTTTAAATAAAAAAGTACTTCCTATATTCAGCTTTAAATACAGTTCCTTATGGTTTCCATTTATGTCTTCTAGTTTGCTTTTCAGTATTGTTTCTGAAGTAGTCCAATGCCTTAGTCCAGTGGTTCTCAAACTGTAGTACGCGTACCGGCAGTGGTACGTGGAGTGCCGCCAGGTGGTACGCCAAATGACCCTGGAACTGTGTCGTGTGCGCTGAAAAATCGTGATGGATTTTCATATTTTGTATTTTAATACGTGTCGAATACGCAGCTTACGTACTACGATACAGTGCGGGCTAATACTTCAGTGGACACAAGAGATACTCTGTAATTCTATACCACTCTATAGGAATGCGTGCTACGAATGCAAGTGACCAATTGTATTTAAAAAAAGCTACTGTATCTCCAGCAAATAGGGAGAAAGGAGAATGTGCGTGATTTTGGAACAATGCCAACGTTGTAAACACAGGAATGCATAGAAATACGTGCTACGAACGCAGGTAATCTTGTGAGCACACGAAAGCGTGATAACAGAAAAAATATTTAAGAACTGTTCTAATTTGAGAAAAATACACCGAGCGTCTCTGTGTTTCGGTCCCATGCGCATGAAATAAAAACTTTAAATAAATACAGAAATAAAAACGGAAACGCGGAAAAATGCAAGCTTGCGGATTGCTAAAGCAGGAAGGCTACACTATTTTTGAAGAACCTTATTTACCGTTGGCAAAAGAGCTGACACGTATTATGTGTAGAGAAAAAGCTGCTAAACAGCTTGACCTGTTGCCCCCCTCCCCCTGAAAGACACAGTCATTCATAGAATTATTGAAATGAAGGATTATATCAAAAGTACACTGATAGAGCTCGTTAAGATAAGCAGATGTTTTTCACTGCAATTAGATGAGCCTGTAGTCGATTTGGCCAATTTGCTCGTTTACGTTAGATACGAGTTTGAGGGCATGTCCCATGAAGACTTTCTGTTCTGTAAACCGCTACCAACAGGAACTACAGGAGAGTACATATTTCAGCTTCTGAATGAATTTATCGAAGAGAATGGCCTCGACTGGATAAAATGCATCTGAGTTTGAACAGACGGTGCTAGAGCAATGACAAGCCGACATAACGGTGTAGTTGCACGAATAAGAGAGGTTGCTCCAGAAATTAATGTACGCATTACAACATCCACCGCGAAACCTTTGCCGTCACGAAAATGCCTGACGATTTAATATCTGTTAGACTCCGTTGTGAATTGTATCAAGGCTCAAAAAATTAATTCACATCTGCTTTGCTCAACTAAACAGGCTCACCCCTCTCACTGAAATGGTGCTTTTTTATTAGTTGTTGTTAATGTTTTTTTTCTGTAAAACACTTTGAGAAGCCACCTTTAAAGGCGCTATATCAAATAAAGTTTATTATTATAATATTTATTATATGTATGTGTGAGTGTGTGTGCACGCGCGCTCATGTTGGTCATTGAGAATTTCTGAGGTTCCTATGAGATGATGACTTGTAGGTGGTACTTGGATGCTTTGGTTGGATTAGGGGTGGTACTTGGTCCAAAAAGTTTGAGAACCACTGCCTTAGTCAATGGCTTTGAGAATCTTGAGTACTTGCATCTGGTGCCCTCATAGTCTGTCCAAAAACATTTTTTCCCTCCATTCCAATATTCTTTCCCATATGTCTCTTGCTGTTTCTACTAAGGACACATTATAATAATGATAACTTGAGCCGACCGATATAAAGGGATAGCATACCTAATATTTGAATGTTACGTCACCTGGCTGAGGAAGTAACAGCGCTGGCCAAAGATCAGCACTGTCACAAACTTTCTTACTTGTAAGCACTGAAGAGGGATATGCTGCAATGGTGAAGTTCGGCTGAAGGGAATGGTGTTAGAAAAGATGTGCTTAGAGCTGTGGGCAGCCAGGGAATATTTATAGGTAGGGGAGCACAAGTGGGGCATTTGACCTTTGACCTCCTCCACAACCTCTGTTAAATACAGTAGGTTTGTGCTTGCAATTTATTGTGCTCCTTTATCTGGATCCTGTTGTTTTTTTTAGTCATTTTATTAAATACTTTATTTACCCTTATATGTTTTACAAATACATTTGTTAAATCATTTGGGATACTTATTTTTAGGTTTTAATGTTCTCACTCTTGCATCTTGCACATCTGTGTCATGCAGAATTATTTTAAACTGTTGCCATTCCTAGTTCTATTCCATCCCATTCTGCTTCTCTTAAGACCTTCTCATTCATTCAGATTCTGTTTTCCTGAAATTGTAAGCATTTGATTTTGAAGTCAACCTGCAAAGTTTCAAAATATACTTCAAATCACACTATGGTATGATCACAATTCCCTAGTAGTTCTCTCATCTATGCTTTGGCAAGCAGATGTCTTGATTGTCTGAAAAGGTGAGATAAGTACAGTACTAGCATTTGCTCATTTAGTAACACCAATGAATAAGAAAACAACTGTTAACCATGCATACCATTTTGTCTGAGAAAAATCCATGAGAAAGCTGTTGTTTGGTTGCTTTTTTCATTTTATTTATTAAAAATCTCAATATTTATTGTGTTTGGGAATTGCATATTTTTTTTGTCACAACAACAACAACAACAACAACAACAACAACAACAACAACAACAACAACAACAACAACAACAACTGGGTCTTCATCTGCCTTTGCTAGGAGCATGTCTACACCTTGGGAAATGTTGGCTCCCTCAGTTCTAATGAGACAAAATACTGTTGTTGACACATAGATCTCACTTAGCAGTGTTGTTGAGAACAGAATTTCCCAAAAATAACCCTTCTCTCTTTCTTATTGTTTGGCGTCACAGAACTGATTGAAGATGCTGTGACTGTTATCTGGACTTCTGTATCTGTAAATATGGTGTTTCTCCAGTTTCTGGAGAAAGGCAAACCTCTTTGGTGATGTGGAGTTGTCAGGGTAGTATTTTACTTATTTTGACAAGTTGGAACCAGGTTCTCCAGGTTGTTACTTTTACGTTTTGGGCTACATATCTTCATGACTGTAGGATTTGCCTGTTTCTCCATCTCATGGTGCTTCACCTCCAGTGTGTCAAGGAATAATTGGTTTTTTTATGGCAGTTTTCACAGAAGAAAGCCTGGCTGTTGGGATTGTTCCAGGAAGCTCCACATGTTACACAACCTACACAACACAGGCTTAGTAAGTATTTTTAAGGTGGATCCAGATAAGTCAGTTTTTTGGAGATGAGAAACAGTGCAGCTCCTTCTCTCCAGTTGCTTAAATGGTGTCAGTCTATAACTGGCACCTTATCGGTCACTGGTCTTTCTATCCCTTTATTATGATCTTGGATTACTTTGTGGGATGTGTAACAGAAGTGGAATGAAGACTTGTTCCTTTGGAACTGGTTTATGTAGTATATATTGTTTATATGTTTTTACATACTTTTTACATGTTGCAGCTGAAGTCTTTATAAAAATTTGTAAGTTTACTCATATTGTATGGTGATGGCTAACCCATTTTCCACAAAATGTGGCTCTGAGTCAGTGTATTACCTTAACTCTTATGCATTTGAGTGTGGTCTGTCATCGTGTTTTGTGGACACACTCTACTGTTCAGTTGCTCATCCTTCAGAGTTTTCAAGTTTTACAGTCACATTAATTCTTCTTCCACTCCTCAGATCAACTCTTATTCTTCAGTCAGTCTTTGGAAAGCCAAAATGGGCAAATTTTGCCTAAATACTCCATGTCTCTCCATTACATGAAACACAAACTTGTCCCTTTTTCTACTCAAAGACACACTGGTGTACTCAACCCTTTACGCCAAGTTATCCATCTTTAATTAGTACTAATCACCTTCCATAATGCGATACTGGAGCCTAACCAAAATACTGGGATGGTTGTCCCAAATGAATGAGCTACAAATCACCCTTGATCTTTCTTTTAATAATGATCTTGAATCTTTAATCTCAGTCCTCGCAAGTGCAAGTTCTTCATTTGCTGTCTCACTTCTATTAGACACTCTCTGACACAGAGACAGCAAGCCTGGCTGCTGCTGCTGGTAATGCATAGGAGCCAAAAGACCACATCTGTGCTACCTAGACTCGCTACATTAATTTCTGTCTCTTCCACTCCTGCAGGAGCCTAGATGTAGCCCCTTAACCCTTGTCCTCTTGGCTACTAATATACAGTACAACAGGAGTGGCCCATTATTCACAAAGCCAAACATTCATGCTCCTTTTCACCTATGGCAATTAATCTGTTGAACCAGGTATGTCTAATTTTTAATCCAATAGGTGGGTTTAAATAAAACCCTCTACATTCACACCAAATCAAATATTGCTAATATAAATATTACAAAAATATATTAACTAGGTATATGTCCAGGAGAAAGGTTCTCTTATAAAAATGAGACTGGCTGGCCAGGTTAGTGTGCAGGCAGCTGTTGCTAACTTCACTGAAGCCAGTTATGACATATGGAGCTCATAACAGAAGTTTAGGAGGAAAATTAGATCCTAACCTCTCACACATCCACTAACTTATGTATAAAAGTTGCACCCTGGAGTTCCCTTCTTCTATCTCTCTTGCATCCCCCAGCCACCCCATCTACACCCTTGCAGTCACTCCCTGCTCACTTCCTGTAATAGTGAGGGAGGTTAGAGCAGCTAATCCCCATAGATAGTTTGCAATTCCCTCAGATTGGCGAGTCACACTAGATACTCTGTACTTACCTGTATTTCATCCCTCTATTGCATTCATTAGGGTATAACTGAACTATTGAATTACAATTTAACACAAAAGAAAAAAAAAGATTAAGAATGAAAAAGTCAATGCAAAGCAATGTAATGAAATATTAAACATCTACAAACCTATTATCAGAAAACCCCTTATTCATTATGGAAGGTCACATCAACCCATAGCCTATACCAGAAGCATAGGACAGGACTGAACCTTTGGATGGGACAGATAGTGATTTACAAGGCTCATTATACTCATTTCATAAGCCGTTCTAGCTACTTTGGCTGCTTCTTTATTTAAAATTCTGTTAGAGTAAAAACAGTTATATTATGTTTTCCCCTCATCTCAGATACACCAGATTTAATGAAGACTGTTGAGCTGCCTAGTTCTTTAATTATCTTCTCAGGCATTGTAGATCTGGGGGCGGATAATGGGGTATCAGCTGCATCCAAGATCACTGTATGAAAATCAGTGACTTCAAAGGTACTCTCACAGTCACCTTTAATGTACGTTTGCAGAGTGCTTGAGGAGTAATTAAGTCAGAGCATTCACAAGGAAGTATATAACTGGTGTTTGAAGAGTTACTTTACAACCATTTCAAAAATAGCAGAGGAATTGAATCTGACCTGGTGTTCAAACTATTTATCAGTGTTAACCTCTCTTTCTTGGTTCCTCTGTAGCAGGTAGGCAGTTTAATTGCAGGACTGTAGGGTTTATTTTAATTATTTAAATACTTTGCCCCATAAACTTGCAAATCCACTGTGAGAGTTTGGTCTCATGTTGCATTTTTCTTGCATTTAGCGCAGTTTACAAATGGCAGCTAATTCTATAAGGACTACTAAAACTCAAACCTTTTGTGGCTCTAATTTGCTTCACATGCACACTTCCTCTAAATGAGCTTACTGTGGTCCTTTCTCAACGTTATTGTAGAAAAACTAGGCAATTAATTAGATAGCATGAGCAACACCTATCAAGGGAAAAACAGCTCCATAGAATTGTGTACAGCACTACTAAATAATATGAAAAAGTATTAAAACTAACTCCATAAAAATGCAAATTTCATAAGGTACCTCTAGTTTCTTGTTTGATTGAAAAAAAGGGTAGAATCCCTTTATTAGAAAATAATATTCCTGTATTAAAAAATATACGTAGGTCAGACCTCTATAGTTTCAGTGTAATAGTGTTTTGAGGTCTGGATGTATTTTGAAGGATTTGTCTTTGGAAGTTAAGGCCTAGAAACACAATAAGAAACACAAAATACACAATGCATGTGGTAAGCACATGTATACAGTATATACATATGAAATCCAACTGCTTCAAAAGTAAAAAATGAAAGAGGTACAAAATGATCTCTTGTAAATAATACTTATATTAATGTAGACCACACTTGAACAGTAATGCAGATAAACATTACTATTTTAGATAACAATACATATTATTACACATATATGGTTTGCAATATTATTTGTATTAATTAGAGATTTGTATTAATCTAATTTTATTTCATGTTACATCCCAAGCAATCCTGTAAGAAAATGTTGTGTGAAAGCAGTTTTGCTTTTCATGTTTAATCATTTAAAAGCACACTCTGAATGACATTATTACTATTTAGTACAGCTACTGTATGGAATACCCCTTTACTAGTACTGCTGCTGGAGAGATGGCATAAAAATAGAAGTACTGTACATCATGTTTACTGGCATAAATCTATAAATATTAAAGAGTTTCTAAATCTGGAATGAGATCAACAGGAAATGGTAATAAGAGACTGATCAAAGGTTTACAGTCTCTGTTGAGTCTTATTCAAAATGACCTGATTGCTGACTGCATGCCAACCTGAAAGACTGTAAACATCAACGTCAGGCGCCTCAATATCCAGTTTCTATTTACTAATAGATGGAATTAAGTCCAGATGCACCGTGTCCACATCTAAAGATGAATGTGGTTTCTATTCATGCCTAAATCCGATTAAATTTTATACTCACTCCTCAGGTTGAACATACTGTAGGAGAGCAGCTGAAACTGAACATAGGAGAGCAGCTGAAATGACTTTGAAAAATAAAAAAGGCCAAAGGAATGAGTGATGTGGCTGATGTCTGGTAAAAAGACTCTTTTTAAGTGTGTAGAATACATTGATATGATAGTGTTTCTCAAGATGTGGTACTTGGCTATCTGACATGGCTTCTTTTGTAATGAATCTCAGATCAAACTTTAAAAAGCAATTGCTTTCTAGGTAACTGTGACAGATTCCCATTGGAGGAAGACATGTCTACTTACCAGCAGATCTCCCGGTTTGTGTGAAAGAAAATACAAAAGGAAGTGATGATTTTTATTTGTGATCACTAGAAAGAAAACACAATTGCAGTAGAGGTTATAGCAGAAAATCTATCTATGTTCTAACTGCTTTATCCAGTACAGGGCCATGGGGGAGAGGGATACACCCTGGACAGGAAGACAGTCTATCTCAGGGCATACACAGACACACACACTCACACCTGAGCAAATTTTCCCAGAAGCCATTTATCTTGCCAGTATATGTACAGTATGGATTGTGGAAGGAAACTGGAGCACCCAGAGGAAACCCTGAGGAAAATGAGGAAGACATACAAACACCACACAGATCGGACTCAAGAAATTAATCCCAGGGTTCCAGTGCTGCAAGGTGCACCAATGTGTCCCTGTGCCACCCCACAGCTGAGTCATCACATCAAAAACATCAACAATTAAAATGTCTGAGATGTTTGCATACACATATTGTCACGCCCCACACTCTCCCTCGCAAACGCCGTTCCATTCCTGTCACACCCCACACTCTCCCTCTCAAACGGCGTTGCATTCCCAGAACCACTGTTTCACAATCTCATTCCTGATTGAACCCATCACATTCTCACATGCACTAGATTCCACAAATTCTCACTCCCTAACCAATTATCCAACCACAGCCCTTTCCTTTCAGTATTAAACTCCCCTCACACACCTACCCATGCTCACTATTGAGAAGCCTCTTGTAGTATTCTCCTGTGTGCATTTCTTAGCCTTTTGACTGATCTCCCATTACTAAATCTTTGCTCCCGCCTTTTGACCTCGCCTTCTGGATTTTGTCTTTTGGATTGTTTTTGGATATCTCTCGTTACTGGACCCTTCGCCTCCCTAATCGACCAAGCGTTTGGATTTCATCTTTTGGATTGTCCCTTTGCTACTCTGCGTTCTGTGGGATTCACGGTCACGCATAAGGATCCTCCAATTCTACCAATAGGTTCCCTGACACATATTGTAGCATATTGGCATTCATTATGCATAAAAAGATTGAATTAAAAATGTGAAACCTAAATCTACATCTGTCTAAAAGCGTTGTTCAAAAATATTTCTTGTGTGTAATAACCTGGGATGAAAGATGCCTGAAGTCTTAACAGCCTTCATGAAAAACAGTATATCTAGAAAAAGGGAAACAGACACATGGTACACAGATGGAGGAAATGCCAGTGGTAAATTCAGCAGTGATCTGTGAAAGCTCTTAATAATTCTGAAATAGCTTCTTCAACAAATTGGATCATGTAATTAGGACAGATCAAGGTAACCTATTTCGAAAGCATAGTGCTAAAGACAGAATGGTGACATTTTGGATCTCAAAGTTAGTGTCCGCTCACTAACTTTACATTAAGTTGGGTCTTTAAAACTATATTTGCATAAAACAGTACATGGTGTAGTACAAGGCTTGCTAAAAAGGTTTGAAGAATTGAGCACTAGGAGGGATCTTAATCGTGCCACTCTGTTATCTAATGGAACCAATCACTTCTGGTGTTCACATTCCAGTTTTAAACTCATGTAAGCCACAATATAAAATAAATTACATGCTCATTCTGTACATCATTTGGACTTAATCATACACGTTGAACCCCTTTTAAAATACTGTAAGAGATGTGACTCTTATTGCACATCAACTTTTCACCATAGCAAATTGATTTGTTTTTCAAACAGAAGTATCTGACTGGGACAGTAGTTCTCAGCCTGTCATGACATCATTACATCTAACCCAAACTAGTATTGTCTGATGACCTTTTTGTGGTTTAAAGTGGCCTGACCTGTGACCATAGGCTGACCTCCTCTGGCAGTTCATCAATATCGTGGGGAACACTTTTAGAGGAAATCTGAGTGGATCCCTTCCTTCTTCAGATTTTCTTTTTTCTCTCGCAGTTCTTCCTCTGTCTCTATAGATACTGCATCTTATTACATAAAGAAAATATCTGATATTAGGAATGGAGTATTCATGATGATTTACTCTGTGATGCCTAGACTCAAGTCTGTCTTCTTCTCCTGAGATACATGATGAGCAGATACATTGATAGCTGCCATGCAGCTCCTGTTTCTCACCAGTGCACATCTTCACTCTGGACATAAAAAACAAACTACTATGCAAGCCCCCTATCCAGTCCCTGTGGTATCCCTCAAAAGGCATCCTTCACTTTGTCTTCTCTAGTCCAGTCCTGCTCTGGAATTCCAGCTCCTCTGTACTCAGCCTCTACTCTCCTTCAAGTGGATTCAGTTTGGTCAAGGACACTCTTCTAAACAATCATTAGTATCACTGAAACAGCAGCATCAGACAACTTGCCTTGCCGTGTAGGCACAGATTCTCAGTCGCTTTTGCTAGGCAATTCTTTCATGAGACTTACTGTAATTAGTACAGTAGGCAATTACGTTATCAAGACTAATGTAGCATCGCATCAAATCATCTGCAGAAAGAGGATATATTGTAGTGAAAATGCAAATATTAATTCTAAATGTAATAAAAAAACATTTAGTCATAGGTTGTTAGAGTATACATATTTTTAGGTGGTAATAGTAGATACAAAATACAAAAGTGTTAATAATATATATATATATGGAGTGAATTAAACTGTAGGTACTTTACCTTCTTATTTATCAAAGTTATTAAAAGGAAAGGGAACTCTTACTCAACAAATGTTGATTTTTTGAGAAGCTACAAAAGCATGATATATGTATGGCTTTTAATCTGTGTACTTGGATTCACAGACAGGCTTTGGCATGAGTTATTAAACCTTCAAATGGATGTTGTACGAGTTCAGAATGCCTGAAGATGTCTTAGCAGCAATAAAAGAAGGCAATAATTTGTTTTAGATCATGTAAAAAGTGGACTACCACAGAACTACTGTAAGTAAAGCATGACAGTTTCTAGTGCACTTTTAGACAAATTCAGTAATACCATTAATTCGAATGGAATCTCCTCTGTAATTCTTAATTTGATCGTTTGATCATTTTTAAGTAAACTATACTTATTTACAGTATATGAACTCTTTGCATTCACTGAAGTGTAGTACCCATCTGGGTGATGTGCAGTTGCCATTACAGTAGGTAGCAATAGCAAACCTGGTGGAAAAGTGAGAAATTATTCCTTCATTTGGAATAAATAGGATGTTTATGTACAGTAGATCAGATTGTGTAAGCCAAAAGTGGAATCTAGTCAGGACCCCAGGGTTAACACCCATATTCTTACAATGGTGTTGTGGGATCTTTAATGACGAAAATGTCAGGACATTGGTTTCACATCTGATCTGAAGGACAACACATTCTATAGTAGCGTCCCCTGTCACCATACTGGTTGTAAGTTTAGAATGTCTGGTCCAGAGGAAATAGTTCTACTTATTGGTCCATGCACACCACGATCAATTATATATGTGTTTGAAGTACAAGCCTGAGGTGTTTTATGGCTGTAAAAATAATTTTATAAAGGATATCATTCACAAATATATAGTTCAATAAATGGGATTTATTCAAATTAATGCAATGGCAAACACCTTTATATCAACAGAAAGCTGCCTATGTTAAATACTATGAATTTAATTGTTATAAAAACAAAGATCTGTGTATACTATAAATACACCTGTAAATAGCCTTTGGTAATAAGAGACATGCCAGTCATAATGCAATTTTTATTTTAAGTTTCAAAATATTGCAGATTATCTGGAAATTTAGGTAGATATTTTTCTATATAGCCACCATACATGTAGAGCACAATGTGGAAAAAAGATTTTGGTGATGCAATGGACTTACTGTAGTCGGCATTTAGGCAAGACAAAGAAGCAGCAAGAAGTGTGAATAGGAGAAAATTATTTAAAATGCAACTGCCTGTCCCCTAAATCAGGATAGCTCTTGAATTTTACATACATTTCTGTTCTATTATAAAAAGATGCCATGGTAAAAGTTTACAGTCATTTGAAGTTTCCAAAAAAACTTTAAAAGTTAAAAGTTTCAAATTTAAAATAGTTAAAAACCATCAGCCGCTAAACATCCACTGCAGCTACTGTATATACAACACTGTACATATCAGTGCCTCCTTTCCCACAATAATGTAACTGTTATTGGTAATCTAGGTTCATGGTCTCATGTGTACTATATGTCCTATATCCATACACTCACATATTTCTAAATTCTGCCTCTTTATAACATCTGTTCTGCTATGTGCATTCACTTGCCTATTTAGAAATATTTATTTTTATTTGGCTCTATTCCAAGAATATACAACTAATTTTAAAGGAGTGTTAAAACAAATATTCTTTTCAATGTCATTACTGCTGTGGTTTGTGAAAAAAAAAACCTTCATTTGTTCCGAGCTCTTCTAAGGTCACTCATACTAGCTGGTTGAAGGTGCATCTGGCATACATTGGAACAAAAGAGACAGAAGAAACAACACGTTCTGAAGAAGAAACAATCAGAACATCTGTTTTCCTTCTCATATTCGTAACTCTTGTTTTTACATTTCTGAATCATCTCTGCCTCTTTCTCTGAGGTGACTTTAAGTTTTGGTAGCAGATTTCTAAGTAGCTTCCTAACCAGTGCCTTTGAAACTGCAACACACGTAACTACATCTCTTCTGATTTTCTTACAGGTACACTGCACATGTTTGGTCATTGATCTATAACATTTTCCAGACCATGAATTAATCTAGATGTCATTCTTTTGTCTTCTAAAATTCCACATTTTCTTGGTGAAAGGCTACAAACTGATTGCAGCATTCCAGATATGCTCTTGCTGGGAAACTAAATAACTGACTTACTATTATTGTCATGTAAGTCCTTTGAGAGGGTGCTGGGCAAGATTTCCTTGCAAATGCTTGGCTCATTGCTAGCCAAAGGTTTAAAAAAATGCCATTGGTTTAATATGTGAGGAAGCGATCCAGGTGCAGTTGGACACTTTCACTGTACTACAAAAGAAAGATCTGCAGCACTCTAGAGAAGGAAAGCTTATTGAACAGAAGCTAAAACTGTTTTGCTGAGGCAGACAAAAAACATTTCAGCATTTTATCAGGGTCAGAAAATTCCTGTTTTGATCTTTAGAATGGTTTTGTGGTTAAATTCTGAAGTGGTAGGCAATTATGCAATATGCCGATGTGATCATATATGATGTTAAAACGTTATTAAAAATGAGAATATTCAGCAACAATCATTTGTTAAAAAAGAACAATCACACTTAAAAAAGAAAACCTGAATTTTCAGTTGCAATCAGCATCTGATAATCTTATTTCAAATTTTGAAAAGTGTGTGACACATCAAATGTTTATAATCTCTTCTCTCAAAAGATCACAGGAAATTACATTGCGTTTGGCACCTTCACCTTCATTCTCTTATAACAAAAAGCTTTGGTGACATGATACTGTACACAGTACATTTTTTTGTGAGCAACAGTACAATTTACTTGTTCTTTTAAACAGATGATGAATTGTAAAACCTTACCTTACTTTTCTAGTGGTTTGGTGATCTGGTGACTCCAGTGTGGTGGGAGGATGTGTGGCTGAAGGAGGGATTTGCTCATTTTTTTGAATATGTGGGAGCAGACTTCCTCTTTCCAAAGTGGAACATGGTAAGTCATTTTAAGGCTTTTTTTGTATGTCCTTAAATCCCTAAATACTTACAAATGGCTGCTGGTTTACCCCTTTGGTGAGACATTTTGTCAATGCCTTCGAGGAATTTTGAATGCTTGAATCTCATCTACTCCTGCTCCTCTCTGTTTAAGACTAAAAACAATCAGTTTTTTTTTTTTAGTTTGAAAGTACAACATTCCTTTCACCTGGGAATGGAATGTATCTGGTTGCTTTTTTCGGTACTGTTTCCAGAGCAACAACAAGGCATTTTTGTATCTTGTTATTATGGACCACAACTGTGCTGTATATACAGTGCCTTGCGAAAGTATTCGGCCCCCTTGAACTTTTCAACCTTTTGCCACATTTCAGGCTTCAAACATAAAGATATAAATTTTTTATTTTATGTGAAGAATCACCAACAAGTGGGACACAATTGTGAAGTGGAACGAAATCTATTGGATTTTTGAAACTTTTTTAACTAATAAAAAAATGAAAAGTGGGGCGTGCAAAATTATTCGGCCCCTTTACTTTCAGTGCAGCAAACTCACTCCAGAAGTTCAGCGAGGATCTCTGAATGATCCAATGTTGTCCTAAATGACTGATGGTGATAAATAGAATCCACCTGTGTGTAATCAAGTCTCTGTATAAATGCACCTGCTCTGTGATAGTCTCAAGGTTCTGTTGAAAGCGCAGAGAGCATCATGAAGACCAAGGAACACACCAGGCAGGTCCGTAATACTGTTGTGGAGAAGTTTAAAGCCGGATTTGGATACAAAAAGATTTCCCAAGCTTCAAACATCCCAAGGAGCACTGTGCAAGCGATCATCTTGAAATGGAAGGAGTATCAGACCACTGCAAATCTACCAAGACCTGGCCGTCCCTCTAAACTTTCAGCTCAGACAAGGAGAAGACTGATCAGAGATGCAGCCAAGAGGCCCATGATCACTCTGGATGAACTGCAGAGAACTACAGCTGAGGTGGGAGAGTCTGTCCATAGGACAACAATCAGTCTTACACTGCACAAATCTGGCCTTTATGGAAGAGTGGCAAGAAGAAAGCCATTTCTCAAAGATATCCATAAAAAGTCTCGTCTAAAGTTTGCCACAAGCCACCTGGGAGACACCCCAAACATGTGGAAGAAGGTGCTCTGGTCAGATGAAACCAAAATCGAACTTTTTGGCCACAATGCAAAACGATATGTTTGGCGTAAAAGCAACACAGCTCATCACCCTCAACACACCATCCCCACTGTCAAACATGGTGGTGGCAGCATCATGGTTTGGGCCTGCTTTTCTTCAGCAGGGACAGGGAAGATGGTTAAAATTGAGGGGAAGATGGATGCAGCCAAATACAGGACCATTCTGGATGAAAACCTGTTGGAGTCTGCAAAAGACCTGAAACTGGGACGGAGATTTATCTTCCAACAAGACAATGATCCCAAACATACAGCAAAATCTACAAAGGAATGGTTCACAAATAAACGTATCCAGGTGTTTGAATGGCCAAGTCAAAGTCCAGACCTGAATCCAATCGAGAATCTGTGGAAAGAGCTGAAAACTGCTGTTCACAAACGCTCTCCATCCAACCTCACTGAGCTCGAGCTGTTTTGCAAGGAAGAATGGGCAAGAATTTCAGTCTCTCGATGTGCAAAACTGATAGAGACATACCCCAAGCGACTTGCAGCTGTAATCGCAGCAAAAGGTGGCTCTACAAAGTATTAACGCAAGGGGGCCGAATAATTTTGCACGCCCCACTTTTCATTTTTTTATTAGTTAAAAAAGTTTCAAAAATCCAATAGATTTCGTTCCACTTCACAATTGTGTCCCACTTGTTGGTGATTCTTCACATAAAATAAAAAATTTATATCTTTATGTTTGAAGCCTGAAATGTGGCAAAAGGTTGAAAAGTTCAAGGGGGCCGAATACTTTCGCAAGGCACTGTAGGTTTATACATACTTATTAGTAGTGCTTTGTACAAAACTAACTAATCAGAAATGGCTGATGGGTAACCCTTCTGTTTAGCTCTTGTTTGCATTTTATATCTGCAGTTGCCGAAAGGTACCAGCTGGTGAGATTGTAATCTTCGGGTGCTCAGCAAAGCATAATTGTAGAATTAAAGTTTAAAAATATACTGCCAAAAAGTACAGAAAGATAAGCTAAAGAAGCAATTTTCCATGTTGTTTCTATTCTTGTTACATAACTTCAGAAACAAAACAACTTCACACAGGTTCAAATCTAAATTATTTTAAGTATTCCAAAAGTTAAAAACACAGTATCCAGAACAGTTTGCACTAATGGTATTCTGTTTTCGTTTGTCTTTTTTTTTACAAGCTGTATTAGACATACTTATTTGTCTACCAGTGTTCAGTGAAAGTCATTAACACAGCATTTGTCACTAAATTAATTTGGGCTGCTTCCAAGCTTATGACAGAGATTTATTTAAGCTGATGTTGAAATTCAGAACTTGATTCCTTCCATATTCTTTTATCAGTGGTGAACACGCAGCAGTTAAACGGTGACAAAAATAATAAATCTTAAACATTCTGTTACAACATTTTCTGCTGATTACAATGTGGAACCATAGCATTAGAATGATTAAAGATGCAAAGCTGTTGTATTGGAAAAACAAAACCTATGCTTTTCCAAGTAAATTTAACTAAATGTACTGAGAGGTGCTAAAAATGCACCAATTGAGTGCAGGAACCAATAACATTTGTTGTGTTTTTAATACCTATCAGTAAATATGGACTTGCCCTTTTCAGTGGGTAAAATCGTTTTTATTTCAACTGACATTTTTCAATAATTTTGGTTAAGGTTCCACAAGGCACACAAGACATTTCTGGCAGATTTGTGTGGTTTTGTGAGCAGTATACTTATTCTATTCAGATAGGAGGTTAGCCAAGCATCGGGTTGTACAGTATGTGTTGTTCCAGTCAACCAAATAATCAGGTGTATAAAACTCCAGCCATTCACTGTTTTCTAGTTGTCATTACAGCTCAAGCTCCCTTCATTGAACTAATTGCTTGGTAAACTGAATGTGTTCAATATTTTTTAATGTTCATTTAAGATGATAATTGAGTAGATGCACTTTATACAAGATAGATTACATTTAAAGTCCTTTGAAGTTTATAAATAATTCAGGTGGGTAGCTACGTCAGCATGCGTAGGCTGCAAAGGAACAAGTAACAGGTTTATTCCTTGCTGAAAAAAAGAAGAAAGAAAACACAATGTTTCGGCCGTGGAGCCTTCTTCAGGTGGCTTAAATAATGTTAAGCTATTCAGATTTACCACATACGACTAAAAGGATTGAGCTTTTTTAAGCTGCCATAATATAACAATCCTTTAAACGTGGGAAAACACATGGTCATTTGGCTCTGGACTGCGATACTTTTTTGTGCCATAGCCACATTTGTACACAATATTCTAAATGTTTTTTTCTTGCTATTGTATTGAACATATATTGCATAGTACATGTTAACACAGATGGTCATGGTACAGTATTCCACTTTTTATATTAACATCTGCATCAATTTCATAAACTCATTCACATGGTTATATTGGAAACATTTTGACTTTCATTTTAACTATGTTTTGCTGTCGTCGCTGTTGCAATATACAATGAAATGCATCATGTTTCTGATAATTTTATATATCACAGTATGTCAAATATTAAAATAAGATTAATAATGAAGTAATATTATGAATGAACCTCTAGACCAGCAATCTCCATAATATTTCGTAAGACAAGGACATTTAAAGATGCCCTTAAGCATGCCTTTTTTACGTGTATACAACATTTATTTTTAAATACAAATTTTAATGATGCTAAGTATATTGTTACAGCTAGGGGTGACTAGGAAGTATCGCTAAGAGTTTAGATAAAGTGTGTGACACTTGGCAGTGTAAAAGCTTCCAGCTTCAAAGCAGAGGGGATATTTGCTTAGATGTTGGGACCTGATCAAAAATTATGATAAAGTTCACCTTGGTTTATCCAATTTAAATTAATGAATGAGTGTCAATGAACAGTACAGAAATACACCATATAAGATCACATTAAGACCCCAGAGAAGGAAAAAGAGCAGAAAAGGAGAAGAAGCACAGGAAAAAGAGAAGAGAGAGGCCAAGAAGAAAAGAAGAGAGAAAGAGGAAAGAAAGAAGTTCAGATCACAAGAGAGTCAGGAGGATTGGGAACCTGAAGCTTGTGCCAGGCGAGAGCCCCTACTTCATACCCATCCAAGCAAAACCTGATTGGATCCTAAATATTTGAACCTTGCTAGAGAGAGCTTGTCATTCTGTGTTTTTAGGGAACCTGGGTTTCCTGGGTAAAAGATACCTCAGTTAGAGATGCATTTCCCGATTGTGGGTGCATTTTCAGAATAGGGAGACAGGCTCCCATTTATTTTGTGGTGTCCAGGTTTGTAGAGAGAGAAATGTAACTGCAGTTTGTATTGCATTTATTAAGAAGACAGCTTATCTCTATTATTGTGGCCTCTGTGGGTTTTCCTGATTAGGATGTTAGGGTTACTGAGCCTTGTCTGTAAATACTGTAGACATAGAGTAACTTGTGTGTATGTTTTGTTGTCTGCAGAATAGTGTTTATCTTGTCATTGTTAAAATAAACATTTGTTTAACTATGTGTGCCTGGATTATTACTCTTTTCATTAAAGCTGTGCCAGACAATAAATAATTAATGTGGCTCTAATAATACCAACCACTCAGGTATAGTTGGGAGTTATGAATAATTATTTTACTTATTGAGTAAACTGCTTGGTCAATTCCTGATTTTCACCAATTTCATAATGTCATGGATGTCGGAAGGGATGAACTGCGGAGAGGCAGGAGAGCAGAAAGACCCATATGCGTAGTGGCGGAACGGGGGATTTGCCTGGGCTCGGCAGTTCAGGAGTCAAATAGAAACCAATGCCCTCAGGCAGCGGACGTGGGGCGACCTGGTGCTAGGCGGGTCTCAGGACATCCGAACATAAAAGCTGAGCGAAGGTGAATCAGTGACCCAGATATATATAGCCCCAGAGAAAGAGACACCGGAAGGACAGCAAAGCACAGGAAACTAGGGACAGGACAGAGTAGGAGCGCCCTCTGTCTGCAGAGGGTGTGACACATAACCCCCCAGTTGTAACAATATTTTTAAATGATAAAATTTAAAACCTAAATTACAGTTTGTTTAGACAAGTTTTCATGCTGTCCTACTAATTATATCATATTAGTAGTTTTTAAAATTATTTGGCTTAATCAGAATTGTTAGAAAAAGTTGTTGGAAATCTGAGAGAACAAAGTTGAACTTTAGTGCATAGGTGCTATTTCAGCTTAACTTTTCTGATGTAGCACTGAAAGGAGTGTTTCATGCTTAGCTAGTGCTAGTGTATTCTATCCTCGAAGAAGGTGGGAGGGAAACTGTGCAGCTTTTATTTTCACCCTCTGTCAATACACATTCTCAGTAGTCACTGATGCAGCTTTTTTTAGGAACTCCAATTCCCACGAACCCCACAGGATTACTTCCTTGCAGCGTCTATGTCTCCTGGTTACATATACGCCTTACCACAAGGCAAATTACAGTATATGACAAATTCATTCAAATGACTACTGAAAAGTTTTGTTTTAATCTGGCTTTTTAAATAACGCAGATTTTGAAGGGAATATGTCTAATATTTTGTATACATACAATTTTAAATGAATAAAATAATTATCTAATGATTACTTCAAATTAATATTTATACTATATTTACGTTTTTATTAAGTTTATATATCATAGTACTTTAAATTCACTTTACATTCATGATCTCTTAAGCCTATAGCAGTACTGGGAACATACTGTATCACCCCAACCTCCAGACAGTCTGAGACAGGTGTTATGTTCAGTCAAAAGGGTGCAGTGTTGCAGAGTTCAGCAACAACATTTGATAGTTAATGAGAGGCTATGAACTGTAGCAGCCACAAGTCTTGCTCCTGTGTCGATGTTAGTGTTTTTAATAAATTGAATTCCAGTGAGATTACCTACAGAACATTTTCTTTTTCTGTTTCAGCTAAATGAGAAATAGAAATTCAAATCAGTCAGGATCTCGTTTAATAAGCATGCACATGGGTCTAAAACATTTTGCATAATAAGACAGTCAAAGAAACTTAATTTTAGATTGGATGTCACAGTAGGTGTCAGAACTGTTGAGTTTTTATAATTTTCTTGAGAAGAGGGTCAAACAGAAATAGTAACACAGTCTTATGTGTTAACACAAACTCATCTGCCTGAAAGAGCAAGGTAACTTTCTGCTCAATAAAATAAGTTACAATCTGGTCAGGCACAGATTTTAAATTCTTCAGACAAAATTAGCTGTTTACTTTTGTCAAAATCAGTTACTTTGCAAGCAGTACAGGACATCTCTTGCAAACTCAACAAAGGTTTGATTTTTTTATAATTCCAAAACCTTTGACGGTATGCATCAGGGACTAATTCATAATATAATCAAAACAAAACACCCACTGGACACACCATGATCTCACATGCAGGTGTGAAATTCAATAGGGTCATAACTTCTGTTTTTTAAAAGGTTTCATATTTGTTGTAACATTTGTATCTGTATCATTTTTAACCGCTAATACAATGGCGGATTGCAGTTCTACTGTTTATCATCTAATATTTCAATTGTTATACGTGTTTTGTACCAGTGATGTGATTGTTGTGGTTACTCAGAGGTTCAGTGTTAGTGTTGTCACATTGAATTCAAGTTCAAGTTTATTAGTCAATCCTGCCATATACAAGTATACAGAGTAGCATGATATCATTCTCCAGGTCTACGGTGCAAATACAGACAAGACACTTACAAGACAATGCTATAGACAATGTAGACATAGACATTTCTGACAGGGTACAGGGTACAGGGTACATAACGTGCAATGTGCATAGTGCAATTTACTTTACAGGATTGTACAAAGAATTGTGTAGAGAATACATCAGATGGTATGTGTCACGGATTTTGGAAAGGCATGCTGTGGAATGGCAGAAGAATCAAAAAGACCCTATGCTTAGCGGCAATATGGGGGTTAGCCCGGGTTCGGGAGGTCAGACGATGTCGGGTACAAACCTATGCCCTCAGGCCATGGAGGAGACGACCAGGTGCTAGGTGGGTCTCAAGACATCCGAACCCTCAATGCTAAGCAAGGAGGAAGTGGTTACCTGGAAATATACTGTATAGCCCCGAACAAAGACAAACCGGAAGGACAGGCAGAGCACAGGGAAACAAGGAACGGGACAGAGTAGGAGCACCCTCTAGCAGTAGAGGGCGTAACAGTATGCCTGACATTAAGCAAAAAATAACTAAGTTTCCAGATCTGGAGTAAGTGCAATAGGTACCAGGGTGTTGAGGAGCCTGAAAGCTTGTGGAAAAAAAGCTGTTACGGAGTCTGGTGGAGCTGGCCCGTATACTAAAAATACCTTTTATCAGATGGTAGGAGGGCAAAGAGGTTGCAGGAGGGGTAGGAGGGATCATCCACAGTACTGGGAGCTTTGTGTGTGCAGAGTTTGTGGTATGTCTTGCAACAGAATATTTTTTTAAAAGCATGGTGCGGTGTGGTATGTACACCACATTCTTCTGCATTATTCACTGAGCATCCTGAATGGCTGAATCTATACAAGTATACCGGAATTTAGTGTTAACATCTAACACTAACAATGTTTTTCATAAATAGTTTCTTTAATGAAGTCATTCAAATGCAAATGCAAACACAGAAAGTGATTGAGAAATGAATAAGTAGCAAATTGGTCTTAAACAAACTAAAAACTCCGATTTCAGACACATTTTGAAGGATGTGTCAGTTATATATATTTCAGATCATCTGTGTTACCAAAGAAAAGAAGATCTGAGAAGTAAAAGAATTAGAAGAACCAAGTTTTATAAAAACATTTTTAGATCTAAAAACATTTTTAATATTAAAAACGTTTAATATACCCCAAGATTCAAACTACCTTTGTGCTTTCAGAAGAAAGTTCTGGACTAATGCTCCTCTCTGTTCTGAGTATGAGTATTATATCTGGACTCCGATTGCAAGAATGATTCAGAAATCATCAGCAAGAAAATGTTTATGTTGACAATAATGAAGTATGACAGAAAAAATAAATTAAGTATTAGAGTTTACAACATGATTTTAAAGAGTGCCAAAACTAAAATGGCAAGTACAGTCGTCCTGAACTGAATGTCTCAGAAGACCAGAGAAGTTAAAGAATTTGTGACAGGGAAATGGATAGAAGAATTTGTGGTTGAACCATGGGAATTCCTCTTCTACTGCTATTATTGCTACTACTAAAAATAATTAATTAATAATACAGTATACAGTAGCTCTTAAAATCCCAAAGGATAATCAACAATATGTTCTATAATGAAAATTTAAAAATAAAAAGGAAAAGCAACACATTTAACAAAGACTAAGAGCATTTAGGATGCTTCTTGCTTCAACTGTTGAGGCTAACAAGCTTATCTTAACCTGACTCATCCACTCTCACAACCAAGAGACAGCTGTAAATCATTAAACTAGGATCTCTAAGAAGAGACTGAAGTTACTGGGTGTTTTCTTCTCTGTCAGTCACTATTTCTCTCTACAGATGCATTTTAAAGAGACTGGTTATCATCAACAGCTGAAGCAGAGAGCTCTGATGCTTTCACATGCAGATGTGTTTTATTTAGTCCATGTTCTTATTTGCAGAGTCTCTTTAACACAATCATTTAATATTTATATACAGATGCAGCCATTCAGAATGAGCGGGGTACACCGCGGTAAAACGCGGTGGGCGTGTCACATCATAACACGTCATAACGCGTCATACCGTACAATACCGCAGTAAGATAATAGTAACCGGAATTACCGCCAGGTGAAGCTAATAAAGCTTAACCTCTTTTGTACAGCATTTGAGCTGTCGCCAGAAAACACCCGGTTTCGAATCCCGATCACTGCAGAGGGACAATCTTTATTCAATTAAGAATTTAAGTTGTATACTTTTTAGACTTTTACATTTAAACTGTGTATTACAGCATGTTAATCGTTATACATTAAAAAGTTGGTATATATTTTTGAAAGCAAGATTGCTCAGTTGGACAAAAGAACACAACCTACCACCTTTATCATAAATATTTTAATAATGCAGAAATATCTTATGCATCAAAGTCTTTACCGAAGATTTAACTAATAGTATTAATAATGAATAACCCTGGACAAGCTGTAAACTCAAAGTATTACCCTGGTCCACATTCTTGTAACCGTCTTTGTAAACGAAAAGACTATATTTGTTCATTGACAAAAAGTAACACCACAACATTTCGTTGATCCAATCATACAAAGTAATTCTTGAGAATCTCAGATTCACCATGCCTTTCACATGCTCAGAAAATATATTAATTTAGGAACATAGACATATTACTGTATGTAAACTGTACTGTATATGGCTGATCTTGGAAGTTTAAAGAAAAAATACACACCAGTATTCCATTTCTCCCTAAACATTTTAAGCATCAAAGTCTTACATGTGGTTATTTCAGGAAACGTTTTTACGTGCTCCTTCTGACCATATTATTGTACGTTTATATACTTTGTGAAAAGTGATTGTGTTAACCTTTTCTGCGAATATGCTTGTTATCAGAGTAAGCAAAAGCATACTTTTAGAAATTTTGATTAATAGGAAATATAATATGGATTCACGTATCTAAATAAATTAATAACAGTATAACTATATCCTAAATTAATATCGTTAATTACCTTCAGATGCGTTATGCTCCTATTCTTTTTATGCTCAGCTACTAAAATTTCCCTTTAGTGGTAAAAATTCCATAAAAATATTCAATACTATGCGGATTAAAATGTGCACAGTAAAGAGATTAAATTATTACATCTTTTCAGTAATGACCAATACACCACAAGCCCGAAAGTGCAACATTATTAATAATATCTTCCATGTCGCACTATATTCCCTATTATAAAACGGATAATTCCGGTCTAGAAATCTGATTGGCTGACACACATTCGAAGCTGTGCTATATTCTCTAATATACGCACACCCAGGAAGTTTGACTTCACTTTGTGATAAAGAAATTTTAAAGACTACTTCTTAGCGCAGATAAAAAAGTTTGGATTCTCATGTAACTGATATCTTTTTCTGCTGTCTTTGTTGCGCTCTTGATGATCCTTGTGATATTTTGAGCTCTCTATAATGATAAGTGTTGCATAGTTTAAATTTTCATTCTTAGAAATTATGAAACGCTCTGTTAAAAGCAAGGGAGTTTTTATGTCTGTTATAGTAAAAGAAAATGCCTGACGAACTAGGGATTGGACAGTTTTTCAGTGCTTGTACAATCGATGGATATGTTCAAATAAATGTGCTAAAGAAATAAACAAAAAAAGTCATTTATTCCTTTATCATATTGGCGAGCTAATGTCCTCTCTTTGCTTGTTACTTGTGGCTGGGTTTCTGCATTGCGTAGCAACGGGGGATTATATTCTCAGGCGGAGGAATGTAAACAGCTTAATTTTCGTGTTAAATAAATTTTTTAAATTAAAATTCAATCTATACAGCAATCGCATATTTAAGGACCGTTTTATAAAACATTGATGCTTAAAATGTTTGTGGAGAAATGGAAGACTGGTGTGTATTTTTTCTTTAAACTACCAAGACCAGCCATATTCAGTACAGTTTACATAAAGTAATATGTTCATGTTACTAAACTAATATCGTTTATGACCTTCAGATGCATTATGCTCCTCTTCTTTTTATGCTCAGCTATTAAAATTTCCCTTTACTTGTAAAATTCCATATAAATACGGTATGACGTAGTGAGTTGCCTGCGGTACTATTCTGGACTGTATATACTATATACTATAATACTGTTCATCTGATGCTCCAACTAGCCATACTTCCCCACAACGCTGGCTGACCAGTTACACTTACCTTATACACTTGACTGTATACATTTTGACTGTTACGTCAAAATACTAAGTGTAAATGCTGAATCACCTAGTTAGAGAGTCGATCCAACACAGAGCATGAGGTCACTTAATTTGTTAAATGTCAAGAAAATAATACTGAAAGGAACCTATCTGCTTCATTTATCAAGTCAAAAACACCCTGTTTGAGACTCAGTGAACTGCACCGTCACTCTCATCCCAAAGTCTAGGTTGTTGCTATGTTGTTATGAATTCTAACTTGCCATGATGTTAACAAACACAATATGCCGATAATAATAATAATAATAATAATAATAATAATAATAATAATTACTTACACTTATAGATCTAGACACTCCACTCAAAGCACTTTACAGGTAATGGGGACTCCCCTCCACCACCACCAATGTGCAGCATCCACCTGGATGATGCGACGGCAGCCATAGTGCGCCAGAACGCTCACCACACATCAGCTATCAGTGGGGAGGAGAGCAGAGTAATGAAGCCAAGTCATAGATGGGGATTATTAGGAGGCCATGATTGGTAAGGGCCAATGGGAAATTTGGCCAGGACACCGGGGTTACACCCCAACTCTTTTCGAGAAACACCCTGGGATTTTTAATGACCACAGAGAGTCAGGACTTCGGTTTTACGTCTCATCCATGGACCGCAGGGTTAGCGCCCCCTGCTGGCCCCACTAACACCTCTTCCAGCAGCAACCTTAGTTTTTCCCAGGAGGTCTCCCATCCAGGTACTGACCAGGCTCACACCTGCTTAGCTTCAGTGGGCTACCAGTGGTGAGCTGCAGGGTGATATAGCTGCTGGATAATGATGGTCTCCCATATGGAACACTTCTAGTCATGATGGATAAGTCATCTACCTATAGTATCTAATAGATGAAGAAATCTATATGTGATATTTTTGGCAGGAGTCTCGACTGAATTCTACTTATAATGATTGATGGCAGAATGACTATAGAGTTCTACACTGATCAGATCCTGAGACCTCACATGCTGTGGGCTCATGCTACTATGACAACTTTCATGCATCCTCATGCTCATAAGTGGCTTTCTTGTGAGATCACATTGTGACAGTTGTGCCTTGGAGACCTTATTCACCAGACTTGAGTTCCATGTAACATTTGTGGATGGGCAGGCTCTATGAGTGTAACACAACAAAATCCCACAAGACTGCATACTGTATGTACAACAGGTGTACAGTTTATATTGCTTCCAATGATGGCTATACAAACTACTAGCCTGCGACTCTGTGAATGTGTTACACTTACGACCTTCTTTTAAGGCTCAGTATACTGTACATTAAAAATAGCTGTATCAACAGTATTTAGACTTTGAAAACACCATGAAGATTGAAAGAGTTAACACTGACCAGACTACTTTTGCATCTTATAAATGAAGAGAGTCTGACAATCAAATCATCTAAGTGAACAAAAAATATTCTCAATATTCTGAAGAAGTAGAGACAAACTATAAAAAACCAGATTTTAAACAAAATAAAATGTGTATTGCAAAAATGTTAATAGGTAGCTTTAGTATTTGATACACAAAGTGTATCTTAGTACTTAAAGTGGTTTTAAACATTCATTTTCATATTATTTTGTTTACTGAAACAATGCTTAATTTAATATTAATCTATTTTCAAGTAAACGAGGAAACAAAGAATTAATAAACAGTGGCAGAAAATTAAGTCCCTTTGGAGAATGGAAAAGAAATAATGTATACTTGCTGCGAGGTAGAATGGTGAAAAAAATATTTCTGATTTTCTGTTGGTATTGTGAAGGTTACTGACTTTTTGATACTAAGCTTCTTCAATATCTCCTGTCTTTATGTTTATGTTTTTATTATTTGATCAATGGTAAACAATTTCCAATTTCCAGGTTTTATGAAACTGGGTTGTTTTTTCTAGTCTTTTATCACATATGTGACAGATATTTTAAGAATATTTTTGTGTAGTCCATATGATAAACTGTGGGAATTAAGCAATGAGTATCATGTTTTAGAAGTGGCTAGCCTGAGGTTGTACAGTATATCTATATGAGTGGACCCAATGCTATGATTGACAGTTGTCAATTAGAAATCTCATTGCCCAAATATATACATAGTTTAATAATTGCATGATTTTCAGAGCCTTTCTGAAAATCAGAAAGTAACAGAATGGTGCTGCAAAAAATGTCTGAAATGTATGCACTAATGGACGTTATCAAGGGTATAATGTAGACAAGCTCTTGCAGATGCTCTGTATTGCAAAGTAATCAGTCATATACCACAAAGATCTTACATCAGAGAGTTTTTAAATATGCTTGTGATGCTGCTTGGTATAAAGAAACAAAGATCTCTATCTTCATATTTCAGGAAATCGGAAGAAATTATCTCACAACTTATGAGAAGTAACAAAGGTTAACACCAAGCTGAATATTTACCACTTACAGTATAGTTTATTGAGATAAAATATGTAAAACAACCACTTCAACAAGTGCCATGAAAATAATCAAAAACAACTTTGCAATATTTTAAATTATTGCAGTTTTAAATTATTATTGCAGCTGCATTGCAATCTACACTTCCCCGTTTTTACTAATTTCTGTTATATAATTAATTGGCTTGGTTGTATGTGCCTTTGTAATTGTTCATTTAAAACATATTATTCACATTCAATAAGCTCTTAAGAATTTGGGATGTGACTCATTTTTTCAGTTCTCCAAAAAAGAAAGTACAGTAATCATTTCTCTCTTTGTGCTGTTTTTTCTTCAGCCAGTGGTCCCATCAAAATCTATAGATAGTCGGTTATTAAAATGCTTATAGAACTGCTTAAATAGCAGTCTCAGACCTCCAAAAATGCCTTGCTTTTCATTTATGGTGGTGCTCCAAAGTAATAAAAGCTCATTTTAAAATTAACTGAAGAACAGTGTAAAGTCATCTCTGTGCATATCACATTTATCATCTTTCATTCAGATGATTTTTAAAATTGGGTTGGTTTGGACATGCATTATTATCACTGCTCTTTATTTCTAATTTGTGTAATATTTTATTGATACAGGGAGGGATTAGAACTGGAAATGCCAAATGTTCAATTTCCTATGTTTATGTGTCATAAGGATTAATGACACATAGAATTACACACCTGCTGGTGCTTGCACCTCTCCCACACAGCTGTGGAAGTTTTTTCTTACTACATATATAATATATCATTTGCTTTCAATGGTACATTATAAATAGCACTATAAAATAGTTTTATTCTTTGTTTTTTACATTGTTGCTAAAGGCTCATCAATATCTTCACTGATTTTACATTGTGGGGTAATGCCCTACTTTGGTTGAGATAAAATAAGGTCATATATTGGCCTGTCTTTATGATACATATCCAACATCACTGAATATTCTACCAAAAGCCTTTGCAAGTGTTTTGTGTCTGTTTCTTTGTTGGGACGTTGTCACCAGTAATATGGTTATATATACTTTCAATCTGTCAATGAAGGTTGGTGGATTAATATCCTGTTTTGTAATCAGATCTAAAGAACTTGTGTCTTTCCCACACTTTGCCAAAACAAATGTTAAAATACGCGATTATATTTAATAGTTGTTAATACTTTCACACTGTAAAAACAACCATTAAGGCTTTTTATTTTGTGTCACATATACAGTAACTTGCAAAGATATTCAGACCCTTCTTATTGTCAAAAAGACCCTTTTTGTGATGCATTTCACATCTGTGAAAATTTAAATTTGTAATTATAAAAAATAGTAATTTGTGCCTAGTATGTTGCAAAGATTTGAAAATACTACTAATTTAATGCCAATCCAGTTTAAAGAGGGACAAAATTGGAAAGCAATTATAATTTAAATATTGAAGTAGAACTGATGAATATCTAAGGAAAAATACACAACTTAGTAGTAAATTAAAAGGAAAATACAGTATACTGCTTACTATATCTTTAGTCTGTCATGTAACTGCATGTTTGTGGAATTTGGTTTTCAAGGCAGTGACTATAAAGTAATTCACAAACTGTTTCTATTAAAGATTCTTTAAATTGACATGCTCTGCTACAACAATCAGCAAACTGCTCCAGAGAATTCAGATTAAACCAACTCTGTGAGTGTTAAACTATATACTGGATAGTAGAGGGTCGCAAAACCAGCTTAAAACTGTTACATCCATGTGCAGAATGGCATGGGAAATTACAGAAAGAAATAACATGGACATCAGCAGAATGACTGGAGGTTTCTTCTGTATGAACATGATCTGCATGCTCGGAGACTCTTCAGGGGTAGCGTTGACAGTTGAGAAAGAAAAAAGCCATATTCTGTGGACTAGTAAATACCTAAGTTGGTGGCAGAAAGAATGGAGAAGTATTTTATTCATCTAGGAATGCCACTTGTCCTTGACAAACCTGACAAAAGTTAATGTATGTGAAGAAATTATGATCAGAATTCTTACTGACAATTGATGTGATGGTGGAAATTAAGAATACACAAGATAATTAACTGTTTTGTTGAAAAAAAAAGAGCCCTTTTGTATTCTTCCTTTGACATGATAATGTGTTTGAATGTTGCTATTTCATAAACACACTAGCATTTAGCATTATATACAGTCCATTATTTCTGCCTTAAAATCGGTATTTTGTTCTCTCTGGATATTTGAAAAAATTCATTCAGCCTAAAAGTTGCATTTCTTTTGTGCATCAGTATGTACTCAGTTTTAAATAATGGAATGATTAAGAATAAATTAATCATGCATTTATTTAAATAAACCAGAAAGCATCATGGGGAACATTCTGTCTTTCTCCCCCATTCTTTAAGATTGCCAAGAGAAATGCCAGACACCTTTACAAATAAACAG
Source organism: Lepisosteus platostomus (assembly GCF_059453375.1). NCBI lineage: Eukaryota > Metazoa > Chordata > Actinopteri > Semionotiformes > Lepisosteidae > Lepisosteus > Lepisosteus platostomus. The sequence continues at coordinate 27,330,178 of NC_142619.1, read as the reverse complement.
CAAAATGAATAATAAATGCAACTGGTATATAAGCTACAATGAAAACAATTACATATATGGATGAGTGTTCTAATTTTTTGTATTGACTGCCAAATGTTTAAGAAGGCACTATTTTTATCAATGGTAAAGAGATCTTAAGAAATTTCTCACATCCCCTTAATTAAGCAGAGTTTCGTATTAAATCAGGATCACATATTAACATATTAAGATGAACTTGTCAGAATTCTTAATTTATATATGTAAAATGTAATATGAATGTCCCAAATGGATTGTTAGACTACATCAAATATAATGGTAAAGGAAAGATATCAAGTACATTCCTGTTTTCTGTAGAATGAAGTAACAATTTTGATTAAAAACTAAATTCCTCCCTATGTAATGCATTTTTCATAATGCTGTCAGCTGCAGTATAATGTATTTGTAATCTTTGACTGGTGGAATTAGAGATTTGCCCATCTAAAGATGTCACTTTGGATTTATGCAGTTTTACATGCAGATCACTCCAAGCTCTAGCTATTTATATGGATTAAAATCATCTGACAACACTACTGTGATGTTATATTATCATTTTACACAATCCAAAGAACAAGTTCATATTATTTCAAACATTAGCTATGTTTTTCATCTTACACCATAAACCTGAGAGTGATATTCTCTATTACTGCTTTCTCTGGATGCTCCCTTATCATACTTTGTAGGACAGCATATCCGTGCAAGATCATTGATCCTCCTTTATCGTGTTCTGGCACATGCGTTTACAAACATCTCAAATCTTTACTTTAAAGTGACATTGAAAGCTGCTGCTCAAGACATAGTCCTGTGCATTTTCCTGAGTTTTAAAAATTTCATGACAGCAAAGCGATATTACATTTTTTTACTTGTATGGTTAAAGAGTATGAGGCTGTCCTTTATAACTTTTGCAAGACAAGTGATCATTGTCAAACTTTTTTCATGAAATGCGGATACATAAGAAGAGCTTAGAACCAATAGCTATCATTTTAGTCAGTTTATCTTGCATTTAAAGTCATTTCAATCTCATAAGGCTTTACAGCTACTGATGAGTTTAAGGTCCAGACTAGGATGGATCTGGCATTTATGCATAACAGTAGATATACAAAACCTTCATGGCAGAACAAATGTCTCCATTTAAATTTAATATTTGCTTTGTTTGTCTAATGTACAATATATTCCAGTACAGTAGATTTGATATATCTTACCTATTTAAAGAGATAATAAATAATGTTTTCCAGTATGAAGTTGGGATCTAAAGTAAAGAGTTAAAGCGGTGCTAGAAATCTATTGAAGATTAACCTTTTTCTGGTTGGTTACTTTAGCTTTCTTCTGAGAACAGGACTAGACTATTGTCACAACAGGTGGTCAAATGGGAGTAGCTGCTATTGCTCATGAAATGAATGTATAATCAGTTTTATTTTTGATAAAAACTCAGCATGTCCAGGGCCAGTTCTCACAGGGTTCCAGGAATGCTGACATATGCTTAGAATGAAAATATAAAATGAAAAACTGTGAGCTTCTGTCAACAAGATGGATTTTTTCCCTCGAGGATGTTTACTGGTGATCGAACTCTACAAAAACAGCAGTATATTTTGGAGAAACATGGGTGGTCTCAAAGGCCAAACACCATGGTGTTCAGGTATCATTTAAGAATGTTATGTTGAAACAATGTAGGCATTCTGCTTTTGGAATATGTGCCACAAGAAGCACTCATCACTAGAGGAAATGACAGAGTCCTTAATATTTTTATGCAGTTCAAATAAAGACAAACTATTGCAAAATAACTACAGTATGTGCCCTGCAGGTCAACATACCCATAGTATTTATGATCTGGCATGAAGAAAGGCAAAAATGATTATTTTTATTTTTAAATTGATGTTTAAGAGACAAAAAAATCTCAGAATAATGCCTTTTTTCAACTTTCGAAATTACAAAGGAGCCTTACTTAAAAAATGTATTTTCTTCAGTATATTGATATATTAACATTGTTAAAGTACTTGTCTAGATTTTATAATTAATTGAATTTATCTCAGATTGGAGGTTTATTTATAAATGTACATACGTAGCTCACATATTGTACAGTATACTAGATAAAGATGTCAAGAAAATACTCAGTTTATTTCCTCCTATGAGCTGTCACAGCTAATGAAGGTGAATTAAAGATCTTGTAAAAGCATTATTAATAGACATCCTTACATATCTTCATCTATCAATTTTCTAACTGCTTTATCCCCCACAAGATTGCAGGGGAGCTAGAGCTTATCCTGGAAAGCAAAGGGCACAAGACAGGATACACCCTGGGTGGGACGCCAGTCTATCGTAGGGCACACATAAACACAAACATATTCTAACACCAGAGCTAGTTTTTGCTAGAAGTCAATTAATTTGCCAGTGTATCTTTTGACTGTGGGAGGAAACCCACGTCAACACGCAAGGCAGCAATGGTGACCACTGTGCAACCGTGCCACCCCATTAGTAGACAGATGCTAGATATAGTGGTATTCAAATTATAGTCATTTTGAGCTACAAATTAAGTATTTTTGAAGAGGTTTTGAAGAGTCTTCACCTAGTGAGTCACAAAAATGGTTAAACTTAAACCTAGTAATAATATGTAAGAAGGTGTAAGTAAAAAATTCTATGCTTTCTGCGGACTTACTACAAACACTAGTTAATTGTAGACCTAATGTTTTCCAATGTATATTCATAACTTGCCTTCTGTTGAGGCATTTTGGTATTTTGAGCCAAAGTTTGAAGCCAAATTTTCAAGCTGTGTCATTTATTGAATAGATGGCAGTGTTTATTCACAACTCTGTAAAATATTCATGAAAAATATTTTGTGCAATTTCTGAAACCAATAGAATGTGTGCCATGTTGTTGACACATGATGTCCAGGAACATCTGCTGATCCTGAAAAATCCCTTGGATGTATTCAGATTTTTTAAACTCCCTGTATTGTTGTTAGCCTCAGAAGAGGAAACTAGTAACATATGCTGTACATGTGATGAGTGCAATTCTTCCTGCCTCCTGTGATTCAATCCTAGGTGCTCACAGCATGCACAATGCCACTTTCTAGACAGCAGATAACTTTGTCACACCAAAATACCAGATCCTCAGCTGTGGCAGAGTTTTACATTGTCTTTCAGAGAGGGCCGGCGTCACTTCAATAATTAGTGCAGTACATGAGCCCTGTTACACATGATTAGGGTATTTAGAGGGAGTAATGTCATGGGTTAGTCATACTAAGAAGCATATGTGGAACAGAGAATCAGCAGTGGCAGATATTCCCAGAGACTTTTAAAAATGGAGAAATGCCATACCCCTGGACACCTAAATTGTACAGTATGTCTGCCAGAAGACATAAAGACACATTGACAACACATATTTTATCCCACAAGTGGTACACAGAATGTATTGTTTTGTGGAACAAGGCCCATTTTCAGGACAGTACATTTTTGGGGTCCCAAGAAATAAAGATTCAGCCATCTAGAATACACAAGATATCTGTAGGTGTTCTACAGTAAGCACAGCATTGTAAAGAGGTGATGTGCGGAACTTCATTCTTATTTTTCCAATTTAGTTTTTCAAATGCAGGACAGCTCTACTTTGTAACACTGCCTGGTGGTGCAGTGAAGACTTTCCAGCTGTTCGTAGAGGTCAAGTGTCTGTGTAAAAAGACTTGAAAAATTTTAAATAAATTATTTGTCATGTCAGCAACATGGAAGTAAGGAGATAATGGCTTCTGAGAACTCAAGTGAAAACTGTCAAGTACAGTGATAGCAGTTTTTTAAACTGAAAAGTGTAAATAGCAGTATTTCATGTAAGATTAAAAAAATATTATTTTAACATATAAAACTAGTAAATAAAACTCATAAAATCCCAAAATACATAATAAATATAAAAATCACTTAATTAAAATCTCAAAAGGGTATTTAAAATTTCTGCATTTCTTGAATTCTTATTATGAATGTGGTGGTTAAAATGATTTTTAAATTTGTTTTTGGATTCTGAGAAGTTGATATGTAGTGAGATTTGGAAATGCTGGTAACTTAAAACAAAAAATAACCGATAATGTAAGAAACCGTTTCTTCTCACATACATTACACATTATTGCTGTAGTGCATCACTCTGATTGGATGGCTGAATGGGTGAGACAGTGGGAAATGTAGTTTCTTAGTTCATGTATTTAGTGCGATGAGCTAAATTAAAAACTACAAGCTGTGCTTAGTGACAGGTTCAAGTCATAGGAAGTTTCATTTTCCAATAAACAGCAAAAACAATTATAATATATAAGCATTATACATAAACAACAAATAATTATGATTAATAATGTTATAATTGCTTGCAGAGGAAGTGAAACCAAAAGTAAAAAGACTATGCAACCTGCACACAGTGGCAGTGACTTGTATTACAGCATGGCTCTTTTTAGTGATAATACATTATAAAAGCACACAACATAAAAATGAAACTATAGTGAAGATGTTTTACTCTAGGTTGATGTATGCCATAATAATGGTAGTTTGTGGACTTAAATCAAGGCAATACAGTGCCCTAATATTATGAAGTGCAGACACCTGTGGGACATCCAGTATGATGAATGCCATTATCACGTACATTAAAATAATGATTAGCACATTCAGAGGGAATTAATTCAAAATGTAAAGAGGTTGCCAGACAAGAAGAATGAGTGATTGATTACTATTGTAGGTGTTTACTAGTATGTAATGCCAACAGCCATGTCACCATTCAACTCACAACTGACAACCCACTGAAGCTAAACTGTGTGAATCTGGTTGAGAGACCTCCTGGGAAAAACTAAGGTTGCTGCTGGAAGAGGTGTTAGTGGGGCAAGCAGGGGGACACTCACCCTATAGTCTGTGTGGATCCTAATGCCCCAGTATAGTGACGGGGAGACTATACTGTAAAAAGGCGCCTTCCATCGGATGAGATGTAAAACCAAGGTCCTGACTCTCTGTAGTCATTAAAAATCCCAGGGCGTTTCTCGAAAAAAGAGGAGGGGTGTAACCCAGGCATCCAGGCCAAACTTCTCTTTGACTTTACCAATGATCCCCATTTATAAATTGGCTTCATCACTCTGTTCTTCTCCCTATTGATAGCTGAGGTGTGGTGAGCGTTCTGGCCCTCTATGGCTGCCGTCGCATCATCCAGGTGGAGCTGCGCATTGGTGGTGTTGGTGGGGAGTCCCCATTGTCTGTAAAGCGCTTTGAGTGGAGTGTCCAGAAAAGCGCTATTTAAGTGTAAGGAATTATCTTGTATTGTATTATTCTTATTCTTATAAGAATATGTAATATAATAAATATACATTTATTACGAATATACTGTATTTATATATTCTGATAAGAATTCTTATTCTTATGTATACAGTAAACAAGCAGGCAGGCATGAGTTAACCTGTTTATACTGTTAATGTATACTTCTCTGTATCTCTAGACTCATCTTCAACTGCCTCGTTAGGAAACATTTAATACCAAACTTTGATGTAACATTACAAACTTAGGAGCAATGTACAAATACTATTAACAGTAAATTTGGAGTCTGCTAACACAGGTGTCCACAAACCAGGGGGCCGATGAGAAGTGTTTCAAAAGTAAAATAAGATGAATAATAAATACTCAATGAAAGCTTTCACTAATTTACAGAGGAACACACAAAAAACAGTATATTAAAAATAAAAAAAACATTTCCATAAATATTTTGACATTGTGGCAAAGATGGGCCGTTAGAATATTAATCCGTTTGCTGACCAGTCTGTCAGCTGTTCTCTTAAGAAGTGTCCTTACTTCATCAGGAGCCCCCTTGCCAACACTCAAATAACTATGTTCCTGGAGTCACGTTTCTTAATGGATCCAGAAATATGATAAATTTTACTTAAAACTTAAAAAGTTTTTTTTTTTGTTTTGTTTTGGAAATATGGTTATGGATTGCAAACTAAAACATGAAATAAAAATCTGCTGTTGAGTAGCAAACTAAGAACGTCTAGAGCTACATATATAATAAACACTCAATACTTACATTCGCCATATGATGTTCCTGAAAAGGCTGAAAAAGTAGGATCAGCAAACAGGAGTTATCCTAACTTATTTATCTGCTTGATTGCTGTTTTCATCCATTTCAGTAGATACTGAATAAAATTACTGTATGTGTGTCCTGGGCCTGTACTGGATAAGCTTTTCCTGATCTTGCATATAAATAATCAGCTCTATAGAAAATGAAACTGAACACATATGCACTTTTTCATGTAAAATATTCTGTTCGAGAAAATGGAAAATGTAAACTGCACCCATTCTATGCATTACTAAAACATATTCTAGGAGATGTAAGTCCGTTGCCATTTTTATTATAGGAATATTGAGTAATAATACTTGCAAAAGAGCAATTATCCTAGCATAGCAATATGCAATTATGTTAAAACGTTTTTTTTCTAAAAAACTACTTGTCATAAAACAAAATATACATTTTTGTCAGATGTAGGGAATTATTCTGATGTCACTTAGCTATATACTGTAATATATAACTACTGTATAATATGTATATGTATGTAACTATAAAGAATGAGCAATGCAATTATACAGTACATATACTGTACAGTCGACTCATAACTTACGCTAGGATGAGGGAGTTCTAGTAGTGCGTAAAGTCGATTTACCCATAGCTTTTATTTTAAAAATCCTACTAACCTCTTACAGTAATTGAAGATATTAAATATAAGTATTTTAACGCAATGGGGGTTCAGGCGGGTGCCCTTGCTGCATTAGGTCGGCCCCGCACCGTCGGGGGCTTGAACCCGGGACTCCCGTGTCACTCAGCAGGGACCCAGCCCGGTGAGCTAAAGAGAGATCTCTCTATAGCCCAGTAGCTGTAGTCCTGCTATCACAGGGAAGGGCGGTGACGTCAGCGCTCTGGTAAGCCGGCTCTTACACAGTGCCTGTTGGCCGTAAGCGTTACACTCTCCCCCGCTTAACTCTCCGTCCCCGGCGAAGGGCTATCCCACCCCGCTTCTGACACCAATGTAACGCAACAGGGGTTCAGGCGGGCGCCCTTGCCGCATTAGGTCAGCCCCGCACCGTCAGGGGCTCGAACCTGGGACTCCCATGTCACCGCCATGCGGCAAGGGCACCCGCCTGAACCCCCGTAGTGTTACAGTATAAAAACAGAAAATAAAAGCAAATAAGATGACGGCATAGACTCACTAACGTAACTCTCATAGAATAAAGCATTTTTGTCAGTGTATTTTTTTATTTTCCAGATAATACTGTATAAAACTGCGACTATAAGTTATGAGTTCATTGTATTCACAGCTGTGTCCAATACATTCGATCCAGGGACACATTCTGTGTTGCTTTTATACTCTTGGTCTCTATTGCTTTCCTACATGCTGCTAAATTCTTACATTTAAATAAGTGTACAGTTTAAAAAAAAAAAGCAAAACACTGTGCATGTCACCGCTAATTATTAACTAATTATAACTGGATACTTTGATCATTAATGTAGCTAATAATAAATGTTTGGAAGGGATGAGAACAGCAAAACTTCAGTAATTACTGTAGCTATCAGTAATTTGCGATCATTTCATGACATAATTTCCTCACATAAAAAATGGCTGCAAAGGAACAAGTCATAGGTTTATTCCATGCTGAAAAAAAGAAGAGAGAAAACACAACGTTTCGGCTGTGGAGCCTTCTTCAGCTGTGGAAGGCTGAAGGCTGCGCACACCTAAAGAAGGCTTCACGGCCGAAGCATGGTGTTTTCTCTCTTCTTTTTTTCAGCATGGAATAAACCTATGACTTGTTCCTTTGCAGCCTACGCATGCTGACGCAGCTACCCTCCTGAACTAAAAAATGATACATACTATATATTGTTGCAAATGGGGGTTAACGAAAATGGTGAAAATTACTGTAGGAATTGACCAAGCGGTTTAATATAAAGCATTTTCAATATACTTAGTTCTTGGGTGTTGTTATCTCTAGTGAATTAAAGGTTATACTATGCCTGTTGAAAATATTAGAACTGAAATCTACAAGTCATAAAGTATCTATGTCCAAACAGTAGGCCTGGATGCTGACAAAATGGTCTAAAAACCTGAGACAGAAAACAGGTTTTTAGGTGTAAACTAAAAGAGACCAACAAACAGTAGACATATTTAGTGAGAAAAAATATACCAAGGTAGAAGAGTGCTCTATCTCCCCAGAATCCGTAAAAAGCCTTCTTTGAACTTGATCCATTCAAATAAGCAGAAGCATCTGCTCCTCTTGATTTCCAAAAATGAAGTGCTTCTTACAGGCTTCATGCCAATGTTTTAAATTGTAAGCTCCTACCCTGCCTTGGATATCAATGAATTTTCAAAAAATACAAAATACATATGTTTAGTACAGCACAAAACAAATACATTAACATTACCAAACAGAAACCACTGGTTGACTGGTTAACAACAAATGTATGTTCACAATCTACATTCACATGTTGTTTAAACATACAGTATATTACATGAGGACATCTTCTTTAAAATATTGTTTTGAATTCATGGGTGCTTAGAAGGGAGACCAGTTTACTTAAGTTAAATGGAAGGTTGCAGATCCAGCAGCATTCTAGGAGAACTGCTCCATTGTCATGGTGTGAGAGCTGTGAAACTAGGTCTACAATATAATCTTTTAAATTGCTGACAATGGATGAAGGGTAATTTAGTTTTTGTAGAGTTTAAGGAGTCAGTGCTTTAATCTACACCTGAAACATAAGCAAGATGTCAGCTATGCAACATATTCGAAGACAACGTAAAACATATACAGATGCAGCCATTCAAAGTGCGCGGTACAGACACGTACCGGAGGTAATTGGCTACGGTGTCGCGCATTGTGATGCACGATGACGCGTGGTACCGCGGTACGTGATTGGTTGACTGACAGGGGCACACGTGGTCCGTTGGTCTGTCGTAGAAAGATTTACAGTAAACGTCTTTACTATGTCCATTGTAGTATTGAATATTTATATGGAATTTTACCACTGAAGGGAAATCTTAGTAGCTGAGCATAAAAAGAATAGGAGCATACTGTAACGCGTGTGAAGGCCATAAACGATATTAATTTTGGAACATAAACATACAGTATATGGCTGGTCTCGGTACTTTAAAGAAAAAATACACACCAGTATTCCATTTCTCCCTAAACATTTTAAGCATCGAAGTCTTTAACTAATGGGTACCAGAGTCAACAAGCATACTTTTAGAATTTGATTAAAAGGGAATATAATATGGAATCGCGTATCTAAAGAAATTAATAACGATATAATTATATTCATGTACCGCAACACAAGAATAGTACACGCTGTACATTGTCTGTTGATAATGTTTCTGTAGTGCTTTTTCAGCACTCTGCATGCGACCTTGCTGGTGGCGCTGTGGGTTAGGTTCCTGACTCCTATGTCACATGGTCTGTGATCAAATCCCACTGGAACCATTACTTTTTTTTTTAACAACCATTTCTTTGAAAAAATGAAACCTTTCCCTTGGTCAGAGATTAAATAAAACCTCACTTGCACCAAACAAATTTATATTTCTAAATATTACAACATGATCGAATTTAAGTCATTTTAATAACAATGAATAGTCACCTAAGCGTTACATTATAAACATTTTTATTGATTTAAATCGCAAACGCGGGTTTAAATATATGTGTTTTTTGATTCACAATCAGACAAATGCAACATAAATTGATATCTTTGTCTTCTAAGTATCTTAATAAACTTTCAGCATAGCTTTCTTTGATTTATTTTTCTTGGGATCTTGGGATCAAACGTGGACAGATTAGATTGTAATCGTTTTTATTTTTTGAATACATTGCGGAGTTAAAGCAAATTAAAGCCTTGATTTTATATATCACCTTTAAAAGTGGAATCTCAAAGCAAAGTAAATACCCAACACCGATTGTACCCATCTGTCATGCTAATAAAGCACCTTGAATTTAATTGAATTGAGGGAGGGAGGGCGAGCGAGAGAGCCAGGACAGACAGGCAAATAAGATACACTCCACAGACATTCACAACAGCGACATATCATAAAATGTTTGCACATGTAGTTAATTTATTACTTGGTTTTCAAAGTGCAATGAAATACAATATTGTTGTTGTTGCTGTTATTGTTGTTTTTATCCTGTAAAGCGTTTTGAGAAGCCACCTTTAAAGGCGATATATAAAAACGCTGAATCTTATGGAATGTGTTCCGCCGGGGATTCAACATTTTTTATTTTTTAATCACGTATCTAAGGAAATAGCAGTATAACTTTGTTCATGCACAAACAGTGACATGTTACATTATTAATTTGGGTGTCTCCTCTTGCCCGAAAGCTCTAAATTGCATTTTGAGTGCGGTTTTTGACTTTTTCTAAATTGCAACCCATAAATAAAGCTGATACAGTTTAGACTTATTTTAAACTGTATTACAGCAGCACAATGGACAATGCAACGTAAATTGCAAAAATGCACTTGGAATCTGTCCAAGCCCTACTTTGTCAGGCATTTTCTTTTACTGCAACGGACGTAAAAACTCCCTTGCTTTTAACAGAGCGTTTCATAATTTCTAACTACGAAAATTATTTAAACTGCGACACTTATCATTCATTCCATTCCATTCCATTATCAGTCTTCCATTTCTCCCTAAACATTTTAAGCATGAAAGTTTCATGAAACGGTACCCAAATATCCGATTGCTGTATGGAATGAATTTTAATTTTAAAAAATTATTTAACACGAAAATTAAGCTGTTTACATCTTCCGCCTGAGAACAGTCACCCGTTGCTACCCAACGCAGAAACACAGCCACTAACTAGCAAAGAGAGGACATTACCTAGCCAATATGATAAAGAAATAAATGATTATTTTATTTCTTTTGCACAATTATTTGAACATTTCCATTGATTGTACAAGCACTTGGAAACTGTCCAATCCCTAGTTCATCAGGCATTTTCTTTTACGCTGCGGGCATTCTCCTGGTCTGGCGCCGATCTGTGTCTTCTAGGATATAATGCCAGCAAACTCTTGTTTTTATGTCCACTATAACAGACAATCTCCTTTGCTTTTAACCGAGCGTCTAACCCCTCTGATTGGAGAAAAAAGATATGCTGGTTTGCTATACATACTGTACCAGGAAGATGATTTCTTTCTATTCGAAACGTGTATTTTAAAAGTTTAAGAAGTAAAAACCTTACAGCGTAAACAGATTTCTTAACTGATCAGGATCATTTTCTTTGTCTTATCCATAATAATGTTCACTGCTCTGTCCAGCAAATTAATAATAAACTTTATTTTATATAGCGTTTTAAACGAATAAGTAATTAGATTGCTCATAAACCTAATCGCTTTTTCTACATAAACACAGCGTGATTGCTCTCTGAAAATGCCTTTTCTTTTTATTTAGGCTCAGATTTCAACGATAGATCGTATTATTATAAACTTTCTTGGAAAAATGTATTTTATGTAAACCATGTTTACTATTAATTCATTTAGGGCTAGAATATGTTCATTGTCTTCCAATCGAGTCAAGTTGACATTAGAAGCTTGCCACGCCCGGACTGTTACACCCACGCATTAGCATGTTAAAGCGATTTCATTGAGGAGCCTAGCTTTCTTAACTAGTTAGTACTGAACTTCCTTGGCTTTGGAGGGGGAGGTGTCTTGCTGGAAATCTCGCCCCCTTCTACTTTGAAAATACCTGTGAAACCGGTTTAATTCGTCACAGCCAGCACTCCCACAGAGAGGGGGGTTGTACTCGTTAATGTCTTAGCCAGAACACATCATTATATCTCATTTTGTATTTCTATAAAAAAATCGTTTGCCCAGCTTAGCACTATTGCTGTTGTTTTTATCCTGTAAAGCGCTTTGAGGAGCACAGCTTTCTCACCACTTAGATTACTTTTTGATACCATCCTTACACAAAGCAGAAACTTCTTGTATTTTCCGATGACATACAAGTGGAAAGATTACAGATTTTAATTGTCTTCTTTCTGAACCAGGGAAAATCTGATCATGTTTCTCTATAACAATAATAAAAAACTTTATTTTACATATCACCTTTAAAAGTGGCATCTCAAAGCAATACAGTAGATGTAAACCACAGATTACAAAGTAAATACCCAGACAAACGCAAACGCGTTTTTAATAAAATGCTTTTATTCATTCAGCAGAGAGAGAGCGTAAAACCTGGGCGTAACAGCTGTTCCTTTTTCTGATCACTCGCTCTCTGGATAAACGTCTCACCTGTCCTGTTCTTTGTTTTCCTAATTTGCTGATTATGCCTTCTGCGATCCACTCCTGCCCTCACACCTAAAGAAGACTATTTTAAATTTCTTTGCGCGGTCCATTGTGCAATTAACTCTTGTATGTGCTGTCCTTAAGGTGATATCAAATAAAGATGATATGTAAAATAATGTTTTTATTATTGTTATAGAGAAACATGATCAGATTTTCCCCAGTTCAGAAAAAAAATATCTAAAGTATACTAGTTTGTCACTAGTATACTTTTAATACAGTCTTTGCTGTGCTCTAGAGGATCCTTGTGATATTTTGAGCTCTGGTTGAATGATAAGTGTCGCAGTTTAAATAATTTTCGCAGTTAGAAATTATGGAACGCTCTGTTAAAAGCAAGGGAGTTTTTATGTCCGTTGCAGTTTTTTTGCAACATGAATATAATTATATAATTATTCATTTCTTTAGATACGCGATTCCATATTATATTCCCTTTTAATCAAATTCTAAAAGTATGCTTGTTGACTCCGATATCACATTAGTTAAAGACTTCGATGCTTAAAATGTTTAGGGAGAAATGGAATACTGGTGTGTATGTTTTCTTTAAAGTACCGAGACCAGCCATATACTGTATGTTTAAGTTCCAAAATTAATATCGTTTATGGCCTTCACACGCGTTACAGTATGCTCCTATTCTTTTTATGCTCAGGTACTAAGATTTCCCTTAGTGGTAAAATTCCATATAAATATTCAATACTTAAACGGGCACAGTTAAGACATTAAATATACATATACATACTGTATACAGTACAGTTTGCATACGGTAATATGTTTATGTTCCTAAATCAATCTCTTTTATGAGCATGTGAAAGGCATGGTGAATCACTGTACTTTGCATGATTGGAAACAAATGCGTGATTGCGAAATGCTGTGGTGTTACTTTTACAAAGACGGTCAATGAAAAAAATAATGTGGACCAGGGCAATACTTTGAGTTTACAGCTTGTCCAAGGTCATTCATTATTAATACTATTAGTAATATCTTCGTTAAAGACTTTGATGGCGACAGCTCAAACATGAGAGGTTGAGCTTTATTAGCTCCACCTTGCGGAAATTCCGGATACTATTATTTTGCTTGCGGTATTATAGGAGAATTTACGGTAACTAGCAGTATTTACCGGTAACTCGTGGTAGACTGCATAAAGCGCACCGGAAAATAATGCGGTATCGCCCGCGCATTTTGAATGGCTGCATCTGTAGCTGTAGTACAATAAATCTCTACCACTCCAGCATTCCTTCATACAATGGCATAACAAAAATGGTCTATTTTACAATATATGGTCAATATATGGTCTAGAATTCCACCAGTGCCAACTTGAGTTGTGTACTTTGATGTAACAAAAATATCTCCATCCATATTCCAAACCCTTTATCCAACAGAGTCGAGGGGAATCATGAACCTATCCTAGCAAGCAATGAGTGCAAGGCAACACTGGATAGGATGTCAGTCCATCACAGGACACACAGACACAACCACACACCCTCACACCAGGGTCAGTTTTCCCAAAAGCCAGTGTGGAAATCTACAAGTACAAGTATATCTTTGGACTATGGAAGAAAATGGGAGCATTCGGTGAAAATCCTCACAAACACAAGGAGAACATACAAACTCCACATAGTACCCCAGGTCTGGAATTGAACCCTGGGCCAAGTACTTGCAATGCTAACCACTGTCCCACCATGTCACAAATGTAGTGGAATTGAAATACAATTTAATTAATTATAGTAAGTGGTGTAATCTGTATAGGTACTGTTATTGAATATACTGTAGTATCATATCATTTTGTCAGTATCTATGCTATAGTCTTAACAACAAAGAAATGACAAAGAAGCTGAGGATCTCGTATCTGTGACAAATGCTGTTTCAAATTTTACCACAATCCTGACACTGGCAGAATGTCATCTTGGTTTCTCATGTTTTAAATGATCTTTTGAGGTCTTTTGGACCCACTCTGAGATCATTGCTCTTTTGCTTTGTTTCCCTTTCAGAGAACACTGCATGATCTTTATCCTTCTAGTTTCCTCTTTACTTGGCTGTACTTACAACTCACTAAATTTTCTACCTTTTCATCACCAGGTATGGGAGCAGTCAACTAGGTGTTGCCTCATTCTCATGCATCACTTCACTAATGCGTTGAACACAACCAGCCACTGGAATATTTAATTTGATCAAATCACTTCACTTCACTTCTCTCTAACTCTTCAGTACATGGTCATGTGGGATCCAGAGCTTATCCAGGCAAGCAGTTGGCACAAGTAACGATACACCCTCGATGGGATGCCAGTATATCACAGAGCAAACAAACACAAAAACACACGCACCCACACCAGTGCCAATTTTCCCAGAAGCCACTTAGCCTACCAGTATATCTTTGGACTGTGGAAAGAAACTGGAGCACCTGGAGTAAACCCACACGAACACAGGGCAAACATACAAACTCCATACAGATAGAATCCCAGGCATTGAACCCAAGCCCCAGCACTTCGAGGCAGCTGTGCCGTCCGCCAAGTGTGTTTGTGCAAAGGATATGTTAACAAACCTAAAAGGCTTGTTTTATGTTCGGCTTTTACTGTGAGTCTTATTTGTTGATGACAGTGCATGTGTTTACATGAGAAACAACTAAGTTTCCACCTACCTGTAGATCTATGTAGGGGAATAAGATGGAGGGTCAATAATGGCAGCTTTAGGAGATAACTTGTTTTAATTTGCAGACGTTATGTGCAGAAGATAAGCAGACACACAATATATTCATTTTTCAGGTGACCCATCGTACACTTGAAATTTAAACTGCTCAGTAAAAGTTTTTCAAATACTAAAATTATGTCACAGGAAAAATATAAAAAAAATCAAATACACTTTTACTGTTTCACAATGTATATTCACCATCAAATGAACCTTGTCACTTTACACTAACTGCATAAAATGTAGTAACAGTAACCCCCTGATAATGGATGAATGGGGGGAATGGGTGTCCATTATTGCTGATTGTCCATTAAATCACAATTGATTATCCTTTTTTATCATAAATACACAAGCTCTTCATTTCATGTGGTATAAACACACTGTATAAAATTCATTAGAGCATATAAAACACAAACAGTGCCCATCATAAGTAATTGGCCTACTATAGGGCCTCTTTAATACACTGTTGATATTCCTGAATTTTAAAACTATGTAGTATTTATTTTTAAAATTTCCCTTTTAGCACATTTTGTCTGTTTAAGCAATGTGTGTTAAATCGAGGGTTTACTTTATTAACAGAAAATGACAAATGTTTATTGCAGCAGGAACAATTACATTGTATTGAACCAACATATCATACAGTAGGTTAATTAATTCTGCCAGTTAACATTTGTCACAAGCAGTGTTGATCACCAGTGGGTCTGCTGTAAAAGTCAAAGGTTATTATTGTGCATGGTCATCGCTGAAATCCCTACAAGCTGTGAGACATGCTCTTAACCAGTTTGCTGATGCTGTTTTGTGGGATTCTGTCCCATTCCTCTCATAGAGCATGGGCAAGCATTTCCGTGTTCATTGGTCTCTAGATGCCACTTGTCATTCTGATGGTACAGAGATGTTTTGCTATTGATAAGCAGAAAGTCCTGTGGTTAACTTACTTGATTTACACCATAATTGACATTTAAAAAGTTAAATAACTTCATCACCCAGTCCCAGTGCCCAGTCCGCTCCATCACTAATGATGTGATTTAATGTTTATGCAGCAGTCACTTGAGTGTATGATGACCAGTCTTGAATGATCAATAGATGAAAATTAAAGAAAAATAATAAATATTCAAAAGATTTATATTGAGTTTATATTTTTGTTCGAAAACCATTCAATATATGCATGTATAGATTAAGCTTTTTGGAGCTCGATACAATATTATTTTAGCCTTTTCCAATACGAGACCTTGTGAAAGAAACAAGTATTGATCATAAGATCACCATGGACTGCTCATGGATGATTCACTACCTTAGTTCAGAAATCTCCAGCAGGGCATCCATGAATAATACATGCCATAGACATAAACATAAAATAGAAATGCCAACATTAACCTGAGTAATCTCTTTACAAAATATTCAACAAATGTCCAGGAATACTGAGCAAGTCAAGATACTTTGTGACTACATATGCGTGACTTTTCCAAGAATATTTCACAGTATGCTGAAAATGCAAGAAAAGAGAACATGTAACATACAGTACTGTATATACTGTATATACTATACCTGTAAAACACTTTTATCTTAACATATAAAATGTGTTAAGTGTTTGTATAAATGTTTTAATCACTTTTATAGCTTGCATCATATCTCGGTGAACATTTTTCTAGTTTTCTCTAGAAAAACTAGTTGTAGATGAAAATGCGCTTTCTTTCTGTGGATGTATCAAGCATACAAATTAAACTATAGATTAATCTGATGTAAACTATTTAGGTGCTTGTTTTATTTCTTCAAATATATTAAAATTCCATAGTTGCAAAACAAATATTTGTATGAACCTTTTTATTTTTATATTCCTCTTCCTGGCAAAGATCACACAAAGTTATTTTTATTTTATTTTAACAATAAGTACAGTGTTTGGTAGAACTCCTCTAGCATTGTTTCCTATTTTACCAGTCATACAAGACTCCTGCTGTTGTGGATTTAAAACAGTTTGAGTGAGAGTTCACTCTAAGTTGTGTGCTTGATAATGTAGACCACTCCCATATGTATTTGCTAAATTAACCTGGGACGGTGCAAGATGCTATTTTTCCTGTCTATACATTATTAACAATAAGAACTGACCAAAATACGGTTTAAATATAAAATGCATGTTGTAAGCTTGGATGAAGTAGGAGAATGCTTCACTGCAATTAAATGAAATATATTTCTAAACAAGAAGTAAAGCCTAATGTGCTTTTACATATAGCAGTTTACCAGACAAAGCTGCAAAACATTTTTTAAATAATGCAGCAGCAAAGAGCGATAGTAAATCCAACATTCAGTGAGGTATGCACCCTGAATCATCAGTGAAACATTACAGTGAAACTGAGAGAAGCTAATAAAATACAACATCTTATCCTAACAGCCCCATATAGCACCACTTCCACAACCTAAATCTGAGCCAATTCAGGACCTGGAAACATAATCAAAGCATTGAGGCTTAAGGCAGGAGCTCCCAGGATTACATTATCATAGATCTTGAGATGCAAAGACTAGTCTCAATTTCAGATAGTAGCAGTGTTACCAAAAATGAAAAAAAAAGTTGTGGTTGTTGGATTTAACTAAATCTAAGTTCACTGTAACTAGAATATGTGTCAAGCATATGTGTCATCAACAATACCTGTATGTTTTCTCCCTGGTTTCAGGGGACAGGTATTGTTCAAAGAGCCTTTGACAGGTCCTTAACAAAGGCAGATGACAACCAGGTTGTTGTTCACTTTAGTGGGACAAATGATTGTAACATAAACAGCACACTTTCTGTCTAGAACAAATTCACACACCTTAGAAACAAACTAAAGAACAAAGATCTTTTCAAGAATCCTACCTGCACCATGTAAAGGCCAAACACTGCAGTATGAATCTGTCAGCACAACAGGAAATAAGGCTTTGGCCATTGGAAACAAGACAGAAGACATCTTAATGAGGAGGGCATCAGTTTTCTTGTCATAAGAGAATATCCACAAAGTCAAAAGCATTTAAGGGGTAAATAATCCAAAGATAATCTATATGATATATAAGATATAGAGTGAGTATTCAAAAAGAGAACCTAAAGAAAAAAAACTTTAAGGTCAAAAGTGACATAAGTGCTAATTACCTGAATGCCAAAAGAATTGTAAATAACATTCATGGAAAGAAGCTACTGTCACAGAGTGAAAAGAATGGGTGTGAGAGCATCACATACAGTATCAAGAGCTGTATTGATGTTAAGTTGCATTGATGAGCCAGTGTCACTCTAGTGTTGATGTAGTTTGGTGCATTATTCTTTGTGCTTCCTGCCCTGATCAAAGACACGTTTAGCACTGGTAATTACTACACCATTTACATGTGATGTGTGATTGCAAAACATGTTTGACTGTGACTGTGATTGAGAGGTGTACCTTAAGAAAAGAGTGCGAATGAGCAATGCATCATTACACCTGGCCATTTGTACTGTATACAGCCATTTTCTGAACGAGCCCTGGGCAGTTAGCTCTGCCCATGCCCAATACATGACACTTTCACCACCTAGGGAGACTTCTACCAATTAGGGAGTGAGTCAGGAGCCCTTGTTAAAAGCGCTTCAGAAAGCCCCAATCAGCACAGAACAGAGGACTTTTGGAAAAGGAAAGGCTGGGAGAGATTGCAGCAGTTGGACACAGAAGAGGACTCAACTCAAGAGACCAGGGAAAGTGAAAGACGAAAGCCACAGCAATGTCTTTCTCTCCCCTCTAGCAAAACTGGACTAGGAGACAAACAGTGTTAAGGGGGGGACACCAGGGGCACATTGCTCAGGATGGAGGGAATTGAGTGGAATGCCTGGTACTTCAGTGTTTCTTTGCTGTGGAGGAGTACAGAAGGTTAGGAGGCACAGCAGGTTACCATCTGGGGCTGATTCAGGAGAATGGCAATGCCGTACTGTTCATGTGGAACATTTGCTGGTAACTAGGGTTCTTGGACTGTTCTATGAGTAAGTTGTTTCATGTGTTCTCTGCATTTGGTGAACAGTCATATAAATGATGTATTGTGGAGATACCTTTATGTGAAAGAAAGATTGAATACACTAAAAAAATGGGATATAATGCATGATAACTATATGGATGCACTGGTGGTTCATGGTTCTAGGAGATGAAAAGAGCCTGTGGCGGGAAGGGGGGGATAGTCCTAGCACTCTTTATAATTACTACGTGGTATAATCATGCACAAAACAAAAATTATCCCTGCTTGTAGGGGTCACCCAACTGTGACACTACTGTATTAAAATATGATTCTGATGTAATTGACACTGTCATTTTCAATTGACAGAAGCATAGCTAATGAAGAATGAGGGTTCATTCATGGAACATGGGACATGGAAGAAGGGGAGGTGTACTTCTTTGGTGTATACGCCGAATTCAGTTGTTGATGAATTGATCAATTTACATCATTTTAAGGTACCAGTAGTGAGCAGTGTTCCGTAAACTTTCATTTCTTTGTTCAAGAAATGAAAAATATTGTGAAGAGAAGAATTCAACATAAATAAAATAATTGTAGAGAATACTGGTCCACACTAAATTATGAACATAATGAACTATTATGCTACAATGTGAAAGTTGAGTTCTTACTATCACACAATACATCACTGATTCAACCAGTGGATTTTTTGTGAATGACAATTTAAAAGAGTTGGTCACACTGTTTCTGCTTGTTGTTTTTTATAGGTTATACCGTAGGTACATTCAATTTATATACCTGTGTCTGAACTGATTGTTGGGAATGTGTCTCAAGCTAATTGCATTATTTCTTATGGATATCAATTACTCTAAGTTATTTATCTTTAAGTTGCATTATTTAGGGTTGTTACCTAGACTTATATTGGGAGACTCTGCTACTTTAGCTGCAAGTGACACAAACACTCTGTCTAATTTATGGTCCCTAGCCTGACTCTGTTCCTTTAAATCTTATGGAAAAAGCCTCCTGCTTTAAGTCACATGGGCAAAGTTTACACTCTTATGGTCCTAAACCGTGTGCAGTTACATTGTTCTTATTGAGAAAAAAAATATTTTGAAGATTTTCTGGTCTCGAGCCCTGAAAACAATTAGGGACATCCTGTATAAGAAAACTGTGTGTAGAAATAGTTCAGGTGGGTAGCTGCATCAGCATGCGTAGGCTGCAAAGGAACAAGTAACAGGTTTATTCCATGCTGAAAAGAGAAGAAAGAAAACGGAACGTTTCGGCTGTGGAGCCTTCACACCAGAAGAAGGCTCCCTATCCGAAACATTGTATTTTCTTTGTGTAGAAATCTGTGTAAGGGATGAAGTTATATTTATGGGAGATTTCAACTTTCCTCACATAGACTGAGAAAAAACAATAGTACAGTCAGCAACGGAAAAGGTATTCATTATAACAACTGCTTCCTTACTCAGAGTTTACTAAGTGTAAGATCACCTATTAAAGGGAATTTAGGTATTGATCTACTGTAGTGTATTTAAAACTGCCAACATAGTTGAGCGAACCATTAAGAAACTGTGTTGGAAGAAATAAGACTGCTTAAGAAAGAATTGAACAAATCAGATATGGAATTAGTACAGAATGGATTGAAGCAGTTTATGTCACGACTATAGTCCCCCCTCCTTAAGGGTGCTCCAGCCCTTTCACTAAAGACTTCATTCTCTGCACCTGTTTCCCATTCCCTGCCCACCTTAAAAGCCAGGCGCTGACGCTCTTCCGGGCTCTGCTCTGATTTCCATATCGTGCGAGTCCGGGACCAGGAAGCGCCTGGTCCCGTTAAGGTTTTAACCTCGGTTCCCGTTCCTGTTCCCCGTCCGCCGGTTCCGATCCGGCCTTCGTGGTTTTTAATTCTTGTTCTGATGGATCTCCTGGTTTTGGACTTACTCGTGTGTTTTGCATTTTCCCTAAGGATTACTCTTGGATTGTTCGCCTCGGCCACACCTCCCCCGTGCACCAGCGCACCTTGGACACGCCCCCCTGTCTTCAGCCCCGTTTTCCTGCATGACGTTTCCCCCACTCCGTCGGACTGTGTCGTCCGCATAGGGTCCGGAAAGAACTGTTCGTTACAGTTTAAAGATATTCTGCTTGAAGCACAAAATAGATTTATCTCATGTTAATAAATCAAAGCCCATAAATGCTTTAATAAATCAATTAGAAAAATATAAGGAGAAGAAAAGCACATTGTGATGAATAAGAAACAAATGGAATCAGGTAAAGAAATATAATAAACTGCAATAATAGGGAAAAAGTATTAGAAATGCAAAGAGATGTAGAAATATAGAATAAATACATCCTAAAATAAATTTTATCAGTATTACAACTGCAAAAAAACATTAAAAGATAAAGTGAAATGTATCCAGGATAATACACGTTGAACGTCTCTAGTCTGGCTTTTGCTGAGCCAGAGAATTTGTGGAACTACAGTAGGTCAATATTGTAGATGACGGTTTTCTTTTTATTATTATTTTGCTGAGGAGAATAAACAGAACAATGCTTGCAACACTGATTAATAATAATATATGACTATACCCATACACACTACTTAAGTATGCTTAACCAGGACTTCCCAGTTCTATTCATAACAAAGTGTTGGTGTTACATTGTTTTAGAAAGTGTTACACTATTTTATTATTACTCAAAGAAATGAATAGAATTTATTTTGTCATTATCATCTCACCTCGAATACCAACACCTCTGACAAGATTTGTGTCATTGTGTAAGTGCAGTAAAACCAAATCTCTTTTTCCCTCTATCAATGTCTCACCAAAATGAACACTTTTGTAGATATTTCTTTTGATAAAACAAAACAACTAAAGGATTTGATTCTATTGCTTATCCAAGTCATTCATTGTGGATGACATTGTAAGCCTGACACAAGACACATACTAATGTGCCCTTTTTTCTGCAAAAAGTCCACCTTTGAAATATTGACACATGCTTATTCTTAACCAGGAAATGTGTTAATGATTGAAAGGAAGATGGTTAATGTATTAAATTAATATTTCATTGAGCTGTCTATTGAAGAAGAAATTAATAACATAACAATAATTAAGAATGGTTTAAGTATAGAACTGACAAAGTCTTTGTCTTGTAGAGCAATGGAAACACAGTCCATGATAAAATACGTGTTATACTTGGTATATTTCAATTTTCAGAAGGCTTTTTATAAATGTCCTCATAAAGGATTCATTCTCATATTGCAAGCAAAAGTCATTCAAGGTAATGCATGTACAGTAATTGGACTGAGAAGTGTTTAGTGTACAGAAAACTGTATAAATAGCAAGTGAATGTTTCAACTGGTATGGTGTAATTAGTGGAGAACCACAGGGTTCTGTATTATGACCACTGGTCTTCCTACAGTAGGTTAAGTTAATCATTTAGGTTTCAGTATAGGTAGTACACCAGTGAAGTGTGCAAATTAAACTAAAATAGGAGGTTTCACAAATACTGTAGATGCTGCAAACTAGGTTTCAAACGTTTTCAGTATAAATGCACCTGTGTCTGTAAGGTTGCTCAGTTAGGTAGCAAATTTGAAACAAAAATTCAACATCATTGGAAGATGATGAATCTTTTTACAAGGCACAGAAAAGAAAATAAAAGGAGAAAAAATAAATGACAGTATTACTGAAAAGAATGGCATTCATAGAATGGCATTCATTCACAGAAGAGAAGTACAAGCACAGATAAAAAATATGTTCGAAATGCCAAGAAAGAGAGGAAGCATAGGTGGTCAGAATAAATACGTTTTTTTTTCATTAGTACAACAACAAGAAATAAGTAAAGTATGAAACAGTGTCTCAGCCATAATCATAGGAAACTCTTAGAATATAAAGAGGGAATTACTAATGTATGAAATTAATATTTCATTCAAGTGTTTACTGAGGTAGAAAGCAACTACAACAAATTTACCCTGAATTGAGGAAAGATAAGAACCTCTGTTAAATAATATTACCATAGAAGTGTAACAGTTACTAGGAGTACTTAAGATAAATCTCCTTGGTCTTATGGTATTCTATCAATTTTACTAAAAGGCATGAGAGATTCTATTTGTAAGTAATTAAAATTCAAGTAATTATAAGCTACTAGGTCTCATATCTATTACATGTAAAGTTAAGGAAAAGATAATTAGATTTATACTAGAGGGTCATCTATATGAAAATTGAATACTAGGCAATCTTCTACATGGATTTAGAAAAGTTAGGTCTGGTTTACTACTGTCAATAGTGATCTCTGAGTAATCAACAGCTGTAATGGCTATAAACACCAATTTGTGTTTTTAGATTTTCAACACACTCAATAAAAATTTTCCATTAAAGGTTAAATATTAATTTGCAAGGGTAAGCCATCCAAGATAATGCATGCATAATTAGTGGAGTGTCAAAGGCATCTGTATTAGGATCAGTGCTTCCTTGTTTTTATCAATGCACTAGAGTTTAATATAGTCAATAAATTTGACAATTTGACTAAATTCACAGATGATACCAAAAAAAGAGTATTAGCAAAAACAGTACAAGTACAGTAGGAAAGAAAATGGAAAAAACCTAAAGCAGTAAACAAGAAAGGTGAAACATCTGACTGCTGATGTTTATTGTAGACAATTGCTAAATGTTACATGCAGGTAACTGCGGTGACATGCAGAATTTATTTTTATAAAAACTGAAATATAATACAGGAAAAACAGAAGTTGAAGAATATGAAAAATACTTTGTTTATGCTGACACATCATTTTCCTCTTTTAAACAATGGTTATAAGCAATAAAAAGACAAATATAATGTTAGGATATACTCTATAGCTGAATGTGTAGAATACTAGTACTATCTCATTTTGAATATTTTGGTCAATGTTATTGTAAAAATGATATCACTGTATTGGGATTTGCTTCTCTGGGGTTAAGCCCAAGGAAGAGTTAACTGGTGCATTCCTGGGCTTAAAATAAGGAATAGTATAACTGAAACCTATAAGTCTCGTAGAGACTCATTTAATCAAACCAAGGGTCTGCTTCAGAATCAACAGTAAAACCTGAGCCAGAGGACATAGGTAGATACTACAGGGCATTCATTTAAAACTAATTCAGCACAAAAGGCTGTGGGCATCAAGAAAAACCTACCCATTTACCCAGTGACCAAAAACAATATTCTGACTTCTTCTTAGAAATGGATGGTCCTTGAGTCAATTAAATATTTGTAACCAAACAATATAGGTGGGTCTTAATGGCCACTTCTTGTTTTTGTTAACCTTTTTTTAGTTTTGAAATAACTAAAGATGAGCAGCGCAACGGTTTATTGAACTGCACTGCTGCTCTCTGTGTGGAGTGTGTGGGTTTTTGCTCCCACAGTCCAAACACATAGTGGTAGGTTAATTGGCCCTCTGTGTCTGTATTTGGCTTGTGATGGACTGGTGTACTGTCCTGGTTGTATTATGGAACAAGTAATAGGTTTATTCCATGCTGAAAAAAAGAAGAAAGAGAACACAACGTTTCGGCCGTGGAGCCTTCTTCAGGAGTGAGGTGTCAGGTGTCAGTCACACCTGAAGAAGGCTCCACGGCCGAAACGTTGTGTTTTCTTTCTTCTTTTTTTCAGCATGGAATAAACCTATTACTTGTTCCTTTGCAGCCTACACATGCTGATGCAGCAACCCACCTGGTTGTATTATGCCTTGTGCCTGTTGATAGGCTCTAGCTCTCCAGTAACCCTGTATTGGGTAAGAAAATGGATGGATAACTAAAGATGATGTACACTTTCACCATCCATTATGTTTTAAAATATCATGAGACAAATCTGTAGTTCAAAAAAGACCAAACCACTTCAATATACAATAGCAAGAGACCATAATATACAACTTAAAATTATTTTACACTTAAAGCAAAGATTTTCTACAAAGTAAATTACATACAGTAGGGACATTACACTGTTTATTTTTTTTGTTTTGGTTCTAAATTGCTTTGATGTCATACACAATACGTATACCAAATGGAAATTTGTTTTAATTTTTTAAATGGAAACTTTAAACAAAGCTCATTAAAATCATTGTTGGGACTTCTTTATCCTGATTATTGAAGTTAAGCAGGTGTTTCAGTCTTCTGGGACAGGCACTGGGAAAACGTGTTCAAAGCTCTATCTAGAAAACAACCACGTTAATAATTCTTTGTGATTTACCTTGCAGAATTCCAGTAGCCCTAAAATTATAATACTGTACATGG
Organism: Lepisosteus platostomus; assembly: GCF_059453375.1. Classification (NCBI taxonomy): domain Eukaryota; kingdom Metazoa; phylum Chordata; class Actinopteri; order Semionotiformes; family Lepisosteidae; genus Lepisosteus; species Lepisosteus platostomus. The sequence continues at coordinate 27,304,988 of NC_142619.1, read as the reverse complement.
GCTAAGAACAGTAAGCAGTCATGCTGTAATTCTTAACCTAGTTCATCAAAACTTTTCAAAAAGAGGCTAATCTTTTTAAACATCAAAGTCAAGGCTCCTATATGGGTAGTTTATCATTCTTGGATGGAGTGACATGGAAGGAGATTCGGTTAAAGCCATTCTGTGTTTGTTGTGCTGTTGAAATCTGGCATACAGGGTCTCTGTGGAAAGAAGTTTCACGCTTCCACTAACATTGAGAACTCGAAATCAAGCCACATTATGCACACATTGTGGCTGTCTTTACTTTCCTAATTTTCCCCAGAAGGTACAAAATGGGAGTTGTTTTATTTTTGACACGTTTGAAAAATCAATTTTCACAACAAATGGGCTGTTAATAAAGAGCCCTTAAGGATGAATCAGCTGACTTTCACTCTAGTCTGACTTAAGCAGTGGAGAGAGGCAAGTTGAGGCTAAAGGGTGTTTTGTCTCAGTGAAGGCAGCTTTTATTTTTAACTCTTCCTTCTGAGTGAGTGCAATTTAAAACAAAAATGCAAATGTTTAAAGCACTTAAGACTACTGAGTCAAAAATATTCTCTGGTTCTGGTTATTATCTCTCACCAAAGTTGGTAAATGTGTGATACAGAGTCAAATAAATGTATTTGCTGCCGTTTGGTTTCAGGTTTTTTTCAGCCTGAGGGTTGTCTATTTTCCATGATGTATATGAATTCTGTTTAATCTTAATCAATTATTTGAATGCTAAATTGTCTCTGTTGAAAAATGCATAATTAGTTATTTTTTTCCACAGTCTTGTAGGTAGGTTAACATTGAAATGAAGACATTTCTGTCTGAACACTGGTAAAAACATGAACAATCACTATATAGCCCACATTGCAGTGGATTCTTAATGAATATGTTATATCTTGGCTGGCATGGTGGCACAGTGGTTAGCATCACTGCCTTGCAGTGCAGGGGCCCTGGGTATAATTCTGGCCAAGGGTTGGTATCTGTGTGGTGTTTGTATGTTCTCCCTGTCTATGGATTAGTTTTTGCTGGGTGCTCCTATTCTCTACCACAGTTCAAAGACATGCTAATTGGGTTCCTGGGAAACTGGCCCTGGTGTGAGTGTGTCTGTGTTTGTGTCTGTCTGTGCCCTGCGATGGACTAGTGTCCCGTCCAGGGTGTATCCTGATTTGAGCCCTTTGATTACTGAATAGGCTCTGTCATACTCAAACACCCTAAATTGGATGAAGGGGTTAGAAAATGGATGGATGCTATATCTTTATTTGATTGTATCAGCATATATTTCAAAATTACATTAATTTTGTATACCTATTTATGCCTCATTCTCATTTCTGTTTTGGATTCCCAGAGGAACAGTTAATTTGTAAAATCCCCATTGTTGTCATGCATCTTAGTTCTGGAAAGGACAGCCATCAATTCAACTATTTTTCAACAATTCAACTAAAGTCAACCATTTTGTTTAAACATTTGCCCATGCCTCATGACAGTAATTGCCGAATACTCAGACAGTGTTGACCAAAAAATAATTAAATTGTGAATAAAAGTGGATGAACTGGAACTATATTGGCTGGTTTACTGCAACAGCAAATCTTGCTGTGCCCTACCATCGTTACTTCGGCATGCAGGATGATTTTGGCAGTGTTCAGACTATATAAATAAAGGTTATTAATTCACTACCATAATTAATAAGAACTAATTAATTAAATCTACCATGCATTCTATAAGTCCCCATCCCAGAGCATACTAGTGTTACTCAAAGCAACTGAGTCAATTTACTAGAAGATAAATGAACACATAAATGAACTGATTTAGAGGCAGGTGTAATGTATAGTGTTTTCATAAATATTCAGACCTTTCCTACAATGCCCCAATTTGTGAAACTAGAAAATGGTACATATGCAATTTTTAAACTTAATATTGTATTAAAAACCTCAGTGAACTCAATATTTGGTGGAAGCACCTCTTTTTGGGTAAACTTTACATACCAGCTTGGTGCAATTTGTGGCCATTCAACACTGTTGTACAGGACTCACAATTTTTCTGTTGTAATGATAGTAGTGTCTGTGGATGTGAAGAGATTGTGTGTGTGCAGTTGTAACACTTTAAATATGTCAGTAAATGTGAAGAGCCTTTAACAAAATATAATTTAAGCTACATAAGCATTTTATATCAGGGACTTTATTCCTCTTATCTCCATGACAATTTCTCACGAAATCAAAATGACTGCTCATTTGCTTGGCGTTTGTATATGGACAAGAATTTTCAAGTCTTCTACAGATTCTCAATAGGATTTAATTGAAGACATTGAGCTATTCAAGGATATTCACTTTCTTATTCCTAAACCAATCCAATATAATATAACATTGGCCTTGTCCTTTGAATTATTGTCCTGTTGAAAGGTGATTTTCACTCCATTTTAAGTTTTTAGGTTTCAGATGTTTTCTTCCAGGATTTGCCTGTGATTTTGCGCCTTTGATTTTTCCTTCAGCCCTAACAATCTTCCCACTCCCTATTGAAGAGAAGCATCCCCATACATTCATGTTCCCACCATTGTGCTTGACTGAGAATGATTTTGTCTTGTATGACCACAGAACCTTTTGCCACATGTTTGCATTGTCACTTAAATGCTTTGTTGCAGAGCAGACGTTGGATTTTTCACTCTGTCATACAAGCAAGCTTTGGTATAGAGATCTGGATATTATTAACTGACAGATATTTTCCCATCTCAGCTATTTATCTCGGAAACTATTTCAAAATTGTTTTTGGCTTCACAGTGACATTCCTCACAAGATTACTCCTTGCCCATCTGCTCAAAGGGAAATCATGATCTAGGCAGTGTCTAGGTAGCATGACGCATCTTTCATTGGATGGTAATTAAGTATAAATAAAGTACTCACAGGGATATTCAGAGACTTTGAGACATATCTTGGTACTCTTCTCCTGATCTGAGCTTTTAAACAACATTATCCCTGATTTGCTTTCAAAGCTCCTTAGTCTTAATAGAGTCTATGCTGGAAATTCACCACAAGACCCAGGAACCTCACAGAGACAGGTGTTTTTATTTTGAAATCATTAGAGCCACAATTATTCCTCTCAAACAAGAGCCACTCAGCATTAATGTGTGGCTTGTTAAGGTAATTCTGTACACCTAAATTAATTTAGGATTACCGTGGCAAATGGTTTGAATACTTTTGCAGTCATGACTTCCATTTGTCTTTCTTTTTGTTTAAAATTCTGTTTTTTCTTTGATTGTATGCTATCAATATATTGTATATAAACTGTGCAAGGGGCATTCTTATTCAAACAAAACACATGATAAACTCCTTAAATAAAAGCAATAGCTCTTACTTCTCAGTGTAGAAAGGTGTACTCAGCCTAGGCAGAGATGAAATTATTAACTTGCTTTGTTCATACATGTATCAACTTGATCCAGATGATGTTTATTTGCCTGTGAGATTTACAAATTGTGAAGTCATATTTTTTCCTGTGACTTTTCCAGGAGAAGCAAAGGTTCCTGACAGATGTTCTGCATGAGGTAATGCTCCTTGATGGCCTAGCCAGCTCGCATCCTATTTCGCAAGAGGTGCGCCAGGCAACAGACATTGACAGAGTATTTGATTGGATTGCTTATAAAAAGGTAAGGCTTGTCAGAGTTATGCAAACACTTTTTAAGTGTGCTTTAAAAGATGCAGATGTTTTTTACTTTAGATGGAAGAGTTGTATAAACCTTCAGGTAATTTGCAGCACATAACAGAATATTAATCAAAGATAATTCTATGTCTGTACAGGTATATGAAAGGTTTAGTTGTGCTCTTTAGAGTCAGCAGGGTGCAGTCACGTAACAAGTATCAGGTCTGAATTCCTTATTACTGTGTCAGATATTTTAAAATGAATTCACTGGTGTTAACCTCATGTTAAATGATATATTTAATCAATTTTAAAGTTCAACTTTGTCCATGTTCTTTAATGAATAAAATATTATGTTCAGTCTTTTAAATGAAAGTTTATGAAGTTATGTTAAAAAAAACAGATCTCTCTGAGTCTGTAACAGGAAAATAGTATTCATGGTGACAGAACACTTTTGAGACAAATTCTTCATTGAATTTTATAACATACTTCAATTAAACAAGAAAAATTCAAAAAAGATAACTACTGATACATCTTCAAGCAGATGTATATTTCTTCTCTGGAATGCATTATATCATTGTAAAATAATCAAGTTCTAAGATTTTGTTTTCATACCGTTTTAATTTTAAGAGGAGATTATTATGGATCGAAAAATCCTGAAAGTTATAATGTGGATGAATGACAAAAGAATATTTAAATATAATTCAGCAATAGTAATTATATACTATTTAAAAAAATCCATAATGGAATTTATATGCATACCCTACTTTAATATTTTTATTTTAATTATCTATCTAGTCTTTCAAATATTGGACTTTCATCTGAGTACCAGGATTTCCTGCTTTGCTTTAAAAGAGCTGCATTTTAAATTACGTTTCATATGTTAATTATGGTTTTAGATATTAACATATCAAAAACACTAACTTCTACATCCCTACAATATGTAGTGGCAGCAGTGTAAACACATACTTTAACTGGCAGGGTGTGGGTTCAGATGCTAGGTTCAGCAATGCTTTTGTGCTCTTGAACAAGATACTGTGCCTAGTTTCTGCAACACCCGGCTGTAAAAATGGGTACAAGTGTTTCCTTGGCTAAATGTGTCAGCCAAATAAATAAGTAAAAAATTACTAAAAATGAAGTATGAAAATATTTCAAATTCAGAATTCCTACTACTATTAACTTAATATGGAAGTCAGTAAACCCAAAGATCTATCTTCTGAGACATTCTGTCAGGCTGATCACTCCTTTCCTTTTGATCACAGTGAATCTTCTAAATGAGACATATCAGCCTCCTCACTATAGTGCATGAGAGACACAGCTTGGAGGTGACCTTGTGATCCATAGGCTGGAGTGATTATTCCTTCAGCCAAGTAGAGGATTTTAATAGATGAGCTGTTTTGTCAAAATACATGTCCTGCCATTTTGGTTAGTCTACTAGTGTCATATCCAATGTATATTTAAACAAATTACTATTACAGAATGTCAGAGCGTAGTACAACACATTATGTGGGATAATTGCTGCAAAAGAAAACAATTGCTGTGAGGTGCTGCTGTAGTGTGCTCTGTATATTGTGAGTGGGCTTGATTGGACTTTGCAACTCCTCCAACTTTTATGCACTTTTGCTGTCGTAAAACAAGAAAGTTCATTTCACCCACCATTGGATCATAAACACAGAAAACTGAGAACAGGGACAATGAAGTACAAGACAAGCACCATGAAATGCCAGTGAAGTCTCCCAAAGTCAATGTGTGAAGTGATTCCACAGCATCATTCTGAATTGATACACCCTTCTTTGAAGTCTTACTTGCAGTGTCACCTGTAAACAATATCATAAGTGCCTATTATCCCAAAAAGCATATTATTCTTTGTGACATCAACATAATCACCATAATGGTGCCACTGCTGCATCTTCCCTGATTGCCACTTCAGTGAAACGTTCATACCCTTTTGTCTCAGAGCACACGGTCATTTGTGGATTTCGCACTTAGTAACTTGAAAGCTTACTGTACCTGACCTCACCCCAGCAGACTTCTGTACACAGGGATAAAGGTAGGATCAGGTGTTTGTCAACTGAGTGGAATCTCTGCCCACATTCAAAACTGCTTTTTGAACAGCTCTCATTTCCATGGATGTGTTTATGCTGGCAGTGTGGAACATCATAATGCATCTTGGCTCTGTTCTTGATCAGGGCACATATTGAATAGCTACAGTAATTTCACGCCTCTTGCTGGCAAATGTTTTTTCCACTGCCGTTCCGTGCCCATGACCCCATATGTGTACCCTGTGATTTCAAGTAAATTGGATGTGCAGTTTTAGAGGTATTCTTCTCAGAGGTGATTGCGTGACTTTATAAGCCCCTGCATATTAGAAACTGTCAAAATGTGAATTTATGCTTTGACTCTGACACACTGAGTAGCCGTGGCCCTGTCAGTGATATGAAAAGTTAACAACAACTCAGCAAATTCATGGGTGACAATAGCAGATAACAGTTCCCTGACCTCATCGTTTACTGTGAATAATAAAGCACCTTATGGATCCTGTCCTGCAGAAAGCTTTTGAAATATGATCTTAGTGTGGAAATACTCTGTTTTAAACAAAATTAAGTGTTAAAAAAGACCAATGTGAACTGCCCATCATGAACCATTAACGTCATATTTTTTTCATTAACAGTAATTTATTTAAAATGAAAGGTTTGGGATATTTATTCTGATAAAAATAATATATCATCCTGGGCATAATTTCCCTTAACAGCATTTTTGCTTATATGTAATGTATTTTTTTCTCACAGGGCGCCGCTTTGATCCGAATGCTTGCAAATGTCATGGGACAGCCAGTGTTCCAGATGGGCCTGAACGTAGGTGGAGTCCTTTACAATTTCTAAACTCTTGTTATGCCACTCTTTTAACATAATATATTGTTTGTCACAATCCCCAGGTTGTTTTTGTTTGCTTACAGCCACATGATGTGCAGAGCTCAGCACTGAAAGGCTCAAGTGCTCTTTTCAATCTATGGGCAGGTGTGCATATTAAGTCTCTGTAGGATTATCCAGCTGCTATTTCCCATCTCTCTCCGGTAGGAGACCTACGTTCTGATTGACTAGCTAAGGTCCTCATGGGATTGTTTATAATCCTTGTTGAAATTTTGCATCTCTCAGTACAATGTAGCTCTGAATACATTAAAGTATTCTATGGTGTCTTCAGATGCAAAATTATTCACGCAGAAGCAGCAGTGAAGCTGTAAATCATTTATTTACAGACTTATTTACTGGAATGGCACTCTTAATGCTGCCTGTGGGTGTGTGTGTGTGCTGTAGTCAGTGTAGTCCTGATGCCTCAGGCCTGTACTTTTTATACATCGTGCTAGTTCTTTAACACACTTCACTATGTCTGCTAACTCTTTGATGCCTTTTGCTTCCACTGACTTTAAAATTATTGTCTGATTTGTCCAAAGCTTTACATGATATGTAACAGCTTAACTACTACGCTGATATACTGTACAACCTCCTCACCCATCTTGTCACATTTACAAACACAGCTTAGATCTTTGTTGTGTTGTGCAGATGCTTGCAGTGCTATAGATTTTATAAGCTAGATCGATGTGGGTAATTTTTTAAGCTCACCAGTAAGGTGTTTCAGAACACGCACACACAAATTCAAAATTGAAAGACTCATTAGAATATAAAAACATAAGAAAGGTTACACACGAGAGGTCATTTGACACATCTAACCTGTATGGCAGATATTAGTTAATTGATCCAGCGCTCTTATCTAGCTGTTTCATGAATGAAGCCAAGTACTGGGTTTAATCAAACAGTTAGGTAGCTGGTTCCATACTCCTACAACTCTTTGAATAAAGATGTACATCCTATTCTTGCTTTTAAATGAAGTTTGACATTGTCCACTTTTGACCTCTGGTTTATATTTCACTGTTCACTTTGAACAAGTCCTCTTGGGTGACTTTGTTGGTGACTTTCATTCTTGTGAAAGTGGAAAGTGTGGAGAGGCCAGGTATTGTGCTCATTGCATGCTAATGCCCCTCATCCTCTACTTCAATGTACCTTCTCATTGCCATGAGAGAAATTCTAGAATCACCCACTTTGTTCCCTACAATGTGGCATGGGACAATGCTGTGCTTGTGAGTTTGAATGATTGTTAAGAACTAACTGAACTATGAATGTTTTATTGAACAAGAAAGAACATGCAAGCAATTAAATTCCTCAAAATGGCCACCTGTAACTTATTATATAAAGTCTTTACATATTTACTTACACATTTACATATTTGACTGACAATGCCTGTCTATGGTTCTCAAAAATGATTTCTTCAAATGGCACACTCATTCCTGAAAAACAGAAATTCCCAAGTCTGGTCTTTACGAACTACTATATTTGCTGTTTTTTACACCATCTGAGCTGAAAATCAACAATGCTAATTGAGGCCCTTAATTGATTTGCTTGCTTGTTTAGACTTTTGGTTTACTTGTTTCTGCACTCAGTTATGAATTTAAAAAAAAACACCATGCTTCAAGCATATTGTTTAAAAAAATGTCAGCATACAAAACCTAAAGAAGTCTCCCCTCATACGTATTTGTGATTGAATTGCTTTTATGGGAATTAATTTAGATGATAAACAGATACAGTGACACAGTACATCAGGTACAGTGATACATGACAATGTATCAAATCTTTCCTTTTTCCTTCTGCAGAGATCAAGTTAGCTACACTTCAGGCAATATGTAGCACTTGATTGAGGGGAGTTCTGAAACTCAGAAATGCGTATACACTGTAGATATTGATATTGTACAAATATATTATATTAATGATATTCTTTACACATCTGCTTGATGTTTTAAGGATTAAAGCAAGTTTTAAAATATGCCCCACAACAGAGAATGTAGAATCAATTAACCTGCATTTAACTAACTTGATAAGACGCAATAAACGCAAAACATTCTATTTCAGGAACAGAGCAGTTAACCACTACTTTAAATACATGTACTGTCTAATGTCATTTACCTTGAAAAAGCCAAATATATTGAAAATGTACACATAAAATGTTGCAATAGGTAAGATTTGATGTCAAGTGATTTCACTGTGCTCGCCAGGTTAGGTTCATGACCCTGTATTGGTTTAAAATGATTATAGAAAAAGGGTGAATGGATGTATGGATGATTTGACTGCACACAAGTTCAAGTTCAAGGAAGGGAAGGTTTGCCCTCCTCAGTTGCCGCAGGAAATAGAGACGCTGCTGTGCTTTCTTGGCTAGGGAGGTGATTTTGAGGGCCATGAGTAATGTATACACCAAGACACAACGTGCTTCTAACTGTCTCCACAGGGGAGCCGTTGATGTACAGTGGAGAATGATCAGCGTGGGCCCTCCTGAAGTCAATGATTATCTCTTTTGTTTTGTTTACATTAAGAGATAGGTTGTTGTTTGGCACCAGTCCACTAGTTGCTCAACCTCCTCTCTGTATGGTGACTCATTGTTGTTGCTAATGAGGCCCACCACTGTCGTGTCATCAGCAAACTTGAGGATGCAGTTTGAACTGTGCTTGGCAGTACAGTCATGAGTCATCAGTGTGTGCAGCAATGGGCTGAGCACACAGTCCTGGGGGATTCTGGTGCTCATTGTGATGGTGCTGTAGATGTTATTACCATTCTGGACTTTCTGAGGTCACTCGGTCAGAAAGTCCAGAATCCAGTTACAGAGGGAAGTGTTAAAGTTCGGCAAGATCAATTATTCTGTCAGCTTCTGGGGGATTATTGTATTAAATGCTGAACTGAAGTCAATGAAAAGCATGCTTACATAAGAGTCTTTCTTATCCAAGTGGGACAGGGCCAGGTGAAGGGCAAGAGATACAGTATCATCAGTAGACCGGTTGAGGCAGTATGCAAACTAAAGGGGGTCCAGAGGGTTATGGAATCTGGACTTTATGTGGCTCATGGCTAGCCTCTCGAAGCACTTCATGATAATTGGTGTGAGTGCCACAGGGCGATAGTCATTGAGGCAGGACACGGCTGACTTCTTCGGCACTGGTATAATAGTGTTGGATTTGAAGCATACGGGGATGACTGCCTGGCACAAGGACATATTAAAAATATCTGTGAGGACGTCAGCTAGCTATTCTGCACATTCTTCGAGCACGCGACCAGGTATATTATCGGGTCCAAAAGCCTTACGTGGATTAACTTTGGCTAGTGTCCTCCTTGCATCAGCTGCGGACAGGGAAAGCACCTGACCATCAGGAGGAAGTGTGGTTTTCCTTGCAGGCACAATGGCACAAGTACTTTAGAGACTTTTACCTTTTATGTTACTTATACTTTTATATAATATATTATATATTATTATATAATTATTATTATATATAACATATATATAAATATATATTTATAATATTTAATTTGATATTATATATGTATATATATTGTTACTTATACTTTTACTTTTTATGTTAATAACTGCTTTTTTCCTCAAGTAGCCATAGGTATGTATCTGGCTTTCAGTATTTCTTGTTGATATCCTGTGTTATAATGTAGGTTAACCTCACAAATCAAGCCTACTTCTCTAACTTTAATATCAATCTTAGGCTCTTGGAACAGACCCAAAACATTTAGGTACAGTATATTGCACCAATATAATGTTTTCAAAAACTAGTTTTTGCTTTGCTCTTTTGCATTCACACAAATATAAATATCACAAGAATCTTAATCATTTGGTGATTCAGTTAATCAGAGTAAAGGAATGAACCCAAAGTTATGCATGAAAGAATGTTTGAAAAATACAGTTTAATTCTTTCATACTAGAAGATCATCAAGTAAATGTTAAGTAAGTTTCTATTTCTTATTCATTGAACAGATTTCAATGCATGCACTTGGATTTTTGCTTGGATTCCTATAGCTTTTAGAGTGAGAATTTATATTTAATGAGGGATTTCATGAAAATCTAAATATACATTAAAATCTTTTCATGTGATAGAGATGTCAACTGTCCTTATTGCTTGTACAAAGATTTGTACAAAGTTAGGTAAAAAATATATTGTTTTTCTTAATCCATGTTGGTGGTCCCTTAAAATATTCTTCTAATTTAGCACTCTCATTTACATGGTGTTATAAATAACACTAGTAAAACTGATTGGTCTTTTTTCTCATTTAATGTTGACTCCTTTTTATGAATTGGTGTAAATTTGCAATTATCCAGTATGTATGAAAAGCTAAAAGTCCCTAAACAACACAAATGGGAAAATGCCTCAGTGATTTAATCATTTTAACCCATCCTAGAGCCTGTAAAACTTAAGTATTAGTAGGTCTAAGGTGTACTAAGCTGTTATCACTGCAAAATTGATTTCCATCTCTTACTGGGCACTTTTATTATATTTTTTGTATTAGTCCCTTTGATTGCTTTTGATTTTTGAGCATTTTAATGCAATTTTAGATTATTCTCTTCCTTCTAAATGTTTTCTTAATTTCTCCTTTAAACCATAAGGGCATGTTTTCCTACTCTTGGATTTACTGGTTTTAAGGATGAATTTGTTTGGAACATTCCCATTATGTTTTTGGTAGAATAACTGTCCTTTCCTTTATTGACTCTGTAGTCTGTATTCCCAGTTCACCCCTTCATTTTCCTGTTTCATTCCTTCATAGCCTGCTTTTCTAAAATTGTAAACTCTCATTTTAAACTGAACCTTTGGAGATATAAAATATACATTATAAGCTGTTAAATCACAGTATGTTCACAATTCCATAGTGGTTCTATCACATCTAATCATTTTATTCTGTCCTGGTTATTTGAAACTAAGAGCATTGTCCCTTGTCAGTACCTTTACAAACTTCACCAAATAAAAATCATTTATTACTTTTTCAGCTATGTTTGTTTCAGTTTTTGTATATATATTATGTATACAGACATTTCTATATGCTGTACATTTTTATGTGTTCATAGTTGGAATCCCTGATTAATGCTATACAACCTTTGCTACAGTATGTACATTACCTTCCTGATCTCTTTATACAGTAAGCTGTTTGCTACCATTGCTGAATTACATGGTTTACACCTTATACACATGAAAAAGATTATACTTGACCTGCAAGACAACTATGAAAAGTTATTCTAGTTTTGATCAAAAGTGAGGGAAATAGAGAGATTAAGTTCCATTTGGGCCATGTTTATGACATTCAGTGAACTGCATTTGAAAGTATACAGTAAGTAATGATGTACAAGTATGAAATCCAAAGCCAGTTTATAATGGTAAAGGTGATGGAAGCAAAGGTCTAAACTCTCTATATAATGAGTTATAGTTATGTCAAAGGAGCATTTTTTTTCCATTTAATACAAGGTTCTTGTAGGGAAGCAAGGAGTGCAGTTTAGTGAAGTTTTTAAATGAATTTTGATTTGTGATGAAAAAGGCCATTTCCAGAGAATATACAGTACTTGATTACATTATTTTGCATAATGCCTAGATAGTACACATATTTAATCACCTAATCAATTCTACCATTGTTTTTCCCCTTTGTGTGTTTTTTTCATTTTTAAACACTCTGGGCTCACTTACAGATCTGAGCGTATACAATTAAACACTAGTATCCACCCATCTCTGGGAGTCTGGCTGTAATATATTTTCAATACATATGCCTCTGTCCAGTATGTAGGTCTTATAACACCTTATTATTTTTCTCCTAAAACTGTCACAAGTTCTATGACTTGATTTCAGCTTGCCCTGCCACTCACGCACAAATTGTGATGGCACAGCCCGTTTGTCCTTTCCCCATTTTCTTCAATTAGGTTCGCTGGCTCCATTCAATAATTATCCTTACTATTATCAATCACCTACTGTACATACACTTCTGAATCATTTACAGTAATACACTTTTAATTTTATTTTGATAGATACTGCATTGATCCCGTGAGGGAAATTGCAGAATATATACTGTACATAATCTTCCATATATTCTTTGTTTACAAATACTCAACATCTTCTCTTATTTTTTCAATGAATTATTCTGTTTTGGTCTGTTTCAATTCATATATACTATATATTCCTACGATTTGTCAGCTGCTGCACCTGCTGTGCCTTGCCTATTATTGCATGCCATAAATTCAGACTGACCGGTGTTCTCTCAGTTTTCCTCAATTCTGCCGCACGATTGAATTCATTCTATGTCTTTTTCCATGGCTTTATAAATTTTGTCTTACAAATACAGTATGTTGTTATTTACTGGTATTTCTAATTTTATTTATGCTTTAATATTTAACATTTTTCTTTTGCATGTGCCTTTTCATATGGTACCGTATTTCAATAGCATATTATATTAGTACATTATTATTACTATTTTTTCTGTTTGTTTTTAAATAAGTCTTACCCTATATCCTTTTAATAATAAAGGTTTTTTCATACTTAATACAATATGATTTACTATATGATAGTACTGTGTCCTCAGCCTTCTATTTCCATACCAGAAAGGTATTATGCAGTTTTCCTTTCTTTCGGGGGGCTTTTTCACTCCAGTGCCACAACTCTTAGACTTTTATTTCTCCAAGCTTTATTTGTCCCACCTTCTTACCGAAGGCTCTTTTTATTGTTCTGCTTCCTCCTTTCCAAGGATGATCTTACAATAAACTGCCTCTTTTTCTAAAAAAAGAGGCAGCAGACTGTTCTTTTACGAATAGCTCTTAAAGCCTATTGCTACAGTACACCTCTTCTAAAGATGGTCTTACCACCTCATTTCTCCTCAACGAAATATGCTGTAACATAATCCCTGTAGTTCTTATATACTCCAATCAGTTCCAAGAATTAATTCCCACCTCCACTAGGCCTATGAGAGGGTAATATTTTACCTTTGACAAAAATGTCTACTCACCCTCCATTGGAGATAGGAATCAAGACAAAAGAACAGCATCAGATGGATGTACCCTGCTTGCCACAATAAAATGTAGGGATGCAAGGAGCCACAGTGCAGTTTTGTGAAGGTTTGAGCTGAGTTTATTTGTGATTAAAAAGGCCATTTCCATAGAACACTGGGAGAAAACATACACAAGGTGCATCCGCCACAGTGTCCCAAATTCCAGCAGTTTTACAGAGTTTTATATTCTGGGACATCCATGGTCACTCTAAGTTATTACTGTGAATGGGTGTTAATGAGTGACCATCACCTACGTATTGGAACCTTAGAAAAAATGTACGGCACAGTGGTTATTACTGATAATGTTATCCCAATCAGTTATTTCTGAGATGTCACCTACAACAGTAATTTCTGACATGTCTCATACAACAAGTCCCTGTTCATAAGGCACCCCATGGCCAGAATCAGATTTCTACACTTCTGACAGCACAAAAGAAAAATAGTTGCTGTCCTATACAGTAGTTAGTGATACTGAAGAACAACTGGCTCACTATAGCCGAATTACATAAATAGCACTTGGATTCTTTGTTGCATAAGGAATGTCTGTATTTTTATGTGTTGTTTAAAGAGGCAGGTAAATACGTACCTGGACAATTTGTCAAACTTCTTAAAGTCTTGCAAAGGAGACATTATATACTTCTTGTGGACTGTCTCCAAACATCCATAGATAGCAACATAAATGAATGAAATACAGTAAATAAAGTTATACTTTAATATATATATATAAAGTACAGAAGCTTTGAGATTAATTGAAAACTGAAAATATTACAGATCATTAAAGCTTTCTAAATATTCTTAAAGATTACTCATTTTCATGAAGAAAATGTATAGCAACAGGACATAATTCATAGAGCAAGTGAAGAAAATACATTTTCCCTGAATTTCACGTTTAAAGACTAATATGTCTCAAGAGACACAGTGTTATGTCCGCCAAAAACTAACAACAACAATGAAGAAACATAAAGCTTGGTAATTCCGTTTTTTCACTTGCTTAGATGTTCTGAGCACAATAAGTGACTGTGAAGTGATGACTGAGAAAAAACATATCAAACCCTCATGAGACTGTAAACATTTTGATGTATGTAAGGTGTTAATTTATTTTTACAGTATGTACATTAAAAAACTCATTCCCCAGTTATTTGTATGCTTTATGTAGTTCATTTAGGCCTTTCATGCTCATTTGGTCTCACAACAAAACAAAATTCCATCATAAAGTAGATTTGCCACAATTCATTTTGAATTTTGTTATGGATGCTTATAAAAATTGCACAAATTATATGCCACATATTGAATAGACCAGTAAATGAAATCAGAAAAAGAGCAACAGTGAATGCTTTGGACATTACCATCAAATTTTAGATTACAATATATCAGAGACTGGAGCAATATCATCTGTCACAGATGTGAACGCCATTACCAGAACTCCTCATTAAAATATTTTGATTTGTAAGATACCATTACTGTAGTGCTCTTTCTTCTCAGATAAAGTAACTTACACATAATAATTTTGTTCCATTGTGTCCCTTTGATAGTATCATATTGAAAATCACATTGTGATTGCTTATGTGCTAGAAATATTTGATTAACCCTGAGCTAGAGTGCAATATCACACAATGAAGTCCGATGTATTTGGAGCAAATTAGACCAAGGCAGAGTATAAATGTTATTGACCCAACTCCAATCTTGAGTTAATAACTCTTGAAGAAGGATCTTTGTTTGCTAAGATTTTCTTTACCCAATGGAATCTAACAAATTGTGGGTTTATAATTTGCAGTTGGTCCACAATGCAATCTGCAGTGTCTAAGGGGAATACTAGGTTAAATTAAATTTTGAATTCTACAAAGACAGACCAGACATTATTTATGTGGATACCAAGATATACTGTAGGAGCATCAGGATTTTACCAAAGAGTAATCACAAAACAAACAAGTAGAATGAAACTGAAAGTTTGGCAACTTAGGACACCTGCAGATCTTAATGTGAAATCATAGACCTACTATAAGAATACAGTGTTTGGGCAAGGAAGCAAAATAATTTTTATTATGGAGACACACGCTGGAATAAAAGTAGATTTGCATCTACAGTACATATTTCAAATATTTAAAAGATGTTTAAGGATATTTAACCAGGGGCACCAGAGAAGGCAAGTTGGTTTATCCATTGGAAAATTTAAATACAGGAATTTTGACTTGAATTGATTCATTACCTAGAATTAAATATAGTTAATAGATGAAGTAAAAATTGGGAGACTGTCTATTTAGAGTAAGAGATTGTCAGCATAGAGAACTATGTAATGTTGACAAAAATTGGGGTAGAAACAATTGAACTAATGAGGATGTGCATCTCAGGCAAGTATACTGTACTGTAAAAACTGGGTAAAATCATTGCTGAAGGATTTTAACCTTGTGTGACGGATACCCCTTATTTGGTAGCGTAGCAGGGCAACCTTCATGTAAAACCATCCACTACTGAAGGAGTTTGATTGCAAATGGACCAGCCCAATGTCATGCCTTCCAAACCTGATGTTAGTTCAGATGTCAGAAGTCATGCATTGTTCCCACTTTAATCAGGTAGTAACAGTGGAACTCTGTTCATGCAATCGAATCAATTTGGCCAGTTCACCAAATACCGTCTACTTTAAACCGGCGTCTGACACGGCTATGATTGATGATGTTACTCAGAATAAGTAGAGGTCATTGTTTTAACGTAACCTATAACTTTTAAATCCTTTCCACAGTGTTAAAACTGATTTCATGCCTCACTGTCAGTAAGACTTGTGGGGGTCTGAGCAGACCCCTTATGCTCTGGCTGTCTTTTGTAGTAATTGGTGTCCACAGGTGCAGCCAATTCCATATTTAAGTCATGAGAATGCTGGATTTGAAATGTGTCATCGCTGTCGTCTGGTGTCTCCACCCTCTTTTCACATACCAAATTTGGCTGCCCTATTACATCTTTTTTAAAGAAACTTGATCCAAAATCCATATTATCTAGAACCAGACATAGACACTGTTTCTCAAGTTGGTCAAGAGCCTTCTCAGCATTCAATGAAAGTACAGAAGGATGTAACGTCTGTAGCTGCATGTATTGTGATAAGGAGGTGACTCTCTAAAGAGTAGATATCTAACATGTACATTTTTCCTCTTGCCTCTGTTATCTTGAATCTTCAAGGATTTGAGTAGCACTTTGAAAACCAGTTGTTAGTTTTTACACTTAAGTTCATAAACATTTGTGGTGAGATCCATTTAGCAGGGAGACTACATCAAAGGAAAAACTTTAAAAGAAAATTACAACTATATTATTAAAAGCTCATTAAACACAAAACAAAAGTAGGCCTCTTTGAATTGAAAGATCCCTACTGATTCCTAGTTGTTTTACTCTGCAATCCCATCCTGGTTGTGCGGTCATACTCATACACAAAGTCCATTTCTCTCAGTAGTAGATAGTGAACCCACAAATATGCTTTACAAAGGTAAAAAAAAATGGTAGGAGTTGTCTCAACCTATCATTTCAATAACAGACCCAGAGTAGTAGCTGTTAGGAAGGTTAACCCTATTAGCATACATGCACTGCTACAGATGCAGCCATTAAAAGTTCACGGTACAAACCCGTACCGCACGCATCTACCCACAAACCACCGCGGCGTACCGCGGTAAGTGATTGACTGGCCAAAATGACCGACAGGGGCAATCGTGGTGCATTGGTCGGTAGTGAAAAGATTTAATAATTTAATCTCTTTACTGTGCACATTTTAATCTGCTTAGTATTGAATATTTATATGGAATTTTTCCACTAAAAGAAAATTTTAGTAGCTGAGCTTAAAAAGAATAGGAGCATAACGCATCTGAAGGTCATAAATGATATTAATTTAGGATATCGTTATACCATTATTAATTTATTTAGATACGCGAATCCATATTATATTTCCTATTAATCAAATTCTAAAAGTATGCTTTTGTTTACTCCGATAACGACCATATTCGCAGAAAAGGTTTCCGAAATAACCACATGTAAGACTTTGATGCTTAAAATGTTTAGGGAGAAATGGAATACTGGTGTGTATTTTTTCGTTAAACTACCAAGACCAGCCATATACAGTTCAGTTTACATACAATAATATGTTTATGTTCCTAAATCCATATCTTTTATGAGCATGTGAAAGGCATGGTAAATTGGAGATTCTCAAGACTTACTTTGAATGATTGGAAACGAATGTGTGATCGGATCAACAAAATGCTGTGGTGTTACTTTTTGTCAATGAAAAAATAAAGTATTTTTGTTTACAAAGACGGTTACAAACAATGTGGACCAGGGTAATATTTTGAGTTTACAGCTTGTCCAAGGACATTCATTATTAGTACTATTAGTAATATCTTCGGTAAAGACTTTGATGCATAAAATATTTCTGCATAATTAAAATATTTATGATAAAGGTAGTAGGTTGTGTACTTTTTTCCAACTGAGCAATCTTGCTTTCATAAAATATACCAACTTTTTAATGTTTCATGATTAAAATGCTGTAATACACAGTTTAAATTTAAAAGTCTAAAGAGTATACAACTTAAACTCTTAATTGATTAAAGATTGTCCCTCAGCAGTGATCGGGATACGAAACCGGGTGTTTTCTGGTGACAGCTCAAATGCTGTACATGAGAGGTTAAACTTTATTAGCTCCACCTGGCGGTTTTACAAGGTGATTCTGGATACTATTAACATAATCTAATTTGCATACAGT
Organism: Lepisosteus platostomus; assembly: GCF_059453375.1. Taxonomy (NCBI): domain Eukaryota; kingdom Metazoa; phylum Chordata; class Actinopteri; order Semionotiformes; family Lepisosteidae; genus Lepisosteus; species Lepisosteus platostomus. Next base: position 27,286,733 of record NC_142619.1, on the reverse strand, counting down.
ACATCAAGGAGTCAACTGCATCAGATCCCTCTGTTACACACCTGCTTGCAAATATTTGTATTTTTTTATCACTGATTTGTTCCTGAACCACTTTCCAATGCCTTAAACTGAAAAGGACTGCTCAGACAGACAGCTACTCCATTACACACACTAAAGCCTGACCTGGGGCTTCTCCAACCTGGTTAGGGTCTGTTGGTGTACTGGAGCCATTCAGTCTACCTGAGCTGTGGCTTGGAACTGAGCTCTCATCAATTGACCCAAGTTACCTAAACAGGACAATTTGTTCAGTTGTTAAATCATAATTCACATCGCTATAACTAGAATATTGCTAAAAATAAAATGTAAAGTCTTTCTCACAAGTCTATTACAAGAACATTCCAGGAACAATTATTACAAATGCTATATACAGTTACTGTTACATTAAAACGTTAAATTCAATAATTGTTTTTTTAAATACATTTTTACTTGGTTATGCTTTAAAAGGCATTCTACCTTGTGTTTGTAACCTACACTACAAAGGAAGAGCTTAATGTTTTGTTCTAAAAAAAATTAATGAAAGGACATTAGGTTTGTTTAACTTTTCATTTAATCATAATAGTGCACATCTGTTAAAAATAAACTAACTTGAAAGTAACAAATGTGCACAACCAGCTGCATAAAGAAGAGGGAATAAAGAAACAAAAAGGTCAATTACGTCTTAGGAACCCAGCTGCTAGCAACAAATAATACATCAGCTGTGATTACTGTACCACATTTCTTCTGAACTATTTAACACAACCAGGACCTTAAAAAACATTCAGTTTCTTAATATTGCTAATTAATAGGAGTGGCCTTTTGCAAAGACCAGAAGAAATACAGTACCTCAGCAAAAGAAGCTCAAACAAATGGAACAATAACAAGAATAGGCTGATTTTATATCCTCATAATTTTTCTGTGGAATGGTATTTGTGATGAATCAGTATCATACATGAAATGATCAAATTAAAGAAGTTAAAATCACACTCTTTACCTAAGGCCCATTTCAGAGACAAGATCTCATTATGTAGGTGGATTTAAACTAAGCTTAAATGCTTAATTCAGGTTAGGCTACAATGTAGTAGAAGAATAAATGACCTGGCAATGACTTCTTATTACCTTCACTTAGCTTTATGAATGTTTCAGAGGAAAAGTATTGTAAGACTGAGAAATGTTGATACACTTAAAAATGCTACATTGACATTGGTATTGACTGCAGTTATACAGATGTAGTTTTGAAGTAAAACATAATCTAAGACACCAAAAATATTGTTCTCTGCAATTATTAAGACTAATGGCTAATACTTTAAAAGCACTTTTCTACACTTTTGTTTTTCTGCTGTTTGTCAAGTTGGTCTGCCAAAAGAATATGTATTTCAACGGTGATTATTGTACAAAAGAATATTGCCAGTGGTGTGCACTTAACTTAATGCCGCTCATCCAGAGAGATTTATGGTCAAATGAAATTGTAATTCCTTGTGTTCGACATTCATCCTGCACCACGGTTTTGATGTCTACAATGTGTAGCAGTGAACTGTACAAATTCTTTTTTACTGGCCTTTTTTAACGAAAAGTAAATAAGACAGACCCCTGACAATCTGTTTCTCTTCCTAGTAAATGGCATTCGTGAACAGTTTTTGCAGGATAAAGTTTAGATTATTCTGTTTTCATCAGTTTGGAGTGTGCTGTGTTATGATGAACGGTGGTGAATTATGAATTATTTATGTAGCATTCTGGCATTCAGAAAAAGTTCCCTGAAGTAAATTGATGTTCACCTACAGTACAATTACACCAAGAGAGAAGAGAGCAATCAATCTTATCAGTTCTTAGTGAACAATTTGAATAAGCTGTGTCTGGGGATCAGGTCAAATCCTGGTGTAATAACTCTGACTAATCAAAATGCATTTAAAAAACCCTTAAAACTCTTCGTAATAAAATAAGAAACTCCATTCAGATAACACTATGATAGCTGGGAAATGAAACCAGATGTGGATATCTTATTTCAATTTCAAAATATTTCCCCTCCATAGATAATATCTTAGTTTTGTTTGATTGTGAAGCTAAATCTGTTAAATGATTCTGATCTTTGTAAATCCATACAAAGTACAAGATATAATACAACCCTGAGTAGCATCCAGAATCCGGAATTCTATCTTACTCCAAATTGATTCCATGCACTCAAGTCAAAGTCTGTTCTTAATCCGCTCTTAAAGTATAGTATAAATAGGTCATGTTTTCTGTAATCCTTACGGAATGAAACGGGTTGAAGTAAATCCTTCATTGAATTGGGGATATTTCATGTTTCTCTTTTCAGTCTTCGAATACAGAATTTTATTTTTTTCCTAAAATGGGGCAAATGTACATAATTGCACTGTTGCCCACAACAAATCCAAAAAAATAATTGAGGATAATAATATATTACATTATTGCTTTCAAACTTCCTAATGTATATAAATTGTTTTAAACTAAAACCATTAGCAATAGATAAGAAGAAAAAAAAGAAGAAACAGAAAGAAATAGGTTAAATATTAAAAGGAACTTTAAGGATAGAAAGTTATTTCATTTGATGGTATATGCAGCACAAATTGCAGTACTCGTCACAATGACATATTTTTCTCCTTTTTTAACTGTGCGCTATCTTTAGGCCCATTGAGTGTTATAATATCTGATAACAAAGCCTTTCTCAAAGTCGTGTTTCAGCTGGGAATAAGGTCTGTGGTGTTCACTATCCCATGAGATGGTACACTTTTTATAGTCACTGCAGTTGTGAACTGAGAATCAGAAAGAAGCAAGTGACCATAAAATATATAGATAATTATTTTTTGTGGTGACTAAAAATGACTCTTCCAAGGTTACATAAATCTAGAAGTTCCCTTACTAAACTTTCAACCTCTCCCACACTACTGCTAAAATTCCTTAAGGTTGTGTCACTATTGTTTTGAGAAGAAAAAGTACTTATTATCAATCCAAGGCAGATCCCAGATAAATATTACAGAGAAAAAAAAAACAAATGTATCAACAACATAGGCAAGGTATTTTTAAGTTTTCCTTGAATTGTCAGTTCTTAAGAAGATTCTGAACTCCTAAACGTTCCCTTTAATTCAACTGGCGATTAAGTTCCTCAATCCCCACTTTTTTTTTTTTTTGCTGTGTAGTGGGGATGTTGACTCAAAAAGGTTGCCACATGAGTCAAAAGTGGGCCAGAATTTTTCTTCACAATGCGAAAGATTGATCAAATCTTCAAGGGAAACATTTAATTGAAGTTATTGCTGCTAAAGTTACTGAATCAAGGCGTGTACTTACTTTTTACATAATGGTATTGAATGCTGGTTGCCTTTTTAAAGTTTGTTTGATCTTCTGTTAGGACTTGATAAGAGTACTACAGTAGCTGACGGTCAAAAATCTTAAAATATGTTAAGCCATGAAACCATAAAGGGGTATACTTACTTTTTCAACACATGATAAATTGTGAAACAAATTCAATTAGTTACATTAATTATAGTATAATAAAATTAAGAAAATGGATAGCTTTTCTAGGAGAGATCTGAAAACTCTGTATGATAGCTAAGGGTAACTGGTGAAGCAAAGAGAACAAGGGCATTTGGCTCCATTCAAATGTCTGGCTGGGGTTATAGCCAGAACTCTTTTCATGACTTCACTGATATACAAAATACAGTACACAAGCATCACTTCAGGCTTAAACCCCTGGGGTCCTAGAGCTGTAACAGGCTGATACTCCTCCTTAAGAGCAGATGCCACAAGACCTCATACTGAAATCTCAATATCTCCATAACGGCTGAAGGATTTTGATTAAATACGTCTAACATTTGAGTAGCCTGATACAATAATACAAACTAAGAAATAGATTTTATGAATGATTTTCTATAAGAAAATGTCATGCTATATCTCACATAGTTAAACAGTGCATAAACTGACTTATTTTGTAATACATGAGTTTTATTCATCCCACTTAATAGTGTTTCCAGTACTAAGTTCTTGGCACAATAGGCAGTATAAAGTGGTTCATGGGTATCTGAATATTAAAAGGGAATGAGAGAATTAAATGATTTGGATATTATCTCAAACTGCATTACCTCTGTTAGTAGTGCTGTTCCAATATCATTACATATCTAACATTCAGCTACTGATTTGCACTATAGCTTTGAGATTTTACAGTTCATTTCACCTTTCCTAAATAAAACCGTTGCGAGGAATTTAAAGGTAAGCATAATTCCTATAATTTCCTACCAATCCCACTTCTTGAAATTGAGCTTCACTTTATCAGGCTACTAAAATACCCTGAAAATAGGGTATTTTGTTTCTTGTTTCTTGAAAGCAGAATGATTACATTCCGTTTTTTGAAAATATAACTTACTATTTAAGACTAATGGGCAAGAGAAAGTGGAATAAAAATAATTTTGCTACATTTCTTAACTTCTATTATTGAAATGTATGTATCACCGTATGTTTTATATCATCATCTATGATTTAAAGTAACAATTTCTGTTTTCTGGAGGATTAAAATCTTTTTTTTTCTGACTAAGAAGCTCTTAATATATTATCAATTCATGATGATCAGACATGTGAAAAGCACTCTGTCAGACAACTTCCATAGTGAGTGTTTTTTCCTTCTGCTTAAGTGCAATTGGTTATTTTCAGCTTGCACACCTGAGTAATGACTGTCCTGGAATTCACCAGTTAGCATGGGGTTCATAGAAAATCTAAATCTCATTAAGCCTTTTAACTTCTGGCAACAGCATTTAGTAACATGACATTATGCACACCAGATTAACGAAGTTTAGGGGCAAGTAATCTCATTATTGATTGTTTTGTAAAACTAAAATTTGGTTAAAAATTAAGAACTTTTGCTGATCCACCAATGTATAGAACTAGTAATACACACAATTTTAACATTTAAATCTGTTTTATATTAACCTTGTATTAAACTGTTCAACTGTCTGAGTCAACTGCCCATGGTAATTATTGATTTTTGTCCCTGCAGTGCTGTGGATATTAGTGGCACTTGTCAATATATTTATTAAAACAACATTTAATAAAAATATCAGAATATTTTACAATTAATTAGAATTTATTTAGGAGGCATGCTGATGTATAGGTAAGTTTGATGTCCTCATAGTTCGTGGGTGCTGATGTTTTTTTGGAATTGGCATGTTTTTGTATTTATGTTGGTTTTATCCTGGTCCCCCAGCTTAGTTTCCCTTCAACCACCAAAACAATATACCTAAGTTGTCTCTAATTTGTCACTTGGATCTTGTGGAGAAGCAGCCTGTGATAGACTGGCCTGCATGTAGTCTTGTTATACCCACTGTGTTTCTGGAATAGGCCCTGGATTGATGCTGCTCTTATGAAGAAGTGGAAGAATCCATTCAGTGAGAAGATCATAAAAGCATTACTGTAGAACTGTAAGTGTATTGTAAATGTTAATGAGGAAGACACCATCTTGGTTTGAATGTGTAATTGGTACTCAGAGGCAGTGAAATTTACATATGAGGGAAAGGAACTTAAAGTAGTTGATTGGTTCTGTGTGGAATTAGCCACTTTTCTGGGTTAATTCAGAAGCTAATAAGAAGAGCTACAGTAGGAGGAAAGGGGGTTTCTGTGTTCATCTAGATTCCAGCCTGGAAGGAGAGAAAGTGAGAGTTTTAGAGGGGAGTTCTCATTAGTATGGGATTGGACTGATTTACAGGCTTTAAAAACCCTTTGGCAAAACTGTAAATATATTTAAGAAAGGGTTGAAAGCATGTGCTTATTCTAGTAAGACAAATCTGCCTGGTTGGATGAAGAGATGAATAGAGTACAAAGGAGGTGCATGAGATAAAAAAAGGGTCATGAGCTGGTGGAGAAACTGTGCTTTTTTACAAGTTTCCACTGACATAACCATGTGGATGTGGATTTCCTGCAGTTGGGAGGACTGAAACCCAAAATAGAAACTGTGTATGAGCAAACTCTGCCATTGACATAGTCGCAGATGGAGAGTTAATCCTGCATTTAAATGCGGTCGCGGAGGTCTGGCTCACATCAGTTGGTGACCTACCAGTAGGTCTGCTGAAGACCATCGATGATTCTCCTTGCCCTTCAATGCCCTAAGGGCTTCACATTGAGAATTTCCTTTCAGCAACATTCTCAGAGTATGTTCCCTTTCTCTGGCACTGTACCTTGACACAATGCAGTTTTATTAAAGCCTTGTGTAACATTCCTGCATACATCACCATTACACATGTTAACACACTGGTGTACCTTTCTTATCATTTCTCTGATATATTGATGCCCTGAGTTATATTTTCCACTCAAAAGATATTTAAATGTGAAGATAGCATTGAAATATCACTTTTCTTAAATATCCTTTCTGTCCTAGAATGCAACCATGCCATCAAGCATCCTCTTATGTTTTCTAATAATCCTAACCCTAGCTAAGGTTTTGGGTGGTTAAGGTTAGGGGTTCAGATTGTCTCCGAAGAATCAATGCAACCTTCCAGTCATTTGAATGGAAAATACAACTCAGAGCATCAATATATTAGCTTTAAAACACTCAACAATCTTGCCAAACCAAAGAAAATGTACAGTATGAATTGTGCTACAATTTTATTTTTTGACAAGTATTCTGTCATTAGAAATTTCGTGTTGAATGGTGTTCTCGATAAGCATTGTTTCAGGGTTAAATAGGTTAAGAGTCAGGAATAGCCAATACATATTAGCTGTAACTGTTAAAATGCAAGTGGCTTAAATGCCAAATGCAACAGTTTGAAAAGACGAAGCCCTTTCTTTCAAACTTTTGCTTTTAGGGTATTTAAGTCATCATTCCCATTTAGGGCAAAGCAGTGCAAAGAGCCATATAGGCAAGACAACAAATGTGAAGATAACATTGAAATAGCACTTTTCCTAACTATCCTTTCTGTCCTAGAACACAACCATGCCATCAAAAATCCTCTACGTTTTCTAATAATCCTAACCCTAACCCTAGCTAAGTGTTTGGGTGGTTAGGGTTAGGAGTTCAGATTGTCTCCGAAGAACCAATGCAACATTCCAGTCATTTGAGTGGAAAATACAACTTAGAGCATCAATATACAGTATTAGCTTTAAAACACTCAACAATCTTGCCAAACCAAAGAAAATGTATGAACTGTGCTACAATTTTATTTTTTGACAACTATTCTGTCATTAGAATTTATTAAGAGGACTAGAAATATTTGTATTTCTTTTAAAACTTTACTTTGGTCAGTGCGTCTTAAAATTGGCATATTCCAAGCAATCTTAAAGCCAATTGTTAGAGAAGTCAGTTGCCATAAAATACATTTTGTTTAGCAGTTTGTAATCGCGCTGCTTGTGCAAGAAATGACATTTATTTTTAAAACTTTTTTATAGACACTGAGGTACTAGGATCACAAGGGAAATACATTAAATGCTACCTTTTGATATTAGGAAAAAACAAGACAAAATTCAATTTCTTTAAAATATTTTCTGTATTTAGTGTACATTCCCCAAACTGGAATAAATTATCCTTTTCAAATGAATGTCTAATCCAATCTCACTGTTTTTCCTCTGGATGAAAGGAAAACAAGGTATATGCTCACCCAAGACATTGCCTTTAATGCCAGCCATAAGACATACAAGTAGGTGTATACAATTCATATTGACAATGCTCGGGTCTCATTGTTTTTGACTGGTGAGGACATAAACTGAGGATCTCACAAATAATTTTAATCCACTTCAGCACTGCAACTAATAGTCAGCTACGCAGAGGAACACAGAAAGACTGTACTACAGTAGGTTGCAGTTGGCATAACCTGTATTCAAATCAGCAACCCCCAGGTTATAAGGTTCAACATACCCTTATCTGATTAGTGCTTTGATAGCCACCAAGCCTAAGCTTCAGTGAGCTTCTTATAACCCCACAGCAAGTCTTTGTTTACCTTTAAAATAAATCAGTATTCTTCTCACAAATCTTACCTGCACCATTCAAAGGTGAACAACAGCAAATGTTAATGTTGATAGAACATATCACTGAGCACATTGAGTGCAGCAGAATACTTCTTAGTCAATGAGAGCCTTTCTATGACAAAGACCATCTGTACTGATGTCGTGGATTACATCTAAATGAAAGGAGTAGGACACGAACATAAGAAAATTAGACAGTTATGGCACATTTAGCCTGTTTGGTAGTTAATTTACAGTATTTGAGTATCTAATTGAACTGTTTCTTAAAAGAATGGGTAATAGCCAGGGTATAGGCTTTGGAAACATACGTGGATACCTTGTTTACTCCCAAGACTTTTAACATAGTGAAGTGTCTCCTGTTCTTGATATTATATTCACCTTGACATACCTTCCACTTGATCATAGCCCCTCACAGTCTTCACTGTTTAAGACTGAAAAGGTTCAAAAGGTGTAGAACATTCCTTTAAGCCTGAGAATGTATCTGGTTGCTCTTCTGTGGAATGATTTCAGAACAGTAATACCTTTCTTGAGGCGTGGTTACCAAAAGTGACAATATTCGAAAATATTTTTTAATAGCTCAGTGAACAATTTTAACAAAATATTCCTTGATTTAAATGTTGTACTTTAAACTTTATACTGTATATTAACAATGTTTGTCTTTTTTTATTGTGGTCATCTCAAAATGTGGTTTTGTTCTGTAACCCTATACAAATCCTTTTATTAAAGTGATGAATGAACCTGTTTTCAGAACAGTTTTCAGAACTGTTAGTTGCTGTGTCAATGAGGTTCTCTTTCTTCACTTATCAGATCATGGGAAGAGCAGAAGAAGTGAAGCGAATCCATCTGTTTTGTCCATGTGGGAAAAATAATCATAATTGTTGTGCCAAGTCTTTCAGACTTAATGTTGTCCTGCAGTTGAAGCCTGGAAAAAGTTTTTTTCTCAATACAAGTAGCTCAGAAACCCAGCTTTTAAATCATGGCCTCAATGATTATTCCTGCACATTGAAAATTATTGCACTCAACCTCTGTATCCCAACATTTAACTCATTTCAAAAGAGAAAATGTCAGACTTTTCACCCAAATACAGTATAAGAGCCAGGACTCGTCAAGCAGACATTCAGAGAATTGGAAGGGGTGATCATCGAGGGGCAGCTTGAATACAGAATGCAGTTAAAAAAACCTGGTCATAGCTTTGCTTGAACCGTGCCAACAAACATCTCTGTGGAGCAGTAGATTTACATGCCCACTTCCCATTTTGTTTCACAGCTCAGAAAAGAAGCAGGAATTTAGGGGACATGTGTGACAGGCCTACCAGATGGCTTGTGTCGGAATGGGAAAACCACAATTGCAACAAAATACTGTTCAATATTTTATTATACCAAATTTCTTCAAGCTAAATAACAAAAAACCTACATCACTCTACCCAACCCAAAAAGAAATATCACCACAAATCACTTTTACAGTATATACTGTACCAAAACTAATCTTAATGAAAACCGTGTGAAAATGTGACTCTCAGCTCTTCACCAATGATCTAATTAACTATCTAATTAATTTACCACATATAAAATTATTTACATGGAAGAGAGGCCTGAATGACCTCTAGTAGTGGTCCACTATGTCCCTTAAGTTGGCAGGCAGGTTTCTTATTATGAATGCTTCCCTGTGTATGCTACAATGCACTCACATGATATTTGGAGCACCGGCTCCATGCTCGATTTAATAGAACATTCAATAAAATCCACCATTACGGAGTTGCATTGCATGTTGACAGTTCACATATTCCTGGTTACCAAAGTTTTCATTAGGCAACTTTTCAACTTTAGTACTTTTTCTATCTCTAATTTATGGATCTTCTACAGTACAAGCATGTAATATTTGTTTGCAAAGAGATACAGTAAATTACTGGGCTAAAAGAAAAGTCCTAATATGGAGGGCCTAAAATAACTTTAAAAAAAAGATTGTGAAAGGACCCTATCTTAAGCACTTAAGGTTATCAAACAGACAAACAGATCTCATTCATCTTCTTTTGGATCAATATTAAATAACAAACCAGAGGACATAAGCATAAACTATGTGTACGTTTAAGACTCACAGATGGAGGAATGTTTTACACAAAGGGTTGTGATCATTTGGAACCAAAGAAACGAATACCTTGGTTTCTTTCAAGAAATGGCTGGATGGGACCAAATGGGCCAGATGGGCTGAATGGCTTCTGTATATGCAATCTTTCTTATTTTATTTTTAAAGAATTTTCCTAATATTTCATACAATTTTGCTCATAATGTTTTACCATCTCAAAATTTAATGTACTGCTTGATAGCAATTTTCAAATGAAAATAATAATAATAATTAATAATTGCTTACACACATATATACTGTATTTAGCACTTTTCTGGACACTCCACTCAAAGCGCTTTACAGGTAATGGGGACTCCCCTCCACCACCACCAATGTGCAGCATCCACCTGGATGATGCGACGGCAGCCATAGTGCGCCAGAACGCTCACCACACATCAGCCATCAGCAGGGAGGAGAGCAGAGTGATGAAGCCAATTCATAGAGGGGGATTATTAGGAGGCCATGATTGGTAAGGGCCAATGGAAAATTTGGCCAGGACGCCGGGGTTACACCCCTACTCTTTTCGAGAAATGCCCTGGGATTTTTAATGAACACAGAGAGTGGTCATTAAACCTCGGTTTTACGTCTCATCCGAAGGACGGCGCCTGTTTACAGTATAATGTCCCCGTCACTATACTGGGGCATTAGGACCCACACAGACCGCAGGGTGAGCGCCCCCTGCTGGCCCCCACTAACACCTCTTCCAGCAGCAACCTTAGTTTTTCCCAGGAGGTCTCCCATCCAGGTACACCTGCTTAGCGTCAGTGGGTTGCCAGTTGTGAGTTCAGGGTGATATGGCTGCTGGATAAAATGAACTTTTTTTTTTGCTGCAGGATTACTTGATAACGCACATGTATGGCAATGCAGCAAGAGATGACTTGTGGAACAAGTTTTCAGAGGTAAGTTGTTTTTCTTCTAATTCCTTTACAGTTGAATTATATAAGCAACACCACCTATAGAAAGTCCCCAGCCTTTTCCCAGATAACACATTTTGTGGCCTAACAGCCTGAAAATAAGATGCATTAAATCAGAATTCATTTGACCTTTCTTTACAAATTGCCAAAAACAAATGCTCAAACATTCTGAAAAGTAATTACAAATGAAAACCAAGAAAAATGTGTTGTATAAGTATATTTTAGAAAGCGTGTGTAGACTTTCTGTAGCCACTGTAGGTGTTCTTGAATGCACACAAGGTCAAGTTTAAAAATATCTACTGTATTGCTGAACAACGTTTGTATTGAGACACTACAGTACATTAGGTAATGAGGGGTGGAATGAAAATCAGACTGGCAATCTGAATGTTTTTAAAGGTTATTAGCTGAAGGGTTTCTCTGCTATTATCTGGGATGAATAGAGAAGGCCTATAGTTTGTTATAAGCTGATTGACTGACTGGCAGGGATAGCACACATGGAGTTTCCAGGACTGATTTAATTTAAATTGGAGTTTGGCTTCCGAACAAGATTGATGAGAAGGTGATCAAATAGGTACTCTAAGGAAGAACAGCATAGATTGGATATTCTGCAAGAGTAGAACAATACTGTATGGAGAAAAGGAAAACAGAAAATTGTTGAAAATGTAATATATATCCTGTCTTTCTTTTGAAAGTCAGTTTGTTTCTCATCTTTAGAAGAACTTTGACAAAACCTAAAATAAATAATGAAAATATCAAATGTAGGAATTATGGCATATTATGGTAGCTGTTTTATTTGTGATTGTTTTTTTTTACCACCAGTAAATTACAATCTGCATGTTTATGTTAAAATGAAAATAAAAATTTAATTGTCTAATGAAAGTACTTTTCCTCCTGCTTTCTTGGTTAACATTACATTACACACTGCCAGTATGTCATCTTTTGATGTCTACTGTATGTGTCAGCCTTTGCTCTACTATTGTGTTTGGACCATTGTTTCTTATGTTGGTCTCCTTCCTGGCATAAATGGCTCCTTCCACTTTCATATCTTTCCTGGTCTCTTCTCACATACAGTATCAAGCTTCTGCATCACCATGACTGTACACTAGCCAAGTTTGCCTTCCGACTCACTCCACAGCAACCAGCTCCCTTTCTCTTCGCTATCCATTAGCATTTTCAGATTACCCTTTGGTGCACAGATCTATTTCTTTCCCGTTTGTCACAAGGAGTAGACTTACTCTGTTGTGTCCAGTTCCCTCTCACTTCACTAACCACCACTTTTTTAATCTCTCCTCTGACTCCTAACCTTTTCCAATTTGTTTTTCTACTAGCTTTTCCCTACTCTTTTTCATGATGATCATGTTTTACAAGTACAAGCCCTGTTATCCCTGACACCACAGCAGCCAGTCTCACTCCTCATCTCTTATGACACAGGGTATACATGTGACATACAGTGTATGCTGTCTTGATTCCTACTCTTTTGTCTGTTGGGGAAGATAAGTTGCTACCTTGCCAGGCAATGCACCACTCCTCCAGGTGCTAATGTCCGCTGTCAATCCTTGTGGAACAAGCCAACCCCATAACCCTGGCAAATGGACTATCACGCATTCATCCTGTCCAGGACAATGTGACACACCCTCAGTACAGGAGATTCAATACATTTCTGTATCTTCTTCAAGCCAACTCAGATTAATGAGTCACAAAGACCTGGTGACCAACCCATTCCATTTCTGAGATGAACACCTACGGAACCTTCATTTTTTCTTTCTCCTTCTCTGCTCAATCCCAGCCTGACTGGACTGACTGAATCTCTTTCTTCCCAACTAGTTTTTTAACCCTCCTGAATGTTCAGAGGTGTGGCTAAATCTTGAATTTCTTATCTTGACAGCTCTTCCCCTCCCATGGCAAAATTGTTCTTGATCTTATTTGCAAAACAGTGACTGTAACAGAATAAATGCATATATCAGGTCATGCTTAAAAATGTATTAATTAAATGTATTTATGATACTTTACATTATAATGTTGTGAAGTCTAAACATTTCTCCAAAAACACATTAATACCTTTTCCAATGTATTGGCTATGTTGTGAGTCAAACCTTAATAGTTCAGCATAATGTCATGTCATTTGTCAAACCGCTTTCTACCATATGGTGTTGGGGAAAAAACGGAGCCTACCAGGCAAGCAACAAGTGCAGTATAGTATAGTATAGCATAGCAGTATAGTACAGTATAGTGTCCCCGTCACCATACTGGTACATTACGACCCACATAGAGTCAAGGGTGAGCACCCCCTGCTGGCCCCACTAACACCTCTTCCAGCAGCAACCTTAGTTTTTCCTAGGAATTGTCCCTGTGGTCCTGTATGGATGACAATGTTTTAGAACGGGGAAAGTTTCTGTTTTTTATTCATATTTATAATTAGAATTTCCGAGTGATAAATCCAGCAACATCAGTCATCCATCCCAACAGATCCTTTTGTGAATACTAAATATTCAAGGCATTCATTAGCTATTCATGAAATCCAATTTAATGGGACAATCTGTAAGCACTTTTTCATTAATATAGCTCTTTATCATACTTCAAAATTCTTCTTAATCCTGGCATACACTTTCTGTAATGATTTTAGGAAGATTAAGAATACTTTGGTTAAACCCAAACTATTATCTTTCTGTAATGATTTATTAGATAACCTGGATCGAATGGTAATTTATCAAAGAGCAGCGTGCTGTTTGCATCCAGTCTAACAAAAGTGTTAAACAAAAATATAACTGGCATTTTTGGATTTTTTTTTAAACACCATAACAGCATTTTTGTATGATGTACTGTACAGTATTAAATTTCCATCAGGATAAATAGGGTGTTTTGCAGGCTTGTTTTTTTAGATGGCAACCATCCGGCACATTTGCAAAGACAATTGATACTGATAATATCTTCTATGTAAACTCAATTCTGTTATTCTTAAAACATCAGTAATTTATTCAGTGACAATATTGATTATGTACAGTAAATTAAACCATTCAGAAAGAAATTAGCTTAGAAACTTAGTAAACTTAAATAAGACATAGTAGCTAATGGCAGAAACCTTCAGAAAAAGCACATTGAAGAAACAGAGTAAAAATAGGCTGCGATAATGGCATAAATGGGTTTTATTTTGTAAAGAAAAGTATTATCCCTATAGAAGCCTTGGCATTGATGTTAGCTTTTATACTTCTGTTATTCTTTAGTCTGAGCAAGACAGTTCCAACTGAGACACATACTGGGAAAGCAGATAGGAAACATCTGCTATATAATGCATCTTTTTTATCATTTATAGAGCACTTGAAATATTTAGAGAGTCAAGTATTGCATAGTTCAGCATGAAGGCATGGTGATGAGTGCTCATACCTCACTACTCAACGGTCTTGGATTCGTTTCAGGTATTACTGTCCATCCATGTGGAATTTCCATGATCGACAAATGTTTGTGTGGGTGTTTCTGTAATTATTTCAAGAAGATTAAGATAACTTTTATCCCTCTAATATTCACTGGGTACTCCAGTTTCCTTTACCAAGACCTGGATTTAACAATGTTAAATTTTATTGTTCTAATTTGTATCTTTCTCTGTGACTCTGCATTAGACGAGATTTCCATCCAGGGGTGAACCAGTCATATACAAAAAGCTCTTTGGAAATGATTAAAATGAACCCTGATGAAGTGAAATTTGTACTAGAAATGCCATTTACTGCCATTACAAATGTTTTTATTCTAAAAACATTTGTAATATTGTAGATTATGCAAAGATCAAATGATAACTGATCAATGAATGTGTATATATCTATTTTTCTCTGTCTTTTTTGCAGGTTGATTGCATTTTTGTGTCTACAGGTTTTCAGTTCAGCTGGGCTCTAACCAACCTACTGTAAATCAGATCATCTCATTATTAACTTTAGTGTAGAAATTTAACAAAACTTCTGTTACTGGTGCTTTAAAGAGAACTAATACATGTATAGACATGCTAGCCACCCAGGACAGGAATTGGCATTTGAATTTAACAGCCATTGTGAAAAATGTTTTGTAAAATATCCAATGTTGATGTGCATCCATCTATCATTCCACTCACCTACTTTCTAACTCCTTTATCCAACACAGAATTGCAGGTGAAGTGGGGCCTAGTTTTGATGTTATGAAGAATATAAATAAGTAAAATATAAAGAATATATAAAAGTAAAAATCTTACTTCACATGTAAATTTGTCTTCACAAGATATTTTGACATTTCCTGTTAAGAGTTTCCACAACAGTTCATTCATTTTCGCATTAAGTAGTCAAACATTTATGCTAATTGAGGTATTTTTAATAGGGAGGTGTGTGCATTTTTTAGGATGCAATAGGCTCCATGATAGGAGATTGCTTTTTGGTTTTTCTGAAAAGCTACAATTATGATAGCTTAGTCCCTATAATGTTAAAAAAAAAGTTTCCTGAATCAACCTTAAAAAGTCCTAGAAAATAAAAACCTCTCCCACCAAAGAAAACCAGACAGCATGTTTTATAAATGATGTACAGTATTTCTCCTAAGTACAGTAAGCAATTCAGCTTATGTTTACTGATACACTCTTAACAAAATTTTACCACAAGCGGTTTTACTAATTTTATTTGTTATAGAAGATTGTTGAAGAAAAGAGACAGCTTTCAACCGAAGTTAAATCATCTTCAGTTTACAATTTTCCAAACACACTGGTTCGGCATTTGTGCTTGAGTGGATGCTTCTCATGCACAGTGCTGAGACTCTTGAAGTTTCCTAGCTCTGATTCAGATTAGCTTATATACTATATACACTGTATAGTTCTAATAAAAATATAATACAGATCCTGCCATCTAGAACACACATCAAAGTTTCAGTTGAAAGCGCACGTGTTATACTATAGTCCTGTTCAGCATACTGCACAGCTCAACAGCTGTTACTGATAAGGTAGCTTCATTTGATCTGTTTTTTTTTCTAAGTCTAATAATAGTATTTCTCGAATATACAACATATTGTATATGCTATATAAACATATAAAGTATGTAGTCTATCTCTCATTTTAAAATGTAATGTGGCTTTAGAGTATTTTTCTGTAAATCTAAATTTTTTTAATGTGCCTGGTTTCATGGAATTTCTAAGAACACAAGAAATTTCATGGAGTGACCACAAACTAATCAAAACAACTGATTTTTTATATTGCAATTTGCTGTCATAGTTTATATTTTAATATGATTAGAATGATTGCTTGTAAAACAGTGGTGTAAATAAGCTTCTTGAGTCATGCAACGTTAAGCAGGGATATGTTATTGTTTGTTATTTTGGATTTTGAAAGTTGTGCTTAATAAGTGTTTCATTTGCATGTTAATTAGTATCTATTTAAGGGCATTTTACTCTATCCGAGCAATCTGGAGATTTTCAGGTGGGTAGCTGCGTCAGCATGTGTAGGCTGCAAAGGAACAAGTTATAGGTTTATTCCATGCTGAAAAAAAGAAGAAAGAGAACACAACGTTTCTGCCGTGGAGCCTGACACCTAAAGAAGGCTCCACGGCCGAAACGTTGTGTTCTCTTTCTTCTTTTTTTCAGCATGGAATAAACCTATAACTTGTTCCTTTGCAATCTGGAGATTTGTTGGTTTTGCGGTCTTTCAGCACCCACCTCCAGTACAACATACTGAGAGGAAACAATGCAATAACTCTTGTGTTACATCTGAAAAGTTATACTGAAAGGTGCTGCATGACTTAAAAAGATAAAGAAAACTGTTTTAAATAGTTTAAGAACTTTTTTATGCATGAAAAAGGGGTGCTTTTTCTTCTTCATGATGATCTGTGCTGATCTGTGCTGATCTGTGACACTTCCCCTTACCACTAAGGCACACAAGCGTTTTCCCACATGGGTTTCTTTCTTTCTGTCTCTCTCTCTGTAGCCGTGGTTCAAACATTCTGAAAGGTACCAAGCTGTACAACCCAGATTTTTGTCCCCCCTACTATAAAGCGCTTTGAGATACTACCTTTAAAGATGGTATACATAATACTATATATCAAATAAACCTTATCTAAAAGGTTATTTTTCTAAAAAAATAGAAATTCTAGGAAGGTTTTCAGAACTTTTCACAGGATGGCACAGGACAGAAGTACTGTAGCTGGTAGCAGAGAACTGACAGTCAGCCTGCACAAGGACAGCTACTCCTGAGTCCTGGGCCACCACTGCATCACCTGGATCGTATTTATCAATACATAAACATGGAAGAGTACCAGGAATTTGGATTATAAGTTTTGTTTGGGGCACTATTTACTAAGTTATCTTTTATAGCACCTTTAAATGTAGCATCCCAGAGCACTTTACAGCAGGTGTAAAGAAATTCAAACAAAAGAAAACATTGAAAATGCTACTGTATCACAAATACCAACTTCAGTAGCATTTGAAAAGATTTTTAGTGGTTAACTAAAAACATTTTGATGAGAATGTCTTCCGTATTTGAATTGGAATGTCTCACATTTCATACAGACACGTTAATCTGCCTCACAATCATTTTGTCCCGCAGGTCCTGTCCAGGCATTATTTTATGTTTTGATTACTAGCTCTGACATGAGGGGACAAAGACAAAAGACAAATATTTATAATACTTTTGGATTTTGTGAGTGGCTTTTAATAATTTTACATTTCTAAAATATTTCTTTTTAAAGGGACTATTTAAAATGGAACAGGAAGTGTCTCCATTACCAAGTACTGCATGTACTCTAGTTTTAATTCGGCGTGTGAGCTGAATACATGGACAAAAATAAATTTCCCAATGTCCCACACAAGTTAAAGAATCCAGTGAATATCCCCAGATATCCATATCAACTACAACTACAACTGTCAACTACAGTATTACTGTCATTCTTGTTCACTGCCTTTTATTGCACATGCAATTATTTACACCACTTTTTCTGAAAGCAACAATTAAAATATTACTTTTTTTTAGCAGTGCATACCTCAACAAAAGAACTGTAAATTGCAATTTTAACAATTTAAATATACTGTATTGATCAAAGTATAGTGCAGACTTGTATCAGCTACAATGCAATTTAAAGTCCTCGTCAAAGTCATTCACATCACTACTCAAAACAAAAAAAATACTGTATGTTTATTTGCTTTCAAATACAATATGTTTTTAAAGCCACTAATAAAAATATATAATTATATTTTATAGCTAGAATCTTAAAATAGTCTGTAGTCTAATTACTACTTATACTGTACACAATTGATTAAAAAAGGATAGTTCTATTAGTATTATACAGTATTGTGACATATCTCATTTGGAGTTTTGGTAGTTATGTAGTATCAAAGTCCTGCATTACAATGTTATCATTGTATTTAATGAAATTTTTTGTTACTAGTATGCATATAGTATGATTTGTGCAGGAAAGCACTAATGGATTAATAAACATTTAATACTGTACCGATTTGTCTGACAACTGCAAGCAGCGGCAGTACTTTAAGGATTCACAATATCACCTGGCAGTTTTACAAAGTAGTGCAGTCTTGCATCAGATTATTTGTAAAAATAAAAAAAACAAACAACAAGCTGCACTCTGCAGTATACATACTGACACCTTTTGCATTTTATGTGGCTGCATCTGTACTGCATAATCAATTATGATAAGTGGGTTTAACTAGTAGTCAAAGGTTACATAAAGTTCTGTAAAAATGGTCTCCATTAACACAGATTGCATGAAGAAACATACCATGCTGGTTATAATATCATCTAAGTGTTCATTAACCGCTCTGTTTGGTTGAATGTCCCACCAGGCCATGCGGAAGGAAGGGAAGGATATAAACATAAAAGAGGTGATGGATCGCTGGACTCTGCAGATGGGCTACCCAGTAGTTACTATCATTAAAAATGACAGCATGGACAACAGTATAACAATCACCCAAGAGCACTTCATCTATGACATTGATGCAAAAAACAAGGATCCTGAATTACTCAACATAAGGTATGTAAGGGAGATGGAGTGAACCAACTCACCACCTAAAGTAGAATATAATCCAGATATAGGTACCAAAGCTCATTAAGGGAAACATAAACAATTAGACTTGAAATAAATACTTTTCCTAACTTGAGGAGTATTAAAGCACCTTGACAATTTGAATTGATTGGAAAGCTGCATGCAGTTAGTAAAACAAAACAAAGAATACTGTTACCATGCCTACTGTAGCATTTCCTGCATATTGCCTTGTGTTAGGTCATCCTTAACCAGTAATGTGACTCTGGAAAACATACATACACTTTTACTCCTTGATATACAGTAGTTTTCTACACCCTATTTTACTATAACCTGACCTACAAACTGTGGATAGTAAACTTTGGGAAATGCAAAGGAGGGTTTAGGCTGGACTAACTCTTGGCTAATAACCATGCTACCTACAGTAACCTCCATAACTAATGTGGATTCCACCTTTGTCTAAACCTTAATGATAGGGGATGAAACTATACTTTTATCTACACCCTTAACAGCATGAGAGAGTGAACCATGCTCACCACCTGTTTAACCTACAGTACATAAGTGTAAAATGTGCTTCACCCCCTCTGTAACCTATGGGAAATGCCCTCTTCCCCACCATTTGCCCTGAGACTGTTTTCAACATGACTCATGCTTTGATGGCTTTTCCTTTGTTTGTCACTTACTGTAAATAAAGTGAAGTCTAGTTAATAGCACCCACAGCATATTTTGCTGCAAATACCTGCTCTTATTTTTTATCAGTTGTCTCTAAGCTTCATATCTGCAGCTCAAGATACAACCTCCTATTCTTTGTGAAGTGTTATTGCATGCATATCACCATGAAGCAGTGGAAGGAAGCTTAGGGATTTTGTAGAGTCTTCTAGTCTGTCTCATGCTTCATAGAGTCAAACAGATTTGTGATGTCAAAAATGCTAAATAGAGGTTGATGTTGCTTCTGACATTTTTCCGATAATTGTCTAGTTTAAAAAATCATGTTGGCCATGCCTCTTGAGGGTCTGAACCCACACAGGAATTGTTGTAAAAGTTTTTTGGAAAGAGGAATAACTTGGTTGAGGAAAATTCTTTTGAGCTTCTTGAATAGCACTCATAAATAAAATTAGTGTATTATTGTATGGCATAGTACTGTATACGTCCATTTGGTTGCAAAGCTTGCTGCCCCAAGAGTGCTCTGGTATAGAACAGCAAAGGAGTCATCAGGATTTTTCTGAGTGAGGGTACTGTACCAAGCTGACATTCGAAAGATAATGGAAATACTGTACAATATGGTAAGAACAGTATATTGTGGAAAAATATCCACTAATAGTGAGCACGGTTTTGAAAATATAGATTAATTGATGCTCTACTGTCACAGAACCCACTATTTTCAGACTGATAGATGAGGAAGTGTGGATATCTATAGACAAGATAGCTGCCATTATAGGTGTGCCTGATGGTACAGTAATCCACACAAGTCTGCAATTTTCTTTGTTTGTTCTAGTGATAACTCAACAAACTGCTGCTTGTACAGAAAACCTGCTCTGTATTCTTCATAGAACAAGATCCACTAATGCCTGTCAAACCAAAGTACCTTCATATCTGGCATTCATTTCCATGCTGTTAGGAACATAATTGGATCACCTGTATGGACCCCTTTGAAATCTGTGATTTATCTTGATTAGTTTGTACTTAATCCTAGTTGAATTGAAACATTCCCAAAAATGTGCTACTGTATGCAATAATGAGGAACATCTGGTAAAGCTTACTGGTAAATAACGGTCTTCTGTGATCCAAGCAGAGACTGGAAAGATTTTGGAATCTTGTAGTCTATTTCCCATTTAATTTTATATATAGTTCATACACCTTTAAGCACAATGGAAATTACTATTAATTCTTTTATTATTTGCATGCACATCCTGTATATTTTCTTAATAATTTATGCCATATACAGTATATATAAAACAACTTTATTTGCACAAAATATATTTTATTTTTTATATGAAATATATTTTTTGGAAAAAGAAGATAATGAAAGCATACAAATAATTATAAAGACACACTTTCAAATAGCCATCAAACCACATTTTAACACAATCCCTGGCAATGTGGCAGGATAGGAAAGGATTACATTTATCCCAAGGATATACAGCATCTTATCCCTGGATGGGAACAGACAATGCTTTTTGCATCCTGCCAAGGACAACAGAGAACTGACAATGTCCAATTTGTGATAGAAAGGTCAATTCAGTTTTATTTTTAAATTCTAGAGTGAACCAATTGATGTATTGATTGAATACAGATTTTTCAATTGTTCCCATCTGCCGACTATAAATTTTCATTTTAATACAAAGCTTTTCCTATTCATATTTTATAACTAAGAGTAACTCAAAAACATTTAAAAACTTACTGTAAAAAATATGAATATTCTTGTCTCAGTTATAGATTTACTCACTTTTTACATGCTTTTACAACTATTTTACACATAGTTTCTCCAAATGGAAAGGAAATTCCATTCTGTCAGCAAAGTCTGACAGTAAACCATAAAATATTTTATTTCCCATTCTGTATAAACTTATGATTTTTTAATTTAATTGTTTACATTTCTCCAAGTTCTCAGGCAGGTTATAGCCAATGTGTTCTTCATCGTGCTTGTGCATATATCTTTTGTTTTAATAAACACAAAACAAAAAACACTGCATTACACAAAGATTGCCTTGACAAACTTATTTACTGTACATCTTGCACGTGGATATAAAAAAATCAACATGCAAGAGATTTATTTATTCCTGATTTATATTATCTTATATTTAATTATGAAATTAGTTGATT
This sequence comes from Lepisosteus platostomus, assembly GCF_059453375.1. Taxonomy (NCBI): domain Eukaryota; kingdom Metazoa; phylum Chordata; class Actinopteri; order Semionotiformes; family Lepisosteidae; genus Lepisosteus; species Lepisosteus platostomus. The sequence continues at coordinate 27,264,919 of NC_142619.1, read as the reverse complement.
TCCACTTTACATGTATTTTAGCAGCTACCATTGGACCTGTGTGAAACATGAGAAAAATGTATTTGTTTAGCAAATCATTACTTCTGTTTTCTCAGGTGTTTCAAGCAAGTAAAAATACAGACACTAGACACTATTTTAGAGACATGTAACATTGGCAACCTACTTCAAAGCAAATCAAATCGTAATCAAAAATAACTCCTTAGCTTTGTGTTCATGCTTTTAATTAAAGAAAGAAAAGAGAGATAAAAGCATAAAAAGAGACATTTAGAAAAATTGTGAAGTAGTAGTCATGGCTCCATACCCTGGACTGAAGGGTCAGGGGTTCAGATTCTAGGGAGGATCGTGTTGTAACCTTGAGCAAGGTACTTTATCCACAGTGCTCCACTAAATGCTTTGTTGTATACATGGATTTCTAGGTTGTTGCTGTACAGTTATTGCAAAGTTGTACTTTGTTGATTTACCTTGTAAAATAAAGGGAAAAAAGATGCAGTTTTGTTCTGAGTTTTGATTAAAATAAAGTAATTGTTAAAGCATAGAGCAAACTTGGACTGTACCCAATATATACAGATAACAAATCCAATGCACCCTAATCATTACAAAATCCTCCTTTTCTTGTGATAAGAAAACTGACAAATAGCAATAACCTTATTATGCTGCCAATCAAATCAAATTATTCAATTGTTTTAACATTTTTTTTCATTTGGTTTGAAATAAGGTATGTTTATGAATCAGATATTTTTGGATAAACTTCTTTGCATCACTTATTTGCATCAATATAAAAAGTTCATTATTATATCTTATTATGTTTTGGCTTTCACAGTGGTAGTGGCCTTAATTGAATCTGTAGCTTTTAAAATACAGTATCTGAACATGTCACATTGTGTTGGCAATACTGTCACTATACCAGCAAACTAGTCTCTTTGTGTGTTCCAAATGACAACCAGATAAATGCTGTGTAGACAGCTCACCCACATCTGTAATGTCCTGAAGCTGAATCCTGCCACCCACTCTGTTTTTTGTGTATTTTAAGCAGAGATGTAGCCACAGGTGGTTTATATCTTGATGTCACTTCTTAGAAGGCTGGGATTTATTTTAATATTCTCAGCAGGGTTTTGGCAACATTCAAATATCTAAACTGTAGAAAAATTTCTTTTTGGGGTGGGGGTGGGGATAGAATCAGATTTTAACTAGAAATGCAGTGTTTCTTACTATACAGTATCATATATTTGAATTATTTTCAGCAAAATATATACATTTCTGCATAGCATAAACAGGTAAGATGAACAGTCAGTTTGGGCAAAGGTAAATAGTTGCACCTGAAAACTGTAATATTATATTACGTATATATAAGTTAATATTTTGTAAGTCTGTTGTTGGCTTCATTGTGGGTCTAACCTTTCAAAACGCTAAGACAGGTGACATTGTTTCTAAATGCAAAAGTATCTTGAGGCCATTCATGTGCCTTACATCTCCCAGACATCGCATTTTATTATACACATCTTAGCAGTAAACCATGAGGAAATTACTCAAGGAGACCCCCTTATGGGCCTTAACTGGAGCTACTGAATCAATGGTTCCATTTAGGAAGCTATGATAGAAATCAACTGGCCTGTCCAGTGGTAAAGATTGAACATTGATCTGAGGGGAAAGAACTTGGTTGGAAATAAAGATTTAAGTGTTGGGAATTTACAGGCACACATTAGTTTCCTTACCTGCAGTGGGTGATCAATCTCAATTACAAAGTGCTTGGTGATGTGAGATTGTGAAGTTCAACATAGAAAGATAGAGACTTGGTGAATACAAACAATTATAAATTTCGTTTTCATTTTTAATAAAAATTATTCAGTGGAGCCTTTGAAACATATATGCATTTGTTAGTTATTTTTAAGTATCTTGAAATCGCAATGGTTTCTAACAAACAAATATGGTTTTCTGTACGTGGGGTTTGCAGACTTTTTAATCGGGGCAATGTGTAAATGAAATAACCATCAATTTGTGTATAATCTTACAATTTGCAGTTGACTAATGTGCAACCAGTGCAATAGATGCAATAGATTTTACATTTTGTACTGTATAACAGTGTAACCTTAATGGTGAAAATGTCATTTTGTCATATAAAAAATGTAAGCCTTATGTATCTTTCTGAAGTTCTCTTTTGCTGTTCAACCTGCTCTTCAAAATTTGTAGTGCATTATATCTCTAGAGACATTTATCCAAACATATACTGGTGTTTGTTAATATATACAATATTATCATCTTACATTGGACATTAAAGCTGCAAACTGATTGATTTTGTTCCATTCAGCGTTGGTTTCTTTCATTTTTTATGAGGACAGATATGCACAAAACATCCTGGATGATCTTTTGAGGGTACTTTCAAAGAGTCAACACAATATTCAATGTGTGGTTATTTATCTACACTCATTTATTTCAGCATGCACAACCTAAAATATGGTCATATATTATTTGTAATTACACAATATGCAGTGTGCGCTGTATATGAGTGTATTTTTTATACTGTATATAGTTTTGCAAATAAATATAGAAACAGTAGAGTATGAGCGTGTTATGAAACATACAATAAGCATGACAGATTACTAGCTTTTATGTGAAAATTTAAGGAGGCCTAATACATTGTTATGGACTGTCAGGCAACTCATCAGAAACAGGAAATACACATGCAGCCATCTAGAATGTGTAGCATAGCACTTTCAGCCTTTCACAGTCTTTCACAGCTCAAAATAGATTGGCACTTGTGATGTGTAAGAACTAAATGGTAGTGTCATTTAATTTTTCCCTTAGTCTAATAATCATATTTCATGAGAAATATTATATTTTACAGTATATGTTATATAAACATATGAAATACATAGCCTAAGTACTGTTTAGTAGCATTGCTCTACAGTATTTGTTTTGAGCAAATGAGATTACATGCCATAAACAGAGCATGGATTGGACCTCAAATTTTTAATGTAGTTGGTTTCACAGAAACAAGGAAACAAGAATTAAGCAAAACAACTGAAATTGCTTATATTGCAATTTGCCATCATATTATTGAGGTATGCTCTGCTCAAAACATTTTAATATCATTGTTATTATTGCTTGCAACACAGTGGTGTAAATAATTGCATCTAGATGAAGGCAGTGTACATGAATGGCGGTAATACTATAGCAGAACGGATATCTGTGGATATTCAAATAATTTTTTAACTTGTGTGGGTTGTTGGGAAGCATAGTTTTATTATTTGTCTTCTGGTCTTTCACATGCAACACGTTTCACCATAATATTTCTGATGTAACAGGGAAGTGTCTTGTGCCTTGATGGCTGCATTGTCTCCTTGTAGTAGGGATATTGGGGGTTTATAATTAGAATATTATAATTTTAGTAGTGTTATACAGTATTGTAATATATTTGGGCTTATGGTAGCAATGTAGTAACAACATCCTGTCTCAACAATGTAATTATTGTATTTAATGAAACTGTTTGTCACTAGTATGTCTACAATATGATTAGTGTAGGAAATCACTAATGGGTCAATAAACATTTAATACCATAATCATTTGACCACCACACACAGCTGAGGTACTTTGAGGATTCACTATACCACCTGGCAGTTTTACAGAGTAGTGCAGACCTGCATCAGATTATTCAAAAAATTGAAAAAACCGATGAAATGCTACACTCTGTGATAACATGGTGCCTACCGTAGTATACCTACTGACACCTCGCACATTTTAGATGGCTGCATGTTTACCTCTCAATGTCTTGGAATTTAAAATATGGAATTAACACTATTAGTACTGGGAATTAAATCACATGGCAATGGTAATTAAACCATTGTTTGACCTTTTAAAACTTAAAGCCTCACTCTATCAACAGGGTTAGGCTTTAACCTAACCCTGTCTTACAGAATGTAAGACTATGAGAAAGTGGGGTTGTTCATCTGGTGCTGTGAATATTAGACGTAATTGAAGCAATAAACCTAAACTATTAAAAATGGAAATTTCTCACAGTAAATTCTCTGTGTAATATAAAATGATCAAGTAGAAATCCTGTTGCAAGGACAGGTACATGGGTGTATATCTCCTTAGAAACCTGTGCTGGTAAGAGTAAACAAAAAACATGGAAAAAAAAGGTTTCAAAACACCTACAGACTCATTAAGAACATAAAACATAAAATGTTTAGTAAAAGAAACATTTATCCCCATAAAAAAAAAAAACATTTATTACCCACAGTCTTACATGCAGAACTGGGTGAAGTGTGAAGTGAAGTTGCCACTTTTTGAAAGATGTACTGTAACCATCATTAGAAGTAATACAGTAGGGTCTCAAAATCTGCAAATTTAACATTTGCAAATTTGCTTATGTGCTATTTGGACTGGCTGATGGTGTCTTGGATGAAAGAAGAGCAGATCAGTAGGAAACCGAACTTCAGGCTGGTAGCTGCAATTTTCAAATTAGCAGTGCAACAGACCAGGATCACAAGATAAATCTAGGTAGTGAGTGAGCATCTCCCTGCCCCCTGCCCAAGTACCCACTACCCGGCATCAGCATCTCAACTTGGTCTTGTCTTACAGTATATTGTAACAAACATTCCAAGTACTGTGTCGGCAGTGTCCTGAACGACAAGCTAGAGACAATTTTACAGGCTCACTGACTGTTTTAATTGCCCATTTCTTTACATTGTGGCATAATAATCATGGAGCCAGAGAGAGAAAGTGCAGGCTGGGTACAGAGGAGGGTTTCATGTTTATTTCAATGGAATACTGTACAGTACGTTTGTCTTTTCAGTTGTTTCTATTATTTGATCAATGTTATTTAAGTTAGCCAATGCATTAGTACATTAATCATCATATAAGGGAAGGTTACTTACTGTATGTGTTTTAACCTTACATATTATTGACTGTAGTACATCATGTGCTGGTATAGGGGTAGACTTAGTTATATGCAGTTATCTGAACTAATTCTTTGCAAAGGTCAAGACCCTACTGTACTTTGATTTCTGTATACTTTTCATATAGTGTGTCCTGTACAGTAGCATCAGTATTCACAGCATATTTAAAACAGTGGTTTGACACTTTCTAATGGGTAGTCTGACAACCTCTGAGATTTTGGCATGTCAATACAATGATATATTGGGCAAAATTGTATTTTCACACAAAAGCACAAATTCCATTAATCTGTAATGTCTAATTTGCATGACAAACTCACTTTTTCTTGTTTCTAATTTTGTACTACTGTATATGGTACAGTACATCACAGACCACCATATGTCTATATATACACCTGCATAACTGTATATATGCAGCTGTTTTATTTTAATACAATGTAGTACCTGAACTACTCTGGGTGTTGACCTTGTTTTTTTAGATAGCACTCAGGCATTGAATAAACAGACATGAACACACAAAAGAAAAACATACTCTAGTTTGTCAGTGTGCCTCAGTTTTCACTTCAAATAGCATTTCCTTCCCTTAATTTGAGTGTACGGAGAACCTTTTCAGAGAATACCTATAAGGAGATAAAATCAGCACCTCAGGTAGGCAATGACAGCTCTGAACAAGTAGATATTCCTCAAGTTAAGTAGAAGTCTATCACAAATTCTATTCTAGGTAACCATTATTTGGCAGGCAGTCTTTTTTGTTTGTGAATCCTAGAACAATATTCACATCCAGCTAAAGAAGTACATGGCTGGGCTCCTGTTGATTATTCTATACTTGACTAAGATATGTGTCAATACCTTTAAGATTTTTCAAAGGTATTGGAAAATTAAAAACATTTCCAACAAATGCCCCAAGGACACATCGAAGGACAAGGTTTTATATTGCATTTAAGTTTAGTCTGTACTGTTCCTCCATTTGCCTGTTTCTGAAACCACTCAGATGCTCCTGATTTCTTAATTGTAAACGTTTCAAATTTGTTGCTCTTTCTGCTTATCCCCAGTCTTATCTGTCTGGGTCCTGATTTGTTTTCTTTCTTTTTTCTTTTTTTTCTTGCAGCTTCCAGTGGCAAATTCCATTAACAATTTCTGTTGGAAATTCAAGTCACATATCCTCAGAATCAATCATTTGGGTTTCTAATAGAACAGGTACATGTATGTGTACTCAGAAAATATATCTGCTTTGCTTTTTTTGCTTCCTTTAAATCACATAAAAATGCGTTTTGACTTTTAAGTGTTCTTCAAGGAGAAAGTGACTCTTGTGAGAATGCCGTTATTTACTGTTTATTTTTCCAAAGTGTCTAGAGGCAGCATTGAATGGATAATGACCAGGCTTTTGAGCTGCTCATGCACCATGATAAGTGAAATCAATTCCTCTTGTCTCCCTTTGATTTTCTTCTAACTTGGCCTGAGAATTTACACTTACCTCCAAAGTATAAATCTGGGGCTCAAATGCAATTCAATTAGATATTAAACTCATGTCAAAGAAAAGCCTGTGTTTTAAATTTAGTGACAATGATACATTTCTTCAGTACAGATACAACGTCAAGCATTTTTGATTATACGTTTTGATTAAAATGTATTCTTCAATTAAATACTAGAAAACCAATTGATTACTTTTAGATTTACTGCTTCTTGTTTTTTTGTGATAATGTAATTCTAAGCCAATTCTAGGATTCCATTTAGAAAAGATTTAGGAAAATAATTGAATATATTTGACTTCTCACAAGAGAACTATCTGGGATATTTTCTCAGATTGTCATAACATTTTTCATTGCTGCTTTGTTGTATCCCATGTTTCATTACAACCTTTTCATCGCTTCTTGATATATTTTATATTCATTGTATTCTGACTAGCAGGCTTTAGGAGTTGATATACAAAATGAATTATTGGAATTGGAACAAAGAAAACATGTAAGAGAACAATATAAACCAAACAATCAGTGAAGAATATTAAATTACAGTAAATCAGACTCGTTTGTATGTATACTGGTATATTGGTTTTGTGGTTTTAAAGACAATTTTTAAATGAGAGCTGTGCTATTAGTCTTGACTTCAAATAGAACTGCACATGGACTATGAAAAAATAACCTCACAACTGACGTACTTCAGCAAAGGTCCTAGCAAAATATTTTTTGTCTGCAAAGCTCTAAGGACAGCTTATGATGCCCTTTGTTGCGTTGCCTACTTAGAACGGCCATTTTCCAGCAACTCCTACCTACTCCTACCACATTTCTATGAACTAGATTTCAATATAGTGCCAGCATGAGATAGAAATGCATACAGTAGTGATAGAAGTGTGCCAGTATATCCCCATGAATAACAGAAAGAGTGGTGCTGGGGCGCAATGGTTAGCATTGCTGCCACACAGTGCTGGGGCCCTTGGTTCAATTCCTGACCTGAAGTGTCATCTGCATGGAGTTTGGATGTTCTCCCCGTGTTTGTATAGGTTTCTCCCCGTGTTCTCCTCCGGGTGTTCTAGTTTCTTCCCAAAGGCATACTGGTAGGTTAATTGGCTTCTGGGAAAACTGGCCCTGGTATAAGAGTGTGCGTCCGTGTTGCTGTGGCTTGTGATGCTGGCATTCCGCTGAGGGTGTGTGCTGCCTTGTGCCCGTTGCTTGCTCCCCCATGACCCTGTATTAAACCCTGTATGACCCTGGATAAAGCAGTTATAAAATGGATAATTAACAGAAATATCACAATACTTTTTACTGTAATCATTAAACAATATCATGACAAAAATGGATGGAGATTATTTTATTATTTCTTTATTTTACCAGGCAAGCAAATTGAAAACAAATTCTCAGTAACAATAACAGCCTGGAGACCAATTTCTACAGAAGGTGTTTTTTCTGGAGTAATTTCAGCAGAGGACCTTGCTCAAGGGAGCAACAACATAATCCCCTTTTTGGGAGTTCGAGCCCACAGCCATCTAGTTCAGAATCTCTTAACTCTACTCCTTTAAGCTCTGGCATTAGTTTATTTCTTAGCAATAATTTTCAGTTTCATTTCACAGTCAAAATGTGCAGGAACTACAGAAAGTGTGTCTTCTGTCTATCTTTTTAAACTGCACTCGAAGGTGTTTTTGTTTTATTCTCTAATTCCCAATATCCTATTTTCTGAGATGGGTGTTGATATTTTTTAGTTCCTAAACGTTGTGAGTGGCTTTAGTTTTATCTACATCTTATGTCTGTTATATAGTCTGTTAAACATAATTTATCCCTGTTAAAACACTGTTAATCAACATTTATTTTATGGTATGTCGATAAGCTCATTTATAGTACCATTGAGGGCAACATTGCAATGATTAGTTGAATTAGTCTAGGGCAGGAATTCCTGGGTGGAGTTTTCATGTTCTTGTGGTTTTTACATGGTTTTGCTCCAGGTATTCCAATTTCCTCTCATCTTCCACAGACATGCTGGCTTGGTTAATTGGTTTCACTAAGTTGTGCCTGAGTGCCCTGTAATGGACTAGCACCTTGTCCCAAGCATGTGCTCTGTGCTTCCAGGACAGATTCTGGGATGCTATGATTCTTACAAGGAAGAAGCACCTTTAGATTCTTAGTGTTTCTTAGTAAAAAAAAATAAAAAAAAATGGAAAAAGACTACAGTATTTAAAAAAGCTTCTGATTTGATCAATGTTTTATTTAAAAAATAAGTTGGCTGATTTTTTTAAATGGAATATCACCATAATATCACCATCCTGAATAAATGGCTATTGGGCTTTATTAAGAAGATTACGCATGAGAGTTTAATTAAACCTATGTCATTAAGTATTCTGTATCTCAAGTAATGGAACATTTTATTGTAGTAAAAGTTTTTTACCCAAAGACTGGTCTAATTTGTGTTTTTTGTGAAAAGGCTTGCTTTTGCATGAAAGATGTGCAGTTAAAGAAATCCAAAATTATGAATTACAAAAAATCTTTCTGTGGTCTTACTGCATTTAATCTCCTTTTATTTTTAGAATCCCATAAAATCAGTTTAATGGATGAAGGAACTTGGTTGCTTGGAAACATAAATCAGACTGGCTACTTCAGAGTAAACTATGATCTCCAAAACTGGAGACTATTAATTGAACAGCTGATGAGGAACCCTGAGGTAAAAGACTTTCATCATCTTGAGTTTGGTACTGTATATGAATATTCCATCACTGATACCAAACACTATAAATGGGGAGGGGGGCATAAATGTAGAATACAGATTCTATTTTTAATAAATCTAACAAATAATTAATTTTAATGACACATACTCTACACTGAGTGGTGATTCCAGATGTGGTCACTTGCTTTCTTTTAGTTAATGGGGCCTAGTAAACAGGATACAAACCTAGAAGATTTTAGTTTTGGTTTATTTACAATAATTAAAAAACAAACACAAAATACAAGATACTTAAATGTTAATATTATTTTTTAAGTGTGCAAGATTCTGAGTTCAGGCCTTCCAAAACTAACCTCAGTTATCTCTCTAGCATGGGTCACCCTTAGTGCAAATTAATGGAGACATGTACTGTATGTTTATGGTTATGGTTGTTTCTGCATCTCTTTGAGGAAGATTACCTTGGAGTCTGATTGAAGGATTTAGAATTCTGATGAACATTAAAAGAAAAAAAAGAACATGGTCTTTGCCGCCTAAAGTCACATCTTGTCTCTTCAGTTCTCCAAAATACATACTAAGTTTCAATCCTTAAAGGAACTGCGGTCTCAATTTCTCAAACCGGTTATTTAATCTCAGTAACAAAATAAATTCATTGATGATATGGCAAAATTTGACTAATTCTGAATTAAGCCAAAAACAGTGAACTATGAGAGAGTACTGGATAGTTGCCATGTTGTAGGAAACCCCAGGTCTCGCCACTGGCGAGTGAGAGATAGGAAGAACTGCAATTGGAAGTGGCTCCTCGTGCTCACTAGTCACTGTAATGACTGATGTACTGCGATGTAAGAGCGAATAAATACAGGTTGTGCAGCACATAATTTACTGAAGAAATGTTCCAGTGTGATCTGCATGCAGAGATACAGTATCAAGTAAGTAGTATTTGTCGGCAAAAACTCGGCAAAGTTGGGAGTGGTATTTCTATTGGATTAAAAGAGATGTGTTCACTATCCTGTTTGGTTACAGTGTCACATATGGTGCTGCACATACAGTACCTGGAAATTTAATCTATTTTGTTATGTAAATTGTAGGGTTTACACAGTACTGTGTACATTTTACTTTCATTGTGTTTTGAAATGCACTCATCAATGTCATTCTCTCTAACTCAGAAATATAAAAATAGCATTGCAGTTCCAAAAATAGTAGAACTTGGATCTGTGGGAAGGTGCAGCTCTTTTACTGAACTCTTACTTTTTTAGTTCTATTGATATTGGAGTTGTTACCTGTTTGTATCTCTCGCCCAAAGGTAAAAAGTTCAGTATAGGTGACTAAACTGGGCTATCAATTGTTTTCCAAGGACTTATTTCTAATTGAAATGAGTGAAGAATACAATTTCCACTGACTATGCAAATCATACTATAACTAGTATACACCTAACACCTATACTGTACACCTACTGTATACTGTTTAGATGTGTGGTGTCTCCGGGGGAAAGGTTTAAGTAAATGAGATAAAATCACTCACACCACACTTTTCTTTATCTTCACGGATAAAGAAGTTTCTTCTGTCCGAATATCTTCTCTCTCTCTCTCTTTCTCTCTCTCTCCTCCAAATCGCATTCACCTTATCGGCTTCTGTGCACTGCTTCCGGGGCATTTATATTTTGGTTTCTGATGAGGCTCAGCTGTGTCTTGTCGTTTCTCTGAATAGACCCTTTCCATTTATGGGCCAGCTGGTTCTTCTTGCTGGCCATTTTGCTCATGTCCAGTATATTAAGTAGGTCATTCCGAAAATACTGGTTATGGATGACCCTTCCCATGGACTTCTTACAGATGGTAGTTTGCTAGTATTATGAAATGCATAGAGCAAATTAAAATTCATTTTCCCATAATTCATAGCAATAGCTTGCCCTTAAAACATACTTTAACCCTGAGAAGTGTTCGTAGTACACATACGAACACTTCTTTCACTAGTCAAGGATAGCTATGTGAAGCTTATGAGTCCTAACAAGGGTGAACACACCTGTCTGCTTGTTAGCTTTGACTATATGCTAGTGAAATTTGAACTTGGTTCTGCTTTTTAGCAATTTCAAATATTTTACATTCCTTTAAAGGCACCAGTGACAGGTCTCAATAAATAAGTAAGGTGGCTCATGAGGCCTGAGCACATTTAAACCCACGATGGATGGAAGACACGTGGATAAAGAGTCTTTAATGCCAACTGCACTCAAAGTGCTTCTTGTGAAAAACCCAGCCACCAACTACCATTGTGAAGCCCTTTATATACCTAAAAATAATAAACCTCAAGGGAGAATGTGCAATCACTACCCTTATCTCCATAACTATACCACTTATTACCTACAGTAATTCACTATGTACAGTACAAGTATTAAGAATAGAGTGAATGTCCTTGATTGGCCTAGTCAAAATGTTGACTTTATTCCAACTGAAAATTTCTTGCCAGGCTTGACAACTGCAGTCCATCAACGAACTTGTCAGAACTGGAGAGAATTTGACAGAATGAATAGATAAAATTACACAGTCGCACTGTGCAAAGCTGGTAGAGATCTAGCCAAAAAGCAGAAAGCAGTCACTACTGCCAGTTTCTTCCACCAACTGCTGATTTATGAGGCTGAACACTTACGCAATCAGGAAATTTCTCTTTGTTTATCTTCTTTGTAGATTTTACTGAGATTCAACCTCCTTCACATATGTTGAAGGTTCAGTTTGTTCATAATGGTTTTGAATAAATGTAATTTGCAATTCTTCTTGAAATTCATGCAATTCATCAAAATGTGTTACCATTGGCAAAGGTGAATACTTCTGCAAGACAATGTATATACTGTATACAGGTACATTACTTTTCAGAACACTGGTGTTCTTTGTTTACACTAAAATGGTTCTCTTTGATTCTTCCAGGTCATTTCTGTAGGCAACCGAGCAGGCCTCATTGACGACGTTTTCAATCTTGCCAGGTAGGGTCTGGTCTCGTCACATTCTTGTTTCTTGGTGACTTAATGGTTGTTGTGTAAAACCTTCTCAGGAAGCTTCATTTATAAAAATGACATAGTTTAATGTATAATGTCCTGTACCATCCATTCATTCCTAAAGGAATTAGCTTAAGTTTCAAAGGTATATTACACAACTGCACTACAACTCTTGTCTTAATGTTTAAAACACTTCAGCTGTGTTTTATCCGCTTGTAAGTGAAATGTTATGTTTCATAAAATATAAATAATGTAATGTATTTACAAAAGGTATGAGTTGTATATTGAGGTAGGGAAAGACAACAACTAACTTTAAGAATCTTTAATAAGTAACAGTACAGACTTAAAACCACATTCTGTGCCGTACACACTACAGCACTTTCCATTAACATACTGTTTTTCTGTACAGCAGTAACATACATACTAAACTGAGTGTCAGGTTTCTGAATAAAAAACTGCAAACCATATTAATGAATTTTATTACTACATTGTGGTGAAACTGGAGTACCTTTACCTTATATAAAGCTTTTTATTATATATGATACATAATATAAAAACGTGAAATATATTAAAGATTTACAGTATATATAATATAATATTCATTATGATCACTATAAAAGACTTTTGCAAGGCAGCGGTAAAAGAGTAAAAAAATTTGAGAGAATACATCTTTCATAATGCACTATTAAGACATATTACTTGATGATATAATGATGTCAAATTATAATAAAGTGTAAAGAATAATGTCCGATCTGAACAGTATATGATGTAGACAGATTAAAAGAATTACATCTGCTGAGACTTGTACAAAGAGGGTTAACTTGGAGTTTGATTGAATTGAATTGAATTGAATTGAAAAATTCAGAATTCTGTAAGATACTGACAAAGTTAACAAAGAAAAGTACTTGAACAAAACTACTACTATAGAAAAATATGGGCCACGTGCATACTGAGATATTGCATATTATTATATAGGATCATTATAAAATGCATAGTGCAGCATATAAAATATAGAATGTGTGATTGAGATCTTACTGATGAACTTTGAGATTCATTGTTGCAATAAAATATGGTACATAAGCAAACTAATCAAAATATGAGTAGCTAAAATCTGTAAAAATTATTAATTTGAAAACTTTTAACAGTTTAAACTGTCAAAAACTGCACATTAAGTTTTTTAAGTTGCTTTCATAGAACTAAATAAGCACAAAAGATAAGCACATAAGGAGTCTATTTTATGCAGTTCACCAAAGGAGGAGCTGCTTTCAAGTACTGCTGCCAGATCAACAAGATTAACAAGGTGTAACAGAAACTGCAGAAGATATTCCCTAGATGAACGCTAGGTTATAGTTGTAATCTTCTAAAGAAAGGTTAGGAAAGACAGGGCATCCAGTTGTGTCAGCACAACTGTTTTAATAGGTTGTGACAGGTTTGTTACAGTTTATTTACCAAAATGATACACCACATTTAACATTTCTATTTCAGATAGCAGACTAAATATTTTAAAAGATAGCGCACACATAATATACTGTACTTAGAATTCTGGATTAATTTTCAAGGGGAATATTTCTTTAAGTTTTGAGTGTACTGTACATTGTTTAACTTTTTCAAGGACAACAAAAAATGCTTTGTTGACATACTGTACGCTGTCTACAGTGACACAAATTTGCCAAGAATTATATTGAAAACACTTTTGATCATCTTAATGATTTTTATTGTCTCCACCACTCTACTTTGAAAGCATGGACAGCATTCAGGATAAAATAGTAATCATAATATTAGTTGATTGTATCTCACAAAAGTGGGGTAGTGATGTACAGTATGTGACCATTTTATGAGCAAGTTACAGTTGAAAAACTGCATATCCATTTTTCACTTCATAGAGCTGAGTTGGATAAACAGGATATATAGAATGTATATAGAATATACAGGTAGCTACTGAATGCATTTTTTGGATGTTACGTGTTCATGCTGTGTTAATTTTAAAGATCCAAATAAGGTATTTTAATTATTTAATTTAACAATTTAATTAGTAAAATATAGTCAATTTAATTAGTTACAAATATATTAATTGTAATATAATTACACGACCTTGGAAAATCCAGCCACATAAACTGGGGAGTTATCTTCATAACTTTTATTTCTTACTTTACTCTGTAAGGTTTGTAATTGAAGAAAGAGAGATATTTTTTCAACAATGCATAGGTCTTCTGACGGAGGAAATTCCAAAGTATTTGTGATTCTTAATGTGGTAGTCATGAGACCATACCACATTTCAAGAAGAAATAAACTGCTATTGGATTTTTTAAATAAATAGATAACATTTACATAATAAATAGAAACACGTAAATAGTAAATAAACTTCAAGTATAAACATTTTAATCTTGCAAATGGCTTAACCCTTTCTAATAGCTTTTCAAATGATCCATGTATCATGGAGAGTTCTCAAATTTTTAAAATTGTTTAGATACTGTACAAGTTCTGTGCTCTCAGTCTTTTCTAACCTTTTAATTATTTCAAGACTCACTGAACATATCAATTTGGTTGCAAAAAATGGGGCATAATCTATAATGCTACCATATAATTTTTCAGCTAAATTAATTGCATCAGCATTATATATGTTGAAATAAATGTGAGTCAAGATGTATAATCGTATCCTCTTATTAGATACAAATTGCCAGAGAAATGTGCTCACAAAAAGAGCAATATCTATATGTAATTATATCAATCTAAGTAAAGGGATCTCATACATAAGCAATGATAATGATAACATTTTGAAAATCCAATTACAAGTATTGCAATTTACTGTGCTGTGGAATTTGGGTATGATTGTTTTATTGACTGCTAAATATTCACCATTAACATTCATGTTCTCATGTGAAATATTTTAAATGCAAGTTTCCAGTACTTAGAGTATGTCTTACTTTTATTGTCGCAAATGGAAAATTGCATTACATTACAAAGACATTACACAAATACTCAATACATTTAACACAATATGAACCCATTAACAAATAATAGACATACACATATGATGAGTCAGAAAGGAAATAAACATATAATTACAGTAAAATACACAATCAACTGTCCAAATTAATCAGGTTAATAACAGTGGAAATAAAAGATAATTAAGCTCTATTACATTTGAATCTAGGTAATTTACATAGACATCTACTGTAGATGGATGGAGTTCAGATTCACCATGCAGGGGTTGGTCATGACAGTCAGTGATTATACTGGCTTTCCACACTATCTACTGTATGTGATGGAGATGTCTGAAAGCTGTAGCTGGTCTGCACCAATAATTTAGCTGGCTACCTCGACAATCCTCCTCAATCTGTTCTTATTGTGTATATTTAAGTTACCAAACCAGGCTAACACAGTGAATGTTAGACAGATTGAATGAAAGTTCTATAGATTAAAGTCATTTTATTAGTTTACATGTTAAAAGAGCAGAGTTTTCTTAGGATGAACAATTGCTGTTGTCTCTTCTCACATATGGCATCAGTGTTTTCTTCAAAGGTTAGTTTGTAACCAACAGTAGTGCCAAGATATTTTTGACAATTTCAATTTCCTGTTCCTCAGTGAGTGTTGGTTACAAAGCTGGTGGTTTTGTTTAATCAGTGTCTACGTCTTGGAGAAGACTGACAATGACAGAATCATCAGAAAACTGTATCACAAAAGTATGATGTGTCTGTCCTCAGAAGGACCATTACATCTAATGTACTGTATAATGTCTAAGCTTTAGATTTAACTTAAAAGCAATGCAAATCATATCAATCTCTGACAATGGTATATACAGATCCTGTCATTCAAAATGAGTGAGGTATGCTGTGTTAAAACACGGTGGACATACCGCAATGTACCATGTGTTTTTTTAAATAGGATAATAGTATCCAGAAGTACCTTGTAAAACTGCCAGGTGGAGCTAAGAAAGATTAACGTCTCATGTGCAGCATTTGAGCTGTTGCCAGAAAACATGCGGATTCAAATCCCGGTCACTGCTGAGGGACAATCTTTTTCCAATTAAGAATTTAAGTTGCATGCTATTTAGACTTTTAATAATTTTGAACTGTGTACTACGGTTTGTTAAACATTAAACATTAAAAAATTGGTATGTTTTATAAAAGCAAGATTGCTCAGTTGAACAAAAGTACACAACCTTCCACCTTCTTCATAAATAATTAAATTATGCATAAATATTTAATGCATCAAAGTCTTTAACTTACAGTAACAGTAACACAGTAACTTACAGTGAGTTCTGGTTTTAACGTGCTTATTCTAACATTATTAAGTTTATATACTGTACTTCATAAAAAGTCATAACGTTTTGTCCTTTTCTAAGAAAACCACTTGCTGTTATTGTAAAAAGATAAAAGTTGTAGTGATGTTACACTACTTGATAGTTATATTAATATGGAATCGTGTATCTAAGCAGCTAAAGTATAACAAGTGGTTGTTTTGGAAACATTTTGACATTTGTTTCTTTAAAAAAAAAACTTCTATTGTCCTTGTAGTGGTAATGAGCACTGTAATGTAGCGAGTTGCACCCAGGTGGTTCAAAGCATGATCACAGCATTACTTTCGGTTTGTTTCTCCGAACACATAAAAATAGTGTACTATTATAGCTTATTGTGAACATGATGTGTCTCTTTCAGGTTTACATCCGAATTGAGAAAATCTATATTTTGTCTTAATCCAAATGTCAGCAACCAGTAATCAGCAAACAATTTAACTTGGAATTTTTTTTTTTAAGTTTAAACTGTACTACAGTATATAGTACACCGCCTGGAATTGAACCCGGTCCGTCAGAGTCATTCAACAGGGAACCAGCTGGATGATGGTTTTGTGTTTAAGGATTTCCTCATGGAAATCTTTAAATTAAAGAGGAAGGGGGGAGGGTTAATTTTTACAATTGCCAGTAATCGGAGAACAGCTTATCAACACAATGGGCAAAATATTTCTTCTCTTCCTGTTGTGTAGGACAGATCAGCAGGTCTTTTTTTCCCAATCAGAGGCTGTGAAAATAGCGCACCGGGGAGGTGGCACCGAGAGAGGGAGCATGAGCTTCCTATAGCACGGAGTGCAAATGGCACCAATTGCGTCTGCATTTATCACTTCGTTTTTAAAATTAAACAACATAAATGGTTATCTTTGTCTTCTAAATCCCTTAATGAACTTTAAGCATAGCTTTCTCACCTTTTAGATTTATTTTTCATACCATCATTAAACAAAGCTGGAGCTTATTGTAGTTCCTAATGGCATCACACGTGGGAAGATTAGATTGTAATCATTTTTATTACTCTGTAAGACACGTTGTGTGTTGCCTCTTACACTTGTAATAACGTTCATATTTTAATGCAATATGGAAGATATTATTAATAATAAATGACCTTGAAGGTGAAGATGAAGATTTATAGAGGAGACACGTTGAGTCTTTTCTTTTCAGCTTGGAATTAACTTTAACCTACTAGTATATTCCATTGCAGCCACTTTATGTAACACAGCTCCGTACTTATCACAAAGGCTAGGAGTGTTACACCCCACTGTATTTGTTATGTAGAATAGACAATTTTGCTTGGGGGATGGGAATGAATTTTCAGTAGCATGCCCTCTGTTGTCATTGTTTGTTGCTCTTTAACATAAGGCAATCAGTAATCAAAAGTCCTGTTTTTTCTTAACACTCATTTTTCCATACTGTATTTTAAAAACTTGAACAAAGACGTGTTACATGCATACAGTGCGATGTTGTATACTGTAGATACCATCAAACTCTACAGCAGCAGAAGTTACCTACTTGAAAATGAATGTGTTCCCAAAAGCATATACAGTACTGTACAATTATCGCAACATTTGCAAACATTCCCGATACATAACCACGTTATGTACTCTACATTGTTCTATTTTGTACAGTGACAGGAGATTATTGTTGTCTCTGTTGCACTCAATAAAAAAGGTCAATGTAGAACATGTTATTTATTACTGTGTGGTTATTTTGGGGCTTTATATTTATGTTTATAATGGGGAGTCCCCATTACCCCCAGGGGGCAAGAAGGTGAGAAGACATTTTCAGACTATTTTTATTTATTTTTTATGAAAATGGAAAACACGTTTAATTAAATGCTTTTATTGATTCACAATCTGACAGTACAAGACAGAACCGAAGCATTTGTGAAATCACATTCCCCCATTGTGCTCAATAATCTCAGGAAGAACACGAAACAGCCTGCTAATAAAATTGTTGCAAGTTTGTTCTGTCAGCTCTTCCTCCCAGAACCTGTTAATTGCTCTGATAAGTTCTTGGCTTGTGCTAGTTAAATCCACCTGTCCACCATGGACAACCTGTCTCAAAAATAGATGTTTAATAAATTGAAGGTTGTGAAATCAGTGACAAATCACCCCAAACAAAATACAATTTTAAAATACAAGCAGTTTAAAATTATTAGTTGTTATTAATAAATCACTTAACTTTGAACATGTTGTGATATTTACCAAAAATATCAGATATACCAGAAATACCAAAACTTCAATATAGTGTCCATAATATTTACTATTTTAGTTTTTCAAAGAAATGTTTATTTGTTAAAGGAAAACTCACGCCATGAGCTGGATTCGAACCCCAACCTCCAGCACGCGTGCCACATGCCAAAGCCATTATACCAATGCACCTTTCGCAGCTTTAGCTATAGCTAAAAAGGTCAAGCAAAATGTTTCCAAGTTATCATGGGTTAAGCTTTAGGATAAAATGTACTAGTTTTGTCTCCACCAAATGTATACTCTATATACTGTAATATATAGTATGTAATGTATAACTATAAAAGTGTTTTTATACTGTGCTGAGAAAACATCTCTGAACCCCAAAGTGTGGTTCATTTTCTCATTTGTATTACATCTCAAAAGTATCTATATCTCCATGAAAATAACAAATGAAGAATACCTGATTAAACGTGTAAGACAAAAGACATATTTAGAATATTTAAATTTAAAAAAATGATCCAACAATAAATATTCTCAAGCAATGTACAGTACTGTACATAAACGCTCAGATTCAGTAACTGGTGGCACGTCCTTGAGCAGCAATGTTTTCAACTTGTCATTTCCTTGCAGATCTGCTTCACTTTAGTGATATTTGGGGGATTCTATGCATGAACAGCTTGCTTTGGGTCCTCCCATACCATTTCATTGGGGTTTAGGTTTGGACTTTGACTTGGCCAAAATGGTCTGTTGTATATTTAGAATCATTGTCTTGCTGCAGGACCCACTTTCAGTTGCAGCTTATGAAAGGATGTACTCATATTCTCCTCCAGAATGTTTGACACAGTTTAACACATCTGTCCAGAGTACATTCTTCCAGTAATCTTGTGGATCCTCTGGTTGGTGAACTTGAGATGGGCGGCGATATTCTTTTCAGAAAGTAGTAGTTTCTTCCTGGTTATCCTCCTGTTCAGTTCTTTTGGCGGTTGTGGCATGAACATTGCTTTAAGCTCAGTGAAATAGGACTACAGATACTTAAATGTTATTCTGAGACTCTTTGCGACTTCCTGGATGATACTTAGAGTGGTAGAGTCACCACGGTCTTGAATATTTTCTCTATTGATTGTATGACAGCAGATGGATCAATCAAATGCTCAGAAATCTTTTTAGAACCCTTTTATATCCCAGTGTGTGGTCTACGTGTTTTTGTTGTTATGTTCCACACTTCTGACTTTGTTTGTGCTCCCTTCCCCATTGGCCCACCATTACACTATTGTTTCTGTGTGACATCATCTTCAATTAGCTTCTTGACCCATCACAATTCATCTTATTCAGTATAAAACATGGAGGCTTTCAGAAGGAAGAGGCCTTTCGTTTGACTTCGGTCCCACTCGGCTTTGGTTTTCGCTTCGCTTTTGGTTTTGCTTCAGCTTTGTTGGTTTGTTGTTTTGCTTTGTGTGTATGTGTTTTTGTATAGCTTCGGCTTGTTGTTTTGTTGGTTTCTGTTAGTCTCTTTGTACTTTCGTTTGTTTGTGTTATCCTTATTTTGCCATCACCTTGCCCAAACTTGTTATTGTGTCAACCTCTGTGTTATTTTGTACCCTGTTACTTGTCTACTCTCGTTTGTGTTCATAGTTTACTCGTGTATTTGTGCGAACTTTTGTGTATAGAGT
This sequence comes from Lepisosteus platostomus, assembly GCF_059453375.1. Lineage (NCBI taxonomy): Eukaryota > Metazoa > Chordata > Actinopteri > Semionotiformes > Lepisosteidae > Lepisosteus > Lepisosteus platostomus. Next base: position 27,244,754 of record NC_142619.1, on the reverse strand, counting down.
TAGTTCAGGTTGTTGGGTTCATTTTGCACACACGTAGTTGATTCTTGTATTAGTCGCACTAGTTTAGTACGAGTGAGTGCCATTTGTCCTGTATGGTTATGGGTAGTCAGTGGAGGTTAGCTAGGGTGTTGAAGACACCAAAGACTATGTGTTTTGGGTTTTCTTTTGTAGTCAGATTAGCTTTCCCTCACTTTCTTAGCCAGCTCCATTTTGTTTGTTATTTTCTTTTCTTTGGCACCACTCTAGTTCCCTTACCCTGTGTGTTATTGTGTCCAATTACAAACCAGTCACTTATTCAACTTAAAATCATCACTTTTGCATCACGCTTCCTAGTCCCTCACCAGAACCCACCTGCTTCCAAAAACTATCCAAATGTTACACCCCTTTATCCCTAGACACTTGGGGTTTGGAACAAACCCTTTCCTGAATGATGAGCATCAGATACTCGTTGTGTGAGGTCCCCTGACATCTGTTTGATTGTAGCGTAACATGTTTCACTAACCTGTATGGTGAAGGCCAAACTCACAGCATTTCTGATCATTATAAAGGACATTATGTAGGACAGGGATGCCCTTGTTTACTTGTTAACCAAATTATTGAACCACCTGATTAGAAATCTGAAATTTGAAAATATTAAATCAGTGAAGTTATGAAATGAGTTAACAGACAGAGTCCCTTCCCAGACAGCAAAAAAAAGCCATGCATTATTGTATCTTCTACTTATATTCTCTAAATGACATTTGCAAGCATTTCCACACAGTTTTTATACTTCAGAACATCCTTCTGAGTTACCATAAATGTCTCATTCACTTCTGCATATAGGCCTAACATAATGATTACCATACATAGAACAACAGTATTTTAGACACAGTGTATCTTCCAAAATCCTTAAATGTCACATACTCTCTCTGCTAACATTCCACACAAAAAATGTCTTTCTATTTTTTTTTGCATGCATAGGCCTTAAACAAATTTAGAATGAACCCTTTCAGGTACATAGATCAAACTCTTCACCATAAAATTTAACAGAGCTCATGCACTGGAACATTTTTTAACATGGCAGCAGCTCAAGAAAATGATCGGTGGAGTTACAAAGTCTAATGGGCCCAGAACACTCACTGGTGATTGTAAAGCAAACATATATGAGATATGTATTGATCTGTTAAATTGCTTTTAAAATTACAGTAATTTTTAGGCCTGCATGGTGATGGATGATGGCACTTACAGTAGATCTATCTCTGTAAACTGGAAAGCAAATGTCAAACTATGGAAGCTTCCTAAATCACCACTGACAAAAGTTTAAAATCTAAACATTATATGGAAAAGCAGTGATGACAGTCCTTTAGATTCTATGTTAACAAATCTGTAAAGAAATCTATACTCTCATAGCTCTGAAATGAAACATTTTTTGTACAGGAAGATCATGGTAGAAAACAGGCTTAATATCATGACCCTGGAATTAAAAGTAGTTTCAAGCTGCTGGTTCTTTAATTGCTGAATCAATCTCTAACATGCATGGACTTATCAGATGAACTCTTCAGTGTTGCAGGAGTGATAACAGTTGTTTGCTGTTGTTGTTCATAATACATTCTGTCTCAAATATATTATTTCAAAGTTAATTAATCCCATAGGTTGTATAATAGAAACCAGTGTGATTTTCATCTTTGCTGATTCTCAGTTAGATTGATCATCCCAAGGGCATTTCTAAGCATGAGAGTAGTCTTGCAGTCTTAAATGTATGTTTGTATTTTTTACACATGGTACATTAATTTAATGGACAAACGTAAATTAAACTTCACAAACCATCATATGCACAGCGTGCCTGCAGTATATTCTTGAACATATTGCGCTATATGTCCATTCTGACAGCTTTTCAGGTCCCTGTGTGGAGCAGATTTAGAATCTGACAGATGCTGTCTCTTAACTATGTCATGTGAAACACTGCTCTGTCAATGCTCAGTGGTAATGCTCCATTTTGGAATTCTAGAAAGTGTAAGGGCTTATTGCAATTGTGATATGCTTTTGCTCATGTAATGAGCAAATGAAAAAGAATTCAAGCATTCAGACTGTTAATCTATTTTCTGGAGTCTTTTAAGACCACATTAGGCAGGTTAATGTCTTCTAGCAGACCTTCAGAAACAAGTGAAATGAAAAGCCACAGCGTACCTAACCTATAAAAATAAATCATTATGTAAATTCTTTATTATGCTATTATGTTAACAAATAATTAAAGTGAATACTTTCACTCCATATTTTTGTTGAACCTAAAAATATTTTATAAAGAAATTTTACTGATGAAAAACTGTAATATGTTTTAGCAGCACATCAGCTGCATCAGCATCAGCAACTGTTTTTTTCATGATTGCCCAATAACTTCAAATTTACAATTTTCCTGAAAATTAAAACTGCTCCTGTATAGCACAACTGTTATGGAACTGGGATGGTATATGGAGTGCATTATAAGTGACCATTGTAAAGTACATTCCTTTACATGAAACAAAAGGAATTGTCCATATATCCATCTGTTTTGGAAATGCTTCTTCTGATTTAGGATCACGGGGGAGCTGGAGCCTATTCTGGCAAGCAACAGGCGCAAGGCGGGTTACACCCTGGACAAGACACCAGTCCATCACAGGGCAGACGGACACTAACACAGACAGACATACATACTGTACACACCTAACGCTAATTTTCCGTGAGACAGTTAACATACCAGTATGTCATTAGACTGTGGGGGGGGAATAAGAGCACCCAGACGAAACCCAGCAAACGGGGGAAGAACATACAAACTCCACACAGCTAGTACTTCAGATGTGGAATTGATCACATGGCCCTGGAGCTTTGAGACATTAATGCTAACCACTGAAACAGAATTGTCTCAAATTAAAAAAAAGAACAATGAACCAAAGAAAATAATGTGATGCTTTTCACGTCTTGGCATTGTTTAGCAAAAAAAAAGAAAAATGTTTCCCTGCTATTTTTGTGCATTCTATAATATGTATTGGAAGGGACATTCAACTGAAAGAGTACATGCCATGAGTACAAAAAAAGTATTAACTTACAATAACTACTTGAATAAGTGATAAGGGCCAAATTCCATTAACATTGACACTATTAAGTATTCTACATGAGACATGAAATACACCATTTAATACTAATTAATCACTACTAATTAAATAATACTCTGATGTTCTATCAAGTACAGTAAGTCATCCCCAAGTATATACTGTATATTGTAAGCTTACTATCTTATTACAAAAGATGAGAATTCTGGTACTGTTAAATGGGGCTAAGTGCATATATTCATTTTAAGTGTATTAGATTTACCACTTGCAGTTTAAAGAGAGGCAATCATAGAGTAAGGTTAGCAAAACAGTACTAAAATTAATTTAGATTGTCATATTCACATTAAATTTCAAAATATTTACTAAATATTCCCCCATAGATTGTCACAATTGTAATCCTTCCTTTTAAGGGCGCTCTTTCACATTTTAGTTGGTCATGTGCACCTGCCACCAATCCTGCCCCTCCTTATTTAAGGCGGGCGGTCTCGCTACTTCCAGCTCTGCATTGGAAGACGGACACCTGGAGGCCCACCTACCACCAAGTCGCCCTAAGTCCGCAGCTTGAGGGCATAGGCCTCCTATCGGCGTCCTGACGCAGCCGAGTCCAGGGTCAGAGTGCTTGACCTCATCATCCCATTTTTATTCCCTCTCCCTGCACTGGATCCTGTTCCGGTTTTTATCCTTGTCTAGTTTTTGTTTTTGATGGATCTCCCGGCTATGGACCTTTGGACTGCTTCCTGGTTTCGCCTTCTGGATAGTTTTGGACTTGTTCGCTTGTGCCACACCCCCCGAGCACCGGAACACTGCCGTCACGCCCCCCTTTCAGTCATCACATCCTGATCCTGTCGTGTTAACCTGTTGCCCTTCTCCAGTCTCTTCCGGATTTTACCATCTGCATAGAGTCCTGACCTATGCATCGTTACACAGATTTATTGTAAATACAATTTGATTTATAGAAATGTGACTTAATGTTTTAAAATGTGCTTTAGATATATAGTTATTTCACATACTGTACATAGTTTGGTCTATATGAAAAACACAGTCTTAAAAATCGCACAACTGAGAATACAATAACCTCTCGGACACGTGATTTTTTTTTCCTTGGGTATGTATTTTACATAAATTTATACGGGAAAAGGTGTAACTTTTGGATTGTGTTGTATTTCCTTCAGTGTAGCATGTCTTCACACAAGTTACAAAGTCTCACAGTCTTAATGAACTCATTCAGTGCCAGTGAACACTTTAATGACCATGAAACCAATATGGTAATTTTTTTCTTTCAGTGATCTCTTCCTCATCAAAAGCTGAATAATTTAAAGAGAAAATGTCAGGAAAGGGAGAAAAAACACCATCTAGTACAAATGCTTCAGGCACAGTAAATGCAAAAAATACTATTGGTAGAATGCTGAAAATGCATTGAACACTTGCCAGGTTTAAGAATGCAGCTGCAGCATTAAAGACATCTGGTTTAAAAAATCTTTAGTTTTAACTCTGTGCTTAGCTGGGTAGTTGAGATGCTTCACACTGTATGCTCCATTTTAGAGGATTTCAAATTATTATTATTGTAATTAATTGGGGATGTTAAAAATTATTGTAAAAAATTACAAAATAATAAGAATTGCTATGCAAGAAAATTTAGGAAAATTAACGATTATACACCCCTTATCGTCAGCAAAAACTGAGCATCACATGGCACGTTTGTTTTTCCAATACATCTTGGTAACAAAATAATAACAAGGAAGCAAACATACTGTAAAAGGTACAAATATTTATTTTCAGATGTTTACTTATATCTATAATGATAGAAAACTGATATCTATTTACAGTTAGAGACACACAACATTTACAGCTAAATTATGTACAGTACAGATATTTACAGACCTGTGAGTTCCAAAGTCCTGTCTGGCAGGTACAGAAAACACAGAAGACTCCCTGCGAGTGAATGACATGTAGGGAAAAAATAGGGAAGGAATCTATGTCCTATCAAAACGATCCTATTCAGGACCTTAAAATATTTGACAAATGAATGGGAACTTATTTCTCTGTTCAAAACAAATAATCCATATACAGTGAGAGATTTAATTTAGCCTTAAGGCTAACATAAAATAGGAAATCAGTAATTCCTCAGAATATAATTTTATCAGATAAGTTATAGAAATCAAGTTCCATTCTTAAATGCTGGAGTCCAGTCTCCTTAGTGCTCAAAGTAACTGTTCAGATTCTGGTCTTACTTGTTTCCTGTTGTACGAGAAGGAAAAATCTTCTTTGCCAGACAGGTAAAAAGATGTACACAATACATAATACATTTAACCCAACATGAATCCATTAACAAATAAAAACATACATGTATAAAATTTGAAAAAAGAAACAAGTCAGTAGATCCTCCATGTTTACACTCACTGTACCAAAAATGAAATTCTGGACTTTTGGTGACTGCCTTTTTTATAGCTGATCTAGTGTCACGGAATGACCCTCCTCAGATTCTAAAAGAGACAAATTATTGACACTCTTCAGATCCAAACTAAAAACTCTTTATTTTTTACCAGGGTCTGTGTTTGGTTGCCTTACATTCTATTTGTATAAACCTGTCTGCTCTGTTTATTTTTTAATTTTGCTTCTTTGTACTTTTTTGTCCTTTTTATCACTATGTGCAGCATCCGTGGGTTTGAAAAGGTGCTTTATAAATAAAATATATTATTAGCATCAGTATTAGTATTAGACTTAAATAATCCTAAGAGTCCTAAAAAATGGGTCATCAGTGAGTGAGATAGACTTCTAAGATACAGTACAGACATGATGAAAATAAAATAGCAATCAATTGATTACTTGTGCAAATAGAGAAGGTTAATAAAAGTTTGCTCAGATATTCTCCAAAGTTGCTCATTTTTATCTTTAGAAATGGGGTGGTTTTGACAGGAAATTTAAATATTTGAATACCCCTGAGCCATATAACATTATGATCATCATCATTATAGTTTTAGTAATCTATAACATATTGAATATGACCAAATGACACATACAGCTGTTGTTTTCCTCAGCCATCTACCTCTGTAAGTGAAAGTTTATGGGTTAATGACAAGGTAATTTCTCATTACTACTCATGTAATGAGACTGTTTTTGGGTTAAGTGAAGCTAAAAGGTGAAAATACTAGTAAATGAGAAGTTCCTTAAGGCACAGTATCAACAAGATATGACTACATGTAAATATATATCTATTATATTCTGGTGGGTAGTTGTGTCAACACGCGTAGGATGCAAAGGAACAAGTAATAGGTTCATTCCATGCTGAAAAGAGAAGAAAGATAACACAACATTTCGGCTGTGGAGCCTTCTTCGGGTGTAAGAAAGGGCAGTCAGCCCACTGGCTTGAATTATGACTGTTTTCACCAAAGCTGTCCCAGAGAACAAATAATTAATATGCCTCTAATCATACCATCTGCTCAAGTATATTCTTGTCAAAATCTTTTACAAATTGGGGGTTATGATTATGTATTTTACTAATTGATTTATCTGCTTGGTCAGTTCTTCATTTTCTAATTTTTTTAACCACCCAAACAATATACAGTATATCATTTACTTATACAATTGTTTTGCATTTTCTATGTCAATCAATGCTTATTTTCAATCCCAGTTTTGAATTAATTAAAAATAGCAATTCACCTACTAAACTACTAAAAGTGCTTTGAAAGTATACAATAGTAATGTCCATTTCAAAAACTTTTGGGTCTTAACATATATGAAATATGTGGTGTGAAAAAGAAGTCATAAAAGCTCTTTAAAATCCTTTAAGAAACTATGTTCCTTTTGAGGCCTCACATTTTGAAACAGCTCTTGGCTCTAAAGTTTTATCTGGAATTACTGTATATGCAAGCCAGCATTTTGTGTTCTGGGAGAGAATATTTTTCTGCATTGTTTTAGTAATGTGTTGAATAATCTTGTTCTTATGTGTCCTTTCAGAGCTGGTTACCTACCCCAGAACATCCCTCTTGAGATTATATGCTACCTTCCTCAAGAGAAAGAGTTTCTACCTTGGCACGCTGCCAGCCGTTCACTCTATCATCTCGACAAATTGTTGGACCGCACAGAGGAATACAGCATCTTTAGTGTAGGTGAATTACACCCACAGTTAATACTGAAAGGATATACTGTATCTGGTTATTACAAGAATGACTGTTTGCAAGTATCAGAGATCTTAATCTTTCCACTAATGTTTAGTCTTTCTTTCAAGGCATATCAAGGTAAAACATGTTGAGTTTTTAATGTTATTCCTCGAACTTGAATTTCAATCACTCTTTCAGAGAATTAACTAAGATATTGTCATGAATAAAACAATCATTTCTCTTAGAAGAAGCAAACACAAATGTGTTTCATTGAGAAAGGTGATTGCTAGGGTGACAGATCATTTAATTGGAGGTGGCTATATTAAAGCGTAATTCTTTAGTCTCATCAGAACAATGAATTTTTATTTCATTTGTTACCCTATTCACAGATTAAACAATAATCAATGTCTGTCACTGAGGTACAATAAGATATCCCTTGCATCTATGTTTATTTATTTTTAGCTTCAAACAGAAAATCAACACGTCTGAAGACCTCTTCTGGGATATCCATTTCAATAAAAATGAAAACATAAATATGTGGTTAATGTTTACAACAGTGCTGCACATTTCCCAGTTATTACAGTGCATCTGTCTCCTTGTCTTATTCATAACATACACATGATGTTTGCTGAGATTCAGTCTATTCCTACCTGTGAATGCACAGCAATAAACTAACTTTTAATTGTAACAGCTTACAAGTGCTGCTAAACAACTTACCAATTTTTTAACAGCTAATCTCAAATGCATATCCAGTCCCCTTGTGATATTCCTGAGATATTTAACCTGTAGTAATACAAGATTATTGCATTTGTATGTTTTAATAACCTGGTCCTGTAATTAATGTAGTGATCTACCTGCCTGGCAGGTACACAGGACTATTGCTGTTGTCAACACAGGTTCAGTATATTAGAACATGAAATCAGTGATTGCTTGGGAATAGCTATTCCCTTCATATGAACTTTATGTGATAGTTTACCCTGGACATCATGTCATATTCTGTAGCTGTAGTAATATACCACAGAGAGAACTGCAGTGCCTTCAGGAAATATTCTCTCCTCCTGAAGACTGTAAATATGGTTGTGTTATTGCAAGAAATTCCAATACCCTTGCTTCACACAACATATGCGACAATTTAAAGGGGAATATATTAATAATATGTAACAATTAGGAAAAATGAAAAAAAAAATTGTTTACAAAGTCACCCCCCTAAGTCAATACTTTGTAGAAAGACCTTTTGTGACAGTTACAGTGGTTGTCTTCTTACTGTTTTTACAGTTTGTCTGTATCAGCTCTGCACATCTGGATTTGGAGATTTTCTCCCATTTTTCCTTGCAGATTTGCTCAAGCTTTGTTAAGTTGGAAGGGGAGCATCAATGAATCTCCTTATTCTGAAGCTCCTCTTTGTGTCACTTTGGCTGTATGCCTGGTACATTGTCCTTTTGGAATATGAATCTTTTGGCCACAGTCTAAGGTTTTTTTGCTCTCTTCAAAGATCTACCTCTATTTGGCTCGGTCCTGAAAAGTGTCACAGCCCCTGCCCTATAAGATGATGCTGCTAAAGTTATGCTTTTTGGTAGGGATGATGTTTATGAGCTGTGTTCAGTTTGTTTTAAGTATAGATCTTTGCATTCAGACCAGAGAGCTCCATTTTTGTTTAATCAGAACAGATGCTCTTTTGCCACATGGTCTCATGGTCAGCCAGAAGTCTTCTTGCAAACTCCAGTCCACCCTCCTACAGAGGCTAAATCTGTGTAGTGTTGCAGAGAATGTTATCCTCTAGACCAGTTCTCCTATCTCAGCCATGGAACTCTGTAGTTTTGTGGGGTGGCCACTGGATTCCTGGTCTCTTCGCTGACCAATATTCTTCTTGTTCTAATGCTTGGTTTGGGCAGATGGTTCTGTATTCTTTCCACTTCCTAATGACTGAAGCTAAATTTTTCCTGTAACCACTAAGGAATTTTAGCCCATTCTCCTTATAGAACTCCTCCAATTCTGTGACATTTAAGAAATGCCTAGCATGGACAGCTCTCTTTGGGTCCTGCCACTTAATTTCGATGGGGTTTAGGTCTGGACATTCACTAGGTCAGTGGTTCTCAAACTTTTTGGACCAAGTACCACCCCTAATCCAACCAAAGCATCCAAGTACCACCTACAAGTCATCTTCTCATAGGAACCCCAGAAAGTCTCAATGACCAACATGAGCGCATGTGCACACACACTCACACATGCATATAATAAATATTATAATTATAAACTTTGTTTGATATATTAAAATGTGGCTTCTCAAAGTGTTTTACAGAAAAAAAAACAACAACAAATAAAACTAAAAAAGCACCATTTCAGTGAGAGGGGTGAGCCTGTTTAGTCGAGCAAAGCAGATGTGAATTAATTTTTCGAGCCCTGATACAATTCACAACAGTCTTAACAGATTTTAAATCGTCAGGCATTTTCTTGACGGCAAAGGTCTCGGGGTGGATGTTGCAATGAAACCGTTAATTTCTGGAGCAACCTCTCTAATTCGTGCAACTACACCGCTGTGTCGGCTTGTCATTGCTCTAGCACCGTCTGTACAAACTCCGACACATTTTATCCAGTCGATGCCATTCTCTTTGATAAATTCATTCAGAAGCTGAAATACGTGCTCTCCTGTAGTTCCTGTTGGTAGCGGCTTACAGAACAGAAAGTCCTCACGGGACGTACCCTCAAACTCGTAACTAACGTAAACGAGCAAATTGGCCAAATCGACTACAGACTCATCTAATTGCAGTGAAAAACATCTGCTCATCTTAACGCGCTCTTTCAGCGTCCTTTTGATATAATCCTTCATTTCAATAATTCTATGAATGAATGTGTCTTTCAGGGGGGGCAGCAGGTCGAGCTGTTCAGCAGCTTTTTCTCCACACATTATAGTGTGGGGCTTACCTGCTTTAGCAATCCGCAAGCTTGCACTTTTCCACGTTTCCGTTTTTATTTCAGTGTTTATTTTAAGTATTTATTTCATGCACATGGGAGAGAAACACAGAGACACTCGGTGTATTTTTCTCAAATTAACTTAGAACAGTTAATTAATATTTTTCTGTTATTTTTCATGCTTTCCTGTGCTCACAAGATTACCAGCATTCGTAGCACGCATTTCTATGCATTCCTGTGTTTACAATGTTGGCATTGTTCCAAAATCATGCACATTCTCCTTTCTCCCTATTTGCTGAAGATACAGTAGCTTTTTTAAATACAATTGGTCACTTGCATTCGTAGCACACATTCCTATAGAGTGGTATAGAATTACAGAGTATCTCTTGTGTCCACTTAAGTATTAGCGTGCACTGTATCGTAGTACGTAGGCTGCATATTCGACTCGTATAAAAATACAAAATATGAAAACCCGTCCCGATTTTTTCAGCGCACACGACACAGTTCCAGGGTCATTTGGCGTACCACCTGGCGGCACGCCACGTACCACTGCAGGTACGCGTACCACAGTTTGAGAACCACTGCACTAGATCATTGTAAAATGCACAATTTCTTTTTATGTAGATATTCTTTGTTAGATCTGCCTGTCTGGTTAGGATCATTGTCTTGCTGCAAGACTCACTTTCAGTTTAGCTTTAGGCCACAGTCAGATGGCATGACAATCTCCTTTAAAATCTTCTGATATAATGTGAAATTCATGGTTGTGTCAATGATGGCCAGCCATGCAGGTCCTGGGGATGCAAAGCAGCCCGTAACCATCACACTCCCACCACCATACCTGAGGGATGGGATGAGGTTCATTGTTTGAAAGGAAAGCTTGTTTTTTGCCACAAAAACATTTATCACCAAGTCCAAAGAATCCTGCCTTTGACTCGCCTGCACAGTGAACATTTTTCAACAAGCCTTTTGGATACCCTTTGTGCGCTTTGGGAATTCATATGGGCAGAAATAGCAGCAATATTCTTTTTGTAGAGCCGTGGCTTTCTGCAGGGTGGCACAGTGGCACAGTGGTTTGCATTGTTGCCTTGCAGTGCTGGGGCCCTTGGTCCAGTTCCTGAACCTGGGGAGCTATGTATATACCTGGGGTTTGTACAGTATGTTCTCCCCGTGTTTACATGAGTTTCCGCTGGGAGCTCTGGTTTCCTCCCACAGTCCAAAGGCATACTGGTACTGTAGGTTAATTGATTTTTGGGAAAATTGCTATTTTTAATTTTCTGTCTGACAGTTGATTGGTGGAACTGTCAAATCCTTCTTTCAAATCTTTAGAAATGGTTTTATAACCCTTCCTAGATGGATGAACATCAATAATTTATTTTCGTAAATCCTCCTAGATTTCCTTAAATCACTATATAATTTATATAATTAAAAAAAACACTGAAACATAAAATACAAAATATAAACAACACCCATGGTAACACCTACTGTATACCAGTTGCCCTACCCTATCAGACATTATTGATATTCATGCTTTTTCTACCTACTGTACTTAAAGTTATGTTGAACAAAATACTGTATGTAATTTATTGTTTTTTACTGTGTCAGTTATTGCACGTAAAATTCTCCTTTAGCAGAAAAGAATTCTGAAGTCTGTTAAACTGAGGGTTTATTGTATTTATCTTTGGGCTTCACAAACTCTGTCTCAGCAGAGTATGTACAAAAAAGCTGTTTAGTTAATTATATATACTGTAGACTAAAAAATGTTTTCTATACAAGCTTTAAATGAAATTAAACATTATGAAATAATTTAAATCTAATGATTTTTTCCTTTTTCATTCTTTTATTTTGTACAGGTACATGACTTTTCAGTCTCTTTTGAAACTTTATTCTGGGTAAAAAACACCATAAACCATAACATGTTCCATTAACATACATATGTACAGTATGGTACAATTACTATCATTTTACCATACTGTAAAATTATCAATACCCGTAAATTACTCTGTAATGTAAAAATCTAACAAAAGTTCTCAACATTTTTTACTTGTACTTTTTAAAGAGAACAGTGAAATGTTAATTCCCATAATACATAACAACTGAATGTCTTAAAACATCATAACCTTGAATGGTATTTTTTGTAACATTTATGTATACTCCATACATTTAGCATGTTTAGTATATTTAATATATTATGTATTGCACATAGAGAAAACCCTTCCATTACTAAATGCTGCATAATTTAATATAATGTAATATCATCATAATATTTTATTATGATATATACTATATATATTACAGGTGGGTAGGTGCGTCAGCATGCATAGGCTGCAAAGGAACAAGTAAAGGTTTACTCTATGCTGAAAAGAGAAGAAAGAAAACGCAATGTTTCGGCTGTGGAGCTTCTTCACACCCGAGGAAGGCTCCACAGCCGAAACGTCGTGTTTCCTTTCTTCTCTTTTCAGCATGGAATGAACCTATTACTTGTTCCTATATCTATATTATAGTATATTTTAAATATATATTAAATACGAATACATACATATATATATTTATTATATGTTTTAGTCATTTAATTTATGTACTGTACCCCTTTAATAAAACACTTAAATGTTCCCATTTTTGGTACTTCTATTTCTTTTATCCAGAAAAAATATTCTTCATGTCAAAATTTTAAAACGGAAAACAGAAAAAATCTGCAAGTGTATAATAGTATAGGTTTCCACATGTTATTAACCAGCTGTTATCAAATGTCAAATGCATGTTAAATATTTTTTTCAAAAGTCCAACACCACCTAATGTGTTTAACCTATTGATTTGTTTTGTTTACTTATTAACAGGACTACGTTTTGAAACAAGTGGCCTCAGTGTATCATAGGCTTGGGTGGCCCATAAATTCTCCAAATGCCTCCATTGTTCCTGCCGCCTACCAGACTGAGTATTGTTCATTTTCCTTTATCTGTTCTTTCTTTATGCTTTTGTACAGTTGCTTTTGAGTTACATAGCATAAAGCTCTTTTATTATAATTTTTATTATTATTATTATTTAAGAACAACAATAACCCCTCTCCTATTATTCTACCACAGGGAGTTACGGCGAGAAATTATTATGTTAGCCTGCAGCTTTGGTAACAAACATTGTCATCGGCAGGCTGCCACTCTCATTTCAGAATGGATATCAAGCAATAAAAACAGGTGAGAGGATCACATTGTGAGAAGATGCATAGTGCCAAAGTAAAACCACACATGCCAGCAGAAGTGCTTAACCCATGGGTATTCTTTATGTGAGGGAGCCAAAAGACATGTTTTGCATGAATATTTACAGTATTAGTTTTCAGTGGATAACCATATACCATACCGTCAGAGAGAACCTCTCATGTTTGTGATGTTTAGTCTTGGAAAACAGAAGCATTTAAGTTTTTTCTCATTAAAGAAACTTATCCATATTAGTTAAACACTGTGAATACAGTTCACACCAATTTCAACATTTGCAGTGATGGTGATGAATTCAAGATAAAACATGGTGGAAATCAATATTATTTTAGATTATTTTTAGATTGAATTTTTAATATTAAATATCATTATGGAAAATGTATTTATGATTCATTTATCACACAACCTATTATGTAGCTTATGTATTATGTAAAGAAAGGTACAGTAAATGCATTGTGTAATTTTCCTAAATCTTTCCCTGATTTTTACCAGAATTGGTTACAGTAATTGGCAATAACTCAATCAGTATATTGTATTTTAACATGCATATCAACATGTTTTACATAGATAATATGGCATTGTTTCTTGATAGAATGAGCTGGACTTGTTATGTGTGATTTCAGTAATCAGATGATAAAAAGCATGATTTTTCAAGAGTCCCTGTTTCACTTATGGGCACAATTAAAGAATATAGAACCAGACTTCTAAGAATTTCCCTAGGAGACTTATCCTAGATCAAATGAGTGCATGCTTAGATCAGGGGTTCACAGCCTTGTCCTGGGAACACACTCACCTGCTGTGATCACTGCAAAAAAGCTCTAACCTTGATTGACTCTTTAACCGAACTAACAAATCTAGCCAAACTTTACACATTTTTTTGGACTTGAAAATTGGAGATTGTAAGTTACCTACAATATAAAATGTAAGGGAATCTCTGACATTTTAGGAACAGAAAACAAGTTCAGATTAATGTTACTGTAGTTAAACCAAGGGTCCAATAATGAAACAGAAAGCACAGCTGGGACAAAGCAGGCATGTAGGTCCCACTGGCAAGATCTGGGAACCCCTGATGTTGACTACATTTGGGGTGTCCACAGCTGCCGTTACCCTCTCTTAGTCACAGACTGTTGTTACCCAACTTACCAACTGCTTTGGAAATTTGACAACTAACAAATGAATCAACTGGATGTTCACTCTTGTAGGAGTCATCTTGCTCAACCAATGGAAGATTTTACTCAATGAGCTTTTTAATACTTTTACACAGCTTACGTCTTTTTATCTCATATAGCTTGTTTGATAACTTGACACCCGGATACAAAATTATCTATATAGAAAAATAGAACTTCATATATGTTCAAACCACAGGAGAGGGGAATTTTCATTTTGGAGAAAAACAGCAGATAGCTCCATCAGTCTGGCACTCTGATGAATTAGCTTCTATTGTAGAATCAGCTACAAACAGCTTACCCTGATCATATATCTTTGAATTGCAAACTACTGGATGACCGTAGGCAATGATGAGAGTAGAATATCTAATATATTTCATGTAGGAAAAAAAACAAATCTGATTATTTTCAATACTATTTTTACCTTCTTCACATGGAACTTTCCAGCATATATTTGAAATGCTAATTACATATTGCTCATTAATATTGACATCCATTTCTCATTGGTGTGATTTTATGTTGTTGCCTTGGATACAAAGTCTCTTGCCGTTTTTGCATTAAGCCTCTTGGAGAGAAGGTCCACTATTTGGATTATCACACATACTGTATGAGCTCCTGCTTATTCCATTTTTGCATTCTTCCCTTAATCTAGACAACACGGTGAAGTAATGTAGGAGGCAAAACAAGTTTATTTGTGCTGAATCTCACTCTGTGTTTCCCATGTCAAAGTGTCTGTGACACTTTCTGCAAAACAGAAATGAATTTCTTAAATTCATAGTTTGTATCTCACTGAAAAGGTTGAAAAGGATGTCTTGCTATGCCTAGTGTAATGGCATATCAATATGAAATATTGCAATATGAAATGCAGGTACTGTAAAACAGCACAACAGATTAACTTGTACATCAAAAAGAATTCCTAAAGTCTCTATAGATTTTTGATATTGTTGCAATATAATGTGTAAAGACCTGCTCTTTCAAAGGTATTAAGCCAAGTTCATTTTGTGCAGATTGCAATTTTATTTTAATTCCCTCATACACATAGTGTCAATTAGTATCAGATGAAGGGGAAGTTAAATGAGGTAGGACTGGCAGTCCTTTATTTATTCTTTATTGCCTCAGATCTTATTTTTTCTCTTTTCATGTCCCGTTTGTTCATGAACATTATTGCTATTGTTCTAATGTTGCTAGGTCTGATTTCTCCTGTGGTCCACAGCAAAATGTCTCATCTTGAAGCTTCTTGGTAGAATTTCTAATCTGAAGTGGGGTGACACAGATTGGAAAATTTCAACCACATTTCAAAATATATCCACAGTATCTAATGTACAACCACATTTGAATCAGTTTTCCAATAAACAGTAAATACAAATGTGCTTCTTCTGATAAAAAGTATAAAAATTGATAGGATGCAGTCAGTCATGTGCATCTTGGTAGTAAGAAAACAGGACAGTAAAAAAAGAATTAGTCTTATTTGGATAAGACCACTGTTTAAGGTTTAGTATCTAACTTGCAGAGTTTTTAATCCCTAAGGCTAATCTCTGTGTTAATATTTAAGCATTATTTAAAACTTTATTAGAAATAATTTAAGTTGATAATATGAGACCAGACTTTTATAGACATTTACTGTATGTATTTCCACTTTAATATTTTATTATGAGGAGGTATATTAAGAAATAACTTGTCATCAATGGCATAAGTTGATTATTTTACAAGTATTGACATTTGCAAGGAATAATATATTACTTACCACAGTAAAGTATACATTAACTATATTGCAGTGCAGAGCATTGTCTACACAGCTACAAACAAGCTGTAGAGTTTATTTGGACTATTCAGTAGCAATACATTTTGATCTGGGAATTTCTAACTGAAATCATGTAATTGCTTTTGAATAGAAACATATACTTCACATCATTTTCATCAAATGATTCAGTGACCACTTATGGACCCCTGTGGATGGGGGCATTGACATTCTGGAAAATTCCTCTCCCATCAGGCTTTGAATTTATTGGCATTTACCTCCGTCTCGCAATCCAACCATAGTTTCCCTCCATGAAGCTCTCAACAGACTTTACTTGATTAAAGTAAACCTTATATTGACATTTCTGATACAGAGTCTTGATGTGCATCTTGAACCAGTGCAAGGACATCATGGTCGAGCAGAATGTGCTTCTGTCGGCAGTTGCCACTAGTTGATAATGTCTTTCCCTCAGATTTTCATGCCAACATCACCTTAGTCACTGTTCCATGAGAAACATCAGCAAGTTGAGCGGACTGCATCACTGAAGCTCCTGCCAAATGTGCCCCAAAGATCACCCCTTTCTCCCTCTCTCAAAAACTGACATCTCTTCTTCTAGCCATGGAAGACAACATAATGGGCAAATGGCCTGCTCAGCATTTTTATACATGACCCCAAGCATGATGGGATGTTAGTTGCTTCATTAACTGAAGAACCACACCTGTTTGGAAGCACCTGCTTTCAATATACTGTACTTTGTATCCTCCATGTACTCAAGTTTTTCCTTAAATTTGGTAGTTACCTGTAGATGTAAAATCTAATCTTTTTATTATGACAAATAGTCAGTTTTGCCCTGTAAAACACTGCCAAAAGTGTCTAGTTTTATTGTTTTTATTTTAACTATAAATCTTAAAAGCATTTTCTATTTTTACTTTAACGTTAGGGTCATCTTTCTCAGCACTTTGAATGTAAGATTCTACACTCACACTTTTAACATCCCTTCCCATCCTATTTGATCAGCTTGGATATGTTTTAATGACAAATCTAAGGATAACCAACCAATGAAAGCGTAATTGCCTTTTACTCTAGTTCCAAATTAAAGGCTCTGAAATGTGTCAGGTGGCCCATGGATTTAATGTGACTTGAGTTTCCACCAGAGAATAAGGTAATCAGCTGCATGTAAAATTCTCTATTGAATGAGCACTTATTTGAAAAGACATGGTTATTTTAAAATAAGGATGGTTCTGACTAAAATATTACTACAAATTCAACATTAAATAGTTAAACAACAACTGAACCGAACTGCTTAGGGTCAAATTGATCTCTTTAACCTGGACACAGTCTGTAAAATATAATTCCTAATACATTTTATGTTTTTCTCAAGAATGGCAAAAACATTTCAACATTTCCTTTAACATTCACATTCACATTTACATTTACATTCACACTGAAATACATTCACTCCTGTCTTCAATCTAATGTCATCATGATACATCATGAAAATAGGTGATACCCATATACAGTACATCCATGTGGTCACTTTATTGAATAATTTAAGAATTCAATTACCAATAATAACCCAATTTGTACATATGGAATACATAGAGCTAGAAGAAAAAAAAACATGGATTTGATAAACCATTTTTATATAGAAGTATTAGAAGAAAAAGTCCGCCAATCCCCTAGACTTTTAGTATTCTTTTTTATATTTTAGACCTAAAATGTTATTAAAGTTTCATGAAAGCCTTAATGTAATAGATTAATAATTTAATATAATATAATTAAACATTCTATACAAAGACATAAGGTATATTTGGATTAATTAAATAACAAAATATCCACTGGTATATATTCACATGTGAATACGTTTGTGAGCCTTTAGATTCAGTAACTGGTGTCATCTCCTTGATCAGTAATGAGTTCAAAAAGATGTTTCCTGTAATTGTTTATCAGTATCTCATCATTACGACATAGTTTGTGGTCCATTCTTCCTCATATTTTCTTCCTCAAAGAACTGCTTAAAGGTGGTGACATTTGAGGGTTTTCTGCATGAACAGCTGGCTTTAGTTACTGCCATAACATTTCAATGGGGTTTAAGTTCAGACTTTGACTTGGCCATTGCAAAATGCAACATTTCTTACTTGATTAATTTCAAAGGTCCTTTCTTGAATCTATGACAATCTACCCTTACGTTTATTTTTAAACTTATGTCTATTTGAAAGATCTGGAAAATATAGTTTCTATACCAAGACACTGTAGAACGTTATATGCAAATGGAATTGAATGCAGTATAATTGTACTTTAAAAGTGAACTTTCAATGTGGAGCTTGGTTTTTGTTGTCTGACCTTAATTTGTTCTCTTCATGTTAAAAAGAGAGGGCAGACAACTTGTGGTGTAGTATTCTTATTTAGCTGACTAGAAAGAATGACATTAAATGACATCCTTGAGAAACTGGACATCAGAATTTACATTCTGTGTTAGTGTTTAAAATACCTTTATACTACGCCTGCCCTTTTCATTGTGTGTTAAAATATACTGTATGCAGTGCCCTTGTCCTAATGTGACATTTATCATAACAAAGAGGTTGTTTGGAATATGTGCTGTTCCTGCTTTACAAAATGTTTTCCAAAGTGCTTGAAAGTCGAGTTGGTGGAAAAACGCCGTTGTCTGTCTTTCCTCAGCTGTCCAGGGCTGTTCTGAATAAACTGCGCTGAATTACACTTTTACTTCTTGTATTCCAACTTCCGGAAACATTGCTGCCCATTACTTTTATTTGATCCATTGTACAGTTTACATCTATTGTACTTTTTGCTTACTGTTGATATTTTTACTTTTTCATATAAGATTTGGAATCTTATACAGTACATGAAAATTTTGGTACAAGAAAAACACTTTAGTCATAGTCAGTATATAGTCAGTATAAAAATACTTTAGTATCATAGTCAGGCAAAAGTGAATCCTTATAATTCAATATTGTTAGCTTCACAGACCTTTCTCAGAGTTATACCCAGTCTATGCTATATTTTTACTGTGGTATTTACTCTTTGTGCAGTGATGCTGTCATTGAAACATTTTAATTTAGTTTGTAAAATGTCATCATGTCATTTTAGCTAAGAAATTGAGATACATTTTAGATACATTTTGGGTGAATGATGCCTGGGAAAAGACTTGCACAATGCAATTAAAATTCCTGCAGAGAATAACAAGAAGCCCAAGGCACAATTAGAAAACTTTGAAAAGCATTTTCACAAGTCAGACATTAAAAGGTAGTTGTACTGTATGCGTGATTGCTGAAGAGATTAATTTTACTTAAGACAGATAACATGTAATTACAATGGATAGCTCTTATATACAGTATCTGATATTTGGATAAAAACTGAAGTGACTGCTTCAAATAAAATGTGTGTTTATGCTAATCAGACTGCACCTTAGTCTATTAACCTTGACATTTGTGATCCTGTAGTTCTTCAGGGATTGCTGTGTGGTTTTTAGGACACCTGAGTCACTCTACTTGCTCCGTAAAATGTATAATTTTCCATAAAATACAAGACTTAAAAAGGTAATACCCCCATAATAAGGAAGCACACTGCACCTCCTTAACATTCACTGTTCTTGAAAGTAAAACATTTAGCTTATTATTGAAATCAGTGGTACATTCTGTAGGTGTAATTGCTCTGTTAGCATTTAATAAAAGTCAGTTAAGTCCATGTTAAAATGTAAATTATTGTTATCTTTTGTAAGTATTTTTCTCAATTATTCAAACACTTCAAACACTTTTTACATCTTTTATAGTCTTTACAACAGAGCTAAATTTAATTACTTTACATGTACAGACTTGATATTTGGATTTGGAGATCACAGGAGAATCTCATACATAGTCCTGGGTAAATATTAACATTCCAGTAGAGCTTTATACTGTAAGTAATATTCCTAAAATGAATTAACTATCTTTTGACTTGATTATGTTTTACCCACCATGTTGTGAATATAAGGTACATGCACACTGCCTCTGCTATACAGTCCTGGATTTAAGCAAAGACCAGATCCATTAAAAATAGCTGCTAGACTATGAATCACTTTATGAATGATTTTGAGGCTGTATTTTGAATCAGAATTCATACAGTAGTTAAAACACAGATGTCTGGTTTTTGGTAACATATGTACATACAGTACAATAGATCTGGGGCAAAACTGTTAAACACACAATTGACTACATGGAATCTTGCAGTTATTACAATCAAAAACTGATTTGTACACTCTACATTAATTTAAGTAAATGTGTCCTAAGATTTATGGTCAATTGAAATCATTGAACACAAAGTATGTTTTTGTTCTTATATGACCAAATTATGCATACAGTATGTACAATAATTAATACATACTCTGTAATACTGTATATATTAAATATATAATATATTATTTCTAATTAATATTAATCTCATGAACAGAAATGCAATTTGCTTGAATGTAAAGCAAAAATATGTTTTAGATTTTGCTATTACAATACTATTGGAAGCCACTGTATGTACCTTACATATGGTAGCTACAGAGCATGTCTAACAAAACATTTTGAAATAAGAAAGTGTTGTTGTCATTCTTCATGGAAAATATATATTTTTTGGAATTGACAATTTCCTGCTGTGCTTCACTTCACTTCCTAACATCATTACCCACGCATGTCGTATATGGGCATTATCTTTCTAATTCACTTTGAGCTTCAGCTCAAGGTCTTTGCCAGGATAGATATCTTACATTAACTGTGTCAAAGTACAGTGTACCTGTAAGCTGACCTTTTCTAACATTGGTCTTGAGATGTGTTCAAAGTAAGTCATTGTTTAGACAGGTATTCATGATGATTAATATGCAAGTTATCACTATATATTAAGTAATTCTACCTCAGTATTATACTGTACTAATTTAAAATCATCAGTAAAATAAGTATGCAGTTTAAACAGTGTTTGAAAATGTTTTTGAGCACACATTTGATCTTACAGATTCTCTTGCCGATTCTTTTGTGCTAGAAACAGAAAACCTGGCTTTGCGGGGGGTGAAACAGGACAAGACTGGAACATAACTGGCTTTATTGATGTGAATCCCAACTAGTCTATTTCATTTGACCATAATATATGATTATGGCTCAGTGGAGACCAGTTTTGCTTTAAGGGAGAATGAAATACATAAATTGAATGTTACTGGTGGATTCAACAGTGTAAAATCCTTTGGGTCCTAGCTTTATTTTATTATGTTTGTGATCTTAGATTATAGAGTGACTTTAGATGCACACTAAAACAAAGGTATTACCAATATATTACCGAGGATAGAGAAGAAATTACATATACATGTATCACTTGTCCCTCATATTTTAAATGAAATAAGTTTATTATGCCATTTATAATTGTACGCTAACCTTCAGACTGAGTGAATCACTAGAGATTTTGAATAATGTTCAATGACTGGTGTTTTACCACACACGCGGTGGCAGATATGAAAATGTCATGCTACTATATTAAAGCATGTGTTTTTTGCTTTGGATTTTATTCTGTAGAACCCCACCTTAATACCAAGTGCTTTCACCGAAAGTCTATGCTGATCTTATAGCCTATATCTTTCTTTGCAGTTAAGTTGGAAATTAAATCAAATACCAGGCATAGTGTACAGTACTCACCTCTCTCAGTAAGAATTATCTTGATACAATCATCTTTAATGGAGCTGATACATTTTCAATTATGGTTATTTGACACTGTCAGGTTAATCATGTGTCTTTTAATGTCGATTTAAAATTAATTTTAATGCTCTTCAGAAGGTGTAAATTAAATATAGTATTTTTTAAGAAAACATAAGTACTCCATTTTCATAAGGAACCATAGGCTTTTACTTAGATGAGATAACAACTTATCACTTGCTGTGAAACTTTTTTTAAATTACAAGGACAACATTAATCAAAAAAGGCATAAAATGTCATGAATTGGAATCAAGAAAAAATGATTGCTTATTCTATAAAAGGATACTGCTTGGTTTCTCTCAGGGAAAAAAAGCTAGTTTCCAGGAATGTCCGATGTTTTATTAATGGTTTCTTTATTACTATTTTTCTTCTCTCAGTTGGATCAAATGCTGATTAAGAGCAAGTAACACAACACTTTCAAGATGTGACCCAGGTTTCAATTTTAAAGCCTTTACTATTTCCCCTATGTTCATTGTCATGCATTGATCTTTAAAATATTAATGCTATTGATATCCTTACAGAATCCCACCAAATGTCAGAGACATTGTTTACTGCACTGGAGTGTCTCTAATGGATGAGGATGTCTGGGAGTTCATTTGGATGAAATTTCACTCCACAGCTGCCATCTCTGAAAAAAAGGTACTGCTAGAGGCCCTGACTTGCAGTGATAACACATTTTTGCTGAATAGGTAAGTAAACGAGCAGGTCAAATCTGTTTAGACTCTTTGAACTTAAAACCAATTGATTCAGATGTAGTACAATATTCAGACAGGAAATAGAACATAAAATCATTTTATGATTCCTGTTTGTAAGGATAGTTTTCACAATGGTGGCACATGCCAAAACCATTTTCACAACACAGTCCTGTATATTTCTATTTATCTTATTTCTTTTTAAGTCACATGACTGCAGAGGGCAATTAATGTAATTTATACTAACAATGATTGGTAGATAGTGAATATTAATGTTTTGATAATTACCTTTAAAGATAAGGTTGATTTTACACAGTTAATATCAATATACTACTCTATTAACTGTAGTCAGCTCATATTATCATACTGTAGCAAATGCAATGGAAACTACATGACAAATAACCAGGTTTATTGAACACACTGTCAGAAACTAATTTATCTTGGATTTCCAACTGAATAACAAGGAAACTTATTAAATTATCAAATTTAATAACCACTAAGCAAAAAATAAAACTCAACATTGATTTAATCTTTGCTACGGAATTAATTCCCATTAGAATTCAACATACTGTGAATAAGCTTGTTAAAAATGTTTATTTCTGTGTTGGAAATGGCAATCTATTAAATTTTGAAAAGAAGAAAAGTTCCTTGGATAAATTCAATTTAAAACTTAACTCACCAGTAGGGGAAAGCTACTTTAATGAGGGACTGTTGGCTCTCACTTCTCTAATACGAATGCTTACAGCGTACTGCTATATCCCTGAACAGTCATTCCAGACTAAACCACATAGAAGCGCTCAAACATATTACTAGTGCTTTAATGTAGGAACAGTACTAGAACAGAACATCCTTGAAACTGAACGACTCTGTTGAGGCTGTGTACAATGAACACATCATGTGTCTTTGCTTTAATTTGCCCTTTATTTCCTTTTTGGGTTTCATATCATGATTCACTAGGGACGAGGGTATTAAACCTTGACTTTCTCTCTCTGATATACCTGGCAACTGCACATTTTTATAAAAAGCACATATCCCCATGGTAAAAACAGACCTCTTATTTGAGATGACATCCTTTTTATGTTATTTAATCAGTCACACCTTTTAGGCAGATGAGCAAGAAAGAGGATGAACCTTGAAGAAATCATCAGTTTCAAGTTAAATATTTGTGAAGAGCCAGCAGGCACGACCTTTTGGAGGTCATTACTCTGTGTGGTTTTTATAAACTAGCAGTATTCATATGCCATAGAGGGAATTTATTTATGAGCTACTCTTCTTTTCACTCTACAAGGAATGTTTCTTCAGTATGTAACCGATGAGTTAGCTGTAAGTTACTCTCTTCCACACAACCTTTGATGATTTGTACCGACTTATTAAATGTTCCCACTTTTTCTCCTCACTTGGCAGTTGACAATTCCTTTTACAGCTCACCTAAAGCTCTAGTCTAGAACAATGTCCCAAAAGAGCCACAGACTCATAGGATGTTTTTAAACCCAACATGAATTATTCTTTCACAAGCTTATTTTTGAGATAGTTTCATCACCTGTTGGTGATGTATATTGGTTTTGGTTTCTTGGTTTTGTAAGTTTGATTTTCTGTAATTAAGAAATGTGCCTCAGTGGTTATTTTCAAGACTTTTAAAGACTTCATACATTTCTAAGCACTTTTTTTGCAATCCAGATGTAATAATATTGCTCAAATTTAAGTATAGTCTAATACAGTGTTTTTCAACTTGTGGGCCTTGGCCCTCAAATGATTGTTGCAATCAGGGTCGGTGCTACAGGAGGTGCAATGGGTGCAACTGCACCCGAGCCCAGATCTAAGGGGGGCCCGTTGCTAAAGTCATTAAAATGACAGCTTTTTTTTAAAAAAAGGACCATCCGTAAAAGAAATGAATGAGAATTCGTAGTCTAGCATATTTTAAAATGAAACACAATGAGTTATTGGCTGCGTGAATGTTTTGCAATTGGTCATTGGCGCGTTCATTCCAGAATATGTAGAACTGGATAACGCATCTTGTTCTTCTGCAAGACTGAGCAATAGACAAGCTTAGCTTATTGTTATTATTACATTTAGCTAAACTATGTTCGTTAGTGTGCAACATGAAAGCGATCCAGAAATGTAAGTCCGGTAGCGAGAAATGCAAAGAACAGAAAAGACAATTAGAAAAGTTTAAACTGAACTTTTTCAATTGCTTACTGGACACTGTTATCAGTGAGACAGAGGAACATTTTTATTTCTTGAGCGAATTCAGATGTCTTTTTGGCATTTTGTTTTACATAAAAAATACCGGAGATAATTCAATTGAAGCCTGCAACGAACTTGCCTTGTTTTAAGTAGACATGGCGGAGATTTGGCAACTGAATTAAAGTTTTTGTCTCATCTGCTCTCCAATGAAGTTAACACTCCATCTGACGTACTGCAGTATTTGGTCAAAAAAGATGTGAAATTTGCGTTTCCAAACACAGTGATAGCATGTTAAGTGTTTTTAACAATTCCAGTTGCTGTCGCTGGTGCTGAATGCTGGTTGTAATTGTAAAAGAGTCGTAAATATATAACATCATATGTAATATAAATTAAATAATATAAAAATTTCATATATACAGGTATTATGACTTAGCATGCTGCGTGACCGATGTGACCGCCATTTAGCACCATTGTATGTGATGTCACAAGAAAGCTAAATCAAAATGTAGTATAACTGCTAATTACCCTTCACATCAAGGATAAGTGGCCTGCGTTTGGTTCTCTTACAAGGAAAAACATAGAGGAAGGCCTATCTACAAGCAAAGAAACCGCTTCAGTGTCTTATAACAATAACCCAAAATCCAAACTAAAGAAGAGAAAATACATGTATAGCAGTGAGAACTTGACTCTGGGCTTTACATGCATGGGAACTGAGAATGAGTCACTGCCACTGTGTGTTGTGTGTCCCGAAGTGTAATCAAACGAGGCTTTAAAGCCAAACAAAATACATCTCTGCAGCCCAACATCCAGCATTTGGTATCTGTCAAACAGCACCAGTCCTTTCGCTGAGTGAGCCAGAAAGAAGATGTGCGTGTTTACTACCAGGCTAGTTGTAGGCTAATGAGTGACAGTGCATTCATGCGTCCATTGGAAAATCTACCTGTTAAAGATAATGTAATGGATGGGGAGTTAACATCTACGTCTGTTTTATTATTGTTTTGATAGTTATTGTGCATATTTTTTTTTCTCAATGTCTTCATAAGTTCATTGGTAGAGAAGGCTACCCCGACCCTCTGTAAAAAATTTCAGTTGGTTTTGATTCCACCCGTTCAGTTTTGTTTTTGACAAGACTTGCGTTAAGTGCATGAGATATAAAAAAGAAAGAGCATTTTTCTTATATTTATCTTAATTAATAATTTTTTTGTGAGGTGCTAACTGGACTCCTTCTGTAATCAATATAAGGTCTTTGTAAAGCCATGTTTGTAGCTTGTATGTGCGTATTTTCTCTGATTACCGGTGTCGATTAGGCTACTTCTGAGGCATAGCGCTAGCTCATTTCAAATGGTGAGGATGGCCTGGCCCTTCTATGGGCCGTGGAGCACTCCTTTATATTTGGAATGACACCTTGAAAGCCAGGGTTTATTTTAATGTACACTTTTCTGTCTTTCCTGTAAAAGGCTACTGTTGTGTAAACTAAATAATATTCGCTACAACTATCATTTGACCTTGTGCTTGCCAAGTACGTAATTGTAATTTTTCAGTGGCTGGCTTGTCTTCTGTTTTTTAAATTACAGCCTGCACCTTCTCCAGCAGCTGACCAACTTGAAAATTTGAAAGCATTCACCTGCATGATGCAAACTCAGTGATGTTAATGATGCATTTTTAAATCTATTGCTTCCTAGATTTGATACAACAAACTGGTGGTCTTATATATCTGATCCATATATAGGTGGATTCTGGCATTTATTGATTCATCTTAGTAAAGTGGATTTCATACAGTATTTCTATATATAAACAAAAATTAACCCACACCTGATAAAATCAAACAATGTGAGAAACACTAACACACTCAACAGGTATATGTTGTAGAGCCATAAAATTAGAGATAGCAGAGACAAAATATCACAGCTGGTGTTAGTGGCTTGAAATATCTTCTTCTCTATTAAGTATTGATTGCTGT
The DNA here is from genome assembly GCF_059453375.1 of Lepisosteus platostomus. Taxonomy (NCBI): domain Eukaryota; kingdom Metazoa; phylum Chordata; class Actinopteri; order Semionotiformes; family Lepisosteidae; genus Lepisosteus; species Lepisosteus platostomus. The sequence goes on along the minus strand of NC_142619.1, from coordinate 27,218,013 downwards.
CTTCTCAGCATCCACCACTTTGTTATTATTCATGCAGACCACGTATAACACACAGAGGTTTAACATCTACTCGTAGCATGTGGGTCGTAGATAGTAATAGTGACATAATTGACAGGAAAGCTTGGGAGTCTGGTTTCGTCTTCTGTGACCTGAAGGGGTCATTTTCCTCTTTGCATGAATTTTTAAGGGATCTCTACCTCAATGTAGATGCATATGGAGAAAATGAGGAACATTGTTGTGGTCTGTGGTTACTTTTCTTATTGCTCTCATTTCCGTTGCATAATTTAAATTTGCTCACATTTTATTGTGGTTGGAAAACTTTGTTTCGATTCAACAAAACTGTAATTGTATGCCTTTACCTTCCCATTTGTTGTAAAGAAAGATCTGCAAGAATTCATGCAAGAAGGGGCACTTAACTAGATATACAGTATACCAGGGGGCTACTAATCATTTCTGTGGGAATACACATAAACTAAAAAACGAGAAAAAAGAGTGAAGAAGTGCTGACATAGTACTATTCTTAGAAAAAGTTTGAAACCCCAGATATAATTACATTTTTTTAAGAAAGTAATTTTACTCGTGGAGCACCAGATATTGAAACATAGAGTTAATATACTTATTCACACAAGAATACTGTATCTACCATTGGATCATTGGATCATTTTATAAATTCAGTAATCCAATATTTTGTCATTATGGAGACTTTCATGAAGATATAATTCCATTTTAGGTCTTAAATATATAAGAAAACAGTCCAACCTAGAAGGTTCACATAAATTAAACACACTCAACAAGTGCAGTACATTATCTTTATACTGTATTATTGTGTTGTAAAACAAGATTTTAGGTTTTATTGGTTGCAGGTTTTATTGCAGTGATCCATTCAGTCAGACTTTGGAAAATTATAAAAGGCTATTTAATGTTGGCAAAGAATAAAAATCTTCACATAGAAGACTGAGAATTATTATAGAAACCTCTACCTATGAGACCTCAACACCAGATTTCTTAATATTTGGTATCTTTGAAACATTATTGTAAAAAGCCACAGTAAGAGTACATTGGAATCATGGGGAAGCTTAGAAAGATATTAGAAACTACTATACAAATAAAAGGCAAGGAATAGCACAAATTACAAAAAAACTAAAGAAAGGTATAAAATACCATATAGATTTCTGCAATTAACTTTCATTAATGGATAGTAAATCACTCAAATAAGGACCAAAACTGAACTGTATAATTCTATATAGTGAACTGCTGTAATTCTAAGAGCTCACTCTAAGTTAGCCTGTTGTTTTAAAACTAGTGCTGGTACTAAACATATTCATGCACTGTTTTATTAATCATGTTTTATGACTGCAGATTATATAATTATCTGTTATATTGCTTTCTTGTCTTTTTAAGGCTCCTGAATCTATCTTTGAGCTCCGATCTAGTTCCTGATCAGGATGTCATAGATGTCATTATACATGTAGGTCGAAATCCACATGGAAGGCATTTAGCCTGGAAGTTCTTCCGGGAAAAGTGGAACATTTTAAATTCCAGGTATGATTTTTATTTTTTCCTTATATGTAAATGTATTTTATTATAGCTAATTTGGATGAATATATGTTTACAGCAAATAGCTCAATAGAGATACATTTAGGTATTAAACTGATTATAAAGATGCATTTTTATACAATAATCTGTATTAAACCAACTGTAGGTACAGTTTAGGCAAAATAGCTATGGCTCTACTTCTTAACTAACCTAAATCATACATGTGATGCACAGCAATGGCCACAAAACAATAACTGTTTATAGGTTCATCTGTCTTATATGTCGTTTACTGTTAAACTGTATTGTCTTCACAGATATGGTGAGGCCTTGTTTATGAACTCCAAATTAATCAATGGTGTGACTGAGTTTCTAAATACAGAGGCTGAACTTATTGAGGTAAGTTTATTTGGAGAGCTGGCATTTCTAGTCTTCAACTGTCAGTCCCATCTGTCTGAGACCTCAAGAAGAGAGTCATCCTGATGATACAGGAATATTTTTAGCTAAGTGAAAAAATAACTTGGTGGTTGATGCAGGATTTTCCAAGTCCAGGTGTCTGTGGCTTTTTGCTTCAAGTGAACTGTTGATAACCTAGCTACCTTTTAAATTAAAATTAATATTCGCATAAGCAGACAGTTTCTACTATTTCTACATTTTTTAAAATGGAGATTTTAATTTAGATAAGGGCTGTCCCATCCTCGTTCTGGAGGTCAGTTATGTCAGGAAGTTTTGTAGGCCTCCTTAAAGCAACAGCCTCTGGAGAGCTAGGAGAAGTGGTTAAACTAGTTCAAGTTGGTACAGTAGGTATGGCAGCATGTGTAGGCTACAAAGGAATAAGTAAAGGTTTATTCCACGCTGAAAAGAGAAGAAAAGAAACATAACATTTTGGCCTTGGAGCCTTCTCTGGGTGGTTAAACTGAAGTGATTAATTGGTTATTGTCCAATTCAGCCAATAACAAGTTGAAACTGTATGTTTGTCAAGAGTTGAGTTGAAAGGCAAGATCCAAGACCAGGACTGAACATGCCTGAAATAGATGCAAATCCTGTCAAATAATTGTAAATTGTAAAAAATAAATTAAGTAAATACAGAATCATTCAACTTAAATTACTCATGATGGCTTTTACCACAAGAGAATAATGTTGGAAAAAAATATCTAATATTACATACAGTACTGTTTAATAATATTTAATACTTAGGTAGCTGTTCTACCTAAGTAGAACAGCTAGAACCTAAGAATACTTAGGTAGCTGTAATTCTGATTATATAAGCAGTAAATAATTAAGAACATTAAATAAATGATTTTATATGTGACAGTTTATAAAACTATGATTTGGCATTAAAAAAAAGTTGTTGATCAATCTAAGACCAAGATGTACTCAGGATGGCAATGGTGGCCCACATTGTATCTAAGATGTGTTAAAAATATAATATACTGTAAATACACATACTTCTCATACAAAAAAATACCAGGTACAGGTATTCTTACAACCATTTGTCAATTAGCCAGTGCCAGGGAGATACTGCTTTAATGATTATGCTATCATTGTACAGCTATTGTACAATTAGTACAACGTGATGGCACATAAGATAGTGCTTAAATTGCAATTTAGAGCAAACAAATATAAAGAGCTAAAAGACTTGCTTTTGACCCAGTTTGTAATGCCTTAAAGGCTCCAGAGGGTTACATGACCGTAACAGGCTCACACTGAATAATCCCTGTTACACTAGCTTGGAAAGATTGCTTGCAGTTAACTGCCAAATGTTAAATCACCCTTAGGTGCAATCAGGCTGATGTGTGTTTGTGGCTGGCCATCCTATTTCAACTGGACAATATACTGAAGCATTACAGTAATAGAAGCCATGACTTAAACAAAACATTAGATAGATAGGTTGTAAATGCTTTCTTACAAGAGTCTGAAAGACATTTGGTACTGTATGTATCAGCCAGTGGATTTAAATCAGGTAGTCCAACGTAAACTATTTACAGTTTGTGCTTCATGTAATACAACAAATGATTGACATAATCAATCTAAATATTTATTTAGTTATTTGGTGGTGGTCACTGTAAACTGAAATGTCTGCTTGGCTTCTGCCAGAGGTTTGAGCTTGAATTAGTCTATACAAGCATAGAGTGACCTGTTGCTGTGTTCATGAGTTACACTTGCCCTTTGTGAATAGGATTGCAATATGTGGAAGCACAAATCTGAAATATACTCTGAAATAACATTGAGTATACTATCAATACCTTCAAGCTAATTTCTGAAGATAACATCTATAGGCTCTTGCTCCATTATCATACTGCTGCTAACATTATTGTAGGACACATTTATATCAGTGGTATCAGTGAGCCTTTTTTGGATTCTGCTACATATTCACATGTTATACCATCACTAAATCATATGCTGTATCATGATTTGTCAGAAATCATTAACCTTTGTCAATAGTGCATGCCAATCAGATTAATGTACAAATTGCAGTTATGAATCTCATTGATTCTGAGATATGACTTTTTAGGAGCACCATTTTAGGAGCACCTTAATGATTGTAATTAGAGTTACAGTATAGGTCTTTTTGCTGATTTACTAGAGAGGACGTCATCTCTCAGATGGTTCCTCTCCATTATTGATTGTGTCACTAGGTGACTGTACAGTAAATGGTTAAAAATGTCTTGGTTGCTCACAGATTTTTCCTGTCAGCTTATTGAACAGTTGGTGTAACATTTTGGACACTGGATGGCCCTTAAATGAACTAGCTGCTTCTTGTTGTCACGGTCCAGTCAGTTGTGCTCCCAAACTGCTTGGCCTCTCTCATTCACTGAGCAAAGGCATTGTTGCAGCATGACTACTACCCCACGTCCTTTTTATACCTACAAGATTGTACAAATTCGAATAATTCCTAACATTTGCAAAGTGCATTTCACACAGCTCATGATATGCTCAAACAACTTAAATGGCATTAGCATGACAGAATAATTATTTGGCTACAAAGTACATGCTTCATTTTTAAAATGTTGCTAATTTTTTTCTATAGCTGTAATTCTAAAAAGCACAGTAGTCCTGTTCAAGTTATAAGGGTAAATTATAATTTGCCATTTTATTCCTGTTTCTACACTCTTATCCCTCTTTCTTTAAATGATCCAAAGTTAATAGAAGTTATGTAGTGCCGCAAATGTATATCCTGAGGGGAGTAAGAATGAGACATGACGACTTGTGCTGTAGGCACTCTGAGGCTGTTTTGGTGTACTATAAAAATGCCATGCCATGCCATCCCACTTATTTACAAATATACTGTTTAAAACGGCAAATAGTGATTTGAAAGGAAAATGTCTGAAATGAAAAGGCTATGAAGGGTATGAAGTTACTGCATATTCAATCAGAGCATGACCAAGGTATGAAAAGAGTTTCTTCTGGTTTTACTCCTTGATACAGCAGCTTTTTATGTGAATGGTATTCCAAATGCCCAGTACTGTACACACATACACAACCACCAAAACCATGGCTAGAAAATGCATTTATTCCTTTAGCTCTAAATCTTTGTACACATAAAAGCTATGGCTCTGAAATGTTCAATACATGACTTAAATTGTAATTAATATTACACACTCAGTATCGCAAAAACATATTTTCTTCCAAGGTTCAGATATGATTGATGCGGACAACAAAGGATGCTCTTGGTTAAAATCACTGTTAAATTTGTAACTCAGAAAATGCTTTTACAGTTGTCATAGAAAGGTCTACTTATATCATCTGAGAAACAGTGATTGCTGTGCATTATACAAATATTAAGTTGCTCATTAGCCTTTTTAAAGCCTTTAAGTTTATTTTTCTTGTGTATAAAATAACCATACTCTTGTCATATTACCTATGTTTCCAATATCACTTTTCCTTTAATAATGGCATATTTCATTTAATAACTTTTAATGAATACATTAAGGTGTACTTTAGTTTGGAAAGTACTTAGTTTACATTATCTGTATCATACAGATGTAAAATGATTTTCTAAATACAATTTATGCTGCAATAATAGAGAACATTTTAAAGATATCCTTTTGGAGAAATTCTGGCAAAAATTCAACTCTCTCAAAGAAAGGCTTGCTTTATCACATAAATAATTTAATTAAACCATCTAAATGAATTAAATTAAAAGTTAAAATGCTTCTCTTTTAACAGTATTCTAATTCCCACTTTTCTTTTATCTGATGAATTTCTGTATGGAAGTTTGTGTTTTAAAAGCATGTCCTGCTGCTGAACAGGATAAATCTGTGGCAGTGCTGTCATTACAGTGTCCCAAAAAAGTATACAGTATATGAACCTTGGCAAGAAGATATAAGGAAATGTGCACACACCTTTATATTGCATCTACTACATGTCATTTATTTTGCTACATAGTTTCCTTTCAAGTGTATGTAAGCATGCATAAATGCATATAAAGTCAATGTTCTGTTGATTTTAAATTAAGTTATTGAAGTTACTTTAGTGGATAATTTCTCAGGTAAAGCCCAAAGGGTAACAGATTCTAATTTGTGTTTTTATGAGAAAAAAAAAAACTCATCTTTTAATGACATACTGTAACACTGCCAGGGATTGGCTGTCGTAGCAGTTATGTTTTAATAGGCAGCTTTCAGGTAACAGACACATCATACCCAGCTGTAAGGTTAAAAAAAGGCGCTCTTTTTTACATTGTGTAATTAAACTCAAAACACAAATCAAACCTTTGCTCCTTTCTGAGCTTTAAATATTTCTCTCTATGCTTTCCATAAATACTGTATATTGGCAGCTAAGCGTCTTACTGTCATCAAAATAAAAAAAACCAAAACGCTCAAAACCAAGAACTCCAATGGAAACCTTCACTTCCTGGTTTTTAAATGTCTCCCAACCAATTATCTTATTATCTTCTTAATATAAGACATGACTGAGGGTGGCATGCCATTCCCCACAGCGTTATGATGAGATCTACCATGATGTCTGAACCTACTGTTCTAACAGCAAAGCTGATGATAACAGTGGTGATATTATTAGACCCATGGTGGTTAATTTTCTATAATCATTTTAATACCACAATACGTGTATAAGTGTCAAGCTGCAATAAAATTACCTCGATAATCATGTTTCCTATAAGATAAAAAATGCCCAGATTTGTATAGTGTATTTAATCTTAAAGAGTTTAACATAAACAGTAGATAGGGAAACACTTCATCCACCACTGAAGTGTGGCACCCACCTGGGTGATGTGTGGCAGATATTTTGTGCTAGTAGGTCTTCAAGTGGAGAGGAAACTTAGAGATTATTTCACTAATCAATTAAAGCCGCTCTGTAGGCCCAGAGTAGATTTGACTACTTTGTAAAATCTTGCCGGAGTAGCAACATATTCTTGAATAATCTGAATAGTGCCATAGGATCTTTAGCAGTCAGAACGTCAGTTTAAAGTCTCTCTGGTCCAGAGAGAAGAGTATCACTTATTGTTCCACCAATACCACTTACAGTACATAGCAAACTACTTTTCCTACGCTTTTTGTGGGATTTAGGGTGTTTTTCTCTGATGTACTGTATAACAACTAGTATTGAAGCGAACATTGTATTTACAAAATTATGTTCTTTGATTTTTCTTTAAACTTAAGTACAAGTCTTTACAAAGATCAATACAAATCATGAATTGCATGTTGTTCCCTTTTCTGACATTTTACTTAGCTGGGCCTTAGGGGAAAAAAAAGATTATGTTTAGAATTATCTAAATTATATTGACGGAAACCTTTAAAAACGTGCACAGAGAATTCTCGTGTAGAATTCTTAATGTCTTCTTCCTGATGGCTGCAAAGGAGAGTGGTTTTTTGCATAGATGTAAACATTTCCTTCATGATCAAATTAAGTGTAAATTACTGTTGGACTGTATTTGCAAATTACAATCTTGCATGTAAGTAATGATTTTACATTTATGTTAATGATAATTTATACAAAACTAACCTTTTGACATTAAAATAGGCAGGATCTGTAGGGTTTTCTTTGTGATCTCACATCTGCTTTATAGAAGACTATTTTATTGTTGAATCATTATAATGTGTTTATTTTATTGTTGAATCATTATAATGTGTTTTTTTTTCAGCTGAAGGACTTTATACAGAACAATGGAGGAGGAGCAGCTGCTGCATTCGCACGTGCTGTAGAGATTGTGGAAGCTAATGTGAGATGGCACAGCCTCTTTGAAGAACAGTTTTTCCAATGGCTTAGGAAATCCCCCACCACTTAATCTGTGACAATTATAAATATTTATAGCATGGTATCTCTCTTTGAAACATTTATACTCTAAAAAAAACACAAAAAAATGAAGACAGAGAATAATTTGATTTGAATTGCAAATTGTGAACTGTTTATTTTCCTGCAACATGAAAAGAAATTTTTCTGTGGGAAAAAAAAGAAAAGAGGGCAGTACATTTTCACTGCCTTCACCAGTCATATACATACAGGGCAAAAGAATGTGATTCCAAGTATTGCATGATCTTATCTACCATCTGTTGAAACACTTTTGAGTATTTTTTTGTGCATGATTGTCCAGACCCTCACAGAAATCCCAGCATGCTCACCTATAACGTTTCCCAGTCCTGTGTATCCCAATCACTACTGTGTAAGATAGGAAAAAGAAAGAAAAGAACAGCAGAAAGGACAATAATATGCAATTGTTATACACACACAACAACTGTCATGACAATCCGTGTTCCAATACAGGAAAATACTAATCAATAATGAAAAAGGTTCCATATTCAACTGAATGAGTATAAACACATGCTCATACTGGTAAAATATTCTTAGACAGGCCATGTAAAATAATAATCAGTAAACACGGTGGCAGCACCACCTGAATTACATCAGCTTCAGAAACTGTTCAATATTGTGTGATGTGTATAAAAATGGCTACCATGCCATCCTGACTGGCAAACAGTACTAATAACATGTGCCAAACGTAACAGAAGAATAGATCATAATTTTAAAGGCCTATCGATTTTGGTGTCCAAGCAGCAAGCAGAAAACATTATAAAAATCAAAGGATACTACACCTTAGAATAGGAACAAGGTGACTTCTAATGGAAATTGTGTCTTTTTCACTCTGTATCCTGTGATTATCAGACTACAGATTTATCTCATGTTTGTTCGGGGTTATCCTGGGGTGTGGATAAAAAAAATATACTCTATATATCATAGTGCTGAGGCCACTGTGCAGAATAGCTCATATCTGTTAATCCACTAGCATTCATAGGCAGCCCAACATGAACCAGTCAGCATGGCATAGAATAGCACTTAATGATTTTTGTCCTGCTGAAGGGCATGATCAAATAAGCTGTATCTTGTGAAGATCAATTGTGATTTGCCCTCTTGAAGCTACTATAAGGCTAGATTTGAATGTGATATCCCAGCAGTTGAACCCATTTTGGCTACAAGTGTTCTGAAATAGAAAAAAACAGTATCAGTCGATATGTGTATTTTAACTGTGTTTGGCTGAAATATTTGAGTGTGTTAATGAAGAAAAAGGGTATCCTTTATTTATATTTTAACATTAATCTGAGTGTTTTTATACCCTGGAATAATAGTCTAGACATCACAAATCCTTTCCATCCTTTTTTTCTCCCATTTATTAAAACTAAGTGTTGACATAGCAGCTTTTTCTAAATAAAGAGATTACTATATCTTCTGTATTTTAAGCAGAAAATATATGGAATTTTAACTCTGATAATAAATTTTTGTACAGTAATGCATCACTGTCTGGCTTTTTGACGTGTAGATGTGGGTATGTGAAAACAATACTAGCTCTGTGATTAAATTTCCATTTTGTCTTGATAGGCATCTTTTTAATAATATTTAAGTGGATTCAAGTCTAGGAAAAGGGAGAATAGAAGAATAGACAGACAAAGATAAAACAATGGTGATTATTTTACTCTCTGACATAAGTCATTTTTTAAAAATCTACCTAAAGATTATGATTTCTAAACTAAATGCATTTAAATACCCTCATGATATATTGTCAAAAGTAAAAAATGTCTATGCTGTGAGAATTTAAAAATGACTTGTTTATCCTACCATAGTTGAATTCTGTGTTTTTAACTCACTTTAACTCACGACAGATGGGCGATTTACAGAGCATACCCCTGACATGATCTATAACACTTCTTTTTGTAAATATGCAAGTATTTAGAGTTCTTGTTATACCCTCCGCTACAAGTAGGAGGATTCCTACTTATGTACATATTTTATCATTATTTATTTTTATATGGCTCACATATAAACTGGGCTTGAATAAGTGGCTCTAGTTTTTATGTCTTAAATAACATTAAAATCATGTGCCACGTCAAAATATGGTTTATATTAGTTGATCTCTCCCTACGTGATGTTTACATACTTTTTAACCAAAATTGTTAAACACGTATGAAACTGGAATATTCTGAGATAAATGAATGAAAAATCGACTAGGAAAGTCTTAAAGGCAATTCAAAAATTTCCTTATATTATGAATACTGAAAAACCCAAAGGTTCAAGTTTATGAGTCAAGGTAAGTATTCTTGTATTTTCAAGATACAAATACTGTATACAATTTCCAAACATCTGTTACTGGCAACAATGGTGAATGCACCACAAACTTTAGCTGGTATGCAGTGATGAGACCAAGTTGCAAAATGAAATCTTTAGATTTTTTCAGTGACACCGCCATCAAGACAAAAACATCCCTGAACCTTTGCTTCCACCCAATGTCCTTTCTTTTCCAAAAGTCACCGAAGAAAATTTTGTTTGGAGGGATTACTCCATGACTTGAAACTTTTCCAGACCCACCCATCATTTCATCCTGCCAACCACCTAAACAATGCAGCCTTCTTATACACCAAATAGGTTGGGTAGCACCAGAAGCTGATGCATTTCCTGCAAATGTACTGCATCTCCGATCAGAACACACATAGTATAGATCCTCTCTCTGTGTAGTGATTAGATAGTTATCATATCTGTCTACAATCCCATGTATTACATCTCTTGCAGAAAGTGCTCTGAGATGTACAGTATATTAGCAAAACAGAAAGAATGATCAACCATTGCAGTGAACAGAGCACAGTGGATCAAAGATCATACCTAGCTCCCCATTTTATTTCTTCCACTCATGACGAAATTAATGCTTGTGTGAGCATCCTTTTAGAGGGTTTCCAGGACTCTTTTCTACACTGTGCAAAGAGTTATGGAAAGAATCTGCAGTCTAAATTCATGGTCAAAGTAATTTTGCCAGAGATTTTAATGGTTCTGTAACATAGCAGAATGAGGTAACAGGATCTTTAAAATAGACAGATCTAGGTAAAACACACAAATGCAGCCAGAAGGCAAAAAGAAACCAGTGCCTTTTGTTTTGAAAAATTAAAAACATATTCTCCCTCTGAGCTTTAACTGCACTTCTCCAGTCCCACTCTGGGCAATCTCTTTCTGAGACTCTTAAAAAAATAACTTTGTTGGCTTGAAATTTGGTCCATTCCTTCTCCTCCTGATGCAGCAGCCTAAAGTCCTTTGCATTTCTCCTCAACAGCAGAGACTAACAGCTAACCTGGTTCTGTTAGCTTCCTGATTTAAAGGTCACCCAACTAATTATCTTCCTCCAAACGGTCATGTGATTGACAACAGCAGGTCATTTGCCCAACTGCAATTTGACCAATAGTCTTCCAGAAACTGGTCAGTTGACTGGGAGCAGCAGCTCATTGGCTTGAAACTTCCTGGGGAATGTGCTCTTAGAGGAGTTATAACTATTTTTGCATTTAACTAGATGGAGAGATTGAAGTTTTTTGTCAGGTATGCCTGACAAATAATGTGACTTAATCATATTAATTCAGTTGTGGAGTTTATTTTAAGGCAACAATTACTCTGTTATACAGTATTTCACAAGCTAAAAATATTCCACAGTAGGTATACAGTACTGCATGTCATTTGTACTGTACACACTGAAAAGAAAATATTTAACATATCAAATCAACAGAGTGGAGCCACTAGAAAACAAGCACAGAAAGCACAAAAGGAGACAGAACTTTCAGCAAATCACTTTAAACTTAACCAATAATTAAACAATACAGTAATAGTTCTTGTTATCAAATTAAATGATGGAAAAGAAAATCAAATTCCATTTATGTAGTATCCCAAAACATTAAACACTCAAAGTTCAGTTGCAGTACAACTGTCAAAATTAAAACACAAATGTTTGTGCATATCTTCTGACATGATTTCAGTAATTTTGCTGATTGTAAACTATGATTACAAATAAAAAACATTTATTGTGTAGAAAATGCAAAGAAAACATACAATATCCCTGATATACTTCAAGTACAGTAGGTAGCTGCATCAGCATGCGTAGGCTGCAAAGGTAAAAGGTAAAAGTAAAAGTTTATTCCATGCTTAAAAGAGAAGAAAAAAAACACAACACTGTCAGACACCCAAAGAAAGTTCCACAGCCAAAACGTTTCTTTTCTTCTCTTTTCAACATGTAATAAACCTTTACTTCTTCCAATATCTCTAATATACTGTAACACTTTATCAAAACATCCTGTAAATGACTGTATTCCTGTATTACAATTATCTAACTGTTACCATTATTCAAGATATCCTGAGATAAAGGGAACAAAAAGTGGTTGATTCCATGCTGAAAAAGAAAAAGGGAAAATAGCAGAATCTCAAAATTTCTTTAGGTGTGGAAAGAAGTTAGGGGTATGGCAGAAAACAGAGAGACAGGTGGAGTGGGAAAAGCCACAAAAGGGCAAAAAATGGGTTGAAAATTACACACAAAAGTGGTTAAAATTTAGTTTCAGGGATGCAGTCTGTAGCAAATGGAAGAAAGGTATCCATTTGTGAATTAAACGGATTTCATAAGAGATTAGTCAATTGCTGAGTGCTGGAGGAATGTGTGTATCACAGATGTCAGAAGGGCATTCTGTGGAACGACAAGGAGAGCAGTAGAAACCCTGTGAGAAGCAGCAAAAGGGGCAACACGGAGGTCTTCCTGGGTTGTACACTGACACAGCTCCTACAATCAATAACATACAGTACAAAACAATTAAAGTATGAGATATTTAATCTAGAGTGGGATAAACAAAAGAAATCTGTTAATTGAACATTAGCTTAATGTAATGCAATGACAAAAGCAAGAAAAAAGTGACAGAATGACAATAGTAGAATAGCATAGGACAAGAGTATTATTCTCAGATATTCAGAGATATTCTCGGTTAACAAATCTGAGCGTAATCAGTGAATAGAATATTACAAGGAAACAGGTTTAGAAAGATGTGTAAAATAGAATCTAAGCAAATAGAGCTTATAGGAAAATATATGCATTTTGTGTAAAATTCTCAACTTAAACAATGATAAAAAAAATGTTGTTAAACAAAAAGGTACAGGTTTTCCTCATTAATATATACAGTACTTTGGGCATTCATGTAAACTGCATCCATATTTGTCAGTTTATCTAAAGATTGACCAATGAGCACGTAAATCTAGCTCAATTTTAAACTTTAGAATTTCATAATCATCTGAATTTAAAATGTATTGACTTTACAAACCAATGCTTTTTATCTAAATTATAACTCAGCACTAAAAATACCGATGAGCCTTAGATTTCTGCCAAGACTGTATATTTTCAGCAAAAGAGAAATAGGTCACCAACGATACTTCTCACTTCACTAGAATATTTCCCTCTTGTACAGCACAGAGAAAAGACAAACTCCCTCTTTGCCACATCCCACAGCAAATCAATCAAGTGATGGCCATGAAATTACCTCAGCTAACAGAAGTGACTCCTGATCCTTTAACTGATATTGCAGACCTCTAAAATGGCATTGCAAATTAATTAGTTATAGACCATATGTTTGAAGGAGATGCTGTGGATGCAGGTGGCCCACAGATGTATCATTGGCATTTTCATTCTTTCCCTTTAATAGTGACAGACTGGGATACACACAAATTGATTCGTATCTGACCATTTTTTTTTTATTCTAATGATTTCATTCTTGAAGTTTTTGTTTGATTTTCTGCAAGCTGGAGAAAACTGTGCCAGGCAGTGGTCAATCATTTTTATTTATGTGTTTTTAAAGGGCACATGACATGTGAAATGAATCAAAGCAAATTACATAGCCAGAGGTAGATCATTGCATTCTGTCTGCAGCCCTCCTGTTTGCAATCAGAACAACCCTCTAGATTTACCAATATTAAGCAATGTAATAAGTCATTCTATCATGCCATTTTCAGTTCAAATCACCTCCTGAGAAGAGGAATGTATTGTAAGCAATTCAGTCTTGCACAGCAGGTTCCTGGTGCTACAGTTATTTCCAGAAGAGAGCAGTAGATGGCAGCATAAATAAGTAATTAAATGGTTTTATAGATATATTTTACTGCTTCCAACATTAGCATGTTATTCATCCAGTGTGTACATACAAAGTGATTACTGCATATTACATTTTTATTCAAATCATGGATCTTTAACTGAAGTCTTTATTGACTGAAAGATTAATGATCTTTAAAACAAAACCTAATTATTTCATAGTATCAGAAATAAGTGTTTAAATTGCAAATTAATTAGTATTGTATTACATCTGAAACTGATGCATTTTTAAAATTGTAAGAACATTGTAAGAAGGTAGTAGTTGCAGTACGAATGTGGCCACATTTGAAGACAAAACATTATAGACAAAGTCCACCAAATAGATTACTTAATGCATGGTGGAGAAAAAAACAAAACAAAAGCATAACTGACAGTTACTGCAAATGTGTTTAAGAGTGAAAGCAGAGGGCACTTTTTAAAACAAATGTGCTGGGTATAAGGAACAAGCTGCCAAACCATGATAACAAAGTCAATGTCTTGGGAACCTTCAAGAACGAACTGTACATTCTCAGATCAATAAATTACTAGAAGTAAAATGAACTCCATGGGTCAAATGTCATCTTGTTTTTGATATTGTGTATATATAACGTTCTAAATAACATGATATTTTATTTCACCTTCGTAGCAGTAAACCCATGTCCCATAAGGGTAGAAATCTTGTACAAAAAGCACAGTCAGATAGTGCATATTCAGAGTCTTGGTAACAGGTAAGCAAAAATGTTTTCTATATCTGCATATTTCTGTATTCGCATATGTGCATAAGATTACAATCTACAGTATATGACCAAAATAGAAAAATCAAATTTGCCTAAAAATCAAAATATCTGTCCAGTGAGTTGTAGGGGACATTCGAAATGATTATACAGCTAGATTCTGTTGACAAAGAAAATAAATATTAAAAGAAAGAAGATTCGAAGAAAGACAAGGTTACTAGTCTAATTATCTCTGTTGCATGTTTGTAGCAGAGTATCGGCCACTTTGAATAACAGCAAAATACTGCAGCCACTGTCATTTACATTAAGTCACTAAGGAGTTTAAGAATTTTGAGGTAAATACAAAAGGTCTTCTGGAAATACAGTTGACTGTTGCTAGTGGTTTTATGCTCATGTTTTCTTGTTACCTCTGTCATTTCTCTAGAGCTTCAAAAACACAATGATTATCCCACTTCCTGCTTCAATTTTTAATTTTTGTAATTTTATGGTGCTAACTATATCATTGACAAAAAAACATATGAAAGTGGTATTGTTTAAAAAACTGCTTACAGTATAATCTCATTTCAGGATAATCTCAGACAGTAAGGACAATGCTGGCAGATCCCCCTCCAACTCCCCCTATTCATTTTAGAATTGATGAGCCAGGAAGGCACTCCCAAGACTGATAAGTGATATGTGCAAGTGTGTGCACTAGAATCAGGATATTTATACACAGGTGAATTGAAATGTCATTGGTTAAAAACTTTAGACAGGAAGTACATTAATTGTAGCTGTTAGGGAGTTTGTCTTGAAGTGAATTATTTACTTGTTTCAAAACAAATTCACAGTTCCTAATGGAAATATCCTAGCTCTTTTCATCTTGTGCTTAAATTATTCTTCTTGACTAATTGGACAGAGAGCAGAGTATAGCCTTGATTCAAAAACAATATTTATTCTACAGCAGGTTTCCATTACTGTGTTTGTAATAAAGCAAGTACAGTAAGCATCCTAACAAGGCTCATAAAATTATCATCACTTTCAACCATTTTGAAATGACACACTTGGCTCCAGTAATGGAGCCCCTGCTAAAAGAGATAAGGGATTGCTACCATATTATTCTGAACTATTAAGGAAAATTAAGCAGGTGAACCAATTGATTCCACAAAGTATAACTTTTACCTTGTTTATGAGTAACATACTCTCAACTAAACAGCCAGGAATTATTGTGACAGAAGTCTGTTACAGAGTTCATTATTAAAGTAAAAAGGGAAATGAGCACTAATGCATATAAAATTAAAGGCATTCAGTCTGGTTCTTGCCTTGTACTGCATTAAGACTGAAAACTAGAATTTTACATGTGAAAAAGGGTTTAATAGGGTAAAAAGTGTAATCTGATTATGCATATGTAATTGAATAACTGTGAAACATAATCAGTCACCTCCAGTCTTACACTGCTCATAGAACAGAAGCATCTTTAATTAATGCTCTGCTTCAGAGATAATTCCATTATCAATGAGCTGTGGTGTTTTCTTTAGCTTTTTTCTATAAACTCCAACATTATCTCTTAGTTAAAAGAAATACTGTAAGTAAACTATCACAAAGTTTAATTAAATCTCCTGTTAAATGGTTTGAAATAATTTTGAGGGTTTAACTGCAAGATGTGAAAGTGCCGCAATTAGAAACATGACATAATATATACAGTATATATATAATATAATTATTGATTATAATATTAATGACAGTGTTACAACTAGGTGCCACCCTCCAGGGAATGGGGGCAGCTGTGAAGGAGGAGTTATAGACCCAAGAGCTAGGGTGCCACAGTCCACAAGGAATGGCCAGCTCACTGCCCTTGAGTTAGGGAAACCAGGCTGGCACAATGCAGCACAGCCATAGACGAAACCATCCGGATTCCTTGTGGCCAGGGTCTGGAAGCAAGGGCTGCAAGGGGTGTTGGACTAATCAAGTTCATTCCAGACCCGTAGGGCTGGGATCCTGGAGAAAGGGCTGCTGGAATCACCTGGGATGCAGGCAGATGGGCTGAGGGACTGGAAAGCAGGGAAGGAGAGCAAGGGAAGCAGGTGCAGAGCAGGGAAAGCCAACAGAGTCCGGAAATCTGCTTCTTTAGGGGTCTGGCCCTCAGGCTGAGCAGGGTACTCAGTCTGGGCTATCATCCAGGAGGCACGCCAATGCTGGGCTAAATGGGACACATGCTCTTTGGGGGGTCCATTCCGAAGACCACGCCAGCACATGCCGTCAGGGGAGAATTCTAAGGCACTCCAGAGGCCGGGCTGTCTGAGTGGGATCCCGGCATCTCCTCCAGACTCAGCAGCCTGCAGCATCTTGACAACACAGCCATGGGCAGAGCTCCCAGGCGGAGCCCGAGAGAACTGGAAACAAGAACAAGAAGGCCTCTGCTAGGATGCTGGAAGGTGGCTCAGGAGTGAGATGAAGGAAACATCAATGCCAGATCACCGAGGAGAGACAAAGGAGGATTTAACTACCCCAGAGCACCTGCTGCCATGAGAGTTCTCACTACTGACAGGTGCTCTGCATATTGTGTCTCCTTAGTGATCAGGCAGAGTGTAGGTGTGGCCGCCTGCCACTAAAACTGTGACACACCACTCTGTCATGTAGCAGAGGCAGGCATAGCAACATCCTTGTACTGCAGGAGGCCACACGTCACAGATATTAAAAAAATGTATTAGGAAGATGTTTACATAACAAAGCCTATTGGATATTTACCTAAGACCATCAATTACTCATTGATGTTCTTAATGCATGGTATAGGAAGCACACCATGTGATTCTTTTCTAATGATACATTACGATTGTATACTGTAGATCAGAGATAGAGTTATTGGGACTACTGCATTCTACCTGAAAGACAATGGTGAGAGTGACTTTTAACACCAGCATTGTCAAAAATAATACGATGCAGTGTAAGAGAAGTATTCATTGTTCTATACAATATGTTGTGACAGGATTGAGTTTCTTGTCTCTACCTCTACTTTAAAAAAGATTAAGTAAGAAAACCGCTTTATAAAAAGGGAGATGTTGAAAAAAATGTATATGTTTAATTGGTTATAACAGTTAATATAGATCAAATGGTTATCTGTAATATTTTTATATATTAAATGAAAACTCTCATTTTTAATAAAAATAGAAAGCACTTTTTTAGAGACAAAATTCCTTAATTGTTTTTTACTGAATTTCATTTTTTTGCTGCTTTTATCATACATTATGATATATTTCCTTATTTATTCTTCATATATTTATACTGTGCTGATTCTTGTTCTCAGTCTATCTTGCATTATATTGTGTAGGCTTGCAGAAAATGATTTAGACTTTTATTGACTTAAAGTATATAGTAGTATTCAGAATACCAGATAGAGACAAGAAAAACAAATAACATCAATAGAAGGCAACATACTGTAAGCCTTCTGTGAGCATACTATGCTGGTAAATTCTGCTATTAAAATCATTGGGTTATACTATTTTATAGGAACACTATTTTTATAATTTTTTAAAATATTTTCTGGGCATGTCATACTTTATAAGTGTATAACATGCTCATTTGCTAATCCTGAAGTTGCCATTAATGTAGCTCTCGAAATGACAGGCTGCATAATAGAACATGTTGTATTTAAGCAAGAAATTGATCCATATACAGTACACAACTGCATTTACTGTAAGTAGGTTAATTTAAAGTTATCTAGTATCAGAGAGGTTTATTCTTTAATACTCCTCTTTTGTCTTTGAACCCATTTTGGAGAAAGATAAGAGCCAAATACATAATCATAAATTTAGAAATCAAGAGCACTAGCACATTGGCAGTATTAAAAATATTTTCATTCATCATGCTCAGCAAGGATATCTTCTTTAACGAGTAGTAGTAGTGTATCACTTTAAAGAACAAGAAGTTATACTGGAATAAAATTACTATGTTGACATGTGTTGTGTTGAGGTTTGCAGATTTGGGTCAGTAGACTATCATTTGACCTCACTAAAAGAAACTGTTATTATTTGTGAAGAAAATATCAATAAAATGCTCATAGCAGAAACTATCAGGACAGAATCCCAGTGGAGTCTGTCTGCCTTAAGGTGAATGCAGGCTGTGAACAGAAGCAGGAATGTGCTGGACAAAGTTCAAGACAACTGTTATACAGTACATATTTAAGAAAACTACTGCCTTAGGTATCCTGAATCCTTTAAACAAATGTTAGGTGTTATCAACGTAGCATAAAACAATATGACTGACTGGTAGGCATATTTTCAGGGTACAATATTTTCAAATCAATTGTAATATAATTACTGTAACATGGTAGCATTGCAGGCTCACAGTTCTTGGGTCTGAGGTTTGATGGTGGCATCAGGCATTTATCTGTGTGGATTATGCATGGTCTCTTTGTGTTTGTGGATGCCTTTAATAGGTCTTTTGGTTTCATCTTACTTTACAGGCATACGAAAACAGGCCAGATGAAAGCAGCATGTAAAGGTCTGTTTGCCCAGCATGGGAAATGAGCTTTTGTAAGATCCAATTGCATTGTATTTTAAAGAAGTAGAATCCACATCCAATATTCTGCACACAGAGAGAAAGCATTCTCCCTTCTGACTTGGGTATGAGGAGAACTTCACCTAATCCTCTAGTTCCATATTTTTCCAGGTTTATACAGTAGCTACTCAGTAACACACAGTAGCATTCAACTGGGAATTGATATCTGTGGAAGCAAAGGGTTTTCTTCAGGTGTGATGCAACAGGGACTGCGGTGGCTTACTAGGTCTGAATGATTTCAGTACAAGATACATCAGTCTTACCTCCAGTGTTTTAGCTCTTCTGGTTTTACTATGGGCTCACATTCGAAAAAGAAAAGTAGTCTGACAATATATGCTGTATAAGATGTACATTATATACAGTATATTGTCTTTATCTGCACTACACAATTATAAGTGTCAATAAAGGGTGCATAATAACAGAAGTTTATTTGTGATTCATTTTTTGTAATTCTGTTGTCCTCAGGTACTGTATGAATAGTAATAACTTTGTTTTAAGGAGACTAAAGTGCTCTTGTTTTTCAAGCTCATCTATTTGGAGGGATTATTGTCTGTGTTAAGTATTTCCTTAGGCATTTCATGGTGTTTTAATCTTTAAATTTGAAGGTAACCTGACAAATGAACAGGCATAAAGATGGCATTTAATTTCATAAATGTATTGTAAAAGGGTTATAAAATATGTATTTAACATATTTTATTATTTGAATGTAAAATGTACAAACCCCTGTCCATGCTTAATCCTGCATCTCTGTTTTTTAATGAAATAACACAATTTATTCTGTTCTGGATTAAATTAGAGTATATTACATAGTCACAAGATATTAAAACCAGACATTCAAGAGTTTAAAAAATAGGTTGTGGCTGTTTCATTTCAAACTAACTGCAATTCAGTTAAAGTTATCTTCAATGTAATAAAAGAAAGAAAAATCATATACTGTATTTCACAACAAGTGGAACAATCAATGTGTTCAACATTAAGATTCCTTAAGTAAGCAAGTTTCCTTAACTTAATAAACAACACAATGAAAAGTGTCTTGACAGAATTTTTTTTGCTATCTGTTCCAAAAATATGTACGCTAATGATCTCATTAGTATTGTTTGTAGCAGTTGTCATAGATTCTGCTTGAATTTCAAAGCTGATAGCAATGTACTTTGCTCCATTGTTTGCACATCACATTGAGACTGTCAGAGTAGAAGACAATTAAGAGCTCTGAGCCATAAATTGGGAGAAAATAAAATCCACTGCTAAAAACATCTAGAGAGAGGTATAATGAAACATCTCAGTTTGAAAACATCCTGTACGTGATCTCTATAAATACCAAAATTATTTCAGAAGAAAAAGTGAAGAAACAAGTGGGTTGAATAATTTCAGCTAAAATGACCATATTTACTAGATTGTTATATATTTTTCAGTACATTGCAATATTTATTCTCAATATTTTTTTCAATAAGCTCAATCAAATACTTTCAACCTTCATTTATAATAATGAAACTCCATGAATTTCTTACAAACACCAAGTAGAGAGTGAGGCATTGCATTGTCTGATTTTCAGATTTATTTCTAGGCAGCAAATATTAAGAACTTTTTATATTGGCATCCAGTTCAATCGTTAGAGTCAGATCTGGCCTGGCTAAAAAATGAACTGAACTCTTGTAAATCTTCATCACATCCAGCCTAACTGTGCTCTACTCTACCTCTGGCTATTTCTAGGCTCACGCAGAACGCCACAGAGCAACATACTGTACCATTCATATCAGGATCCAGTTCAGGAAGCAGTTTGGTTTTATTTTTGAACTCTTACCTAATGACAAAGGTTTAATTTAAAATATTTATGCATTGTTTCTTTCATTAAATTGTTCATCCTTGTCCTTAGATAAAACTTTTAGGGAGCAAGACCTACAGTAGACACAGTTATTCAAACAGGTCAATTTTAGCTTTGGTTCACTCTTCCTCTATCTGTATCAGACATGGTCTCATACGGTTTAAAACTATACACTGCCTACATATGTCTAAATCTAAGCTTTCTAAAAGATGTGAGCAAGCTCCTGCCACTCTTATACATACAGTAGGCTTTGATGTTGATGTGACTTACAAACAAGTGCAGTGGAATGTTAGACGCACCCTAAACCTCCCTTGCTGATCAAGGCTGGTTGTTGCTTGCATTGTTTTATACTGTATGTCCATTTTTTTCTATGCCAATTAAAGATGTTGCAGTTTCATTTTAAAACTGAAACTTCTTTCATTGTTTTTGTTTGGTGGTGTCACTTTCTTTCCATGGTGTGCACTGGTGAACCAGCCCCACTAAGCTGTTTTATTGCTAGTGTCAGGGTGTATTTATGGGATGCGACTGCATCCAAACTCAGCCTTGGGCCCAGTTGCCGAACAAAGAGGACCAATTTCTTCACTTTCATTTTTTAAAGCAATTCAACCCTTCTGACTGAAAGCAACAATTATGCAATAAGGGACTCCCTGAAAGTTAAAAACAAAGTGAGGGTGCCCAGAATAACAAATTCTAACTCCACCCCCTGTAAATGTAGTAATGTAAACCTGAAGCTTAATCACTCAGTCAGTATGTTATGGATACACTGTCTGAGTAGTAGTAGTGTATCACTCTTATCCAGCCAGCAGAAGCAGAGACAACAAGGTGTTCCGTCAAGAAAAATTTGACAATTTAATTAAAGACAATTGTAAAGTAAATTACAGTCAAGTTGGTCTTTCAATTTCTTTTTTGCAATATATTTTTTAGACATTACTCTGGGTATACATTATACAAAACTCTGTACTTCCGTATCTTGGACAAGAGTGATGTTGTATAGAAAAGGGCAGCTGAAGCCTTTCTTTGAAAGCTTAATGTCTTCCATGCTGCTTTATGATTTATCTCTGATGTCCACTATTGTACTCATCATTGTGATCTTTGGTCTTTGATTGACTGTCTCTCACTGCATACTAGATGAATGCTTCAGTGCTTAAACTTAATTTGCAGAGAACGACCTCCCAATAGCAACTACACACTTTGGATACAAGTCATTTCAATTAGCCCTTGACAAAGACAGGAACAGACATCTACAGAGTAAGCTGAAACCATCCACTTCTTTTAAAATCATTTTTACCTGATGCTTGCACTTATTAAAATAAGAAAGAAGTTGCCTGATCAGTGTCTGTGACTAGCTTAGATTCATTGGCAAAGACAATTTTTTTTGGAACAAAACAGATTTTTAAAAGATCAAACATTGATTACAATGTGAAAAAAGACAACAACTTTTAATTTAAAGTAGCAAAGTGAAAACAACTTAATAACACCTTCTGAATTTCTGTAGTAAATGTGTTTATTAATAATAAGAAGAGATTGCATTCTTTTAACAATAAAGAGTCAGTTAATGTGGGTCAGATTTTGTTATGATTACCATACATTCTATAAATCTCTTTTCAGGGTGATCCCATCTTTTTATGGTGGTTATCTGTTACTTTGTAATCTTTCATGATTTGGTCCTAATAGCACAAGTCATCTTTGTACTGCAATTTGAAGATAACTCAATGTTTGAGATTCTCAAGCAAGTTGTCACAACTGTGATTACTGCCGGTTATAACCTGTAAGACAGAATAAATTAAAACCACATTTTCTTAAACCTAGCACTCATCCTTTATATCTAGTAGAGGATTTAACAATATTGCAAATGGAGAATCCCAGAGCATCTCTTAATGTTATGCATATATTTCTGTGACTAAGAACACATTATGTTTTAGTGGAAACTCAACTGAAGTGTAATTATTATAGGAAGCAGTGTAGTGTTGTGATTACAGCTCTGACTTCATAACTAATATCTGTAAATTGTGGGTTCAAATCCCAGGTGGTGTACTCTTGTTGCATACTTAAACAAGATATTTCTTTCAGATAGTTTTGGTGAAGTGCCCAGCTACAGTATGCAAATTCTTAATTATTTTTAAAATTCTGTTCTTGATAAAAGTGCTATCCAAATAAATTAATAATTTAAAACATAATCAGTTTCTGATATACATACAGATACTGTACAGTATATATATATGGACAACATAATTGTTTTGGCCCATGTTTAAAAGGGAAGATAATATTTTTTAAATGTATTCTTATAAATGTACATCATGAAGCCAAAAGCTGTATATATATTTTATTAAATACATAGCAGGATTTTTTTGTGATAAGTACTTGTTTTGCTAATGCAATATATGAATGATTTTTTGTTTCATGTGTTTTATTGTGGTTAATCTTACTCATTACAGAGGTTTTCATTATACTACAAGTATGTCTTTGTAAGACAGCAATAGCTTTGGTGGTTACACACAAAAGAACAATGTATCAATCAACATGTAAGTGCCTTATCTACATACAATTTAGCAGGTCATAAGCTGGATAGAAATAGGCTTGTTGGAGCTGAATGTAATGCCTGTTAAAGGAAACTCTTGTCCATCTTTGCCATTCAATACCAGTATTGAATTTTGGATTCTGCCTATGATTGAATTCTGAAATGCTCTTCTTGTGATAGGAAAAAAATGATAGGAGATTGGGATTGTAAGAAGCAGAGTTGTGGCTCAGTGCTTTAATTGCAAATGCTGCAGGCCAGCTTTTCACAAACTGTGGTTTTAACACACCTTATAGAGTTACAAGGCAGATGGCAACTCATCTGTATTCACTATACATACCAGATCTAGCCCAAAGCAAACTGAAAAAACTACTGAAGTATTCATTTTAGATATTTTATTAATCTCCTATGTATAGAAAAAAAAGTTTTTTACTGTTTTTTCTTACATTTTGATGTAACATCTCAAAGGTAAAAAAGCATTTCTCTTTTTTCACAGGCTGATGACATATAGGAAATGTTCAAACGGAGGGAGGGAAATATTCCCTCCAGGAAGTACAGTATGCAGTAGTTCACTATAGTATAGTATAATAATGAAACCATATATCAGAATCAACAAGATAAAAAAGACCTTCCAAACTAGTTTGTTTCATAATATTGTATGAAGTAATTGTAGTTAAAAAACATTGTAAGTTGTGAATAGAACTTCAGGTGGA
Organism: Lepisosteus platostomus; assembly: GCF_059453375.1. Taxonomy (NCBI): domain Eukaryota; kingdom Metazoa; phylum Chordata; class Actinopteri; order Semionotiformes; family Lepisosteidae; genus Lepisosteus; species Lepisosteus platostomus. The sequence goes on along the minus strand of NC_142619.1, from coordinate 27,193,805 downwards.
AGTCAATTTCTCATCTCACACTTGGTTGAACATGACACTTTGCTTGCTTCTAGAACTACGCTTCATCACAGACACAGTTTTTCACATTTAGCGTTGTTGGGATCTTATCATCATTGCTTTCACCCATGACCAGAGTTGTTTTCACACCTTTTCAGCCTCAACGCTCCACTGAAAAACAAGTGGGCTTTCTGCCCACCGTACCATCTACACTTTTCTCTCAGGTCTCCTGATGTCAGCAAACCTTCCGGAAAACCTGGAGCAATTGCGGCCGCTGCCACCGTTGCCGCTTTGTCCCTCTTCTGATATCCTCAGATGTCCTCCTATCCCCATTCTGTTCTCCTTCCTTCTGCCCTTCCCTCTCTGCAGCCGAACCTATCCCCTCTTTGCTCAGTGTGTGAGATTGGTGTTAGTGTTTTGGGGTTTCTTTTAGGGATTGTGATGGGGCTGATCTCCAACCAGCATTGCCATTTCCTCAGCCAGGCAAGCCAAAGCTTGCTATCTTTTATTTTCATCAGCTAGCTAATTTAGAAATTTGATCCAACAGCTGGACTATCTGAAATTCAGATTATAGGATTCACCTGGAATGTTTTTCTGAATTTTTACATTAAATCATTAAATCAAAAATCATTATCTTGTGCCAAAATGAAATAGACTGTATGTAATATGAACAATAGGAAACATCACAATAGATAAATTTTGCTATTCATGAAAGTATTACCACATCTTTATAACATGCACAGCTATCTCATTCAGAAGGCTGACAGCTTTAAGAATTTCAGAATTTGGGAAAGAAGAGATAATGTGTTCCGTGAGTTTCTGCGGCTCCAAGTAAATAGAAAAAAGAAACTACTTTTTAAAGTCCCAGGGAAGTCATTCCCTAACAGCATACACCATGCCAAATTCAAATCTGCAGAAAAAGTAAACTCACAGTTCCAGGAAACCAATATGATGGGGAGAGCAGCAGCTTAGAAACCTTGGCTGAAATGAGTAAAATAATAAAAAATGTACTGTACAGTATATAGTTGGCACAAACTATACAAATGAGACAAATGAGACACATAAACTCTGATTGATTTTTTTTTCATTTCAACAGTAAACAATGTGTGAGAATAAAAGAAAGGGAAATGTTACACAGTGCCAATAGTTAAAGATGTAAATGATCTAATTGTGTGTTTTGGATTGCTTTTCGTATGCTTAGTTCAAAAACAGTTATACTTGAGAGAATGGTTTATGTATCAAAAAGATCATTAATCCCCAAAACACTGCTGGAATAAAACGATGCTATTCTAATTAGAAAGAAGAGAATCAGGTTATAAATGGAATGTTCTGTTCTTGCCAGTGCCTTGATTTGAGCCTTACTGAAATTATGTGGAATAATCAAACAGCCATAGTTTATTATGGCCAGATGGCCAGCAGCAGATTGTGATTTATTGCTACATGTTTGTGACAGATATCTTATGTTCTGTGAGAAAAAAAAGTCTACTTTTCATTTTGATTTCAGGAGGTCAACTCATTATAAAAATAAACATTTTACTCTTAATCTTTCCTTCCTAGTTGTATGCATTCATATTTATCTATCATTGTTAGGTTACCTCATAAAATTTGAGCACCAATAAATACAGTATGTACAACATATCTGCAATAAGAATAATATTATGTTAGATCTGTGGTATCATAATCCTTGGCTACTTTGAGATATATATTTTTTTAATTATATTTTCCCTAATAGATACCAGTCGAACCAGTGACAAGAGGACAAATGACAGTATATTCCAATAAAAACAATAAGCTAGTTTAATTATGCCATGTCCTTTATGGATATACTGTAACAATAAAGCCATTTACACTCCTGCTCAACAGCTGGGCAAATGTGAATAAATTCAAGACACACACAATATACAAGCCTCACACACTCCATTACTGAAGAAAAATGTGGAAAAACTGAAGATCCCATTGTCAGAATATCTCCTTCCTCATTGCTGACATTAAACTTGCAGGTCCTGGTGTCTTTAACTTTTTCTAAATAGTGTCCATTGCCTCTGCTTCTGTCTGTCGCCATAATGTCTTACTATCTGGATTTTTTTGGTAAATTAAAATAAAACTTCAGGGTTGCAGGGAAGCTGAAGTCTATCCCGGAAAAAAAACAGGTTTAAGGCAGTTTACACACTGGACAGAATGCCAATTCATCACAGGGCAGACACACAGATACAGACACACACAAACTTGCACCTAGGGCCAGCTTTACCAGAAGCCAGTTAATCTACCATTTTGTTTCTGAACTGTGGGTGGGCACATGCCCAGGACTCCAGTGCTGAGAGGCATCCTTTTTGAAAAATTTCAGCACTGTACTTTCCATTTTAATTCTGATTTAATAGATTTAAACAGGCAGACATACAGTACTGTATGCATACTCCATTATTCCTGGAAAATGTTTGAATGAAACTATGTCATAAAGTCACAAATTGCGGAAAACAAGAAAGTAAAAAAAAAACTTAGATTGCATTAAAACAGTGTCTCTTTCTCTTCCTTCTACCTCTTTGTCATTGCATGACTGCCTTGTAAGCTGGTGCGTGCGTCTCTTCTGTTCACTTGTTTCCCATGTGGAAAATATGCTCCAGAAAAATACCAGCAATTGTCACTCTCTGATAGTTCCCCTGGCTGCCATGAATGTTTGTAAATAAAAGCTGAGTCTTTTATAAATGCCAGGGTTACCAGATGTTGCTGCCAGTATGCCCAAATGCCTATACAGTACGTTGACTGCTGGTTATTTGTTTTTCAAAGGCACACTGTCATCCTTTTTGAAGTAACAGTGCTTTCTGCAGTTCAGCTTTGCAAAGAAGTGTTTAGGGTGTTTTCTTTCTAGTCCTTGCTCTTTTTTACAAACGTATAACTTAAAAAACATTTCTTTTGTGAGCAAACTGATAGCTAAATTAGGAATGATGGAAGATTTCTGGCAAAGAGCGTTGTAAAAATAACACTAAACTTGTGTATTTATGTCCGTTGCATAAATTTCAGGACTGACTTTTTCAGTCATTATCTGTGGTACATACAGTCCATTTGAAAGTACTGTATAATTCCTCTGTGTTGTGTTCATTTTCTAAAGTTTTGCATTTCCTTGCTTAAAAACATATAAAAACATAACTGATTCCCCCTCTATAGTTTTCTAGGAAATATATGGAGTGAAATTTTAAAATAAAATTGTATTGAAACTTGTAGTCCCCTGGTGCCTGATGTTTTCAGGCTATTTAATCTAGACTTTCCAAAAAAATAACATAAAATAATAATAACGCACTAACACAGCACAAGATTAAGTGAAAAAAATACAGACATGGACATTACATCATTCCATGATATACAGTACAAGTTCAAACTCTGTGAAAGTATCAAGCAATACTAAAACAGACAATTGACTGTTGCCAGTAGACCAAACATGGCCCTTACACAATATAAATAGAGTAGTGTTATTACTATTACTTTGTCAATAGTCATAGATTACAGTGCTTGTAATCTATGACTTAATCTAGGACCATTCCGATCTTGGTCAACATACAGTATTTGCACAGATTGTGTATTGGGAGAACAATTACACAGATCACATATTTATAATAATTACACTGTATCTGTCCTATTGCTGTTCTGCTTTTGTAACTTATAAACACAACAAACAGTTCATAAAACCTAAAAATCACTTTCTATCAGGAATATATTATGATATAAACCATCAAAACTAGGTATATAAAACAATATTTTAACAAAATAAGATTAATAACATTAACCAAATAATTAAGTTATATTATTATTATTATTATTATTATTATTATTATTATTATTATTATTATTACATCTTTATCATTTGTCTTTATTAGGAAACATATGTACAAATTACAGTGCTTTTGGTTCTGAATCAGAATCAAGTAGATGTGTAAAAAATATCTAATACTACACAGTAATTCGGGAAGAGAAAAATATTGAGTAACTATCAGATGCAGTTATTGCAATTGATCTTTTGCAGGAATCACACATCAATCACAACTGCATGAAGTGCCAGAGCAAGAGGAGGCCAAATGTGAATATCTAGAATTAAAATCAAACTGATTTATTTTCTGTTTTCCAACATATTTCTATAAACAGTAGTTTACTAAATAGTGCTCACAGAATTGTCTAAAATATTTTGAAGTGAAACTTCTGGCTAGTCTACATTACCTAATATGCCTTAATTTCTGAAACAATAATTGGAACAACAACAAAAAGAGCCCTAGGTGATTCATCATTGTTTTTAAAGAAACATAACAACATACAACATGATCCACCCCTGATATCCACAAATAATGAGATCCACAGAGAGTTTTAAAAGAGAATGCATAACAAGTGGATCACCAATATAAGCCATACAGTACAGAGGTTGATTCCATGCTGAAAAGTAAAATGAAAAAAAAAAACGATTTATATAGTTCTTTTTCAACATTATAAAGAACATTTATTTTTTTCTTCATTTTTTACTTTTCAAATTTGCAATACCTTCTACTCATTTCATTAAAGCCACTTCCCATTCTAACCCATACATAATGCGAAATGCTTAAATGACTATGTGAATTACTCATCGGTGAAGAAAAACCTGGAGCTCATGACGCTTGTGAAAGACAGTAGCACCTTAATGTAGCACCCAATGAACACATTTGTTCTGGCAAATAATAATAATAATTATTATATTATTATGCACAAACCTTCATTATTTGTCTTTCATGGTTTTTGTTGTTGAACAAAGTTCAGGCCCTAAATGGTGAAAACTGAATCACACAACTCATGCTCTTGTATGAATCTATAGAGTGCCCTTCAACATTTCATTTCCAAAATGACTGGCAATTGTGTCACTTAGTCGCAAGCAGGCAAGGAGAAATACCAAGAGTACCCATTGGGTCTGGTAAATGAATGATCTATGCTTACAGTCACACCACTGTAGAACTGAGATCAATATTGCAGAAAGGTTGTAATCAGCTTGCAGATTAATGAGCAAGATCTTGCTCACTTGGGGCTTGTAGAACAAAGACCAGCTGAACATTTTAATTGCTGAGCTATTGTTGATTCCCAGTGCAGTATCAGTCTCAATCCATTATACCTATTGATGCATGACAGGTATTAAGAAGGGAACAGGAGCTTAATGATTCATAAATGGTGAGGAACACATGAATGGTTGGCACCACAGGGAAAAGGACTAAGGCATAATCCTGCTTCAAAGGAACTCTAAAGATGACTTTCTGTTGCCATATCTTTCAGTTTCAGCAATGGGCTTTGAAAATTAATTCACAATTAAAATATCTGAGAGTTTTAAAATTATTTAAACTGGCATATTTTAATACACTTGCTACAAATCATTTCATACTTTTTTTTTGGCAAAATAGTTATGCAGTACTGTTCCATCCTTTAAAAATACTGCTTTACTTGCTAAGCAAAATCTAATAGTACAATCAGCTGTTCTACCATTCCTTCTACCAATCAGACCAAATACACAGGTTAGTAATGTCAAAAGGTTGATTTAAAATGAAAAACAGGTAAGCACAAATTTCATAGTTACTATAGACAGACATTGTGACTTGCAAATAGCTGAGATAAAAACAAGTAAAATAATATAATATTTAACACTGATTTATAATCCTCTACCATATTTTCTGTACTGTGGTTTAATCATAAATATGTTGCCATTTATTTTCCAGTAATTAAAAAATCACTTTAACTTGTACATCATCTTACTAACACATTACTTTAGGAGCTGTGATAAGTTTACAAATTAAGCACATAGCTTAATAGAGAATGTTACAGGAGACCAACAATGAGGGTTGTACAGTGTAGCTTAAAAAATATTTTCATTACCAGTCAGGAAGTAAAAATTCTTACATTCAGAATTAATCAAAACCGCAATGTCGGGAAAGATAGAATTAATTGTTTAACACAATGTAGAATTACTGTAGGCCTCAAAGGCTAGCACTTTGGTAAGAATTTTAGACCACGAAATGACACATAACTTTAGGAGCTGTGATAAGTTAACAAGTTAGGCAGATAAGAAAATAGAGAATGTTACAGGAGATGTATACTGTATATTGTGAAATGAAACCATGTCATTTAGAAAAACCTGTGAAACAATGCTTTAAGAATTTTTAGCCCTGTTTTAAGATGTGATTGATGGAACTGCTTCCTTTGACAACTGTACTTCCAAGAACCAGAAATGACAAGTGAGATAAAAAGTTTAGGTTTTAATTTATTTAAACACATCTTTGAAAAGAGTTATTGACAGATTACACACTTCTCAGCATAATAGATTTTGAGCTAGACTGGTCCAAGTATACTCTTTTATCAACTTTTTTTTTGTCAAAACACAAGATGTGCATAGTAATTTTTAGTAGAATGGCAAAGTAATATTTCTTTATATTACTATATACAGTATGTTTCTTTATCTCTATATATCTCGAATATGTGAGGGGATGCACTTCAAAATGCAGGTGCAACTATAGCGCTACTATACAGTATATACAGTAGTACTATATTGTATTTTTTGTGTGATGTGTATTTAGTTACAACAGAAATCATGTAATTAGTAGTGCATTTATACCATGAGGTTATCAACTGTATGCTGAATGTTTTAATTAGCATGTATTCAATTAATTACAATGTACGCTACATATTGTTTTACTTGCCGAGTATATATATATTATAGTCATTATGATCTTGGGCATCAGTGCCATGCTGATGATATGTATATTTACTTGAAAACTAAATCAGATACTTCAGCTTTACCTTAAAGATAACTGCTTTATATTAACATACGATTACAACTGAACTTTTTCATAAGTTCAATGACCAGAATGAGGCCTCGCTTATGAGCTACTAAAAACAGCTACCCAAATCTAGTAATTTCAGTGTCATTGTTGACTGTGATGAAATTATCCCTTGACTGAAGTTAGAAAACTTGGTATTACTTGTGACTCTGGGCTGTCATTTAAAAAGGCATGTTAAAAATGCATCCTCATCTACCGCATGTTGTCATACGCATCTACCACGGTTTACCATATGCAAATTAGATTATGTTAATAGTATCCGGAATCACCTTGTAAAACCGCCAGGTAGAGCTAATAAAGCTTAACTTCTCATGTACAGATGCAGCCATTCAAAGTGCGCGGCACAGACACGTACCGGAGGTAATTGGCTATGGCCTCGCGCATCACGATGCAAAATACCACGGTACGTGATTGGTTGACCGACAGGGGCACTCGTGGTGCGTTGGTCGGTCGTAGAAAGATTTAAATGTCTTTACTGTGCCCGTTTTAGTATTGAATATTTATATGGAATTTTACCACTGAAGGGAAATCTTAGTAGCTGAACATAAAAAGAATAGGAGCATACTGTAATGCTTGTGAAGGCCATAAACGATATTAATTTTGGAACATAAACATACAGTATATGGCTGGTCTCGGTACTTTAAAGAAAACATACACACCAGTATTCCATTTCTCCCTAAACATTTTAAGCATCGAAGTCTTTAACTAACGTGATACCGGAGTCAACAAGCATACTTTTAGAATTTGATTAAAAGGGAATATAATATGGAATCCCATTTCTAAAGAAATTAATAACGATATAATTATATTAATGTACTGCAACATAAGAATTGTACACGCTGTACGATGTCTGTTGATAATGTTTGTAGGGCTTTTTCAACACTCCTCATGCAACCTTGCTGGTGGCGCTGTGGGTTAGGTTCCTGACTCCCAAATCACACATTGCGTGTTCGAATCCAGCTGGAGCCATGACTTTTTTTTTTAACAAACATTTCTTGAAAAAATAAAACGTTTCCCTGGGTCAGAGATTAAATAAAACTTCACTCGCACCAAACAAATTTATATTTCTAAATATCACAACATGATCGAATTGAAGTCATTTTAATAACAATGAATAGTCACCTATGCAACAATACTGTTAGGCTGGGCAAACGATTTTTTTAAAAAAAGAAATACAAAATGAGATATAATGATGTGTTCCGGCTTAGACATTAACGAAGAGCATAACACGGGGGCGGCGTAGCGGTCGGCTCTGGCTTTCCCATATATACCGATGCACTGCAAGTACAACCCCCCTCTGCGGGAGTGCTGGCTGTGATGAATTAAACCGGTTTCACAGGTATTTTCAAAGTAGAAGGGGGTTAGATTTCCAGCGAAAGACACCTCCCCCCCCTCCAAAACCCAGTAAGTACAGTACTTACTAGTTAAGACAGCTAGGCTCCTCAATGAAATCGCTTTAACATGCTAATGCATTGGTGTAACAGTCCGGGCGTGACAAGCTTCTAATGTCTCCCGACTACGGCGAAAGGAATCCTTCGTTCATTGGAAGACAATGAACATATTCTAGCCCTAAATGAATTAATAGCAAACATGGTTTACATAAAAGACATTTTTCCAAGAAAGTTTAGCCTTTGTCACTAACTAACTGGGATGGGAGGAAGGTTTGGTTTTGCATAAGGGGTGGGATTATGATAATTGAAAGAATTTGAGAGAGTTTGCGGGCTGTTTTTGGTTTGTATTTTGAATAATTTGTACAAGATATTGAGATTTGTTGATAATTGGAGGACGGTTTTGCTTTAATGGTTTGATATATTTGATTTTTTTATTGTGGTTGTTATCTATGTTTTTGGTTGGTATTATGTTTATATGGTTGTTTTTGTTGGTTGGTCGTTATTATGTTTATTGTGTCATTTTTGATTATTGGATGTAATAATCAAAAGAGAGATAGAGCGAGCGCCTTCTTTTTACTTTTGTAGCCAAAGAGCCTTGCAGATCAGACACTTTCCCCCTACGGAAAGACAGACATGTTTTCACAGTTTAGAAGTCGCTCTTCAGACGCAGGCGAGCAGCCCCTAGATAAAACATCAACTTTATTTAAACTCCAACGAAAGTCTTAATGGTTTTTAATTACCGTACTCTTATGGAACATGCCACCAGCCATCTCCATTGAACGATTAAAAATAAAAACGATTAAGATTACGATTGGCACTCCTGTAGCTTTTTCACGAAACCTCCTTTTTCACGGAACTTCCAACAGAGCTGTTCAACCGGTTTTTATCGGGCACCTCTTATGTCAGGCGTAAGCGATAAATATACAGTATTTAGCTGAAAAGCTGTACAACGCAAGACATTTCATTACTCTAGGAGGTTTCGTGAAAAAGCACATTGTGCTGCTGTAATAGTTTAAAAAAAAAGTTTAAACAGTATCAGCTTATTTATGGGTTGTAATTAAAAAAAAAGTCCAAAACCGCACTCAAAATGCAATTTAGCGCTTTCTGGCAAGAGGAGACTTCCAAATTAATAATGTAACATGCTACTGTTTGTGCATGAACATAGTTACTGTATACTGTTATTTCTTTAGATACGCGATTCCATCGCATCCCCAAAGTGCACGGTGAGCGCCCTGGGGGTCTGGCTGCCTTGGTGCCGCAGCAGGGTGATGGTTGAACTGGTGTCGACGAGGGCCTGGTAGGGTCTGCCCTTGATGAGGCAGGGAAGAAATAAGCCCCGGATGTGGCCAACCCTTCCCACGGCAGCAGGTGGGGTGAAGCGCTCCTTCTGGCTTTCCGGAGTGGGGATACCATTGCTCAAGGGCGGCCTTCCCCTCTTTAGGCCACCCCGATCCCGTTGCCCGATGGCCCCCGGAGACCCCGTGGCTCCAGTGCCCGGTACTCCCGTGCGATGTGTCCCCTCTCCCCACACCGGTGGTAGATGACCAGCTAATAAGAGTAGCTGTTAATAAGAGTAACCTGTAACATGCTGTAACAAGATCGGCTAAACTTGGATCTATTGCTTACGCCTGAAATTGGAGCTGCTCGCTGCGCAGTGAATAGCGACTAATAAGTCTGTCTTTCTGTGGGGGGAAGGGAATCTGATCTGATCTGCAAACCTCCAACAGAGCTGTTCAGACGTTTTTTGTCGGGCACCTCAAGTGTCAGGTGTAAGCGATAAATATATTTAGCTGAAAAGCTGTACAACACAAGACATTTCGTTACTCTAGGTTTCGTGAAAAAGCACATTGTGCTGCTGTAATACAGTTTAAAATAATTAAAAGTCTAAACACATTCCATAAGAATCAGCGCCTTTATATAGCGCCTTTAAAGGTGGCTTCTCAAAACGCTTTACAGGATAAAAACAACAATAACAACAACAACAATATTGTGTTTCGTTGCACTTTGACAGATCGTCTTTAAATCAACTGTTGATTTAAAGTTTGACAGTAAATGTTTATATTGTAACGCATACAGCCTTCATTCTCAAGAAGAGAGGTCTGCTCTCACAATCCTCCATATACTCAAGTGAAAAATTAATAACGCCAATGTAAAAGTAGTATTTTCAATTTGTTGATTACGTTCTCTAAAGCTTTGTGATAGTTTACCCAGTTTACCCATTGTTATTAAAAATGACTTGGATTCGAATGTTATGATATTTAGAAATATAAAAGTCAATTAATTGTCCATTTCTATATTTATGTCTTTATTTAGTGGTTTCATTAGTGACAAAGGCTCAACTTTCTTGGAAAAATGTCTGTGCTGTCTTGCTGATAGGTTAGGTTTCGAAACAGCCCCAAAGTCATGTGACTGATTTTTCGCCCTGTTTCGTTGGTTAAACCCAATGATCACAAGCACCACCATGGTAACTGGGATGTGTAGTTTTTAATTCAGTTTGAATCATAACTGTATTAAAAATATTCGGTGCCGTCGTCTCTGCTTTAAAGGTACCCCCGTGCTGGAAGAATTTCACCTCGGAACGTTTGCCCAGTGTACATATAGGCACATCCCGGAATTTTGACTTCACTGTGTAATGAAGAAATTTTAAAGACTACTTAGCGTGGATAAAAAAGCTTGGATTCCCATGGATAGTATCTTATACAGTACACATATCTTTTTCTATTGTCTTTGTTGATCTCTTGAGGATGCTTGTGATACTTTGAGCTCTCGTTGAATGATAAAAGTGTCGCAGTTTAAATAATTTTTGTTGTTAGAAATTATGAAACGCTCTGTTAAAAGCAAGGGAGTTTTTATATCTGTTATAGTAAAAGAAAATGTCTGATGAACTAGGGATTGAACAGTTTTTCAGTGCTTGCACAATCGATGGAAATGTTCAAATAAATGTGCTAAAGAAATAAACAAAAAAGTTATTCCTTTATCATATTGGCTAGCTAATGTCCCATCCTTGTTAGTTAGATCAACGGAATGCTGTGGTGGGTGTTACTTTTTGTCGATGAAAAAATAAAGTCGTTACAAAAAGTGTGGACCAGCGTAATACTTTGAGTTTTACTGGTGGAGCTCATACAGCTGTGTCTGGATATCTTGGTCAAATATTTGGCAAGTGTGTATTGTCTGTTTGGGGTTCTGTAGCATTCCACATGGCTGGGCAGCTTGTTCCCCCTCCCGCTGTTTAGGGAGAAATTGAGTATTGGTGTGTATTTTTTCTTTAAAATACCAATAACAGCAACATACAGTTTACATAATATTTTTAAGTTCCTAAATTAATATCGTTTATGAGCTTTATGACCTTCGTTATGCTCCTCTGCGTTTTATGCTTAGCTACTAAAATTTCCCTTTTTGGACTGGGGAGGGGGACATTCGGGAATGTGAGTCTGATTAAGAATGAATAAAAGTCATTTTATTAAAAACGCGTTTGTGTTTGTCTGGGTGCTGACAAAGTAAAAAACAATTACTTTTTGACAATGAAAAACTGTGTGTGTGTCTCTCTCTCTCTTCCCTGGCGTTTGTAATCGTTTTTATTTTTAAATACATTTTAGCAAAGTCATGTACCGTAAAAGTATGGTAATTAAAAACCATTAATACTTTCACTGGAGTTTAAATAAAGTCGATGTTTTCTCTTTTTGGCTAGACTTGACTATTTAGCCATGAGATAAACAATACTTAGTCATTAAACAACCTTATCATAAGGTGCATGTATGAGCAATCTTATTTCTTATTTCTGAACATTATTACGCAGAAGACAAAGGTAGCGATTTACGTTGCATTGTGCATTGTGCATTGTGCTGCTGTAATACAGTTTAAAATAATTAAAAGTCTAAACAGTATCAGCTTATGTATGGGTTGTAATTTTAATAAATTCAAAAACCTCACTCAAACTGCAATTTAGCGCTTTCTGGCAAGAGAAGACACCCAAATTAATAATGTAACATGCTACTATTTGTGCATGAACATAGTTACTGTATACTGTTATTTCTTTAGATATGCGATTCCATGTTTTTCTTTAATCCCTGGCGGGACCGGGCGTCAATAAGAATCAAGTTATAGGTTTCATTGCGCTTTGACAGAAACCAAATTATATCATTATTAATTTCTTTAGATACGCGATTCCACATTATATTCCCTATAAATCAAATTCTAAAAGTATGCTTGTTGACTCCGGTATCGAGCATATTCGCAGAAAAGCTTAAAACTACCACTTTTTATACACGTTATTTCACGTTAGTTAAAGACTGCGATGCTTAAAATGTTTAGGGAGAAATGGAATACTGGTGTGTATTTTTTCTTTAAAGTACCGAGACCAGCCATATAGAGTTTACATATTGTATGTTTATGTTCCAAAACTAATATCGTTTATGGATTTCACACACGTTATGGTAAAATTCCATATAAATATTCAATACTTAAACGGGCACTTAAACGGGCACAAAGACATTAAATATACATACAGATGCAGCCATTCAAAATGCGCGGGCGATACCGCATTATTTTCCGGTACGCTATACGCAGTCTACCGCAAGTTACCGGTAAATACCGCGAGTTACCGGTAAATACCGCTAGTTACCGTAAATTCTCCTATAATACGACAAGCAAAATAATAGTATCCGGAATTTCCGCAAGGTGGAGCTAATAAAGCTCAACCTCTCATGTTTGAGCTGTCGCCATCAAAGTCTTTAACCAAGATATTACTAATAGTATTAATAATGAATGACCTTGGACAAGCTGTAAGTGTAAACTCAAAGTATTGCCCTGGTCAACATTCTTTTTTTAATTGACCGTCTTTGTAAAAGTAACACCACAGCATTTCGCAATCACGCATTTGTTTCCAATCATGCAAAGTACAGTAATTTTTGAGAATCGATTCACCATGCCTTTCACATGCTCATAAAAGAGATTGATTTAGGAACATAAACATATTACCGTATGAAAACTGTACTGTATACAGTATGTATATGTATATTTAATGTCTTAACTGTGCCCGTTTAAGTATTGAATATTCATATGGAATTTTACCACTGAAGGGAAATCTTAGTAGCTGAGCATAAAAAGAATAGGAGCATACTGCAACGCGTGTGAAGGTCATAAACGATATTAATTTTGGAACATAAACATACAGTATATGGCTGGTCTCGGTACTTTAAAGAAAACATACACGAAACATGGTTTCATTATGACCAGAATCGGTCTTGAGATATTTTTAACTTGATTTACAGTATTTGAGAGGTATGTCTTAACACCGATACTACATAAATACTGCTCACTTATATGTTTCTAGGTTTATATTATGCATTTCATACGGTCAAATTACTTTTGAGCAACTAATAAGAAGCGCGAAACGGTATGCCCAGGGCTTTTTAGTTTCGTTTTTTTACATTGTTTACGTTGTAGTTTAAGATTATAATTCTGTGGCTGCAGCAAAGGTGATGTCCACCAGAAGAGCTGCTACCCCTAAAGAATAGCCTAATGGGGAATGCAGAAGAGAGCTGCCTCTTGCAGAGTTTAGCAAGATAGTAGCGAATTTCGAGCTGAATCCCCCAAAAGTTAGGAATATTAGCAACACAGTTCAAAGAAATACTGGTAGGTTAATTTACTTCTGGGAAAAGTGACCCTCGTGTGTGTATGTCTGTGTCTGTGCGTCCCCTGTGATGTACTACAGGTGTCCTGTCTAGGGTGTTTCCCGCCTTACACCGTTTGCTTGCTGGGATATGCTCCATCTCCCCTGCAACCTTGAATTGGAAGACGCATTTAGAAAATGGATGGATGTTTGCGAAACAAAGTGCAGTATAGAAAAACTGATTTGCTGTTTCTGTTCAATGTCACAATCTACACTAAGAGTTTAGAAATATAAAGGAAATATATTTCTAAGTAATACCATAAGTAATGGTATTCTTACAGTATATCATAACTTTGATGTTTTTTGTTGTATTTTTGTCACCACTGGAGCAACGGTTTTGCCAACTAAATGTTTTACATAGCAGTATAGGCATTCTTTTTTATTTTGTACTTTCTTTATTTCATAACACTGTATCCATTAGGCATCCATTCTTTTAAATTCTTTTAAATGTATTGTGCTCTCACATCCTTCATTATAGCTATTACTACAGTAGGTACCAAGCAACAATTTGGTTGTTTTTGTAGGAAAACATCAGTTGTTTCTAATAATAATAATAATAATAATAATAATAATAATAATAATAATAATAATAATAATAATAATAATAATAATAATAATAATTAATAATAATACACCTGTATTGTATGGTTAAAATGTAATAATAGCAAAGTGAATACTAAACATCATCTTCAGTTCTAATCAGTCCTGTACCAAATCTGCTTTTTTGTGGCCTTGATTTAAAAAAAACCCTACCTAAAAAAATATTATTTTCAATACCATCAGGTTTATGTAGTCTCTGTCTAATCTCCAACTTTCTCATTAAGAATTCTCTCCCATTATTCTGGTTTAAAAGCTTATAATAAGACCTTCTTTTTGCTTTCCTTTTGCTACAATTTTTCAAATCGTACATTCAAATAACCCACCTGATCAAAAAATACAGTTCATGTAAACATAAATTATAGCTCAAATAAGATTAGAATTTCAGAGTGAAAATAATTGTTAAGCACACATATGTAGGCAATAAGCACTGAAATAAAAAACACAAACTAAGTAAAATCTTTATCTCTTTGGCTGTTTGGGGATGAGCTGTTGTTGTGCGTTATATCACTCTTGCTGATACTGAGAAAGTGAAATTAAATCTTCACCATGCCATTAAAATTATAGGATTTATTGTATATTGTAATTATTTATTAATGTCATGCTTGTGCTATGTTCTTCCAATGGGGCATTACAGTACTTGGTCATCCTCTAGGTATTTGCAAAATAAATGCAGGTTGGGAAGTCTAGTTTAATGAACTTACACAGTCCTCCTATTAGCAATTCCAGAATAAATGCTGGCAGGAAATTGTAGCTTGCTGAAGCCTTCTGGGAAATAATAAAAGGAGCAGCTTTCTGTCTTCTTCAACATTCATGTCTCTTATGTTTAATAGATAGTTCTTTTGCTTTGAATTTGCCTCGCTTGCTTCTTTGGCAGCCACTCAAAATTAAAAGATGCAATAAAGAGTTATAGCCAACCACACCTCTGCAATATACACTGCAGAGGATTTGATCAGCAGCAGTATCAAATGCAATGAGTAATAGTTCTGTCAGTGGCTTCATATCATGGATAGTGCTCACTTAGATATTGATGCAGACTTGCTGCCAACATACAGTAAGTACTAGACTGTGAAAAAAAATCATTAAAACATAATGAATTTCTTTGTTCTTTGAACTGACTGCTGACAATAACATCTCTTTTGAAAATATTTTTCTTTAAATTTCACAAACAAACTTGAAATAAGTTTCCTTAATTTTTTTGACAAAAAAATATTGGTTGTCAATATTTAGTGGTGTTGACTTTTTCAGGTACAAGGAGCAAAAGTTCTATTGAAAAAAGTTAATTAATCAGAATTGTGATGATCCTTGGTAACAGGAAAAAAGACACAAATGCAGCTAAAAGGTACAAAACAGTGTGTTATTCATTTTGTTTTTAGGGAACTAAACCAATAAACAAAAACAAAACAAAAGCCTAACAATTCTTCAAGCTCCGAACTGACACTTCAACTACAGTTTCAAAAACACAATATATTATCACACAGATTCATTTTCACATAGGTTTAATCCCACAGAGGATCATCTGTGCTTTTCTTTCCTCTCAGGAAACCCTTAAGCTTCCTGGTTTTAAAGTATCTCCTGAACAGTTGTCTTTTAGCAATATACTAAAATATACTGTATAATGTACATCATTCTCCAGTTGAGTAAATAAAAGTAAGGAATTACATTACTGATACAAAGAATTATTTTGAGCTAAGTATACCGTTCTAACAAAGAATATTTAGGAAATTTCTGTGTACACATATACAGTATACTGTAACTGGATATTGTAAAGGTGTGGACTTTTTCCCATGTTAATAAAGTATAAATGGTGGCAAAAACTAAAAGTCTAATCAATTTTATTATTTATTGTCAATTACTGAAGTTAGATGAAAAGAGGTAAAATCAGATACCAAAGGACAAAAAGCACTGCTTTATTTTTATGTGTGTGCGCTAGTGGCGTTATGCCAGTTTTTCTTTTGATTAAAATTTCATGCATTTCCAGAATACATCTTTGATGTTTCAAATGATAATATAACAGATTTTGGTTTCATAAATACAGAATTAAAACAGTAAGTTTTTTTTAAGATATACAGCATCAGGGATAGCTAGAAGGATGTTTAAAAATGCTTCTGTACACTGTTAATCATTATTAAATCCATTAATCCATATACTGTACTTTACACACATTCTAGAAGTCTAAATAATGTTTAAAATGTACTTTTTGCCTCAAGTGATATTCAAACAATGTATGTTCTGTAGGGTATTAAGATACGTGACTGGCAAACCACTAGGGTTGAAGTTATTTCTGCATGAATGGAATCAGTATACATTATTGATACACATAGTGTGTTTAGAGGTAGTGAGGGTATCTTAAAGCAGATGGTGCCAAACATATGCTTTGAGGTTAACAGGTGCAATTTAGCCCTGTCACTCAATGCCAGCTTGCCTAGTTAACCATAGACCACGCACACATTTGTTTTCTCAGACCCTCACGGGAAATTTAAATCTAATAATGAGCCTACTGTCTACTGTATGTATTTACATTACTGTGATGGTTTCTGCATTGTACAGGAAGACAGAGTGAATCATCACAGCTAGATTTCCAGTGATGAATTGCTTGTAAAGAAAACCTGAAACTCTTTTTCTCAAGAGAGCATACTGTATGCTTTCACATCAGCATTAGCACTAACACATTAGTTCCTTCCAGAAACTATAGAAACTCAAAATCAGAATAACAATACTTTCTTGTCCTCTCCTACCAAGAAATTCAATTCATTTATAATTATATTTTAAAAAAAAATGTGAAATCAAAAAACAGACTTTCAAAAGATTTTCAGCAGATGTATGTTTTAAAGATGATTGGCTGGCACCCTTCATAAAATGGTGAATCATGTCTTTATATCAATGAGTTACCAGCCACAACATGTAAAGTGAGCTGAATAGCTTTAGAATAGTGTAGCCACTTGTGTGTTCTTGTGTTGTTATTTGTAATGGTATTGGTGATATATTACAGAACAGCTCCGTGGACTTCTTGAGACAGGATATGCAAGTGGTAAAATGATAAATTCCATGTATTTGATTTTGGTGGGGCAGCAATAAGATCTTTGTATTAAAAGAACAGTGTCAAAATATCCACGCAGATCTGATGTTTTTCTTGTGCATCAAGTGGCTTGGTACTAAGAACATTGTGTTCTCCTCCTCCTACACTGTAAATAGCCAAAACAGGGGTTTCATGGTACATAATGCAATGCAATTAACTGTGAAAACAATCACGGGTGTGTATCTTAAAACTTTCATTCTGGTTGTTGCCAAAATATTTTCACTTCCTTTCACTTCTTGCATAAGAGAACAATTAGTATGTGTGTTAGTCTCATCTGTCAAAATAAAAGTATTTATCCACTGTGTGTCTAGTGGAAAGCCATGAAGCATTAATTTAGAGTTATTTTAGTGTGTCTGGCAGCCTGATGGAAAGCATCAAGTTTATAGAGGTCTACAAGTGGAGATATCGGGGAGGGGAGAGAATGAATCGAAGGGCTTGATATCTGTAGAACAATCCTGTGTTATTTAATCACCCAATATCAATCCTTCTTCCACCCCTTTGTTTTTTTTACTTCTTTGTTTTGTTTCCTTTAGCTTTCTTTTTTACAGCATTCTAGAAAAGTGTTGTTCAATGTTTTTTTTTAAATAGTACAAAACATGCATTCCTAAAAACAATTTATTTTTTGACAAAAATGTTTGGTTAAGTAAACATTGTTATTTTGGGGAAGTGTCACCAGCTTGAATGTAAAGATTTAATAAAAGTTAAATAATCACACACTTCTAATAGGCATTTGAAATGTGTCTTATAATACACATTTATTACATAAACTGACACATACAAGGAACAAAACACACAAAATAATATTTGGGCAATATTTACCAAAGGATAGAGCCCATTAGCTAATGGTGACTACACCAAACCACACAATTGGATGTAAACTTTAAGGAGGTCAATAATGCTGCCTTTATTAACATAAATAATCCTTCACAGGTGAGTGTGTTCTAAAGTGATATCAAAAAGGAAACAATCTTTGGTCCACAATAAAAAATCATCAAAATGAAAGAAGTGTTAATAAATCTACCTGTGTCAGGAACAGTTCTTTCCGGGCCCTATGTGGACGACACAATCCGAAAGGTGAAGAAACAATAGGGAAAAATATCATGCTGGAGTCGGTCAGGAGACGGGGGGGCGTGTCCATGCAGTGCTGGTGTCCAGGGGGAGTGAATCCAGGGCGAACAATCCAAGGGTAAATCCAGAGGGGGAATCCAAGACGGGAGGTTTAGTCCAAGACCAGGGAATCCATCCGAAGTTAAAACCAAAACCAGGTCGGGACCGGCGGGGCAGGGAATCAGGAACAAGAAACTAAAACCATAACGGAGCCAGACGCAGCAGGACCCCGGGCTCTCACGATGTGGAAATCGATGAGAAGCCCCGAGGAGTCGCCTGCGTCTGGCTTTAAAGGTGGAACTAAAGAGGGTCTGGAATAAGAAACAGGTGTGGGGAATGGGACAAAACGAGGAAGGGCTGGAGCGCCCTTAAGAGGAGGAGTAACAATCGTGACAACCTGACAGACTTTACCAGTGTAAAAGTACAGGTCCTTTCCCTAAATTAAGACCCTTCAGTGTTCAATAACTGATATAGGCAATGACTCATCAAATAGGAATTCAGTGGTGAGTGAGGGCTGTACACTGAAACTTGCTCTCTTCTGTCTTCTTGCTTCTGCCTTTCATAATACTTTTCGTTTTTTTTCTCTGCGTTATATGTGTACTACATGGTTATTATTTTGACGTTTGATAAGGATCCAGCCATCTGATCTTCACTCAAATTGGGCTATCTAACTGGGGACCTCTGCGTCTGTGGTATCTACAAACAATGGAATACCCAAATTATACAGTACCTAAACAATACAGACTTTCTCATCCAATCTAAAGTTTGATGTTTTTTTTTTATTTTGAAACCGTGATCTTGACAAACTCTTACAGAGCACCCTACATTACAAACTTTCTTCGCTAAATTCTTTAAGTTAAACAAATGAAGGAAGAAGGGTTATTTTTACAATTGGCACTCCATGATTCTGACTGATTTAATTCCCCTCACGCAGCCCCCCTACAACGTCGTAGGGGAACTGGACCGGTCTCAATCATAAGTGCTATGTTTGTGCTGGTTTGTGCCATTGAAAGTAGTGTTTGTGCTGCTTTCATTCCCGAGATATAGTGCCTTGTTTTTCCAGGTGACCACGTGACCATGCACAGTGACTTTGGCCTCCAGTATCCCTGTCTGCCGAGTTCAAGCGCTCTGTTACCAGCAGGAGAGTAACAATTCCGCAACTTTGTTCCTCTGTTTGCCCGGGTGGGGGACGGTGGTGGATTTTGCATTTAATATAATTATTTTCTATGCGTTTGTGTGAACAGGAAAATTAAATTTACTTCCAATATCATACCCCAGAGTTGCGGGTGTAGCCTTAAAAAGCAAACATTAGCAAACAATTGTTTTTTCTTACAAAGAGACTTTAACGAACACGTTTGAATAACTCGTAGTAGTTTCCTTTTTTAAAAATCTGAAGTAATCAGTTTTGCATTGTCTCCTTCTTAAATAAAAATAGGCATCAAGGGTGAAGATTCAATCTGTCTGTCGAGCCATGTATTTAAAAAGACTTGAATTTGTAAATTTCTGAACAATTATTGCTCTTTTTTATGCAAAACACATTTGCCAACGAGAAAAGGAACCAGGACTTCAGGTTCAGGACTTTTTTTTTTAAGGGAGCACTATGTACAAAGTTTACACAGTTCATAACACATCAGAGAAACAAGAGTCTACCATTTCACACATGCAGACCGTGGCAATATTGGTAAATATTTTTATTTTCACAGAACAGAAGTGAACATTTATCTAGGTTCTTTGAAAAACTGGCATTATCCACATGCTTGTATTTTCAGGGGTCTTATGCGCAAACATGAAACGATTAGCTCACAGTCCTTTATCTCTGCTCTCCTCCCCACTGATAGCTGATGTGTGGTGAGTGTTCTGACACACTATGGCTGCCGTCGCATCATCCAGGTGGATGCTGCACATTGGTGGTGGTGGAGGGGAGTCCTCATTACCTATAAAGCGCTTTGAGTGGAGTGTCCAGAAAAAGTGCTATATAAGTGTAAGCAATTGTTATTATTATTATTATTATTATTATTATTATTATTATTATTATTATTATTATTATTGTTATTATTATTATCTTTGTATTTCTGGTCAGTCCTTGGTGTAGAATACAGCATGAGGGTACACCTTGACCTCTGAAGACACAGATATGACTGCCTTTGTTAGATCGTCAAAATTCTCCCAGTAGCACTAATGATTGTGGTGGGTTTCATCGTTTGTACTGTCTGTAGGGGGCCAACTTCAAGGAGCTCAAAGTGAAGGCTGTGAAAACATTTATCAGTCTGTCCTTGGAGGGAAGGTTGACAGTCTTTCATATTTCTAAATATCACAACATGTTTGAAGCTAAGTCATTTCTTAATAACAATGACTAATTTCAAGCTACTACTACTGTCATTATTACTGATAATAAATATTATTGACACTATATTGGATTTGTTGGTATTTCTAAATATCTTGGTATTTCAACTTCATGGAGCTCAAAGTGAAGGTACAACCCAGTGACCGTGCAATACTGATGTGTATTTTTTCTTTTAAGTACCAATATCAGCCATATACAGTTTACATAATATGTATACAGTATGTTCCTAAATTATGAGCGTGTGAAAGGCATGATTAATTGGAGATTCTCAAAACTTACTTTGTATGATTGAAAATTAATACATGATCAGAGCAACAAAATGTTGTGGTATTACTTTTTGTCAATGAAAAAATAAAGTATTTTTGTTTACAAAGACGGTTACAAAGAAAGTGGAGCACGGTAATACTTACTTACAGACAGTCCAAGGTCATTCATTATTAATACTATTAATATATCTTCCGTAAATACTTTGATGCATAAAATATTTCTGCATAATTAAAATATTTATGATTAAGGTTATAGGTTGTGTACTTTTGTCCAACTGAGCAATCTTGCTTTTATAAAATATACCAACTTTTTAATGTTTCATGATTAACATGCTGTAATACACAGCTTAAAATTATTAAAAGTCGAAACAGTATACAACTTAAATTCTTAACTGGAAAAAGATTGTCCTTCAGCAGTGACTGGGATTTGAAACCAGGCGTTTTCTGGTGACAGCTTGAATACTGCACATGAGAGGTTAAGCTTTATAAGCTCCACCTGGCAGTTTTAGATAGATAATACTTTATTATTCCCGTAGGATACTATTTATAAGATACTATTATCATAACCGGTATGATGCAATATGATGCGTTATGACATGACACGCCCACCGTGTTTTACCGCAGCGTACATCGCTTGTTTTGAATGGCTGCATTTGTATACAGTATGTAAAGCAAGAAGGGGTTATCATTGGATGTTTGAACTATATTCACATATATCATGACAAGCCATCTGGAGTGTCAATTAGGTTGCAGGTTTGTATCCCGCGGCCGGCAGAGGAATCCTACTCCGTTAGGCCCCTGAGCAAGGCAAATAAAGTGATCTTATCTTATGATAATGACAAATGTTTTTTTCTAAACAGTTGCTTTAATATTAACAGTGTTTTTGAACTCGTACAGTTAAGTTAAAAAATATTTAATATAGAATGCAAAGCAGTACAATCTAAATAAATTTACAGGGGAGTTACTGTAGTTACTTAAATAGATTCGAAAAGAAAACCCAAGAGAAAAAGTAAATGTCAATGAGACAGGCAATAAGAAGTTTGTACCTAAATGGCAGGAGTACTTCAAATAAAATGCAGGTCATTTAAGCTACTGCATTATCATTTTTTTATGATATTCTTGAAATTGCTGAAACACCATTAATCATTAACCATTATTAGAGATGGTGACAAATACAGTATTAGTGGATACACAGCATTCCGAAGAGACAGATAGATGGATAGATATAGCTCTACACATGAACATGAGCATTCTGACATGCAAAATTAACCTAGAGGAATTCAGTGTCTCAGAATCTACACTATATACAGTAAAGTATTCTAAAAAATACAATTCTAAAAAAAACATTCAAAAGGCATAATAGCCTAAACCACAGTCTTATATAAAAGAAACATAAGAAAGCTTGCACAAGACAGAAAGCCATTTGAAAATCAGAAATTAATATATAAAAGATGAAGTGGTAATTATGTGTGATTTTTATTTCCCCATATACAGTATATTGAGAAAACTATCTGGGACATCAGAAGCTAAGGATGAAAAAGGATGGATGGCTAACGACTGCTCTCTTAAGCAGTCTGGCAGAGCAGTGTTTATAAAAGTGCTTAGCGATTTGGTTACCTTAGGTGCTTCTAATAACTACAGTGCTTCTGCTTTTTCTGTGTTTATACTATTTAATATAGAACTATGTATGTTCTATATGTTTTCAGTTTCTTTTTTTGTAAAAACATATTACATATTTCACTACCGTGGTCTAAAATATTCTCATAATTATTTCTGAGACACTACTGTAGCAGTGATACTATAGCTTCAATCAAAGGATTAAAAGGGAAAATGTGATGGGGAACAAGGTTCTTTTAATTGGGTGAACACTGTGGTGTCAATAACAGAAAGGACACAGCATTCAGACCCACAAGGTTTATTATGAACAGTCAAGTTAATATTGATATAGTATATTCAGCACCCCAGATCTGGAACAGAAACCAGGACCCCAGCACTGCAAGGCAGCAATGGCAACTACTGCATCACCACACTTCCCTAAATGTTGCTTGTACCAGGAAATGAAAATACAAATAACAGAAACAGTAGACAAAACCAGGAGATAACAGACAGAAAGAGAAATCAAAATGATGGCACTCCCTTAGACTGGATAGTTTTCATATGATCTTGGCCTTCAGATGATACCTGTTACACCACATTATTCAGAAGACATTTCTGATTCATTTTAACATAGACTGCAGTATATTTATTTCTCTCAAACAGTCAAATCTATTTTTAATTGTGCTTGGATTTAATTAAACTCATTTTATTTATTTATTTCCTTATTAATCGTTTGATAAAGTTCTTATTTTGTCATATTTTTATGATTTATTAAACTTACTGCACTATTCGATTTGTTTGCTCGTTGAATGAATTCATGTTGTGCTTCAAGGTGAATATCCTATCCTATCCCATTCAACTTCTTTTAGACTCTCTTTAAATTTTTTAGCCTGTTTTACTCTTGATATAAACATCTTCTGTATTTCAAGCAAACTGCTTCCATTCATTGTCCACTGATTCCATATTTATCCTGACACATTCTACTTTCCTTGTGTTCCATTTAGTTCTTTCAAAGGATCTTTACTGATTCAGACTTTGTACAGCTTTAAACAATACTTCAAAATATCATGTATTATCACAGTTCCCAAATGGTTCTCTCAACTTTTTTTTCCTTATTCTATCTTGTTTATAAAGACTAGATCAATACAGGCATTCCTTCTTGCATGTGAAATAACAAATGGAGTAAAAACATTAGCCATATCTAATATTAAGTTTTTGCTGCTTTTCAATCTCTACCTATTAGAGAAAATGTGGAGTTTTCCATAAAACTTTCTTCTTTTTCACTTATATTCTACATTTGATTATGCCGTATTGAATAGTTCAGAATAAAAATAACCAAGTTTAATAATATTTCTGAACATCATTTTTGATATTAATTTATTAATATAAATATATTTAGATTGCTGGTAGTGGCAACTGGAAATAAAAATCTGGTACTCAACAGTATTCTACCTTCTTCATTAACATTTTATGTATCAACGTTTTATATATTGTTTAGCTAAATTACTTGCTCTGCTATATTGAAAATGTTTTGACTGGCTCTTCTTAATTATATTTTCTATTAACACTTGCCATTGTTATTGTTGTAGTGGAACATGAATTGCTTTCTTTGAAATTCTTATAGAAAATGGTTTCATAGAAATAATATAATTTATAAATTGACATTATCTGGCCATAATAGGCATATCCGACTATGAATCTTTGTTCATAGGAACATATCCCTTACCAGAGTAAAATGAAAGCACATGTTTATCTAAACAATAAACATTTTCCAAAATGTCTCCTGATGTGTGCATATACAGTAGCATGTGTCACGGTTCTTTAGGTTTCGCTGAGTCACAGATTCGATTCATAACTCGCTCTAGATAAGTTATGAAGACTGTCGGCGAGATTGGGTCGCCTTGTCATGTTCCTATCGACGTAGTGAACCAGTTTCCAAGCTCTTGTCAAACCTTAACAGCTGTTTCGGCATGATGGCCAATGTCTTCACGTATTTGTACAAGACGATTGCCTTTGCCATACAAATGGAGCAAAGCCCATGCTATGTCAAATAAAGTCAAATGCCTTGCAGAAGTCCACAAAACAGTTATAAGTTGGGCGATTCTTGCATCGTGCTTTTTTGGCTATCAGACATAGAATGAGTATCTGCTGGATGGTACTATGGCCACTACAAAAGCTGGCCTGTTCTTCACATAAGTATGGCTCAACCTGCCCTGACAGGCGTCGTTGGAGTATTATCATCAGCACCTTGCACATATGAAATTCTAGTGAGATTGTATGATAATTTGTACACTGGGATTTATCGCCCTTCTTTGGGATCAACACGACGGTAGATTGTGACCAGAGCTCTGGTATACGTCCTTCATGCCAGACTTGTTGGCACACATTGTGAATTTCGTGTGTGAGTGCCTTGCCTCCAGCCTTTATCGTCTCAGCGTTGATTCCATCTGGGGCTGGCACTTTATTTTTGTGTAGTCGCTTGATGGCTGCCTCAACCTCACCGTACAAGATGTCATCAACTGGGTCGTTCATTACCAGTGGTATTATTACTTCCAGTTCGTCTAATGCAAAGTGGTCTCCATCTGTTTTATGATATAACTGGCTGAAATATTCTGTGTAGCGTTGTATAATTGCATTGCAGTCCTGGAGTATCTTTCCATTCTTGTCACGGATAGCTGTCCGACGGGGTTCCCATGTGTGCGTAAGCATTTTAATCAAGGTGTAAACTTTGTGCATGTGGTTTTGTACCATGCATTCCTCACTCTGTTAGCATTTTTTGTTTGATCCATTCTTCTTTGTTGGTCACAACTGCCTTCTTGACCAGTTTGCAAATCTGATAGTGATTGGTCATTGCCTCTGATTAGTCCAGACAATGCTGCTTGGCTATATGTTTTTGTGCAGCCAGCTCAAGTGTGCTAAATGTAATCCATGGCTTCTTTGGTTTGCATGTCTCTGGGATGCTTTCCCTCACTGCCTTGTGAATTGCCCTGTTTATAAACATTAATCGATCGTCAAGGTCCTGCAGCAGGTCCATTAGCTACAACTTGAGGTGCTCGGTATATTGCACCAAATGTTGCTGGAGCAAGTCAGGTTGATAGGCTGTCCTGGCCTGCACACTTATCCTGTGCAGTTGAAGTCTGATTGGGGCAAGTAGAAGACTGTGGTCTGAGTCAATATCTGCACCTTGATACGTACTGATGGCACTTTCTCACTGCTGTGTTCCTAACGGCCATCGATCAGCACCAGTTCAGTCATGTTGGTGGTATTCTCATCCTGGGAAAGACTTGTCCACTTTTCCACTTGTGCCGCGGTTTCTGCTCAAAGTGGGTACAATAAACAATTTTGTATATACAGTATCCAGCTGAGTAATCCTGCTTTATGAAACAACCCCAAGGTATTATGTCTGCTACAGTAACTGTACTCTTCATTATTGCTACTTTTACTATTTATATGAATTTAATATGTAACAATACTGAGAAATATAAAATTTAGAACAATGTCAATATGCTATAAATATTATTTATTGTATTTTATTATTAGAGAAGGAGTCTTTATTATCCTCATGGGACAATTTGTTAAAAGTACAACTTGTACACTGGTAGGTAATTGAACCCAGAACTTCCATTACACTGCAAAGATGCATTATATATATACTGTACTGATGGAAAAAATAAATGAAACACCTCCTCCACCACACTCTGTCCCTCTCATCTGCGTGGAACAGGCTTAAGAGTGACTCATCCATGAAGAGGACCTAATGCCACTGCTAATGGGTCCATAGCAGCCTATGTCTGGCCCAAGCCAGTCGGGTGTGACGTCTAGGTGGTTTGAGAAGAGGGCCTCTGACAGGTTGCCTTGCTCTAAGGCCAGCAGCATGGAGCCTCACTATCCTGTCACTGATGTGGGCATTGTGTCCGCCAGCAGTTTAAGCAGCAGTATGGGTGGCAAATCTGAAACAATATCTCAGATGGACCAGTCTGATGTGTCGGTCCTGCTCTGCTGTGGTCACTCAAGGGCGACCAAATCCTGGATGGTCATCCAGCCAGTCTGATAAAACCTTCTCTACAGTCGGGACACAGTGGAGTGGCTTACTCCATAGTGGCTGGCAACGCTGGCACATAACACGCTTGCCTGAAGCATGCCATTGGCCCTCTCCCTTGCTTCTGGTGACATTCAAGGCATTATAGAATGCACAGAAAACTGACTAAGTGTGGCCTTTTTCTTGCAGTGACCTAAGCTTTGTGTTAAGGCATTTTTAAAGGTGACCTTATCAGGCATTGTTCCACCTGGACCTCGTTGGGTAAAAGTGCACCTAACGAGCTTTCGTCTGATTGGCAAGTTGCATTGCCTCACTGCACACGTGGTATTGCTGGTCAGAGAGTTTAAAACAAGTTGACTGTTTTTTGTTAAAGTATATAAGCTATAATTACAGTATTCTAATTCCAGAAAATGTTATTTCTTTTTTCCATCAGTATATATATATAAACAACAAATCATTAAAATACTTTAAATTACTGTTGCTATAATTGCTTCCAGAGGAAGTGAAACTAAAAGGACCCAAAGTGTTCGAAATGAAACAATTATAAATAAATAAAAACACTGAACAAAAGCTTGTACAACTGTATTGAGAAACACACTAAAAAAGCATATTACAAATCAGAAACATTTTGTTGTGGTTATTGTGGCATTGTTGTGATGAAAATGTAATTTCCTAAAGAAAAAAGCCTTTAAACATGTGGGGATTTGTTTGAGCTAAAATGCAACTTCTGGTACTCATTGGATTGTCATTCTTTAAAAGGCATTCAAGTCACTACTCTTTTTTGATTTTTAGATCTTTATATGCTTTGAGATATATACAGTATATTAAAACCACTATATACAGTGTATAATATATTTTAATATATTTTTAACAATCAAAATCTAAAATAAAATTGTTACTAATTACTATTTACTGTATACACAAGTACTATTTATAGACAATTACCAATAATTCTGTATACTTTAAAAAATTATATTCTGTTAATTTTACTATACAGTACGATTAGTGCAGGAAAGCACTAATGGTAAATAAATATTCAATGCTGATTATTGCAGCTGCAGTATACGCAGGATTTACTGCTCCACCTGGCAGTTTTACAGAGTAGTGCAGTCCTGCTTCACATTATTTGAAAAAATAAAAAAAGTAATTATGTGGTGGTGTTTGCTATACCGTGACACGTTGCCGTATACTGCTTGACACTTCTTGCATTTTATTAAGTAATCTGCTAGCACTGATAAAAAAGTAATTGAATAAATTATCCAATTTAAATAGAAGACATAAAACAGGATACATATCTACAGAAGGTATTTTTATAGCTATTAGCATTCGCCAGCTACTAAACAAAACAATTATTAAATAATATAAGCATTATTACACATAATTCAATTGTAACAGTAAACTATTTTTATACTGCATGTTTTTGCATTAATGAATGAATTACTGATTTTAGTTGTTTCAGGCTTTTTAAATATTTACCCAAATCATTGGCTTTTATAGATACATTTTTATGCACATTTCAAACAGTAATAAATACTTTAAACATAAAGCAGCCTAAATATTAATAACTTTGCCTCTCTTATTACGTTATGATATAGACTAATTTATCCTTTGGGAATCTAAACATGATTAGATAAAAAGGGAGATATAAAAGACATCTGTCAATGTGGTCTATTCTCATTACCCAGCCTTAAACGTAACTTTAATATTAACTATAAGCAAAACCCCAACATGAGACATGAGGCTAGTAGTAACGATAATAAAATCATGAAAACTAATTCTAAGCACATTACTGCAGAACTACAGTATTACTTATTACTCAAGCTTAAACACAAAAATGAATTTGCCTAAACGTTTTATCCTCCTCAATTGTACTAAATCTAAAGTCCTAACATTTAAACAATGTTCATTAAACTTATGTTCTCCATAAACCCAATAATAACTTTATATACTGTACTATCCTTACATCAAGAAAAGCATTAGAGCACAAGATTACACTTTATTTTAAGTATCATTATTGTTTTATTGAGATCAAAACTGTAAAAATTAATATCATTATATTTCCTTAGTTACATTTTGCACGATTAGTAAAAATAAATTTGAAAGGTTAACATACTGTACTCCTTCCCATATTTATTATAGCTAGCACTCATTATTTTATTTATTCATGTTGTGACACATACTGTAACTTACATATTTCATAGCCCTCAATTTTTAAGCTCCTACTTTATGACCAAGAAAACAACAGTTTTTAATTATGCATCAGCTCTGTGTACCAGAAGAACAATTTTAATTTCACATTAGCTAAAATTTAGTCAAATTGCTTGTAAAAGGTTGTCAACATTTTAAAACATATTTTCTTCATGTGTATTATAAATGAGGTTCATTGTTATTTAATGGGACAACAAGAATAAAAATTAAAATATTCAAGTGTGAATTTTGATGTTCTTTTGAGTACCTCACAATAAAGGGATGTACATAAAGTATACATTCAAAGTATGTTACTACAGTTAGTGTGACTTCTATCATATATAATTTATGTTTTATGCAACCAAGTGTAGACCAAGAAAATATGGTTTATGTTAACAGGCTTAAATGAGATTTTGATTCTGCAGAAACTATCCTGGGATATGTGTGCATTATAACAGTATATATATATGACCATTCTAGTAAATTAATGGCATTTCAGCCTCTCCTCAAGAGCAATATGTTGGAAAGATTTGTAAACAAAAGGAGGCTACAGATAAGATAAAGCAATTCCCCTGCAATGTCATCTTCCTGATAGCCTTGTTACCTCTTTGTAATAAATAGCACAGTTGAACCACATAGCACCTGAAAAAAACAGGAATCACAGGTGAGATGCTGCTGTTTGTCTTGGTACTCTCTTTTGATTTTATGACCAACTGTAAGGTACACAGAAAGGCTGATAAATGCTAGGAGAAAAGGCCATTCCTAAGCCACAATCTTCAAGTCTTATTGGTATGAAAATCATTTTATTTTTCCAGTACTACACATGCTCACAGGATAATACTTGATTCTGCCCTTCCAGTTTCTTCAATAGCAATGTATCACACAATATGGTATTTCTTTCTCTCTGGAAAACCATGATGAAAAAAAAAATGTTTTTGAAATACCTACTATTTAAAGCTTGAATATTGAATCACAGAAATTCCTTAACTTTGAGCTGAAAAAATATTAATCCATTTATTTTGTAATCGCTTTATCCCTTGGAGGGTCATGGGAAAGTTGGAGTCTATCCCAGCAAACAACAGGCATAAGGCTGGATACAATGGCTGTCAGTCCATTGCAAGGTATACACACATCAGGGCCAGTTTTCACAGAAGTCAATGAACCTCCAAGCATGTCTTTGGAATGTGGAGGAAACCGTAGTACCTGGTTCTTATTACTATATGCTAAATAATGCATGCTTGACTCCACAACTTGATAGGTTGCTTGTGGATTGACTGGAATCAATGCTTTTACCTGAAAACATGGCAATCATTCATAACCAGCATATAGGAGGACAGTTAGAGGGTGGGAGTGTATGGGAATATTTAAAAAGAACATAGCTTGTACTATTTTTACAGGGCCAATTTAGCACACACAAAGGTTTCCATACTTTGATTAATTGATTATGGTATCATACATGTACAGTTCTTATTAGGAGTATGGAGAGTCAATCATGTCTTATCAGAAATGTGTGTCATATTAACATACTGTATTACAGTACAGGCTATGGTAATTACAGAACAAATATGATTTTCACAGAAATATGCTTTTTTCCATAGAAGTAAATAAAACTTAAAAAAAAAACAGTGTAACAAACTTCTGTTGTAAACTTATTTTTAAATTCTACACCTAAGATTAAATAATGATAGTCACTTGCTGATAAGCAACAGCTGTTCCAATGTAAATCACTATATAAACACAATATGTAAAGCTTTTATTTTCTTTAGTTAATGTACATTTTTTGTTTGAACAAATAAGTTCCCTGTGCAAGTTCACTTTATACATAACTTTGGGGCTTTGGCAGCATATGTCTTTACCTCCTGAGTAAACCTTTAAAACATATTTAGTTTTGAAGCTCACATGACATTGTTGGGTAGTTTCCTTGAAAAAATAGCCAACTGTTTATTCACTTTCATGACAGAATGTTGTCTGAGCCGCATAATTTTAGTGGTCTTTAACCAGAAAGAAATTAGAAGATTATGATGAACAAATAATTCATCAAACAACATAATATTTTTTTAATCAAGAATAAAGTGGTTGAAGATAAAATGCAAGTCCAAAGTAAAAGACCATAATCAGATGAGAAACCAGTGTCAATATAAATGAATAGTGTTATTCCACCGTTGTACAACATTTCATACCCAATACCCAAATGGAACAAAAGTCAATCAAAATGAGATTTGGTAGAGGTTAGATTAGTAAAACACACAATACAAATCACATCCTGAAATTGATTATTATTTTTTAAATTGATTAAAATAGAACAAGAGGGGGATTGATTACAGCAAAAATTCTGGGAGCTTATCTCCCCTTTCACAGATGGAAACACTGAGAAAATAATCAATAAACAGCAAGCAGATGCATTTAAAATAACATGAAAGAAAACGTAAAGTACATCTGATAAATTATTCAAATAAAGAAAGAATGCTGCACATATTCCTTCACAAAATGTGAAGAAGAAATGAAAGTGAAAACATCACAGTAAAAAGTGATTAATGTTCAATGTTGATAATATGTGAGCCCAGATTGAATTAGATTATTTCTTCCACACTTGCATTTCATGAAAAACAACATAGAGAGAGAGAGGATGCATGAAAATGCAACTGATAATTCTTGTACACACAGAACTACCAGGCTACATAAATATGATCTTTTGAGCACCATTTCTAATATTGTATATCCCACTTTGTTCTGTGCAATTTTTGATATGCTAGTTCTTAGTTTTAAGTGACTTAGGCAAGTAGTTAAAGGTATTCAAACATCGTTTCAAATTTTTTAAAAGTAGTGTTTGTCTCGTTATTATAAGACTGATGCAGGCTTCAGGACTTAAGTCCTTGGTGCTTTTGAAACTCCTTGTATTCATTGTTTATCCTTTATGAAATTGGGGACTTAAATTGACTTTTTTTATTTAAATATAGAAAAAATAAATGTTGCAAAAATGTTTTAGGTAGCAACTTTGTAATTTTATATATCGTTCATCCAACAGACCCCTAATCAAAGCAAAAAGAACAAATGGTTTTACACTGAAAGACTCAGTGTATGATTTTTGCCACTAATATGAAGATGAAAGAAGCACTGATGTCAAAGAGGATGTGCTGCATAGATGGCCAGACTGAAACAAAAATATTTCGTAAGAAAAACAGGACATTTTTAATAGTGCTTATATTACTATTATACTAGCAATAATCTATAAGTGGAAATGCAACATTTTAGTAATTATTATCATGCCATTGAAATACTGCACATGCTGAAAAGTAACTTGGATAGTAATGTACAAGAAACTAAATAGTATGAGATCTTTCCATCGATATGTGAAGCAGGGTAATGCTTGTTCTTAAACATTTTATTAAATGTGTATGTTTACTAGCTCTAACTCAAATGCAATGTTTCAAAAATTGAATTTAGGAGAATTTTGAATTATTACAGCAATTGGAAAACAAAGCTCATCTGAACATGAGTTTATAAACAGATTATAAACTGATTAATAACATACACAATGTGAATGGTGATTATTTATTTTAATTAACATACACATAATAATAGTTTATAATAAATACCAGATAAAAACACATATTTCCAAATATTGCCTCTCTTGAGACTTTTTGTGATGTGCGGTTTTTCACAAACTAGTGAAAGCAAGTGTTCTTATTAAGCTGTCAGTGAAAACAAACATAGAAGCGGTTACAAGAAAACATAAAGGTGCATTCTGAGGTGTTAGCTTTAGCAATTTCATGAAGAAGACAGATTTGAGCCGTTTGTGGGTGTCTAACAATATGACACTTACCCTCAGGAAATAAGTATTCAATGCGGAAACATCCTCCTTTTGGTAGTCAATGAATGGTGAAAAGGAAATATGCAGAATTATCTTGAGGCTTCAGGAACCTACAAGACCTTTCATCACAAAGTAGAAGTACTACCCTTGATTGCTACTTCGATAATAATGTCATTAATGAGGGTGGACCTTTTTTTTTCTGGGAGTAGAAAATATTTTGAAAGCTTGATTATTGCATTGGTTATAAAAGTTGTCAACCGAAGCAAAGCAATGACAGGGTGAAGTCCACCAACACTCTTTTTTATTGTATCGATTAATGAATTGTTTTCAATAGACTCATGTCTTATTTTAGAAGTTCGTTGTACAGTATATTGAATCCTTGAAATGTCGTGCTACTGTGTTGGGACTTATAGTGTGTTCCAGGAAGTAACACCTTACTTGCTAGACAATAGACAGCTTAATCTGGGAGCCTGAAAGCAGAGCATGCAGAAAATACACACTCTAGGGACAAGAAGCAATCTGCTTGCTAACTTTGAAGCTGAGTAGCCATGGACACGGAGAGATGTGGTGGACTGGCTAACTAGGGAACCAGAGCGAGGTGTAGGCAAACACAATGCAGGATCATGATCCAAAACAACTGAGGGTTGGAACTGAGGAGACACTGTAGTGAAGTACAAGAGAATGTCTGGGAGACACTTTGAGGAGACAAGTCAGGGTCAAAGCCAAGAGACACACAGTAAACAAAGCCAAGGTCTGAGAATTAGTCTGAAGAAAACCTGGAATGGCAATGGTCGTAAACCTACTCCCGGTGTTCCTAGTTTCCAGATGATTAGATTCTGCGGCAGCTGGTGTAAAGAGACTGGATGCTGATGATGTAACCGGCTGTCACGACATAGCAAGTTTGCCCCACAGAGCAGCATCTGGGGCAACCATGACCATCCATAGGTAAAAATGATTGAAACCAATTTGAGCCTGTGAAATGTCCAGCATATTTAGACTTATGCCTTTCCAAAGATATGATAACATACTGAGTATTTTCACCATTCCAGTAATGAGGAACTAGTCTAGACTTCTAAGTCTAGGAAATGATGAGAAAACATAAGTCAGATGAAAATTTCAATCACTGTAGCTTTTAATAAGAGCAGAAGGCAAAGGGCTCAGGGAGGAAGAGACGGAATATTCATTTTAACCTTAATAATAATTTTAACTCTCTTAGCTATGATTACACTGACTTTTGGGTGATTACTTTTACAGGGATTCAAGGACTTTTGCTCCATTAAGTTATCAGGTGCCAAACCTGTCCTTAACTAGGCTCATACCTCCCCTCAGTTCTCAATTATCTCAAAATGTCTTTCTTGATTTCTCTGTTCATTTCTTTCTCTTGCACTTTCTCTGGAATTCATAACTCACTTTTCCAACTCTTCGGATGCCATTTCTCATCTTTCCTTCCCATTTCATTTATTAGCCTCATATTGATGTTCTCTGTATCATCTAAACACAATACCAAGAGAAAGCTCCATCTTTTTAGAATTAACCTGCCTTTTCCTTTGCAGCTCGCATACTGATGCACGACTCAACTTTAACCTCTTATGCAATTTACTCCTGTTCAAGGATTGCTTGGTCATTTTGAATGGAGTTTTAAAGAAATCCAGGAGGGAAGACAGCAAGGAAGGTCTCTGTCATGTACAGTATGTTTCTCTAACTTGTAATTCTTAATGACTTTCCTTCCTAAAAAAAACAATAAATACCATAGTGAACTTCTTTCTTGTTTTCACTAATCTTTCTGCATAGCCCAGGTACACGAAAACTGTACTTTGCTGCTTCATCTTTTTAAAGAAATTCTCTACCATTTCACTATGGATCTGTTGCTAAAATTATGCTCAAATTATTTCCATTCCAGATGAAAAGCACTTCATCAGCTACTTCTCAGTCCACTAGCTTCAATGTTGGGACACCCTTTTGAAGCCTTCTCTTAACAGAAGTACTGTATACATTTTCACCTTCAAAATACACGCCAGCTGATATCCTTACACACTGGTGCCCCTGTATTTCTTTCTCTAAGCACAGCTGTTCCTATTATTAAACACTACAATAAAAGCCACACTCCACCAGACCTTCTATAACATGGTATTTCTTTAAGAAAGTTTCCAAAGAAAGAATTCTTTTGTAATTTCATCCATGTTCAAGCAACATATCTGGTAGCAAAGGTGGCAGTGGAAAAAAAACAACAGAACAAGTGGTTCTTGCATATGGTGGAAAACAAAATAATCAAACTATTTACAAATTATCAAACTACATACAAATTAAAAGAAAAAGAGAACAAGAAGAAGAAAGAGTAAAAAGTAAGGGAGAGAAGATAAAATAAATGTATAAACAGCTGGGAGGTGAAGGGAGTTTTCTGACGCTTCCTTCTCAGTCCTCGGCCTATCAGGTGTCCTGCCCACAGCTTGGTTAGCAGGTATTCCATGACCCTTTCTCTCTTTACTGCCCCGCTGATGTCCAGCATGACGTGATAACCACTTCCCACTATCCCTCAGAGTCTGCCAAAAACACAACCCGCTGAGCTTAAGAACCCAGGTCTTTCCTTTCCATGTTCTTTAATAGGTAATCTGACTTCTGCTCTCTTCTTTCCCTGCTCTTCTTCTTCTCATCTTCTCTGACATCCTATCCCCAGCACTGGTGCTTTCAACAGGCGTCCTACAATTTATGTTCTTTTTCCTATGTCCCGGTGCTCAACACAGCACGGTGTGTGTACCCATTCCTTACCAATCCCGCTCAGCACCACTTTCTTCCATTACTCCACTGACATCAGGTCAGTCTCCTCTTAAATCAACTCTCATTTTCACAATATAATGTCTAACATTTTTTTTTTTAAGAAAGTTGGTCACATTTAATTTCCTTTACTGTTTTTCTAGTTACAGCAGTGTCTTGTTTTTGTATTGAAACACATTTATTTTCACTAATAATGGAAGCATATTTAATATTCATGCCATTACTATTTTCCTTCCACCTTCCAAGGACCAGCTGGTTAGATACATTTTTGTCTCTAAACTGTTTGCATGTGCTGTGATGTCCCATCCAGGATGTAGGTATTGTTGTACTGTTTGCTTTTGTGTTCTTTTGCTTTTTTTTATTCTTGGAAGTGTTGCTTTCCAGATATGAGTAGCTTTCTGATAATGGATGGATGGATTTATCCTCTTTTCATCTTAGGGCATGAAGTAGTATGCTATGAGGATAGTGGGCTTATCATATCAAGTTTGCCAAAGTATTGTTACTGAGTGAATTGCAAAAAAGGCAGTTATTACACTACAAATAAATTGTTTTGGACAAGAGCAAGGATATTATTGATGCTATGCAAGTTAGAATTCTCATAAGGTGAATAATACAAGTCTTTAAAACAGTTGAAGAGAATATGAGATTGATTATATGCCATGGCAAGAGTTCTACCAGTTTTTGTCAGAATTCCCACAAATAGTAGTTTTTGTAGACAAATTATAAATTTAATGGGAAACACTTATACATGCAAAATTCTCCTCTTGATAATTAACCCAAGCAATTCAAAACACGATCTAAGCTTATAACTGAACATCTGGTTGTTTTTTTTGTGAGTGGCTACAATGACAAATTTACAACCAGTTATAAAAACAATTGCATGAGAAAGTTAGTGCCTTCTGTACAAATGCCATAAAAGACGTACTCATTTTAGTACTGATTCCTAAAACACATTTGAATGTCAGTTTTTTGGTTTTCCTTGTTTCTTAATGTATTAAAATATAATTTTTTAAACCAAAGCACAATTTGTTGAGACTTTGAAGTACATTATTACTGTATTCTTACTCACAAGTATTTACGTTGAAAACTACTATGAAATGCTTTATTCCTTTCTTTTTATTGCTAAAGGGTAACAAAACTAAGGTATCGTAGTACCTACCTTTAATGTACTTCCACCACTATTGTACCTTCTGGGGGGCATTAGGAATTACAGATTTTTAGTGTAGAGTAATACAAGTACAGACGATTGCCTTTAGCTAAATATTTTAATGGTTAGTTTGATGACAAACATGGAGTGATGACTACAACAAGTGAATTGTTGGGGAAATTTAACAAAACAGCAAAAGTGACTTTGTTAATCATAAATGGACACTTTTGCCTTGTAAAGGGGAATGGCAGAAGAATGCAGATTAATCCCTGCTATTGAGAAGAAAATGAAACACTGAGTATAAAAATAAGTAAAATCACATACTTTTAATTAGCACATTAATCTTTCAGTCAGTGTAGAATAACTTATTCTACTTTACCCAAGTCAGATTTTACATTTTGCCGATACTTAAATGTTTGTCACGATTCCAACATATACTGTATCCAATCATTTAAGCAATATTCCAGAACTCATAAGACATCAATTATATCCATATTTGTTGCATTGCTTATTGTATAGTGATTCCTGATAGGTTGTAAAAGTCAACAAACTCTAACCTGCCTTGAACCAGAATTAATCTCACATTCTGATCATGCGGGTAATTGTCTTTGAAAATGTTTTAAGCTTAAGCAATCATAAATGCTCTCATGTGGCTATTTTGTTTTCCACCCCAGACAGTTGTATAATCAATAGCTACAACACCAAGATACATAAAGGATAGAGAAACCTCAGTTATTAGCTTACATGATTACATGACAGACAATTTTCTAAATTACCTCAAACACCATTCTACTTTGAATACACAGTTCCAGATGTTTTAGATCAAATGGGAGAAAACACTTCCAATACCGATTATATAAAAAGGGCAGTAACCAAAATGATTCAAATTTGTTCACCTCCTTCTTCCATTGTTCATTAATGTGCTTTCATATTTAAAATGCTGTATTTGAAAATATTGAAGGATATAAAATAATATGGAAGTGGGATTAGATGCTTCAGTATTAACTTTGATATGATTTATATTTATGGATTGATTTTTCCATGTAGTGTTTTTTCAAATGGTAGATCTATTTAACTACAGTCTATATGTTCCACTTTTATTTAGGAAGTTCAGTTGAGTTCTAATTAATGCAACTTAAAGAACTTTCTGGAGATGGCATATATGATATTTTAATATTTGTTGATAACTCACCTGGATTAGGAAATGACAATTTGTCAATAAGGTTGAAACTGATCAAATTCACCACACTTGTAAAGGAATACACCGGGGAGGCTGTTGCTGTGGGCAAGATGGGCAAGAGGGAGATGCCGCACATGTGCACAGCAGGTGAGATTTTTATGTGTAAGAGAGCAGAAGAAAAAGATTAAATGTGGACCTATTCCCTAACTTCTGTTCAAAAACTCCACTTCGGTAGTTTGGTCAAATTCTAATTAATACCACAACATGACAGAATTTGTAGGCATCACATGTTTAATATTTTATTATTTGACATTAACTTGGCTACCTGATGAAATGACAGCTTGGCGGTAAGGTCAAAACTGACAACCCAGTAGAATAAACAATTAAAGTTGTTACACCAATGCAGTATTTGTCAATTATGGAGGTAAGAGAATTTGGGTAGTTGATATGTAAGATATGTAAAGCTCTGGAGGAACCAGTAGTGAGAAGCCACTTGCTGATACTTGTTGGACAGCAGAAAAAAGACTGACTGACAAGAAGAGCATAGAGTTAAAGTATAGAGGAAAAAGAATATAGAGAAACTCATAGAGCTAATAGAGGAATCAGGTTTGATATGCTAATTGATAAATCTGTTGCACTGACTGTGATTGAATGAATGCGGATGGATTGGAGGCAGTAAACCCAGAAAGGAAGAAAAATAGTAACTGTCAAAACAATTGTCTTAAATCAATAGTTCTGTAGGCAAATAAGAAATAAAGTTTACTTGTTGTATGTTGCAGAAATAATAATAATTATTATTATTCCTGGTACAGGACTTTTGTATTGTAGCGCTTTTCTGGACACTCCACTCAAAGCATTTTACAGGTAATGGGGACTCCCCTCTACCACCACCAATGTGTAACACTACCTGGATGGTGCGGCAGTAATTATAGTGCTCCAGAACGCTAACCACACATCAGCTGTCAGTGGGGAAGAGAACAGAGTCAAGAAGCAAATTCATAGATGGAGATTATTAGGAGGCCATGATTGGTGAAGGCCAATAGGAAATTTGGCCAGGACACTGGTGTATCACCCCTACTCTTTTCGAGCATCGACATGGGATTTTTAATGGCTACAGAGAGTCAGGACCTGTTTTACTTCTCATCTGAATGATGGCGCCTTTTTATAGTATAGTGTCCCTGTCACTATACTGGGGCATTAGGACCCACACAGACCACAGGGTGAGTGCCTCTTATATGTACTGAACTTTATCACCTACAGTATGGTTTGTTAGTGACGTACATGTCATTAAACTGGGCATTTTGGATCATCAAGCAATTTTCTCTGATTTGGATATGCAGTTGATTACCCACAAACCTAAGTATGCCATTAAGTTTTCCAAAAAGAAAACTACCGTATTAAGATTTGTTTTCCCAATCTATTTTAGCCGTTTTCTCTGGCTCTCAGCCAGCTAGACCTGAGGCTACCATTACACTTTCAACACTTTTTTACCCTTGGTGCCATTTTAGGTTCCAGAAAAAATAGAGAAGTCTTATGTACAGTCATTTCACACACCCATCATCACTCCATGAAATCTCTTGGGCATAAACTTAAATACAGATGGAGGGACACAGTTTTGTCCGCATGTTTGCTTGCTTTTAAGCAACATTATCAGTTCAACAGTAATGTGCTGATTTCCACAAGGTCAGCATTTCTTGGAAAGCTAATTCAAGAATTCTGTTTTCCACAATTCACCATCTCATAAATACAGTTAAGCACAACACTGTAAAATAATCTACAGTCCTAAGCAATAAATAGAGTTTTTTCACTCTAAAATTGATAACTTCAGGAATCAGATTATATCCTTCCAAGGATAATTGATGTACTTTCAGGTATAGACTTTATTTAGTAGATCTAATAATGTATTGTTTCATTCAGTCTTTCCTCAACAGCTACAGATGCAGCCATTCAAAATGCGTGGGCGATACCGCATTATTTTCCGGTGCGCTTTAAGCAGTCTACCGTGAGTTACCGGTAAATACCGCTAGTTACCGTAAATTCTTCTATAATACCGCAAGCAAAATAATAGTATCCGGAATTTCCGCAAGGTGGAGCTAATAAAGCTCAACCTCTCATGTTTGAGCTGTCGCCATCAAAGTATTTAACGAAGATATTACTAATAGTATTAATAATGAATGACCTTGGACAAGCTGTAAACTATAAGTATTGCCCTGGGCCACATTATTTTTTTCATTGACTGTCTTTGTAAAAGTAACACCACAGCATTTCCCAATCACGCATTTGTTTCCAATCATGCAAAGTACAGTAATTTTTGAGAATCGATTCACCATGCCTTTAACATGCTCATAAAAGAGATTGATTTAGGAACATAAACATATTACCATATGTAAACTGTACTGTATACAGTATGTATATGTATATTTAATGTCTTAACTGTGCCCATTTAAGTATTGAATATTTATATGGAATTTTACCACTGAAGGGAAATCTTAGTACCTGAGCATAAAAAGAATAGGAGCATACTGTAACACGTGTGAAGGCCATAAACGATACTAATTTTGGAACTTAAACATACAGTATATGGCTGGTCTCGGTACTTTAAAGAAAACATACACACCAGTATTCCATTTCTCCCTAAACATTTTCAGCATCGAAGTCTTTAACTAACATGATACCGGAGTCAACAAGCATACTTTTAGAATTGGATTAAAAGGAAATATAATATGGAATCGCGTATCTAAAGAAATTAATAACGATATAATTATATTCATGTTGCAAAAAAACTGCAACGGACATAAAACCTCCCTTGCTTTTAACAGATCGTTCCATAATTTCTAACTACGAAAATGATTTAAACTGCGACACTGTATTAAAAGAATCGCGTATCTAAAGAAATTAATAAGATATAATTATATTCATGTACTGCGACAGGGCTGTGTAGGGCTGTCTCACCTCTCTCTTCATGTGACTCTATTCAAAAGCCATTTAGCAAAGGGGATGAGAAGAGTGACAAACTAGTACTGTATACAGTACTTTTGATCTTTTTTTCTTAACCGGGGAAAATCTGATCATGTTTCTCTATAACAATAATAAAAAACATTGCCACACCCGGACTGTTAAACCAACGCATTAGCACGTCAAAGCCTATTTAGGAGCCGGGCGCAATAACTGTTTTGTCCCTTGATTTACTGATCTGCATTAATTACAGAGTTCCTGCTCTTTGCAGACGACCTGGTCCTGCTGTCGCCCACAGAACAGAGGCTGCGGCAGAACCTGGCACTGCTGGAGCAGCACTGTCAGACCTGAACGCTGACAGTCAATCTGGACAAGACCAGAGTTATGGTTTTCCAGAAAAAAGCCAGACCTCCATTAGTCTTCCTGAAATCATCGGATTATGAACGAATAAAAGCATCTTATTAAAAACACGTTTGCGTTTGTTTGGGAGCTATATTATGTATTTTTCATATGTAAGATATAATGATGTGTTCCCGCTTACACATCGCACGACTTTAAAAGCTAGAAAAACAGGTTTCGATTCACATTATGTGGTGAGCCTTGTTTTGTCAAAGGACAGCACAAAAAAAACAGACAATACACAGGGGGGAGGGCAAGCGAGAGGGAGAGTTTTTTACCCTCTGTCAAAAAAAACCAAATCACCCGGGGCAGAGACTCTGGGGGGATCATTGTGTGGTACAGAACGGAGCTCAGTCAATTCAAACAAGTTCAGCGCTGATTCAGTTAAAAAAAAAACTGCAACGGACATAAAAACTCCCTTGCTTTTAAAAGAGCGTTTCATAATTGCCAACTACGAAATTTATTTAAACTGTGACACTTATCATTCAACCAGAGCTCGAAATATCACAAGGATCCTCTAGAGCACAGCAAAGACTGTATTAAAGTATACTAGTGACAAACTAGTATACTTTAGATATTTTTTTCTGAACCAGGGAAAATCTGATCATGTTTCTCTATAACAATAATAAAAACATTATTTTACATATCACCTTTATGTGATATCACCTTAAGGACAGCACATACAAGGGTTAATTGCACAATGGACCACGCAAAGAAATTTAAAATAGTCTTCTTTAGGTGAGAGGGCAGGAGTGGATCACAGAAAGCATAATCAGCAAATTAGAAAAACAAAGAACAGGACAGGTGAGATGTTTATCCAGAGAGCGAGTGATCAGAAAAAGGAACAGCTGTTGCGCCCAGGTTTTACGCTCTCTCTGCTGAATGAATAAAAGCATTTTATTAAAAACGCGTTTGCGTTTGTCTGGGTATTTACTTTGTAATCTGTGGTTTACATCTACTGTATTGCTTTGAGATGCCACTTTTAAAGATGATATGTAAAATAAAGTTTTTTATTATTGTTATAGAGAAACATGATCTGATTTTCCCTGGTTCAGAAAAAAGACGATTAAAATCTGTAATCTTTCCACTTGTATGTCATCGGAAAATACAAGACGTTTCTGCTTTGTGTAAGGATGTTATCAAAAAGTAATCTAAGTGGTGAGAAAGCTGTGCTCCTCAAAGCGCTTTACAGGATAAAAACAACAGCAATAGTGTTAAGCTGGACAAACAATTTTTTTATAGAAATACAAAATGAGATATAATGATGTGTTCCGGCTAAGACATTAACAAGTACAACCCCCCTCTCTGCGGGAGTGGCTGGCTGTGACGAATTAAACCGGTTTCACGGGTATTTTCAAAGTAGAAAGGGGCGGGATTTCCAGCGAAAACACCTCCCCCCCTCAAAAACCCAGTAAGTACAGTACTTACTAGTTAAGAAAGCTAGGCTCCTCAATGAAATCGCTTTAACATGCTAATGCGTTGGTGTAACAGTCTTGGCGTGGCAAGCTTCTAATGTCAACTCGACTCGATTGGAAGACAATGAACATATTCTAGCCCTAAATGAATTAATAGCAAACATGGTTTACATAAAAGACATTTTTCCAAGAAAGTTTATAATAATACGATCTATAGTTGAAATCTGAGCCTAAATAAAAAGAAAAGGCATTTTCGGAGAGCAATCACGCTGTGTTTATGTAGAAAAAGCGATTAGGTTTATGAGCAATCTAATAACTTATTAGTTTAAAACGCTATATAAAATAAAGTTTATTATTAATTTGCTGGACAGAGTGGTGAACATTATTATGGATAAGACAAAGATAACGATCCTGATCAGTTTAGAAATCTGTGTATGCTGTAAGGTTTTTACTTCTTAAACTTTTAAAATACACGTTTCGAATAGAAATAAATCATCTTCCTGGTACAGTATGTATAGCAAACCAGCACGTCTTTTTTCTCCAATCAGAGGGGTTAGACGCTCGGTTAAAAGCAAAGGAGATTGTCTGTTATAGTGGACAGAAAAACTAGGGTTCGCTGGCATTATATCCTAGAAGACACAGATCGGCGCCAGACCAGGAGAATGCCCGCAGCGTAAAAGAAAATGCCTGATGAACTAGGGATTGGACAGTTTCCAAGTGCTTGTACAATC
Source organism: Lepisosteus platostomus (assembly GCF_059453375.1). Lineage (NCBI taxonomy): Eukaryota > Metazoa > Chordata > Actinopteri > Semionotiformes > Lepisosteidae > Lepisosteus > Lepisosteus platostomus. The sequence continues at coordinate 27,150,288 of NC_142619.1, read as the reverse complement.
GATGGAAATGTTCAAATAAATGTGCAAAAGAAATAAAATAATCATTTATTTCTTTATCATATTGGCTAGCTAATGTCCTCTCTTTGCTAGTTAGTGGCTGTGTTTCTGCATTGGGTAGCAACGGGTGACTGTTCTCATGCGGAAGATGTAGAAGCTTAATTTTCGTGTTAAATAATTTTTTTAAATTAAAATTCATTCCATACAGCAATCGCATATTTGGGTACCGTTTCATAAAACTTTCATGCTTCAAATGTTTAGGGAGAAATGGAAGACTGATAATGGAATGGAATGGAATGAATGATAAGTGTCGCAGTTTAAATAATTTTCGTAGTTACAAATTATGAAACGCTCTGTTAAAAGCAAGGGAGTTTTTATGTCCGTTGCAGTAAAAGAAAATGCCTGACAAAGTAGGGCTTCGAAAGATTCCAAGTGCATTTTTGCAATTTACGTTGCATTGTCCATTGTGCTGCTCTAATCCAGTTTAAAATAAATCTAAACTTAAGGGAATAAGGGAAACGTTTCATTTTTTCAAAGAAATGTTTGTTAAAAAAAAAGTCATGGTTCCACAGTGGGATTCGATCACAGACTGCGTGACATGGGAGTCAGGAACCTAACCCACAGCACCACCAGGAAGGTCACATGCAGAGTGCTGAAAAAGCACTACAGAAACATTATCAACAGACAATGTATAGCGTGTACTATTCTTGTGTTGCGGTACATGAATATAATTATATCGTTATTAATTTCTTTAGATACGCGATTCCATATTATTTTCCCTTTTAATCAAATTCTAAAAGTATGCTTGTTGACTCCAGTATCACGTTAGTTAAAGACTTCGATGCTTAAAATGTTTAGGGAGAAATGGAATACTGGTGTGTATGTTTTCTTTAAAGTACCGAGACCAGCCATATACTGTATGTTTAAGTTCCAAAATTAATATCGTTTATGGCCTTCACACGCGTTACAGTATGCTCCTATTCTTTTTATGCTCAGCTACTTAGATTTCCCTTCAGTGGTAAAATTCCATATAAATATTCACGTAAAGACGTTTACTGTAAATCTTTCTACGACAAACCAACGGACCACGAGTGCCCCTGTCGGTCAACCAATCACGTACAGCGGTACCGTGCGTCATCGTGCGTCACAATGCGCGACGCCGTAGCCAATTACCTCCGGTACATGTGTGTACCGCGCACTTTGAATGGCTGCATCTGTATCTGACGTGATCACCAAAATGAACCTACTACATGTTCCTTAGATTCTGTTCTACTGCCCTTCTGGGTTCAAATTTTTCTCTGCCCTCTTATAATAATAAAAATAAAAATAATAATACAAATATTAATAATAATAATAAACTTTATTTTATATAGCACCTTTAAAGGTGGCTTCTCAAAGCGCTTTAAATAAATAAAAAATTAAGTAAATAAAAAAATACACAAGATAAAATACAATTACAATATACAGAGGAGACTGAGGATGGTGGTACTAAGAAAAGCAGAGGGGTGAAGAATGGAACCAGTTAAGTGAAAGCTCTTCTAAAGAAGAAGGTTTTGAGTCTGGATTTGAAGGAGTTTAGAGAAGGTGACTCTCTGATATCCTTGGGCAGAGAGTTCCAGAGGTTGGGGGCATAACAGGTGAAGGCCCTGTCACTCATACAATGTAGATGGGCTTGGGGGACAGTTAGGAGACCAGAAATTAGAAGAGCGAAGGTTGCAAGGTGGGGAGTAGGGCGATAATAGTTCAGACAGGTACTGAGGTGCGAAGCCATGCAGAGCCTTGTAGGTGAGAATGAGGATTTTAAAGTCCACACGGAATTTGACAGGAAGCCAGTGCAAGGACTTCAGGACAGGAGTAATGTGATCACTTGCACTAGATCTGGTCAGGATTCTGGCTGCTGAATTTTGGACATACTGCAGTTTGTTCAAAGTAGATTTAGATACCCCAGTGAGTAGAGCATTACAGTAGTCAATTTGAGTGCTTTTTGGCCACAGTAAGTGATAGCATAGGATGTAGTCTAGCAATATTTCTGAGGTGAAAAAAAAGATGTTTTGACAATATGCTGCACATGTGGGACAAATGTTAAGCCAGAATCTAATATCACCCAAAAGTGTTTCAATTTAGACTGAAACTCAAGTACAGAACCATCTACAGATAGGGTTAAAGGATTGGCTTTACAAAGTTGAGGGGGGGGCCAATAAGCATGACTTTAGTCTTGTCACAGTTAAGATGAAAGAAATTTTGTCATGGGGGTTTTTTGCTTGGCTTTTTGGCATGGCAGCAGTTTTGAGGACCGTTGGTACAATGCCATTGCTCAAGAATTCATTTATAATATTGAGGACAACGGGACAGAGAGAAGAGAAACAGGACTGAAATAAAGTGGTGGGAATGGGATCTAAAATTGAGGTGGTGGGTTTCATGTGTATAACTAGCTTATTGAGGGATGCTGAGTCAAGAAGAGAGAGGTTAGAGAGAAGGGAACCAGAAAAGTTGGATAAGGAGGGAGGAGGTATGAAAATGATATGTAGTGGAGAGAATGTGATGCCGGATGTTGTCGATCTTTGAGCTAAAGAAATCTAATAATGTTGTGCAAAGTTGCAATGAGGCAGGTAATGTGGTGGGGCAGTTTGGCTTTAGCAAGCTGTTGATGGTGGAGAAAAGATGTCTGGGGTTGTTATGGGGATTTCAATGATGTGAGAGAAGTAGGTGGATCTAGCAGACTCTTATATCCTTATATTCAGACAAGCAATATCACCAAACCTGACAATGTACATTTAGGCCAGAAAGATGCCACCTATGCTCATGTTTGCAGGAGGCTGCCTTCATAGATCGCAGATGGTCTTTGTACCAGGGGGCAGGGAGAGAGAAGGAGATGGTTCACGTTTTTAAAGGAGCAAAGGTGTCAAAGGTAGATAAAAGAGCACTGTCAAGTAACTGTATTTTGTCGTCTAGAGGGTCAGAGGAAGAGAAACAAGATAAGGAGGACAGGACAGAATTTGCAAACCTTGGGTGATCAATAGATCGCAAATTGTGAAAATTTACAGAGCATGAGAGGGAAGTGTTAGAAATTTCCCTCTCACTAGGCATAAATGAGTTATAAAAATGAGAGTAAATCAGCAAACTCACCTAAGAAGGCTTCACTGGGTTTTGGTGGTCTATAAAACAAAAAAACAAGGCACTCAAAAGAAGAGGGAGGAGGTATAGTAATAGGACTTAAATTGTGAAAAAGGTTGTAAATAACAATGATGCCCCCACCTCTGCCTGAGAGACTATGAAGGTCAAACAAACCATACCCAGGAGGGACTAGTTGGTTAAACAGCAGTCCATCATTTTGTCTGTGCCAGGTTACGGTTAAGCACAGAAGGTCCAGTTCTTTTTCATATCCAATGTATAGTCTGTTACTCTTGGGTCTGATTCTCTACAGGTACTGTATGGCATCACTTTCATCACTTTCATTTATATGCTGAAGTTTATGTTTGTACAAAACCGAACATTAGTTTTTGTAGTTGTGGTAGTTGTAGTAATAACCTTCCATGTGTTCAGTACCTGTGATTTACCCGTTAAGCTACCCTGTCCGTCAAGGATTGCTGACTTTTTACAGGTGTAAGCTGCTTCTAACTGAAATTCTAATTCTAGAATCCCAATTACTTCCATTTTTGTTATCTGTGTCCATCACCTGTACATTTTTGACACCCTGTTTTTGACACACCAAAAGGATCTTGTGAGAATTTAAAACAGGTACAAAGGAATCAAGTTGTAGGTCACAGAGTAGGACAATTGAGCATAATCTTGGAAGATTACTGATGTTAAAATTGTTAACGAATTATGAAATCATAAATATAAAATAAGTATTGAAATATTGAAATGAAAGCACCAATTCTTTCCTTGACCAAACAGGTTGCATATGTGTCTAGGTTTCCATTTTGGATAGGACTAAAGCATGTACTGTACATAGATATTGATTATGCAAAACTGAAGTTTAATTAAACATAATCATGTACTGGACTTCCCATATGTAATAAGAACATTAAATGTGACATCCAGGAACAAGTGTAGATTGGGTTTGTCAGACTAACTTGGGTATCCTTGGAAACCTCAGAGGCAAAGTATAAAGTGTTGGCTACTGCCAGTGTTGTACTGAGAAGTCTCATTATAGTCAGGCTCCTGCTGCTGATTACCAGAATCCCAGGGGGCCTGAAACTCAGGCTTGGCGGCTTATTCTCTCCTGCTTCACCCAATGCTTATTAATGATAGGTTGTAACATTTACCCCCCCTACAGTTCATGGCTTTAAGAAACCAGAACCAAGTGCATACAGACTGAAACTCATGTAGTGCTAGAAATAAGTGAGATAATGATGGATTTACCTTTGAATAACACAGAATTTAGGTTTCATGTTTACATTATTCTTGCTTTGTTTTACTTGGGTGATATCTTTGTAGTACTGGGAAGAAAATTTATATTTTTGTTACGTATTTTCATAGGGATAATCAGGACAATTGGTTGCTGTAACAATAAATGCAGAAAATGTGAAAACTTGTTTTTTTTCCTTAAATGACCTTAGTATAATGATGTGGGAAGAGCATTTGAGACATACTGTATACAGTAATTGCAATAAAATATGCTTGGCTCAGCTCTTTAGAACAGGCTGCAAATTGCTTATGTGAGTTAGACCTACCCCAAGAAAATATTATTTTTTTAAAGTAATCAATTACAATATTTCACATAAGGGGGCATTTAAACATAATGCTATCCATATCTTTATCCAGAATATGTCACCATGGCATCACATCCCTGCATAATTTTGTTATTGCTGTTGACTAGGGGAAATAGGTGTTCATGAAAACATAGGGGGACACTTCCACCTAGCAGAGCTTAAACATGCTGCACTAAGGAACTGGCATAGTGGAAAAGTGCCCAAAATCTTAAAAAATACAAAGCCTAATTTTAATTATAGTATGTTATTTACTATAGTTGAACAATTATACTTTCTTGCACAACAAGCCATAAGTTGTCAGTTGTTGATTTTATGTAATATAATTTATTTTTAACCCAATACTTAACTTAGCCATATTTCATGTAACAGTATTTAAAAAAGACATAATTCAAAACATTTCAACAGACCTCAGGTCAACCATTTTCACATTGTCCTTTTAGAGCCTGCACGCAGCATAGTAATCTCTTTTAGTCTGTATTCACACTTGTACAGTGCCTTCAGACTAAAAAGTACTCTAATCTCACTTCAAACATCCTAGAAATGAAAGAAGACATTTTCAAATAGCCTTTATCCAGAATTCTGTGGCTAGTGATAATGCATTAGAGGTGTTGTACTGCATTCAACAAGCAATAGGATGGAAGTTCCACGGCAAATATTGAAGTTTTTTTATATTGTTTGCTATATTTAACTTCTTTCACCCATAGAAGTGTTCAGTTCGAACATTCAAACTCTGATAAAAAATATTCTATTTAGAATAGAATCATTTGTAATTTATCAAAATGGGGATTAGTTAGAATGGAGAGAATACTTGCAGACTGTGCAGTCCTTCTAGTGAGTTTTTAAACTATAATGTCATCATGTCATATTAACACTCCAATTGCACACAGTCACCTTATACAACTAATTTATTTGCAGGCTTTAAGCACACATAATTATGAACAGCCTTATTATGCATACAGTAGGTCACTCTCCTGTACTGTCATTAGCTATTTCTAGTGGGAAAGTCAAACAAATTGGAAGTAAAATTCAATTTGCAGAAAACTGGTTTAAAACTAGTTCCTAAGAAAACAAAATAGCAAGTTGCAATGATGCAATGATTTCATAAGCTCAATGTGACAAAGGAGTCTGTCACGGGGTACAGATAGCACAGAAAATACAACATTCATACACCTTCCATTGAGTGGTTGCTAGATAAGTTCCTGAGGGTGCATACTCAGGGCTTGACTAGTAACTGCTATTACTTAATTTCATATACATTCATGTACAGAAACATACCTAATTTCACATACATTCAAATACTTAAACACAGGTATGAGTGAGTATTGTGGAGAGCGCTCTCAAAATGAATGTTACTCACTGTTTGTTTGGTGTCAGTACTTCTGGGGTAAGTCACCCTATGGTGGCCTCAAAAGGCCAAACCTAACCCCAGTTCTCAAGGGTTATTTATGGAAAGGGAAAAAAACAGTTTGAATTAGAGAAATGGTTTGTTCCAGAGGGGGAGGGGCTTACAAGATATTTAAGTTGGCTCCGCAGACTAAGAGGGGTTGGTTGTTGGTTGTTGGTTGTTGGTTGTTGGTTGTTGGTTGTTGGTTGTTGGTTGTTGGTTGTTGGTTGTTGGTTGTTGGTTGTTGGTTGTTGGTTGTTGGTTGTTGGTTGTTGGTTGTTGGTTGTTGGTTGTTGGTTGTTGGTTGTGTTCTGGCGTGGGGGACTGGGAGCACTGTAAATAGACTGCACTTGTTTGCTTGGGTGCTTTTGCGGTGGAGCCAGTTTGAGATAAAACGGACCTACTTTGGCCTACTCAGGCCATTGTGTGACAATTAAATTATAAAGCATATATCACAAAATAATTCACTTTGTGAAACAATGCAGTAAATATCTGTTATGAGCTATCCATGGTGCTGAACTTCCTGTAAGCAACTAATTCAGAAGGTATGGGGCAACGGTATCACTGTGCAATTAAATATATATTAAAATACTTCATATTTATTTATTTAATCAAAGAATCAAATACCTAAAATAATTTAAACTATTATGATGATTTCTATCTAAATTTATTTCAAATATTTAAACATAATTTTAGTTTCTGTTTGCTTTACTTCATTATTTTATGCATTTGACTTTATTACACATGACACAAAAATAAAACAGTGTATTTCCTTCCTTAAGGATTTTATATACAATATCCATTGAAGGCTTGGCATACTGCACAAACAAGACGATCATTAACTAAAGCATCCTGTAACTATATTGCAGCAAAGATGCCTATTATTACACTTAGAATTAAGTGTTATTAACAATTTCTAATACTCTCTGTGTTGCCATGAACAAACAGCTTTGTGCTTCTCTCTGTAAGTTCAGAGGAATATGGTAGAGGCCCCTCTGATAAGAGATATCATTAATCTGTATCCATTTAATAATATATAGAGTAAATGGACTCCATCAAATCTGTAGTCTGTTTCTTCCCAACACACGGGCCCAAGGTCACTGTTCATCATCCAAAGGAAAATCCACCAATGGGGGATTTTCAGGGTGGGTACCAGAACTATACTTGATTGGATGTCTGTTCGGGTCGTTTTTTCACGAACAATGTCAGGTTTGGGCCGGGTTGGGGTTTGTTTTCTAATAAGTGAAAATGAATTATTATTTTATGTTTTAAATGTATTTGTATTAAAAGAAATTCGTAACTCATTTTGCATGCTCTCTCTGTCTCGTATGTGTGTAACAGAGCTAAAACCAGTAATGCTTGCATGCATTTTCACTTTGCTTATAACGTTAGCTTTTTTAGCAGGCCTATTACGGTTATCAGCCATTCCCCACTTTCAAACCTTTTAAAGATTTATAAAATACCAGTTTTTCTCAGTGCACGGCATTTTCTATCAACTCAAGCGCATAGCAGTCGAGCAAAGCATTGTAAAACTGTGTCTGTGAGAATCCTTCTCCATGTGTGCCTTTGTGTCTACTCGCTCTGAGAGGTAAAGAGAGTGACCAAATTCGGGTTTGGGTTGGGTTCGGGTTTCTAATTGGGCAGTACCATTCGGGCTCGGTCAGGTAGGGTGTCAAGGTCTCAGGTACGGACCGGGTTCGGGCTTCAATTTCATGCTTGTGCAGACCTCAGTGAAGGAGAAATGTTTTCCCACTTCCCCTTTAAAGAGTCAGGAGTCCGTCTCAGAAGTTAAAATAAGTTTTTATTTCATGTGCATGACAGTGAAACACCTGCACCTCTTCCTACTTCCCTATTTGCTAAAGATAACTTTTTAAAATAAAATTGGTTACTTAGGTTCATATTAGCATGCATTCCAATAAAACAGTATAGAATAACATAGTAGCCAATCCAGTTCAAACCAGTTCTGAATGTCCACCTTATAAAATATTGCATCTTCTGCAGGAAAAGTGTGTACAAAGATCACAGAGACCCTCTCAGCATCAGCCTTATCTCAGGTTAACTCACTGGCTCCACATCTATCACCAAATGGAAATCTGACTTTTCCAACCACTTAACTGCAAGTAGTCTGAATCAGGGCATAAACTTTTCTCCAAGACACTGGGCTGACAGAGTGAGTCAGTAAAGAACATGTTTGAGCCCAAGACATTTTTCCTGAAACAGAACCAATCTTGTGTTTGTGAACCCACTGTTAGTTTCACCCGATCAATGAAATAAGTAATTGCACTTTTTTGTCAAAGTCTTGAATGTCAGAGTATATTCAGCACCAAGCTATAGCCGGGCTAAACTGATTTCTCCTACCTCTCTACTTGCAGCCAGACCCAAGAAAACAAAATATGAACATACTTTTATTTCAAGACCAAAGTTCGACCACACTAACGTTTGAGAGAGATGCCTGAAGTTCAACACTAGGAAAAGCTCTTCTGTCTCTTTACTCTCCCTGCACAGAGCAAACAGCTGCCAAATTGAACCATGGATCAATCCAGAGTTTAACTCAACAAGGATATTTGATCAACTGATCTTTGAGAATAAAACATCCTTATTTACATTGTAAATCTCATGAGTTGAACAAATATTCCAAACACATTTGATGTTTAGTTCACAATAATAAATGCATGTTTCCTTGTATTTGAGAATATGAATATGGTGTAATTCCATGCGTCTGATAAAACCTATGAGTCATTGTATTTTAACTGTGAAGCTATTAAGTCTTTTCCTTGTAATCCATGAATGAATGACTAGACTTGCATATCACTGGAGATTGTTTCATAGATACAATATATTCTATTACGTTTACTGTAATGCACGTTTTTGGTGTTATATCAATAAACTGTATATTTTATTGTTTTCTGTTTTTATTGCTTTCTTTTGTTACCATTCTGTAGTGGAATATTTTTAAATTTTGACATTTTACAAAAACACACTATGACTTTTATTCCAAAGTGGGTTAGAATCCTAACTAGAAATTTGTCTCTTCAGGTAATTTGTTGTACACAGTTAAAATGGGATCTTAGAAACAGAATAATGTTGATTTTCAATGTAACTAAGACTAGCACAGAGTAAATGTACATTTAATTTAGGAATAAATGTTTCACATGATTGTATACTATACCTACTTTAACCAACTGTAGTTTGAGATTCCTGGAATTCACTCACCCATCGTCAAAATGTACAGTAATAATGAAATCAAAATAGATATAATTTACTTACCCCTAATGTTCACCTCATTTATTAAAAAGTATGTACTGTATGTTATTTAATGCAAGAGAGATATGTAAAGTACAGGAAATATTCCATGACAGAAAGTCTTTTTTATCATAAATGAAAACAAAATATCTTCAAACTCTCCAGGGTTTGTTATATTAAATCAAGTTTGATTAAATAAGGAAAAATCAAAAACTGTTCCTTTGAACAAAAAAATATCAAACAACTTGAGGACACTGAACACAGGGCGATGGATTATTTCGTAAATAAGTGGTGATTAAGGACAAAGATGGCATACATTTACATGTTTTATTGCAGAGAGACCCAAGTGAGGAAAGACTTTCATACAAGCAAAACTCAAGGTCCTCCATTTTTTACATTGCTAAACATGCTAAACAATCTATATTATGGAGCATATTTTCTGATCCACAAAGTGGTTCATGTATTCATATAGTCATGTATTTAATTAATAAGAAAGCAAAATAACCTTAGAAAGGATAAGAATGTGGATGATTCGTCTCAGTTAGTTCGTCTGGTTGTGAGTGGTTAACTAATCCAAGAATCTTGCTGTTTTTTTTTTAGAAAAGTCAGATCATTAGTTTTGATGACAAGACTATATAGCACATTCCATGTTTCTACTCCTTCTCAGTTTTTTGTTCTCAGTGCCCATTTGTGTTCTGTCACTCATGTTTTGATTCTGAATAAGTACATTGGGTTGAATGAGTCACTCCCTTTGAGAATTTTGAATTCTTGAAACAGGCCTTTGTAGAAGTCTAACAAAATTCAATTATTTTAACTATCAGCATGGGACATTCATTTAAATCCAGAACATACAGTAGATGACTGCTTTTCTTTCCGTAATGCAATCAAATTCTAATAATGACAAAAAGAGCTGACAAATTTAAAGGAGTAACGTACAAATTGTGTTTGTATAAGATCAGTGAAATACTGTATATTTGACAACTTGGTGGCCAAAACTATACTGATGGAAAAAAGAAACTCAACATTTTCTGTAATGGGAATACTATAGTTATGGCTTATGTACAGTACTTTCACAAAAAGTTGTCAATTTGTTTTAAGCCCCCTGACCAGCAATACAGCTTGTGCAGTGAGACATTGCAACTTGCCAATCACACGAAAGCTCGTTAGGTGCACTTTTACCCAACGAGGTCCAGGTGGAACAATGTCTGATCAGGTCACCTTAATTCAAAGCTTTGGTCACTGCAAGAAAAAGGCCACACTTAGTCAGTTTTCTATGCATTCCATAATGCCTCGAATGTCACCAGAAGCAAGAGAGAGGGCCATTGGTGTGCTGCAGGCAGGCATGTCATGTGCCAGCGTTGCCAGATACTATGGAGTAAGCTGCTCCACTGTATACTGACTGTTGAGAAGGTTTTAGTAGACCAGCGGGACAGATGACCATCCAAGATCCTGTCATCTTCGAATTACCACACCAGAGCTAGACCGACACATCAGACTGGTCCATCTCAGAGATTTCAGATCTGCCACCCGTACTTCTGCTGAAACTGTCAGCATCAGTGACAGGACAGTGAGGTTCCATGCTTCTGGCCTTAGAGCAAGGCGACCTGTCAGAAGCCCTCTGCTCACACCTCCTAGACGTTGCACCTGACTGGCTTGGGCCATACAGAGGCTGCGATGGACTCGTCACAAGTGGCATTAGGTCCTCTTCAGGGATGAGTCACTATTCAGCCTGTTCCACACAGAAAGGGAGGCCAGAGGGGGTATTGCATTTCTTCCCCCCCCCCACCACACGTCAGTATATATTCAATATCCTATACGAGGTCTTTATAATCCATTTCAATATAACATTGAATTAAATTCTATACTTATACGTTCAAGCAATATTTCTTAGGCATTTATTTTCTTCACACTGTTGAGAGGTTGAAAATGATGGGCTAATATACAATTGCAAGAAAAGGTTTGTGAACCCTTTGGAATTACCTTTCTGCATTAATTACTCATAAAAATGTAGTCTGATCTTCAACTAAGTCACAATAATAAACATCTTGCAGGATGACCACTCCTAGGGAGAGTGGCAACAGTACTGAATTTTCTCCATTTGTAGGCAATTTGTCTTCCTGTGGATTGATGAGCACCTAAGCCTTTAGAAATGCTTTTGTAGCCTTTTCCAGCTTTATGCATCTCTACAATTCTTAATTAAGGGCCTCTGGTAATTCTTTTGATCAGGGCATGGTTCACATGAACAGCTCTTTCTTGAAAAGTACAGACTCTGTCAGTAACCAAGCTTTGTGTGCCTTTTTTATGGGGTAGGGCACCTCCAACCCACACCTCTAATCTCATATAATTGATTGGAACATCTGACTTCAATTAGCTTTTGGAGAATTCATTAGCCTAGAGGTTCACATACGTTTTCCAAGCTAGACTGTAAATGTTAAAACGATGTGTTCTTTACTGACAAGAAGTACAATTGTTTGTGTATTATTAGTTTAAGCAGATTGTGTTCTATTATTGTGACTTAGATGAAGACCACATTTTTATGAGTAAGTAATGCAGAAATCAAGGTAATCAAGGGTTCACCAACTTTTTCTTGCAACTGTAAATACCTGTCTATACTGTACTGTATATAGCCAGATTCGTTATGTTTCATGCTTCCCATCTTATATAGTTTATTGTTTATGATGCCTACACATATAACTCTAAAGTAAGTGTTGTAATGTCCAGAATTGAGTTTTCCTTAAAACACTATGAGTTTTCATTTAAGAATTACCATTATTCCAAATCTGAGCATAGCCTTGAATGCCAATTAAGAATAAATGTTTTAAAGTGTATCAGAAGGGTTCTGGAAACCTGAGTATACCCAATCAATTTAAAACCATCAATGCTGTATGTTTGCTCAAAGAAATGTAACAAGTTAATCAATTAATGTGACAGACCTCACTAGGGCCTAGATGTTGGTAACTGTGTCATTAAAACTCACAATGGTTACAGTCCTGTTTCTGAACTGTTTTCAGTTACCTGCTTCCTGTTACCACACATTCCATTTTACTTTAGCATAGTATGTTTTCTAACACACCAAAGATTAAACCCATGTGAGAATGTAGACACTAATTATTCACAAAATAATCTAATGATCTAACTAGTGAGCCAATCTACAATTTGCATGTACTGTACAACCACTTTGTTTGCATTTAAACTTTTGTAGCGTCAGATTAGTGGCTAATTGAAATCCCTTCATAGGCCAGCCACAAGGAAGAACTAACTGTTCTAAATCTAGTTTGACTGTTCCCTAGGATCCCATTTCCATATACAGATGCAGTGATCTAGAATGTGTGAGATGTCAGTCATTATACTGCTTAATGGACAATGGTATCCTGGACAGCACCTCGTCGTGACTGCAGCTGTTTGTGATTGTCAAGCAAATTGGTACAGTATTAAATGTTTATTAACCAATTAGTGCTTTTCGGTGATAATCATACTCTTTAAATACTATACTAGCAACAGACAATTTCATTTTAATACAATGATTACTGTGTTCAAACAGGATGTTGTTACCATCGTTACTACCACAACTCTAAATGAGATACAGTACAGTACTGTACTGTATGTCACAATACTGTAAAACACTAACATCATCACTCTCCTCTGTTTATTAAATGATCATGTTTTAAATACAGTATATACTGTATACTTTATAATAACGGTATATAGTATATAGAGAATACACAATTTTATTTTAGAAGTTGATTATAAATATATACAGTATACAAAATACATAGTGGCTTTAAAAACATTTCATATTTAAAAGCAACAAAACAGAGGCCAGCTTAAAATACGTTTGTGCAGTGATTTGAATGACTTTTTTGGTTATGTACTGTAAGTTGTTTTACAGTATATATTGATCTAAATTTTAACAGATTTGTACCATGGAATTGATTGTTTTCTGGGATAGTCTGTGAAACCAGGCTGTTTGTATGTGTATTTGCTCCTTTCTCTTTCCGTCTCTCTCTCCCCCTTTCACTTTCTCTGTACAGGTACCCCGTTCGTCATTGGTACATCTTTCTGCCATTCTTCATTAGCGATGCCATCACCACCTTACCCCCAGCCAATCAGGATGATGACTATAAGTTTAGAAGCAGAATAAGTTTTGCCCCCCCCCCAGCTTTTTGCTCGCTTCTCTTTGTTTTCTTTTAATCGCTGTTATCATATTTATTGCTATTGCTAGATTTTTGTTTTTGTATGTCAGTGGGTTACCTGTTTTCTCCATCACTGTAAATACTAGTCACTTGTCATTTTGTTGCTTGTATATATTTGTTGTTGATTGTGACTTTGAGCGTCCTGGGGCAAAAGTGAACAGGTAAGAATGTCACGTGACATACTGTACACTTTGCACAAACATAGGTTTGGTTGTGACTGTCTAGACACACTCGGTTAGGGGTGAGTGCCAACCTTTTATTTAGCTTTTGCTAGTTAGTGTAAATTAGTTAGCGCATCCCAAAAATGCTGAAGATTAATTCGGTTTTGATATTTTCTTTTCTTTGGCACCACTCATGTTCCCTTTCCCTGTGTGTCTTCACATTAAAATATTGTAAAGTTTCATATTCCATGTGCAGCGGCAAGGCTTATTAATAATACAGGTATTACATTTGCTGCTCCCTTTCCAGTCCCTCTCTCCCTCATCTCAATGGTGCTGGAAACAGAAAGGCCATTCTATTTGGTTCAGATTTAAGGTGTTTTTCTAACTGACAGAGTTTCCTGATAAGGAACAACTCCCAAGGCTGAGATTATCCAGCCACCCTAATAAATGGTCATCTCTGGCGCCTTACTGTCTGGGAGATTCCAAAGGAGAGTCTCATCCCAGGTTGATTACAACCCTAATGTCAGAGAGCATTGTATCTCATCCTCCACCTCGATCAGCCAATCGGGAACTGGTAGAGCAGGGTAACCCCACATGGGTCTCAAATGCCCGCGGAACATTCAACCAATGAACGACTGTAGGTTCTCCAGATAAAACAGGCAGCACAGGGCCCAGAATCGCCTCCCTCCAGAACATTCTTAGACTCATCTTGGACAATCATGTAACGGCCAGTGTGTCCGAGTGCCAGGACTTTACTTTGTTAAAGTCGAGACTAAGAGTCGAGACCGGGGGTCGCCCGCAGGTAACCAAAGGATCCGCCCAAGGTTAGCCCAGCAGCAGGCCTCGTGAACCACCAGTACCCCACCGCAAACACTCACCTGATCAACGAGTGAACTACGGTCGGAACTGTCGACAGTTGAATATCAGTATTCAGGACTAGCGCTACATCGGGAACGAGCCAGTCTTCTTCCCGTCTAAAGCGTGTGACTCGCTTGGACCCACAGTCACTTTTCATGTGCACAAACTCTTGCTAGTTAAGCCAGGACTAACTAGCTAGCTGGTCTTCAGAGAGTCACTGCCAGCGCTTCGCACTCCCTCCTTCCTTCTCCCACACCTCACGCCGGACCAGCACTGCCTGGCACTGGGCCAGAGGATGCCTGGTTGCAGCAACAGCCTGCCACTGTTCCTTTGTTTGTGTCCTTGGGAGATCTGAATCCACACAGATTGGATGAGTATTCAACATCCTGCATTACAGCTTGAGAATTCAATTGTTACCTCAACCCCAGTTGATATCAATTTAATTCCTATGAGTGATGTACTCGCTTTGGAGTATCTAGTGTAAAAGTTGTCATCAAAGCTCATTAACAAAACGGTATAAATGAATGGTATACTGACTGTATGTCTCTCTTGGTTTGTAACTCTTCATTATTGAATATATACCTTTTGTATTCTGCTAACCCTCACTCTTAAGATCTGTTATGTTTATATGCACATTTTATATATTAATAAATGTATTGTTGTGTATTAGTATTCGTGTGTGCGTGTTGCTGAGTTATCCCGCAAGGTCGGTTTTCTAATAGCCATGAAAGAATCATTTTGTGACTTACTGCCACAATTAATAATTGTCCCAGTAAATGCACAAAACCCCTACACATGTATTCAATTGTATATAGTAAATCATGCTTGCACCTGATTTTAATTGTTTTTGTTGTTATTTTGTACCTTTCCAAATCCCTCCAAATAATTTAATGCTACACCCCTATACCCCTAGATAGCCTGGGGTTGTAACACATGCACATTAAAAACTGAGGTCAGATCCAGGCTCCATTCATGGCATGCAATCCACTTTTTCAGAAAACAAATTCTACAGCGATATTACATTTGAAAATGGTTGCTATGTATTTTGAGTGTTTAAATAACATATGTAATATGTTCTGTTTTCAAGAAAATGGTTATAAGACTAAGGAAAAAAAAGAAACAAGCTTAGTATTACTACTTCATCTAATGCAACACAAGGCCACTTATTAAACTTCTTTAAGCAGTGAAACACTGCATTCAGTGCAATATACTGTATCACAATTTGCTTACCACTGACATTACTATTGACAAATATTCTAAATGGCTTCATCTGTAGATGATCCTGTAGTTATAACTATAATCTTGAAATCAATATAAATAATACCTTTAGATCTACAATCAATTAGTTCAGTTCTGTCAACCTTTATGTGGAAGGTCCCTACATTATACATAAAGAACAGTTCCAAATGAGAGGGGATTGTCAGGCTCATCTAGTCCTTCTAGAAGTTAGTAGCTAATTGATATGAGTATCTCACCTAGCCATTTCTCTAAGGAAGTCAAAGTATCAGCCTCACCAACATGGCTGGGTAGCTATTTCTTTATTTCCAAAAACCTATACGTTTTAAATGTACTTCCAAGTAGTTTTCACTATCCCCTGGTTCATGATTATTTATTCAATCTGAAGAAAACTGTTTGGTTGACTTTCTTAATGCCTTTGTGGATTTTGTATACTTGTATCAGGTCCCCTTGTAATCTCGTCTGCTGAAGATTAAAAATGTTCTGTTCTTTCAGCCTGTCAGTGTAGGAGATTCCCCCTAAGCCCAAGAATGTATTTTGTTTATCTTCTCTGGATGGATACCGGAGCAGTAATATTTTTTCTATAGATTGGTGACCAAAAGTTTTCACAAATTGTATACATATTTTAAATGAATCCTTGTTAGTTTATGATACAATTTTAATTTTATAAGAATTTTATGCTTTTAACTAAATATCGTGTTTTTGTCTTTTTATTGCATCCTCACATAGTCTAGAATTAGAATTGTCTAACATTCTCTATTCCATGGACTACCATTTGTTTGTTAATTTTGTTAATGGTCTACAAATAACAAAACAAAAATGTTTCCTTTAGTACAATTGATAGGAAACAATCACACTTAAATTCGTATTTAATCACACGTAAGTGGTTTTGAAATCTAAAGTTCTTCTGTTATTCTTCTAATATTTGTAACAGTTCTGCTTCTTCTGTGTTAATATTTTTAGCCTGAAGAAAGCTATCATCCAAAATACTTTTATTATTTTTTCTTGCCTCCACTGCAGTACTTTTTGTTCTCTTCTGGCTAGTGTCCATTTTCACCTCTGGTTGCAATTTGTTGTATTTCTTTAACTGGGTGAAATTTTTTTACAGGTGCCTTGCAGCACTGGTGCCCTGTGTACAGTTCTGGGGTGCTATCTGCATAGAATTGTTCTGTTCTCCCCATGTTTGTGTGGGTTTTTACTGGGTGCTCTGATTTCCTCCCACAGTCTGAATATTGGTAAGTTAATTGGCTCCGTCTTGAGCTTGCTGGGATAAAGCAGTTAGAAAATGAATTCATTTTTACTTTTTTACATAATGCTTTCTTTTCCCCTATATTATTAATTCATTTAAACTAAACTATTTGTTCAATTTATTAATTTAAATGAAACTATTTGGGACACCGCTTTCTAGTATTGGAATTAGTTACATCTGAGATACAGTACATCAAGCAGAATATCTATAAATTGTTGCCATACATTCTCTACCAGGACATATGTGCTACAGTATTTCATTCTAATTCTCTTAAGACATTGCGTCATTGTGTGCTTTCATAATGTGCTTTCCTGAATTGAAAACTGTTGTTTTGGATTCTACAAGTTATAGCATATTATGATCATAGTTCCATAATGATTCTGTCTCCTCTGTCTTGATTAAAAAAGACTAAATCAAAACAGGCCTTCCCTCTAAGAAGTGTGCTAACTGTGCAAGAAAGTAATCGCAACCCAGGTGTGTCTTTTGAATTTTAGCTTCTGACATTCCAGGGAGTTTTCCCAATCCATGTGGGGAAAATTAAAATCACTCATAATAACCACATCTTCCTTTCTCCATTCTTGTTTTTGCATCATCTCCTCACATTTGCAACTTGTCTTATGTGAGTATTGCATAATATACTCTGAATAATATGCCTTTTGAAAGTTTTGCTTTAAATGTAGAAACTACTTTATATCATGTCTCAGACCGTTGAATTGTCTGGAGCTTAAATGCTTTTTTTGATGCATGAGTTTCTCTGTTCTTTCTGTCTGTCTGGAATGCCATACAGTATATCCATTAATGTCTGTTAACCATGCTTCAGTGATGTTTCCAAGTACTGTACATCACAATCTCACGCTAATGCAATAGTTTACATCTGCTGTATTTTGTTCATAATACTCCTGGCATTTAGATACAAGCATCTAGATATATGATCTATCATTCACCCATCCATTTTCTAACCCCTTTAACCAACACAGGGTTGAGGGTTTGCTGGATCATTTCCCGCCAAGCAAAGGCCACAAGATAGGAAACACTCTGGACAGGACACAGAGGATGTACAGTATGGTCCTTTTTTCCCTTAGATTTTCTCTTTGTGTCTACCTTATTGATTTCCATTGAATTCCCCTATCTTCTATTTTAGTTAAAGTATTTTTGATACTCCCTACAGAAATAAAAAAATACTATTAATGTTAAACCAACCATTTTGTGTAAAAACATGATTTTGTCATTATTTTAAGTGACTAGGCTTTAAAAGATTATTTATAAAATCTCTGCTGTGGTATTAGAAGAACACATCACTGCCTTGAAAAATAACAGTTTATTGATTAATATGAAGTGATTTTTTCACATATGAATTTTTATGATGGCTTGGAGATGTGAATAAAATGATTAGCCTTGTCATTTGTAGTCAAACAGTGTTATTTGGCTAGTCTGCTGAAACATATTCAGTGCTTTGAATCTAAATGATTTGAATGATACATTTGTGTGATAAAATTAAATAAATTTTTAAAAATTGATAGACCAGTTCATTTTAAGTCAAATAAAACCACTTTTATCAAAATAAAAATCCATCCACCCATTTCCATAACCACCTAATCGTTAGGGGACTGTGTTGAGGTGCAGCCTAACCTGGCAGGTATAGGGCGCAAAGCAGCATAGTTCCCTATACAGGATGCCAGAGCATACACACACTCAAATTCATTCACTCAGATGTCCTTATGGGGGGTTGTTTTAGAGATAATTAAAAGCTAATTAACCTGGACAACATGTTTTTGCCTTGAGTGAGGAAATTGATGTACCCATGGAAACTACATCATTTTAATATCTCATGACACAAGCATGTGAGAAAATGGAATTGGACCCAAGAGCTGTGAGGCAGTAATTGTGACAATCATAATAAACATTCTGCCCTAAAATAATGTTCCTTATTTTTTTATTCCCTTAAAAATATTCAAAGTCTTTAATAAACTGTGTCTTCACAAAAGAGTGTGTTGTCTCATTGCCTTCCAGCTTGCTTAGAGGGAAGATGCTTTTCAACATCTAACATTAATAATCAAACATTATTAGTAGCACAATGACATCTGGATTTAGAATTCTTCCTCAAGTAGATACTAAACAGCCCAAGAGCATTTAATGTCTAAAATGAGAAGTAAGTCATGGATTGCTTTTGGCCAATACAGACACTTTAAAAATAAATATTTATATACTGTACAGTAACATAGCAATAATTAACCAACAACATAGATAGAACACCTGAAAAAATGTTAGGTATCTTCCTCTGTTTACTTACTTCTATATATTGACGTACTCTTTGTCTGCAGCAGTTTTTCTAAAATTAGGTTCATAGTAATTTAGAGAGCTGGACCCAACATGAGGACTTCTACAAAAGCTCTAAATCATACTGACAGCCATTAAAAGCTGCTGGAAGGGAAAAGCACTTGAAGTCTAGTCAGTTCACAATGCTGAAAGAAAATAAAAGCTAACTGTATTTATATACTTAATTTTCTTCTAATATCAGAGTATATTGGTAAAATGTTTATTTACATTTCTAGAAGAAGATACAGCAGCATTATTTTGATAATGTTTATTTGGTCCCAGGGAAATGGCTAAAATAATTAACATTATTAAATAACTTAGTAATTATATAAGTTATTTGTCATAGAAAATGTGTTTTCTACAAATTTAAATTTGTCTCTCACTAAGACATTACTCTCACAATATTCAAAGCTTTAAAAATCAGAGTTAGAACCAACACTGATTATCAAAAACTACATATGATATATTTTATTTGGTTAAGAAAATAACTAAGAGATTTATCATTACTAAAGGTCTTGAACCTTGACCTTGATTTTTTTTTCCATTTATTAAATTAAATGATTTCATTTTTTCTTACATGAAAACACATTTTATTTAAACTAAGTTTAAACACATGCATTATTTTATTAATGTCATTAATTAATATGTTAATCAATTAACCCAGGTAATTACTGTATATGGCTCAAGCCTTGCATAAACAAATAACAAAAACGATAAGACTGTTTTCATGAAGTCTTATATCAATATTGATTATAGAATCTTTGAAACAGAATCAACAGTACATCAATATTTACCTAACAATATGGGGAAAATGATCTAAAAATGAATTACTAAACGTTTTAACATATATATTCAAAAACCAAAGAGAAGGGATAGAACACAGAACAAAAAAAAAATATTGTAATTGCCCAGTGCTGAATCACTGAAATTGTTTTAAGAAAGTCAAAAGTACGATATATGGAAATCTCAAAGTGCCTTTATTTAAATCATGTTTAAAAACACTGGCTATTTTAGAGCAATAACATCTTTGCCAGCTTTGCAAAATGAGGTTTCTAGTGTCTTGCATTGTGACAGAATTAACTTTTTTCCATGTATAATTTACTTTACTCTCTGTAACTTGACTGGTTTGAAGCTCCAATGGATATTTAATGCTTACCTGTGCTTTTTTTGCTGATATAATCAAATTGTGTCCCTGTTAAGTTAATTTTGTGCATTGGGTTCCTGCAGTAATCCACTGTCCTTCACTCACTTAACAATGTTGCGTTTTCTTATACGAACAGAAGGAAGGGTCTGTGATCAGCCGGGCTGTCCTTTCTTGTCCTTAGAAGCAGAACTATAAGCTTGTTAGTTCCACTTGCTTAGGCTTACTTTTAATTTTCATTACACAAGATGCATCAAATTACAGTTTACCCTTTAGCCTTATTTCGATAGGGTTCTCATTAGTATCCCCTTTCTATTATTCTGGATGGCATCCAAGAGTTTTAGAACTCCCTGCTATATTAATTAATATTCCAAAAGACAGTCAGGGAAGTGACCCTTCCATTCAGCATCATTTGACAATCGTGTGCTCCTGGAGCTTCTCTCTTGGTTTTTAATTTATTTCCCATTCCTCTACGTTTTGAAAGAAAAAAGGCTGCACATGTGCCATAAACACCTGCAGTATACTGCTAAACTGTGTAATTCTGAGTAATAATAAATATGATATAGTATCAGAGTGAAATGGAATGACATATACTGTATATACTGTATAAAAGCAGTGCATGTAGTTTGGATGAAAGTACAGTATTAAGGAATCACTAGATGTCTCAGTACTCTATATTAAAATGCACTGTACTCAATGTAAACACTTTATTATCCATTTTTCCTGAAAACAATTGTTTGATTTCAATTGAAGTTTTGTATTTCTTTCTTCTTCCTTAGTTTCTTTGTTCTGTAGTCTTCACTAAAATGTACTTGTTCAGCTGGTTTTAAGGCAAGGTGTTCAGCTGGTTTTAAGTCAAGAAAGCTGTTAAGAAGGTAAGATTGTCACGGATGTCGGAAAGACATGGCATAGAATGGCCAGGAGAGCAATAAAGACCCTATCTGTAGCGGCAAAATGGGGGTTAGCCTGGGCTCAGGAGGTCAGACAATGTCGGGTAAAAACCTGTGCCCTCTGGCCGCAAGGAGACGACCTGGTGCTAGGCGTGTCTCAAGACATCCGAACCCTGAATGCTGAGTGAGGAGCTAACGGTGACCGAGAAATACTGTATATAGCCCCAGACAAAGACACACCAGAAGGACAAGAAAAGCACAGGAAAACTAGGAACAGGACAGAGTAGGAGCTGTAGAGGGTATGACAAAGATAGGCTATTGATAATAATCTCCATATAGTGCACAGTATGTGATGTATCTGACATAGCTACAATCTTCAGAAGGCATCAAATTAGGAGAAATCAAATCAGTGCTATCAGTGAAAAGCTATAAAGCATTTTCCAACGTCTTTGTAACTGATTTGACTTTTAAACAAAAAAAGGTCCAATAATCATGGAAAAACAGGTTCGCCAGCTGTTTCAAAGACATACACTATTTGACCATTTCAAGACCAATACTAAATCAGAATTGGTTCAATCAGATAGGATTGAAATGTGTTATTGCTTCTCTTAGTCACAAAGGAAGACATGGATTCCACGAATGTTTAACAAAATTCTAAAAATAACTGATTCATATTTGTCATTTTAATTAAACAAATTAAAAGATTTTAATTAAACAAAGCTTTACAATTGCTTTACATGTACAAAGTGTTGCTATTAATCAGCTGCTGCCTGGATTCAATAACTAAATAGAAGCTCTCATCTGACTAAAGTCTTTTGCCAGTTCTAGTTTTACATGTTTTCTTACCCATTTTCCCATTTTAGGCAGTTAGTCTCAAAATGACTTTCTCTTTCTTTACATAATTTTAGTTCACCTTCATTTTACTGTTTTTAATCTGAAATTGAATTTCCAGGTCCTTTCTGTAGATCACAAAATGTTATGACCATTATTTGCAATTAAAATCTTTCTTTTAATACTGTGGCATTCAGGCCCCCAGCCCCGGGCTCCCAGCACTTCTCGCCTGAACTCCCCCATCCATGCTTACCTCCCCGTATGAAAGGGAGAAGTTTACATCTTGAGTTACTTATGCCTGATATGGTGCAAGCAAATGCTACATGTTCCTCCACACCTTAAGTGACTAGCACAGTTTATAATTAAGGGCAATAAACATCTAAATGTGCCTCTGGCTTTTACAATTACTATAAAATAACAACCAGGTCCAGTACAACAATAACTTTATTGCTATAAAGTAGAGCTTATGAACCAAATGTAAATGTTGTTGTGCATACTTACTCAGTTGTGTGCTCTAATTCAAGGACAGCTTAAAACAGTTAGTTTTTTACTTTAAAAAACTACAAGAGATTTCTGAAAATGAAGTGTATAATACAATACTGAAATAAAGTTAATTAACATTATTAGAAATAGTAAAATGTCCTTTTCAGATCTTCCAGAATGCTTGTTGACCTCAACTGGTACAACATTTGTTCTTTCACAAAGCCAATCATTTTACTTGTCCATATTCACTTGATGTCATCAGTGTCTTTCAGTAAAATGTGGGATGGACTCTAAGGATATAATAAAGTATAAAAACTTAGAAATGGTTTTGCCTCATGTTTGTGTTTTCAAGAAGGATCGCATATCTGATGAGGTAAGGAAATGAAGAATCTAGAAAAAAAAAAAAATTTTTGCTATATGATATATATATATACTTTAGCATAGTCACAGTCCAGAACTGCTGTACAGTACTGTACATTAGCAACATTATCAACTGTATTGGCACCACACATCACAAAACTTAATGATTCCAAAGTGAGAATACATTGAGTGAATACTGTCTTGGATTGAAACCAGCCCATCATGTGACCTACAGTAAGTAAACTACACATTGCTACTATACCACACATATCCAGCACTGCAATATTAGTACTGAACTATATCGTAGAAGTCATTAGAATGATTGCTGAGCTGTGTTAACTCAGATTGTATCACAATATTCGTTAGAGAAAAGCAACTGGTACCAACAGCTGCAATAACAAATGCTCTGCTGCCAATGTTAAAAGAGGAAAATAAACAGAGGAAGCCATAAACAAGGGAAATGCACCATGAACAAGGGAGAACACTAAAAGTGTCAAGCCAATCTGTTAATGTGTGAAGTATTGTATTACCTTTGGTTTTTGTCTCCAATGTATATAAGAGTTGGGGAACCCCTTGCAGTTTGTCTGTTCTGTGGGACAGACCCAACGTGCATTGCTATTCTTATTGAGACTCTATAAAACTGAACCTGCATAAGACTGTGTCCTGCTCCTCTGATGAATTTCCCACAACACTACCACCAAAACTTTGAATATAATCATCCAGTTCCACACATTGTAAATGCTATTGGGTGTCATTACTAGACTGTCATACACTATAATGATTAATGTATTAAGTGTTTTTTTTATTTTCTGAGGAGGGTTGCCTTGTTTAACTTTCTTCATTTTTAAGATCGCTGTTGTCTTATTTGTTAACGTCATGTAGGAAAACTGTTAATCAGATTCTGTTACCCATATGTTCATATACAATATGTTCTCTTCCTGCATTCAGAGTTAAAAATTGATAGTTGAAGAAAACTATCAAAAATATTAATAGCAAGATCCATGTTCCAGATATGGAAAGCAGAACACTATTTTTGCATATCCCTATAAATATGATGACAAAGTCAAGCAGAATAACAGAATAACTGAAATTTCTGAAACTCTTTAAAAAGATTACAAGTACAATCTGTTGTAAAATCATTTGTTCAGTTAGTTACATCACTAGACTCATAGGGAAACAATAGGATCTTGTTTTGCATGACTGAAATGCAACATTCCTCATACACTTTTCTGTGATCATTTCTTGTACTACATATTGTAATACCAAATAATACTGGAGGCTTGGTTTTACTACTGAATGTCTGTGAGCTAAGACATTTTCCTTCTTGTTATATCTGTATTAGTAAGCTTGTCTCTGATGCTTTTTAAAAGCCAATTAGAGTTTCCTACCATTTTCAAAGAAGGCAACCTGCCTACTCATTTTAGAGTTATGTGTTAATGCCAGGAACTGCACCAAAGGCTGTCCTCTCCAAAGCTAGTCATACAAATCATATTGCCATTAAGGTGTATTCCTAGTGATAAGTCACTGCATTTTCAACCTATACTCTATAGAGGCATGTCTCAGTGTTTTAAGGTTTTAATTAAATTCAAAAAGTCTGCAGTAAGAAAAGTAATAAAAGCCATTGGCTTTCATAAAACATTTGCCTTATAAATAAGTGCATTAATAAGCTGTTAACTGGCTTTAAGACATATGTCCTCTTGAATTAATTCCCTCTGTATTACATTTCATTAGCCACGAAAGAAAACCCTCATAGGGTATGCTAAATAACACATTTTAAGTATGCAGGAAAATAGAGTATGTTTTCAGATTATGGATTAGTGAATTAACACTGAAATCTTTTGAAGCTTACATCAGCTTTTGAATGTCTTCAGTGTTTAAATGTTTTTCTCTTGCATATGCTGAAAGAGTCCTCCGGGACTCTGGTGCAGTAATTGGTTGGTGGATAATTATAATAATTAAGCCCATCATAAATTATTACAAGCTCATTCATAAATTCAAATGTTATTAGAAGTTTATTCAGTGATTAAACCTACCCACCAGCCATTGGAGCAGAAGTACGAAAAAAGATAAGAATAAAAAACCGTAAGAACTAAATTTGTGCTACAAAACTTCAAAGTACAAATCCTTTTTTCCATCATCAGGCTTCCACTTATTAGGACAGCTTCTCTTTCCTTTGACATTTGTCATAAGAATGTCTTATAGAGAAACATCCATAAATTTACTTTGTGTTTTTTTTTGTTCTAGGCCTCCAGCTTTCTCCAAACCTCTGTCACTTCCCAGAAAACAATTTATATCTAGGGGCTAACAAAGAACAAGACTTATTTATTTCATTTTGTTTTCTCAAGGAAAACAGAAAATGATTTATAATATGCTTTGGTGTTCATTGGTTTGAGTCACAAGCAATTTATATTGACCATTGTCTCCGAACACAAAACATTCAGATCTGTTACACAACATGACGAAATGCTACTCCCGCTAATGCAGTCTCCCCCAAAATAAACCAGAATAAATGTTATTTGCATTACAAACAAAAGCAAAGCTGTAATTTGGAGTTCGTATATTATGTCAAATATGTGAGTACTGCTGCAAGTTTGTCTTGCTTTCAGATTTGAGCTGTTTGTCAGTACTTTATCTTAGTCCAATAGTATTTTTTGTCAATTTGGTTTTAATCATAACAATTGAATTGTTACTAACCTCTGTGACACTGGAATGCATGTGCCTCTAACAGTTTATACATTTGCAAGTTTTTCTTTCGTTATTAATTTCTCAGTTAACACTTGTACTGTTAGTTAACCTTGTGGTGTGTCCCTTTTCTGACATTGACACTATGGTTACTCATCCAAGTAAAGAACTGTGTGTATTTTGGGAACCCCCAGACTATAAAATAGGGAGATCCTAGTATTCTGTAGGTGGGACAGTCAGAATACTCATAGTCTTTCTTCTTTTATTTTATTTATGGAAGATATAGCATCAATTGCAATTGACTGCAATTCTGAGAACCAAAAGAAACTTAGCACTCAATTTATAAGTATGTTTGGAAATCAAGTAAATGGATATTTTATCTAGCTTAAGGCCATTTGCAAATTAATTGATCATTCACAACTACAATACACTCAAATCATTCATCCCTAATTCAGTTGATAGGGCATAGGTGATGAGGTGTTGCTTAACCTGTTGATTGCCAAGCCAGGTTACAATTAAAAAAAACCATAAACAAACCAATAAACATAGAAAGAGAGCCACACCTTTGTGCTGTTGGTATGTAGGAAGCTGTACTAAATATACTGTCATTTACTGTGGTGTTCACAGGGAGCGGTATCTAATGTGGCAGGACTCTACAATTACAGTCTGTCAATGACAAGCCTTGACCTAGGAGACCCTGTAATAATCAATTATTAATCTGAGTAGGAATGTTAAGTTACAATAGAACTGCAGTTACACTATAATGATTTAAGGCAGCTGGACTGCAAAGTTCTACATCCATCAAGTCCTGAATCTTCACTTGCGGGCTCACCCTGATGAGATAACATTGCAGCAGGTAAACACATGCCCTCACACTGCCTTTCTACATCCATTTCAAATACATTTCTTTTGGTGATCACTAATTATTATAGGAAAACTGAACATGTCACTAAAGTTATTAAATTTAAATATATCTGGGACAAACGCTGCTGTTGTTGCTCCGTGGAGTATCACTAAGATTAGGTAATAACGAGATAAAGAAATTCTCAATACTAATCACAGCCATGAAAGCAAAAAGTCTGTTATAGATAAGACTTTATTAATCCCGTAGGGAAATTGATGTGTTACAGCAGTCAAGCCCAAGACAAGCAAAAACATACATCAGAATAGTTATAAAACAAAAGACAACAAAATAAAAATAAATAAATACATAGGTTTGTGCAAAATGTGATGATCATAGTCACTGTAAAAACAATAAAATATGTGCAAAATGTGCATAGGTTTATACAGACTGATTGTCCAAAAAGTACAACGGAGCAAACATGCTGTCCATAGACGAGCAAATGAAGGGCTAACAGTCCTAGCCTAGGGCACCCTGACAGCCTCCGGGAGGAAAAACCTGCGGAAATGTTCACTTGAACACCGTAGCTGGAGAAGTCTGTTTCTAAAAGTGCTCCGCTACCCAGTAACAGTCCCATGAAGCAGATGAGAGGTGTTGTTCATGATGGCTGTGAGCTTGGTCAGCATTCTCCTCTCAGCCACCACCTCCATGGGGTCAAGGCTCATCTCCAACACAGTGCCAGCCTTCTTGATAGGTTTATTGAGCCTATTTGCATCTTTTGTCATGATGCTGCTGTCCCAGCACACAACAGCGTAGAAGATGGCCGCCGCCACCACTGATTCATAAAAAATGTGTAGCAGTGTTCCACACACACCAAAGGACCTGAGCCTCCTAAAAAAATAGAGTTGGCTCTGACCTTTCTTGTACAGGGCGTCAGTGTTACCAGACCACTCCAGCTTATCATCCAGGTGTACCACTGGGACTGTACGCCTTTTATGTCCTCACCCTGAATGGAAACAGGGTTCAGCGGAGACTTATTCCTTCGAAAGTCCAAGATCATTTCTTTGGTCTTGCTGGTGTTAAGATGGAGATGGTTAAGATGACACCACTCCACAAAGTTGGTAATCAAGCTTCCTCCTCCCTCAAGTCTCTAATACACCCCACAATTGCAGAGTCATCCGAAAACTTCTGCAGGGGTCCAGTGCTGTACTCACCAGGATTCTGAGGTGGTCCAGTACAAGCCTTTCCAGAGTTTTCATTAGGTGTGATGTCAGTGGCACCTTGTCTTTGAGAAAATCTGACTGCTTGCAACAGTTCAAACCAAAGTTGAAAACATATTGATTTTCTTTCCAGAAAAGGCTTTCCCTCTTGAGGAAATCACATCATAGTTTAAAACTATACTCATTGGCACCCTGTATAATTTTAGCACAGATTGAGTGACCTCAAAATTCAGGAATTACTTTACTTTGTAGGTGACTACACTACCTATCAGTTATAAAGGGTGGTGAGCCCTTCTTTCCTTGTCACAGGTCTTTTTCATCTTGCAAAATCACCAATACACACACAGACCAGCAACAGACACCAGTATTGTTTGCCCATGGATACTTGGTACTTATTGCTTGAATATAAACTATAATCCTACCTCTAGCTCCCACTAGTGAGCAGGGTAAGATTGCATTTCAACCCAGGTAATGTTACTGTTATTTCAGACTATGTGCATAACAAAATGCATAGAAAACAGATGAAATCATAATAAAAATACAGCATGAGATACAAAATATCACCTTAAGATACAATAAACATAGTGACAATCTGAAACATTGTTACAAAGGACACAAAGCTTAGTATAAACATGTATGTGTAAGGCTTCTGTTCTGTCTATGCCAGACCTAAGAGAAGGTTATGAGTTGAAGTCTTGCCACAGGGTTTTTCTTTTTCAAAAATACTATAATGAGAAAATATTATATTTATTTCTGATGCATTAACATTGAAACAGTGGACAAGATACATGTTTTGAAATAACCCCAAACTGATTGACACAACATACTAGATGGCTTATAAGTATACTTTAGAATTACTCTAGTTAATTCTGAAACATATGAACACTTAAAGTCTTGCTTTAACTTCGGAAATAAGGTGTTGATCTTCGGTTGTAAACCTTCATAAGTAAGGTCTTTGTGTTATTTGAAACTCTTTCGCCGTCCTCTTTAGAATAGCCCTAGATTTTTTTTTCCTGCACGATGCTAGGGCTCTTCCATTCCCATCTACCTCCACAACATATTTACAACAATTCTCCCCCACTGTGTGCACTAAAACACTTCAACTTCGTGTGTGTGTGTGTGTGTGTGTGTGTGTGTGTGTGTGTGTGTGTGTGTGTGTGTGTGTCTGGGTGTGGGGTTGGCCATGAGGCTTTAAATGTTTCAGAGTGTATTATAAAATACATCTGCTATTAAAAAATGTTAAGTACATAAATGCATAATGGGGCTCTGGGCTCTGTGAAACATAATTGCTTCCTCAAATTCTGTTAAGTGTGATCCATGACCACCAGTTCACTAAGTAATTATTGTATGGCTCAGCACCTTTTGGCTGTTGATAGTTCTCTGTCTGTGACAGGAAATCATTTACAGTCTTTGTGTATGGAGGTCTAATCATTTGTTATACATTTATGGAACAATGGAAAAGTTAAGTCCATATGACATTTGTGTAAAGCTTTACAGTTTACAAATTTATTTTAAATTGATTCACAAATGCAAAATCAGTAATACTGCTACTACTACTAATAATAAACATTATTAGTGTTTAAAGGTGGCTTTAAAGGTGGTAAGACTTTTCCAATGTATAAGAGCACAAGTGTTAATGTTTGCGAGTGTACAGCATATCAAGGGGGTTACGTGAAAGTCAAATTAATTCAAAAGTATTTAATAATAACATTATGAAATCTAATTTTATTTGACTTGGGCATTTTAAAGATGAATTTGTTTGTCTGTTTTTGGTAGCTTCATTCATATTTTCTTAGATTATCATATTTTCTTAGATGATTGTTGATTGTGCCTGCCCTCTTTGCTTTAAGTAGAAGAGATTAGTCATCCTGGTAGCCATGCTGTTAGCCATGTGAGAGTGGAAAAGCATGTAAAATGGAGCTGCAAACAAGCTGTCTGTTGATTTATTTGTGTGTGCTTGAACATGTGCACACAGGATATTTTTAGGTATTAGATTTTTGTATGCAGCAAAGTATTGGCAACACAATATGTTCTCTTTCTGCTTGTAAAACTGTACAACTGGTGAGTTTGTAGGCATTGCCTGATAAATCAGCTAAGGGTGCTTGTATTTTCTCAGAAGACAGTTATTTTCTTCTTCTAACTGTTGTAAAGGTTTGGTACAACACATAAAGAGAGACAAGGAAATATATACAGTATTGGAATACTAATGTCCTTTTAAAATGTATTACTGACAATGATGAAGACATCTTAGAAATGTGATGGTATTCAAACGCTCTTCTTATCATAAACATTATGTTCCATTGAGCAGTGTGTGCTTTTACTACTGTACTGCTAGAGTATATACATGTAATTGAATAGTTTCTTAAAATTTTGAAGACATTCCACACCTTCAAAATAATTAAAAGAATGTAGTTGTGTGTTTTGAGACACCAGGATATTTAATATGTAAAACATATTAAGTTAATGTACAAACAGTACACATAACCTCACCAGTTATACAGCTGTGTTAATTAACCAAGGATACAGTTTGCTACCATACTACTTACTGTATGTGCTTATATATTGTAGTATAAAAAGGAGACAATTGTCTACTCAGGGTGGCTGAGAATCTAAGAAGTGTAGTTAAGAAGAATGAGTATTGTTTTTCCAAGTCTGTACACAGTTTTTCAAACATCTGAATGGTGCTGCACCTAGTCTAATTATCTTCTTTTTCATTCTGGAAAACATTGATCTCACCGACCCAAATAATAGGATCTGTTGAGGCCAAAACAATTGCTTCTGAGGGCAGTGTTTGAGAGATTCATTATTTTATATGTCCCAGTAGTAAGAGGGTTTTGCGAAATACATACAAAGAAAATGTTCTTCTCAACATAAAAACAATGATAGTTTTAGTTTTTAATTTTTCTTTGTAGTATTTGACCTTTTCATGCTCAAGGTATTACATTACTGGCAGTGGCATTATTAACAATTTTCCTCTCACAGCATCTGGTTTACAATGTATTTATACGTTTATTATTAATAGATATTGATTTTAATCTCTGTATTTCTGTGTGAGAATTGCTTAGTTTTATCCATCCATTTTCACTCCGCTTTTCCTGGTGAGGGTCGCGGTTGCAGCAAGCTGAGTAGATCAGCCCAGACTTCCCTAGTTGCCTTAGTTTTTTAGTTTGATAATTATTTAAACTGGATACATTAGTTTGATTTGTATTTTTGAAATGTGTTTTCTACTGCATTCAAGCAAAGATAAAAACATTGCATCAGGCAAAAGACTATATTTGTAGAGTCTTTAAAATCACCTTACCATTAACAATGGATTAAATTTCAAATGATATCCTGGTGTAAATAATTTTTAAAAATATGTATCTCTGGAAAAGTTCATTTTTTTAAAATGGGAACAGTTTTGAAACTGTTCTTTAACCCTATCTTGATAATATAAATTTATTTAATTCTATGGTTTGATATTTATAAAAACTTCTGTTTTTTGGCATTTCTGAAGAAGAAAAATTGTTAAAGTTAAGTGATTGTAATGGTGCAAATGCAAATACATGGGCAGAATGATCAAAAGTCAGAAGAGGTAACACTCTGGACAGTATTTATGGACACTAACTAAAATAAAAAATATATTTTTTTTTGTGCAAAGCAAGATAACTCTTTCTTTTCCCGCTGTAACTTTTATGGGGATAGAAGTTATTGACAAATGTCTGTATTATGTAACACTATGATTATAAAGCCAGATGCCTATCCACATTTGCAACATTAAGTTTTCTCTTCAAGATGTAAACATTTTTAAGCAATGTTCTGTTCTTTTGAAAGAGGACATCTAAATTATCCCCGACAAAATCATTGATAGTTGAGGGATTCATTGGATTCATTGACTCTTTGCTTAACAAGTCATGCCTGTCTTTTATAGGGGAATACGATTTTGTTTACTGCACAGACTTAAAAAGGCAAATGTCTCAATGTTAGAATGAAGAACTATGAAATTTTAATATAGTATATATTTTTAGAATTTTTAGTACATATGAATTTTAGTGTATATGAAGGAAAATTAATGCAAGTTATGTTGCTACACACCAAGGCTGTAATCACAGCAGGGGTTCCAAAGCGCAACCGTTGTCCTCATAGAGTAATCCTGGGCAATGGGAAATGTAGGATCAGCATCAAGAATGGGAGCCCTCCTCCTAGATCCCATTTCATTACCATGAAGGTTTGTTTGCATTCCTCTGTCCTTCCTACTCAGGAAAAGGGGCTCAAGTCTTCAATCACAGTGCAGGCAGAACAAGATATACCACCTGGAGTATCTCAAGGGCTGTTCTGATGGACAATGACTGCTGAAAAACAACACCTCCAATTGTCTTGGTCTCCCTGCCAATGTATCAAATTTGTATTCTGTCAAGATGTGTGGAAGCTGGTGTACAATGGTTTCTCAACAATAAAAGTGTGATGTCTGAAACAGGCATCCTCTATCCTCAGCATATTGTGTAAGCCCCTTGGTGACCAGCTAATAGTGACAAGAGCTGAGCAGTGATGGCTGGAAGCTCCTAGTCATGATCTGGCTGTCACAAGAGGGTCATTAAATATTTGGATTTGACAGCAGTACAGTACCTGTGGCTGAGCAGATGTTTTTAGAATCCTGTCAACTTACCCTTTTTACATAGTAAACTATGATGTCTAGAAAGAACACCATTATATAGTCACAATACACAAAAAGTAGTATTATAATTGAGCTGTGGATCTCAGGAAATGTAAAAATCATAGATTATCACTGCTTTGAGTTCACTCTGATGAACTGGAGAAAGGCAATTCACAAACATGAACCTACTGTATGACAATATTTTCTTATGGAAGACGAACATTTCTGGAGCTTAATTTGCCATTAGGAATGAATTTATTAAAAAGTTCCTGCAAAGAGACGCTTGAATTTTATACCAGGAAAATAGGATATATACAGTACACTAGGATAAATGACCAAAACTCCAAACAGAAGAAGTTGGCCAAGCAGTAGTACAGAGGTATTTTCAAAATAGAACTCCTGACATGAAGAAAATGTGGTAGATCACCATCAAGGGAATTATGGTATTCAGCAATCTTTAGAATGAGCATTTTTAAAACTTAATGAATCAATAAGGCATTAGCATTGCTAGTAGTTTCACATTACATATTTACAGATATGTTTGTAACTCTGCCAAAAAATAATGATGTTACGAAAATTATCATACAAAGGAAGAAAAACAAATCAGCAAAAGGTGATGGAATTTACACTACATGTTTTTAAGAATGGTGAACAGGAACAGAACTAATGTAGGGACCATCATCAAATTGTTCTGAAGTGAAAAGGAAATTTAATTTTATTTCAAGAATGCCTTATAGGTCCTTTTATCTCAGCACAACAAAAGGCAATTACTTGAATTACAGAAGTAAATGTTCAATGATGGAATAAAGCAATATATGTGATGGACCCAAAGGTGTCAGAAGCAACGAGTTCACTACAATGGGTGTACATAGGACACAATTTGATATCACCCGAGAGAACACCTGAAAAATTGAGCTCCCAAAAGACGATAATCCTTGTCTAAGTGGGACACCCAGTAGAGCAGTAGGAATGGGTTTAGAAATAATGATAATTGGAAATCAGAGATGGAGCTTTGTCACAGTCAAACTTTAGCTCAAAGTACCAGTTACACTAAATGAATACTGTTCTACATTATCCTACCTGAGTGCTTGTAAAGAAAAAAATCTACAAAATCTGTTCAACCACTTGCAAAATGGCCAGTGTCTCTCTAAAGGTTAATACATTCCTCTTCTTTTTCTTTGAGCTTCCTCACAATAATCAAAGGTCCTCCTTCCATAGAGACTCATTAATGCCCTCATAGTTCAGAAGTGATGAGTGGGATTGGGAGACATTACACCTGGCAATCTGCATAACACCAGTTTATCAATGATCCCTGAGCAGTTAGCTCTGCCCACATACAAGACAGCAAACGGACACTTCATCCAAATTCAAACCGCAGCCAGGAGGATTTAGGAGACTATTTGAAAGGGAAGAATTGAGGTAGACACAGATTGTAGTGTTGGACCCAGGGGAGGACTCAGACACCAGGGATTCTACAGAGAGCAGTGAAGAAAGTCCCCAGCATCATCTTACTCCCACCATGCCAATACTTGGAGTAGACGTCAAACAGGGTGGGGCAGGGAAGCATGAGATACCACATTGTTCAGGGTGGCCAGAACTGAGGAGGGTGCTTAACACCACCAAAGGACTACATACATGTAGCCTGTGGCAGACTTCTTTCCTGTGGCGGAAGGAGGCATACCAGGTTAACGACTGGAGCTGATTTATACAGTATAATGTGGATTCTTGACAGGTCCCTAGTACAGTGGGCTTTGGGGACCTGTGGTGTTAAAATGAGTCTCATATGGTCTGTGTCCCTTGTGGATAATTGTGAGTGTGTGTCCCTTGTGGATAATTTGAGTCTGTAATACTGTATATTGGGATATTATGTAGTATACAGTAGCTGTCTTGTCTGGTCTGTGGGGTGCACTGGGGGTTCTGAAAGATGTAAAGAACTTGTTGTGAGGGTAAAGGGGAGCTAGCACCCTTAGAATTGTTAGATGGTGAAGTCTGCTACAAAGATGACTTTTATCAACAGTTCCTGCATTTAAGGGTCACCATCTGTTACAAAAATATTTAATAATTTAAACTTTGTAATTATTTAATAAAACTATTTTTCTTAAAAGTTCTAATTTGACAAATACTTTTTTTAGTTGGGCTTCATGTTCTCTTTTATTTCTGTTCCCTCCTCCTACTTCTGTTGT
Source organism: Lepisosteus platostomus (assembly GCF_059453375.1). Lineage (NCBI taxonomy): Eukaryota > Metazoa > Chordata > Actinopteri > Semionotiformes > Lepisosteidae > Lepisosteus > Lepisosteus platostomus. The sequence goes on along the minus strand of NC_142619.1, from coordinate 27,115,672 downwards.
CTCAGCCCTGACTCACTTGTGAGAGAACAGAAATGTATGGTTTTACAGAGCTACAGTATATCTACTGTACTGTATGTACAGAGATTTCCCTCAATCAGATTGTTTTAAATTAACCTACAGTAATAGGTTAGATTAAATATTATGCCATGCACTAATTCAACATCTCTACACTCTGAAGATGTTAAGATTCAGATTATATAAAAATAAAAAAAGTTTGTAAAAGAGATTAAAACTACAAATTGTGCATTGTATTTTTGTGCTACAAAATGTTGTGATGTTTATACTGTACCAGTCGAGCAGATTAAATCTACAAGCCATATTTTCATTGAATGCAGTTCTGTGTCATTCTGTAATGCTAATATTCTTTTTTTGCATTCTGTCCACATGCAGCATGACAAGCTAATAAATAAATAAATAGTTGTATTACTGAACAACCATGTACAATAACAGGGTTCAAAGAATAACTTCTTCATCAAAGCTTTGGGATACTTTTTTACTGAATTTTCTGAACAGCACCCAATCTATCATTCATTGTAGTTGCACACCATGTGCAAAGAACTGAAGCCTTCATTTCCAGTTGAAGGTCCCTCAGCTGAAAAAGAACAGCATTAGCAATATCAGCACAATTTTGTTTGACCAGTGGACAAAAAACAAAACAAAAAAATCTTCACAAATTACTACTTTTTATTTTCCTTTTAAAATATAGTGAATGCAAATTAATCAGCACCTTTGATATCCATACAGTTGTCAGCTTTCGCAGAAAATAAAATGAGCCTTGGTAATTTTTTTCTGCAATCTGTTCTTGAATTTCTGCCTCACAACATCTGATGATTTTATTTTGAATAAATGTTGACAGGTGCCTTGCATTAGGTGGGGCTGCCTTTAAATGTTGGTTTAACATAGAATCAAATTCAACTTTCCATTAAATGAAATGATTAAAATTTCCATCTTCTACTCCTTCACTCCAGCTGTGTTAAAAGGGGTTGTTGAGCTTCCCAGGAGCAATCATCACATCATTTATATAAAGACACTTTCCTGGATTTACCTTTATTTTCTTATTGTAGGCTGAATTAACTTTAAATTTTCATTTCTCCTTTTGCAATTTCAGGAACGATTTCGGCATGTGGCAAAGCCAAAATGTGCCTAGTGCTACAGTTATGTTTTGTTTTTATTCTACACTTGTCTCCAATAGCATTTTTGCAATCTCAAAAGCCATATGTAATAGAAGTAGGTCCTGACACCTTGTTGAATTTCGTACGACGGGTGTAATAAGCGACATCCTCTGATGGAGAATGCCTGAGCATGAAAATGCTAAAACGTTTTTACATTCTGATATACTATATATCGCGATGCCTTCCTTGTGTTCCAAATGTTCATCAGAGATTATTGAAGGCAGTTTGTGATTAATCTTGCTATTGTATATTTTATTTTTTCCTTCATTAGTCCATTCCTACAGCTTCTGCTTGAAACTGACTAAAGCATGTTCACTCAGAAAGGTATCATTTTCAGTTACAGTTTGTACTTCCTTATAAGTATTTGAGGAACATAAAGCAGACTTTTCAACAGATAAATCATCATTATGAGGTTCTTCGCTTTAAGGAGCTTTCTTTTCTTTTGCAACAAAAAAATATTTTTTGTCGGACTTCACTTTTTGACACATCTCATCATGAGATGTTATTCAATGCTTTTTGACAGAACAATCTTTCATTTTCTTTCTTTTTGTATCTTTTCAAAATCAACATATGCTTTACTACTATTCTTGTAATTTATGTTTGCAAAGTAGTTCTGTCTAGCTGATATTAAACCTAAAAGTGTATTCTTTCCCTACTTCTACTGCATTTCCTAACATTTACTGTATGTGTGCTGTGTTTTCTGGCCTCACATTCTCTAATAATAAAAAAAACATTTAATATAAACATTTTAAGAAAATAAAACTAGCAGTTTTTAACTTATGATCTGTGTTTTTTGTTTCAGAAAATAAACTGAAATTCATACTAGATGAATCTATCCAACCATTACACATACATTAATCCTTGTAGAGGATTTAGTATTCCAGAGCTTATCCTGGAATCAAAAGGCACAAAATGACTACCAGACTATATCCTGGATGAGATACCAGTTCATCACATAGAATATACACATGGGAACAATTCAGACATGCCAGTTAACCTAGTCCTCTCTTTGGTAGGCAGGAGGAAACTAGAACACCTGATTCTCACAGACATGGAGAAATCTTCACAAAAAAGGCACCCTAGCACCCTAGTTGTCCAAGCAAACATTTAGTGAAAAATGCAGAAATTGCACAAGCTAATCCTCTGTGAAATTAGCTATTTTAATGCAAACAGCTACAAAAGAGAGCACATGAAATGATAAATGAAAGAAAATAAAGACAAAACGAAAGAGAACACAACATTAAATAATTAATACAAAATTAAGATAACCGTGGACCTTTTGTCCTTCTTTGTAACTTTGATCTTATGTCACTTGTACATATTTTCCACTCTAATAATCCTATTTATTCTGATTAACATTTTACATGGCTCTATAGAACCCTATTACCATATAAACTACTTTCATAAATATTGCCATTCTCCTACATTATATTTTAGGCATTGATCTTGTAGAACCCCATGATAAGTCAGGTAGCAAAAACAGACTTCTGCACTGAGAATTAATTCTCAGTCAGTGCTTAATTTAAACTTTAAAATGAACACTTTTGTAAGTAATATGGAATTTTAATTTACTGTAACAATCAGATTCAAAATATACAACAAAATAAACAAAATAAAACATATCGGTTACAATCTGCTGTGATACAAATGGATCATTCACTCAGGGATTACAAAGATCAGAGTTAATAAATTCAGAGTTCAAATACACACTGACTAGAATGTAAGCCTCATAGGCTTATCAGTCTTATATTATTACATGACATTTATTGTTAGATTCAAGTAAATATGAATTTACTGTCGTGAACTAAGAGAAGCCAGTGAGTTGGGTTCATGTTTTTAAGGTAAGGCATCACGAGTTGATGATTGGCTGAGATGATATCAGGTTTGGTTCTGGAACACACCCTATAGATCTCATTTGTGAATCTTCCTTTGGGTGATGTATAGTGTACATGGACCTGTGGTCTTGGGAAGTGTGACAGAGGGATCTCACATTACAAGACACTCATTATCCATCTTAAGTTACACATGATCTCACATGCACTTTCCTGTCGGCTTGCTAGCTCATGAGGGTGCACACTCGGGGCTCGGCTAGCAGTTTCCTATTTTCATACACGCAATACATTATCACCTCTTATTTCAAAATCAGTTTCTGTTACCTGAAGAGACTCAAACACAAACTGTTTCTCTTTATTTGTACTTATCTGTGTGAGAGAGCACTCTGTTTGTTTATCTCTTCCGTGTTGCTGTCCGACTTCCAGGTATGGTGGCCTCATGGGTCCAAACCCGATACCCGTTTTCAGCTGGGCTTTTTTAATGTCAACGTGGAGTGGTGCATGCGCACATCTTCAGGTAAAGGAAGTACCATTTTTACAGGAGGTTAAAAGTAAGTGAAATGTATTCAGGGTTGGTGTTTTATTTTTGTTCATTCTGTTTACAATATTCTTTAAAAGAAATAAGGAATTCCCATGTTAGAGAAATTAGTTTATCTGGGGTGAAATGCAGCTCCATAATTTTGTAATAGTGGTACAGTCCAAGGGGGCAGGGCTATATGGTACCTATTTAGGAAGGGGGGAGAGATCTAATGGGGCTTAGTCTTGCTATCGCTACAGTGTGAAGCTGATAGGACCTGTGGTAGAACTTCTGATCTCTCTCTTAGTTCAATTTTGTTGTTTTTTTTGTTTTGCTATATATAATTGTCTGTGGGGAGCATTGTCATAATATACCATCATCTTTGCACCTAATTGCAATTGTGGCTGAGCCATCATTATGTTTTAAAAGGACTCACTTGGGCACCCCTCCTGCCCTCCCTGTGACATTTGGTGGCAGTGATGGGATGGCTAGGCCGTAAGACAGTGTGTCCCTGGAAAAAACATGCTGGCCTGCATTTACAAGGAAAGACACTGCCACTGCTCAAAGCAGATGAGCCTTGGGACACGATGGCCTCAACAGAGGAAGAAGAATGCTGTGAAGAATGCTAGACTTAGAGTCATCTCTCAACAAGTAACAGGTGTGAGACATGCATCCATGACAGAACCTCAAGGGGAGATGGTGAGCCTGCTCCAAGACTTTCTCTCTGGGCAACAAAAGAGAAAGGAGGGATTGTTTGAAGAATTACATGAACTTAAAACCTCCCTTCAGGAGATCTTAATTGTACCCAGGATTGTACCGGCATCGCAGGCTCAGGGAGCAACACCTGGAAGCATGGAGACAGCAGAAAGTCCACGGCTTGCTCTTCCTACACCACCACCACGACAGCGCACTACAGTGACATCGGGGCAGGACCAGGGTCCACCAAGTTCAACACCCATGTCTGCTACATGTGCTTCAGCAGAGGGCATGTTCTGTAAAGAGCCTAAGATGCCCCCCTACTAGTAAGGTGAGGACATTGAAAACTATCTCCTGCGATTTGAGCACATGGCCAGAACCTGGAAGTGGCCAGAGGAGGAGTGCGCCTGTCGGCTAGTGCCTCTGCTTACAGGCAAGGCCTTGGAGGCTTACAGTGCCATGGATGAGAACTGATCTACGTCTGTCTCTGTTGTGACTGAAATGCCAAGTGTGAGAAATTTGCATGCAAAGGGGTGCAAAAATAGATATTTCTGTATGTAATAACTCCATATTTCTGTATGTGAAAGTTAATCAATTGTTAATGCACAGAATTTGAAAAGCAGCAAAAATACAATTAAAATTGAATTTTATTTCCTTATTTATAATTATACTAAAGTGTAAAAGAAATCTTAACATGAACATTTTTATTGCCTCAGCATAACTGATGACACAATGAAGGAACATTACAATGATTAAATTTATCAGTCTTCAGTATTTTCTTAATAAAACAGCAACTCTACATTTATACTTAGATTGGGTTTTGGAGTCATTTGGATTTAATAAAAATAACTGCTTCTGCTTTCAATTTTAAAGAAATAGAAAAGTTACAGCAAAGAATATTATAGTAAATCACCTCAGATCACTCACCTCCCTGTGTTTTGTACAGCACCTGTACAGAGAGCACAAAATAAAGGCTTCAGCTTTTGAACTGCTGAATACCATGAGCTAATAACAATGATCATAATTGGAAATAAAGGTCGTAGTCTACCCAGTTACAGAGAAAGTAAAGGAGTTCCACAATTATATTATGTTTTGTTCAATAAACAGTTTAAGTGAAAATTTAAGTGAAACCTAGGATTTGGTGAACTTTAAAGAGTGCAAAGAACTGCAAAAAAGCCACTGAACATACAGTACCACCTTGGTGTGTTTGTAATTGTTAAACGCTAAACAGTATTTAGAAGAAAACTAAAATTGATAAAACTAAACAAATACTGGCAGTAAAACCTTGCATTGCTATGGGAACTCTGAGTCAAGAAATACAATAGTACACATAATACAATGTACAACCTCAGCAAAAAAGAAAGACGTGATAAGTAAAGCAAATCGATTTACAATACAGCAGGAATTTGGTTTGAATCTTGGAAAACCTAGGAAACCAAGAATAAGGATTTACACATTAAAAGCTTGAGTAAAAACATAGTGAGTTTTGAAAATGTCAGCAATTGCAGAGTTTTTTAATGGGTTTGGGTAATGAGTTTTGTAGATGTGGTGCTGCACAAGGAAGAATGTATTACCCATTGTGTGGGGCCTGGTCTTCAGCTGGGTAAAAAAGGTTAGATTCAGCAGATCTAAGGTTATGAACTTGACTCAGCTACACTCATGCATTAATTCCTTAAAATAATCTGGAGCTAGACAATTCTGTTCAATTCATGTTCCTTTTATGTAAGGAGGAGTGCCTTAAATGTCACTCAGAATTTCATTAGAAGCCATGGAGGATGGGAGTTATGTACTGAAAATTTAGTTATGAGCCACAGAATTTTAAAAGCACTGAATCTTCGTACCTTCGATGATACCCACGTAAGAAGGAAAGTACGAAGATAGGTAAAAAAATCAATATTTTAGACAGAACCAGGGTGTGAACTGTTCAATTTTTCACATATGGAAGAAATATGTCTTTGTGAACTACTGAAAATGTTGACAAGTGCTTAACTCATAACACTATGTAGGAAAACATTTTAACAAGTAAACTGTATGCAGGTTTGTAGGCTTATCCACTTTTGTCAATTTTTAATTCCAAGATCCCATCCACTTACAGTACAGTACTTTCTGCAGTGTGAATGAACTGCAGATGGATTAAGGGGAAAAAAGAATGGTACTGTACCTATCAAATCTGAACTTAAGTGACTAAACAGTTTTTGACGAGCAATCAAGGGTATGGGGTGTTTCACCAAGTGGATGATGACCTGTGTTGCTGCAAAGAGTAACTTCAAGAGATGCAGGTCTTAGTGATATGTAATGAAACAAGACGAGTTCAGGAGTAAATGGTGACATGGTTCCCAAGATTATGATAGTTATTATTTTGCCATCAAAATTCCAGTCTGGCAGGAATCTATGCAGCTTTGATTTAGAAAACCTGTGAAAATATTAAAATGTTCCTTGTTAAACAAATGCCAAAAAATGAATTGCAAGGGTGATAGTGGAATTCCCTCGCTTCCCTCCTTTTCATGCAGGCTTTCTAGTGTACATCACACAGTGTCAGATCCTGACTTTCTCCACCAGCCTTCTCCACCCACTGTCCCAGATTCCTGCCTACCGAATAAAAAAAAATAGTTGGTAGTCCATTCACAAAATGTCTCTAGTTGCTTTATTTGAAGCATCTATAGGCAGCAAAGCTCCAGAAGCAGTGCCATCATCCCCTTCTTCTGCAGAAGTTGTTCCATTAATCCTTTTTTACTTGTTCTCTCAAATAAACCTCCTCAGAGCATCAAACCCTTAATAAAATGTCCACTTTCAATAGTAAGCTTCCATTGAATCCCTCATCTCCTCTTTATTCATTTGATCTGTTGAACCATATGCTTGTCCCTACAGTATGTTCAGTCTTCAAAAATTAAGAATTCTGCATCAGCATTATGAGGTTCAATTTCTTTCGTCTGGGGGTCCTTGTCACAGACAGGTTGTCACTCTTTTCAGTAAGTCTAATTCTGCCATTAACATTTATCAGCTTAAGGTTTCTGTTCAACCTTAAATGTGGGTTTGGCCTAAATTATATTATTGTCTCTCTTGAACACTGTTGTAGCGGCAATGCTTGTTAATAAGACAGAATTAAGTGTTGCTGTGCTTTCCCAAATGAAAATCTCTCTCTTCATCTCTGTGGATCAGCCACAGAGAAGCTATTCATGCAGGCTGATTTAAAGATGTTTTCTTTTGATAAGGGACAGCTCCCAAATGGGGATGCACTTAGCTAAGCCTGGCTATCGTGCTCAATGGTCATCCATTGGCGTTTATCTGTCTAGGCAGTGCCAGATGGACATCTGGACTGCATTCCTAAGTGTCAGGAGTAAGTGACTCATATCTCACCTTGATCAACCAATCAGAGATTGGTAGGGCCGAGTAACCCACGTGGGTCTCTGATGCCCACGAAACATTCAGCCAATGAACGAGCTGAAGTTCCTCCAGGTAAAAACAGGCAACACAGAGTTTCTGAAGAATTCCAGGGGTGCGAGACTATTCTAAAGAATTCCAGGGCAGGACGGCCCAGGAGCAGAAAGGCTCCCAAGGGCAGGACATTCTCGCAGCGCGCCTCCTGACTATCCTGAGACTCAGCCCGGACAACCATGTAACGGCCAGTAAGTCCGAGTGCCAGAACTTTCCTTTGTTCTAAAAGTCGAGAGCGGAGGTTGCCACGAGTAACCAAAGGATCCACCCGAAGTTAGCATCAGCAGCAAGCCTCGTGAACAGGTTGGAACTGTGGACAGCTGAATCACTATTCAGAACTAGCGCTTCATCAGGAATGAACCGGTCTTCTTCCTGACCTGCTGAGACCCACAGTCATCTTTTCTCCTGTGCACAAACTTTGCTAGTTTCAGCAACACTAACTAGCGAATCTTCGGAGAGCTGCGCAGCGCATCAGCAGCGCACCATTGCAAGCCGCACAGCACAGCCTGGCACGGAGCCAGAGAGCGCGGATTGGACAGCAACAAGCCTGCAACTGCTTCTTTGTGCCTGCAGGAGATCTGAATCCCCAAAGATTGGATGAGTATTCAACTTCACTGCATTACAGCTTGAGAATTCAATTGTTATCCCAACCAGTTGATATCAATTTAATTCCTAAGAGTTACTGTATGTACTTGTTTTGAGTATCTAATGTAGAAGTTGTAACCAAGTTCAATTACGAAACGGTCTAAATGAATGATATACCGAACGTATGTCCTCTTGATATATGTAACTCTTCGTGACTGATTGAATATATAACTTTTGTATTCTGATAACCCTCTCGATAAGATCTGTTAGGTTTATATCCATTGTGTATTAGTACCTGTGTGTGTGCGTTGTTTGAGTTATACCGCAAGGTTGGGTTCTAAAGCCATTAAAAGAATCATTTTGAGACTTACTGCTACAATTAATAATTGTCCCAGTAAATGCCCAAACCCCTACAGAACTGGTGCCTCGTGAGAGCACACTACACTGTTAAATCAAATAATGATAACATATAACTTTGGGATTAGTCTTGAAAATGTCTTGTATAAATTGTTATAAATTGGAGGGGTCAGGAAACAGATTGGTAACATAAAATGTCAATGTAATTCAACGTACCTTAGCGCTAAGTGACAATTTGAGGCAGATGACTAGGTTCTTAATGTTCTTTGGCACAGCTCGGGTGAAACAGAAATTAATTAAAATGCAAACGTGGACAAAGAAACAACAAAAAGCTATTTAATAACAAATAAAATAACATGAAATTAAACAACACAAAATACTAAACAAAAACACATAAATACCAAACTATGTGGTTCAGAAGCCTACATTCTGCAGACCCAGAATGCTAGCCCTAAACCTAAACCTAAAATACTATTCTCCTAAAAAGCTGGAAGAGAACAAACTCTGTGCCCAATATAAAATAATATAACTCAAGATTAAATGTTCCTTCCTACAACATGAATTCCCAAAAGTAAAATGGGACTCTAAGTCCCTATTCTACAAATGCACTACCAAATTAAGTTATAACTATAAATGAAATCAGAATTTCCTAAAATAAACATGACAGCAAACTCTCTAAATCAAGGTTCAAATTACTTAGCCAGAGTGTGGTCTCTCTAAGACTGATCAGAGTAAGGTCTTCTTGCATGGCACAAGCTCAGAACAAGAGAAGGCTGTGATGTCTGTCTTCCTTCTCTTTCCTTTATCCTCCTTTTCAATCCCTTTTTTGCTGTTTCTGTGTTGAAACTTCTAATGATTTGTCAAGATGTCGATTAACTAGAGCAAACCATAAAATCCCTTTTGAATATCTGTGTTTACCTTTATATCAGCCCACCTACAATTAGGCAAACACTTCAAATTAAACCCATTATCTGAATAAGGCCTTGAGTATTCCAATACAATGTGAATGGCAAACGTTATAGATTTTATGACTCTCATGGTACCTTGATACAAAATGTTTTGTATGCATTGAGTTTTCTGAAAAAAAGTGGCTTCTGTTTGGCCCTGTGCATAGCTAATTTAGAAATTCCTTTTGTTTAAAAAAACGTCTTTGCTTTGCTTTATTCTCATGGCTCATGACAAAATTGGGTGGTCTTGTGGAAAGTGGAGCTTTTGAAAGGAACCACCTCAGTCTTTTGGGTGCAGGTTTGACCCAAATGTGAAAATAAATATACTATAAGAACAAATTCTGTCCTAGTAAGTTTTAAATAACTATAAGAGAATCTAATAATATATATAACATATATAACAATAATAATATATATAACAAATCAAATAATATAGTGATGTATTATCTATTAAAACCATTATACACATATTATATATACAACTCATTGTATCTGCATAATTTATCATTCACAATTACATGATGTAATGTTAGCTTTCCCCTGATGATTTCCTTTTTTTAATAACATCACAGAGTAACTCTTTCACTTATTATTTGTAATCTTTATGAGGGCATGTCTGTAATGTAATAGAACAAAAATTACATAAAATAATTTAGCCACAAGGTCTTCATATCTCTTTTCATTATGGTGCGTCTTGTCTTCAATACCTTCAAGTTAGCTTTTAACAGATGCCTTCAGGCTTTCATCATCTAGAGATCTCATACCATGAAGGTTTGCCTTCAGATTTTGAAACAGACAATAACCACTCAGGGCCCAATCTACACTGTGGCATGTGTGATTCTGCTACTCCAGGCTGCAGTCATGACTGGCAGCTTGAGTGATATGGGGCTGGAGTTATGAATGCATTGTGACACAGCTGCAGAACACCTTTGATTCTAAGACTGGTAAGTCAGTATCAATAACAACACAGGCATGACATATAGCATAGATCATACATAAAGATTTCTTGGAGAAGATGACTTGATTCCTTCTGCTGATAGTAATGTTGAACACTAAGGTCTGGGGGCACTCGTATTGGTGTGTCTTTGTACATACCCAAATGCTGATAAAAGGTTGAAAATGATAGCTCAAACCTAAAATAAAAATGCATTTTAGAAACGCTGACCTCTATCACCTTTTGTCTTTACCTAGGAGACTATTGTATGTTATCTGTAATGAAAAAACAGGGCATTTTCTATGTTCTAACGGGGAACTGCAATCCCAATTTCTCAGACAGTTATTTAATCTCTGTAACAAAATAAATTAATTGAAAATGACAAATTTCAAATTAAGCACAAAATCGTGAACTTGGTAAAAATACTGTAAATTGCCATATTGTCGCAAACCCTTGGTCTCATCATGGGCAAGGGTGAGAGTTCCCACGAATTGTGATGTGATGTGTCCCTTCCTGCTAATTACTGTAATGACTAATGTAATTTGATGTACAGTACGAGCAAATAAGTAAAGGTTGTGCAGACATTTCACCACAGAAATGTTCCAACATGATTTCCATGCTGAGTTAACAAGTAAGTTTTGTCAGCAAAACTGTCTACAAGTTGAAAATGTTTCTCTTTCTATTGGTGTACCAAAAGCTGATTTTAAGAAGGTTATCTGGGCTAATCTGGATGAACTTGAAAGTGAGTTTTGAGTGTATTTTCCCCCGAACACATGTTGCAGACAGATGGATCAGAAATCCATATTCAGAGACAGTTAACACAGGGTTATAACTTGAATTTGAAAATCTTACAATTGACTTGGGTCCAAAGCATATCTTCACAGAGAGCCCACTGGCTGACTTTTGGATCTCAGTGCAAAGAGAATACCAAGGTCTGAGTAAAATGGCCTTGAAAAAAATTCTCCCATTCACATCAACCTATCTTTGTGAGCTAGGCTTTTTAATGCTAACTTACACGAAGAACAAATACAGTGTCTGTCTCAGGTGTGTGTGACTATTTTTTTCCACTATCTTTTTATGTTTTATGTGATGCAACATGTTTTTTTTTTTCATTGGTGTTGTGCACTTTTTCACTAATCCAAAGGGGATCCCACTTATAAAAAGGTCAAGAACTGCTGATATAGACAACTGTAAGTCAGCCCAGAAAGGGTCTCCATTTGCAATAATAATAAACGTAAAGACAAATGAGCACATTTATCAAGATCCGAAAGACACAGTGTTCTTTATCATCATATGCAAGCTTTCAAATGAGAGCTAGCCACTGGGCCTATTTAATTTGTTTAGTTACTAGTAGATAATTGAAAGAAATAATGATATTTATCTTAAATATGGTTGGGTAGCTCATTCCCTGTTTCCACAAACCTTTGAGTAAAGACATACCTCCAGTTTTTGGTTCTAAATGTTGTTCCCCTGAGATTCTGTTTCTGTCCTCTGTATCATATTTTACTGCTGACTAAGTTCTTAGATTTAACTCCATCAATGCCTTTGAGGATTTTATATACAGTACTTCAATTATGTCCCCTTGTATCCTTCTCTGTTTGAGTGTTTTTATTTAATTCTGTCAGCACAAGACATTTATTTGAGTCTTAGAATGTATTTGGGAACTACTCTCCAGCACAACAATATTTATTTGTAATATGGCTGCAAAAATCATGTGTAATATTCTAATTAATGTTATAGTAGTGCATCATTGTAAATAGTGCATCGAAACTTTGAATTTAAAATCCTTTGACATTTTTTAATTATATGCAGTAATGTTCCATTTTGTTGAACTATAATTAATGTATACATATTTTAAATATTGTTAATCAGAAGTTGAATATTCAGATTGAATACTTTGAGTATTCAATGAGTGAAACAATTTAATTGTCAGAAAAGTGTAAGAAAGAAAACTAGAATTTCTCTTTTGAATAAGTATTCAACTCCCCTAAGTTAATACATGGTGGAAGCACCTTTGGCAGCAATTAGAGATGCTTATCTTTTTCTGCATCTCTTCCATAAATTGCATACTGCGTTGGTACCATTTTTTTACCATTTTTCTTTGCAAATTTGCTTAAACTCTGTCAAATTAATTCCCGGACAGCAAGTCAGGACTTTGATTGGACCGATTGAGGAAACTTACTTTCCTTGGAAATGCTGTGTTGATTGCACTTGACACATTTTGCATTTTCGCATTTTGGCCTAGATGTCCCAATTTTGTCTAATCTGACCACAAAACAAATTTTGCCACATTAATCTATTTTTCACCATTGTTACCTGGTCTGCAACTTTATCCTTGAGTTATTTTAAAATCCCCTTGGTCTTTTTGATTGAATCTTTGCTTGAAATTCACTTTCTCACTGAATAACCTTACAGAAACAGATATACTGTATTTATTCTGAAAATGTGTTTACCATTATTTCCACACACAGACACAGGTTTGTTAACCGTTTTTGTCAATTTTGGACACGGGAGTAGCAATCTATAAAATTGCAGTTTACATTCATAGGCAACATGTTTTTTTATTATTTCATTATGTACAGTATTGCGAACACAAATGATCTTCAATATCCTTTCAATCCAACCATTAAATTTGTCTTCAAAGCAGTGCAAAAAATAATCACCCAGTGTTGACTTCAGAAATAACAACACATATTGCCCTAACAGTTGTTTTAATAAGCTTTTATCAGCAAAATCAAACCACATGGCAACAATATATATATATAATAAGAAACGAGGCAACCTCTCCTTCAAAACAGTTTATTTCAAATCCCAATCTAGCAAAATAATAGTTTTTTGTATTTAACCATTTTACTGATGATGCAGTATTATGATGCTCTATACCCCAAGTACCACAGACTGCTAATTTGCCAGTTTTACAGTCAAAATATAATCAAAAAAGCAATAACTCACCAAAATATAAAAAAGGTCCTTATGGATATATATCATTCAAATACCCTAAGCCTGTGAAGAGTAATCCACACATTAAGCAGTACAGAAGGATGAGAGAAATAGAGGTCCTGAGGGCAGCAGTCATATCACCCTGCAACTCACAAACTGGCAACCCACTGAAGCTAAGCAGGTGTGAGCCTGGTCAGTACCAAGATGGGAAACCTCCTGGGAAAAACTAAGATTGCTGCTGGAAGAGGTATTAGTGGGGCCTGTAGGAGGCACTCATCATGTGGTCTGTGTGGGTCCTAATGCCCCAGTATAGTGAGGGGCACTATACTGTAAAAAGGTGCTGTCTTTCAGATGGGACGTAAAACTGAGGTTCTGACTCTGTGTGGTCATTAAAAATCCCAGGGTGTTTCTTGAAAAAAGTAGGGGTGTAACCCTGGCATCATGGCCAAATTTCCCATTGGCCTCCTATCATGGTCTCCTAATAATCCTCATCTATGAATTGGCTTTATTACTCTGCTCTCCTCCCCAATTATAGCTGATGTGTGCTGAGTGTTCTGGTTCACAATGGCTGCCGATGCATCATCCAGGTGGATGCTGCACATTGGTAGTGGTGGAGGGGAGTCATAAAAAAAAATTGATGTTTCAGACTAGTTGTCTAAAGGGGCTACCTTGAATTAAAGCCCTCAGCCTGACCTGTACTGTCTATACTTTTCGAGATAATGCAAGATGTTTAAGGGCAGATTGTTCCAGGCAGATATGGCCTCTGAAGGGCAGGGTTTGGAAAAGGTTTGTCGTTCATAATATCTAATTACATAATATCTTCTTTCTTTTTATGTTTTGAATCTGTGAAATGCATTGTGTACATGAAAGATATTAATTACGTCTTCAAAGTGCCGTGACTATGAACTTTAAAGTAACAAAACATTAACACTATATGACGATCAGAATATTTTTTTAGATACTTTTAGAATCAATATACTATAGTTTAGGTTTTACTTTTCCTTTGCTTTTTTGCTGACTTTTAACTTCTTCAACCAATAAAAGTGTTCAGTTTCAGCATTTTATAGTGGTTTTCATAAATTTTAGAAGTAGAAACTATGTAGAAAATCCTTTTAGACTAGGAAGAGGAGGCACTTATTTATAATGGAAGCATGAAATATATCACCAGCCCTATCATTTAAGTTGATACCCTGGTTTCTTTCAAGATGTAACTGGATGAGATCCTAGGATGAACTACCTGATAACTACCAGATTGGATAGATGGATTGAATCATAGACTCAGATAGAGGGCCTTATCTCATTTGTAACTCTTCTTGTACTCTTCTTTTGAATCCACACATTTCCCAGAGGTAAAAGAGGAGCCCTTTGAAGGAAATGATAGCTGGCTGTGACTCTGGCCTGAGCCTCCTAATGAGGAGAGGAGCAGACAGCATGCTGCCACTGAGGATGGAAATGATTCATGATTCATGATTCAGATGAGGTAGGCAGTGTGCTGGAGCCTTGGGAAGACTCTGAAGGCTGCCAAGAGAATGAGAGGAGGCACATTTTCTAGAAAGCCTCAAGGTCAAAAGAAAAGAAAGAGAAGCTTTAATAAGGCTCTAAGCTAGAAAGACATGGTAGACTAGAACTTCCAAAGTTGCCACAAGGGTAAGAAGAGTGAGATTTTATGGTCGCTGGGATTCATTGAGAATAATCTACATGTTGATCAAACTGCAAGTCACAGGTTTAATGACCATTTTAAATCAGAAACCTAATGCATTTCTTATGTATAACAGTGTGTAACATTTGCTCCCAAACAAATGATAGACGATAGACTATATAAATCGTCTTTTACAGTATGTTTTGGTGAAGAGTAACATACCACCTACAACAACAAACTCGTTTTCCTCAGAGGTGTTCCATTCTAACACTGACCAGGCTCAGCCTTAGTTAGCTAGTGAGATCTGACATGATCAGATTAGAAGGTGGCAATGCTGCTGCTAACTGACAAAATATAAAAAATTACTAATCTCATCATAAACACCATGCAAACCCTACCAGACTTTTTGCTGGCTGACATGTCCTCTGGTACAAGACATTTTTTAGTCTTGTAGAGAGATATCATGTAGAAATTCTATGTAGAGAGTGATGGGGCAATATGAATCAAATATTTAAAATTTAATTGAATTAAAAATGCATTGATACAGTATAGAGTACTAAATGTTTTGTTTGAAATAACCTCTGTTGGAAATAAAGTTTAAATACATCAATGGCTTTTCTTGAGCTGTTTGATTAAGATTACAAAAATAGCAACATTTTGTAAGAGTTTATAGGCTAGTGTGTGATTTGTTAAAATAAATCTGATTATTATTCATCATACATATCAAAAAGTAGATTAATATCATAAATGGGAACAAAAGCTCTTATCTTGCTTAATACATTTGTAGGCTTTGCAGTAAAGACCTAGTCATCTTTATAAATTCAGACAGACTGGCTAATGGACTTATAATGAATGTAAAAATGCAAAAGAGTTTGTAGATTTGTTTGAATTATCTAATTGCAGCATTACCTTGGCATGAGAAATTAACTCCTGGAAACCATCCAGGTCCACCACTGTGCAGAAGCATGGGATTTATTTGGTATTTGTTAGCACTCCATTGTGTGATGTCCCTCTCAGTAAAAGAATATTTTTGACATAGAAATACCTAACACATTTCTGAAGAATATTCCATTCATTAGAATAAAAAATAAATAAAACTATAAGGACAGTGATGGATATTTATGCATCAAAATGGTAATAATATAGTAATTTTAAAGAGTCCACTTCAAAAAGGCAAAATAAATGGTTCTCAGTTTTAATGTAGTGTCTTTATCATCATTCCTATTGACTGATATTTTACCACTGATGGTTTAAAAACATAAGTATAACCCATTAATTTTGCAAAATATTTGAGACAGATCTCCTGTGTCATTACTATGTCAATATCTACTATGTGTTAATGTTAACACCATAGCATAGGCTTCAGCCAGGGACAGTAATTAATACAAGTCAGTCTAACAATTACTGTACATGTTTTATAGGTTTCTAAAATAAAGTGGTTTATGCTATTTTTGTTGATATTGTCTGGTGAACAGCACTGGGCTAAATAAATTCTGTAGCATCATAAAAGGCACAACTACCTTTGTGCATTTCCTTCTTCAATATACCACAATGTTCTTGTAAGCTATTAAATTAAAACTTCAATACATCCATCCATTTTCTAACCACATCATCAAATTTAGAGTCTCAAGGAAGCCAGAGCCTATCTCAATGAACACGGGCATAAGATGGGGTACACCCTGGACTGGAGGCCAGTCCACCACAGGGCAAACACTCAGACACAAACACTCACACCAGAGCCAGCTTTCCCAGAAGCCAATTAACCTGCCGGTATGTAGACTATGGGAGAAAACCGGAGCACAGGGAGAAAATCCACTTGAATATACAAGCAGAAAGCAACCAATGTACAGAATTTAACCCAGGGCTCTAGCACTGCAAAGAAGCAATGCTATCCACTGTGCAAACCTACCGTCCATTAAACATTTAGTTTGTTTTAATAATCAATTTTATCAATGAAACAAAAGAGATCTTAACCTACAAGTTTGTTTTCGGACTATGGGAGGAAACCAGAGCACCTGGAGGAAACCCACACAAACACGGAGACCATACAAATTCAACACAGAGAGCACCCCAGGAATTCAACCCAGGGAATTCAATATTCCAGGGATAGATAATTGTTCACAATTGTTCACAATTATATTTAATATTTATTTTAAAATAGGGTTTCTTATATTTAAGTGGCAAATATTAAGAAAATATATTTACCAAAATTGAGAGAAAATATCCTGAACCCTTTTCAGTTTTAATTTTTCTGCCCCTGTTTGTGATAAACATAACTGCAACTATTTTCTAACTACTACAGGAAACTTTCAGTTTTATATATACTGTATGTATAGATATCTTTCAATATTTGAAGATATTGTTAAATAATTTAGATAAAATTTTCTAATCACTGTGAATACAAGCGGCAGGTGAATTTTTATTTTGATGTTCGGAAAAATATATCGTATGAAAAAAGGAATTTATAAATTGTAATACAACGTCAGCAGCCGTGTCATCCTGCAATTCACATCTGGCAACCCACTGAATAGCTAAGCAGGTGTGAGCCTGGTCTGTACCTGGATGGGAGACCTCATGGAAAAAACTAAGGTTGCCGCTGGAAGAGGTGTTAGTGGGGCCAGAAGGGGGTGCTCACCCTGTGGTCTATGAGGGTCCTAATGCCCCAGTATAGTGATGGGTACACTGTACTGTAAAATGTTGCCGTCCTTTGGATGAGATGTAAAACCGAGGTCTTGACTCTGTGGTCATTAAAAAGGTGTTTCTCGAAAAGAGTAGGGGTGTAACCCTGGAGTACTGGCCAAACTTCCCATTGGCCCTTACCAATCATGGCCTCCTAATATTCCCCATCTATGAATTGTTCTCTTCCCAATTGAGAGCTGATGTGTGCTGAGCATTCTGGTGCACAATAGGTTGCTGTTGCCTCATCCAGGTGGTCTTGCACATCGGTGGAGGAGGAGGGGAGTCCCCATTACTTGTAAAGCACTTTGAGTGGAGTGTCCAGAAATCTTTATATAAGTATGAGCAATTATTATTATTACAACATACAGCACGTATGGTACAGCTTTGAAAAGCCGTACTATTGTTTTATTTAGGGTAGATAAACAATTAAAAATTAGAGTTAAGTTATATAATTGTGTTATTACAATTTTAGCTATTTGCGAATTATGACAAAATACAAAAATCTCACCAATTTAAATCTGGCAGTCTTAAAATTGTGGGTGTTAGGTAAGTCAGAGGTGGTGACTCCAACAAGGAACTTTATGGATTTTCCAGTTGGATTAATTGGGAAATTAGTTTTCACTACAAATTTGAAAGACTCTTAGTGTACATGTGTACTGTACATTTTATATAATATACATTGCACAGTATTTTTATCACTTAACATGAGATTATATAGAGGACCCATCTGGTGGAATCTTTTGTAATAATCATTTATTATGATGTTATCTCATAAATGTATTACATTATAATTCATGCTTTATTTAAAGGCGATTTCATCAGCTTATTGTGACACAGACTGCTCTCTAATAAAGGCATCAGTATCATCTGTAAATGTCTTCGTAGGACACTATACTGTATCTATCCATTCTCAAACCTCCTTGCGGTTACAAAGGGTCATGTGGAAGCTGAAGCCTATCCTGGCAAGCAATGGGCACAAGGCTTAAGCACTGTTGCATTGTTTCAGTTGTCATTCAACTTGACTTTTATCAAATTTGAGTTGCCTCTTTTTGTAGTTCACTCTCAGAAGAAGCTTCTTCCTCACAGCCTATGAAAGTCACATTAATGCTAGCAACTTGAAATTATAGTTTTCTTTATACCTTGTGTTGGCAAGATACACATGCATCCTATTTCTAGCAGCTATAGAATTACTATACCAGTCGTGTTAAATTTCAACCCTACAGTAGAAAGTGTTAGATTCAGCTTTTTATGGATTTTTATGTAGCCATACCCACCTTGTGGAGGTCACTGACCACTTGTCTGCAGTCTTCGAAGAGCTACTGTAGCTCACCTCAGCATTATACTACTGAATGTTTTCCATTTATTACCTCCTTTTAAACCCAGAGAAATGAAACCACTTCCAAAGACAAGAAATTTAGTAGATTTTCTTTGTTGAAGTTTATTTACAGGAATACATAGATGTGTGTTCTCTGGAATTCAATTAATTATTTATGACAAGCATGACTTTGCTCCATGTAATGCTGTTCTAATTACAGTATAACATTCTTAGAATTGTTTAAGTGAGACACTTTATCCAGTTTGCAACTTTTTCTGCTATATAATATTTTAGTTCCTGTTTCATCATTATATGAATAAATCTAAAGGTTATTGTATATTAAATATAGCAATAAAGCAATGGTGCAAATTCAATATAACAAAGCACATGAAATTATTTTGCATTGAGCAGTGAAAATGAAAATTGTTGGTTACTCAGTCACAAAAATTAAACATCCACCTTGCTTCAAACAATTCTACAATTATACCTACAGTTATATAGAAAGATAGTAAGATAGAAAGAAACTAAACATCCCCCATTTATATACTGTAGGGGGAAGGTAATGAAATAATGAAGAATTCATGTTTTAAACCCTTAATTAGAATTAATACCAAATATACCATACACTAGAAATATACAGTACAGTAAATTAATTAAGCATTAGAGAGAATTACCTTTTAGAAATGAATAAATGCTGTTAATTTTATTACTCTGCACTGTATATTCACACTTCATGCTCTTAATTGACACAAGGAACTTGCTCTTTATGTATGTAATGTAAAGTTTCCTTAAACATATTTTTAAAATAAATTGGGATGCTATGTCATCCCAGCCAGCCTGGATGGGTCTCCAAAAGTCCATAAAGTCAAATTTATGGAATTCATATCTTACATAACCCTAGGAGAGGGTGTCTTTAATTTAATTTATATATACTTGTGGCAGCCCCTAATCTAAAATGTAGCCACGCTGAAGAAATTGTACACATTAATAATGATTTTCAAGGGCATTTTATGTTAATGACATTTCAGAATTCTAAATATTTCTCCATGCATACAGAAAGTCATTTATTCCTGGAGAGGGTCACAATACCCCAAAGCCTCTCCCAGGAACATAGGGTGAAAGAAAGGACACCAATCCTAATCCATCATAGGCAATGTACACACACACAACGACAACATAGAGAAAAAATAATCAAGTCAGCATGTCTTTGGAAGCTTTGTTACAGGTTATAGCAGACTTTTAACTTAGGAAAAAGAGCTGTATTTTAATATTGATTGAAATATTTGATTTCTTTTTAAATCTGTCAGACAGAGCTTGTCACTTGTTAATTTGCATTTTCTTACTAGCTAAAGGTATTTTCTTTTTAGCTTCAGTTTAGAGGACAGGCTTATTTGTAAATTATTCTTAATTTCGAGAAACTTTTAAAACAGTCTACAATTTTTACAAGTCTACAATTGTAAAAAAATCAGGGTTTTTTAAGTTGCTCAGGGTAAGGTCTGTAGGAAAAGGCTGAATATACAGTGATGGAATCTCAGATCTCACTCCTATTGTACAGTTGTGAGAAAAAGTTTGTGAACCCTTTGGAATTATATAGATTTCTGCATGAATGACTCCTAAAATGTGATCTGATCTTCATCTGAGTTATAAAAATAAATAAAGATATTTAACAATATCTTATTTAACAAACAACACACACAACATTTTACATTGCCATATCTTTATTGAACAAATGGTTTTAACAATCAAGGTCATTGGTGGAAAAAGTATGTGGACCTCTAGGATAATGACATCTTGAAAAGAGGGTAATTGGAGTCAATGAGTCACATGTTCCAATCAATTCAGGTGTGGGTGTGTCCTGCCCTGCCATGTAAAAAATCACACACTTTTGGTTACCTGCTCTTCACAACAGAATTCTGTTGAAGTGCATTCAAAAAAGATTTCAGAGGACCTCAGAAGAAGAGTTCTTGAAGCTCAAACGACTGGAAAGGGCTACAAAAGGATTTCTAAAGACTTGGGCTTTCATCAGTCCACAGTCAGGCAGATGCTTTACAAATGGAAGAAATTCAGCACCATTGCTAATCTCCCTACTTTAGAAATGTGTACATGTGATTTGTAATTCAGTGGGACATCTTTGCAGGGGCGTGAATACTTTTGCAAAGCACAGTCAAAAAACTAGGCTAACACATTTTACCAGAAGGAAGACCCGGATTCATGAGGCTTAGCTGACACAAGCCTTTCTTGTTTTCACAGCTCAAGGGAAACTTGATGCAAGTTAAAAATGTTTATGTTTATTAAAAGATAACAGCAGTATCAATTTATTTCTAGTAAATACACTTGAAGGAGATTTTAGTGACAATCTTCATCCAGCAGCAGAAGAAGAGCTTTGTGCTTTTGCACTAGTTATCTGTAATGTAAGATTACAATTGTGAGAAAGGGTGATGTCGCACTATTCTAGAAAATAACTTTTATTTCTAATTGACAGCCAGACTTAGCATGTTCAAAATCTTTTCATGGATGATAGTGCAAATTGGTCTTACTGTAGCTATTATCTGGAAAAAGAGAAGGAGAATACGTGTCTCTGGTATTTTGCATTTGAATTACTATCATCCTTTTCAAGGTAATCTACTCAATCTCTGACTGCTTCTATATTTTACAATGCAGTAACTGAAGTATTCCACATTTCTTTCAAAATGTGAAATACTAAAAATAAATTTTTAAATGGGGCCATTATAGTAGTTGTGACAGAATAGTACCTTATAGTATTAATTACAATCTACACACCATAAGTATACCTGAAGGAAACCAGCCTATCTTGATTCTTTGCAAATGAAGGCATCTAGTCAGCCAATGGGATGACAAATTATACTATAAGGAGAAAGCACATGTAACTTTAAATTTATCTACAAGCCTTTTCAATCTTTTGGGAGCATGAAAACGTTTGAGAGAACTCATATTAATTCTCCTGATTGACAGTGGCGGCTTTATATTTAATATTAAAAGAGAAGATCATTTAATTTTAAAGACCATACGAGGATTATGGAACAGGTTATTTCTGCAGTTGCTTTGTTTTTTATCTTGATAAATATAAAATAGATATTTTAATTAAAAACTAAAATTCCTGAAACTGAATAGCATTTTTATTAAACCATTTTTATGAAACTTTAATTTCAATTGATTACATTCTAGAGTTACAGTTTATATATTTGTAATGTACTCTACAGGTAGTGTCCAAAAAACAATGGTTTAACACCTAATGAAAGCAGACTATTGAGGATAGGATAGATGTGGATTCTGTGGAGAATGAATGGAAGCAGTGTTTGTAGTCAGGAAGAGATTTTGTTTTGCGAGAATAAGTAAATCAAGGGCTAGACAGCAGTGTCAAAGACATTTTGCTAAATAAGGAAAATAAAAGAAAGAAATTAATTAAACACAAACAGGATTCAGGTAAAAAAAGAATACAATAAACCACAAACAAGGAAAAGGGATATTAGAAAGGTTAAGAAAGAGAAAAGGATTATTGGAATGGAGGTTAAAAGCATCATTTTATTTTTTCAGCATTGCAAGACCAAATAACACTAAGGGAAATCAGAGATTACATTAGGATGTAGAGATGGAGTATAGAGTTAGAAAGAGTATATAACAGGAATCTGGGAGGACGACAAACCCCAATTCCTGCCAATCTCTGATCATCCAGCACAAATACAAACATCCAGAAAATTATTATTTTGACAGAAGAGACCTACACAAACATGCATTTTGAATCTCTGTAACAACAAGGAAAACTGTCAATTATAAAATCATTCTTCAATACTGTGATACCTGGGCACTAAATAGGTTTATTTATATTTGGATTTTTTTAATCAAATTGTGTGATTATTCTGTAGCAGATCAACAGAACTCTTGAGAACTCTTGATTGCTTATCTTTAAGTCTCTGAATTAAAAAAATAAAAAAATACAAAACATAAACTATAAAAAAAAACTTTGAGCAGTTGTTTGAGCAGTTACTAGGGTGTCCAATTTCCTCATCAATATGACACAATGGTCATTGCTCGAACCAAAAGGCTTAAGGAAAGTATCAGTAAAGATTCTGCCTGCAATTGTATTACTGAGGTTTGTCTGTTGTATTGTTCTACATAAAAGCAAAATGTTATTTATTAAATGCATATATCAAGAAAAAAACTTACATAATGCCTTAGTTCTATAAACAAAGTTTTATTTAAAATACAACAGTATTAGCATAGAAGTGGCAGACGTGTTACACTTAAGCACTTAAGAGAGAGCACATCTCTCTGGTATTCTTTTAATTTTACTTAAGAAATCAAGAGACCTTCAAAGACCATCAACAAAACTCCTCCAAGTCCCTCAAGAAAGGAGTAGTACCCATGAACTGAAGAATGGCTAATTTAGTGTACATCCATAAAACAGGTGATTAAACTGTACTACGTATTATCAATCAATACATTACTTCCTTCAATTACTTATAAGGTTATGGAAATTACAATTAGAACTATCTACTTTACCCATTACAGGGTCAAGGGGAGCAAAAGCCTGTCATGACAAGCCACAGGCACAAAGTGGGATATACTCTAAATAGGGCATGAGTCCATCGCAGAACACACAACAAAAACATGTACAATCACAGGAGGGACAATTTTCCTAAATGCCAATTATCCCACCAGTAAGTTTTTGAACTGCTGGACGAAACCAGATCTCCTGGAGGAACCACACGAACAAGGGGAGAAAGTACAAACTCCACTGAACAGCACACCAAGAATTTAACCCAGGAATCCAAAGCTGCAAAGTGCAGTGGTTGTCATTGTTACCCTGTTATGCCCACTAGGGGACCATTTGCAGTGTATGAAAATACAATCCCAGACATTCAGCATTGCTTTGTAAAAGTTCTTGCTTAATTAACTGTCACGCTGTCACATAATCAGTCACATAATGGTGAAAAACGCTGGCCCATTCCCACAACCTCAATCAATCAGACACCAGCCCGATCCGATTCCCGAAAACGACGGGAATCTAACGCACAATCTAATCATCCTATCACGTCTCTCGCCTCTCACCGCACCTTCTATTTAAACCTCCTCAACCTACACTTCACTGCTTGGCATTAAACAGTCAACTGTTTCTCTAAGGTCTTCACCCTCAAAACCCTTTTTGCGAAACCTTTCTTTAAGCCTCCTGGATAACAACCTGCCTGCCTTCCTGACTCTGGCTTCGTCTTTCCCTGTTGGATTCGTTTGCTACCCAACCTGCATAGGGTTCTTCACACCATTCGTGACATTAACTTGTTAGAGTTCTTTTAACAAGCAACATTAATTATGGATTTAAATTGAGCACATGTCAGAAGCAGCCATGCATGCCCAGGCCAGAATGTGCAGAAGAGGTGTTGCTCTGCAGTTCCTTGCTTTCGCCACACATTGACCTTTCCATCAGTTTGGTAGAGGTTTCTCTAGGACTCATGTGACCATAAAATTTTGTTCCAAATCTGCCCTTTTATTTTGTGTTTTTGTATTTGTAGTTTCATACATATTCTTATATATCATACATACAACCAATGCAACCAAGGAGTCGGTTAGGAGAAAAAAATAATGTTATAGAAATTAAAAAATACAGAATGCTTTTTATGAGTATACTAGTGTGAATGAATATTTAGTACATATCAGAACTAAGACTTTTCTTCATTTCTTCTTTAATCTTTTTAAGGATCTTACCCATTTTGGTTCTAAATGTCATTGGAAAACTTATTTACTTATTTTTAATTACATGAATACCAAGTTCTACATACTGTACAATGTCCCAAATAATCACTAGTCACTGATGAATTCAAGCTTTTTAAAGAATAGGATTAGAAGTGTTATGCAGCCCTTATGTTCATTTAGGTTTCATAATACCGTTATTCCACTTTCCTTTAAGACAAGAAACTATCATGAGCAAATCACATCACCTGTCACATTGCTGACACTAAGACCCTGTTAGTGAACTCATAGGTGATCTCAAGGCTGTAAATCCATGCACACCCCTTCACATTTTTGCCTTGTGAGTTTTGTCTCAGAATAATAATTGATAATAATAATAATTGCTTACTCTTATATAGCGCTTATATAGCTTATAGCGCTTATATAGCGCTTTTCTGGACACTCCACTTAAAGCGCTTTACAGGTAATGGGGACTCCCCTCCACCACCACCAATATGCAGCATCCACCTGGATGATGTAACAGCAGCAATAGTGTGCCAGAACGCTCACCACACAAAAGCTATCAGTGGGGAGGAGAGCAGAGTAATGAAGCTGATTCATAGATGGGGATTATTAGGAGGCCATGATTGGTAAGGGCCAATGGAAATTTGGCCAGGAGGCCGGGGTTACACCCCTACTCTTTACGAGAAACGCCCTGGGATTTTTAATGACCACAGAGAGTCAAGACCTCAGTTTTACGTCTCATTCTAAGGACAGTGCCTGTTTCCAGTATAGTGTCCCCATCACTATATTGGAGCATTAGAACCCACATGGCCTCACTAACACCTCTTGCAGCAGCAACCTTAGTTTTTCCCAGATCTCCCATCCAGGTACTGACCAAGCTCACACCTGCTTAGCTTCAGTGGGTTGCCAATAAGATTAGCTCAGCTTTTGATTTAGCGATGAAATGCTGGGAAAGGTTCTCACACATAAGGAGCTCACATATTGCCTGATATGAAAACTATTAATATATGAAATGCTGCTCAAATTATATCCATTCAGAAATAAAAATATGGCGCTAGTTAATGAATCCCCTGTAAAAAAAAAGATCCTTCATACTGAATTGAGACAATTACTCCAGAAAAATAACTGAAAAATAAATTTTAAGAAATGATGAGAAACAATTCAAAATACAGGACATTAGAAGCAAAAGAGATGAAAAGTGAAGTTGCTTGTACATTCAGTTTAGTGCAGTTGACCTTTAAAATCCTTTTAAACTAAGGAGACTGAATAGAGGCTTTAGTCCAAAAATGAACTAAAATACTCTCCTACTACACTAACAGCTCACAAAGCAGCATTAAGTGTTTGGGTGGATGTTTACTGTAATGCAGAGCCTCTCAGCCCAGGCTGTGAAGCAAAAAGCACTGATCTTAATTTATTATTCTTTTAGTGTTCAATTATATTTTCTTAGTATACCTTCCCTCTCCGAAACCCTGGGATGCTTCCCTGTGCCTTCTGTGTAATTTATACTTCTGGAAAAGAAGGTTCTGATAAGGAAATTATGTCTTAGAAACCATCTATTTAGTTAAACAACATAGTAATGTACTGTATTGTGCCCTGTTTCAGAAATAAACCAAAAATTATTTTACTATTGACTTTACTATATGCAGTAATTTGTAGAAGACCATCGGGTTCGATCTTTTAGCCATATGGGGTAAGAAATAATTGAATATTGAATAAGGGATTTGACATGGACTAAAAAGGACCATTGCTATAGTCCTGTTAAAGCCCTAAAGCAAGAGCTCAGTACTGAATCAAGAAAAGACTTTGGTCAAATAATAATCAAGTTGTGTAGAAAACCTGTCAGACAGCATCAAAAATACATTCTCTTTACACAAAAGACTTGAGCTGAAAATTCTTTGTCACTTGAACTTAGAACTTGACATGAAAGCAAAGGGTCAATTTCACAATTCACTGAGGATGCTAGTATTACAGAGTTCAGACATCTGTGAAAGTGCTCCTCAACAAAAGTACACAGAACAAAATTGCAAAGAACTGAAATGAAAAGATTCCAATGGCAGTTTGATGATTTTTGAGAAATGAATAAGCACTCTATTTCTGTTTATTTTCATTAAAATTGCTTAATGATCTGTAAAGCTTTGTTAGGTTTTAATGAATAAACAATGGTAAAGTATCTATAATGTCTGTCTTTAACATTAAAACAAAAATTGAAGCATTACATGGATTTTAACTGCAATTTTTGTATTTCTTTTTGTACATTCTTATTAAAGAACATTTAACAAATGATTGTCAGAAAATATTGAGAATTAAAGTTAAATGAGCATTTGTTATGTATATTTTGTGTATTAATTATCATTAATATTAAGCCCATAATTAATTACACTTATTAAACTCTTAACTTATACAATTGATTGTTTTTTTAAATGTTTTTTTTTTCACTTAGGGCTTTATGCTGCAAATAACCACTATTATTTGTATAATATTCAAGAAATTACAATCAAACAAACTCTTTGAGCTTTAAATGTATTGCTCTCCTTTAGATATACAGTAGATATCCAAGTCCTAATTGTTTATCACTGTTAGCATGAATGATGCTGTGTCTGACATTCTGACAGTAATAATTTATGATGCTGCATTGTCCTACTGGCAAATTAACCAAGTCAATGAAACCATAAACCTAAGTGAGAGGCAGTCTGAAACTCGGCATCCAACACAAGCTTCATGCTCCTCTAAATCTGTCCTTGTATTAAAGAACTGAATCTGTCAAAACCTAAAAGCAAGCAGTTTAGTTTAAGAGTTTAATGATCCAAATCAACACAGTTCAGTTGGAATGAAGACCAGAAGTCATAGAGGGACTCCAGGACCAGGACTGTGGAATCTCTGGTGCAGGGAGTTTTACACTTACTTGGGCTTTGCAACTTCCCTGCTAATAATTTGTTGGTTTGGATCTTGGATCCAGCTGCATTTGCCAGACAAGAGTTTCTTTATAACTTTGTACTACAAGATGAGTCAGAGAAAAGAGTGATATCATTTTTAGTTTAATGGTCTTACTGTATTTTCTCTACATAAGGCAAGCAACAAGGACATTAACTGGGTGTTTTAATGTGCACTTAGAGGAGTATTGCATAGCCCCACACTTGAACCCGAGTATCAGTCTGAAAGAACCAGAACTAAGCCTGACAAGACAGAGTATGAGGGTGAGCGGAGAGCCCAATTTAAAGCAACCAGAGAAACTAACTGGCATGTTTTTTGGTGAAGGGAGAAAATTAGAGTACCCTGTGACAACCCATGCAGAGGATAAGACATTTAATCTTCACACAGACAGGCAGGAGCCCACAGGAGAACACAAACTCAGTACCCTGAAAGTGTGAGACACTGCTTACCACTATGCCATCATAAAACCCTAACAAACAATACTGTAAATTAAAAGATGATCATGAAGTTCTTATCTTTCCTCTGAACTTGGTTGGAAGACACTAACAGATGTCAGTTCAAGGATGTTCTAATAGTGTAGTCACAGTCACAGTGTAGTTTGTAAAATGTGTCCACATTCCTGAAGACATCCATTAGATTAGTCCATACATTCACAAACACCCTGACCTAGAGGTACTGTGGGGGCTTTGATTTTGGGACAGATGAATGACTGCACAGTTCAGGGGACCTTCACACATAGAACACTCCAAGACAGCTGTTTATTTTAAAGCTCAGGAGCCTGATAGGTCCTTTATTAAAAAGGTATTAATAATAGAATTCACTAAATGTACATAACAAAATTTGTATATAAAAATAATAAACGAATACAGAGAAAAAGGTTTCCACTACCTCTTAACTGTTCCAGCTATACACTACTGTAAATCAAACTATGAACTGCTACTGCTACTGCTACTGCTACTGCTACTGCTACTGCTACTGCTACTGCTACTGCTACAAACATCTAACTAACTTGCTGAATCTCTTCTAACCCCTATGTCCCAGTTCCAAGAACACTCTTACTGTATATACACAATCAAACCATTTAATTATACCCATGTGAGAATGAGCAGTTCAAAGTCATTATCCAATTATAAACTTAATAAGACTAACACTCAACTGATTTTTGGCAGCTTCCTGTGATAGACCTATGGTTATTACTGCCCTACCCTGGGACACACTGCTACATCTCTTAACAATTTCTATTGACTTTGAATGTGTTTTCTGCTGTGTAACATAAAAAATAATGTATTATTCTTGTGTATAATGGGATCCAAAAATTATTGGAATAAAAAATTACTTTCAATATTCTGAACCTTTCTTTGTCAGGAAATTTCTTAATTCATCTAAATTCATCTTAAACTGTGTCAATATTCACAAACTCGTTAAGTAGAAATATGTTATATTTAAATAGGCTGCATTCACCCCCTCACTATAAGTATCCAACAGATAGGGACTTTATTTACTCATGCCCTTCATGAATTATAACTGTCACAAACTGACAGAGGTTGGAGTAGGGCAACAACTTGTGGACTATGATTACTTCAGTTCTGCATAGCCACTGTGTTTGGTTTGGTATGGTGTTTTTTTCTGTTTACTTTACTTTCTACTTTCATTCCCTTTTAAGTTCACCATGTCATCTAAGCCAATGCAAATGACAATTTGCAGGATCTTTAGCTGAATTAGAACTGAATTATAGATTGCAGGATCTACAGAAGTGTACAGATTAGATACCACCAGTGTACCCATCAGCAAAAGACAGGTAGATATAATACTGAAAGTTTTCAAAACACAGTAACTAGCCACTGCTATCTTAATTGGTTTACTAGAAGATTAGGAATGCCATGTCAAGAAAAAGGAAATACAAAACAAATAGTTGTACAATGTTCAAAATAAATGATGGAATTGTTAGTTTAAAGTATGGTAGTTATCTGTTTACTAAAAACCTTGGACAAATTTCTAGACGTTTTGGGAAATATCTGGATTTCCACTGGGTAATAAAATATCCTAAACACAGCAAAACACCCACAACACCACATCATGATGAGGAAAGTCAGAGAATTCAAAAAGTCAAAAGTTTTAAGGTAAACTATTGACAACCTCAGCAGCTCTAGTGGCCATAAGAACAATCTGCAAGGCATCCAAATTGCAATAGCAATATCTGTAATTAAAAGTTCAATTTCAAGACATTCAAGACTAATGCAATTACCACCACAACACAAGAAAAGGAAGTCACACTATTTTACCAAAATCAAAATGCAGTTTGAGTGGCTAGTTTACATACAAGAGCACTAACAGTAAATGTTAAAAAGTTTCTCGATTTGCCAGGGTACAATACCTACCAGAATACCATTGGTGGTGAACTTTATGAATCTGATATCTGTGGCAGAAAATGGAAAAATGGGAAGAAGACACAGGAAATGGTGAAATGGACAATAATTTACTTAGTTCAGGTGGGTAGCTGCGTCAGCATGCGTAGGCTGCGAAGGAACAAGCAATAGGTTTATTCCATGCTGAAAAAAAGAAGAGAGAAAACCCAACGTTTTGGCTGTGGAGCCTTCTTCAGGTGTCAGTAAATAATTTACTCAGAAGATATGATTGAATGAAATTAGCATTTTTTAATTTCTGTTGAGCAGGTATGATTGAGAAGAAAAGTGAAGCCCATGTTTGAAAAAGCATGTCATTCCTTCAATTACATACTGTACATATGTATTTGTTCTGCTTTAGAGTTGTTCTGTATTGAAAAATTCCACTGTTTATCAGGATGTTTTAGCGAAAAACTAAAGCCTTAAAACAAGAAGCTTCAGCTTGGACTCACATATTGTAGACATCAGTACAGGATAAAAGCACAAAACTTGCATCAAGCTCAATTACCACATGGTAAGGACAGCACACAATTGGACCTCTTGATTGGTCACCATAGCCTGTATTAGAACATTTATTTTAGAAGCTGAAGAAAGTGCAGGCAGCACAACCAGGAAGAGCTTGAGATGTTATAAATGGTTAATGGGAGAATGGTTAAATATTCCTAATGAGAGGTCCAGGAATCTATTCAAAGGCTACAGGGACTGATTGTGTCAATGTCAAAGGATAGTTTCAAAATACTGATCGGTAAGGCATGAATAATTTTAATAACATGTTTATTAATATACAGTAACTGGGCACTGTGTGTGCAATTTCTCACACTAGACCTGGAGTTGTGAGCATGCAGCACCATGAGGCAGAGGGAGCAACACCAAGTCTCTCCTGGACCCTGGGATCCCTTTTGTCCCACAGTTTCACTGTCCCTGGATTGAGTAATAAATAGAGGCAGATGTCCTATAATTAAGGAGTCCACAGAGAAGTGTTCTTGCTGTCACATGTTGTTCTATATCTGCAGTCATCATTACATTAGTGGTGGAGGTCAGGCCACTGTTGTTCCACTCGTGCTGCTCTTCCTTCTTGCATTCCCACGCGCACACCCTGTAAAACAAGCTCACGCCGCAAGCAAACGCCAATCACCTTTCTCTGCCATCTCTATTTTAGTTCTCCTTTTTCCTCACTTCCCCGCTCACTATTGCGGATTCTCTTCGAGCTCCCTAGTGCGCGGTTACCTCTTGCTTCTCTCCGGTTTTCGATATCCTAGCCTGCTTCTCGTTTTCGGTTTCGCCTTGTGATTTGGATTGCTGCTTCCTCGTTTGTGCTTCCGTGTTCTGAACTACTCGCCTGCTTTCTGGTTTCGATTTCGCCTAGTGTTTTTTTTTTTTTGATTGTTGCTTCCTCCTTGTCTCTCTGTGTTCCGACCTACTCATCTGCCTCCTGGTTATCGTTTTTGCCTAGCGTTTCTGCTTTGTGTCTTTCTCTTGTCTTGTGTCCTGCATAGGATCCTATTGCCCTAGCAGCCCTATCTTACAACTGTACCTGTAGGGTAAGTGAAAATGACAAAGTCCTGTGGGGTAACCCGACAGCATTATTACATCAGCAAGTTATGTTTTCATTATTCACTGTAATAATACCAACTGATGATATATGCAGTCATTTAGATCTATCTTACATTGCATTATATGCTTTATTAATCCTTGGAATAATAGTGATCAATGATAAGCACCAATAGGTAGAAACCTATGCAGTGATAACATATTTTCTCACATTGACCATTAAAAGAAAATGATTAGAAAAGTAATATTTTAATCATTTATAGCTTGTGAATAATTAAATATAGTGGCAATAATAAAAAGAAATATCAAGTCTTGACACCAGCTTGCCCTGCAAAGAAATTATATAAGTTAACAATTGCACACCCCCAGGGGTAACTGAGTCCTAACACATAGAGCGTACAGTATGTGTTTTTTTTTTTTTTCTCCAACAAGGTAACAAAAAATAAACCAGGACCCAGACTAATTATTTACAACAAACTACACACAAGCACACAACATATTTTGTACAGTTACTTTATTTACAAAAATGAGTTGCAGGCCCAGCATTCTACAGTGAGATGGGGAAAAAAAAAACAGAAATTACACTGTGACTGTGTATTATCAAAGAAAAAAAAATATTGGAGATTACATTCTGCTGCAATCTTTATTTGACAGAACAGCCATTAAGATATTCCAGGCTAACCTCCTGCTCTTTTATTGAGGATTTGTCTCAGAGTATATAGGTATGTAGGTGTGTACTGTAGGAATCCTTCACAATAACCAAAGTGGCCCAGAACAGAGTGAGTCTTTCCACACTTCAAAATTTACTCTCAGAGAGTCTATACCATTTCTACGCAAAATGAGGAATTCCCAGTTCATTTTTTGGTACCAATAGTAAAAATCAAAAACTACATTCATAAGTATATTATGAAGACGTATAGGCAAACCCTGGATGGGCCTTCTGAGTGGTTTAACAGGCTGAGCCTTAATGCGGTGGACTCGCGATTGGGTCATGTCACTCTCTGACTGTGACCAGTATTCCTCAAGGTACAGTGTGCAATTTGGCAGGGTTACAGTTAAATCTGTTGACTAGAGCTCTCTCAGTCCCCAGTGACATAGTAAACCCCGCATCATGTGATGTTATGTTATGACAGGCTGTGATGTATCCTGAAGGTGGGCTTAAACTTCCTTATTTCCCTCTGTGTACAGTCAAGAGTTTGCATCTCTGAGTCAGTACACAAAAAACATGCAACTGCCTATTCAAAATTGGACTGGTATAACAGAAATAATAAGTGACTCTAAAATAAAAAAAGAAATATTTGCCATTTGTGCAAAGCAGACAAGGAATAAGTCAGAACATCAGAATGAGATTGTACAGATATGGAATCACTAGAGAGTGGAAGGCAACAGTTTAAAGATGTTGTAATTGAAGCAGAAAGCAGGTTCATCCCCAAAGTAAGCAAATCCAAGGCTAGAAAGTAGTGGATCAAATGTAGTATGAAAATCATTTGAGAAATATACAAAGTTGAAGAAAGTATAATAAACTCATCAAAGGAGATCCAGATAAAGATAACAAGTAGAGATTTCCCTCATGTAACTGCAGGGATTAAGTTCTTGAAAACCCCTACAGTGTTGTAAATTGAGGCAGAGGAAGACAGTAACTAGCTCTAAGAATGTTTCTTAGATAACAGCACAGAACATATCCACACACTACAGTACATTTCTGTTAACTAACTGTGCTTCCATATGCTAGTAACACTCATAGCAACATCCAGCAGCACTGGGTAACAACACCACAGATGTTTCGTAAAACTGCAGATAGTAAGTACTTGCGTATATGGGAAATAGGATTAGACTACCATGTTCTATGCTGGACTCATCAATGGTTAGCATAACTAGCAGATTTCTGCCTTAGCAATTACAAACACAATAACATGAATTAGAATTCAACATTTGGAGGTGCTATAAGACAATAGTAAAATGGAATATAAGTCTCAGGATTCAAGGTAACTTAAAAGAGTTATAACAGAATTAAACCTACTTAAGAGAGCACTAAAATCCTGTGTGAACCCTAATGTGAAAAATACTCAACCGAGTGCCAGTTTAGGTAGAGAGATGAGGTTAGGGGAGACGTGTGAAAACAACTAAGAGTGACAAATTGGTGGAGAAGGTGTTTGCTTTTTGAAAGTTTCCAAGGGCAGAAGTATGAATGAGCAAAGGTTTCCCTATGGCTGGGAAGACTGGTACTAAATACAGAAACTCTGTACAGTATGAGTAAGTTTCTTGGTTGTCAAAACCACAGTCAGCAAGGGAAGCCTGTATAATGAATTACAAGCACTGGGCATAAAAAGATAGCAGAAAGGTCAAGAGAGTTGGAAAGGGATATTGAAATGAACACTTGAATATGTTTTTTTTCTGTTTTCTAACAGAAATGGAACTAAAAAGGACAAAGTAAAGTCTGTCAGAGAAACAAATGGGAAGCATTTATATTATGAAGGAGAAATAGCCTGAAGTATTAATACTTGAATATTTAAAATTAATATTTAACTCAAGTGTTTCCTCAGGCTGAGGAAAGATAACGTTCCGTATTAAATATTGTTGATAGAAGAGACAGAACTGTTACAGGTACTAGATACACTTGAGATGAAACAAAATCTCCTAGCCTTCATTGTATTCTATCAATTGCAATTAAAGAAATAAGATATGTCACTCATAAGCCTTTAGCAAAACGTCCAGCTCACTCAAGATACCTACTGTAAAAAAGCACCCTTCAGAGAGATGCAGGTATCCTCAATAGAATCAGGCATTATTTATGAACATCCATGGAAAGCAACACTTAAGTCCTCAAAGTAGAAATTATTGAAAATAGTTTGAACGAACAATAGCTACAGCAAAACTTCTAACCAGTCACTTAATCCATACATGGCAGTTCCTTATACGGTACATTTTCACTTTGACTATTCTGCATGGAGACACAGTCATAAACATGCTCTTGCCTGCACTAGGAATTTAAATAACTTCCAAGGACATTACCTCCTAGTAAATCTATTAAAAATCTTTCTCAGGTAGCATTGGGCAGTGAACTGGGCAGGTACCAAAAACATTACGGGTACTTTGTGTACTCTCTACGAATTTACGTAATTGCCCAATCTTGATGATGCCCATAGCACATAGAATTAAAAAGGCAACACATGGTATAGGTTCCAGTCAATGTTGCATTTTGAATTGCCTGTGTTGTGCAAATTTTTTCCCCAGTGACAAAAAAATGTGCACACCAAATTGAGTGTACAGTATGTAAAATTGTAAACCTGAAATTATTTTTTGTTAATATAGTCATTCTTATGGAAGCATAAGGATCCAAAAGACCGGGAGAGCGATTCAACAAGCCCAGTCATAGAGATTGAATGCCGAGCAAGCATAACCAGTGAGGTACGAGACGACGAGAGCATAGATATCGATTATCGAGTTGCAAAAGTCTCGTGGTTAATTTAGCATTTTTCAGTTGATGACCGTGTTTGTTTTATTATCATTTTTTAAAATTAAATTTTTTGTGCATAGTTCAATTTCCTACTGTATGTGCACTGATTTCATAACCTGTGTGCGCACGCACACATGCACAGTTCAGAGGGAACATTGGTTCCAGTACTCATATTTATGTTTTTAAGCTCTCTCAGTGTATATAACATTTTAACAAATTGATTCTGGTCAGGAAAAGAATAACTATTTTTGATATCTGGATACTCATTTTGAGGGCATACAGTGTGGTGAAAAAGTAAGTACACCTCCTTATGATTTTATAGATTAACATATTTAGACATATTTGACCACACCGTCCTAATAGTAGATATAACTAACCTCGTTTGAGAAAATAACACAAATAACACAAACATTCTACTACTTCAATTTATTCTACTTTAAAAAAATACCTAGCATTGAGGACATCTGTGTGACAAAATTAAGTGAATCCTTAGTTCAACCACTTCAATTAAGATGGTATGTAAAATAAGGAGAACCAAAACTCCTTATCAATGCAAATGATTAGTTAATCATTAGGAAGTGATTCCACAAGTACAGTATAAAAAATCAGAAATGTTCTTAGTTTGGTCTTAAGCACTCAGATGTGTGGTTAACACATCAGGCTCATATCAAAAGAAATCAGTGACAATCTTGGAGAAAGAAGTGTTGCTCCTTATCAGTCTATGAAGGGTTACAAAGCCAATTCCAAAAATATGAACTAAATTTTTCCAAAATAAGAAAGATTATTTACAAGTGGAAAAAAATCAAGACCGATGCCAAACTATCCAGGAGTGGCAGTCCTACCAAATTATATCCAAAATCTAACTGTATGATGCTCTTTAAAGTGTCAAAGACCTCCGAGGTTACATCATGAGAAACACAGGCTTCTTGCTATAGTCAGAATGCATGAGAAATAAGTGAATAAACATGGATTTCATGGAAGGATAGCTAGGAGGAAACCCCTGATCCCCAAAAAGATAATTTCTGCACAATTTGCAAAACAGCACTTGAATAGCAAAAAAATAAAATAAAATTATTGCTAGTACTTATTCACACAAATATATTGAATGCGGGCTTTTTAAAATAGATTTTGTCTATATTATTTATCAAATGAGGTTAGTTTTATCTACTATTATTAGGACTTGGTGAGAACTGGTTAAATCTGTCTAAATATGTTAAACCATCAAATCTTAAGGGGGTACTTTTTCACCACACTGTACGTCTAGACTGTGGATAGTAACAGAATGATCACTTTTTATGTTTGCAAGACTGAATGAATTTTCAAGGTGAACACATTATTATATCTGAGTATTAAATATATACACATTTCATTCATATTCTAATAAGAAAGGATTTTTTAAGCAGGCTGAGAAATAGTGCTCCAGGAATCCTCTGGCTTTCTTAGATGTACTATGATAGAATACAGATTCTAGGTTCAAAAGCATAAGGACACATCATGATTAAAAAATGATCCTTCACCTAACTGCAGTACATTACAAGTTAGCAGTGCTGCTACAAAGTCCTGTCAGACCTTATCAGAACACGAACAGGTTGAGCACGACATTACCCTTGGGCTAATCACTGTGCTCATGTCTTAGGTTGAAGGGATGCAATGTAGCACCTAGTCCTTAATTCTCTCTCCATATTTTGAAATATAAGTAAGTGCATCACTTATAACGAAGTTCTAAAAAATGCACAGAATAAAAGGTGGTATGTAAAAAATGTTCCACATATAGTCATTTCATCTGTAATAAGTTTGTCCTCTCCTTGACTTAATAAAGAGTGTATTTTTGGATAAAAAGGTTAACTACTGTTGTTTAAGACATACTTTGTTCAAAGTCATTTTTGGTATCCTGTTTCTTATGACTGAAAGATATTTTTATTTACAATATTTGATTATATAATTATTATGTACTAAACAGGCTACATGAAAATACAATAAAACTAGTACTGTAATTACAGTATATGAAATGTATATTGAACACATTCTTAATATCATGAGGCAGTAGAAAATAGAATAACCTTCATCAGGACAATGCAAAACATCTGCACTACACCAGGCTATACAAGTCAAACCCTGCTGGAAGAAAGGTTGGTGAGGGTGTGGGGGGCATTTGGAATGTTGGTATGGCTATTTCACAAAAAGAGCTACAGTTTTTGGTTATTCTTGTAAGCCCATTGGTTTAAGCATCACCTTAACCTCTCACAGCTCCTGGTTGCATTACATTTGGTAGAGGATGTAAGCATAGGCTGGGGGGCTTGAGATAGTGCCTCTTATTGACAAGACTTCAAATTGCAGGGAATTTTTTAAAACATTGTTTTATACTACAGTCAGAGGCCTTAACAAAATGATGGAGCAGATTGTAGAGCAGCTCCTCCAGGGCACACTCACACAGCACAAGGTTGACGCCAATCAGCTCCTCTCAGAGAAACGAAGATGCCACAGGAGCTCCAGAGACTGAGCATTTGACGCACTGACAGATGCAGTAGTGCCCCCATTCCAGTCACAGGAGTGAAAGGCTCCAAAAGACAACGGTGTTGGAGGATGCAGAAGCCCATCTGAAAACATTTGGGAACTGTGTATAGGAATGCCTGACCAAGAGAACAATGGGCAGGATTGGTGGCCCCATATTTAACGGGAGAGGCCCAGAAGGCTTATTATGACTTGAAAAGGCTTGACTGATGTTGTCTTAAACAAACAAATTCTCACTAGATTAGATGTAACCATAGCTGTCTTGGCAGAATGATTTCGTAGCTGGAGTTTCCAAGAAGAGAAGACACACTGGTCACAAATGTTTGACCTAGGTCACCTGACCTGGAAATAGCTTGGGAGAAAATAAAAACATTGGTTATTTCACAAAAAGATCTACACTGTAGTGTAGTTATTCTGGTTAGCCCAAAAGTTAGCCCATTTGTCATTTTAACGTCTCCCAACCTTGGTTGCATCACAACGTGTTTAATTCTTGATAAGGGAAACAGATTATTTTTGACAAAATATTTGATAAAAGTGAAGAGATACTGTAGGCACTGATTGAAAAACAATAAAGAACTCAGCTAAGGAACCTGGAAAAGCCAAAATTTGTATGGTAGAGTAAGTGATCTGTTTAATTATTCATAATGTGAATAACTGGTATTTAATCTTCTCCATCCTCTGTAAATAACAACAATGAAGCAGACATATATTAAATATCAACAAAGTATACCATTGCTAAAACACAAATGTTGGGTATTGTAGTGTACTTTCATTTATAGCCTTTATCATGTGCTTTTAATAAAGATATTTTTATTTAAACATTAGGGCATTGTCAAAGAGATAATTGTTACAGTAATTTTATCTTATGTAATAAAAACAATGAAGTCCAGTTATTGGCTCACATGCATCACTTTCTCACTATGGAATCTGGCAGTAAAGATTTTTCATTTTGAAGCACATGGCACTTTGGAGGTGGTTATAAGAAGTACTGAAGCACATTTTTTTTTTAGCTTGTATTTGATTACATGCAGAAATGACAGGCGGCTAGAATATTTTTGTATCATTGCGTGTACTTTGTAAACAGTAAGAATCAGTTTAATCTCCCTTGGTATCCATGTCATTTAATTTGACCATATTATTACATTTAGCAAACTTAACGTGGCAAAGTGGCCTGTTGGCATGACTGTTACTGTTTTTTTTTCCCTTCAGGTTTCTGATTTGACTTCCACATATTTCACATACACATACTGTATGTGTGCACACACATCATCTTTGTCCCTAAAAAGGTTATTCATTAACTTATCTGTAATAAGTATTTCTCTTATTTTTTAAAACACAGTAGAAATAGGTATCTGTATGTTTGCAGATGAAGCACTGACTGTTTCCATCGGCTGTTTCACAAACAGGGTGTCTTTTAATGTAACTAACAACTCATAATCCCTCCCTCACTTCTGAATTCTTTACCTTCAGAAGATCCTTTCTGTAAATTACATTATAATACAGTTTTTTGTAATAAAAACACTTAAACATATCTCAATGTTATGTCCTTATAAAGCAAATCTACTGTATAACAGCGATGTAACAGCATGCTATGTGGCAGTTAAAGGGGAACTGCAGTCCCAGTTTCTCAGACTAGTTATTAAATCTTCGTAACAAAATAAATTCATTGACGTTATAGAAAGAATCGACACTTTTCAAATCAAGCACAAAATCGTGAACTCTGTGAAAGTACTCGCCAAGGTTGTCGCGGACTCGCAATCGAATTCCCATTAATTGTAACATGATTCGTCCCTCCCTCCTCACTAGTCTCCATAAAGACTAATGCAATGTGGTGTACGAGCATATAAATACAGGTTGTGCAGCAAACATTTCATTGCTGAGATGTATTGGATTAAATGAGATGTATTCACAAGCCTGCTTGTTTATAAGCTGTCATAGGGCCACACACGTCACCAG
Source organism: Lepisosteus platostomus (assembly GCF_059453375.1). Classification (NCBI taxonomy): domain Eukaryota; kingdom Metazoa; phylum Chordata; class Actinopteri; order Semionotiformes; family Lepisosteidae; genus Lepisosteus; species Lepisosteus platostomus. The sequence goes on along the minus strand of NC_142619.1, from coordinate 27,076,107 downwards.
AAGTTTTTTACCTCATTCTGAGTCACATAACATGGCGCTCCACATACCTGGAAATTTCATCTATTTTGTGGTTTATAATGGAGGTTATAAAAGTTACGGGGTACATTTTACTTTTATTGTGGTGTGAAATGCACTTATCAATACTGATTCTTTTTAATCCCGAAATATAAAAATAGCATTGCGATTCCCCTTTAACACTGTTATGCTTTTTTGTGCCTCTACATCGTGCTTGTGTCAGTATGTGTATAGACTAGCATTCTGTAAATGGTGATGCTGCAACCCTTACCAGGAGTAAGAGGCTTTCTGACCATCTTTCTGGATGAAAGAAAATAAAAATCAAATAAGGATATTAAAATTCTCCTGGTCTTATTTAATACCAATAAAGCAAATAAGAACTAAAACTGCTTAAAACTAGTCATTAACACAATGGAACTCTAATGTCTAATGCAATGGAGCTATGCTGGAAACAATTATTTTTCAAGTATCTGCTCCATTTTATTCATCCATTTTCGAACTACCATCATCCAGTTCAGGGCTGCAGGGGAGCTGGAGCCCATCCTGGCCAGCAATGGTTACAAGTCAGGAAAGACCCTGGAGAAGTATCTGCTCCATTTTCAAGTTTCTTTTATAGTTTCCAAGTTTTAAAATGGGAATTTATTAACATGACTTAATTATACAAATTGGATTTTTTAATATTTTAAATAAAAAATGTTACAGATTACAATATATGCATTATAATCTTCCAAATCTGCCCAAATCTGGATTTTATTTTTAAAAGTCTGAAAATCATAATATTCTGAAGATTCTACAGTATATCTCTGTTACGCTGGGTACCAGCAGGTTAAAGAAAATGGATGGACCCTATGCAGGTGACGAGATAACAAGGAAGCCGTTAACGGGATGATCAGAAATTGTAGTCAAAAGGGAAAGCAAAAAGGTCCAAGGATATGAAAAAGCAAGAAATCTTCAATATCTGAAACAAGTTCCAGGAATCGAGGTCAAGTAGATTATCCAAAAGTCCATAAACAAGGAAGCAGTCAGGTTACGAGAAGGCTCTGATGTGAAGCTCACAAGGGACAACCCAATACTGAGCAAGGTAAAAACAGACAGCAGGGTTTAAATAGACTGAAGGGGATGGATTGATGAGACCTACGCCTCCCCAGAGTGGATAAAGTAGGCTGTAACCATGTTGTTTCCCTCTGGTGGCTGTATGCCGGTGTAGGCATCCTCTCACGAGGCACCAGTAAATGTAGGGGGTTTTGTGCTTAACTGGAACAATTATTAATTGTAGCAGTAAGTCACAAAATGATTCTTTTGATGGTATTAGAATCAACCTTGCAGGATAACTCAAACAACGCAGACACACGGATACTAATACACAAAAATAAATTTATTAATACATAAAATGGGCATAAAAACATAACAGATCTTATCGTGAGGGTTAGCAGAATATAAAAGGCATATATTCAATCACGAAGAGTTACAAATACCAAGAAGGACATATGTTCAGTATATCATTCATTTAGACCGTTTCGTAAATGGATAAACTTGGATTACAACTTCTACACTAGATACTCAAAAGCAAGTACATCACTCATAGGAATTAAATTGCTATCAACTCTGGTTGAGGTAACAATTGAATTCTTGAGCGGTAATGCAGAATGTTAAATACTCATCCAATCTGTGTGGATTCAGATCTCCTGCAGGCACAAAGAAACAGCTGCAGGCTTGTTGCTGTCCAATCGGCGCTCTCTGGCTCAGTGCCAGGCAGTGCTCGGTGCGGCTTGAGACGTGGTGGGAGAGATTCCTGCTTCGATGTGCTGCTGATGCTCTCTGAAGACCAGCTAGTTAGTGCTGGCTGAAACTAGCAAGAGTTTGTGCACAGGAGAAAAGTGAGTTGGGGTCCCAGCAGGTCAGGAAGAAAACCGGTTCGTTCCTGATGAAGCGCTAGTCCTGAATCCTTAGATTCAGATTGGGTTCACGAGGCTTGCTGCTGGCTAACCTCGGGTGGATCCTTTGGTTACACGCTGGCAACCTCCGTTCTCGACTCTTAGAGCAAAGGAAAGTCCTGCACTCAGACACACTGGCCGTCACGTGGTGGTCCGGGCTGTATCTGAGGATGTTCAGGAGGAGCTCTGAGTCGAGAATGTCCTGCTTTACCTGGAGGGACTGCCGTCGGTCATTGGTTGAAAGTTTCATGGGCATCAGAGACCCACTTGGGGTTAACCTGCCCTACCAGTTCCTGATTGGCTGATGATGAGCAACCATGCCCTCTGACCTTAGAGTTGTAAACCAACTTTGAATAATACTCTCACTTGGAATCCCAGACTTTAAGGCGCCAGAGATTACCATTTGTTAGGGTGGTTGATGTGTCTCAGCTTTGGGAGTTGTTCCTTATCAGGACACTCTATCAGCTAGAAAAACACCTTAGATGTGAACCAAATGGAATGGCCTCTCTGTATCAAGCACCACTGAGATGAAGGAGAGAGGGACTGGCAAGGGAGCAGAAAACTTAATTCCTGTACTTTAAAAAGCCTCGCCGCTACACCGGTCAAATCAAGTAAGGCTTTTTGAAAACTACTGAAATGTGAATATCTGTGTATAGTATAACACATGCATAGTTGTATTATCTATCGTAATATATCCCTGTATTGTCTTAGTTAATTAGTTTGGGTCTAATTATTACTTCATTATGAATCTATGCCAGAGAATAAAAACGGTCTCAGACTTTCCTGACTTGGAAAGGGCATGAAATTACTAATCTTTATTATTTGCTTGTATAGCAAGCAGGTGTCAGAACCTGATTTTTTAACACCATTTTCTTTTAAAAACCTATGTTTGTAAATCAATGTGATGTAAATTGAAACATTTATAAAGTCAGGATTATAAAGTCACCATGTGATTTTCTGATTGATTAAAAAATGTATTTGATTTCAAGAGTATAGCATATGCTTTCTACAGTGGAAGGAATACTTTAGTGCTATATGATACCACTGATTAGCTCATATTCACAGAACAGAACTGTATACACCGGATGAATCATTGTATGTGAACTGTAGCTGAAGATGCAGAGAAGGACAGGTGTCCACAATAGCAGGGTGCAAGATCACTGAGCAAAATAATTACTAATAAGTAGGTTTTCACTTTATCTAAGGGTACTAACTGTATTTATACTTCTTGATTGAGAATAATTAAGCATTCATTCCTGAGGTTCTTTTACAATGTAGTACAATTAATATATCTGCTTTCATTATAAAGCCTGTTTGAAAACCATAAAAATTATATTGTGTAAATCCATAAACATAATATTTTTTGATGTGCTGTCATATATTCATTTTGACTAAGCTTGAACTGATAGGCTACTAAAAAGTGTAATTATCCAATTTACTCTGAAGAGTTATAAACATTTAATATTTTTTTAATATTTTTGCATTTTTGCCTTACTTGCTGAGAAATCACTTTTTATTTTAATAAAACAAAAGTCTCCATTACACTCAATGTTCAGAAAAGCATGAAATAGTTAATCCCGTGGTCTTTGAAAATGTCAGTACTTTTGTAACAGTGTTCCACTGAGCTGTCTGTGTTTCATGGCTTACTGCCTCAGTTCATCACAGTTTGGAGCAATGACACACAACACTGCTATGAAACACAAGATCCTTGGCTTGACATCCTTGGCTCAGAATGTAGAGATTGACAGTCTTCTTTTTCATAAAGTCTGTAGCAGGCAGAAAGTCCTTCTAAAACCGAAAATGTGATCCTTGGTAATATTTTTTCTTCTAGTATTGACTTACGAGTGTTTTTCGTTGATATTGCATTTCTATTGGAAATACTGCTTGCACATATGTAATATGAAAAATGATGAGAGTGCAAGCTTGAAACCCTGTTAAATCCATACAACAGGGGGATTTAATCAACAATTGAATACAAATCAAGCCACCCAGCCTATTATTACACCCACATGCTTCTGTATGACCCATGATAATTGGCAGCCTGACAAAAGGAGATTTCCTCATTCCATATTTTGCAGATAAAGTACCATATCAGCACATCTACTGCTTTTACACAATTTATTAGGCTTTCAGAAAAACAAAGTAGTGTTAATATTCACTGTGTCCATTTTTTAAATGAAAATTGGGGAATGTATAATGTGATGATAATTGCAAATTCCACAACAAAAAAGATGCTAAGCCTCGTTAGAAAATAAAAGGTGTTAAAACAAGATAGTGGAAGTCTGGAGCTGAAATCCATCTCTAGAAAAGACATCAACTCACCCCTGAGAAAATAAGGGAGGGGGAAAGGGGGATGAATTCATACAGCATTCAATGGAGAAACTGTTTGTTATAATCACATCTGTCTGTAAACTGATGAACAAAATATGGTTAAAAAATGTGGTAAATGTACCGAGAACTGTCACAAGTACAACATACACTATTGGTTTTAATACTTATTTGTTGCATTTTAATGCCTCAGAGTATGTTAAATTCCACTCATTCTGACAAGAATGGTGCTTGACATTTCTACTTTTATCTGTTTGGTCAGAGAATGAATTTCCTTAGAAAAGAATATACAGTGTTACTATGCTTCATTGAACATATTTCAATGTGCTGTATCTGTACTGGATTAAAAACAAACTTTTCTAAGGAAAACTAAGAAAGAAATATATATTTTTAAAGGTTTTATAGTTTTCTAAGAGAGAAATGTAGTAGACTAACATACTACTACAAGGTTTTATTGTGAAATTAATATTTTAAAGGTACAAAATGACAATTTAGTCTTTCTAAATTATAGTCTTTCTATATTAAAATATTCAGTAAAATTATGACGTTTGACTGCAGAGGAAATGTGATAAATGTATGCTTGCGTGATGTTATGCATGCAAATGTGATACTTCCAAAATCGAACTGCTCATAGTTTAAGTCACACTGCATTGATGCCAAGGCTCAGTGAAAAAAAGAAAGCACTCAGGGGATGTTGCTGTCAGGAGTCATGCAATATGAATTTTGTAGGGCATTCAGGTCAACCATCCACTATCACCAGGGCTCCAGTAAACATGAAAGATTTGTGATCAGACCCAGTTAACCATAGCAATAGGTATGTCTGCTAAAACAAAGTGTCATGGAAGTCATCAGATGACTCAGACCTGAAAACGTCTCGGGGAGGAACCCTTAAAAGGCTAACATGATTACACAATCACCAGGCTGCAGTGGTTTTGTTTTTCTTTTGCTATTCAACAATTTATTGGAACATTTGTGCTCATTGGAGCTAGTTTATATTCCTGTGGTACTGTACATCCCTATGTTGGAGCTGTAGAAGTGTACAGTATTGCTCGGAACTTGTTCAGGTTAAAGCCCACCATTTACCTCTACCTACACGTTTTAACATTCTTTTGTCCACAGGCACAAATATATCTGTATACTGTATTCCACCCACGCATGAAAAAAAACAAACAAACAATGTACCACAATGATGTGAGGGTCAATATCTCCTGTCCATGTTTTGGTACACTGGGGAACTACTTATGAATTTTAGAACTGACAGCACTTTTGTCTGGTAAGATATTTTACTGTGAAATATCACTAGGTTAGCAGTAGCTATGCTGCTGAAATCCTGTGAATATATTCTTTACAACCCTTACAGTTACTGCCAAGGCCTTAGTGTGACATTGTGCCTCTTTTATGTGGTGTAACATCAGCCCATATTTCCTTACCATTTTTAGTAATCCAGATTTTAGCATGTGAAATATACAGCAGGAGCTACTGTACATGGGATTTGATTTATGTCACATGCTCATGACAGAAGCTGGTGAAAGTACTGTACATTCATAAAAAAACTGCATGTAAATTCAACTATTGGTTTTTAGTGGATGACATTTTGGTTCACATGCAATGTCTCCTCCAGATGATGTCAAAGTGTTAATATGCTAGTGTTAAACAATACAAACACAGGATATTGATCATTTCATATAGAATTACTTCACTTGAAAACAAACGTGACCCATTCCACAAGTGATTCTCTGGCATTCCTTGTCAGAAATGTATTAATGAATAATGGAGTTGCATTACTGCTGAAATTTATAGAACCTACTCGTATCCCTTCTGATGCTTATCTTCAGTCTAGGGTTTTCTTAAGGAATTCATAAAACACCACTGTTCCCACTATTCAGGTACAGAGCCCTCCTCCCAGCCAGGGGCAACAAGAACTGCCTGAAAGATAATACATTCAACCACCGGTGAGCCCGGCGAGTGGCTGGGCCTTGTCTTGCATGACACCTGTTTTCATTAATAATAATAATAATTATTATTATTATAATAATAACAACAGCAACAATTATAACAATTATAATAAATTTCATTAATTATTATATTATAGAATTATATTATTATAATTATTAAATATGTGTATTGTTTTTGCTATTAATGTATTATATTATTTAAATGTTGTTGTAGTTATCACACTTAGTGCTTTTCTGGACACTCCACTCAAAGCACTTTACAGGTAATGGGGACTCCCCTCCACCACCTACAATGTGCAGCCCCACCTGGATGAGTGGGTGTGTGCATTGCTGTAGGGGCTAGATGGCAGTGGCTCAGCTGTGAAAATAACTGGTGTTACTTAATTGCGGTCTTATAAGTCTACTGTAGACTCATATCATTTGGGGTTGGGGTGATGATTGTAGTAGTTTATGAATTACCAAGGTGTGTGATATGAAGATCATGTGTGGTCTGGTATCACTTGGGTTATATTAGTTATCTACATGGATTGCAAAGTAGTAGATGTAAGTTTTGGCACTAAAACTAAGCAGTGAGTCAAACAAGGTACTGACAGTATCATTCATCTTTCTTTCTATAGTGTATAAATCGTTTCTGTAGTGTATGCATTGTTGTAATAATGTTTTATTTTTGGTTGTGCATATCATACTGTGTCTACTTGGTTTTAAGATACTGTAGATGTGAGTGAAATGTTGCATCATTAAATTAATTTAGAGTCCATTTAATTTTAGAGTCAGAAGAGTTTACAGTATGCTCCATTTTTTTCTGTCCAAAGAGCTCTTAATAAGCGATCAATTTATGATGAAAGACACAGTTGGTAATGACAATGTATCAAACACTCCCATCACTAATATTCTTTTTTTCCCCCATACTGTATGTAGAGGTCCAGCTAGTTACATTCAAGAAAACGTACGTGAATAATGGAAGTTTTTAACTCCAGAATTGGTATTGGGTTGATGCCAATTGCAAATTGTTTACGAGGTATTTTGACTTAGAATCTTAGAACACCTAAGAGGTATTCAGTAATAATCCCGCAGACAGCAGCTTTACACCATTGGCTCCTCAACCACAGACACCAAGTGTCTGAACAGGCAGTTTCTCTCATAATGAGAAGGATTGCTAATGCAATACTGCATCTCACAATGATCTAAACCCACTTCCTGCTCTCTATCAGTGGGTGAACAATCCATTACTTGTAACATTCAGAAATGTATGAAGAGTTAAAAGAAAAAATTAAAACATTCCTCAAAAAGAAAATCCTCTGTAGATCCTCTGCAACAAAAAAGACACAGGAAGTCCCCTGGGAACATAGTTGGGTAAAAACACTTTTAAAACAAAAAATGTGTTACTTTATCTAGGTTTACTCCACATTTATTATATATTTATATTATTAATAATTTTATTATAATATTTGTGCTGTCAAATGAAACAACAAAACATTGTTTAATATTTCATATTTACATTACCTTATATATCATGATTTCCCATCCATTCTCAAACCACTTCATCCAAATGTGATTAACAGCAGCTAATTAAACATGTGGTTTCTTTTGTTTGTCAGACATGTACAAGGGTCCCTTGAGAAAGTTATGCCCTACATTTAAAATAATTCCCACAGGAAAATTTGTTTTTGTAAGATTTACATTTTCAGCAAACAACTTGCTGCATAATTAGAAAATATTCCTACAGAGCTCCTAAACACCTACAGTAGTTGAGAATGTCAAACACACTCTGAGTGGAAAAAGATGGAGCATTACTTTTCTCATATAATACTGTTACAGTTCTGGTGTGGTCAATAAAATGTATAACATTTGCCATTCAGATCTTATTGCTCTAATTAAGAACTAAACAGAGCAGAGAATCTGGGTACAATGGGCATCGTCTGAGGTGTTTGTCTAGCTGCAGATGGGCCAAAAGATGGGTAAACATATGATCAGAGGGGATTTTTTCATTTCCTTTGGTTAATTACTGTACCTTAAAAACACACTGCATAAAAAACCAACGCCATCATCCTCTTCTACCTGTGAGCTTCTGATGTGTGATGCTGCTGGGGTGCAGTCATCAAACTGGTCATTTTAAAACAAACCCATAAATGGGCATATTTTATAAGATGATAAAATAATAAACTGAAATAAGTCCTAGCTTGTGGGTCTAGCACTTGTCTCATTTTTTCTACTAACAAACTATCAGGAGTAGCTAGTCTTTGAACACAAACAAAAATATAGCAACATTTATCCAGCTCACACACAGCACCCTCAATCGTATTCTCCTGATTTTCAGTGTTATTCAGCTCACTTTGTGCTCACAGTCACACATCCTCATAGGATTTTGTCTTTTATTCAGTTCACTTCCTCAAGTTCAGATGGGCTTTATTTTTTCCAAGATTATACAGCTTCTCTTTTGCTTTCTCGTGCCTCTAAGTTTAAGAGGACGTTATTCCTCCAGACATATTCCAAACAGCTCATTTACTTCACCACATACTGTGTATTATTTCAATTGCTGCTGGTCTTTAAGTATCTTCGTAACACATTTAAACATAAGTTAAGTTACTTACAGCATAATGCAGCAATCAAGGTCTGGCAGCTTCCACAACAGTTCACAATAGGAGGAGCTCTCTCTATGGGTTCAGAAGTTGATGTATATTGACTGGAACAGGATGCACACCTGTGCCCTGTTTCAGGCATTAAATCATAATGCCATTTTGTATGCTGGTTTCTCTCGCTGGGCATCTTGGTGCAGACAAAATAATTTAAAAGTCCATGACGTACATATCAAAATACAGTCCATAGTCTATACAATCCCTAGTGGCCTTACACATGTGAGAAGACCTTGTTTTGATCAGTCTTGGAGACCGTCTGGCTAATTACCTTGAGCCTGCAGTAGTTATAGAGAGCTGGCGGTTCTATTTATTTTCTGAAATTACGATTTCATTTATGGTGGAACACTCAGGTGAAAATACTTTCTTCCTGTTTGGTGATGCATCTTCAGAATACGGAGATATATTCCAATTCATTGTTGGGCATCCATGTTGTAGGAAAGGAGATTTATTCTTGAGTCATATTCTAGTTTTAGGATGAGGTTGTATTGCTCAGTTTCTCTTAAACAGGATTTCAGTTACCGGGCTAGCATTCTGGGTTTCTGGGTCTACAGAACATTGGGCTTTTTACAATTTATAGTAACTGGTAAATAACTGGTGTATGTTGAGTAACATGTTTCTTTGGTGCACCTGTTAATTTAATTTGTATATCAAGAAATACTTGAGCTAATATTTGTAGTATCAAATTTAGACATTGATTTATTACTCTCTTGCCAGATGTGTGCCACAGAATATAAAAAATCTCACAGGCCATTTCTCCCATGCCTCAGATCAATACCTACCACTCAGGATTATTTTAAGCTTTCCCTATTTTGTTATAGTACCATGCAGTTTACCATGTAAAAAATGAAACTATAAAAAGGGTCCTGTTGAGGTAATCTGATGGTCTTATGATCACTGATTCTGAAATATCAAAGTAAAATAAAGGCCAGGTCACCCTAAAATGGAGACATACAGTAAGTGTATATAATTATAATACCTCCATATTGGAAAGAGTACTTTTTGATCCCTTGCAGTTAATACTTGGATACTGACAATTTCTCTTTTAAAATCAGGGTACCATATATCTCTTTTTAGCAAGGATGGGATTGAGCTTTGTCGCCTGTCAAGCAGCACCTCACTGTAATCCTGCTGAAACTGCAGCCGCCTGCAAATTAGTGAGGATATACAAGCCTTGGGTGAGCTTAGATGCTTTGTGTCATACTTGTGTGAATGCAAGCTTACACAACAAAGAAAACACTATGGCAACTGGCAAAGTCTCCACTTAGTCTGACAAATCACCAATTGTCATGACGACAAGGTTGGAAAAATTATCAATACCACCAGTACACAATTAGGTAATTATTTACCATATTGTGGGAGGTACACTGTACATCCAACAATGCTCCTCACTCAGTCATCAAGGATTTTTTGTTGAGTCTCAGTTTGTTGAGTCTCTAGTTGTGAATCCCTCGGATTTAAACCTCCTTTGTTTTGACTATGGCTTTAGATTTCCCCAACGCTTTGGCAACTCTCTCTCTGTGCTTCAACCATGCATGTTTCACCATGTCTTGGACTGACCCCCATGCTTTGAACCCTGCCTATTATACTACTTTCCTTTGGACTCTCCCTTGTGCTTCAATCTATTCCTATTGGCTTTTTCTGTTTGCTTGCCTCTCTGGGTGGTGTGTGTGAAGTTTTTAATTTCATTTTCACCTGCCTGCCCTGCTTGCTTCCAGCAGAGCCTGTGCCTAGATTCACTCTCCTGTCCCCTAGCTGCTGATTCCAAGTCAGTGCAGTGGGCATCATAGTATACAAACATATTTATTTGAAACTATACATCACTTACAGTATGTACTTACAGGACAGGTCATTTAAATATACTTGTCTTTATTGATCTCATGTGCATAATAGCAGTGTGTAATTGATAGCATCCAGTAAACTAGGAAACCTGTACCTCCCAACAACAAGCACATAATTTGTCCTTTTTTGTGGCTCATGAGAGACAAAAAAAATATTAATTTCTTTGTCTGCCTTAATAAAACTGTAGTTTTGTCTTAGAATGCATACTATACAGTATATGGACAGCATGATAGTGTAGTCGTTAGCATTTCTGCCTTGCAGTACTGGTGCCCTTGGTTCAATTCTAGACCTGGGATGCTATTCCTGTGTTTGCATGGTCTTCCTCTGAGTTCTTCAATTTCCTCCCACAGTCCAAAGACATACTGGTAGGTTCATTGGCTTCTGAGAAAATTGGCCCTGGTGTGAGTGTGTGCATCTGTCTTTGTGTCTGTGTGCTCTGTGATGGTCTGGTGTCCCATCCAGAGTGTACCCTGCCTTGGATGAAGGAGTTAAAAAATGGATGGGTGGTTGGATGCAAACTATATAGTATTCTGGAATGAGCCAGTGTCTTAAAATGTACAGTAAGTGCAGCAGAGACCCTTAGTGCTACTTGTAAAATAGTGTGCTCCCTGCATTTCTCCTTCCAGACCAACCTGAAGGAGTTTGTAAATTGCAGTAATTGCCTCTTGAGGTAAAATAGCTGCATATGAAGTTTGTCAGACAAGCTCAGTGAAATTCTAAATATTTAGGGATGTCCACTCCCTATCCTCATCCTTACCCAAACATGTAGTTCAGATGGGTAGCTGCATCAGCATGCGTAGGCTGCAAAGGAACAAGTAATAGGTTTCTTCCATGCTGAAAAAATGAAAAAGGAAAACACAACATTTCGGCTGTGGAGCCTTCTTCAGTTGTGAGAAAGACAAGGCAGTAAGCAAAGGTAATGTAGCGGGAGAACAAAAGCTGAGAGAGAAGAGGAGAGAGAGGTGGGAGCAGGGGGCAGAAAGAGAGGCCAATCAAGAGGTGTGAAGTCAGAATATGTGTGAAATGAAACCTACAATAAATAGAGAGAATTTAGAAGAAAAGTAGTCTGTCATTAAGAGAAGGGGGAAGGTGTGATCCTAGCTGCAGGATAATTTTGGTTTCTGTAGTCTTTCTGATGTATGAGTTTGGAAAACTGTCTTTGAGAACACAGATGGAGAGATTAAAGTGGTCATGGCTGTCAGAGGTGAAATGAGAAACAATGGGCTTGGAGAGATCTTAAATCTTCACAGCCCTAACATGTTCTCTGAAGTGGTCTCCAAGTCTCCTTCCTGTTTCTCCAATAATAATAATAATAGCTTACACTTATATAGCACTTTTCTGGACACTCCACTCAACGCGCTTTACAGGTAATGGGGACTCCCCTCCACCACCACTAATGTGCAGCATCCAGGTACTGACCAGGCTCACAGCTGCTTAGCTTCAGTGGGTTGCCACTTGTGAGTTGCAGGGTGATATGGCTGCTGGCAATGTAGATGGCTGGGCATTTACTGCAAGAGATACATTAAATAAGGTTGCTGGAGGTACAAGATGCCATCTGGGTGATCCGGAATTGTCCTGAGGGGCCTTGAATGAGTGTGTACTTGACCCAAACATGTTAATATTTTGTACTTACCCAAACATGTTAATATGTTGATAAATCACTACTGGTTTTATACAAATTTAGGACTGTTTCCTAAAGCTCAGGGATAACAGGCATTACAAAATGTTTTTGAAATAATCTCAGTGGGCATATGTTACTGACATATTCACCTAATTTTTTGGTGCATTCCTGATGAGCAAAAGTGATTTGGAAAAACATTTAATGGTTTGCAAGTATAGCTATAGCTTTTTTTGCATTTGAACACTGAACATTCTTGTATAACTAAACTAAAACTAGCTAACAAAAGTCTTACAGATCTAGTCTGCTAGTTTACTACATTTATTATTTTATTATCCATATCTGGTCTACAAATAATCATCTGTGCTGTCAAAATAAACCTTATATCAGTAGTATCTATAAATGTTACATTGTTGAAGTCTTTCTTTCAGTTATGTTTCATAAGGTGTTTAAGCATCTGTCATTTGAGAAATGAGAAATGTTTAATTTCTTGTTTGTGATGTGTAATCTTCATAGATGGGATTCAGACTTGTGTATCACTGATGGCCTAATTACTAAGTATGCGGTTATTAAATCTATGGGTCTAATAAAGCAGTATTACTGACATTAGTAGTTGGACTGTTTTGAAAATGTTTTTTTTTTTTTTAAAGTACAGTTTATTAAATGTGACCCAGCATCTCCATAGTGAGACCTACATCTGAAAAAAAACATTCTTCTTCAGTTGAATACAAATGTGAAATTAACCTGAAGATAGCAATTTATTTTGCTATGTTGACATGTTAGTTGCATGTGCATGACTCTCATGTAGCTGATAGTTGCTACAGTAAATTGAGACCAAGGGCTCTTACTTGATTTGTGTATTGATCACTCCATTAAAAGAGCGGCAGTGCTGTTAAGCAAAATACCTTTTCTTATGCGTGTTAAATTGCTCAGTCTCATACTAAATGAAATGGAAAAAGACATTGTAAAAATCATTTTGCACACTGCATGTCCATGTAGAACTTTGATATTCTCATTCAGTTTAAGTACAGTCTGGCAGTAAAATAAATACAAAATAAAACAGGATAAAAGATGAAAGTAGTATATTGATCGATGAACTAAGCACCAATACTTAAAATGTATGTAATTCTTTCATTTTGCCTGAATAACCTCCAGAATAAGGAATACATATGAGAAGCATATAGTTTCCTTTGATATCTGACACATTGTAAATGAAGTAATAATACCTAATCTGAGTGGTGCAAGATGAATAGGTGTTTTGGCATATACGTTCTGGAAAATTACTGATGTTTTGTTCTGCTACTAAAATATCTGTTATTCATTGTGATGTGAGCAAGCCTCATCTCTTGTCAGTTTTGCGGGCAGTGTAAGTTAATTTTTGTTCCATAAAACAAATATAATAATAATACAGAAAACCATTTCTATCTGCACTGTCTTTTCATTTAGCAGTATTAGAAAGGAAAGGTGCAACTAACCTGTTGAATCTGCCAAGTCAAAGAGAAACTTTTTTTTAGTTGATTTAAACAGTTTTAATATATCTTTTTGATACAAAGATAAAACAAACTTCTTAACTGAAAATAACGGCATCTGGGTGTGAATTTAAGAAAACCAATCCAGGTCAAGTCAACTTGAAGTCAAGTTTCAGGAATCTTGATGTAAGGTTCAACAGAAGCATAAGCTCTGAGAGTTAGGTAAAACGGCTTTAAAGCTTTACAGATGCAGCCATTCAAAATGGGTGGGGTATTTCGCGGCATACCCCGGTGGGCGTGTCGCGGTATCACGCGGTGTCACGCAGTGTCACGTGGTTAATCGCGCGTCATTTGACGCTCTGCCGGAAACTATCCGGCGTCACCTTGTAAAACCGCCAGGGGGAGCTTAACCTCTCATGTACAGCATTTGAGCTTTTAATTTTGAACTGTGTATTACAGCATGTTAATTATCAGTCATTAAAATGTTGGTATATTTTATGAAAGCAAGATTGCTCAGTTGGACAAAAGTACACAACCTACCTTTATCAGAAATATTTATGCATCAAAGCCTTTACCGAAGATATTACTAATAGTATTAATAATGGATGACTTTGGACAAGCTGTATACTCAAAGTATAATTTCTTTAGCACATTTGTACAAGCACTTGGAATCTGCCCAAGCCATACTTTGTCAGGCATTTTGTTTTACTTCAACGGGCATAAAAACTTCCTTGCTTTTAACAGGGCGTTTCATAATTTCTAACTACGAAAACGATTTAAAATGCGACACTTATCATTCAACTAGAGCTCAAAATATCACAAGGATCCTCAAGAGCACAGCAAAGAGTGTATTAAAAGATACTTGTATGTATCAACGCTTTCTTTTCCGTATACCAGATTTTATGGAACCACTTCAGAAGGGTGTCAGCCAGTCAGATTCCAGGAATCGGTACTTTAAAGGAAAAATACAAACCGGTATTCCATTTCTCCCTAACGATTTTAAGCATCGAAGTATTTAACTAGCATGTGAAATAGCGTGTGAAAAAGTGGTAGTTTTAAGCTTTTCTGCTAATATAATATTGAATCGCGTATCCAAAGAATTTAATAACGATATGATTATATTCGTGTACTGCGACAGGGCTGTGTAGGGCTGTTTCGCCTTCCTGTTCATGCGAGTTCCCCTGTAGCCTACTGATCTACGTGCCTGACTAATAACTCACAGGTTGTGTTTTCAAATCCAGCTGGTGCTGGACTTTTCTTTTAACAAACATTTCTTCGAAAAAATAGAATAGCGATATTATGGACAATCAATTGACTTTTATATTTCAAAATATCACAACATGATCGATTTTAAGTCATTTTTGATAACAATGAATAGTCACCTTCTTCCCTTCTGACAACGGTTCCTGCTTCTATTGTGTGTGTGTGTGCAATAGAGTAAATTTTTATAGAGAAATGGAGGCTGGACAGTATGCGTTACAATATAAACATTTATATTGATTTAAATCGTGTTCTGATTTAAATCGCAAACGAGTGTTTAATTATGTGTTTTTTAATCATAATCAGGCTAATGCATTTCTACATTTCTGTATGAACCAGCTTAGAGGTTCATACAGAAGGACAGCTTGTGTTTAAATTGAGCGGAACCAGGCATCCATATGAATCAAGTAACAGGTTTATTCCATGCTGAAAAAAGATCCGGGGGGATCATTGCGTGGTACAGAGCGGAGCTCAATCAATTCTTATGGAATGTGTTTTCTTTCTTCTTTTTTCAGCATGGAATAAACCTGTTACTTGATTCATATGGATGCCTGGTTCCGCCGGGGATTCAAAACATTTTTTTTTTAATCGGGTATCGAAGGGAATAGGCAGTATAACCCTGTTCATGCACAAACTCTGTCATGTTACATTGATTTGGGTGTCTCCTCTTGCCAGAAAGCTCTAAATTGCATTTTGAGCGTGGTTTTTGACTTTTTTTAAATTGCATTTTGGGCGCGGACAGCACATACAAGGGTTAATGAACTGCGCCAAGAAATTTGAAATAGTATTCTTTAGGTGTGAGGGTAGGAGTGGACCGCAGCAGGCATAATCAGCAAACCAGGAAAACAAAGAACAGGACAGGTGAGATGTGTATCCAGAAAGCGAGTGATCAGAAAAAGGAAATGGTCTCTTTCCCTGGCATTAGCTCATCGGTATGGTGTAAGTTTACCCTTACTTCGTGCGACTGGAAAAGAATTCGTGATCGGATCAACGAAATGCTTCGTAGAAGGAGGCGCTCTTTTCCTCTAGTCTAACAGTCTGTCCACAAACAAAACATTCCTGTTAGACAAGAGGAATTGAAAAAAAAACAATTTTGTCAATGGAAACCGGTGTGTGTGTCTCTCTCTGCTGGATGTCCCTCTCATTCTCTGCTGAATGAATAAAAACATTTTATTAAAAACGCGTTTGCGTTTGTCTGGTATTTACTTTGGTCCCTTTTAACTGTTTTTCGATCTACTGTATTGCTTTGGGATGCCACTTTTAAAGGTGATATGTAAAATAAAGTTTTTTATTATTGTTATAGAGAAACATGATCAGATTTTCCCTGGTTCAGAAAAAAAGATCTAAAGTGCTACACATAACTTTCTTAATTCGATGTATTTAAAGCAGTGAACTACTGTGGGTGTAACATAACATTCAGAAATACAATCGAGAATAGTTTTGTGGTGTTTGTTTAGATTAAACGTTCCTAAAACGTATAACGTAACAAAATTAAAGACGATTAAAATCTGTAATCTTTCCCACAAGTCATCGGAAAGTTTTTGCTTTGTGTAAGGATGGTATCAAAAAGCAATCTTAAGTGGCGAGAAAGCTGTGCTCAATGTATTTAAGGGACTTAAAAAGTAAAAGGAGATGCTTCATATTGCTTGACTAATTTTAAAAACTAAGTTATAAATGCAGACGCTCCCTTGGTGCCGCGCCGGGTGTAAATATCAAAATATACATACCCAACACTGATTGTACCCATCTGTCATGCAAATAAAACACCTTGAATTGAATTGAATTGAGGGAGAGAGTTAGCCAGGACTCAAGGCAAATAAGATACACTCCACAGGCATTCACAACAGCAACATATGAAACGTTTGCACGTATAGTTAAGTTATTACTTGGTTTTCAAAGTGCAATGAAATACAATATTGCTGTTGTTGCTGTTCTTGTTGTTTTTATCCTGTAAAGCGTTTTGAGAAGCGACCTTTAAAGGCGATATATCCTGTAAAAGCGCTGATTCTTATGGAATGTGTTCCGCCGGGGATTCAAATTTTTTTTTTTTAATCGCGTATCTAAGGAAATCTCAGTTTAACTTTGTTCATGAACAAACAGTGGCATGTTACATTATTATTAGTTTTTTTGTCAACAAGGCTCGCCAGCTAATGTGAATCGAAACCTATCTTTCTAGCTTTTAAAGTCGTGCGATGTGTAAACCACAATTCAACTAGAGAAAAAAAGACCTGACTGACAAGATTTAAGATGTGGCTGTCAATGTTGGATTTAAAAAAAACAAAACATTGCCCGACGTTTGTTGCATTGCTTGAAAAATAACTTTATTTCGAGAGACTGGATAAGTAATTCAAATGTTTTTTTTAACTTCCTGAAAAACAACGAATAATTTAACTATATGTGCAAACGTTTTATGATATGTCGCTGTTGTGAATGTCTGTGGACATGTGCTGGCTGGACAGGAGGCTCCACTGTACACAGAGAGGGGCGGGAGGAGGGGACAAGCTGATACATACTCTTAGAGTTTGATTAATAGGGAATATAATACAAAAATATAGTACTAAAAATAAGATACACTCTACAGACATTCACAACGTCGACTGTCAGAAGATAGGACACAGCGGCTCAGGCACCCGCTGAATGGAAAAGGGGCACTTTAATGTTCTGTATGGCTAATACTAAAGCCAATACTGGCTCAATACCCTCAATGGGCTTTGACGTGCTAATGCGTTGGTTTAACAGTCCGGGTGTGGCAAGCTTCCAATGTCAACTCGACTCGATTGGAAGACAATGAACGTATTTTAGCCCTAAATGAATTAATAGCAAACATGGTTTACATAAAATACATTTTTCCAAGAAAGTTTATAATAATACGATCTATAGTTGAAATCTGAGCCTAAATATAAAGGAAAAGCATTTTCAGAGAGCAATCACGCTGTGTTTATGTAGAAAAAGCGATTAGGTTTATGAGCAATCTAATTACCTATTCGCTTAAAACGCTATATAAAATAAAGTTTATTTAGAGATGAATGATCAGTGTCGCAGTTTAAATAATTTTTGTAGGAGGGCTTGGACAGATTCCAAGTGCATTTTTGCAATTTACGTTGCATTGTCCAATGTTCTGTTGTAATACAGTCTAGAATACAGTTAGTCTAAGCTTTATCAGCTTATTTAAAATAAATTTTTTGAATCCCCGGCGGAACACACTCCATAAGAATCAGCGCTTTTATACAGTATATCGCCTTTAAACACATATATTTAAACACGCGTTTACGATTTAAATCAAAACGCGATTCAAATCAATATAAATGTTTATTTTGTAACGCATAGGTGACTATTCATTGTTATTAAAAAGACTTAAATTCGATCATGTTGTGATATTTAGAAATACAGTGCCTTGCGAAAGTATTCGGCCCCCTTGAACTTTTCAACCTTTTGCCACATTTCAGGCTTCAAACATAAAGATATAAATTTTTTATTTTACGTGAAGAATCACCAACAAGTGGGACACAATTGTGAAGTGGAACGAAATCTATTGGATTTTTGAAACTTTTTTAACTAATAAAAAAATGAATAGTGGGGCGTGCAAAATTATTCGGCCCCTTTACTTTCAGTGCAGCAAACTCACTCCAGAAGTTCAGCGAGGATCTCTGAATGATCCAATGTTGTCCTAAATGACTGATGGTGATAAATAGAATCCACCTGTATGTATTCAAGTCTCTGTATAAATGCACCTGCTCTGTGATAGTCTCAAGGTTCTGTTGAAAGCGCAGAGAGCATCATGAAGACCAAGGAACACACCAGGCAGGTCCGTAATACTGTTGTGGAGAAGTTTAAAGCCGGATTTGGATACAAAAAGATTTCCCAAGCTTCAAACATCCCAAGGAGCACTGTGCAAGCGATCATCTTGAAATGGAAGGAGTATCAGACCACTGCAAATCTACCAAGACCTGGCCGTCCCTCTAAACTTTCAGCTCAGACAAGGAGAAGACTGATCAGAGATGCAGCCAAGAGGCCCATGATCACTCTGGATGAACTGCAGAGAACTACAGCTGAGGTGGGAGAGTCTGTCCATAGGACAACAATCAGTCTTACACTGCACAAATCTGGCCTTTATGGAAGAGTGGCAAGAAGAAAGCCATTTCTCAAAGATATCCATAAAAAGTCTCGTCTAAAGTTTGCCACAAGCCACCTGGGAGACACCCCAAACATGTGGAAGAAGGTGCTCTGGTCAGATGAAACCAAAATCGAACTTTTTGGCCACAATGCAAAACGATATGTTTGGCGTAAAAGCAACACAGCTCATCACCCTCAACAAACCATCCCCACTGTCAAACATGGTGGTGGCAGCATCATGGTTTGGGCCTGCTTTTCTTCAGCAGGGACAGGGAAGATGGTTAAAATTGAGGGGAAGATGGATGCAGCCAAATACAGGACCATTCTGGATGAAAACCTGTTGGAGTCTGCAAAAGACCTGAAACTGGGATGGAGATTTATCTTCCAACAAGACAATGATCCCAAACATACAGCAAAATCTACAAAGGAATGGTTCACAAATAAACGTATCCAGGTGTTTGAATGGCCAAGTCAAAGTCCAGACCTGAATCCAATCGAGAATCTGTGGAAAGAGCTGAAAACTGCTGTTCACAAACGCTCTCCATCCAACCTCACTGAGCTCGAGCTGTTTTGCAAGGAAGAATGGGCAAGAATTTCAGTCTCTCGAGGTGCAAAACTGATAGAGACATACCCCAAGCGACTTGCAGCTGTAATCGCAGCAAAAGGTGGCTCTACAAAGTATTAACGCAAGGGGGCCGAATAATTTTGCGCGCCCCACTTTTCATTTTTTTATTAGTTAAAAAAGTTTCAAAAATCCAATAGATTTCGTTCCACTTCACAATTGTGTCCCACTTGTTGGTGATTCTTCACATAAAATAAAAAAATTATATCTTTATGTTTGAAGCCTGAAATGTGGCAAAAGGTTGAAAAGTTCAAGGGGGCCGAATACTTTCGCAAGGCACTGTATAAATTTGTTTGGTGCGAGTGAGGTTTTATTTAATCTCTGACCAAGGGAAACGTTTCATTTTTTCAAAGAAATGTTTGTTAAAAATAAAGTCATAGTTCCATGGGATTCAATCACAGACCATGTGACATGGGAGTCAGGAAACTAACACACAGAGCCACCAGATTTAATAACGCTATAAAAACGCTATAAAATAATGTGACTAGGCACAGAACAAGTTTACAGCACAGTACAATAATAAATGCTGAGCATGACTTTAGAAGCATAAATTACCTTACACTCAATTTAAACACAAGCTGTCTTTCTGTATGAACCTCTAAGCTGGTTCATACAGAAATGTACAGTAGAAATGCATTAGCCTGATTATGATTAAAAAACACATAATTAAACACTCGTTTGCGATTTAAATCAGAACACGATTTAAATCAATATAAATGTTTATATTGTAATGCATACTGTCCAGCCTCCATTTCTCTATAAAAATTTACTCTATTGCACACACACACACACAATAGAAGCAGGAACCGTTGTCAGAAGGGAAGAAGGTGACTATTCATTGTTATCAAAAATGACTTAAAATCGATCATGTTGTGATATTTTGAAATATAAAAGTCAATTGATTGTCCATAATATCGCTATTCTATTTTTTCGAAGAAATGTTTGTTAAAAGAAAAGTCCAGCACCAGCTGGATTTGAACACACAACCTGTGAGTTATTAGTCAGGCACGTAGACCAGTAGGCTACAGGGGAACTCACATGAACAGGGAGGCGAAACAGCCCTACACAGCCCTGTCGCAGTACACGAATATAATCATATCGTTATTAAATTCTTTAGATACGCGATTCCATATTATATTCCCTATTAATCAAATTCTAAAAGTATGCTTGTTGACTCCGGTATCTCTTTAGTTAAAGACTTCGATGCTTAAAATGTTTAGGGAGAAATGGAATACTGGTGTGTATTTTTTTCTTTAAAGTACCAAGACCAGCTATATACAGTACTGTATGTTTATGTTCCAAAATTAATATCGTTTATGGCCTTCACACGCGTTACAGTATGCTCCTATTCTTTTTATGCTCAGCTACTAAGATTTCCCTTCAGTGGTAAAATTCAATATCTACAACGGGCACAGTAAAGACGTTTACTGTAAGTCTTTATACGACAGACCAACGGACCACGAGTGCCCCTGTCGGTCAACCAATCACGTACCGCGGTACCCCTCGTCATCTTGCATCATGATGCGCGACACCGCAGCCAATTACCTGCGGTACGTGTCTGTACCGCTCACTTTGAATGGCTGCATCTGTAAATCAGCTTTACAGTATGAATCCCTGAATGACGGATGAATTGGTTTTGAACTATAAGAACTGTTTTTGTGTTTTTTCACCACTGTGAATTTTTTCCCTTTTTTTTCTACGGCTTTGTGTTTTCACCCTGCTTCATTTTGTGTTGGATACTGGGATGCTGTTGCCACTTTTTATCTAAATTGCTGCATCCAACATTGCACCATACCTGGCAAATAAAACCCTCCTGACTTGTTCTTCCTGAGTGCTGTGATTGATTCTTGGCTCCCACTGAGAAATATGTGTCAACCACACATGCTGGGCTTTCACATTTTTCCAATGATAATTTAACAAAGACTTCAATGCTTTATTTGAGGAAAAAAGAGATTAATAAAACATTGGCTTCACAAATTTGACAATTCTGCTCTTCATAATCATAAATATTTTTAAAATTTGTACCTTACTATGATCCTAAAATTATTTACTGATTCACTGGTGATAGATGTACTGTATACCATCACAGTATTGACTAGACTTGGCTCTACTTAGCTTCTGGGATCTGATTAGTCTTTAAGGTAATAATGCCTTAGGGTTCTGCTAACATTAACACTGACACTGATTCTAAAATCCTTTTATAGGAATTACCCATTTCTCCCAATACTTACAAGACAACTGAAAATTAATAGGGTTAATCTATTCTGAACAGAAGGGCTTAACTCTAATGATAATTACTGTCGATTGTTAAAACAAAGGTTCTTAAACCTAAAGAAACCTACCAAAAGGCCAAAGAGAATCAAAATTATGTTACTCACTAGAACCATTAAAATCCATACAATGCTGCATGGCATAACAGCCCTGATTCTGAGCTTGCCAGTCAAAGAAAAAAAGTCATTTACCTTTACTGATGTCATTCACAATTTTGAATTGTTTCATTATAAATATATCAAACTTATTTGCCATTTCAGTTACTCTAAAAATGTTTTGAAAGTTATATTGGATATACAGTATTACTACAGAATCACTGCAGTTAATGTCACAAAGACCAATACTCCAAATAGAGTACATAAGTGTGCAGCATATTTCAGTGTGTGCTGCCACGTTTTGTGTCCACTAAAAATATGTGCCACAGATGTTCTCTTTGCCTTATTTTCAAATGTCTGTTCTGTGTTTTTCACAACTCCACTAACACAAACCTAAATGTTAGAAAGCTGAATACATGAATCATTCCTTTAATGATTTTAACAAAATAATTAAAATGCAGCAGCTGATGGTTCTGGATAAAAAGGTACAGTATCAGTAGAAGACAGTATATAACCACAGCTAATTGATTTACTCTGTGTAATGAGGGAGGAAAGTCATTGGGAGCCTGCTTTTCTTCAGTATTGCAAGAAAGTTTATTACTGGTCAAGGGCTAAATATAAAAAATGTCAACCCATTTCTATTTTTTTACTGCATATACTTTATAGTATGTGATACCTGTGCAGATTCCAGCTCATATCATTTTCATTTCCCAAAACATTTTTAAAGCAAAAATGTTAACTACCTTCAGCCTCAAGCAGAATTGACCTCTTATTTGGAGAAATGTAATTGCATCTAGGCTGTGAGAACTGCTGAACAAACCAACAAGGGAACTAATTTCAGCATTTCACTAATGATACAGCTTGTCTTATTTATCTCATTTTTTTAATTTATCAACGTACATGGCACTGTGAAGCTTTATATACCATTTCAGAGGAAGAATTAATGAACTCAAATTAAAAGGAGCGCTCAAAGTATGAAGTGAATAATCTTTGAAATGTGTTTTTTTCTGTTTATCTTTCTTTCACTGTACTGTTTTTCAGACCTACAAGCCTTTAAAGATGTTAGAAATGGTAAAAGAGTACATATTTGTGACAATGTATTAATTAGATGCTTTTAGATTTTGTTCATATGAAATAATGTATATAATGTGTTCTATAAATATTAAAAGTGCTGAGAAAAAATGTATACTGAAAAATTATAAAATGAAGAAAGCAAATATATAACAAGGAAGTTCAGAAAAATGTAGGAATTGCAAGAAATCTTCCATAGACCGGTGACCCTTCTAGGGTGTGTTCCTGCATTGTGCCCTGTCAGATATTGGATTAATGGACAATATAATACAACAAAAATGCAAATTCATATACATATATAATAAAAAAGCAGAAAAAAGTCTAATAAAAGACCCAGCCATTTAAAGTGGAAATGTCAAAAACAGATACTATGTGAAGCATTGCTGCTACTGAAATATCCCTGAAGTGCCAATGACATTAGAAAAACTTTCCTTTCATTTAATTTTAAGTGTTTAAATATTATATTGAAAATGTAAAAGTTTTTACAACTGGTGTTTACCAAAACATTTTTAACATTTACTAGACAGACACATTTCAATGGTCCAATTCTGAGAGTCTGTTCACGTGTCAGTAACTGAGCATTTGAAAACTGCATGATTACAGCGAGGTGTGCACCTGATAATTTTGTTTGGTAATTTTGAGGTGTTTACATTCAGAGTGGAGTCGTTTTTTTCACAGATTAATGTGCTGCCAGAGACATGATTTTTCTGAAGCTTTTGCTTTGATAAAGATGATAGCAGCTGCTTACAAATCTGACATTTTCTTGGATTTCTTTGAATTTACATTTAAAAAAATGCATACCACTGGGGATCGATAAGTTTCATCTATAAAACACGTGGTGCTGTTTCCACATCAACAGAAAATGGATCAATGAACATTTGGAAGTTTTTTCTCTGCTTTCTGAAATCTGCAAGCCGGTTACCAAATTCCTCTATAAACAGGTCATGCTTAGCAGCATACTCAGCACTATAGCCTCCATGCTTCTCTGACTTTTGTGAAAATGCTGATTCAAAGAATTACAAAGTAAGTTCATCAATTATCTTGTGTCATTTATAGTTGCACAAACTATCAGATTTGAAGTAGGTGTGCATCAAGCTGTTTGTTCCATTTTGCATCCCAAACTTGAGCACATTGGTAATAATTCGTTCTATTACCAATGTATATTTGACTCTTTCTATTATATGTGTATTTCACATACACAATGTGTATTTCACAAAACAACAATACAGTATATGACCTACAAGGAAATTCCAGCTATGAATTAAAAAGTCTGAAATAAATTCTAAATACTCTGACTTTAGGTTTTTATACATTACAAAACATTTTAAATCTGTTTACTCAAGTTTTATATACGCAACACCATACTGACAGTGAAATTATGCAGTGGGATGAATTGTAACACAGTGGGTCATGGGCCATGAGTTGGAGACCCCTGTACTAATGGATGCTTGCCTCAGAATTTTAGGAAAGTGTCCTTTTATTGGCAGACCAATTTTTCACTTGAGCTACCTAGCACAGACATAAGAGGGTCATTCAATAAGTAACCTACTGTACCTGAAGGTGACAGAGAAGACTTATTGCCAATTTAACACATTTACAGGGCTGTGCAGTCTCATCAAGTGCAGTATACACACATTTGGATGTCATCTCATGCTCACATCTAAAAGTTCTTTCATACAAGCATCAGATATCCACCTGGAAGGCAAAAAGTTGCAGTCTCATTCTTTGGCTTAGAATCTTACTCTTTTGCACTGTAAATCTCATTTTTATTGGGGAAGAAAAAGAGAACCCAGACTGAAAGCAAGTAAAAGATAAATTCACTGCTTCAGATTGGCTAATCTGTTGAAAAAGAAGAATGAGGTCCTGCTGACTGAACTGTAAGACCCTGAACAGTCAGTTTGAAAACAGTAGCAGCCTTCAGACAGAGCTTAAAAATGTCCAGCCAGACCTTGATGAGGACGACAATGGAGTGACACTGCCTTCTTGGCCTGAACCTCCAAGAAAGGAGGGAGAACAATGGGGAGAGAGGCTTTGCAACAGTTCCCCAAAGGAGATAGAAGAAGAGTGGAAGGAGCTGCCTGACTGGTCCATGACAGGCAGCAGTGCTGTGGAAGAAAGCAGGCTGCTGTTGCTACAAACCAGAATTGAAGAAGTAAAGTTGCAGCTGACATCTGTGTCCCCAATACTCCAGAGGATGGGATGGCTGTCATTAGCACTACAAGACCTGGTAATACACTGCATGTAAGATCCATGCAGGTTTGGGTTTGATAGTTTGTCCCACTTGTGGAGGTCACTGTGAAATTACCAATCTTCAGTCAGCTGATGGCCTTCTTCATGAAGGTGAGGGAATATACAGTATGTACATATGACAGGGTCAAGTGAAACGACAGTCTGAATTCCCAGAAAGCTGCGGGGAATGCACTGTCATCCTCAACCACCTGACCAGTGCCAGGAAGGGACTTTCTAAAGAGAGAAGAGGCCCTGCATGGACCCAAAAATTCTGTTTAATGTGAGTTTTGAGTTTAAGTTTGTTTTTGAGAAGCCAGTAAGATAGAAGTATGATGGAAAGGGAACCCGAGTTTAGACAGAAGCTCCTAGAAGATCCTAGTCTTATATTTTGGTTTGTTTTCTTTTATGTTCCTGCACTGTGAATTAAGTGCACATTTTGTGTTTTGTACCTTACCGATGTCTTTGTGTCTGTATTCCTGGGAAGAGATCATTTGGTACGACAAATTCCTGGGGATGTCATAGGTGTTACAGTACATAAACAGAAAGATGATTCTTAATGTATTGGATTCTGTGCTGCATGAGGTTTTCCCAAAATCTTAAATTGAAAATACAAAGATGACCTCTCCCCTTAAAAAAAACTAAAAATATTGGCAAAAAGATCGCTATGCTAGAACACAATACAGTCCCATGACAAGCTATGATACTTTACCCAAAATAGAGAAGTGTGAACTTTTTGTATTCTGCAGGTGTCATCAGTAGTATGTTACTTCTTTAGCCATGTGTTTAAATGTTTAACCTCTGTAGTGGTTATAGGTACTGTACACTACTCACCGTCAGTTACAGCTGGGCTTTATGACACAATTGCACAAATTGCAAAATCTAGAACAACTATAATGAAGGTAATAAGGAGGAGTGTAAGAAATAGTTAACCAGTGCACAAAAAGAGAAAGTAGAAAGTTCACTGTATATTTATAAAGGCACCAAATCAGTCCATTCTTAAATATCATGGCACAGAAAGCAATGCGTAAGCACAGGTCATAGCATAAATTGTTGAGTAAAACATAAACATGTCTAACTTCCACACTAGACAAACTTAAAAACTTTTTTCTAATATAGGTTCAGAATTTACATGAGAGGACACTTCTCAAAGTCACCAAAACCTACCATCAAAAGCCCCCAATGCCAAAATAAGTCTACATAACACTTAAAACAATGAATGCTTTATGTAGGTCAGGGACACAGAGAGTAGTACAAATTACTGCCTGATTTTAGCCTTGGAACCCCCCCTGAGGCACCTACTGTACAAGTATCAGTAATGCCAGGCCACATGTTAAAGGGCCCCCTTGAGTGCTTGTTAGCCAGATATCCCATCTTGTCATTTGACTTTGATAGAAAAGCATAAAACAATTTTCAGAGGCTATAAACCAAAATATTAACAGTGCAACAACTTAACAGGGCATTGTGATTAATTATAGCAAGTACTTTAATTGGAGGACAAATATTGCTCCACTGTAGACATAAGTCATAAGTGATAGGTCATAAGTGAAAGCACATGGAATTTGAAAAATCTGTAAACTCCACAGCCTCATAATGGTCTGAAATGATATCCAAATGTTTGTAACATGTAGCCAGGTGTAGAATACCAGTCAGATCTACAAAACACTTGTATATCACATAGTTAAATAATGAATCTTCTGAAACAAGTTCATAAGCATGCTCTATTTTTTTTGGTTCAGCATCTGCATATGGCAAAGTGATATAACGATACAGGATACACTGTTTTATAAGTCAGTTAAATATAATTTTGCTATAGTCATTGCTCTGCATCATTGCTCTTGCACTATTCTCATGAGGAACAAATAAAACATTGTATTTTGTATAGAGAGGAGAAAGTGCACTTGAAGACGTGTTGGGGCTTAGAACTACATTAAGAAGGGATATTTACAAGTTTGATAGTTTTATTTATAACTTTTTATGTACTTTCTCAGTTTCTATGTATTCAAACTTTAATTATCACCAATGACCTACAGTGTGACAACACTATATTTATAGTATATTATATTATATTTATAGTGTATAAAACACTATATTTGTCTGAACCTATACTCATGTTTATTCCAGCATTGCACTATAGACTTTTTAGATTTTTGGGGGTTCATTAGTAGAACTATAGTGACTTTTTATTAGATTGTTAATATACTTTACCTTACAGCTTTGGCCATGTTTCTATTTCACACATGATGTACTATACTTGTACAATTGTGGATTAGAAAGTCTGTTTCATGCTACAGAATTCTTAATATTAATAGCAATATTAATTAAGTTCAATATTGCTATTTGTAATGCATATTCCTTTTAAATCTGGAAAGAGTTTCTACCTAGAGCCCTGTGTTAAAATATGCTTTGTCATAGACCCAGTCTGTGAGGCATTTTGAGCTTCACAGCTCACTGAATATAGATATTTTCATCTTACTTAGGGGTTAATTACATGGGTCTGTAGATTGTGAAAATGTGTATCTAACAATTCATTTCAGTTGGATGCAGCTGTATTTGACAATAAAAATACATTGCTTAATAAAATTGACTTTCCTGAGACTTTAAATGTAAGTATTATTCCACTTAATTGACTTTGGTGCATTCTTTAAAGTTTCCTTGAGCTTTTGGAAGTGCATTCAAAACGGAGTACAGGAAGTAGTTTTTTTTTTACACAAGGGATTGTGGGAGTTTAGAGCAAGCAAACAAATCAGCCATATTGTAGAAGCCAATACCCTGGCTTCTTTAAAAAAATACAAGATCCTTACATCAATTATCTGCTAACAACAAAACGAGCTAGATAAGACGTATGGCCTGTTCTTGTTTGTAAACGTTTTTATTATCTCCAGAGGACTATGACCTGAAAAACATTTATTTCTTGTGGCTGTGGATATTGGTACATAGAGCAAGCTACCAATTTTGGATGAAGAGTACTGAGTTATTTAAGAAATGCTGAAGAGGTCCTAGGAATATTAAATATCTCAGTTAGTGGATTACAAAGATTAACTGAACTTGTACACACAAACTTGCTTTTATCTTTTTAACGTACACAGCATTGACATATTGGTGGTGCATTATTTTTCCTTTCTTTCACTCTCCTTCCCTCTATCCTGGAGCCTATACAAACACTATAACACTTTGCCTCCTAGCTGTTCTTATAAGCCTTTTAATTAGCATGGAGGAGTGGCAATTTCATGCAGAGCCTACCCTGACAGTTTTCCCACACATGGAATCTCTCCCTCTGTGTGTTAATTACTCATTCAGACCAACTGTGCCTCATTATGTGAGTTTTCTCAATTAACAGTTGGCCATTTTGGATCAAGACTACGAGGCCACACCACAGAACCTGATTTTTGAGTTTCTTATGAAGCCTATTCTCACCACATTAATGATAATTTATTAGTTTTCCACTGATTGTTAGAAACCAAAAAAGACTAACATTCAATAATGTATCATAGCCTTAGAGTTTCTTGACCATGTTGAGTAAAAGATGTACCTCTGAAGAACTGCTAATCTGTATTCATATTAAAGTACGGTAGAGTAGATGGTATAAGATATAGCCAGATGGAAATAGGCTCATATGAGTTTTCAATAATACACAAATCTTTAGGCACATTTCTTACCACACAAAAAGTTTCTATTATGTCCAAAACAAATTTCAACAAAAAAAAATAATTTATTTTTACTTATCAAAAATACTTTGAAAATGAGTTTTGACAGAAAATGGGATATACAGTATTCACTACTTGTTTTCTGCATTTAACAATCATTCACTATTACAAATTGGGGTAAATTGGAGATTTAATTTAGGGAAAAATTGCTGTACAGATAAATTAAAGCAAACAGTGGCTTCATTTATTTAATTACAGCACAATCCCCTTTTTGATCTTTAATGAAGGTTTAGTTTACAAATGTAAACAATTAGTTTACATCTCACAATTTATCTACCTATTCTTGCTTATCATATACTGTGCTGTAATCAGGTTAAATTAGGTATAAGGTTTTCATACTCTATGATACTGCAGTTCTAACTTGTGGTGATATTTAACAGATGTTCATGAGGAGGTAAAATTTCTGCCCTCCAAACGATGAATACTCACCGGAGGCCAAAAATGTTGTGCACCTCTATTCTAGCACTCTGCATTTTGTTGTTGCGTGAGACCAACATTTCTTACACTTGGCAATACTAAGACCTTACCTTGCAACATTCACCAGGATTGGACATTCTTTATCACCACTTCTCAAACAAGCAACCTCAAATTTTTCATCTAAAACAAATGGTTCTCTGCACCTGCAATAACTGTCTCTTTGATTCAATTATCCTAATGTTAACCACTATTCTTGGAACTCCAATTAACCACGATCATTTAGACTCCTTTCCCCTTTCTCTCTTCTCCTTATCCCTCTTGTTCCCCCTATTCTATTTGCTAATATGTATTATTAAATTATGCACACAGTACATTTCTTAGTTGTCTAGTATACGTACACTCTTGTTGTGTGTATACTGTATTATTTAATTCAAATGTTCATTGGTGATCAATCTACCCCCATCACCACCACCTTTGCAACTCTGTGTCCTGGCTGTTCACTTGTCAGAATTCAGCAAATGCTGAGCATGACACCTTTAATTGTTTATAATGCAATTCGTTGTATACACAGGATGATGGAGTATGTATCATGTGCTGAAAAGGTTTTCATCTGACGTTCTCCAAACAGCTACTTCATTTACTTATTGTATTGTTAGTCTTTCTCTTTACAGAATGAAATGTAACAAATTATTTTGAAACTTCAGTAACTCACCTCCAACAGTGACTATTAGGTATGATCAAAACATATTATTAGAAACAGCAGAGAGAAAACCATCTTTGGAAACTGATCATGTTAATATCCTTCAAATAGAATTGTTGATGTTTGGCATCAAACCAATTTCTACAGTTTTTAGCATAAGAACAATTTATTAGTCATGAGTTCCCAAAGGTTTTTGTCAACAAAAAGCAATTAAATTCTCTATTGTTTCTCACTTTCCTGCTTACTAGATTAAGTACAGTAGTAATCATTTTTAATAAGATAGCATAAGATTAAGAGAAATACAGTGAAAATTGTAATTGAGTATTAATGTTTTTTTAAATAAGATACCCTCACTTGCATTACAGCATAGAAATTTCATAATCCTGACATCCAAAATATTACTAATTTCTTTAGAATTTCATGTGAATATTGGCTAGTTGTTAACTTTTGACCTACTGGTTGCTTTTGCTATATTTTCTAAGTGGACATAAAAGTTAAATCAGATTAAGGGATGGGGGCAAATTGTAAAATATGAGGTTATTTAATCAAATATCTAAATCAAATAAGACACAAATAAGATTCTGATCCTGACACCAGCTTGGTATTGTCACAATCGTAATCCCTCGCTTAAGGGCGCTCTGGCTCTTTCACATTTTACTTGATCATGTGCACCTGCCACCTATTCCTCCTTATTTAAGCCAGATGCTCTTGCTACTCCCGGCTGTGCATTGGAAGACGGACGGCCAGAGGCCCACCTACCACCAAGTTGCCTTACGTCAGTGGCTTGAGGGCACAGACCTCCAATCGGAGTCCTGACCCAGCTAAATCCGGGGCTCAGAGCGCCTGGCCTCATCATCCCATTTTTATTCCCTCTCCCTGCACTGGATCTCGTTCCGGTTTTTATCCTTGTCTAGTTTTTGTTTAGGATGGATCACCCGGCTATGGACTTTTGGACTGCTTCCTGGTTTCCCCTTCTGGATAGTTTTGGACTTGTTCGTCTGTGCCACACCCCCCGAGCACCGGAACACTGTCGTCACGCCCCCCTGCCAGTCATCACATCCTGATCCTGTCGTGTTTACCTGTTCCCCTTGTAGTGTGCTCTCTGAAGGCACCAGTTCTGTAGGGTTTGGGCATTTACTGGGACAATTATTAATTGTAGCAGTAAATCACAAAATGATTCTTTTAATGGCCTTAGAATCCAACCATGCGATATAACTCAAACAACGCACACACACAGGTACTATATACACGAGGATACATTTATTAATACATAGAATATGCATATAAACCTAACAGATCTTATCGAGAGGGTTATCAGAATACAAAAGGTATATATTCAGTCAGTTACGAAGTGTTACACATATCAAGAGGACATACGTTCGGTATATCATTCATTAAGACCGTTTCATAAAGTGAACTTGGTTACAACTTCTACATTAGATACTGAAAACAAGTACATAACTCTTAGGAATTAAATTGATATCAACTGGTTGGGATAACAATTGAATTCTCGAGCTGTAATGCACTGAAGTTGAATACTCATCCAATCTCTGGGGATTCAGATCTCCTGCGGGCTCAAAGAAGCAGTTGCAGGCTTGTTGCTGTCCAAGTCGCGCTGTCTGGCTAGGTGCCAGGCTGTGCTGTGCGGCTTGCGACGGTGCGCTGCTGATACTCATTGAAGACCGCTTAGTTAGTGTTGGCTTTAACTAGCAAAGTTTGTGCACAGGAGAAAAGATGACTGTGGGTCCCAGCAGGTCAAGAAGAGGACCGGTTCGTTCCTGATGAAGCGCTAGTTCTGAATAGTGATTCAGCTGTCCACAGTTCCGACCTGCTCACGAGGCTTGCTGCTGATGCTAACCTCGGGTGGATCCTCTGGTTACTCTCTGGCAACCTCTGCTCTCGACTCTTAGAACAAAGGAAAGTTCTGGCACTCGGACACACTGGCCGTTCCATGGTTGTCCGGGCTGAGTCTCAGGATGGTCAGGAGTCGCGCTGCGAGAATGTCCTGCCCTTGGGAGCCTTCTGCTCCTGGGCCGTCCTGCCCTGGAATTGTCTCGCACCCCTGGAACTCTCCTTAGAATTCTCCGAAAAAGTCTCTCAGGCCCTCTGTGTTGCCTGTTTTTACCTGGAGGAACTTCAGCTCGTTCATTGGTTGACAGTTCCATGGGCATCAGAGTCCCACGTGGGTTACTCGGCCCTACCAGTCCCTGATTGGTTGATCAAGGTGAGATATGAGTCACTTACTCCTGACACCTAGGAATGCAGTCCAGATGTCCATCTGGCACTCCCTAGACAGATAGGCGCCAATGGATGACCATTGATCATGATAGCCAGGCTTAGCTAAGTGCACCCCCATTTGGGAGCTGTCCCTTATCAAAAGAAAACATCTTTAAATCAGCCTGCATGAATAGTTTCTCTGTGGCTGCACCACAGAGATGAACAGAGAGATGGGGCCTCATTTGGGAAAGGACAGCAACACTTAATTCTGTCTTATTAACAAGCATTGCCGCTAAACCCTTCTCCAGTCTCTTCCAGATTTCACCATCTTGTTAGGGTCCTGACCTACGCATCGTGACAGGTATGGAAGTAAATTATACATTTTAGGAATAATATTGCCCCCTAAAGTCAGGGATCACTGTTACAAAAGGCCCTGTATTGGCCTTTTCAATGCAAAAATATATATATAAATTGGTCTATAGCACCTTTCATTAGTTTCATAGAGTTGAATGGCTTTTTCTGAGACAGTTACTTCTAGGTTTATTTGAGCTACATGTTATGGTGATAATGGTAAGTGGTGTTGTCATGCCCATGTAGGGAGCAACTCACAGCCTGTAGTTACCACAGGAAACTGCAGCATTCCCATGAGAGAAACCCATTCCACCAAAAACCATGAGAATGAGGTCGGGGTACCTGTCAGTTTTTCCGGCACCATTCCAACCAGGAGCCAATTAACCATATTTTAGTCTAAATCCTTATTTAAATCCTGAAATGCCACTGGGAAAGTGCTCTAGCATTGAGTCTACCCATGATAGTGCAGTGTCCAGCTCAGCTCCACGAAATGCATGCCTAGAACCTAGAAGAAACTGAAAACCAAAAAATCTAGATCTTGAGTCCCTGAAATTACCTGATTCCTTGCATGACGTGTCTTTCCAGTGTCATCCTTTCTTGACTGCTCTGAATTGCTTTTGTCCCTGCAGCTTTCACTCAAATTGGCAAATTCTTTGCACACTGTTTACTCTGCCTCAGCTGTTCATTCATTGGTCTTTCATGGAAAACCCAGTGGAACACCCCATGTCTCAGTATTTGGATTTCATTTCACCACATCTGCGTGCAGCTCACCTCCATGCTGCCACACTAGCTCCTGGAATTAAGCCTTTCATTCCACCTTGGCTGACTACAGTCCACAGCTGCAGAATAAAAGATTTTTATTAAAACAGAAGTAAGGAAGGTGGTCAGATCATAATCTTGCATTTCTGCTTGCCTATGCTTATAAACTTAACATAACACAGCACACATCTTTTCTAGCACTAAGTGTTTTGCTTTATCACAGACAAACATACTATTTCATACAGGACATGGCTGTGGTGTAATGGTCATCCAGAGCTGTTTCCTGCTTCTTTAGCCTCAAACATCCACCAAAATACCATGCTGTCTGCACTTTTCTTTCAGTTTTCCTAATATTGGTAACCCTTCGAGAAACTCTAAACAACTGCAGCAGTTTTGTCTCCCTTTTTTCTTTCCCTTCTAACAGAAGGGAAAGAAAGGGAAGTAACAGACTCACACTTCACCATCATAGGTGTGAGCACCATATCTAGGCCTCCTCATTCCTATTTGCCCATCTAGAAAGTGCATTACATTCTTTTACTATCTACCTGATACAGAGAACACATGAAACAAAGAATCTACAAGAAACATACACTGATTAAGACAAATGATCCCCTTGGACTCCAATCACTCCAAAACAAATGTCCTAAAAGAGAAATTCAGCAGTAAAACTCCTTCCAGTAACATGCCTCCTTCCATCACAGTGAAGAAAGGGATAAAGTTCTTTAATAGTCCTGAGCATCCTTTTCTCTTTGCAACAAATACAGTGTAGAGGTAGGAAGATAATAACTAAGGGTTCCTTTGCTGCTCTCTGTGGAGTCTTCTTCTGGTCACAGAGTCCTCTCCTACAGTATGTCTACTGGTGCAATCCATGTCCCGAATTCGACATCTCATCGAGTAATAATGGCTCAGCTTACATAGACCTTACCTGGCCAGAACTCAAGAATGAAATGAGGAGTAGGAGTGTTCCAGTAATCACAGGGGGTATAGACTGCACTACTAAGTGGAGGCAAATTAAAGAAATGACTGCATGCTTTTGATCAGGTGTAACATTGCAGTGTCCTGTCTTCCTTTGTTCTTTGTCTATCTCAGGCCCAGTTAAACCTGTTCTTCAATCACACTTCACCACTGAGTGTGGGGTAATTAATGGGCATCTAAGCCAATGTTCGATTAATCATTATTGATTGGCATTTGCCCTGCTTTTTGTGCCAGGAAAGCTTGGAGAACTTAATTAAAGGAAGGAAGCTACATTTAAACGAAAGTTTCTTATCCTTTGTAAATGAGGGGGGTGTGACAGCACTGATCAGCTCATTCTGTCAATACTAACATTTGACCAAACTACTGAGCTGCTAAGAGTCCAGATAAACAGGATAATACTTAATACAGGAAGAAGAGGGCAAATGGAGAGAAAGACACAGCACAAAATGCAAATCAATTCACAATCTATGATAAAATTGTACATTGCACTAAACTGACAAATCTGGAAGGCAGCATACATGTTGTTTTCATGTTCTAAAGTGAAAGTTCACAAAAGAAAACGACACTCATTCCAGACTAATAGCTTGAACTGTGTGAAGGAGCTTTTTTAAAAATTTCATAAGCTACAGCTACTACATTCATTCAAAACATACCAAATGTAATAAGTAACAAAATATGACAAATTCTAAGAAAATGAAGGGGTTACAGATTAAAGGGGGGGCATTCAGCATACTTGTTTCTAGTAGTTAACTGATTATGAGTTTTCACTTTGAATTACTGAATGAGAGAATTAGAAATTAGTAATGGAATTATGTGTTGGACAATGTTGTGATTGAGCACTCAAGGCTGAATGAATTAATTACACAGAAACTCTGACCTGGTTATAATTACAAAGAACTGAACTGATACTTTTGGTTCAGAATAAAAATGTGACCTTTATTCATGATTTTAAAATATATTTTATCACAATATACCCTATATTTAAGATAACATCTGATACTCATATAAGGATATCTGTCTCATTTAATCCACCTCAAAATATATGTGCTGGGATTCTTTTAAATGATTTCAACTAGTTCTTATGAATTATTCAGACTACATCACGAAACGGACCATAATTCTGACTGGTGCTCTTCAAACTACAAATTAAATTGCTTGAAGGGGAACTTCTTTGAAACAGGAATGTAACATTTCTGTAATTTTATACTCAGTTATGCAAGAGCTGTTATTGCATTTCTTTAATTTCTTGCTGAGCTTTAATCACACAGTTTCTCTTGTTAGAAAAGAAACATCACATGGCAAAATGACACTAAATTCTGGACTTACACAGGCTATGATATGGCTATGACTTATAACTGGACTTTTTTCACATTTGTTCACTTTAAAAAAAATGTATATAAATTCTAAAAACATTTACTTCATTATATATATTTTCCTAAGAATTTTTATTTAAGGTACTATCTTCAAGCAGCATCCTATAACCTATTTCTCCTATACCTTGCCAGTGTATTATCCTAGAATAATATAAGGCTTCACAGCCAAAACGTTGTGTTTTCTCTCTTCTCTTTTCAGTATGGAATAAACCAATTAATTGTTCTTTTGCAGACTATGCATGCTGATGCAGCTACCCACCTGAACTAATATACAGTATTCTACCAATTATTCTTTGAGAAAAGTATTTTTATGTGTCTAGATAGATGGAAAGAGTAGATTAACAAAGAGGATATATACAGTATACTTAGACAAACTTATTATAGTATTCCCTGCATTCATAAACCAAAGAGATCTTAAGTGACCTTATTTAGTGGTATTGCTTTCAACAAGGACACCTCATAGCTTG
The DNA here is from genome assembly GCF_059453375.1 of Lepisosteus platostomus. Lineage (NCBI taxonomy): Eukaryota > Metazoa > Chordata > Actinopteri > Semionotiformes > Lepisosteidae > Lepisosteus > Lepisosteus platostomus. Next base: position 27,039,689 of record NC_142619.1, on the reverse strand, counting down.
TGAAAAAAGTACACTGGGAAGGAATGGAGCCCTCTGTATACCTAAGCAGTGTAAAAGTAAGGCTAGTTTATAGTGGTATAAATTGAGGGATATTTTCCTAATCATTTTTTAAAGATATTATATTTTTAAACAGCTTTTGTTATATAAAATACTTTAAAGTATTCTATCAATAATTTTGTATATTATTCAAATGTGTGGACTTACTGAATTATTTAGAAGAATCTCAGACAAAAATTCCGGGAATTATATTGCATCAGTATTTTTCAGATAAGTTAGTCATATGCCTCTTCTCAGTCCAATTCCGAAAACAATTCCATCAGCATTCCGAATTGTACTCTTGCAAACCTGCTATGTTCTTTGACAACATTCTGTGCCATGGTCTTTTGTGTTCTTGCATTTCACATTCAGGATTCTCAGCCTGATGTGTTAGAACCTATTAAATCACCTTCACCTACCCACTTAGCTTTGACCAGCTAGAAAGAGAAAAAAGAGGTAGTAAAAACCAGAAGACATTGTGGATCTCACAGAAAAAATACTAGAAACACTTTTGTAATAAGTCAAAGACTGAAATATTTCCAAAGCCTCAACTAAAATTCAAATGAAGGACATGGAGAGATCTGTAAACAAAAGTTCTTTGTTCCTACTGAAAAGCTTCTCTGACTTAAATCTTCTAATATTCGAACTTCCTCTTCAGCCTTTGGAAATCTGTGTGTGAAGAAATATATAAAAGAAGCATAAAAGGGTAGTAAGTCAATTATGCATAAGATATTAAGACTGACAGAGTATGACATAAATAATACTTATTGAATTCTGATGTATATGAAAACCATATTGGTGAGTCATTAATATGCAATGAATAAATGAATACAGAAACTAGAGGATAATCTGTATGGCAGGGGACAGTCAACATTGATTAAGAAGAGGCTTTATTTAACTAATTTGTTAGTGTCCTTTGAGCAAGCAGTAATGATAATTAATTGAAAATCTGTTCCTCTATACAGTATTTGTGATACCAAAGGAAGATGTTCCCTGTTTAAATGTATTGAATGATGAGCCAAATACAAAATTGACTATGATGCAAAAGGGGATATAGTTAGCAGGTACTTTGGCTGCCAGAAAATGATAGCACTGTGTTGGCTGACTGCTGGTATTCTCCTTTGATGTCAATGAGATTTTTGTTTTTGGAAATTTTATTTCTGGAACTTTCCACAGCCCATAACCACAGTGATAAGACACAGAGAGTTAAATTGTGGGATTCAGGAATTGTCATAGTTACATTATTAGATTTGTTTCAATATATATTTTTTTATATTTTCCATTTCTGTCATAGTTGCTGAAGTATGTTTTTTCTTCCCCTTTTCTCTGCTTTAGGTAGCCACAGTGGGTGGGGATGGGAAAGAGGGGGTCAAGGCGAATAATAAAAAAAAAATAATCAAATGGAAAACTATAATTATAATTGATAAAAACAGAACAAATATGATATGGGTTATTCTGGATTTTCAGAAGGCTTCTGCCTGACATTATAAAACCTAAATTCTCAAAAAGCAGGCAATAGTCATTCAAAGTCATAGGTGGAGAACTGGGTGATATTTCATGAAGCTGTTTTAAATATTTTAGGATTTAGCTCAATTGAATTAACTCATTAACTTGGTTTCAGTTCAAAATCAGGTTTCAGTTGCTTGGTTAAAGCAAGTATGGTATAAACAATCTTATTCTGTGTACACACCAGATTTTAGAGGGTATAGCATCTAAAACTTCAGCCACACAAGGAAAACCACAGCAAAAGAACTTGAATCTTATTTCAGTAATCATGAATTAAGTCTCTTTACGGAATAATATGAAGAAAAAAATTCATAGCCAGAGAATATGCCATACAAAGAAGTGACGATAAAACTATCACGTTTGTGTGAGTAAACATACATTGTTATTATCTAATTAACATCAATATTGCATTGAAATGAAGCTCCTATTTAAGCTATGTATCCAGTTATATCCTTTAGATATATATATGAATTCATATATAACCTTTAGATATATATATATGAAAGTGTATAATTTAAATTAATGGATTTTATAATAAAATTAAATGTAAATTAAATTTACTTGTAAAATTGTTTAGAGTATAGCGAAAAATGTCATCAACATATTATACTGCTTATTTGGTTAAATTAGAGACTGAGTGTAAGGAGAACTATCCCAGTGTAGGGGTTTTGTGAATTTACAGGGAAAATTTATTGATTGTAGCAGTAATCATGAGGTGATCAATTGACCAGCGATGCACACACACGGATTCAATAAACAAGATAATTTACTAATAAATTAATTGTGCATAAATCATATAATAGTCTGCCTGGATAAAGATGAAAGATCATACTGTGAGGGTTATCAAAGTGCAAGGTATATAATCACGAAGAGATGCAAAACACAAAGAGATACAAAGAATATGCTTCAGTATACCATTTGGCTATACTTTCATTAATCAGTCTCTCTCACAGTCCTGCTTTTGTCTTGTCTTTACAAGAGCCCGATTAAAGTAGTCCTGGGTCCAGGATGTGGATCAAGGTAGTGGGTCATTAAAAAAGGTGATTCAGGTGAAATTTCTAGCCTCAACAAGAAGCCCAATAAATTGACCTAAAACATGATGAATGGAACAAAACGTAATTGCTTTAAATACATTGTGCTTATGCTGCCCAAGCATGTTGTTTAAGTTGATAACCTGGTTTCTATAAAGAAAGGACTGGAGGAATTAGCCACTAACTATCAAATGGGCTTGATGGGCCTCCTCTCATTTGTAAATGTTCTTACACTCCTATAATAGGATCAGCAGTCACTTTAGAATAGGGGCAGCTGACCCTTGTTCTCAAGTGCTGCATTTGTTTATGGCTCTTTGGCTTAATATTTTCAATAACACTAATTAAGTGAATATGAAGAAAAACGGCCTAGGTATTGCCATGTCCCAGTCTTCATCTGAAAAATACTGCTAAAACCCAAAGAACCAATAATTCAAGGGGCTGCTGTAGAATATTCAAAGAAAATTGTTAATACAACAATCAGAACATTGTAAACACCTGGTAATTGACATTTAATGTAGACAAGTATAGAGATTTTCTTGTAGGTAACACAAGTACAGATATAAACACAAGATGGGAGTTTTAAGATTATGATGATTATTATATTTTGGAAAAAGTCTGAGAGCAAACAAATGGCATTCCAGGTGTAAAGGAATTCTGACAGGCTATACTAACATTTTTAGTCTTGAACAAAGAAAACTGTAAGGAACCTGATTCAAGATTAAAAATCCTTAAATGTATTGAGAGTCAACCTAATAGATTTCACCAGAATCAAAATACTAGGGAATAGAAGTAGAAACAATGGCAAAGTGCATTTTAAACAGAGCAGAAGGCACCTTTTTTATTATGTTGTTAAAGGCCCCTGGTCTCTTTCAAGGAACAACTGGATGAGATTAGCAAACACATTTCATTTGTATTTGTATAAAATAGTACTGTAAATGAATATATTGTATTTTTGCTTACTGAAGATAGTACAGTGAATGATGTTAGAGGAATGCTAGTATGATTCTTTCTTAACATTTTACATGATAAATAGAGCAAGAGAAATTTAGTGTCCTATTAAAAACTGGGGAGACATTAATTTATAAAAATCACAATAAATTCAAATTATGGTGATAGGCAAATTAATATCTATAATCCAAAATGCAGATAGAATTTCCACTATATATGAGGAGTGGTTATTAGAATTAATGACATCCTGGCCAATATATTAATCATGAACCTGTAATATTGATGCATTTGTACATTTCAGTATTGGATGATAAATTACACAGAGATTTAACTACAATATACAGTTTTAAAAATGGATTGCTTTATACTCAAGACTAATACAGGATATCTTTTTGTGTAACTTTATGAATGTCAAAGAGTGCACCTGTTTTGGTAGGACAAACAAAGCAAACTTGAGAGGTTTTGATTCAAATGGCTAACAAAGGAACTGGATCTGAAAACTTCTTTTATGTTTGAAAAAAATCAATATTTTTCTAATAATTGTCTCATGCTGCTTTGAATATTTTCACATGGTTCAAAAGAGGAGAAGAGCATTACCATATCAAATAGAAATTAATTTTAATTACCAGGCGGTTCTATGTGGTATGTTTTTCAATGTCAAGTAATGAAGGGAAAAAGTCATGGGATATATTTCAGAATCAAAAATTGTTCAGCAGAGTTCGACTGTTGTTGTGTTGCAGGATACATTTGAGTACGTACTCAGAATTTGGTTTAGCACTTCAAATAAAAACAAAATCTCCCTTTTCTGACACATGAAAACATTCCAAATTATTTGCAGCTTTACTTTACCTTTAACAAAAATTCACAGCTACCTTAATGTCACTATGCACACAGTTACAAAAGGTGTTTGGATAGTGATATTCTGAAAGCTGTGACATTTAGTTCATGCCAAGATGTGTGCTATAAATGTTAAGTTTATACCAACAGAACAAAACATCAATGCAGTAAATAACTCTTAAGGTTTCAGCATAACTAATCTTTAAGTTTAATGTAGAATATATCTGAATTGTGCAACAAGGGCCCTTTGCACATCATTCACAGTAGCTGGATGCTCGACTGCTTTTTGACAGCTAATTTATTAGATGATTTAAAGTATCCAGTTTTACATTACCTTAAAGGGATTTCAATCCATGCATGTGAAGAGCTAATGGACTTTGGTATGTGTTCACTGCTGAATAGCTGAACCTAGTGGAGGGCAAATATCAGACAATGAAGCTGAAAATTTATCTCACTTGATTGCTGCTACTGCTGCATGTATTATTGATCTATATGTGACTCCACTGTGGACATTAGTACAATATCAAGGTTTAATGGACTGCAGAATGGCATCCATTTTCATCCTTGTTATAATGTTGACAAGTCCATGACACATTAAATGGGAAATTGATTTTTCCTGTTAGGATCTCCAGACCAAATAAAACACACACATACATATAAACACAGTTTATTATGCAATACAGAAAGTTTTCAACATACTTAAACTGCTTAAAATGTTCTGCTTTAGTAACAGTTACATGGACCGTTTTAATGAAGACTTTGTAGATGTAGAGAAGTATGCATGTGAACTTATTTGAAACCATCCCCCGGTTCATTCTGCCATTATTGATAAATCCCCAGCCTGAATAGCTGCGGGAGATTACAAAATCATCTTTACTTGCACTGTCAGCATTTTCCAATAAACATTGATGGACAGGTTTACTCTTCCACTAGGTGCATAAAACAAGTTCAATGGAGTTTCATTTCTAATTTATAGTTCTATTATTCCCATTTAATATCTGATTTGGCAGTTTTATTTATGGATAATTCCTCCTGTTTTGTCACTCCTGGATTAACATGAAAATACAGATGAGTTTTGAAGAATAAAAAAGGTAAAGGAAGAATTTAAAGATTTCACTTGTGTTTTCTAAAAATACAGCCACTGTTAATATGCAAGTAGTATTTTACTTTAAATACTGAAATTTTTGTTCATTTAGTTTATTTCTGCTTTTAACAAAAACAAATTTGTAGCAGCAATCCTTTTTAATAAACTACAGAAATAGGTGTTGCTGCTCATCTCCAGTGAGGCCTCTCTCTTTGATCACCTAATGGTCTTTGCGTGTGGGAATGTAAGAGAGATGACTTTGTCTTTTGGATGAGGAGCTTTCCCAGGAAGTAGCCACTACGCCAGAAGCAAACCAAGTTTCTCCCCATTTGTGACTCACCCTGACAAGCAGTTACCCTTGTGCACAGGCTTTGCAGTAGTTCAACTTAACATTATCCCAGACTCCCCATTGAAGAGAGCTGTCATCGTGAAGCTACAATAGAACTTCCCTCCTTCCCTACTACTTTGAGCCACACCAGGACTGAATTGCCATCTAGCCAGCAGAGCATGGACTGGACAGAGCTTCAACAGACCCTATCAGTTGTTCCCTTAGCCTTCTGCGGGAGAGTTATGAATCCTTGGTTGTGGATGAGTATTCAATTCAATTTTCAACATAATAAATCTCAAGAATTTAATTGCTATTCTAATACATGTTGATATCCATTTAATTTGTGTAATAGTATTTACTTTTGAATACCTGAATGTTGAGATTTTTAATAAGACCGATTACGAGTTAGTGTAACCAATGATATACTAAACACATAACCCTTGCTTTTGTATCTCTTTTTGACATCTGCCATTTGTATCCAGGTGGACTTTCATGCTTTACAGTATGTACATATTTTAAATGTATTCCATGTATTTTGAATCCATATGCAAACTGCTTGTTATTCTATTGATTGATTCCTAAAAAGCAAAGGAATCTTATGCAGTTTACTGTTACAATTAATACAATTTGTCAGTAAATTTCTGCAACTCCTACAAATGCATCAAACTGAAACCATGTGATAGTCTCTTCAATCAAGGTACTTTGAAAGGACAATGCAGAGATCACATTAAAGCAGTCTGCTGTATCTGATCAGCAGATGCACAGATATACTACTGTACATTGCCTGACAGTACCATGCACAAACACAGATAAACAACACTGGTCTTTAATAATTCATAAGTAATAAAGTTAAAATTATCAATATCTCCTAAGACTTACAAGTAACATTTTCAATCAACTAAATATCAAACAATCAAACAAAATAAAAAATCAAACTACATTATTAGTTAAAGTGTGTTTAAAAAGGAGGGTGCCAATACATTTTTTCTGTGACTGTACATTATCTGTATGAAATCATCAGGTGAAAATGGTACATACTGTACTGTAAAATTACTTGAAAAGAAAATGAGTTGAATTTAAAAACACAGAAAACTGCCAAGGAGTATTTCATTTTTCTGAAGGTCAAGGGATAAATAATGATCCCAGAACCAAATTGACTAGGGGACTAATTACTAATGGAACCTATTGTCTATGGTCTCCCTATGAGCTCTTAGAGCACCATCAATCCACCAAGAAGATCAATATGTTCTGGAGCTTAAAGCCTTAAAAATTAGATTTCAATTTTTTGTGGGCTGTCACAAGAAGAAATTATTCCTGACAGTGAGTTTTTAGATCAAAAATAATATTGATTTTTGAAAATCAATGACATAATTACACTTTGGGAACTGAATTAATTAATAGAAATATTAAGCACAAAGAGGGAATAAATGTACTGTATAAATGCACTGTCTTAATAACAAGATTTGTACCATCTGTTGAATGTGCACCATTATCATTGTATTGCCAATGAACAGTATTATTTAAGCGAAAAATATGTAATTCTCAATTCAATAGCCTACATTACACATAGAAGAGTGGAACTCCTTTAGAAACTATTATGATGTCATCCCATCCCATCAATTAAATGTTTTCGTATCTTTCTATATGGTTAGAGTAGAAATTATTTTTTTCAAATGATTTATACTGCAAATTGCTTTCATCGAAATATTTCTCTTTGTTTCATCAAACTTGTGAATAAACTGGACATTCTATTACACAATTTTACTTTTGTATTAAAAAATGTGTAGTTTATTAATACTATTATTTTATGTGTCCAGATCATCTCTCAGAGAATGTTTATGCAATTTTATATTGTGACAAATTCATCATTCTTCATGTAAGCTCACCTCAGTTGTACAGCATCTATTACACAGGAATGTGAGGAAAATGAGTTACCAAAATTTCAAGGAAGAAGGAAATGCAGCTATTATTATTATACGCAAACACGTTTTCATAAGGAGGGGGACTGTATGAGAGATTTTGAAGAAAAGGTCAATATTTTTTTCATATTGCTTTTAGCAGAGAAACATACTGTAATGCTAACAAACTCCCATAATGTTTCCCTGCTGTTATCACATACTGTACATGTGATGTCTCATAAAGTAGACAGATCCACACATGGACAATATTATACATTCCTTGTTTTTATCTAAGGATACGATCCAGTAAATGAGCCTGTGGAATTTCATGGGGAATAATACTCATCTTCCACCCTCTACAGGATATTCTTTATAGAAATAAATGATTAAGTTTTGTTGCTTCTTTTTATTCCCTTTTATGAAGATATACTGTACTCTCATAAACCACATTTAAGTAGGTTGATTTGATCAAAAGACCATATCCTTGATAAGAACTTTATTTTAATGTATTTGGAATAATCAGTATATGTCTTTAATAACGCAGACCATCAAATGATCCTTTACAAATCCATAAACATGACATACTGAACCCAGCAGAAATAATTTTTTATGCAACTAATTGATTCTCTTTAATTTACATTATGTCCTTGGGGTATGGTGGGAAGTTTTTGGGAATGTCCATTTATTTTAAATGAATGCTTTTATCTTCTTTATCTACAATACTTGAGAGAGATATCCTTAGTCTTATCACACGACTACTTTTCTTGAATTATGTTTCCTCACTGAAACAATCTACAGAAAATAACTAGGCACGTGGGTACTGCAGCAGCCAAAAAGATGATAGCTCTGAGCTAGCAATCTCTTGGCACTCTTCCCTGGCCCTTTACTTTTTGGATGTTTTGTTTCTGGAGCTTTCCACAGCCCAGATGCATTAGCCTGGAGACCAGACAGTTTGCTCCTGGGAGTATGCAATTGAATTCCAGAAGCTCTCCTACAGGCTTTTTAGATTTTTCTCATTCTTCCCTTATCGTGTTTGCTGCAAATTTTTTTCTTATCTGTTTTTTTTATACTGGTCTTTTATGCTGGCAGACTGGGAGGGGTGGGAATTGGGACCTGTGGTGGTATACTGTACAACTTGGTGTATCATAGGTGGATGTTTATACTGTAAACTGCCACAGTTTACAGTAACAGTTCGACTGTGTTATTAATAACAGACTGTCCACTTAAATATTTTGCATAAAGAAATATGGTGCAGAAACAATAGAATCAAACACAATGGTTGGAAAAAGGTCAAAAACAGATTTAATTCAAAGAGAATACAGACAAATTGATATTCAAAGATTTCTGTTCAAATAATTCCAAAACTTCATAGTTATAAACATTTTGATATAGTTGAGTCAAAAAAGTAATTAACTATGGTCATACAGTATATTTTAATATATGATCTTATATTACTTTCTCTGATGAATGATAATGATGACTTCCATCTATTGTATATCAGATCAGGGGTTTCCCCAAAAATATTAATCTTAGAGATTAACGAGCAACTTAATCCTTAATACACTTAATAAATTTAATATACATACATAACATACGTGCTACTTTTTCGAGTGTTTCCCAAAACCCCTTTTATTCAGTCATTTTACGTGTGAGTATAAAGTACTTCTTTGTTAACCCCGCCCCTGAAATCGCTTAGCAAAAAGCATCACAAGTAGATTGAAAAACAATCGATTGACAATACTTTCATTATATGATATCATTTTTGGTCCTTCAGTGGGATAAAATAAAGTTGTGAAAAGTAACATAACATCATAATTTAACAACCAATTAGGCGAAAGCGTATAGATAGGCACAAAATCGGACACCTATTGTTTCTAAGAGAAAACAAAATAAATGACTGACACATCGTAAAAGAAAACCAAGATTGACTGCTTGGACGGTGTACAGTATGTGTCCTGCACGACATCTTTGATTTAAAGCAATACTTTTTTTGGTGTGATGCCATTGTTAAGAATCACAGTGTTTCATGAGAAAATACTGCTGTTATTTATTGTTATTTGGTGTATTGGAACTACATTTTAATTGGTCTTATTAACATGACATCTGGAAAAATTAACTACTAAGCTTGGCATGTGTCACTGAAGAAATACAGGACCTATAATCACTTTAAAAACAAGCAAATCTAAGCATTACCGTCAACAATCATGACAGAACATAAATTGGTATTCAAACTTTAGATATAAATAAATATTAGGCCCAATGATTTAACTTAAATAATGCATTACTGCATTTCATCATATCATCTAGTCAAGTATAAATCTTAGCATTTATTATTTTAAATTAATGTATTGTAATGGATTGGGGTTCTCTGGGTATGTGCCCTCGCAGCTCCCACCCCAAAAAAGAGGAGAAAATACAGATAAAAGAAAGAAAAGATAAACAGAACAAAAAAATAATTAACTGCCAGAGGTAATGAGGTAATGTAACCATGTTATATTTTTACATATATCAAATGTTTTCCTTGCTTTATCATTTTTCACGTTTTTTATAGAATTTAAATACAATTTCAACACAACCACAAAAGTACTAAAAGAGGGAGAATTATTGGACCATTTGAGTTATGAATATGAAATTTACAGTACCTAGGATTACTAATAAATTCATTACTGTATAAATAAACGTTCTTTTTCCAAATTTCTTCTCACATAGTACAACAAAATATAAAAATCCTTAATATAAAATCTTAGTATTCTAAATTTCAAGAGAATTGTTATGACATGAATTTAATGTGCTCTGTCTGGCGATCTCCATCGCTAAGGTTGGCGCAAGAGGTAGCCAGTTTAAGAAGCACTTAGTGATTAACCGAGTGGGTCGGGGAGCATGTAGATTACAAAGGATTTAACGTGCTACTTTAGTTACGATGGGTTTTGGAAAACACTTGTAAACTAATGATCAATCTTAAGATCAAGTTTACAGTGTTCTTAATGTTACGATGCTTTCAGGAAACTCACCCCAGATTAGTATAGACAGTTTGGTTGCATGGTCTGACAAGAAAGCCTTGATTTAAAAAAAATACAAAAACAAAGATATTGTTCTTGGTCTTGAACATGATAAATGCCCTTCCCTGGTCATAATACATAATAAGTGCATGAAGCAAGTTAAATTCTATAAATATCTGGTAATATACAGTAGAGTACATAAGGTAGATGTTACTCTTTTAAAGTGATTTACAGTTTACTTTCTTTACAAGTTACAGGCTTTTGGTGTTAGTAAACAGATTCTGTCAATGTTTTTCAATTCTGTGATGCAAACTATAGTGCAGTATGGAATAACTGTCTGGTATTATGGCATTTCTGTATAACAAAAACCTAAGATGTTCAGACTTTCGAGGATGTGTTCTACAATAGTGGAGCAACCACTGGTGCAGAGTTTTCATACTCTTTATATTAAGTTTATGTTGAGACTATCTTTTAATATCTCTTCTGACCCCTTGCATGTTCTGCAAGAATTCCAACTGATGCTTTCAAACAGATGTTTTAGAGTCCTTCAATGTAGACTTAACAAAATGAAGAATTATCTTGTCCTATACTGAATCAAACTACTAATAAATTAGTTCACAATAAATGAGTAATGATTTGTGGGCAACTGTTATCATTGGATTATGTGCCAAATGTAATGTGTAATTGTATGGGCTTTGTATATTTGTGGGGGAAGTTAATTTACAGGGTTCTGGTGTACTTGTGTGGATTCCTGTAGGAGTGGTGTGAAATGGATACATATGAGTAAATGTCTGTTATGTAATGTTTACTGGTTCTGTACGTGTACTGTCTGTGTATTTTGTAAATTTCTTTGTGTGCAAAACATAGCTGCTTTGATGCAAGACAAATGTATCGGAAATCAGACAATAATGTATTATCAGATTGTTTTGTATTATTTGTGTTTTTTTATAAGAATCAAGACATGTGAAAACACATTTATGAACAAAAAATAAAAACATTAAAGTCTGAAAAGCAGAATTCTTCAGACATGCTCAGCAATTTAAGCATGTTCTACATGAATTCAATTCTTCAGTGTCTTTCAATTTGAAAAATACTGTCAACCTTTCAATCATTTTTGTGTGATTCTAATCATAACAATCAGCTCCTGAGTGATCTCCTGTTGCAAAACCTTTGCAATAATGTTGTAGTTTGTGGGTTTCAATGTGCCCATCTCCTTGATGTCACCTTAACTAAGAGTTATTTGGAGTTATCTTAAGGTTAGAATACTATGCGTACTACGCAATTGCTGACTTAAATTCTTAATTTACAATGGAAGACCTGTTATCATAGTTTTTTCTTAAATTTAATATTCTTGTCAGCACAATGACAAGCACTGATAGAGTCATTGTCCTTTTCCATTTGTTGTTTTGAATGGACAGGTTTTTTCTTTGTACCCAATGTGTAAGAGAGAAGCCATTATTACCACAGTGAACATCATAAAATTAAGTTCCGTTATTATTTTCAGTCTGTTCCTCCATTCCTTTTATCTTTGAATCAAAATATTGAAATTTTGTCTCCGCATCCCTGTTTTCTGCCAATTGTAAATGTCACCCTGTCACAGCAACTCTTGCATGATGAAAGAGGAACACGGCTGTCGTATCTCATGATTTGCCAAAACATTTTGATTTCACCAGACATTTAGTATAAAACGTGCATATTTGTTGGAAAATCTTCTCTGTGATGAGTATTTTGTTATTATTCACTAGTTTGCTGTATTGTGTCTTCTAGCTTTCCTAAATTTAATCCCCAAATCTTATCTAGTTGGTGTTTCATACCTTCATTATCAGAATACTACTTATCCAGAGTTCTAGAGTCCATCCCAGCACAGGGCACAAGCAGGGACTACAATCTGCACCAAATGTCTGTCCACCACAGGACATCCCAAAACAAGTAAGAGACACCACATAAGCTATCCAGCATGTGTATGGAATGTATGAGGAAAATAGAGCACAGAAAAATCCCATGCAAATGTGCAAAACATGCAAACTCCATACAGAGATCCACCCCATTTTAACATTTGAACTAAGGACCCAAATACTGTGAGACAACAGTCCCAATGTGGCACCTTTCACTGTTTCTGTTGAAAAAAAAAACAACCATTAACTTTTAAACTTCACACTATTTCTCAAATTTACTATGTATGTAGTATATGGTCTAGTGCAGGTCTAGTGCAAGTGTTCACATTACTCCTATCCTGGAGTCCTTGCACTGGCTTCCGGTCAAATTCCGCGTAGACTTTAAAATCCTCATGCTCACCTACAAGGCTTTACATGGCTTGGCACCTCAATACCTGTCTGAACTTTTATCGCCCTACTCCCCACCTCGCAACCTCCGCTCTTCAAATTCTGCCCTCCTTACTGTCCCCCAAGCCCGTCTACATTGTATGGGCGACAGGGCCTTCTCCTGCTATGCCCCCAAGCTCTGGAACTCTTTGCCCAAGGATATTAGAGAGTCACCTTCTCTAAACTCCTTCAAATCCAGACTCAAAACCCTCCTTTTCAGAAAAGCCTTTACTTAACTGGTTCCATTCTTCACCCCTCTGCTCTTCTTAATACCATCTTCCACGGTCCCCTCTATTGTTATTGTTGTATTGTTGTAATTATAATTGTGTCCTGTCTTGTGAAATTTTCTTATTTATTCTTGTAGTCTTCTTATTTATTGTTATTGTCATCCTGTAAAGCGCTTTGAGAAGCCACCTTTAAAGGCGCTATATAAAATAAAGTTTATTATTATTATTATTATTATTATTATTATTATTATATTTCCTAAAGATAATAAATAAGTGCAATGTTACGGTATGTAATGCTGTATGGCAATGGTTTTCAAAGACCAGGTTGCAACCCAGTAGGTCACAGAATTCCAGGCACTTGGTGTCTTTGCTCATTAAAATTTTACATAAAGTATAATTCTAACATCAATAGATTAACAATCCAATTATTCCTGCATATCACATTGTTTCTGTCTTTTGAGTATAGATGCATCATACACCTACAGTACTACATATTATGTACGACATGTCACATATGAATGACATACCTGTAAGTATTTGGGTCTACTCTAAACAATCACATGACTTGCCCAGTGCTGCGTGGATACTAAATCATTCAGTCTTAACCGCAGAAAAGCTAGAAAATATGTATAATTTAGTAATAATAAAAAAGTTTTTTCCCCTACCATCAAATCCCTAATCACCTGCAGGAGGAAATGTAAATATGCGATGCACAACAGGAACTTACAGCTGTTGAAACAAACAAGTTGCTTCTACCTAATCTGAACTGCCTGTTGAAAAGAAGCAAAAGAAATAAAAGCTGAACTTGTAGCGCATTTACAGTCAGTAGGGGATTTTGCTATACAATTTAGTCTGAAGCTACCAACATATGCAGTGGAAACACTGATATCCGAAGTACTGAATGACAGAGTAGATGGAAAATCTTAAACGCGGTAAGTGTGAAGGAAACACAAGTGATGGTGCATCACATATGAGTAAAAAACAATGAGTTTTGAAAAAAATCTGTGAGAAAAGATGGCAATGAGAGTGTTTAGAATTACCACTTCATTAATTGTGAAGCTTTGGCATCCAGGAGTGTTCCTTGTCATCTTATGACAGAACTGAAGGAAGCAGTGATAGAGTAAACTTCATGGCAAGGAGCGCAGGGCCCTGTAATGAGAGAGGAACACTTAATACTGAGGTAAGGTACCTAATTTACTATGAGTAGACTACTTACCAGTGTGTATGGAAGAAGGAACAGGGTTTATATTTTTTGGTTGTTCTTTTTCTGGTGGACGGTCAAACCTGACAATGAAGGCTGGCTTACAAACGTGTGATACCCTGCTGACTTTTCTTTTAAATGAACTGAACTGGACTTTACAAGGCATATGCAATGATTTTTCGACAGTGTTAGGAGATTAAAGTAAAAGTCATTGGCAAGTGGCAAGTATAGTATATATGAAAAGCAGTCAGCCCACCTATTACATGTTTCCAGCACTATTATAAAAACTTTGAGAATGAAATCAGTGTTGAAAAGGTGAACAAAATGATTTTGTATATCACTGCTCTGGTAGTTCTAGTCATGATTCCTCAGCAAGAAAATTTGAAAACAAATGAAAAATGCTGGGTGTAAAATGTGTTTGCTTTTGAAATTATAAGGCAATGATAGAGCAACATTAGAGGAACAGAAGGAACTGCTACATCTCACCTGTGATGACACCCTGAAAATGCAGCACAAGTCATTTTTCTTGTCATTTGAAATAACTATTTCCAAAGACTGCCCACCGCTAAGAGAAATAAGTGTACTCTTTCACAATAACCCACATGTGTGAGTTGGAATTTTAGCTACAATAAGATTGTATAGCGAGAAAGAAACAAAGTGATCAGCGAAGCCTATATGCGAATAACCTTTCCATGGAATGAAATCATGAGGAACAAACAGGACCACCATTAACTAAGTGAAACTAAGATTGATTTCCCTTATGATGTTTCAAGTAATGGCTTTGTGATTTGTCAGTTATGTGAACTGGGTCAAGCTGTAATGTATTACAATATTGTGATTTTATGAAAACTCTCCCTTGTATGGTGATAAATTGAGCAAGCGAGGTGAGTATAGTAAATGAGCAGACTTCACTGAAAGAAGAAAAATGTAAATGGTAAATGACTTTTGTTACTGCTATTGTTACTGGATTTGGATTATGGATAAAACATGTGTTTGTTGTACTTGGCAAGCAGCTCGGCTGCCCAGCTTACAGGTGACAGAAGGAGATGATGTATAGACCTCTCTTAAGATACCTGACAGGAATGTTAAACAATTGTGGTGACATAAAACATAGGGCTGGAATATTAAATCCATTTTTATAGGGAGATAAACAGTAACAGACGAGAATCCACTGCAAACAGTGAAAACAGGGAGCCAGACTTGATGACAATGAGAGAATTTTGATGTCAACTAATATTCAGCATCTGACACTTGCAAATGCTTGGCAAGCAATGCAAGTAGTAGACATACAGACATTTATCTCTGAGTTTCCTTTCACTTATTTTCCTTTTTCAATGAAAGAAGATTTGTTATATTCGGTACAGAGAAAACTTTAAACTGTTGTGGGACAACCATTTTGCCACCCTATCTTTGACCTGATGCAGTCAAATGCTGTGTGGACATCTTGGAATGGAACATTTTTTTCATTAAAAGTAGACCAAAAAAGCTTGCTTCACTCACTCAAAATAATTGAATGAGAGTGGCAAATTTAAAGTAAGAAAACCTGGCAGACCTGGAAAAGGACATTGGAACACATTTATTCTAGCAACGTATCATATATAGTATAATTTCTTCATACTATTAAAAAGTGTGAGCTGTATAGAGAGCTTCCTACAAATTATTTAATAGGTGTTGCAATGGACTCAGAACTGGACCTAAGCTAACCCTGTTTCAAAGATGGAGATGATAGAAAAGAACACTCAAAGCTTTTACTGAAAACTGGAAGGATGCACCTCACTGAGAATAATGTCACATTTTTGGAGAAAGAAGAATTCTGTCTTTGGAGAGAAGAACAGCATTTAGACGTAATGACAGTAAATTGTCCAACCCTATGCTAAAAGACATTGACAGGTTTTTCAATGACTTATAGAACTTCAATCTGATGCCCGAACTTGATAAACCCTCAAGGTGGATGAGCTAATCTGCTTTGGGAAAGTTATTAAGAAAAGTTGGGAAGTTATACTGAAGAAGCATGTATAGTAAGAGTGAAGACAAAATTTGATACATCAGATGTACTGTCTCAGGTTATAAGGATACTTGGACAGCATGCACCCATGTCCTTTCAGGGCATCAAGGAGTACCCAGGAGGCAAATAAATGATTACACAGTGTTACGAACAGTTCTTTCCAGACCCTATGCGGATGACACAATCCAGGATAGTGAGGAAACATTGGGGAAAAAACCGTGCAGGAAACGGGGATCAAAACAGGGGGGGCGTGTCCTTGGTGTGCTGGTGTTCAGGACTCGCACGATACGGAGATCAGATGCAGAGTCCGGATTAACGTCAGTGCCTGGCTTTTAAGGTGGACTGGGAACAGGGGACAGGTGTGGGGAATGAGGCAAACAAGGAAGAGCCGGAGCGCCCTTAAGGAGGAGGGACTACAATCGTGACACACAGTATACCAAAGATGTGATAATTGACAGCCCAGGACTAGCTGTCCTGTAAACAGATTTTTAAATCAATTCTATATCAATGTGATCTAGAGTGTAATTTCAGATACATCTTTGAAGCATTACATCAGCAATCCTCTTTAGGGAAACAATAGAATCACTGGCATGTCCAGTTTAGTGTTCAGTGTTCATTCAGTGAAGGGTTGGCAAGAAATAAGTTAATGAACTTAAAATGTCTTGAAAACTTTCAGACAGTATTACAAAGGATA
The DNA here is from genome assembly GCF_059453375.1 of Lepisosteus platostomus. NCBI lineage: Eukaryota > Metazoa > Chordata > Actinopteri > Semionotiformes > Lepisosteidae > Lepisosteus > Lepisosteus platostomus. Next base: position 27,022,574 of record NC_142619.1, on the reverse strand, counting down.
TGAGACATTAAAGTACTTCATACAAAGCATTTTACAAGAACTTGAAAATCCTGGTATTCCTAATAGTATCATTTTTTTGTTCTCATCTAGTTCTTAATTTAAAATATTTATGCAAGAAACATCTTTAAATATATTTTTGAGGAGGCATACAATTTTTATTGGCAGGCACCTACCTATCATTTGTTTCAAGAGAACACAGAGTTGAAATGACAGATCTTTAATTTTTATGCACATCAATTATTTGCGATTCAGGGATGATGCTATTTCAGCATTGTCAAAGGGAAGATGTCAAACTACATTAATTCTTAAAATGTCTTGCTAAAGTAAAAAGTCTGATCTAGATTGTAATATCAGATACATCTTTGACAGAAGATATAGTAGATTTGAAATAACACTAACTTTAAACAGCATAACTATTTTATGCTAGCTCACAGTTGTGAGCTTATCCATCTTATTTTCTTTTCATTTTGATTTCCACAGCAACACCCTTTGTGCAGAATTTGTTCGCACATCATATAGAGATATTTTGAGCACCAGGTTACAATAGGGGGAGTTTTTAATTGATTAGCATTATGAAACAGAAGACCTACTGTAAAGAGAGCTGTCTGCCCTGTCTTTCTCACACCTGAAGAAGGTTCCACAGCCAAAACGTTGTGTTTCCTTTCTTCTCTTTTCAGCATGGAATAAACCTTTACTTGTTCCTTTGCAGCCTACACATGCTGACACAGCTACCAATCTGAACATTTAAAATATTTTGAGAAAATACTCAGTTAATTATAATGTATATTATTTTAATGTATTTCCAATCATCTTTCACTCACAAATTTTTTCAATTTTAAATTAACATTTTGCTAAAAATATAATTTTAAAACAATGTGTACAATGTGTGTCTATGAATATACTGCATTTTGTAGTTTCTGTGAAACACTGTGAGGTAAGACATTTTCTTGTGTTTAATTACCATTTTGCTGTTATATACTAAAAAATGAAGGAGGCTAACAAAACAAACTATATTAATAAATCAATAACATAGTTCTGCTTCTAAAGCAGAATGTGTGCCATGGTAATCTTAATGTTTTGGAATATTTAACCAAGGAATAACTACAGAAAAAAATATAGCTTTTTAGCAATATGATTATTTACAAGATATATTTTACAAGATGTATTTTGATAATATTTTAAACATAAAATGTATAAGTGTCACTAAACAACATGCGTTTTATAATATAAACATAGTTGAGCAATATGGTGTTTGGGACTCAGAAATCAAATATTACAGAAACAATGTACCAGGTAAACACCAGGGAAAACCAGGAAAAGCAAGAACTTTTCAAAGTGTCATATTTACAGGTATGTAACTATTAAAAATCTTTGTGAATGTATTAAAACCATACAATATACTGGCTTCTACTTTATTTGCATTTTAACGCTTATTTAAAGTACTTTAAAATGTCCTAAATCCTACAGTAAATGAAAAATCTTCATTCTTAGTACACATCTAAATATATTATTCAAGGTGTTTGGAAGTTTTTTTTTCTTGAAGGCTCTAAGTACCTCAGCAGGGATTCCATCTGGACTTACTGTAGCACGTCCCTCCAGCTTGTGACCTGATAGTGCTTGTAATTTATATTTAGGCTTATTCATTATGGCTTTTTTATCACTATGTTGAAATAAAAAAGTGTAGACTTCTGAAGTTTAATTAATTGAAAGAAACAATTTCTAATTGTGTGCATTACAGGAATACTTATAATTTAGGGATTCATTTATGGGTTGAAAAAAATACTAATCACCATTATACTGTTAAACTCTTACATTGCAAAACAGTATAATTAAAAAATATATATGGCTAGTTTTACTTTTAACATTACAATATTTAATTTAGGGATTTATATGTAATGTATGCACTGACCCTGAGATATGTGGTTAGAAGCTATTTATAATAAAATACAATAATAGCATTTATGGATGAAATGCACTCTACAGTATTTGAGTATTACAGTATTACAGACAAGATCAAAACTATTAGAATTATCTACCATTTTTCTTGCTGTTTCTACTTCACAATAAAGAGGCTGACATCTAGTACCGATATTCACTCTGCGACAGACATTGAAATATTCTTAAAACTTTCTTCTCTTAATTATTTTGAGGATTTTACATAGGGATAATGCCCTGTGGATATCAAGAAAAAATCAAGAGACTTAATCAAGAACCCATATATTAAAGCTATGAAGACAGATTGAAGGTATTCTTCAGTTATAGAGCAAAACAGCAAATGAAGACTTCTTTATCTATCTTACCTTCCATTCCACTAATATGAGTCCTATGCCTGGTAACAAGTACCAATGGCCAGATTGCTAGCAGCCAGTGAATATGCTTATATTTTGCAGCACTCTTTTGCCTTTACTGCTGTGTAGCTGTCAGTTCTGGCATTGGTATTTCTGAGGTGACCTTTATTTGCTGCAATTTTAAAAGTCCATATTTGTTCTATTTTTTTAATGTTTTGCCTTGAGTATAACATATTTCGAGAACCGAATCCTTGAGAAACTATTTTGATACGAAGTGACAATTCAAGATGTTGCTTTTTCACCATCAGTGTTTTTAAATTATTTGCCAGTTATAAATATTAATTTCTCACCCATAATGAAGTTAACTGCATAGAAATATGTATTGTTTCATTTTTATTTAAGCTGTTTATTTCTCCCTTAAGAACCTTACACATGAAAATGATGTCATTTAAATTATCTAAATACACCAATCTGTATAAGATATCATAAAATGTTAACTCTCAGCAACAGATGCATTTTCTATGGATCATGCTCATGCCAAATCAATTATTTTAAAATGCCACCCTGTATAGATAATGCAGACTGTGTAATCTTGCTATTATCGGCATCAGTAAATTAATTTTGGTTTTTAGAAATCTATTACCAGAAAATGTTGTGCAACTTTCTATTGACCCCATTGTGTTTAATGTAACCAATTAGATGAATTGTAAGCTTGACAAGATGACTAATTAAGTTATTTTAATAAGTAAAAAGAGCTTTGGTTTAGTCATGTATTACCTTCTTTTTGCACATACTGTATTGTGAGCTGTCCAAAAAGAAACAATCAATATTAGGTAGGAAAGCTGATTTCCAGACCTACTGTATGTTTGCTTTTCAAAATAGAGTGGTCTAACCCTCAGAGGTGTCTCCCTGTCATCCTAAGTACCACTATTCATGCCAAGTCTGTACTTATGCCGTGTGAAAAGATTACTTCTTGGAAAAAATCTATTGCTATGCAGTCCCCATTATGCCTGGCAGTTTCTGACCTTTTCAGTTGGCAGAAACTGCTGTCATAACAGTAGTTTTTAGGGAGTGTAAGCCTGTTTGGTTTGTCCAACCTATCTGCATCATCTGAGATCATCCTAGAATAATGTTCATGTTTTTTTTGCACTGATTGTTTTTTCTATGAGGAACCTCACTGTTTTGGTTCAACAACATTAAAGACACCCACACCCTATATAATTATAATAAGGATAATTATAATTACCCTAACCAAAATTTGACTTTAAAAATCATGATGTGGGAATGAGTTTGGTATTACTTTTTGCAAGGTTGTTCCCACAAAAACCGTAGGACAAATAATAATGTAATAGTTCTATCAAACCTAAATTGAGGTGGAGAAGAGGCATGTTTCAAATAGTGAGGTTTCTTGAGATAATCCCCTTTTAATAAAGGATCATGCAGGGAGCTGTTGCCAGTGATTGGAGGGATCTAATTAGAAGGAAGGATGTGAAAATGAACTGCACAAGTGAGTAAGGAAGAAGAATTATATTTAGTCAGAGGTAGACAGATATGGGAGAGGGTTAGAGATTGACCCCTTTCTGAACTTTTGTTTTTAACTCTGTATATAGTACTGACTAATTTACCTATATATTGCAGAAGTCTGGAGGGAAGGTTGGGTCCTAATCTCACTCACTTACGCACACCTATGTACAGTCTATAGTCTTTCAACTAAAGCTCCTCTTTGAGTATCTCTCTCTCTCCCCCCTCCATACCCCTCCATCTACACCCTGGCAGTAAACTGGCTGCCCACAATCATGTGTTCACATTCACTTCCTCCCGAGTCAGTTTCTCACCTCTTCTCAAATAAGCAGCTCTTCAACCTCAAATTCCCCATGGAAAACAGTTGGATCTCCTCACCCCCCATACTGTCTGTTTTTTTCTTTTAGTTCTACTGATGGTATCAACGCCTGCAGCCTATCTTCATTGTTTCATCTCCATAGAACACATCTGATCACTCCACCCTGAACTCATGGGTCTGCACTGGATCTGGGTCTCCTCTTTCACGTCCCTCATTGTACCTGAGTCCCTGCCCCGGTTAAGCCCAGGCTGCTGAAGTGATGGGTTTCTCCCCTTTACTCCTCTGCTGGTTGATCTCAAACTTTGTCTCTTTCCCCTTTTCAAGCTTTCACCCATGAATATAGTTGATATTTCTTATTCCTTTGAGGTACCACCTGGAATCTGTCCTCATCCATTCAGTTTTAGCAAACTTCAGCAACTGATAAATCACTATCAGTTCCTTTTGTGATTTCACAACAGAGATCCAGTCTCAAGAAAGCTAGGATTTGGTGGCATGTACTGCTACCTCTTTGTCAACTTGAGTTCCGTCCCCTGCATCAAGTGTGCTTTTCATTCACTTCATTCTCCATCAGTGGTTTACTTGATCAAACAAAACTTAAGCCTGTATCGTAGGCACTTATCACTCACTCCATGCTACAGCACACATTCTGTTATCAGTTTCTGCAAAACATTGCAACAGAATCAATTTGTTCCCATAGCTCCATGTTTAAAGATACTTGCATTGGTATTTTGAGGGTTTTTTGGGGGGTTGTGACAGCTCTGACCTCTTGCTGGGCTATCATTTCCTCAGCCAGGTGAGTTAATGCCAAAATATTAATTATGCTAATCCTTTATCCTGGTCTGCTCATTTAATCATAATTAGAATTTGACAAAATTACTGAAATGAGAGTTTCAGCTGTAATTCAGAGCTAAATAGCATCAACTAAATTGCTTGGGGCTGTGATAGCTCTACTACATCCTTTTCCAACTTTTAATTGCAGTTGTTTTTATTTCATCACAGTAGAAAGATTATAGTTTTGTCTCCAGTTTCTCATCATCAGTTCTGTCCATATTTAAATGTGTTTTTTTCATGCATTTAATACAAAACTTTATCTATAACACAGTGTGTGAATAAGAGTTGTGCACTGCAGTAGAACCTGGAAATAATATGAGTTAAAACTACCAATATCTTTACAAATATTAATAAAGAAATCTGAAAGAAATAAAATCATAGATCTAAAACAAAAAAAAGTTATTACAACCAGTATTACTACAAAATTATTATTTAGAAAATAAAAGTGTCCTAGTAACAACTCGGTAAAACATTTGTGTCTCCTTCATGATGAGTGAGTACAGTTCTATTTGTTCTGGCTGGTATTCAGAAAGATACGCATTCAAAGACAGTTACTTAGTTTGTGGAGTTAATTTATTTCATATTGGTATTAATGGATCGTGTAAAATCTTATTGAAACTATTATGATTAACCTTTATTGTTTCTAATGCTGAAAATTATTTTTTTCTAACTAGACTTCTTGCATCCAACATGTCTGTCATTTTCTGATGTCTTGATACAGTATGTCCACCTGCTGTGCTTGCTGGGAAGCAAAGAGAATAGTTACTGCACAGTAGTTTCCATGGAAATAAAGGTATTACTCACATTACTCTGCTTAAAATAAAACAGGAGATGAATTTATCAGGTGTGTGCTGCTTCTTTTGCTTACCAGTATGTAAAAAAATTTTGACAATGTCATTGAAATAAATGAAAGAATACAATGAAATTTCAAAATTTTACTTTGTAACAGTCGAGGCTTCAGAGTTTATCACTTTGTTTAAACAAGTACGAGTTTTTCTCATGTCTTTCCATCTTGTAACCTTTTCTTAACATTGATATTACATTCAAATATCCTATGAAGAAGTAGTAATTATTATCGTTTTTTAAAATAATTACAACTCCTTTAATTGTTTTATCATGTTCATTGCTTCTGGAACATCAGTACTTAGTTGTGTGAAGAAGCTCCTAACAAAGTCTAATCAAATTAATCAGTACTCTCAAGTTATTCTTCGGTATTGATTTTCAAATTTCTCTATTGCTACACCATATGCTTGGTCATTGGTGGTGAAATTTTGGGTCACAATTCATGCATCTTTTTCTAAGCTCATTAAAGTTCTTGAGATTGAATTTAGTTTTCAACAACTGACTACCCCACCCTTCAGGTATCAGAATCATTATGAAAATCACTATATAAACAATAGATATCTACAAACATTAATATGCCATTCAAAACACATTAAAACATATTAATATAAATATTAATATGATATGCAAAACATATTAATATAAACATATTAATAACAATAGATATCCACAAACATTAATATGTCATGCAAAAACGTTTTGCAATCTGGAAATAAATTAGTATTTGGTTAAAACACATACAGCAATACTACTTATGCCCCCATTTGCCCTTGTAACCCCCTCCCTCAACCTGGACTCCTGTCTCATATTCAGATAGTGTTGATAGCCCTATAGTACACCTCTTCCTCTCTGCACAAACACATGACGCATCCATAATTCTCCTACAAAAAAAATATGCATGTTTTACTATCTGTTGTTTTGCTGTATGAAGCCATTTCTAAAAGAATGAGGGACCTTCTCTTACTTAGTGTTTTTTTGGCGGTTGGACGGCACAAAGTAATGGGAATGTAGTTATTTTGGATTTTAAGAATTAATTACATTTGAAAAAAATGTGATGGATGTTGTCTAAAATGGAGCACATTACAGAAACATATTTGTTTATATAGATATGAGAAAATAATGTTTGGTTATTTCTGATAGACATACATTTATTTCTTGCTACTGATTATTTAATATACTTTCAAATGTTTTTACATTTTATTATTTATGTTATAATAATACAAAATTGACTTTATTTACAAATAAAATACTTTTTTCATTTTTGAAATATATGTAGTCTTGTCCATTTTTAAGACTTTTCTACTCCATTTACTAAATCCATAAAATTAGAATAATAATACTGTGCTGTATTGACAACACCAAATCTAGCTTTTAAGCCCCTGGGCAATGTATCTATATTTATTAACATCACTTACCAATATTCTGCTATAGCCTTCATTTAAGCTTTAAATTCTTTGCTGAATTCCCACCTCTCCAACAATAAAACACATTGAAACAACCTAAAAAACCACTTGGGTATTTATGTATTCAGTAATGAAGGTGTTATCCAGCTCTTCTAAATTTTTAGTTTTCAGGGAGTAGGTTAATGAATACTTTTCTTTAAGAGAGGTATGCTTGGCTTAATTAACCTTGCACAAACATTTTCCAGTCATAGCAATGAACAGACAGGCTTTTTATCCACTGCTTAATCTTAGGTCACCTTTCCTGTCAGTTCAGTTGTTTTTCCTACTTTTCTTCTCTTATTAAAATAAAACTCTGAACACTTTTCCTGATAATGTCTGTCATACTCCATGGTAATTTTTTTTTTACTTTTTGAAGAACCCAAGGTGGAGTTGGGGAGTCGAGTCAGACCAGATATTTCTGGTGATTCCTAAACAATTAGCAGAGATGTAGTCAAGGGCAAGTTCTGAGTTTGATACCAAATTATTATCCAGGTCGAGAAAAGGCAGACAAATCCAAAGTACTAGACAGGATCGAGGTCAAAGGTGAGTTACGGGTTCGAATATCCGGAAGCAAGATCCAATGGTTCATCAAAGCGAGGCAAGAAGTTCCAAAAAAGCTAACAATACCATGTGACGCTCAGTGAAACGGAGAAGGCTTAAGTATGTTTGGAAGTGGAGGGTGTGTTAGCAAGTGAGGCCCTCTGATCGAATGATAGGTTAGATTAGCGGCATTTGCGGAGATTGCCTCCGGCTGGTGCTTGATTGGGGCAAGACCGTTTGTGTGGAGGATTCCTATTAGCAGCGGATGTGACAAAAAGGAGATTTTTTCTAATATTAAGCAGAACATGGGATTGGAGGCTTCTCCAATGGGATGGGATTCTCATTCTGAGAAAGAGTGGTGGAGACATAAATATAATTATCGAGACCATGAAACAGTGACCAATTTTCAAAAGAGACCACTGCCATAAAAAGTTAAGATATCATAGATATATGACAAGTTACAAAAAAGTTAAGGTAAACTTATTTTCTTTGTTACATATGGCAAATGGGGATGCTCATCACTTTTATACTTACATGTATAGAGAGATAAAATAATACCAAAACCACCATAAGGCAAAAATAATAACAATATTACAAACACAATAGCTTTTGAAAAGTGTCAGATGAAAAAAAAAACGATCAAGCCAAATACAAAATTGCCTAACGTTGGTGACTTGCGTGTATTGCTCAATTCACACAGTTATTTCTGTGTAACAGGAATTGGAATTATTCATACACTGTGCCAGAATGTGATTTTAAATTAGATGTGAAAATACCTTTACAGACAATAAATTATCTGGAAGGAGAGTAACTGTAGTTCCTGTGTGTTTTTTAAATGAATATCAAAACTGCCATATTTCTCAATGCAATGATCTAGATTCCATTAATGACTAATCAACAAATCAACAAATATTTACCCAGTTTTGCTTTGTAAATGCCCAGTGGACAAGATTAAACTTTAATCTTAAAGAATGGAGTTGGTGTTCAGTCGGAAAATAGGTTCAGTTAAAAGTACTTATTACTGGAGTATTTAAAAAATAGTAGAGTATTCAGTTCTGATCTTTTAGGCCTGGTATGACAGCAGGAAGTACTTCTCTACTTCTGGCTAAATGGGATACTTTTGATTTAATTTTGCAGTTTTTGTTTATTTCATTTCACCTACAGTGCCCTGATATTATTCAGACACTTCTTATGGTGTCCCATTTTGTGAAATGACAAAATTAGGCATACACAATTTCATAAATTAATATTGTATTCAAAACCTGAATGTTCAAACTGAAGACCTCTATGGGTAAGATACAGATGCAGCCATTCAAAATGGGTGAGGTATTTCGCGGCATACCACGACACGCCCACCGGGGTATCACGCGGTTCACGTGTGTCACGTGACTAACTATCCGGCGTCACCTTGTAAAACCGCTAGGGGGAGCTTAACCTCTCATGTACAGCATTTGAGCCTTTAATTTTGAACTGTGTATTACAGCATGTTAATCATCAGTCATTAAAATGTTGGTATATTTTATGAAAGCAAGATTGCTCAGTTGGACAAAAATACACAACCTACCTTTATCAGAAATATTTATGCATCAAAGCCTTTACTGAAGATATTACTAATAGTATTAATAATGGATGACTTTGGACAAGCTGTATACTCAAAGTATAATTTCTTTAGCACATTTGTACAAGCACTTGGAATCTGTCCAAGCCATACTTTGTCAGGCATTTTGTTTTACTTCAACGGGCATAAAAACTTCCTTGCTTTTAACAGGGCGTTTCATAATTTCTAACTACGAAAATGATTTAAAATGTGACACCTATCATTCAACTAGAGCTTAAAATATCACAAGGAAAAATACACACCGGTATTCCATTTCTCCCTAAACATTGTAAGCTTCGAAGTCTTTAACTAACGTGATACCGGAGTCAACAAGTACCTGATGTCTCAGTGGCTTTCAAAATTAACATACAGATGCAGCCATTCAAAATGGGTGAGGTATTTCGCGGCATACCCCGGTGGGCGTGTCACAGTATCACGCAGTATCACGCGTGTCACGTGTGTCACGTGACTAACTATCCGGCGTCGCCTTGTAAAACCGCCAGGGGGAGCTTAACCTCTCATGTACAGCATTTGAGCCTTTAATTTGGAACTGTGTATTACAGCATGTTAATCATCAGTCATTAAAATGTTGGTATATATTATGAAAGCAAGATTGCTCAGTTGGACAGAAGTACACAACCTACCTTTATCAGAAATATTTATGCATCAAAGCCTTTACTGAAGATATTACTAATAGTATTAATAATGGATGACTTTGGACAAGCTGTATACTCAAAGTATAATTTCTTTAGCACATTTGTACAAGCACTTGGAATCTGTCCAAGCCATACTTTGTCAGGCATTTTGTTTTACATCAACGGGGCATAAAAACTTCCTTGCTTTTAACAGGGCGTTTCATAATTTCTAACTACGAAAATGATTTAAAATGCGACACCTATCATTCAACTAGAGCTTAAAATATCACAAGGAAAAATACACACCGGTATTCCATTTCTCCCTAAACATTGTAAGCTTCGAAGTCTTTAACTAACGTGAAACCGGAGTCAACAAGCATACTTTTAGAATTTGATTTAAAGGGAATATAATATGGAATCGCATATCTCAATAATTTAATAACGGTATGATTATATCCGTGTACTGCGGCAGAGCTATGTAGGGCTGTTTCGCCTGCCTGATCATGTGAGCTCTCTTGTAGCCTACTGGTCTAGGTGCGTGACCACCAGCTGGTAGGTTGGGTGTTCGAATCCAGCTGGTACTGGACTTTTCATTTTTATTTATTTATTTTTTAATCGCGTAACATAAACATATTACCGTATGCAAACTGTACTGTATACAGTATGTATATGTATATTTAATGTCTTAACTGTGCCCGTTTAATTGAATTTAAAAAACATATTTAACACGAACATTAAGCTGCTTACATCTTCCGCCTGAGAACAGTCACCCGTTGCTACCCAACGCAGAATGGTGATTGGCTGACACCATCTGACACCCCTCTGATTGGAGAAAAAAGACGTGCTGGTGTGCTATACCAGGAAGAGGATTTCTTTCCATTCAAAACGTGTATTTTAAAAGTTTAAGAAGTAAAAACCTTACAGCGTACACAGATTTCTAAACTGATCAGGATCGTTATCTTTGTCTTATGCATAATAATGTTCACCGCTCTGTCCAGCAAATTAATAATAAACTTTATTTTATATAGCGTTTTAAACGAATAAGAAATTAGATTGCTCATAAACCTAATCACTTGCTTTTTCTTTTTATTTAGGCTCAGATTTCAACTATAGATCGTATTATTAATAACCATAATAACAACCAACCAACAAAAACAACCATATAAACATAATGGTGGTGCTGGACCTTCCAGTTTTATTTATTTATTTTTTAATCGCGTAACATAAACATATTACCGTATGCAAACTGTACTGTATACAATATGTATATGTATATTTAATGTCTTAACTGTGCCCGTTTAAGTATTGAATATTCATATCTAATTTTACCACTGAAGGGAAATCTTAACATAAACATACAGTATATGGCTGGTCTCGGTACTTTAAAGAAAAAAATACGCACCAGTATTCCATTTCTCCCTAAACATTGTAAGCTTCGAATGAAACCACTAAATAAAGACATAAATATAGAAATCTTAAGATTTGTTTTATTTAATGTTGGTAGCAGGATGAACTGTCAGAGTGTATATTTTGTCGCAAAGTTGCTACAAGATGTTAACAGTGAAAAAGGTATTTAGAAATGAGTTATTTCAAGATGAAAAAGAAAACATACACGAAACATGGTTTCATTACGACCAGAATCGTTCTTGAGATATTTTTAACTTGATTTACAGTATTTGAGAGGTATGTCTTAACACCGATACTACAGTGCTTAAGTACTGCTCACGTATATGTTTCTAGGTTTATATTATGCATTTCATACGGTCAAATTACTTTTGAGCAACTAATAAGAAGCGCGAAACGGTATGCGTTTTACTTTCGTTTTGTGCTGGGACCCGTGGATTGATTAGAGATATCAAGTACATACAAGTCATTTTTTAAATGTTGTAGTTCGTCTTGAAAAAATGTTACGAGTACATCATCTATCAACAATTACACAGGTTCTGTTTCCATATTGCGGATTTTGGTTAGGTACAGTATTATCAAATCCACTGGCGCTGTGTGTTACTTTACTGAGTCCCAATCTGTGATTGAAACCTGTAAAACCGGTTTAATTCGTCACAGCCAGCACTCTTCAGGTGTGAGGGTCTTCTGCTCAGAATGAAACGCTAAAATGTTTGTGTATATTCTAATGGTAGTGGGGGCAGAGTGTGTGGGAACAGGTTTGTTCTTCACACCTGAAACATTTTCTCTGAAAGGATTTTCTTCGAAGTTTAACCGATCTTGTTACAGCATGTTACAGTTTACTATTATTAACCATATTAATTTTAAGTGCTTAATGTAAAATCTTGTAAAAATATATTTTCATTGTTCAAATATACATTAATATACATTAAGTCTGACTATCATATAATAAGTTAAATACAAAACTAAAGAAAAAATAGGGTTAAATATAATTCAAAATATTTTGCTAACAATGTTAACTGTTTATGAATAATAAAATGTATTAACTAAGGAGTAGGATGGCACAGTTGTTAGTATGTTTTTTGTTTTGTTTCTTTTTCATAAATACAACAGTAGTACCTGATGTCTCAGTGGCTTTCAAAATTAAATTATGCATGCAAACCTGTGAACTAGAAAGATAACTAAGATTTTAATACTAATTAAATGACCGCGGGCACTTCCCACCCCCCCCCCTACATTCTCAGAGTAGAACAGACTAACCTTCTAATGAAAGACGGTCCACCCCCCACGGACAGGAAAAGTGCCCACAGGCACTTAAACTTAATATGGTCAGTAACGGTAAACAGTAACATGGTAAGAAGGAGCACGTACAAACGTTTTCGAAATAACCACATGTAAGACTCTGATCCTAAAAATGTTTAGGGAGAAAGTGGAATACTGGTGTGCTTCCAGAAGAATCAGTATGGCTCAGAGATTAAATAAAACTTCACAGACATTAACGAAGAGCATAACGCGTGTACTGTATACACTGCAAGTACAACCCAACTCTCTGCAGGAGTGCTGGCTGTGACGAATTGAACCGGTTTCACGGGTATTTTCAAAGTAGGAGGCGAGATTTCCAGCGAAAGACACCCCCCCCCCCCCCTCAAAAACCCAGTAAATACAGTACTTACTAGTTAAAGGCTAGGCTCTCGACTACGGCGAAAGGAACCCTTCTTTCATTAGAAGACAATGAACATATTTTAGCCCTGAATGAATTAATAGCAAACATGGTTTACATAAAAGACATTTTTCCAAGAAAGTTTAGCCTTTGTCACTAATGAAACCACTAAATAAAGACATAAATAGAAAAATCTTAAGATTTTTAAAATACATGACTTTGCTAAAATTTATTTGAAAATAAAAACAATTACAACCGCCAGGGGAGAGAGAGAACAGGGGAGGGATGTTGGTTTTGCATAAGGGGCGGGGCTATGGAAAGTAGGTATTTTTGGGAATGTGTAGTTACATGTTCTGGCTGTTTGTGAATTATCGTTGTTGAGTATGGAGTGTTGAGGTATTGATTTTGTGTAATGCTTTATGTTGAAAATTGAGGTGGATTTTGTTTATGATAAACAGGATAAACTGGGATGGGAGGAAGGTTTGGTTTTGCAAGAGGGGCGGGATTATGATAATTGGATGACTTTGCGAGTGTAAAATGGTTTGATTATTTGATTTTGTATTGTGGTTGTTATCTATGTTTTTGGTTGGTATTATGTTTATATGGTTGTTTTTGTTGGTTGGTTGTTATTATGGTTATTAATAATACGATCTATAGTTGAAATCTGAGCCTAAATAAAAAGAAAAAGCAAGTGATTAGGTTTATGAGCAATCTAATTACTTATTCGTTTAAAAAGCTATATAAAATAAAGTTTATTATTAATTTGCTGGACAGAGCGGTGAACATTATTATGCATGAGACAAAGATAACGATCCTGATCAGTTTAGAAATCTGTGTACGCTGTAAGGTTTTTACTTCTTAAACTTTTAAAATACACGTTTTGAATGGAAAGAATCCTCTTCCTGGTATAGCACACCAGCACGTCTTTTTTCTCCAATCAGAGGGGTGTCAGATGGTGTCAGCCAATCACCATTCTGCGTTGGGTAGCAACGGGTGACTGTTCTCAGGCGGAAGATGTAAGCAGCTTAATGTTCGTGTTAAATATGTTTTTTAAATTCAATTAAACGGGCACAGTTAAGACATTAAATATACATATACATACTGTATACAGTACAGTTTGCATACGGTAATATGTTTATGTTACGCGATTAAAAAATAAATAAATAAAAATGAAAAGTCCAGTACCAGCTGGATTCGAACACCCAACCTACCAGCTGGTGGTCACGCACCTAGACCAGTAGGCTACAAGAGAGCTCGCATGATCAGGCAGGCGAAACAGCCCTACATAGCTCTGCCGCAGTACACGGATATAATCATACCGTTATTAAATTATTGAGATACGCGATTCCATATTATATTCCCTTTTAATCAAATTCTAAAAGTATGCTTGTTGACTCCGGTATCACGTTAGTTAAAGACTTCGAAGCTTACAATGTTTAGGGAGAAATGGAATACTGGTGCGTATTTTTTTCTTTAAAGTACCAAGACCAGCCATATACTGTATGTTTACGTTCCAAAATTAATATCGTTTATGGCCTTCACACGCGTTACAGTATGCTCCTATTCTTTTTATGCTCAGCTACTAAGATTTCCCTTCAGTGGTAAAATTCAATATCTACAACGGGCACAGTAAAGACGTTTACAGTACAGTAAGTCTTTCTACGACAGACCAACGGACCACGAATGCCCCTGTCGGTCAACCAATCACGCACCGCGGTATCGCGTGTCATCTTACCTGCGGTATCTGTACTGCGGTGTCTTTACCGCGCACTTTGAATGGCTGCATCTGTACAGCTGCCAGTGCACCTCTACATACCCGACCACCACTGCATCACACAGCTGCCAGCGCACCTCACCGTGCCAGGCCACCACTGCGTCACATAGCTGCAAGCGCACCTCACCGTGCCAAGCCACCACTGCATCATACAGCTGCCAGGGCACCTCACCGTGCCAGGCCACCACTGCGTCACAACACACAGCTGCCAGCGCACCTCACCGTGCCAGGCCACCACTGCGTCACAACACACAGCTGCCAGTGCACCTCTACATACCCGACCACCACTGCATCACACAGCTGCCAGCGCACCTCACCGTGCCAGGCCACCACTGCGTCACAACACACAGCTGCCAGTGCACCTCTACATACCCGACCACCACTGCATCACACAGCTGCCAGGGCACCTCACCGTGTCAGGCCACCACTGCGTCACACATACTGTATTTCAGCGCCATATATTTCATGGATATTATGGAATATAATGGATGGATATCTTAGTTATCTTTCTAGTTCACAGGTTTGCATGCATAATTTAATTTTGAAAGCCACTGAGACATCAGGTACTACTGTTGTATTTATGAAAAAGAAACAAAACAAAAAACATACTAACAACTGTGCCATCCTACTCCTTAGTTAATACATTTTATTATTCATAAACAGTTAACATTGTTAGCAAAATATTTTGAATTATATTTAACCCTATTTTTTCTTTAGTTTTGTATTTAACTTATTATATGATAGTCAGACTTAATGTATATTTGAACAATGAAAATATATTTTTACAAGATTTTACATTAAGCACTTAAAATTAATATGGTTAATAATAGTAAACTGTAACATGCCGTAACAAGATCGGTTAAACTGCGAAGAAAATGCTTTCAGAGTGTTCTTCAGGTGTGAAGAACATAGATCTCCAATGCAATTTCAACCAAACCTGTTCCCACACACCCTGCCCCCACTACCATTAGAATATACACAAACATTTTAGCGTTTCATTCTGAGCAGAAGACCCTCACACCTGAAGAGTGCTGGCTGTGACGAATTAAACCGGTTTTACAGGTTTCAATCACAGACCATGTGACATGGGACTCAGTAAACTAACAGCGCCACTGGATTTGATAATACCTAACCAAAATCCGCAATATGGAAACAGAACCTGTGTGATTGTTGATAGATGATGTACTCGTAACATTTTTTCAAGACGAACTACAACATTTAAAAAATGACTTGTATGTACTTGATATCTCTAATCAATCCACGGGTCCCAGCACAAAACGAAAGTAAAACGCATACCGTTTCGCGGTTCTTATTAGTTGCTCAAAAGTAATTTGACCGTATGAAATGCATAATATAAACCTAGAAACATATACGTGAGCAGTACTTAAGCACTGTAGTATCGGTGTTAAGACATACCTTTCAAATACTGTAAATCAAGTTAAAAATATCTCATGACCGATTCTGGTCGTAATGAAACCATGTTTCGTGTATGTTTTCTTTTCCATCTTGAAATAACTCATTTCTAAATACCTTTTTCACTGTTAACATCTTGCAGCAACTTTGCGACAAAATATACACTCTGACAGTTCATCCTGCTACCAACATTAAATAAAACAAATCTTAAGATTTCTATATTTATGTCTTTATTTAGTGGTTTCATTAGTGACAAAGGCTAAACTTTCTTGGAAAAATGTATTTTATGTGTTGCAGAAAAAACTGACTTGCTTTAACAAAATATGTTTACAAATCCTTTCACCTGGCATTTTCGTAGTTAGAAATTATGGAACGCTCTGTTAAAAGCAAGGGAGTTTTTATGTCCGTTGCAGTTCTTTTGCAACATGAATATAATTGTATCGTTATTAATTTCTTGAGATACGCGATTCCATATTATATTCCCTTTTAATCAAATTCTAAAAGTATGCTTGTTGACTCCGGTATCACGTTAGTTAAAGACTTCGAAGCTTACAATGTTTAGGGAGAAACGGAATACTGGTGTGTATTTTTTTCTTTAAAGTACCGAGACCAGCCATATACTGTATGTTTATGTTAAGATTTCCCTTCAGTGGTAAAATTAGATATGAATATTCAATACTTAAACGGGCACAGTTAAGACATTAAATATACATATACATATTGTATACAGTACAGTTTGCATACGGTAATATGTTTATGTTACGCGATTAAAAATAAATAAATAAAACTGGAAGGTCCAGCACCAGCTGGATTCAAACACACAACCTGCCAGTTGGTAGTCACGCACCTAGACCAGTAGGCTACAAGACAGCTCGCATGAACAGGCAGGCGAAACAGCCCTACACAGCCCTGTCGCAGTCCATATTATATTCCCTTTTAATCAAATTCTAAAAGTATGCTTGTTGACTCCGGTATCACGTTAGTTAAAGACTTCGAAGCTTACAATGTTTAGGGAGAAATGGAATACTGGTGTGTATTTTTTTCTTTAAAGTACCAAGACCAGCTATATACTGTATGTTTACGTTCCAAAATTAATATCGTTTATGGCCTTCACACGCGTTACAGTATGCTCCTATTCTTTTTATGCTCAGCTACTAAGATTTCCCTTCAGTGGTAAAATTCAATATCTACAACGGGCACAGTAAAGACGTTTACAGTAAGTCTTTCTAAGACAGACCAACGGACCACGAGTGCCCCTGTCGGTCAACCAATCACGCACCGCGGTACCCCGTGTCATCTTACCTGTGGTACGTGTCTGTACCGCTCACTTTGAATGGCTGCATCTGTATGTTGGAGTAAATGTGAGCAAAAACTAAAGGGCAAAATTGAAATATATTAATTGCATAAGTATTTTGACCCATATAATCTCTGGCATTGAAGCAACAAAGCATATTTTTTCACTTGGAATTAAACATAATTAAACATTATTAAATAGTTCTAATAATCCTTGTGTGCTTTGACCAAGCAGCATGGTGCTGTTTGTATGATGGCACAGGAATGTGGATAAAGAGGCCCCTCTCATAAGAGATGTCATAAAGCTATATCAGGCTAAACAATGTAATGGTAAGTATATAGTGCAGATGGGCTCCAGGCCAAACCAGGCTGGTTTCTTCCCAAAACCACAGGTCAAAAATCACTATCCACCACCCAAAAGAAGACCTTCCAATTAAGGATCTGTAGAGTGGGTACCAGAACCAAACTTAATGGCATCTCAGCCAATCACCAACTTGTGATGTCACCCAATATAAACTGTAACCAATTTCATTTTCTCCAGTTTACTCACTGATTTGAAATCACCCCATCTAAACTGGAAAACTGACTTTTAAAACCACATGACTCCGAGCAGTCCGAGTCAGGATTTAAACTTTTCCCCAAGATGGTAGGCCAAGCAAATGAGTCAGTAAAGTGCAGAATTCTGCCCAAAATATTCTTACTGAAACAGAAAAATCCTTGTGTATGCAAACCCCCTGTTATTTTCACCTGATCAAAGAAATTAGACAGTTGGACTCTTTCTTTATATATAATTGAAAATGCACGTTTGATGTTTAGTTTATGATAGTAAATCCATATTTACCTGTGTCTGAGAATATAAATGTGATTTACTTTTATGAGGCTATCAACTTAACTGTAATACGTTACAGTCAATGCAATCAGCTTTTGTATCACAGCAGATTGTTTTAGAGATATACAGTACTATATATTCTATTACAGTTGTTGCTTGTTGTGCATGTTTTGGTTATATCAATAAATTGTATATTGTGCATTTACAATCTGTCTGTGAAAATGGAAAGTGTTCTGTTTCCATTGGTTTCTTAAAGCTTTCAAGTACTCTTACAATTTACTGTTACAAATAGTGATTGCTAAGGCAAATTAAAACCCCCAATCTCCTACAGCAGAAAGTGTTTTTGGCTACATTTCCACCAACTTTACACATCAGCTTGGTGTAATTTTTGCACATCTTTATTCTCAGATTTGCTCACAATCCCTAAATTTGCTTTGATATACAGATGCAGCCATTCAAAATGCACGGTACAAACCCACGGTACGGGAAATCCACCGCAGGGCACCACGGTAAGTGATTGGCTGGCCAAAATGACCGACAGGGGCACTCGTGGTGCATTGGTCGGTAGTGAAAAGATTTAATAATTTAATCTCTCTACTGTGCACATTTTAATCCGCTTAGTATTGAATATTTATATGAAATTTTACCACTAAAAGGAAATTTTAGTAGCTGAGCATAAAAAGAAGAGGAGCATAACGCATCTGAAGGTCATAAACGATATTAATTTAGGAACATAAACATTACTGTATGTAAACTGTACTGTGTATGGCTGGTCTTGGTTTAAAGAAAAACTACACACCAGTCTTCCATTTCTCCCTAAACATTTTAAGCATGAAAGTTTTATGAAACGGTACCCAAATATGCGATTGCTGTATAGAATGAATTTTAATTAAAAAAAAAATATTTAACACGGAAATTAAGCTGTTTACATCTTCCACCTGAGAACATAGTCACCCGTTGCTACCCAACGCAGAAACACAGCCACTAACTAACTAAGAGAGGACATTAGCTAGCCAATGTGATAAAGAAATAAATTATTATTTTGTTTATTTCTTTTGCACATTTATTTGAACATTTCCATCGATTGTACAAGCACTTGGAAACGCCTGTTTTCCATGTAAATAGTTCCCTGGTTCAAACAAATTTATATTTCTAAATATCACAACATGATCGAATTTAAGTAATTTTAATAACAATAAATAGTCACCTATGCGTTACAATATAAACATTTATATTGATTTAAATCGTGTTTAAATCGCCTTTATTTAAAACCCATAAATAAAGCTGATACTGTTTAGACTTTTAATTATTTAAAACTGTATTACAGCAGCACAATGCACAATGCAACGTAAATCGCTATCTTTGTCTTCTGCATAATAATGTTCACCTCTCTGTCCAGCAAATTAACAATAATAATAATAATGAACTTTATTGTATATGGCGCCTTTAAAGGTGGCTCCTCAAAGCGCTTTACAGGATAAAAACAATAACAACAATACTGTTAGGCTGGGCAAACAATTTTTTTTAATAGAAATACAAAATTAGATATAATGATGTGTTCTGGCTTCGACATTAACGAAGAGCATAACCGTGGGCGGTGTAGCGGTCGGCTCTGGCTTTCCCATCTATACTGATGCACTGCAAGTACAACCCCCCTCTCTGCGGGAGTGCTGGCTGTGACGAATTAAACTGGTTTCACAGGTATTTTCAAAGTAGAAGGGGGCGAGATTTCCAGCGAAAGACACCTCCCCCCCTCCAAAACCACCCGGTAAGTACAGTACTTACTAGTTAAGAAAGCTAGGCTCCTCAATGAAATTGCTTTAACATGCTAATGCGTTGGTGTAACAGTCCGGGCGTGGCAAGCTTCTTTCATTGGAAGACAATGAACATATTCTAGCCCTAAATGAATTAATAGCAAACATGGTTTACATAAAATACATTTTTTCAAGAAAGTTTAGCCTGTGTCACTAATGAAACCACTAAATAAAGACATAAATCTAGAAATCTTAAGATTTTTAAAATACATGACTTTGCTAAAATTTATTTAAAAATAAAAACTATTACAAACGCCAGCGGAGAGAGAGAACAGGGGAGGGGTGTTGGTTTTGCATAAAGGGCGGGGCTATGGAAATTAGGTCTATTTGGGAATGTGGAGTTACATGTTCTGGCTGTTTGTGAATTATCGTTATTGAGTATGGAATGCTGAGGTATTGATTTTGTGTAATGCTTTATGTTGAAAATTGAGGTGGATTTTGTTTATGATAAAGAGGATAAACTGGGATGGGAAGAGGGTTTGGTTTTGCATAAGGGGCGGGATTATGATAATCGATGAATTTGAGAATTTGAGTTTACAGCTTGTCCAAGGTCATTCATTATACTGTAAATACTATTAGTAATATCTTCGGTAAAGGCTTTGATGCATAAATATTTCTCATAAAGGTAGGTTGTCTACTTTTGTCCAGCTGAGCAATCTTGCTTTCATAAAATATACCAACTTTTTAATGACTGATGATTAACATGCTGTAATGCACAGTTTAAATTTAAAAGCTCAAATGCTGTACATGAGAGGTTAAGCTTTATTGGCTCCTCCTGGCGGTTTTACAAGGTGATTCCGGATACTTTCCGGATACTTGATTCCGGATAATCGCAATTTTTTTTTCTTATAAAATAGACTTTATTCCGAAAAAAAACACATCTCAAAAAGAAAACATCTCACACATTATCACTCCACATAATTAAAACAACGGCGGAACGGCGGTGATTGTCCGTTATCAATCCTTGCAAGGGTGGGCGGATTTGCGCTATTATGAGAGTCCCTCCAAACCCTACCGCTTGCTGTAAACCATTAATCCCTGTACAGGGTCCATAGGCCTTTCCAGCGCTCCTTTGCCGTGGGGAAACCCCATTTAGCAACGTCACGCTTCATCCTCCTCCTGAGGTCTGCCAGGATCCTCTCCTCCAGCTCTCTCGCTCCCCACTCGATGTTGTGCCGGATGAGATTGTTCCTCGCGTCCCACAGGCCTTTCTTTGTGAGGGACAGCAGCAGCCACATCAGGAACTGCGTCCCCCTGTCCAGTCCGGTAGGTGCCAGCCCCAGCAGAACGTACTGGTAACTGAGCACCGCACCCGTCCCCAGGAGTTGCATGGTGTTGTCCATTCTGCCCCACACCGCCTTGGCGAAGGGGCAGCTCCAGAACACGTGCTCCTGAGTCCTCGACGAAACACGTGTCCCGGGGGCAATGCGGGTTCCTGGTAAGCGAGTGTCTGTAGAGGACCTCTCTGGTAGCCAGTCTCTTGTGTACGGCCATCCAGTTGAGGACCTTCAGTTCTTTGTCCAGTTCTTTAGGTTGCGTCCTTTCCCAGACTTGTCTGGGGACTCGCAGCCTTTCGTCGGCGACCAGATGGCCGCTCACCTCTTTGTACAGAGCTCTGTGGTTGGTGCAGAGCTCTGGCTGTCTCGTGGCCTCGTACCTCCTGCTCCACTTGACAGCGTGGGTGTAGAACTCCGGTCGCCTCTCTGCCTTGGGCGCAGTGTTTGACCACTGGACCAAGTGCCTCATCGGGATGGAGAGCCACAGCCTGACAAAGTACTGGTACTTGTGGCTGATGGGCTCCCACAGCGCCCGACAGAGGTTGCAGTAAAAGATGCAGTCGAGTTTCAGGGGGAAATGTGGGACATCTCAACCCCCTTCCTCGACCGGCTGACACATCCGGTTTCTCGTGATGTACTCGTACCTGCCGCCCCAGACGAAGCCGAAGATCATCCCTTGCAGCGCTCGTCTGAGTCTGGCCGGCAGCGGGTACACCACCGCCAGGTAAACCAAAGCCGGCAGGACGTCTGCTTTCAACACCATCACTTTCCCTGTGTAGGACAGCGACCGCGTTTTCCACAGACCCAGCTTGGCATTCACCCTGGCGATCCTCTCAGTCCAGTTGTTGGTCTCGTTGTCCTGGTTCTGGAAGGAAACCCCCAGTATTCTGAGGGGCTCCGTGTAGAGCTCGAGACCCTCCGGCTCCATCGTCCTGTGGTTCCAGGGCCCGAAGAACTTCAGCTCTGGACTATTGCTCCATGACCTGCAGGGCCCTCCTCAACCCCCTTGTCCGACCTCAGGAACAGCGTCGTGTCGTCGGCGTACTGGGAGATCTTCAGGGTTTCCCCCGCGCCTCCCGGTATCTCCAGGCCGTCGATGACGGGGTCCCGTCTCACCGCCTCTGCTAAGGGCTCTGTAAAGAGAACATAGAGAAGGGGTGAAAGGGGGCAGCCCTGTCGTACTCCGGATTCCTGGGGAATGAAATCCCCCAGGTTTCCGTTCACGTTCACTCTGCTGCCCACGTCAGAGTACAGAATCTGAATCCAGCGGCTGAAACTCTCTCCGAAACAGAAGCGTTCCAGCACCCTGAACAGATAGCTGTGGTTCACTCTGTCGAAGGCTTTCTCCTGGTCCAGGCTGACCACCATCATGGGCACGTTCCGGTCCTCGGCCCAGGCGATGGCGTCTCTGGTCAGCTGGAGGTTCCAGCTGACGGATCGCCCCTCCACCCCACACGTCTGGTCGCTGTGGATGATGTGGGGGAGGGCGGTTCTCAGTCTGCCGGTCAGGAGCTTGGACAGGATCTTTACGTCCACGCAGAGCATCGTGATCGGCCTCCAGTTTTTGAGGTCGGCGGCATCTCCTCCCTTGAAGAGCAGGGAGATGATGCCCTCCCTCATGGTGTCTCCGAGTTTCCCCCGGCGGAAGATCTCCTGCGCCACTTCCACCAGATCTGCCGCCAGGGTGTCCCAGAAGAGCGACGCCTTCAGCTCCTCGGCCGTGATCGGACCCTCCAAGTCCTCCCTCACCTCCTCCGGTACTCGTGCCGTCAGCCCCTCCAGAAAAGCCTCCACCTCCGTCTGCTTTTCTGAAAAGAGCTCCGTGTAGAAAGCGGTGGCCGCCTCTACTTTGTCGCTCTCGTCCAGCACTTCCTCTCCATCTCCCCATCTCAGGCTGTGGATCACCCTCTTTTTCTGGGCTCCCCGGACCTGGTTGAAGAAATAGGAGGAACAGGTTTCATTATTTTCATAATGCTCCCTTTGTGCCTTGACCAGGAAAGCCTTGGCTTTCTCTGTGTGCAGTCTGCGGAGCCTCTCCTTCAGGTCCCGTGCCCGGGCTGAATTGAAGGCTCCTCCCCCGTTAGCCGAGCTGTACTCCTCCTCGAGTTGCCTCTGGAGTCGTGCAGCTTCCTTCCTCTCCCTGGCCGCCTTCCGTCTGCAGTACGTCTGCGCCAGGGTTCGGGTCCTGTCCTTCACCGACTCCCACCATTCCACCACGGAGCTGTAGCCGTCTCTCAGATCGGCCCAGCTCGCGTAGTCTTTCCGGAACAGTGCCTTGAAGTCGTCTTCCTCCAGTATCTCCCGGTTCAGCTTCCAGTACCCACGACCGAATGCCGGCAGGCCGGTGTTAGCCACCACCGTCAAGAGCTCGTGGTCGGAATACCACGCCGGGGACACCATCGCCGACTCCAGGGAGCAGGTCGTGTACAGGAAGATGTAGTCCAGGCGGCTGCACACTCCCCGGGAGTTTTTCCAGGTCGTTCCGGCGTCGTTAGGGCGGCACCGTCTGAAGCCGTCTACCAGGGAGAACTGCTTGAGTAGCGACTCCAGCTCTGCCGAGCTAGCGTCGCTCCCCTTCTCTTGGTCGACGTTGAAGTCCCCGCCAAGCACCACCTGTTTGTTAGTGGTGCAGCAGCTGGCCAGGTCAGCAAACACTTCCTTCCGGATAGAGGGTTCCGTCGGAGCATAGACGTTAATCGCTCTCAACTTCTGCCCCCTCCAGTCGATGTCTGCGACCAGGATCCGGCCCTGCACCACCGAGAAGGAGGAAACCAGCGTCATCTCTGGGTTTCCGAGGAGGATTCCCACTCCGGAAGAGTGGACCCCTCCTACGCTCCAGCATGATTCTCCCTTCTTCCATTCCCTGGTGAATGTCAGCTTGTCGCTTTCATCCTTCAGGTGGACCTCCTGTAAGAAACAAACTGAGAAAGACTTTGAGGCCAGATCATGAAAGACTCCCCGTCTTTTCACCGGGTCTCTCAGCCCTCTCACGTTGGTTGTTAGGAAGGTAAGTTTCACAGTCATGATTAAAACTAGTGAAAGTTAAACCTCCTCTCTGTACTTACAGTAAAAACTTGGGAGTCTACATCTGGGCACTGTTTAGCCTAGATGTAACTCCTCTCATTCGGGTCCTGGGTCCAGGTTTCGCTGGGGACTGAAAAGTAAACATAATCGCAATATACCGGATAATGGCAATATACCGCGTGATACTGCGTTTTGATGTGACACGCCCACCGGGGTATACTGCGAAATACCCCACCCATTTTGAATGGCTGCATCTGTAGCTCATGGACAGCAGTCAAGTCTTTCCACAGAATTTTGACAGGCTTCAAGTTATGACTTTGAATGAGCCTCTCAAGGACATTTACTGTCTTAAGCCATTCCGGTGTATGTTTGGCCTCGTACTGTACTTTGGATCTTTGTCCTGCTGAAATTTTAATTTTCTCAACAAACTGAAACAGGTTTTCCTCTTGTATTTGACTGTACTTTTCTCTGCTTATTTTTTCTTCAATCCTAAGAAACCTTACAGTCCCACCTGAAGAGAAAGATGTCTGTAGCATGGTGATTCCACTACCATGCTTGACTGGGTGGATGGTGTTTACACAGTGGTTCACTGCATTGGTTACAGGCCAGATGTAACGCTTTGCAACTAGACCAGAGATTTTTAATTTTGTGTCATTTGCTCACAAAATACATTTAGCCACATGTTTACAGTAAAATGCTTTGAAGCTCTTAAATGCTTTATTGAAAATCTACAAGCAGCATTTGTGATGATTGCCACTGTGCCATGCAGGCTAGTATCAACCCATGGACATTTTCTCTCATCTCTGTCATTGAACACAGTGCAGGAGCTCTTTCAAAGTTGTTGTAGGACTCACGGTGACATCCCTCACCAGTTTCCTCCTTGCCGGGCTACTAAGTTAGGAGAGATGGTTTCTGATATAGTAACAGGCTTATATTGGAAAAGAAATGACAAAATCCACAATATCTCTCTTGCACAGGAAGAATGTAAACATAATTAAATCAAGTTCAAAGAAGATAACTTTTTCATACATATTCACTTAATATAGGTGCTGGCTTGGCCTCATCAGGTATTTACCTACTACATTACCAAATCTATAGACATATAAAATCAGCAACTTTTCCGAAGAACACCCATAGCAGTGTATATCAATACATTTGTACATACAGTAGGATAGTCTTATTCTTTAAAAATCTATTTGGATACTTCTTTCTTTTCTTGGTCTTTAGTCTGCAAATATCCTGCTTTATGGTTGTCTTTCACAGATTTAATCTATCAAATATCACTAACATACTAACTTATTTTTCTGAACATGAACAGAAACACTAGAGTAATATCTCTGATCTGCAGTTCCTTGAGTTTTTTTTTAGCAAATTAAAAACCTAGCAATAAGATTGATAAAGGAACATGAGATGACGACAAACATGTGGGAGGCTGTTCATAACTTCCTTGCCTGTGACTATTTCAAGAGACAACTAATGAGTATAGTATGACACATTTCACATCATTGTAGCCAGCAAATTAACTGGAATTTAAATCTCTACTCTGCCATTAGAATTAGAATTTTAAATAGATCAAATAACAGAAATATGAGTACATATTATTTGCAAACAAAATAATACCTGCTTTCTGGATAAAGTACTTTGTTCATATTTAGCATTTAGTTTTAAATTCAAGATTTCACAAAAACTTTAATTAAAACTAATGAAGTTATAATCATGGCTGACTATTGTAATTGGGTAGTAATGGAACCTTTGAACATGGAATATTGGGCTGAAACGTATTTGAAATTCATCTCCACATGTGTGGTTCAGTATGTCACCTTATGGTTAAAAGATTGCATGCAATAAGATTCTGATGAAATAAAGTACAATAATGTAGTGAAAAACAAATCTTGCCGATTTAGAGTTTCAACATTGAAATGCACTAAAATCTGTGGCCTTTCAATTGGTAATATTTTTATCTTAAGACTATCTCTTGCTACATTATTACTACTTAAAGCTGTACACTTCTAGTCAACCACACATTACGAAACATTCTTTGGCATATCTAAAATTTATCCAAGAATCCATAATTCTTTTGGAATGTTTGTTACTTGTTCTCTGACTACAACCTCTTTTTTACTATTATAGCAGTTTTGCTATGTCAAGGTAGTATTATATTGATGTTTGTGACTGACTGTACCCTTGTCTAGTGCGGGTGAGACACTCCAAGTACTCTCTTCTGCATGCACAAAAACAAACAAAGGCTGTGTAAAGGTTCAAGAGGCTTTATTTTACTCCATTTCAGAGTAAAGAAAAAACAAAATGTCAGCACTCAAAAAAGAGACTCCATGCACCACTAGCATTGTACACATCCTATAAATACTTACAGAAATGAAATTGTACCCATGCGAGAAGGCGGCACAGGAATAGCCCTCACTACTAATCTAATAAATTATCTAGTTAACACAATGAAAATATTTACAAGTAGTAGAGGCAGTATAGCAGCATCTAGTGACAGGTCATCTGTTATAACAGCCCTTCGGCTAGCCTGCCTCAAGGTTATTATTGGAACATGACAGTTTAATGACATAATGTAGGAATATAATCCTCTGTGCTTGGTAATTGCAGTTCCCAAATCACTGTAGATATTATGATTGAATTTAGTGCCCCCTTCCCCAGTTTCAGAATGTTTGTGAAATATGCCTGTATCTTATGAATATTATCATCCATAATAGAAATCTGTATAGATCTTATAGTTTTTCCAGTTCAAAGATGTTTTATACTACAAATATACTACAGATTTTATATCCAGTTCATAGTGCAATGCTGTTAGAAAATAGCTATTGTCAGTCCTTATAAAAGTTTGTTGAAAAAATGTTACTTCTGTAGAGATGGGTACCTAGAAATTATCTAGATTTAAGTGCGCTGTTGGCTGCATTGCTGACTCACAGTGCTGGGGCCCTGAGTTCAATTGCCAGGGTGATATCTGTGTGAAGGTTAAATGCCTTTTAGGGAAAAAAGTGTTTTATTTGTGTATGAGTTTGTGTGTCTGTCTGTGCTCTGTCCTGGTTCCACTTCTATTTTGCCTTGTGCCCATCGCTTGCCAGGTTAGGCTCTAGCATCCCCCAAAACCCTGTACTAGATAAAATGGTAAGAAAATGGATAGATGGTGTGCACTGTTTTGGTACCTTACTCAAAAAAGTGTAGGTCACAGCCATTATGTGTTCTGTTATGTGTGAAAGAGACCTTTGAAAAATCTTCACAACACTCATAAAAAGGAATAGAATTAAGTTATAAGTGGTAGATTAATTGGCTTCTGGGAAAATTGGTTCTAGTACATGTGAGTGTGTCTTTATGTGCCCTGCATTGCACTGGTGTCCTGTCCAGATTGTATCCTGTCTTGCGCCCCTTGTTTGCCCAGATAGGCTCCAGCTCCTACAGTATGCAACCATGTATTGGATAAAGCAGTTAAAAATGAATGGATGGATGGAAGTCATCTATTGTACTTTGTTGGTTTATGCATATCAGGTGTATACAGTGCAGTGCTCTCCATATGTGTGGGGACAGTAAAAGTCAAAAGCTATTGTTACATGAATGGAGGACATCAAGATACTTAGAATTCACAAAATATAATCGTTCTTTAAGAGTAAAACTATGGTCAGGCTTTCAATGCCTTTATTGGATATGAAACAGTAAACATGGCCAAGCGGTTGTACTAATGCTTAACTAAGACAAAACCAATTATAGATAAATGATGAAGTCGATAGACCTTTGTTTGCTACACCCAGTTAGAACAAAAATTAAGACTGACCAACCCTATCTCCAGATTTTAAAGTGAAGTCAAAAACTGAAGTCAGAACACCCTACAAATAGTTAAAAGCTCAAAATGGCAGCAGCAATGCCTTGGCATACTGTAGATTGCTCTGTGCATATACTGTAGACCTCATATAGTTCTAACTACACATTACACACCTTTGATCATTTTTGCAACCAACATTTGAAAAGTTGGCAAATTTCAAAGGTTTTCTGGTGTGTGGGTCTGTCACAACACACTGATATGCTATAATGTCCTTTAAACATTTTAAATTGTCTGTGGTGCAACTTAAATAATTGAGCATGAATAATTGAGTTATTAGCCAGTGATGTTAATGATTTATGGAACAGTATAAAACATAAAGAGAAAATGAAATCTCAACATTTCAACAAGAGAACTGTAAAGCACAGAATACATTATTCAGATAGTTGAACCAACAGAAACACAAGACAGGAGATATAAATAACAGTACCCATCAGTCCTCAGAAAAAAAGCACTCAAGGATTTAATGTTCCATTGAATCATTTGCTCTGCATCTTAAATTGTGGTGATAACGGCAATGTGATCTTCAGTCTTTTTTGTTTGTTATCATTCACCTTGAACAAGGCAAATGGAAATGATAGATTGTTTGCTGAATAGAAAACCTTGAAAATAATTATTTGGTGTGTGTTTCAAATGTGCAAAGACAGGACCTGAAAAGACAAAGAAATTTAAACATAAAACAAAAAAAAATGTTTGAAGCTAATCTAAAGTGTACTATGTACAGTATGTTGACAAACCTCAGTAATATTGGATGTTAAGAACAGAAACAAAGCCAGAAGATGGTTAAAACATTTTACATGCTTTTATTGCAGTTAGACCTACTCTAACTCCAACTAGTAATAAGTGACACATTATTAAGTGCAAAAGTAAAGAGCTTAATTGTATAATATTTGAAACAAAATGGGGAAGCAGAATAAGCAGAGAAGCAACCAAGTAGAGAAAAATAAATGAAAATGTACTAATCCAAAAATATGGAATATATACCGAACAAATCCTTTTACTTAAGAGATGTAGGTTTAATGAGAATTCGGAAAACATATCCATCTGTTTATGTCTATGTTGGCCTGTTTAAACATATTTAAAATTATTTGCTTTGATGGGGTTGATGAAAGGAATGAATCATAAAATCCAGATCATTTTACTGTATTATTTCAAACAAAAGAAAACTGGTGCCAAAGGTCTGATAAATTCATGAGGGGTGTCATTAATGCCAGGACACTTATCTTTTGCCATATTCTGAAACACTGTCTTTAGCTCAAATATGGATATATGCACCCCTTGTAAGACCAGTGTAAAGATTGGAGACATTTTATAAGGTTTACTTGAACATATTGAATGTCCAAACTGTATTCTATAACTTACTGTACTATACAGTAGAACAGTGAATACACTGTAGAATCTGTATGCGACCTTAGAGAAGTTCCTCCTGTGTAGATCTAACCGCAGGAATATTTTGAACATGTTCATTGCCATGTTGTCTAAAAATTAGGAAATTGCTTAGGCATCTAATGCTAAGATAATAAGTCTGCCTTTAATAATTCTTTACAATATTTGCATTCTGAGAATGAAGTTGTGAATAAAAATAGCCAACTGCAATGAAAATGAGTAGGTACAGAAATACATATTCACCTCCAAACCTGCAAGCATACTAAACACAAAATGCTGAAAATGAGAAAAAGTCATGCCAAAGTCACTTAACAAAATAAAAGCAAGTAATGAGGCAATTAGAGAATCGGCAAACCAAGTAAGATTATTACTACAGTCTTTCCTGCAGGATGGAGCGTCTGCGTTCAAGCTGTTAGAAAGCATTTGTAAATAAACAAAAACAATGAAGGGAGTATCTCCAAGACAAAGATAAAAACTGCAGATGCCATTTCAGATGCAACTATGACAGACATTAGGGCAGATCGCACAGATGAGCACCTAGAGGTGTAGTACAGGTGTCCAACATGACTGTGGGATAGGGAGTAACTTTGAACATGCAAATTCCACAAATAATACAGCAACTGTCTCAGGATAGAAAAAGGCCAATCAAAATTTAAATGGTGTCCAGGGCATCACCTTACTGTGTATTGCTCTTAAGCTTGCCAGAAAAAAAACACTGGAAAAGGCTTCAATGATGTACCAGAACAGAAAGGATAGCAACCCACAACCTCAGATGGTTAGTACACCAGAAAAAAAAGAGAAAGGTGGCTTATCTCATTGGAAAACAATGTCTTGTATGGTAGTGTGTTGATAAGGTCAAGAATCTTCCCTTATTTGACACAGGAGCTTAAGTGTTAGGAATGAAGGTTAAAGTATTTACCTCAGGAAAAAAAATGTTTAATGTCATTTTTTGAAGGTCAGTGAATGCTGGATTCTATGGCTCTTAATGGCACAGAAATCCCTTTCAGGGACAGATAGAATCCAATCTTTATTTATTTCTTTTCCAGACTAACTAAATTGAGGGAACTGGACAAATTATATTAGTACTGGTCAGCAAAGGATGTAGATTATTGACTCCAATGTGTTCAGTTTAATCATTTAAGTTTTGATTAAAATATTCTATTTGAATACACCATTTGAACATCAACAAAATGGAATGGGGTGAAAACTTTTGCAAGGTGCTGTATAATCATAGCATCTTTTTAAGATGATTTTACCATTATGTACACCTGAAAAGGCAAATACATTTAAATAACCATTCATACATTAACAAATATATTCCCACTCATCTTTTGAGAAATAAATGAGGCAAGTATTTCAGCTGTCAAGTATTTCAAAAACTGTACTCCACATTTTGGACTGATCCACAATTAAAGCAAAGGAATAAATAATAAAGCCTTCACAAATTCCAAAACACTCACCATATCACCTTCAAGCACATCCAGCAGAATAATTTAATCATATGCCATCATACATACTGCAAATCTTAGATGAGGGGCAAATAGCAAACTGTGGCAACTATTTGTATAAAGTCATTGACGCTTACTTTACAAACACTGGAGCCACATGATATTCACATTTTATTGCTAATACTAAATCCAAAAATAACCTATTAATGGAAGATTGCCTGCAACCCTGGTGCTGTACAGTATGTGTATAACTAGAGAACAGTATATAGAATGAATGTTTGGAATGTTGGTTTTGAAGTTAAACTCAAAATAAATGTGTCCTGTGCTTTATACTAGATTGAGGTGTCTTCTGTGTGGAGGATGCATATGGTCTTTAAGGTTGCATGGGTTTTACCCAGGTTTTCTCCCACCTTCCAAAAATATGCTGTGCTTGTCGATGCTCCCTGCATTGAAATGGCTTGAAACATCTGATTCCAAGATTGACTCTGATCTTATACAGCCCTTTCTGGAATTAAACTGGTTCCTGATTGTGGGCAGAAGGATTGATAAAAAATGTGTGTTTTAAAGTTGGTCTTGAAAATACATAAAGAAAAATAAATCTGTTTGTACATTTACTTGCCCCAGGTGAAACAGAAGCATGTATTATTAGAGCTTGAGCAAGAATTTTATTTTAGAGTTAATAAAAACAAAGAAAGTTCATTAAACACTGATAAATAGTTATAAGTTTGAAAAACAATGTTTTAGCTCTAAATGCTGTAAATGATTCAAAGTACTTTTATACCATTACATTTACCTCAATTTGTTCATTTTGTGTATTTCTAAAGTATCGGTTCCATAAAAATGGGTCAAATAAATATTATTTGTGTAATAAAATAATTATATAGTTCAGGGCTGAATCATTTACTCTTTAACTATTTTAATGGTTTTACTTCTGAATTCAGATTTTCCAAACTGCTGGCTATTTTGTGTTGCATGTGCCTTATAATTAGATTTTATGATTATTATCTGTATTTTCCTTACAGTCATTTTGCACAGTAGATCTTGGTACTTTGGAGACTGATTGTGAAAATGTCCACGACACATGAAATAGAATGCAAAGAAAAGAACTCAATTGATTTTCCTCTCAAAATATAAATTCTCTTTAGCATCAAGCAACCATTTCTCCGTAACCTTTTATCGATGGGCCACTAAAATGTTTCTCTGTTTGAAAATGAAATGAAATGATTTGCTTGACCTTAAACTTGAACTTCAAGTCAATAGTAACTATAAAGCTGCTTTACTTAAAATTCAATGAAAGTAAACTGAATTCAAGAACAAAGCTGATGTATTCTATACATAAGACTACTCTGAGTACTGTATTCGACCACTGCTGCTAAATGAAGAATCTCCGATTTTTAGAGGTTAGTAACAATAACAATAAAGCAGTCTTTACATTAAGCACCAAAATACTGATTGAATTTACAGTAGTAATGTATAACATAGATGTAAAATTTATTAATTTTCAGAATATCCCTTGTCTGTATGAGATCAAACTATCATACTTAATCTCCTAAGAAAAATGTAAAATGTAAAAAAGTACTTAATTTATACTAAATTATACACAAACATTGCATGATAAAGACCAATATTATACTAGGGGAAGTGCAGCAGCCCTTCAGTTATCATCATTCTGAACACCTAATCTTCGCTTAATTAGTACATACAGTACATCGAAGTGGAGTGAAAGCTATGTGGAAGTGCATTTAAAAACGAAGACGGGTAAGCATGTTTTGCCCAAAGGGTTTTGGGATTCCAGAATAGGCAACCCAGCCATGTTGTTGACACCCTGGGTTCTATCAGGAAATACTTGGATCAAATAAGTACTAACTGCCAAACAGTCTAGATGGGCTGAATGGTCTTTCTCTCATTTGTAACATATCTTATGTTCTCATGGTTAACTTCTTAAAGCATTTGAAAAATACCTTTATGGCTCCCATTCCCTAGATCACACCAAGCTATCGTGCTATAAGGGAAATTATAAAGATCTGATTTATTTTCAACTCCTTAAGCTTATTATTCTCAGGGTTATACAGGTATTTTACTTAAATGACATATTCCAGTCATTGAGATCATTACACTTATTATCTATTTGCATAGCAAACCCCATTTATCTAGAGCGACTTACAAAATAAACTGTATGATGATACTTAAATTCCTTCTTCACTTCAATAAGATAGCAGTATTGGTGGTAATATTTTATGGCTGTTAAAAAGATCACAGGCTCTGTCCTAACAAATGAGTCTTGAGGAGATGCCTAAAGATGATTTGGAACTGAGCATTTATGATTTTATTGAGTAGTTCATTCCCATTAAGGTGAGGAAAGGATGAGAATGAACAGGCTCTAGAGGTGATGTAACAGAAAGGGAGAAGTGGAGAGCTTGGGAGGGGGCATTGGAAGAGATGGCAGATCAGAGACTGGGTCAGAATGGTTATAGGATAGTGTAGTGATTCATAGCCGTTCAGGGACGCCAAATATGTAACGTTGCCATAGCCAAAATGTAATGTAGTGGCTCTCTGAAGGCACCAGTTCTGTAGGGTTTGGGCATTTACTGAGACAATTATTAATTGTAGCAGTAAATCACAAAGTTGATTCTTTTGATGGCTTTAGAGTCCAACCATGCGACATAACTCAAACAACGCACACACACAGGTACTAATACACGAGGATACATTTATTAATACATAGAATATGCATGTAAACCTAACAGATCTTATCGAGAGGGTTATCAGAATACAAAAGGTATATATTCAATCAGTTACAAAGTGTTACACATATCAAGAGGACATACGTTCAGTATATCATTCATTTAGACCGGTTCATAAATGAACTTGGTTATAACTTCTACATTAGATACTCGAAACAAGTACGTAACTCTTAGGAATTAAATTGATATCAACTGGTTGGGATAACAATTGAACTCTCGAGCTGTAATGGATTGAAGTTGAATACTCATCCAATCTCTGGGGATTCAGATCTCCTGCGGGCACAAAGAAACAGTTGCAGGCTGTTGCTGTCCAATCCGCGCTCTCTGGCTCGGTGCCAGGCTGTGCTATGCGGCTTGCGACGGTGCGCTGCAGATGTTCACTGACCGGCTAGTTAGTGTTGGCTTTAACTAGCACAGTTTGTGCACAGGAGAAAAGATGACTGTGGGTCCCAGCAAGTCAGGAAGAGGACCGGTTCGTTCCTGATGAAGAGCTAGTTCTGAATAGTGATTCAGCTGTCCACAGTTCCGACCTGTTCACGAGGCCTGCTGCTGGTTACTCTCTGGCAACCTCCACTCTAGACTCTTAGAACAAAGGAAAGTTCTGGCACTCGGACACACTGGCCGTTCCGTGGTTGTCCGGGCTGAGTCTCAGGATGGTCAGGAGGCGCTCTGCGAGAATGTCCTGCCCTTGAGAGCCTTCTGCTCCTGGGCCGGCCTGCCCTGGAATTCTCCTTTTAATTCCCTTTAGAACAGTCCACAGAATCCTCTCCAGAATCTTACTGAATCTTACTGAATCTTGTTGAATCTCTCAGGCTCTCTGTGTTGCCTGTTTTTACCTGGAGGAACTTCAGCTCATTGATTGGCTGAAAGTTCCATGGGCATCAGAGTCCCACGTGGGTTACTCGGCCCTACCAGTCCCTGATTGGTTGATCAAGGTGAGATATGAGTCACTTACTCCTGACACTTAGTAATGCAGTCCAGATGTCCAACTGGCACTCCCTAGACAGATAGGCGCCAATGGATGACCATTGATCATGATAGCCAGCCTTAGCTAAGTGCATCCCCCTTTGGGAGCTGTCCCTTATCAAAAGAAAACATCTTTAAATCAGCCTGCATGAATAGTTTCTCTGTGGCTGCACCACAAAGATGAACAGAGAGATGGGGCCTCATTTGGGAAAGGACAGCAACACTTAATTCTGTCTTATTAACAGTCATTGCCGCTACACCCTTCTCCAGTCTCTTCCAGATTTCACCGTCTTCTTAGGGTCCTGACCTACGCATCGTGACAGGTATGGAAGTAAACTATACATTTTAGGAATAATATTGCCCCCTAAAGTCAGGGATCACTGTTACAAAAGGCCCTGTATTGGCCTTTTCAATGCAAAAATATATATTTAAATTGGTCTATTTATTATGATGAGCACCTTTCATTAGTTTCATAGAGTTGAATGGCTTTTTCTGAGACAGCTACTTCTAGGTTTATTTAAGCTACATGTTATGGTGATAATGGTAAGTGGTGTTGTCATGCCCATGCAGGGAGCAACTCAGCCTGTAGTTACCACAGGAAACTGCAGCATTCGCATGAGAGAAACCCATTCCACCCAAAACCATGAGAATGAGGTCGGGGTACCTGTCAGTTTTTCCGGCACCATTCCAACCAGGAGCCAATTAACCATATTTTAGTCTTATTAAACCTTAAATCAGCTTGCAGGAATAGTTTCTCTGTGGCTGCACCACAGAGATGAACAGAGAAATGGGGCCTCATTTGGGAAGCTCAGAAACACTTAATTCTGCCTTATTATTAAGCCTCGGCGCTACAATAGATAGGATAGGATAGAATGAACGTTTTGAAATGGATGTGTGCAACTGTAGGGAGCCATGGACGGAGCACAGTAATGGTGTGGCATAACAAAAATGAAGCAGATATAAGATCATGTGAGAAGTAAAAGTCCAGCTGGAGAGGGCAAATATAGGCCTGCTGGGCTTAGAAGCATGCCAGGAGGTAGTTCCAATAGTCCGGGGGGGATAGAACCAGGGCCTGAACTAAAAGTTGTGTACGCAAGTTAGAGCCAGATCCTAGGGATAATATTCAGAAAGAAACAGTAGGAGCCTACCAGGGAAGAAGTGTGATAGGAACAAGAAAGGAAGATTCAATTATGACCAGATATTCTTTGCAGGGCAGGAGGGGGAAAGGGTATTGCAGGTAAGAGGAATAGTAGTAGTATTAGTAATAGTAGAAGACTAATAGTAGGTGTGTGAGGGCGCTGTCCCCCTGCAATGAATGAGGTACCGTCTCGAACCGGTACCGGTACGAAAAATATTGGCCATGTGCCAACAAAGGAGAAGTTTTCCCAACAAATTTAAAAGACAAAATTATTCTTTTTTTGTCAACACCAAATAGAAGAAAATGTTCAGAAAGTTGAAGAAAAAAATGCCCCCAAAATGTAACAGCTCCACATCCTTTGTCTCAACAAATTCAAAGAAAAAATAAAGACGGCTTAACTGGTTGAATTAAAACCAAATCACTTAAGTACATAGACCTCTTGGGCAACCCTATAGTCAATAAGTGAATTTGAGGTGAAGTTTTTACTCAAGTACTCTGTCTTGTCAGTCCCCTAATTTTTTGGAAATAGAGGTTTAAATCCCCTTTTAAAGAAACGAAAATATACAGAGCATACTCTGTAAATGTGCATGTATTGTAAGTGTACGTGTCTCTTTGTATGCCGTATATGCGAGTGTGCACTATGGATTTAGACTGATAGGGGTCAAGCAGTGAGCTCTAAGAGAAGTAAGTGGAGAGCTGTCCATCCAAGGGTTAAAGTAAAAGGATTATTTCTGTATTTCTGAAAAGGGATCAGCAGTGGAGTTATGATGCAGGCCTTTTAAACAAATAGGGAAAACAGCTCAAGAGAAGAGAAGCACTAGGGGTATGGAAGGATACATAGGACGGAGATCAAGGGCAGCAGCCTGGAAGAGGTACATGTAGATGGGGAAAGGGTTATTAAAACAGGAGGTAGGTTTATGGCTCAAGAGTAAGGGGGGGATGTCAAGCATCAGAAAGAAAATATGATGGGTATGGAGATAAATACAATAGGTGAAGATCATGCAGAAATCAGCAATTTATGTAAGAAGGGTGTTACATCATGAGCTGAGACAGTTTAAGGCAAGGTAATATATTTTTTATAGAAAATTTATTTGCATTGCTATCATTTTAAAATTAATTTAAAGTATTGTCCTTATAAAGCAGGTTTCAATTACCTTTGATGGTGTATATATACAGTAGTTCAGGTGGGTAGCTGCGTCAGCATGCGTATGCTGCAAAGGAACAAGTAATAGGTTTATTCCATGCTGAAAAAAAGAAGAAAAAGAACACAACGTTTCGGCCGTGGACCCTTCTTCAGGTGTGAGAGAGACAGGGCAGTAGGCAAAGGTAAAGTAGCGGGAAAACAAAGGTTGGGAGGGAGGAGGAGTGAGAGGCGGGAGCAGGGGACAGAAAGAGAGGTCAATCAAGAGGTGTCAGAATGGGTGCAGAGAGGTGTGAAATGAAACTTCCAATGAATGGAGAAAATGTAAAAGACAGTAGTCTGTCGTTAAGAGAAAGGAGAATGTGTGATCCTAGCTGCAGAATAATTTTGGTTTTAAAAATGTAATCCTTTTTCATCAACAGAGGATACCCCAGCAGTGTGATTGACAGGGCCCTTGCCCGAGCCAAAAACACCCCCCGGACCATCAACCCGATCAGGAACTCCCGCCGTAACAACTGCATTCCTTTGGTGCTTCCTTACCACCCTTACACACTTCCTATCCCCAGAACCATTAACCACAACTTTTCCATCCTACAGGATGATCCCTCCATTGGGGCCCTCTTTTCTGATCGCCCTATCATCTCATACCACCTAATCTGCGTAACCTCCTTGTTCACTGCTCCCTTGACTGCCCTCAACAACCATCCACACCAGGCACTTTCCCTTGCAACAGAGCTCGCTGTATCACCTGCAAGTACACATCCACCACCACACTCATTCAAGGCCCCTCAGGACAATTCCGGATCACCCAGACAGCATCTCGTACCTCCAGCAACCTTATTTAATGTATCTCTTGCAGTAAATGCCCAGCCATCTACATTGGAGAAACAGGAAGGAGACTCGGAGACCGCTTCAGAGAACACATCACGGGTTGTGAAGATTAAAGATCTCTCCAAGCCCATTGTTTCTCATTTCACCTCTGACGGCCACGACCACTCTAATCTCTCCGTCTGTGTTCTCAAAGACGGTTTTCTGAACTCATACATAAGAAAGACCACCGAAACCAAAATTATTCTGCAGCTAGGATCACACATTCTCCCTTCTCTTAACGACAGACTACTGTTCTTTTAAATTTTCTCCATTCATTGGAAGTTTCATTTCACGCCTCTCTGCACCCATTCTGACTTCACACCTCTTGATTGGCCTCTCTTTCTGTCCCCTGCTCCCGCCTCTCACTCCTCCTCCCTCCAAACCTTTGTTCTCCCGCTACTATACCTTTGCCTACTGCCCTGTCTCTCTCACACCTGAAGAAGGCTCCACGGCCGAAACGTTGTGTTCTTTTTCTTCTTTTTTTCAGCATGGAATAAACCTATTACTTGTTCCTATATATACAGTATATTACTATAGTCTTATTTTTAAAATAATCAGCCTCATATACCTCAAACACTTCAATATAATTATGCAGTTACAAACAATAATATGAAAGCATTTATCATATTCAACCCTACAAATTTATTCATCACAAAGATTGGGTTCAGCATATATGTTTTTTTTTCACTCTCGCTCTATTTTTTCATAAAGTAATTGCTTACCTTAAACTGAAGATTTTTCACCGACTGCATTTTACCTATTTATATATAATTGACATGGCTATATATACATGGAAATATTTGATCAACTTATTTTCATCATCCCTTTGTATTATTCTTTAAACATTATTTCTTCAATTCCATTGATTCATCTCTATTTAAAGATGGGTGCCATTTAACTTCAATTACATTTAACTTTCAGCTTATTGTAAAGCAGTTTTAATCCAATTTCTGTTTTGCTCACTGGTTTTGCTTGAAATATAGTTTCTACGGTGCAAACAATAAAGACTTTGAATAATTGTAATGAACAGGATAATGATTAAAAAATTCTAGTTAATGCAACAAGTGTAGAGAAACTCAGCTGTCTTCCATTTACAATAAGTGATGTCAAACCTGGTATGGATTTCATTCCACAAACAAATGGAACCCAGGCCTCGTCTGTCTTTATCAATGCAATAATGCATTAACTTAACATTTCTAATTATTTTTTTACTAAACCCCTAAATCCCTCTGCTGATTAGTATTCCACATTGCTTTTCTATTTTTTACACCCTTGTGTCATTATCCGTTACTCCCAGACTCATTAAGCCGCATTTATCAGCATCTTTTATCTACAGTATAAACCACGCAAAGCTATTTGCTGAACTAGATTGTATCTTATCTCATTTTATTTTCTAATAATTAACTTACGATTCTTTAGCATCATACAATGTCATTAGTCAAGGTTCTCAAAATACATATTTTGTAACAAAATACACTGTTGAATATAAAAAAGTGCTTTTCTTATAAAATGTTCAATGATTCATGAGAAGGGAAAATAGAAACATGACCCCAAAGTCATTTTTAAATGTTTTTGCAAGACATTTAGAAACTCTTAAAGAAGACAACTTCTGCTTTTTTAAAATCATTAAAATTCTGTGTGGAGCAGATTTTCACTCTACTAGGAAAACTAAAGGAAAAATACAGGACATATTTACAGGTGATTCTGAACTGGAGGAAACTATACATGACAGTGATCTTTGCATTTACAGTATGTAAAGGCGAATTCCTCTGTTCTGCCTCTGAGGTCAAACGGATTGTGCAATTGGTGCACAGATAACTTCACCCCTGAGGGGACACCATAGGAACAAATTTCAGAATACAGGCTTAAATAAAAAAAAGAATGGAGCTTAGAAGCTCTGATTGTGATAGCAAATCCTCAAATGAGTGAAGATGATCCTCATTAAAATGTTAGAATGTAAATTCCTCTTTAACTCCAATATTAAAAAGAGAAAGGATAATTGCTTGGATGGAGTTCAACATAGGAGAATGCATCTTTCCACTGAAGACAGAATCTTAATTAACTGCATAATTATGAGGTCAAAAATACAACCTACAAAGTCTAAGTGATACTTCAGAATAAATCAGATCATTAAGTTTATATAAATCCACACAGTGCATGCAAACCATGATCTCTGGCATCTCTTTGGCATATCTTGAGAAAACAAATCTTCACAGGTTTCACAGGTGAACATCTGGCTGCAGGAGCAGCCCAAAGATGTTCGGCACTTTCGCTGAATTACTCTCTTGGATTTATTAAATCTTCATAAGCTCTTCTTGGCCACTTTATTTTAATTGATTTTCACAGCTGTCCTGCAGAAAGAGCCTTGTCCATTTTGAACTCGGTTTGAGCAAATACAGGGTCCCTGTTACTGTAGATGAAACATCTCACTATTTTTTTTCCATCTCATTTTTGCCTCATGATGAGTTCAGCAATGGTCACTTGTACCTTTCCACCTACTTGTCTTCTAAATTATATACAAAAACACAGCTTGTCCTTACTGGGTCATCTTAACTGTGCTATGCAAATTATTCCACAAGGCCTAGCATTCATTTAACTTTTTTAAGATCTTGCTTATCTAGTCTTTTCCCTCCATTACATGGAAACCTTTACCTCAAATTGCAAAGCAGAGATTTAGTGACCACATTTGTTTGCGTTGTTGCTTGCCATTCAACAATGTTATTCTTGTCTCCTCCAGAATATTACATATATACAGTACATAGGATGCATAGGATAAAGTCCCTCCTATTGGCTTCAGGTGCTATAATCAAGATATAACTTATATTTATTATAAAGTAATAATATTAACGAACCTCAAGACCAGTGGTTCTTAACCTTTTTATCAACTGGACCGCAACCGTGGCTAAAAGCAAGTCTCATGGGCCCCATATATTAATCACTACTAGGCTTACTTTATATCAGCATTATAGCTATTATAATATAATATTATATTATAATATTTGATGATATAATATAATATATACAGTATAATATTATAATAGTAATATATAATATTAATAGTAATACAGTATAGAACATTATAATAGCTATTAACCGTGTATATATATAAGCAAAGTGCTTCTGAAGTTGCACAGCTTCTTCACAGCTGTGATCAGTTGCCACATAAAATAATATACAGTCCAAGTAGTGTCACACTTCCTATTCTGGCCACACCATAGCCTAACATGATGCCTTTTTAATGATTAGGGAGGCGTAGGTAAGCATAATTTAAGCTTTACCATATCTATAGGCAAGAACTGTTCCAAACACAATCTCACTGGCATCAGTGTACACACAGGAAAGCTTGGTAAGATCAACTTAAAGTACCAAACAAAGGCTAGAGATATTTTCTCCATATTATTAAAACTGGACTCATACTCTGGTGTTCACTTTCATTTCACATCTTAAAGTGTTTCATTGGTGCACCAATGTTATCAAAACTGAAAATACTGTAAACCCTTGCTACCAGCCAGATACTGTACCTCTGGACCTCTTTGATGCTAGTAAAGATTGAATGTTGTTGAAGGCTCTGACCTTCCCAGGATTAGCAGAAATACCATCTTGTTGCATGTCCAAATGACATCTTAAATGTCAAATGTGCCTGGTTCAGATGGTGAAAAAACCTGCAATTAAATTGGGCTGTAGAACAACATGGAGTTTTCAATTGTCAAATAAAGCAATGCAAAATGCGAAAGGTGAACTAAGTTTAGATACATAATGTGAAAAAAAGATTTGATCATACAAAATGTGTAACTTTTTTCAGCTATCTCAAATCAATGACTTTGGTAAAACAGAAAATCTGTTATTGTATTTTTATCTACAATGTGGTGGAGAAATTTGTTTAACCATTAGTAACAGTTAAAGCTAGATTGCTGAACATAATTCTGAAGAAATATATTGGGAGCAGTATTGTGTTTGACAAAATAAATCTCACTGTACTTTCTTGTTATTGGAATTTGACCCCGGAGAGACATTGAAGTCAATTTTACAGATTTCTAGAAAACATCAATTGTCCTGCTGTAAATGGGAGAAAAGGCTTGTTTTCAGAAGAGAACAAATTACTCAATTCTTGGGCTCTCCTTTAGAATGTAACCATTTATTTCTTCTTTTCCCAAATGGACAAAATCACAATGTTCAACTTTGTAGTGACTATTACTGCATAAGAATAGCCAGTAAAAAAAAAATCACATTTTTATTCTGATTCCTTTATTCTCCTGTAGCATTTAATATGTTGCCAATAATTTTTAACAGTAATAGTAAGTCATCAGTTTATATACAGTATATTAAGTACACATTTACTTATGGTAGAAAAACCATGAAAGTAAACGGAAGAAACATTGTATGTTGTTCACAAATGTATATGACCTGCTCGTGAAGACATTGGAAAACAAAATGCAGAAGAACCAGCAGACAACTGTTTAATTAATCATCTAGCTTGACACAGATGCAAATATCTCTATTGTCACAAACAATTAAAAACAATATTTAATCTCATTCTCAATAAGGAGATATTTTGTTGATTTATATTTGTATATATTATAAATTATGTTATTGATGAAATAAGTAACACATCACAGCAACATACCTCAAACGTTTTTTAATCTTAATTAAAATAAACTTGGCTTTAATATGAATAAACATCACCTCTTTATTCGTGAAGGTAGATGGGGGAATAAAACGTCATTTTTCATGCATGTACAGATGCAGCCATTCAAAATGTGCGGTAAAACTCCATACTATGCGAAATTATCTGCAGAATAGCGTGTTATACTGCAGTATGTGATTGGCTGGCTAAAATGACTGACAGGTGGCACTCGTGGTGCATTGGTTGTTAGTGAAATGATTGCTTCATTAAATCTCTTTACTGTGGATGTTTAAATTAGCTAAATATTGAATGTTAATATGGAATTTTACAACTAATGGGAAATTTTGGCAGCTGAGGACCAAAATAACAGGAGCATTACGTCTCTGAAAGTCATAAATGAAATTTATTGAGGAATATAAACATATTATGTAAGCTGTATATGGCTGGTATTGGTAGTTTAAACAAAGAATACACACCAGTATTCCACTTTCTTCATAAAGATTTTAAGCATCAAAGTCTTTCATTCGGTTACTTACTGTTGTTATTTTGGAAAAGTTTTTACCTGCTCCTTCTGACTATATTAAGTTGATATACTATATAAAAAGGTATAATGTTTTAACTTTTTCTATGGATACCTGCGCTCATTATCAGAGTAAAAAAACACATACTTTTTAGAATTTGATTAATAGGGAATATAATATGGAATCGCATATCTAAAGAAATTAATAATTATATAATTATGTTCACATAGCTCAAATTATTACTGTAGTCCACTTTCTTTTTAAACATCTGCATCAATTTGACTATTTCACCCGTGATTACTTGGAAACTTTTTGCCTTCCCTTTTCAGCTATAGCTTAAGTTGTCAAGCGGTGTGTTGGTGACTTGCATGCTGGAGGTCAGGGCCTCGAGCCCAGCTCTAGGCATGAGTTTTCTTTTTGCAAGTAAACATTTCTTTGAAAAACTAAAATAGTAAATATCATAGACACTATATTGAATGGTATTTCTAAATATTACCGTATGTTCAAAGTTAAGTGATTTATTAATAACAACTAATAATTTCAAACTGCTTGTATTTTAAAACTGTATTTTGTTCAGGGTGCAAGTGAGAAGGCATTATGTTATATTTTTATGCATCAGTTGAAGCCTTCTGAAATCTCTCAAAAACATAAAAATGTAACATAATATTGTGTGGCATGATGGGCAGCTGATTCTTTTAATTTGAAAGAAAATAAAAAATAAGAAAAAATAACTTGTCTGCCTAAAACAGACATTGCACGATTTTAAAACCTAACAAAACAGATTTATTTAAAAACACGAACACCATTAAAAATGGGTGATTTTCCTAGTGATCAGCTTAGAATCTTGATGTAAGCTGAAAGTTTTTTTAAAACTTTTTAATTAAAAATTTTAAAGACTTTAATTTTGTAAACGCAACACGCATTTCGTACAGATACAGAAAGCTTGGGGAAATCTTTAATCTTCACGGCCCTAACATGTTCTGTGAAGCAGTCTCCAAGTCTCCTTCCTGTTTCCCCAATGTGGATGGCTGGGCATTTTCTGCAAGAGATACAGTAAATAAGGTTGGTGGAGGTACAAGATGTTATCTGAGTGATCCGGAATTGTCCTGAGGGGCCTTGAATGAGTGTAGTGTTAGATATGTAATTGCAGGTGATGCAGCGAGCTCTGTTGCAGGGGAAAGTGTCTAGTGTGGATGATTGTTGAGGGCCTTCAAGGGAGTCGTGAACAAGAAGGTTACGCAGTTTAGATGGTCGGTGATATGAGAAGATGGGTGGTTACAAAAAGAGTGCCCCAATGGAGGGATCATCCTGTATGATGGAAAAGTTGTCTTTAATGGTCCTGGGTATAGAAAGTGTGTTAAGGTGGAAGGGAAGCACCAAAGGACTTTGGTTGTTAACCTGAGACTTCCTGATCGAGTTGATTGTCTGAGGGCTTTTTTTTGGTTCGAGTGAGGGCCTTGTCAATAACATGGGTGGGGTATCCTCTGTTGATGAAAA
Organism: Lepisosteus platostomus; assembly: GCF_059453375.1. Taxonomy (NCBI): domain Eukaryota; kingdom Metazoa; phylum Chordata; class Actinopteri; order Semionotiformes; family Lepisosteidae; genus Lepisosteus; species Lepisosteus platostomus. The sequence goes on along the minus strand of NC_142619.1, from coordinate 26,977,897 downwards.
AGGAGTGCACCATCTTTAGTTTAGTTAAGTTCATGCTGTTTTTTGCTGTCTAATTCAAGTGAAAAACTACAGAAAAAATTCCAAATGACTTCAACCATGCCTAGACCTTCACAGCCCTTTTATGTGTGTGAAATGCATGCAATTTGTAACCCCGTGGTAATTAGAAATGCCTGTAAAACTATTTTTTCCAATTCTCATCTAAAACTGAATTAAAAAAAAGTGCTGCTGTTGTATAAAACATTTACGCATAAAAAATACCCACAGGTAAAAGGAGATATTCTCTGCTTTTGTCTCATGTTCATCTTGTGATTTGAAATCTAATAATAAAAATAGAACTAATGTAGATGTAGTCATTTACCATTTCTAAGCTTGTATTCCAAACAGCAATGTTACTTACATTATAATCTGATGCTAATGTTTTTCTTTGATATTCAGCTTCAGGTAGTATCAAGATCAAGACCACATATCTTGGTTATTCATTTTACTAGCACCTGCAGTCCTTCTGCTGTAGAAATGAACAGTATAAGACATATCTGAATGATATATCTTTCACACATAGGTGATAGAACCTATGGGCTAGACTGTATCAGTGTCATGTAATTAAATCACATTTAATGTGATACATGTATTTACATGTATTTACTATTGTGTCCCTTGGGAGGGGGGGATCAGAATACCTCCTGGGTATCCCTGCCTGTCGTAAGAGGCGACTAAAATGGTTGTGTCAGGAAGGGCATCCGACGTAAAACCATCTTGCCAGAACCATGGTTGCAAAGAACACAAAGCACATACTGGATCGGTCGGGGCCCGGGTTAACAACGGCCACCATTAGTGCTGTGTCCCAACAGGGTACTAATGGAAATTATGCTACTGTGGGGAAAACAGTAGAGTGGGGTCTACAGGAAAGAAACAAGGTGAAGGGGCCTGGAAGGAATGTTAAGTCAATGAGAGTGGGGAGTTGGAATGTTGGTACCATGACAGGGAGAGGGAGAGAATTGGTTGAAACTATGGCAAGGAGAAAAGTGGAGATCTTGTGTGTGCAAGAAACCAAGTGGAAAGGAAACAGCTCAAGACACCTAGGAGAGGGATACAAGATTCTATACGCTGGAAAGAGTACAAAAATGAATGGAGTGGGTGTGATAGTGTGCAAAGACCTAGCAGACAAGATAGTGAGGGTGGTTAGACACTCAAACAGGAGTATCAATGCACAGGTGGCTTTTGAGAGCGGGTTGTGGAATATCATCTCTGTATATGCACCACAGGTAGGAAGACCACAGGAGGAAAAGGATAGCTTCTTGGAAGGTTTCGAAGAAGTGGTTAGCAGAATCCCAGGAAATGAAATGGTGGTAATTGGAGGAGACTTCAATGCACATTTAGGAGAGAAATGCTTAGATTATCCAGATGAACATGGTCAGAGAGAGCTAGGAGAGAGAAATGAAAAAGGAGGAAGGCTACTAGAAACACTCCAAGCTCTTGTATTGTTCGCAGTGAACACAGGGTTCACGAAGAATTATGAGCAAAAGGTGACATACAGGAGTGGAGGCCATGATACCCAAATAGACTACATACAGTATTAGTGAGAAGAACTGATAGAGCGAAAGTCCAATATGCTAAAGTCCTGCCCTATGAGGCTGTTACCAGACAACACAGGCTACTAGTGATGTACATCACAATATTGAAGGAGCGAAGAATAAAGCAGAGAAAACACCTAGCACGAACAAAAGTGTGGAAACTGAGAGAAAACAAAGTAGATTTCAACAAGCTGGTGAGAGAAATGAAAAACAACACAGAGGAAACAGAGGAGCCTTCAGTTGAAGAAGAGTGGACTGAGATGAGCCACATCCTAGAAGAGGCTGCTACCAGGGTTTGTGGAAAGACACGAGGAGGCAGACCGAGGGAAAATGAAGAGTGGTGATGGGATATGGAAGTTCAGGAAACACTGAAGGAAAAGAAAAAGCATACAAAGCAATGAAAGAAGGCACTGGAGAATTACAAGAATATAAGAGACTAAAGAAGGTAGCAAAAAGAAGTGTAGCAAGACCAAAGGAAAGAGCCTGGAAAGAATGGTATGAGAAACTTGAAACAAAGGAAGGAGAGGACCAAATCTACAAGATTGCTAAACATAGAGCGAGACAGAAAAATATATTATCCGGGTGGCTGTACTCAAGGATGGAGAAGGCAGAGTCTTGTAGCGGTGAAGCTTATTAAAATACAGGAATTAAGTTTTCTGCTCCCTTGCCAGTGAGGCCCCATCTCTCTCTTCAAGCTATTCATGCAGGCTGATTTAAGGTGTTTACTTTTGATAAGGGACAGCTCCCAAATGGGGATGCACTTAGCTAAGCCTGGCTATCATGATCAATGGTCATCCATTGGCGCCTATCTGTCTAGGGAGTGCCAGATGGACATCTGGATGGCATTCCTAAGTGTCAGGAGTAAGTGACTCATATCTCACCTTGATCAACCAATCAGGAACTGGTAGGACTGAGTAACCCAGATGGGTCTCTGATGCCCATGAAACGTTCAGCCAATGAACGAGCTGAAGTTCCTCCAGGTAAAAATAGGCAACACAGAGGGCCTGAGGGACTATTCTAAAGAGAATTCCAGGGGTGCGAGACAATTCCAGGGCAGGACGGCCCAGGAGCAGAAAGGCTCCCAAGGGCAGGACATTCTCGCAGCGTGCCTCCTGACGATCCTGAGACTCAGCCCGGACAACCACGTAACGGCCAGTGTGTCTGAGTGCCAGAACTTTCCTTTGTTCTAAGAGTTGAGAGCGGAGGTTGCCACGAGTAACCAAAGGATCCACTCGAGGTTAGCACCAGCAGCAAGCCTCGTGAACAGGTCGGAACTGTGGACAGCTGAATCAGAATTCAGATCTAGCGCATCATCAGGAACAAACTGGTCTTCTTCCTGACTTGCAGGGACCCACAGTCATCTTTTCTCCCGTGCACAAACTTTGCTAGTTTCAGCCAAAACTAACTAGCCGGTCTTCAGAGCAGCAGCGCCGCAGGAATCTCCACCAAGCCGCAACAGCACAGCCTGGCAACGAGCCAGAGAGCGCGGATTGGACAGCAACAAGCCTGCAACTTCTTCTTTGTGCCCGCAGGAGATCTGAATCTCCAAAGATTGGATGAGTATTCAACGAGAATTCAATTGTTATCCCAACCAGTTGATATCAATTTAATTCCTAAGAGTTATGTACTTGTTTTGAGTATCTAATGTAACCAAGTTAAATTACGAAATGGTCTAAATGAATGATATACTGAACGTATGTCCTCTTGATATGTGTTACTCTTCGTAACTGATTGAATATATACCTTTTGTATTCTGCTAAACCTTACGATAAGATCTGTTATGTTTCTATGCACATTCTATGTACTAATAAATGTATTCTTGTGTATTCGTACCTGTGTGTGCGCGTTGTATGAGTTATACCGCATGGTTGGATTCTAAGACAATTAAAAGAATCATTTTGTGATTTACGGCTACAATTAATAATTGTCCCAGTAAATGCCCAAACCCCTACATTACTGGTGCCTCGTGAGAGCACACTACAGTCTTGATTAAAGAAGAACGGATCAAGCAAAGATGGCTGGAGTACTTCACAAATCTGTTAAATGTAGAAAATGAGAGGGAAAACCTAGTGGAGGCAGAAGTAGTGTGTGGACCAATCCAAGAAATTTCAGTGAAGGAAGTGACAGAAGCTATCAAAGAGATGAAAGTGGGCAAAGCAACTGGACCATCAGGAATAGCAGCAGAACACTTTAAGAACCTCGATGAAGAGGGGATTCAGTGGCTGACGAGATTGCTAAACAATGTTGCAAAGGAAGAGAGAATTCCAGAAGAATGGACAAAAAACAGTATGGTTACCATTTACAAGGAGAAAGGAGACCCAATGGAGTATAAAAACTATAGAGGAAAAAAACTTCTGGAACATGGATTGAAAATCCTGGAAAAAATTCTGGACAAGAGACTCAGGAAGATAGTCAGGATCCACAACAATTTGGATTCTCAGTGGGGAAAAGCACAACAGATGCCATTTTTGTGATGAGACAGGAGAAGACACTAGAGAAAGGGAAAACGCTGTATGTGGCCTTTCTGGACTTGGAGAAGGCATATGATGACCGTGTGCCCAGAGAGGTGGTGTATTGGTGCTTGAGGAAGAAAGGAGTACTAGAAAGCATGGTGAAGTTAGTTCAAGCAACCTATGGAGATGCAACTACGAAGGTGATCACACAACGGGGAGAGACAAAAGAGTTTGAAATCACAGTTGGAGTACACCAAGGATCAGCACTAAGTCCTTTCCTTTTCATAAACATTATTGACACACTGACAGAGGAGGTAAGAATAGAAGTGCCTTGGGAACTCATCTTTGCTGAGGATGTGGCACTGATGGCAGATTCAGAAGTTGAACTACAGGAGAAAGTGTTCAAATGACTGAGGAGTCTGGAAAAGGGTGGACTGAAAATGAATGCAGAAAAATCTGAAATAATGGTAATGGAGAGAAGAGGAGATACTATGACCAATGTTGAGGAGATAAATAGAGGAAAACTGAAACAGGTTGATGGCTTTAAATACCTTGGATCAAAACTGGTAAAGGGAGGAGAAACACTGAAGGCAGTAAAACAAAGAGTGAAAGCTGGATGGAACAAGTGGAGAGAAATAACTGGAATAATCTGTGACAGGAAAATTCCTAGAAAGTTAAATTGCAAAATGTACAAGACTGTGATTAGACCTGTACTACAATATTGAGCTGAATGCTTGGCAGTTGGAAAGAGGGAAGAGAACTTGATGAGAAGAACTAAAATGAGGATGTTGAGATGGATTCTGCAGATTTCAATGAAGGATAAGATCAGAAATGAAGAAATCCGTAGACGATGTAGGGTGGTGGATGTGGTTGAGAAGATGCGAGAGGCGAGGTTACAGTGGTATGGACATATCATGAGGAGGGACGTTGAGGAAGTAACAAAGACGGTAATGGAATTTGAGGTGGAAGGTAACAGGGGAAGAGTCAGGCCTAGAAAGAGATGGTGCTCGACAGAGACAAGTGGAGAAGAGCAACCAAAGCAGCTGACCCCAGGACAGTCTGGGACTAAGGCTGTGAAAAAGAAGAAGAAGAAGAAGAATGTATTTACTATTGTAAGCTAAACAACAATCATGCATTTGGAATAACAGTTCAGCTCCTGAGAACTATAATGTGAATAAAGAAGTTATACTCTAAAGTCGATTTGTCAAACTTCCTTGATGAGTTAAACTTCCCTCTTTTGAGACAGAACTTGATTAATTAGTACGTGGTCCAACTTTGGCAGCTGTTCTGTGTTGGGAGAGAAAGGAATCTGCCTTGTGTTTGGGCGCAGCCAAAGTTAGGATGTTGCTGAACTTTGGTCTTTAAAAAAAGTCTGCGCACATTTTGTCTTGTAGGAGTTCAGCTGCAAGCTAGACAAAGGGGACTGTGGTTCATCCTGGTTATAGGCTGATTTTGTATATAACCAGAATTTCAGGATTTCTACATAAAAAGAAAAAGTTAAACTATCCTATTGTATTGATTATGTTTATGAACACAAGATTTCTTCTGTTTCAGAGAGAATATGCTGGGTAGAATTCCATACTTTACTGACTTACTCTCTCAACCTTGTGTCGTATAGAGGATTTTAATTCCTGACTCAGACTGCTTGCAGGCACATGGTTGTAAAAGTCAGTAGGTTAACCAGTGAAAATGAGTTTGGTTATAGTTTATATAGAGTGACATCACAAGCTGGTGATTGGTATAATTTTGATTCCCATCCTACAGATCACTCATTAGTGATTCTCTTTTTGTTACGATCCCTGCCTCCCGGCTACGGAAGAGGCAGATGAAGGCGTAGCCTCACTCCATCAGTTTACCTATCAGTTTTCTTATTCACCACCACACCCCCGTCTCATCCTATACTTAAACACCTGTCTTCTCCTACTTCCTCGCTCCCTTTCGAGCTTCCTAGTTGCGCTACTCCTTCTTCTGCCTTGTGTCCTTCTTGGTTTTCGGTCTACGGTATTTTCCCCTTTTGACGACGGTTTTTCGGATCACGGCTTGGCTTCGGTACTCACGCTCTGTTTTGGATCTCTGGCTTCCCCTGGACTATCGGATTGCTCTTTTGTCTACGGTTTGGGATCACGCTTTGGCTTCGGTAACTCGTTCCCTTTTGGATCTCTGGCTTCCCCTGGACTCTCGGCTCGTTTCTTCGACTACGGCTTTCTTTGGATGACGGCTAGGCTTTATCAGCTCCTGCAAGTGGGTTCATTCACTGGTTTCGGTTTCTCTTACTGAATCCGTAACACTTTTTTCCTGTGACTTAAGCTTGCATACAGCTTTACAATGTCACTTATCAGAGCGGCCTTTTAAACCACATTCCTCAGCATTAAGAGAGAGGTACCAGGCTATTTGGTCAGGGATAAAAATATGATAAATATTTAATAACACTTAATTCTAAGTGAAATATTAGGTCTTGTCCCTACAACACAATAAATTAAAGAGACACCAAAACACATGTAATCTATATCTGTAATTCATAAACTTTATTTTGTTTCTAAGCACATACGTGTTTTGTGTGATACATTTCTTTTGATGTTCAGTAATTATCTGCAATATATTAGCATTCCTTGAGGTCTTAGGTGTATATTGTCTCTATAGGCAAATTACGCACTGCATGATAAATGAAAATAAATTAAATCTGCCCTATAACTGTGTAAAGAACCTAAAACCACTTTCTACAGTTTTCTTCACCTTGAGAAAAAGAGGTAATGTTTTCAGGAAACAGAAAAAAAAGAAGTAATGAAAATAACCAAGAATAGTTATATATAGAAGAATGTACATCTGTTACATTAAATCAGAGGCTGTCAAAAAAGAAATGAAGATTACTATTTATATTGTGCTGACCTAAGGAATTCACATGTTGAAAAAATAAATACACAAACTACTGTGCATGCCCGCTTTTACCTATAGGAAATACTGAACAGCTGACTGAGGTACTTTTAATATAGTATGGATTAGCTTTATTGCAGCAGGTAGAAATAAATAGAATTCAGATATTCAAATAGAATATGGTTTGGCTCAACAAACATTCAGCTATGTGGAAGTATAAAAATGATTGTGTAATAGCAATGTTTGTTATTAATGATTCACCTAGGCTCTGACAAATGGAAGGACAGCTGTGTAGTGTTTGATGAAATGACTTAATCCTAGAAAACATGTTTTGCATTATGGATGACCTCCTGCATTTGCAAGTTTGTAAACATCACTAAATTTAAAGCACTGCATAAATTAATAGAAAGAAACATGTGAAAAAGGCAAAATCCCGAACAAAAAAAGGTAAACTTATATGTGGTACAGATGCAGCCATTCAAAACAAGCAGGTGATACCGCGTTTTAACGCGGTGCGCTTGTCGCAGTATAACACGGGTTACCGTATAATACCGTATAATCTCGCATTTACCGCATGATACCGCAAGTAAAATAATAGTATCCGGAATTTCTGCCAGGTGGAGCTAATGCAGCTCAACCTCTCATGTACAATGTTTGAGCTGTCGCCATCAAAGTCTTTGCCGAAGATATTACTAATAGTATTAATAATGAATGACCTTGGACAAGCTGTAATCTCAAAGTATTACCCTGGTCCACATTCTTTGTAACCGTCTTATGGTAAACGAAAATACTTTATTTTTTCATTAATAAAAAGTACCACCATAGCATTTTGTTGATCCAATCACACATTTGTTTCCAATCATGCAACGTAATTCTTGAGAATCACCGATTCACCATGCCTTTCACATGCTCATAAAAGACATTGATTTAGGAACATAAACATATTACTGTATGCAAACTGTACTGTATATGGCTGGTCTTGGTATTTTAAAGAAAAAATACAGAACAGTATTCCATTTCTCCCTAAACATTTTAAGCATCAAAGTCTTACATGTGGTTATTTCGGAAACGTTTTTACGTGCTCCTTGCTCCCTCTGACCATGTTACTGTACTGGACATTTATACAGTATACAGTACTCTGTGGGAAAAGTGGTAGTTTTAAGCTTTTCTGCGAATACGCTCGATACCGGAGTAAACAAGCATCAAAGTCTTACATGTGGTTATTTCGTAAAAAAGTTTTTACGTGCTCCTTGCTCCTTCTGACCATGTCACTGTACGTTTAAAAGCATACTTTTAGAATTTGATTAATAGGGAATATAATATGGAATTGCGTATCTAAAGAAATGAATAACGGTATAAGTATATTCATGTACGGTTGCACAAACAGTAGTATAAGACTTTCCATAGAGATGTGCTTGTCACATGACTGCCTCGGTAGCGTGACTGACTTGTAATCCTGAGGTTGAGTGTTGAAACACAGCTGTTGCTATCAGTTTTCTTTTACCAAATAAAAATTTCTTTGAAAAATGAAAATAGCTAATATTATTGGCATTATATTGACATTTTTTATATTTCTAAATATCACAACATGTTCGTACCGTATGTACACACCGGTAGGGTGCAAATTCACGTGATCCCTATTAATAAAGGGTACTAAGGGTATTAAGATCCCTTTAGATCTCCCTTCAGATTTAAAAGGTTATTAATAATATCTTCGGTGTCGCATCTTCCCAGTTTAGCTGATCTTTTGCTGCCTATGCATGCTTACACAGCTCCCTGGGTAAATTATCATGCTTGACTGAGAAAGCTTTAGAGAACTTAACATTTTTATTATCAACAAATTGTAAATAGGATGTTTAGTTTGGCGTTATTAATTTTTCACTTGAGTGTATGGAGGAGTGTCAGCTGTCAATTAGACCAGACCCCCCCCCCTCTTAGGCTGGGCAAACTATTTTTTTTTTAATTTTTAAAAAAGAAATAAAAAATAGATATAATGATATAAACATTTACTGCAATACAATCCTGCTACGTTTCGGCTGTGAATTCTTCTTCACGTGTGAGGTGAAATGCTTGGAGTTTGTAATGTAGGGCGCTCTGGACGGGTTAAACTTTAATGCAGGAAAAATGTATTTCCCAGAAGCTACAGTATACTGATTCTTATGGAATGTGAGCTCTGTGAGCTCGGTGACTTTGAGACCACTTACAGATGCAGCCATTCAAAGTGCGCGGTAAAGACACCGCAGTACAGATACCGCAGGTAAGATGACACGCGATACCGCGGTGCGTGATTGGTTGACCGACAGGGGCACTCGTGGTCCGTTGGTCTGTCGTAGAAAGACTTACTGTACTGTAAACGTCTTTACTGTGCCCGTTGTAGATATTGAATTTTACCACTGAAGGGAAATCTTAGTAGCTGAGCATAAAAAGAATAGGAGCATACTGTAACGCGTGTGAAGGCCATAAACGATATTAATTTTGGAACGTAAACATACAGTATATGGCTGGTCTTGGTACTTTAAAGAAAAAAATACGCACCAGTATTCCATTTCTCCCTAAACATTGTAAGCTTCGAAGTCTTTAACTAACGTGATACCGGAGTCAACAAGCATACTTTTAGAATTTGATTAAAAGGGAATATAATATGGAATCGCGTATCTCAATAATTTAATAACGGTATGATTATATCCGTGTACTGCGGCAGAGCTATGTAGGGCTGTTTCGCCTGCTTGATCATGTGAGCTCTCTTGTAGCCTACTGGTCTAGGTGCGTGACCACCAGCTGGTAGGTTGGGTGTTCGAATCCAGCTGGTACTGGACTTTTCATTTTTATTTATTTATTTTTTAATCGCGTAACATAAACATATTACCGTATGCAAACTGTACTGTATACAGTATGTATATGTATATTTAATGTCTTAACTGTGCCCGTTTAATTGAATTTAAAAAACATATTTAACACGAACATTAAGCTGCTTACATCTTCCGCCTGAGAACAGTCACCCGTTGCTACCCAACGCAGAATGGTGATTGGCTGACACCATCTGACACCCCTCTGATTGGAGAAAAAAGACGTGCTGGTGTGCTATACCAGGAAGAGGATTCTTTCCATTCAAAACGTGTATTTTAAAAGTTTAAGAAGTAAAAACCTTACAGCGTACACAGATTTCTAAACTGATCAGGATCGTTATCTTTGTCTCATGCATAATAATGTTCACCGCTCTGTCCAGCAAATTAATAATAAACTTTATTTTATATAGCTTTTTAAACGAATAAGTAATTAGATTGCTCATAAACCTAATCACTTGCTTTTTCTTTTTATTTAGGCTCAGATTTCAACTATAGATCGTATTATTAATAACCATAATAACAACCAACCAACAAAAACAACCATATAAACATAATACCAACCAAAAACATAGATAACAACCACAATATAAAATCAAATAATCAAACCATTTTACACTCGCAAAGTCATCCAATTATCATAATCCCGCCCCTTATGCAAAACCAAACCTTCCTCCCATCCCAGTTTATCCTGTTTATCATAAACAAAATCCACCTCAATTTTCAACATAAAGCATTACACAAAATCAATACCTCAACACTCCATACTCAACAACGATAATTCACAAACAGCCAGAACATGTAACTACACATTCCCAAAAATACCTACTTTCCATAGCCCCGCCCCTTATGCAAAACCAACATCCCTCCCCTGTTCTCTCTCTCCCCTGGCGGTTGTAATTGTTTTTATTTTCAAATAAATTTTAGCAAAGTCATGTATTTTAAAAATCTTAAGATTTTTCTATTTATGTCTTTATTTAGTGGTTTCATTAGTGACAAAGGCTAAACTTTCTTGGAAAAATGTCTTTTATGTAAACCATGTTTGCTATTAATTCATTCAGGGCTAAAATATGTTCATTGTCTTCTAATGAAAGAAGGGTTCCTTTCGCCGTAGTCGAGAGCCTAGCCTTTAACTAGTAAGTACTGTATTTACTGGGTTTTTGAGGGGGGGGGGGGGGTGTCTTTCGCTGGAAATCTCGCCTCCTACTTTGAAAATACCCGTGAAACCGGTTCAATTCGTCACAGCCAGCACTCCTGCAGAGAGTTGGGTTGTACTTGCAGTGTATACAGTACACGCGTTATGCTCTTCGTTAATGTCTGTGAAGTTTTATTTAATCTCTGAGCCATACTGATTCTTCTGGAAGCACACCAGTATTCCACTTTCTCCCTAAACATTTTTAGGATCAGAGTCTTACATGTGGTTATTTCGAAAACGTTTGTACGTGCTCCTTCTTACCATGTTACTGTTTACCGTTACTGACCATATTAAGTTTAAGTGCCTGTGGGCACTTTTCCTGTCCGTGGGGGGTGGACCGTCTTTCATTAGAAGGTTAGTCTGTTCTACTCTGAGAATGTAGGGGGGGGGGGGGGGTGGGAAGTGCCCGCGGTCATTTAATTAGTATTAAAATCTTAGTTATCTTTCTAGTTCACAGGTTTGCATGCATAATTTAATTTTGAAAGCCACTGAGACATCAGGTACTACTGTTGTATTTATGAAAAAGAAACAAAACAAAAAACATACTAACAACTGTGCCATCCTACTCCTTAGTTAATACATTTTATTATTCATAAACAGTTAACATTGTTAGCAAAATATTTTGAATTATATTTAACCCTATTTTTTCTTTAGTTTTGTATTTAACTTATTATATGATAGACTTAATGTATATTAATGTATATTTGAACAATGAAAATATATTTTTACAAGATTTTACATTAAGCACTTAAAATTAATATGGTTAATAATAGTAAACTGTAACATGCTGTAACAAGATCGGTTAAACTTCGAAGAAAATCCTTTCAGAGAAAATGTTTCAGGTGTGAAGAACAAACCTGTTCCCACACACCCTGCCCCCACTACCATTAGAATATACACAAACATTTTAGCGTTTCATTCTGAGCAGAAGACCCTCACACCTGAAGAGTGCTGGCTGTGACGAATTAAACCGGTTTTACAGGTTTCAATCACAGATTGGGACTCAGTAAAGTAACACACAGCGCCAGTGGATTTGATAATACTGTACCTAACCAAAATCCGCAATATGGAAACAGAACCTGTGTAATTGTTGATAGATGATGTACTCGTAACATTTTTTCAAGACGAACTACAACATTTAAAAAATGACTTGTATGTACTTGATATCTCTAATCAATCCACGGGTCCCAGCACAAAACGAAAGTAAAACGCATACCGTTTCGCGCTTCTTATTAGTTGCTCAAAAGTAATTTGACCGTATGAAATGCATAATATAAACCTAGAAACATATACGTGAGCAGTACTTAAGCACTGTAGTATCGGTGTTAAGACATACCTCTCAAATACTGTAAATCAAGTTAAAAATATCTCATGACCGATTCTGGTCGTAATGAAACCATGTTTCGTGTATGTTTTCTTTTTCATCTTGAAATAACTCATTTCTAAATACCTTTTTCACTGTTAACATCTTGTAGCAACTTTGCGACAAAATATACACTCTGACAGTTCATCCTGCTACCAACATTAAATAAAACAAATCTTAAGATTTCTATATTTATGTCTTTATTTAGTGGTTTCATTCGAAGCTTACAATGTTTAGGGAGAAATGGAATACTGGTGCGTATTTTTTTCTTTAAAGTACCGAGACCAGCCATATACTGTATGTTTATGTTAAGATTTCCCTTCAGTGGTAAAATTAGATATGAATATTCAATACTTAAACGGGCACAGTTAAGACATTAAATATACATATACATATTGTATACAGTACAGTTTGCATACGGTAATATGTTTATGTTACGCGATTAAAAAATAAATAAATAAAACTGGAAGGTCCAGCACCACCATTATGTTTATATGGTTGTTTTTGTTGGTTGGTTGTTATTATGGTTATTAATAATACGATCTATAGTTGAAATCTGAGCCTAAATAAAAAGAAAAAGCAAGTGATTAGGTTTATGAGCAATCTAATTTCTTATTCGTTTAAAACGCTATATAAAATAAAGTTTATTATTAATTTGCTGGACAGAGCGGTGAACATTATTATGCATAAGACAAAGATAACGATCCTGATCAGTTTAGAAATCTGTGTACGCTGTAAGGTTTTTACTTCTTAAACTTTTAAAATACACGTTTTGAATGGAAAGAAATCCTCTTCCTGGTATAGCACACCAGCACGTCTTTTTTCTCCAATCAGAGGGGTGTCAGATGGTGTCAGCCAATCACCATTCTGCGTTGGGTAGCAACGGGTGACTGTTCTCAGGCGGAAGATGTAAGCAGCTTAATGTTCGTGTTAAATATGTTTTTTAAATTCAATTAAACGGGCACAGTTAAGACATTAAATATACATATACATACTGTATACAGTACAGTTTGCATACGGTAATATGTTTATGTTACGCGATTAAAAAATAAATAAATAAAAATGAAAAGTCCAGTACCAGCTGGATTCGAACACCCAACCTACCAGCTGGTGGTCACGCACCTAGACCAGTAGGCTACAAGAGAGCTCACATGATCAGGCAGGCGAAACAGCCCTACATAGCTCTGCCGCAGTACACGGATATAATCATACCGTTATTAAATTATTGAGATATGCGATTCCATATTATATTCCCTTTTAATCAAATTCTAAAAGTATGCTTGTTGACTCCGGTTTCACGTTAGTTAAAGACTTCGAAGCTTACAATGTTTAGGGAGAAATGGAATACCGGTGTGTATTTTTCCTTGTGATATTTTAAGCTCTAGTTGAATGATAGGTGTCGCATTTTAAATCATTTTCGTAGCTAGAAATTATGAAACGCCCTGTTAAAAGCAAGGAAGTTTTTATGCCCCGTTGAAGTAAAACAAAATGCCTGACAAAGTATGGCTTGGACAGATTCCAAGTGCTTGTACAAATGTGCTAAAGAAATTATACTTTGAGTATACAGCTTGTCCAAAGTCATCCATTATTAATACTATTAGTAATATCTTCAGTAAAGGCTTTGATGCATAAATATTTCTGATAAAGGTAGGTTGTGTACTTCTGTCCAACTGAGCAATCTTGCTTTCATAATATATACCAACATTTTAATGACTGATGATTAACATGCTGTAATACACAGTTCCAAATTAAAGGCTCAAATGCTGTACATGAGAGGTTAAGCTCCCCCTGGCGGTTTTACAAGGCGACGCCGGATAGTTAGTCACGTGACACACGTGACACACGTGATACCGCGTGATACTGCGTGATACTGTGACACGCCCACCGGGGTATGCCGCGAAATACCTCACCCATTTTGAATGGCTGCATCTGTAAGTTATTTGAATCACCACCATTTAAATAGAGAAAAAAGAGCTGACTGACAAGATTTAAGATGTGGCTCCATAAAAAAAATGAATTAAAGAATGTGCAATTAAGTTTTTTTGTGCCTGAAACAATTTCGTCATCACTATGTCACTGATTCCCAGTTTTAGGTGCTCTGGGATATGTTTACACACAATCAAGTTAGTATGTGCCAGAAACCCCAAACTATTCTCTGAAGACATGTTGGCAGTGCACAAAATGTTGTAGCTAAAAATCATTTCCAGCACTCACGAGCCGAGAAGTATAACATGAAATAGGTGAGTATTTAGATCTGCATTTGTTCTGAAAGTTAATAATAACATCACTTTATTAACCCTTTACAATTTCTTGCATTAGAAATTATCTTTTCACATACCCCAGCTTGCTCTCCATGAGACACACAGATAGGGAGAGAGCCTGGGGTCAGAGCACAGGGTCTGCCATTGTACGGAGCAGTTGGGGTTAAGGGCCTTGCTCAGGAGCCCAATGGAGTAGGATTCCTCTGCTGGATGCGGGATTTGAACCAGCAACCTTCCAGCCACAGGTGCAGCTCCTTAGCCACAGAGCCACCTCTCTGAACTAATGCTAACTGCCATTAAATAAAATGTATTCCATTGCGTTTTTAGAAGCATTTTCAGACACATTTAGTACTGCTTTAGAAAAAACTACTTTTAGCTGTACTTAAAATCAGCACTGTTCAGATTTTGTTCACACGGGGAATCTTCACAAGAAGAAATGGCTCTGCCTTCGCATGAATGTGAGTGTTTTGCATCAGGGAAGACAAATACAAACCTATTTCCCTTTGAAACTCATCAGAAAAGACACACTCACCAGAGCTTGCACAACTAAAACCAATTTTGTAGGCATTTATGTACAAGTTTCCCATTCCGTGTCCTCATAACCCTGGTGTCTGTGTAGTTTTCTTGCAGTAGAGCGCCTGATTATTTAAGTTACCCTCAAATTGAACCAACGTAATGCTCACACAATTTAGACTGCATTGAGTTCTGGAACTGACAGAGGTGATAGTTTATTAAAAAAGTAAAACTGTGGCTTGTATGATAACAGAAAATAATTAAAAAGGTCTAATCAATCAAGGTACAGTATTAGAAAGGAAGAAAACTAGCAACACTCAAGCCCAGGTTTAGAAGCTCTGGTGCTGGCTGGCTGTTCATGTTGCTGAGTATGTGCCTCCCTGTAGTATTTCATACAATCAGAAGGACACAGTGAGGACAGCAAGATGCCAGGGTAGTATCTGCAGGGAAGGCCTCATACCCTGTTCTGTTGTTTTAAAACCCCCTGCTCTCATTATCATCATGGACACAGCCTCTTCACTGTGTGAAAATACAACCTTTATAAGTTTATGCAGGTAAATAATTGCTATTATGAATGATGTTAGATTATAAAAACACATTGCCTGATGTTAGAAAGCATCTTGCATTATCTTGCTTGAAAAATATTTTTATTTCGAGAGACTGGATAAGTATTTCAAGTGTTTTTTAACTTCCTGAAAAAGCTATGAGTCATCTTTACAAGACATGTTAAGAGAAGAAATCATGTTTTTGGATGTTGATGTAATGTGATTGGAAGATAGCAAGTGTAGTAAAAAATATGTCTTTTTCACGTTCTATGACGAGCCTTGTTTTGTCAAAGAAGCAGAGATCATCTCGTTTTCAAAAGACTGCAAAGATAGGCTTTCAAAAGACTGCAAAGATACTAGCAAAGGTTAATTGCACTATGAACCACATAAAGAAATGTAAAATAGTCTTCTTTAGGTGTGAGGGCAGGAGTGGATGGCAGCAGGAATAAACAGCAAATCACAGGAAAACAAAGGGCATGGCAGGTGAGAAGAGTATCTGAACACTGAGTGATCAGAAAACCAAGGAAGGAAACAATTATTACGCCCAGCTTTTCAACACAATTTTTTTAACTTGCTAATGCGTCAAACATATTTCCTGGCGTATTGTGTTTTAAAGAAGATGAGACTTTTTTTAATACATTTTAGAAAAGTGTATCTATAATAAAAAGCTGTATTTATTCAATACCACTTGATAGTTACATTAATAGAGATAAGAATTCAAGTTGATACTGTTTAGACTTTTAATTATTTTAAACTGTATTACAGCATCAAGAGAGAGAGATTTCCATTTAAATCGCAAAGCGTGTTTAATTAAATGGCTTTATAGATTCACGATCTGACAATGCAACGTAAATTGCTACCTTTGTCTTCTGCATAATAATGTTCACCTCTCTGTCCAGCAAATTAATAACAGTAATAATAATAAACTTTATTTTATGTGGCGCCTTTAAAGGTGGCTTCTCAAAGCGCTTTACAGGATAAAAACAATAACAACAACAATATTGTATTTCACTGCACTTTGACAGATCGTCTTTAAATTAATTGTTGTCAGAATTTCCCCGCCTCCAAACAAGAACAAAATTGCAACAATGTTATTAACGGGTTCTGAGAATGCCCGTGGTCTTTTCACCGATAAACTTGTGTTAACGAAAACACAAGTTTGCTTAAGAGTTGTTAAACTGGTTTTTATTTATTTTTCGGCACAGCCAGCTGGCTGTCGAGTGGTATAAAATGCAACTTTTTTGTATAGATGACTTTTCTAAAATGTATTTAAAAATAAAAACAATTAGAATTGGCACGCCTGTAGCTTTTTCACGAAACCTCTTAGAGTTACAATAACAATTGCTTTGTGTACAAAGTTCATTGTGACTGTTTTTACAGCCTTCACTATGTCATTTTTAAGCCATTTGTTTGACCACGCTCGAATATTCTTTCTGTCCATATCTTTGGAAGGGAAACACAGAAAGCCTTTAAACCAAATGCATTTTAAAGACCACGACTTGTGAAAATGTTCACAGTCTCCGCATAAAACTATCAGTGAGCTAATTCTCTTTTTTTAAACCTCCGGCTTTTCATTGATGCGTAATGAAAAACCTCCGGGGGGACCGCTGTGTACACACGTTCACAATGCAAGAAATACTGCCCCCCCTCCAAAAAAAGTACAGTAGTACTTCTCGCATTAAGAAAGTTAGGTGTTAGCATAAACTATTAGTAATCAATAGTTTCAGAGAAATCAGAAAAAGAGGCTCTGGTGAAATGTCTCTGTGAACTGAAGAGTTAAAATGTTAAGTGTCTCCTCCTTTTAACGGGAAGAGACGTGGTGCTTTAAACAAGAGAGTCTGGCATTACTTTTTGTCAATGAAAAAGTGTGTGTGTTTTTTTTACTCCCTGGTGGAAACGGGCTTTATTCCATGCTGAAAAAACGAAGAAAGAAAACACATTCCATAAGAATCAGTATACTGTAGCTTCTGGGAAATACATTTTTTCTGCATTAAAGTTTAACCCATCCAGAGCGCCCTAGATTACAAACTCCAAGCATTTCACCCTCACACGTGAAGAAGGATTCACAGCCGAAACGTAGCAGGATTGTATTGCAGTAAATGTTTATATCATTATATCTATTTTTTATTTCTTTTTTTAAAATAAAATAAAAATTGTTTGCCCAGCCTAAGAGGGGGGGTCTGGTCTAATTGACAGCATACACTCAAATGAAAAATTAATAACGCCAAACTAAACATCCTATTTACAATTTGTTGATAATAAAAATGTTAAGTTCTCTAAAGCTTTCTCAGTCAAGTATGATAATTTACCCAGGGAGCTGTGTGAGCATGCATAGGCAGCAAAAGATCAGCTAAACTGGGAAGATGCGACACCGAAGATATTATTAATAACCTTTTAAATCTGAAGGGAGATCTAAAGGGATCTTAGTACCCTTTATTAATAGGGATCACGTGAATTTGCACCCTACCGGTGTGTACATACGGTACGAACATGTTGTGATATTTAGAAATATAAAAAATGTCAATATAATGCCAATAATATTAGCTATTTTCATTTTTCAAAGAAATTTTTATTTGTTAAAAGAAAACTGATAGCAACAGCTGTGTTTCAACACTCAACCTCAGGATTACAAGTCAGTCACGCCACCGAGGCAGTCATGTGACAAGCACATCTCTATGGAAAGTCTTATACTACTGTTTGTGCAACAGTACATGAATATAATTATACCGTTATTCATTTCTTTAGATACGCAATTCCATATTATATTCCCTATTAATCAAATTCTAAAAGTATGCTTTTAAACGTACAGTGACATGGTCAGAAGGAGCAAGGAGCACGTAAAAACTTTTTAACGAAATAACCACATGTAAGACTTTGATGCTTAAAATGTTTAGGGAGAAATGGAATACTGGTGTGTATTTTTTCTACAGTTCACATAATATGTTTATGTTCCTAAATTAATATCATTTATGACCTATAGATGCGTTATGCTCCTATTCTTTTTATGCTCAGCTACAAAAATTTCCCTTTACTGGTAAAATTCCATATAAATATTAAATATTAAGCGGATTAAAACGTGCACAGTAAAGAGATTAAATGATTAAATCTTTCCACGACTGACCAATGCACCACGAGTGCCCCTGCCGGTCATTTTGGCCAGCCAATCACGCCAATGCCTGCGGTACGTGTTTGTACCGCACACTTTGAATGGCTGCATCAGTACATGTAGTTTTTGTAACTTGTTTTGAATAGGACATTGTGAACATTGAAGTTAACCCAATGTGAATATGGAGATTACTTGTTTGTTAAACATAATTATGCTATTATTGTATGCTTATATTGCGTGCAATTCCATCCATCAATTTCTAACTGTTTCATCCAAATCATGGTTGCAGCAGAGCTGAGCTTGTCCGGTTGAGCAATGGGTTCAACATGGAATATACTCTGAATGCGATGACAGTCCATCACCATGTACATAGACGTCCACACATCAGAGCTATTTTTTCCAGAAGCCAATAATCTACTAGTGTAACACAAGTGTGAATGCAGGCTTGCAACCCCAGGTTACTACAGCAACCAAACACATTCCCATGTAGACACTGACACCCACCAGTGCTGTTCAAACACAATCTGGGTGTTTATCTGTGCTGACTGCCTCCAATTAACACATTCTTACTTCATTACCACCAGGTATTTCAGGTATACTGTATATCTCACTTTCCACTACAGTGCTCAGTCATCAAGTTCCTTCTTCAAATCTAGGCATTCTTCCTCAGTGTTTTGTCTTCATCCTCTGATTTTTGAACACCTTTTGTCTGACTCTGTCTCTGTTACTCCTGGTTCCTTGGATCTTTCTTCTGGTTTTGACCTTTCTAGGAATTTGTCTCTTGTTTCTGAAACTTCTCTTTTTTTCTACATTTCTTCAGACTCCTTGAGCTGCAATCTCTTCCTTTTGACTTAACTCTAGCTTATCTTACCATGCCCCGTCTGCAAATGAAATGTTTTACTTTTGCATTCTGCCTACCTGACAGTCTGAGCCCTGTGTGTGGATATCTTCTACTGCCTCACGATAACATCACCCTACTGGTAAGTGTATGACTTTGGGCTGTGGGAGGAAACCTGCATGAACATAAGTAGAACATACAAACTCCAAGCAGGTATGTAAATATTTATTATTTCAAATGACAGAAACGAAATATACACTGCTAAAATATTATTTTAATGTAAAAATGCAGTGCCACACCAAAGTAAATAAATATTAAACTATACACTCACTCCCACGGTTATGTAAGACAAGACTGATATAAAATCAACTTTATGTGAAAAACTTTCATGAGTCCTTATGAGAGATCAGTGAGTACAGAACTCTATATGTGTTCAAGCAATGGCTACGAAAGGGTTGCTTAAGAAACTAGGCCTTTTCTATGGTGGACTGTACTATAGGAAAGAATGCTGATCTTCATTACCACACAGGAAGCTTGAATGTTGATGCAAGCTCCTATATTATACCAACAACAGCAAAAATAGACCTGGTTGATATGTTAATTGACTGAAGTCATGTTTATTGGCACCCCCCCATCAACTTCGTAAAGCCAATCCTGTAACACTATCTGTAGATGGTTCTGTACTATTTGATTCTGGCTTAACATTTGACCCACATGTGCATCATATTATCCAAACATCTTTTTTTCACGTCAGAAATATCGCTAGACTATGCCTTATGCTATCACTGACTGTGGCTGAAAAGCTGATCAACACATTTGTGTTCTCTCGAATTGACTACTGTAATGCTCTACTTGCTGGGGTATCTAAATCTACTTTGAACAAACTGCAGTATGTCCAAAATTCAGCAGCCAGGATCCTGACCAGGTCTGGTGCAAGTGATCACATTACTCCTATCCTGGAGTCCTTGCACTGGCTTCCTGCCAAATTCTGGGTGGACTTTAAAATCCTTAAGGCTCTGCATGGCTTGACACCTCAGTACCTGTCTGAACTATTATTGCCTTACTCCCCACCTCGCAACCTTCGCTTTTCCAATTCTGGTCTCCTTACTGTCCCCAAGCCCGTCTACATTGTATGGGTGACAGGGCCTTCTCCTGTTATGCCCCCAAGCTCTGGAACTCTCTGCCAAGGATACCAGAGAGTCACCTTCTCTAAACTCCTTCAAATCCAGACTCAAAACCTTCTTCTTTAGAAGAGCCTTTACTTTACTGGTTCCATTCTTCACCCCTCTGCTTTTCCTAGTACCACCATCCACGGTCCCCTCTCTATATTGTAATTGTGTTTTATCTTGTGTATTCTTTTTTATTGTTGTTCTCATTCTATAAAGCGCTTTGAGAAACCACCTTTAAAAGCGCTACATAAAATAAAGTTTATTTTTATTATTATTATTATTATTATTATTATTATTATTATTATTATTATTACTAATTAACTTTAATATCTTATACTGTAGGAAGCTGAGGTCAGGCCACAAAACTATAATGATCCCCTCTTTACATTTTGTGCAGAGCTACATAATCAGTTCTTGGGCTTGTATCTCCACAGATTTCCATGAACAACATGTGGAATCAATGATGTACCATGTTCCAGCTGTAATCTACATTAAGTGAGAACCAAGTCGCTATCAGGGGTATTCTCTTACAACTTGTCAGGACAGTATAAATACTTAGGGGCAGAGGACATTTGCTTTCTGATCAATGTATCAGCCTTTGATTTTAGTTTTCTGCCTGCCTTAGCCACTTCTGTTTGTACAGCTACTGATGTAACAGTATACCCTCAGTAGAATAAGAGGATAGTTAGAATCAAATTTCAATTCACTCTGATAGACAGAGAAAATACAGTGAAACTCTCCATAATCCAAAAAGTTGTGATATATTGTAGCGCCCACATGGGGCGCTTTAATGGCTGCTCCGTCCCCTTTAGCCACGCGCACAAAGGGCAGGGTGGGAACAGTGCCTGAGGGGCAGGCCTTGGGGGATCAAGATTGTATATAAGGGGGCGGGGGCTGTGAGGCGGCCTCTTCCCTTCCGTGTCTGTGTTAGTGTACAGTAGGTGCTGCAAAGTAACCCCTTTCCCTGTACGTGTACCTCTCCCCGGTTCTGATTAATAAATGTGTTGTTTACCCCCTTTTCCTGAGTTCTATGCCTGCTCCATTCTGTGCCAAACCCCACAGTCGTTACATTGGTTTCAGAAGCAGGACGGAGTGGAGCAACGCGAAGCTCTGAGCACAGACAGTGGCTTGACAGTTTGGAGTCGGCAGGACGCTCGACTCTTAGGTGGGGGCAGTGTAGTGCACGTGAGGCGCTTTAACGGCTGCTTTGTCCCTTTTAGCCATGTGCACGCAGGGTGGGCTGGGAACAGCGCCTGGGGGAAGGGACTTGGGGGAACCGGACTGTATATAAGGGGGCAGGGGCTCCATTCCGTGCCAAACCCTGCAGTTGTTACAATATGTTTTACTTGTCTTTCATGTACTATAAATTTCCATGGAAAAAGTTTTAGTAGTGTCACTTATTCTACATGAACTTCCAAGTTAACATCCAACCAAGTACTTTTAATGCAAATAACGTTTCCTTTAAATGTTTTAGGAACACATTTTCTATTTCTGTATGGCTTTCTGTTTGTAATATATCAAATGATATGCAAATACCAATGCACATCCATTGAATCGTGAAGTATACTTACTTTCCTCCCTGAAATAGCTAAGTAAACATTTTTTGCAGAAGTTGATAAGGGGTTGGTCTGTTTATTTGATTTTGAAATTTATGTGGCATGTTCTTTGACTTTATAATGCAAATCCAAAACTTAAAAAATTGTGCAACTGAGATTGGCTGTGGAAAAAAAGTATCTAAGCATGCCAGATTTTTTCACAAATCTCTGAGTTCATGCAGGTTCAAAAGAATATAGTTAATATTAAACAAGACAAAGCTATAAAAGTTCAATCAAAGTAGTAAAGGTGATGAGAACAATATCTGTCATTTCAATGAATGATGCAGGTGATCAGCACATTGGACACAAATAATAGTAAAAAATGGATTTTACTCTCTTATTTATGTTTTTTATGTTTGAAGTGGAGTGGATTTGCGTGGTTATTACTGATGAGATGCAGATGATGATTTTATTTCTCAAAACTTTACTGCAGATTTGTCTTATAGGTACAAAACATAATATTATGTATAGTGTTGAAGTGTTATTTTTTAAAGAAACAATTTAAATTGTGGAAATCATTAAATTTGTTACTGACTCAGACTAGGACAACCAGATTCTGTCCAGGTTATCAGAACACTTCAAAGATTATTAGAGTGTTTTGTCGCTTTTGAGCATTGTTATAAGAGATAATTGTAAAAAGAGTTTGCCCTTTTATTTTAGGAAATTCTGATTTCCAATATCATGGAATCCTCAGAGCAAAAACTTTTCTCCTAATTTAGTAATGAATTGTTAGAATAGGGAAATTTGTTCCCATCCACTTTTGGTCATCCAAGTTTAAGAGAGAGATGTAGTCCTAGGTTAGGTCTATTTATATTAAGATGCAGGTTTTCTCTCATTGTCTCTTTAAGATGTTTTGTAGTATATTTAGATTATTGGGGCATATTTCGGGAATTTTCTAGGTCTAAAGCAATTAGGACTCTGAAACCCACTAATTGTACATATCTATGGTATATATAGCGTGGGCGGCACAGTGACACTGTGTATAACATTGCTGCCTCACATTGCTGGGGCTACTGGTTCAATTCCAGACTAGATACTGTCGTTGTGCATGGAGTGAGGTTAGACCTGTGTTTCCTGAAAGTGGAAAGGGTCTTGGGAGCTTGATTGTTGCATTGATTAATGAAGTAATCAACTGATGGAAAACAGCCGGAAGGAAGAGGCCAACAGCTCTGTTTAGGATTGATATTGTTAATGGCAGCCAAAGAAGGCTCCACAGCAAAAATGGTGTGTTTCTTTTAAGATAAGATAAGATCACTTTATTAGCCATATACAATTTCTTGCATTAGGACTATGTATTTTTGCTTACCCCAACTTGCTCTCCATGAGACACACAGGCACACAGACAGGGAGAGAGAAGCTTGGGGTCAGAGCACAGGGTCAGCCATTTATACGGCACCCCTGGAGCAGCTGGGGTTAAGGGCCTTGCTCAGGGGCCCAACGGAGTAGGATTCCTCTGTCTGCTGTGGTATCTGAACCGGCAACCTTCCAGCCATAGGCGCAGATCCTTATTCCAAATTGGTAATTTATCTCACTAAATATTTAGGAGTACACTTGCCAAAATATCTATCACAACTCTTTAATTTAAATTAGTCACTTAATTTACATAACAAAGGATGATATTGCTAGTTGGAATTTGCTCCCTCTTTCAATAGGATCTAGAGTGGAAGACATCAGCTGTATCTTTTTCAGTTTCTCCCAGTAAAGAATTCTACACAACATTTTAATGAGTAGAACAAAATAATATCAAGATTTATTAGGAATGAAATACAGATTTCATAATTAGATTTACGATGATACAAATAGCAATTAAAGGGAACAGTGGTTTAGCCCCATCTTGCCAAAAGACATATTACCAACATGCCCAACTCAGCTTTAAACCAATTAAAATATGGTTTAAGGTTAAAAATGTCATCTGAAAACTTTTGAAGAAACTCCACACCAATATAATTTAGATAAACAAATACAATTTAGATACCTTCAATTTAGGGATTATATAAAAATCTGTATAAAACTAAATATGGAACAGGATAACAAAATGCTAAATATTCTATAGCTGCTTATCAACAAAGTAATCAGAAGAAAATAATCTCAAAATTATGCAGTATTACTGAAGACATGAAAAAAGATTCAACGGAATATATTAAAATAAAATAGAAAAAAAATAGAATACATAATCTGCCGATCAGTGGATGTATATACGGAAATCTCAACAAAACTCAACAAGTACACATACATGGAGAAATTTCTTATGGAAAATCCTGATTCATTTTTGAATGTAAGAGGTGTTAGAGGTTATGGAAGATAAATATATAGAGTATTAGGAATTTTTCTAACAGCTAGTAAAAAAAGCAATTACAAGAAAATGCTGTATTAAAGAATCCACATCACCTGAACAGCCCATCAGTATTGGTAATGAGATTTTACACAACAGAAAAGATAACCTTTTCTGTCAATCTATATTCAAAATGTTTTAGCGAATACTGGTTAATTTTGAAAAATAAATGTCCTTTTTTTCACCTGATTTCACTTTGTGAAGTAGAATGATGTAGTATAATATTTCTGTGTAGACCTTTATTTCTTCTTTGCTGTTATTTCTGTTAATTATTAAACCAATGTAAATTTTAAGTAATTATATTCATGTATTTAACCCTCCTGTCTGTACTGATGGAAAAAAGCTAAACGTAAACTATTTCTTCAAAAAATAAAAAGGTAAATAAAAAAATGCAAGGTGGTGTAGCACACTACATGTATCCTGCACATTTGGGTAATATCCCAACATCCTGCAATTTATTTGTCTCTGCATGTTTATTCTTATAAAATATATATGTAGAAGTAATTTTTGCACTTCATAATTCAACTGCTTAACAACAGCCACATAAACCTTTTTTGGGCCAATATGCAAATCCAAATATTCTGTAATTCAAAAGAAGAAATCCAAAATTTCAGAAGACTCAAATGTTTTCTGATACAAACAAAACTATTTGAAACATGTAAAACTGCTATTCATTTATGTATTGTGGAGTTTATTTTCTTAATTATTTTCAGACTCATTATTATCTTTTTTATATTTATCAATTGAAGAGTGTGAAAGTGCAATGTTGACAGTTTGATTAATTCTCAAACAATACATTAGGTACTTTTATGTACAATATCAACTTTTGTGCTTTGGTGAACTACCCTTTTGATTGTGTAGATACAATTTTATCCAGATTTATTAAATATTATTAAAACATTCAGTATCACATTTCTTTTAGTTTGTTTTTTTAAAGAGCACAAAACAAATTAAATATATACTATAGAATATGACAGCACTATTGAGATAAGACTTTTGGAAACATTGGGGTCACTGAGAGCTGTATAATGACCTTAATTGTGTCTGAGATTTTTGAATTTACTGGGAAAATTGATTAATTGTTGCAGTAATTACGAGGTGATTGTTTATGGTTATTAGACAATCAATCGCCAGAACAACCAGCAGTGCTGAAACACACAGATTCAATACATGAGATACATTTATTTTAATTTTTTATAAATTTAATTTAATTAATTGAACATAAATTGTACACCAAACATATATATCTGTCATGATCGTCATCCCTCCTCTAGAGGGTGCTCCGACCCTTTTTTGTATTTTAGTTTCATTATTGCATTCACCTGCCCCTTGTTCCGTGTGTATTATTTAAACCCCGTGCCTTTGAAGCTCTGCGCTCAGCATTGAAAGATGGACGCCACAAAGCTTGCCTATTCCCCGGCTTGCGGGTATCCCAAGGGCAGGTCTTATTCCCTGGCTTCCTAACCATCTGGGTCCGGGGCTCGGTGCACCCAGCTCCATTATGATTTTAACTTCCTAGTTCCTGATTCCCGTCTTTGTTTGGATGGATCTCCCGGCTATGGACTTTTGGACTGCTTCCTGGTTTCCCTTTCGGATTGTATTGGACTTGTTCGCCTGTGCCACGCCCCCCTGACCATTGGAACACTGCCATCATGCCCCCCTGTCAGTCATCCCGTCTTGATCCAGTCATGTTTCCCTGTTGCCCTTCTCCAGTCTCTTCTGGATTTAACCATCTGCATAGGGTCCTAAATACACACTACATGGCTGTCTGAACCGGCTCCCATTACAACATCAGTCTGCCTGGATATAGGTGGCAGATCTTACTGTGAGGGTTATCAGAAATGCAAGGTATATAATCACAAAGAGATTCAAACGCAAAGACATACACAACAGAGAATATAGTTTAGTATACCATTCGGCGACACCATATCGTAAATCAGCCTAATTAACCACACCTGAAAAAGGCTCCACGGCCGAAATGTTGTGTTCTCTTTCTTCTTTTTTTTCAGCATGGAATAAACCTATTACTAATTAACCATGTTACACTATGTTAAAAAATAAATACATTACTCATGAATTAAATTGATAACAACTTGTGTTGAGGTAACAGTTAAATTATTGAGATGCAACGTAGAACATTGGGTTTACTTATCATGTGTATGGATTTGGATTTGCCAGAACGAACACTAAAACCAGCTGGCAGGCTCTGTTGCAACTCTGTCGCAGCGGTCGTCCGATAGGCATCATCTCAGTGTCCTCTGGCTACTAGCCAACCAGTCGAGGTGCTGCTTGGAGTAGGATGAAGGCAGGAATCTAACTACAGCGAGCAGTGCAATCATTTCTCCCAGGGGTCTACTAGTAGTCCGGCTGACAAGTAGAAAGTCTCTTTGCACAGAGGGTGACTGCAGGTCCTCAAAAGTCACTCTTTAGACGGGAAGAAGACTGGTTCGTTCCAAGTCCAGCGCTGATTCTGAATAAAACTATCCAAGTTGTCGACGAGAATCCAACTGTAGGCTGCCATTGATCAAGCGGAGCGTTCACGTTGGTTGTTGCAGAATTCTGTCTGAGTACGTATGGGATCCGCAGCCTCGTGCTAAGGACAAAGTCCAAGTCCCAGTGCAGACAACACCAGCCGTCACATGATTGTCTCTGAGAGTACATGAAAATGGCCAAGGAGATCAAAGACCTGAGCTTGTGACACCATTTTAACCAATTACGACGGGAGTGTGACCTGCTGGGACCCGCAGTCACTTTTCTTTAGTTAGGAAGAAGACCGGTTAATTCCTGATGAAGCGCTAGTCCTGAATCCTTAGATTCAGACTGGGTTCACGAGGCCTACTGCTGGCTAATCTTGGGTGGATCCTTTGGTTACGCGCTGGAGACCTCCATTCTTGACTCTTAGAACAAAGGAAAGTCCTGGCACTCGGACACACTGGCCGTTACGTGGTGGTCTGAGCTGAGTCTGAGGATGTCCAGGAGGAGCTGAGTCTGAGAAATGTCCAGGAGGCACGTTTTACCTGGAGGAACTACGGTCGTTCATTGGTTGAATGTTTCATGGGCATCCAAGACCTACGTGGGATTAACCTGCCCTACCAGTTCCTGATTGGCTGATGATGAGTAACAATGCACTCTTACCTTGGGGTTGTAAACAACTTGGGATGAGACTCTCCTAGACAGTAAGGCGCCAGAGATGACCATTTATTAGGGTTGCTGGAGAATCTCAGCTTTGGGAGTTGTTCCTTATCAGGACACTCTATCAGCTAGAAAAATACCCTAATTGTGAACGCAAATGGAATGGCCTCTCTGTATCAAGCACCACTGAGATGAAGGAGAGAAGGACTGGCAAGGGAGCAGCAAACTTAATTCCTGTACTTTAACAAGCCTTGCCGCTACACGTACAAGAGCAGGACTCCCATATGCAAATGAAATAAAGACGACTTTCAACAAACTCTCAACATCACTAACACTACAATAATTTTATTGACCCTAATTTTATATTTATAATCATAAATTATCTACATATTTAATACATACATAGTCTAGTGCAAAAAGCAAAACTTAAATTTAATGGGTAAAAAGCTAAAATCCTGTTTTCAGAAAGAGATTGACACCTTCTTATCTATTGCTACCTGAGAGTCCATCTTTGGCATGTTTTACCTCACAAATGCAAACCTTTCTCCCAGCTTTACAGAACACTAACAATTTGAGTTAATGGAGTTACATTTGATAACATTCTCTTCTCTAAAAATGTACAATAACAATCCTATTACGTGTGGGTCATTTCAAAAGGCTTGGAAATTAACTTCTCCCGCATCTTCTCTTGAAACTTTAAGTGCATGTGAACAATGACAAGCCATAATTCTTCCAATGCTCTGAGCAGGTCTCTTCACTTTACTGTTTCCCAGAAATGCTATTCTTCTGCTGACTCCATTTCCCAGATATTAAAATGACACTTCCAATAAAGAATTGTATCAATCACCAATTTTGTATCAGTGCAAGCTACCTTTTTTATATTCCACAAACTTTCCGAATCAATACCATTCTATCCTTACTCATATACTGTACCTTTCCAGCTAGAACTCATCTTCTCAACATATACAGATTAAAGAAATTCCTATCCTGTTTTCCTGTGATTTAGAAATGCTTTTTCAAAGATGATTAAATTTGATTCTAGTTCATACCCCTTTACAGTCTCATGGGACCATTTATAAACCAAATCTATTTGCACAATAAATAATATCTTTCACACATCTGATCAGTTACTATAGTGTACCTTTTGTTAAACAAATAAATCATTTTGACATTAATAAAAAGAAGTATAAAATGTATTATCAGATTCATTTCACTACCTAAGACTAATGAATTTAAACAAATTCCTTAGCCTGAAAATGTTCTTATTAATCTTTCACAAGTACTGGGAATAAAAAATGAATTAAGTGACCAGTCTGCTTATTAATTTCAGCTTCATTTCACTCAGTAAGTTTTCCATCCACCTGCTGTGCAGATAGGTTGAGTGTAAATTGCTTTTGCAGTATGTTGCTTATTTCAAGGCTCACTCAACCACATTACTTTGGTCTATAATGAAAAGCAACAAAACATGAAAAATGAAAGTTATGGCAAAAATTCTTTGTCTTTCATTTATTGATTTTTCTATCTATCTTTGTGTTTTTCTTTCCAGAAAAACATTAATAAACTGAAATAGGTGTGATGTATATACCTCTGTAAAAGCCAGGCTAGTTGTTGTGATTAAAGACTCATTTCTAGTTCTCCAGGGCCAAATTATTGATTGCTAGAGAGCATCTACTAATGAGATCTTTCTAAATAAACTGGGTATGTAAGTGATCAAATGAATGTTCCTTTAGCAGGAGGCATTTCACATGAACTTATAAAGAAAAAGATTAACGTGCTTAAGAGCTCATTTTTTTTAAATGTCAGAACAATATTTTTTATAATAGTGCAACATGTGTGTTGGGTCACATTTTCTATTCTACACTTTGCTTTTTGTAGAATAAGAAGATAGAATAAGAAGATGATTCAACTTATTTTTGAATAATGGTCATCAAAAACACATCCAAAAGACTCATAGCCATTTCTAGCCCTACCTTGTTTACCACTTTATTTGTGCTCTCAGCAGCATTGGGTCAAAAGTAGCATTTTACTTCAACACAAGGGACTTATTTTGATACTGACAAATTCTTGTACTGCTGGCTTTTTTCAAATACCACAAAACATCATGTCTTCACTCTGGCCAGGCTAATATACAGTACTTCTTCAGTTTTCTTTTTTGAGTCCATTCTTGACATTAAATGGAGGAATTAAAACGGAGACTGCAAATGTCAAAACATCAAAAGTGATGCATTTTGTTTACCCCAGATTTACCTGATTTGCAGTTTAGGGTTTATTCCCATATTACTGCATCCATTTTCATGTTTGTATCAAAAAGCATACTCCTAATATTTCAAATGAGGTTTAATGCTCCTTTTTTCCCCAGCCACATTTGGTATCATTTACAGTATATGATAGAAAATGTTTAGGAATTCAGGACAATTTCCTAACTACTAATAATTCATAGTTACTCAATCAACCTGTTTAAGGGTGATATTATGAGAGTTTTGCTATACTCATCGAGAAAGTTAAAAAAGGTCATTTTGTTTTTGCTCTAAGTGCTAATCATGATAATAAAAATACAAAACATATAAACATATGTTGTAAAATATGCTTGTGGAGTTTCATGCACAGATGTAAATGTAATAATTTGACATGTAAGATTATTTGCTGCACTGCAATTATGCAAAACTTGGTGATGTACGATTATATTATCACATGATCATACATGGTCATTCTCCATGACAATTCATCATTACTAGACTCCAGCAGTGCCACAAACTGATATAAAATATTCACGACCTAGATCCATTAAACCAAGTGTAATAACCTACTGTAGATCACGAGAGGCATGGTCTCTACACCTCTACATATTTGGAAAGTTTATGTCATAGAAGACCAATACATCAAACTGTGTCAGTTTTATGCATGACTTCACATAATTGGGTTGCTATTTGTACATCACCATGGATAGCAACCCTCAAGGTGTATTGAATCCCAATTCTGTTTCATTAGGAAATACAAAAGCATATACAAGAACAAAGATGAATGGCTCATCTGAAACTTTGTGAGGGAAAACATAATTTTTGTATGCACTACATAATGTTATGAGGATCCATTAATGACAACTGAAGGAGCTGTTTTTTTGTCAATAGCAGTCTATCACCAGAGTAATTTGTTGACCTTAGAGACCTGTGCTCCAACACATAATATTAACATTACCTGCTAATAATCGTACACTAATCACTGTAAAGAAAGTGTGATTCACAATGTTTTGCTTCTATCTGAGGTATCAATATCCTTTAATGGTTTAGTGTACAGTATTATCAATCTTAACCAAATTGAAGAATATGTAAACCTTCACCAAATAACACAGAATAATTCCCTACGTGCAATGTGCAGTATTTCTGCCAGTCTACAGTATGTCATACCTTTTGCATTATTTTAAAATAACTCATTTTAAAAAAACTTTTAAAAGAGTTCTACACATTGATGTATATACCAATACTGTATTTTGAGATAATGTGTCTTTCTGCATGTTTTCCCCATCTTCCTATGGTTTTTCTCTGGGTGCTTCAGTTTCTCCCACAGTCATTAGACATAGTCGTAGGTTCATTGGCTTCTGGGAAACTTGACCGTTGTGTGACAGTGTCTGTATCTGCCCTATGATGAACTGGCATCGTGTCCACGGTGTACTCTTCCTTGCGCCCACTGCTTGCCAAAATAGGCTCCCCTGTGACTGGATGAAGCAGTTAGAGAAAGGATGGAGGGATGAATGCTCCCTGAATAGTAATTGCATATCGAATATATGAAACCGTTACTAGGAAATTGTACAAATTAAGGCTAAGTTTATAGTTAGAAATCATTGCATTACAGTATTTAATAATTAGCATTAAGATTGATCCCAAAGTACTTTACCAAAAGGAAAGGATATACTTCATCCACCACTTTTACCTGTTTAGAGGTCTTCCTACTCAATACCAACCAGCAACCAGTCAGTTATTTCTGCTCAAAACCCTCAAGATCTGTCAAAATCCCACTCATTGAGCTTCAGCTCCTTGGTCTATCTCCACAAATCATATGCTTTCTGCTCTCTCCTCTGCCTGTCTTTCTACTTCTGTCTGCAGCATCCTATACATTTCAGTCTTCTGTGCCTTTGGCCCCTCTTTCCTCTTCTGGGCATTGCTACTGCTATAGCCACTTTTTTGTTCCCAGGTCAGGCATCAGGCATCCGGTGCTTTTCTTGTTCGCACAGGGATATATCCTCATTCCAATTAAGAATACATATTTAGAACTATGTAGATCTCATTCTGAAATATTTAACTTTTATTTTTGTCAAAGTGTTTTGGAAGGGTATACAGTACATTAAATATAAAATATATGATTAATTAAAAACATTTACTTCTCATGATAGAAATATTATCTGCCATTATAGAAATCCTGACACCATCATTGATATTTAAAGGCATTGTGGATACATAATTTACACAAAGACAAGATAAACAACAAAGGTGCACACAGGACAGGGACAAATATTTGCTCGTAGGAAAAAATACTTGTTCCCCCATGAGAACAAATTGTTACACAACAGTTTCAGCTACAAAAAGTAACTTGCCTGTAGGTTAAATCTGGTTGAAAACAGTATGTCTTTTATATTTATGCATTACTGTTGTTTTGAAACAAGATTCTGCCTTAAAACTATATCTGGTAAACAATTACAAAATACACAAATATTGTTCAGATACCTGTATACATGTATTCTCTAACAAGCTGACAGCCAGCTAAGTACTGTATGATCACTTTGTCTAATTGCCCCCAGAATTTTACAAACCATCAAAGGTATACTTAGAAGGGACCTGCTGACCTAATCTTCTGTGATTCATTCCTCATTATTTGAGTTTTGTTTATTTTTCCTCAGGATTTTAAATGATTTTGTTCTATTTTGAGAAAGACACCTTAGTTTTATTATCATCATCATTATGACAGCATTCTTATTTAAAAAAGGACAGGGCATGGATTTTGATTTACTAACTTAAAACCATTCCATTTAGAATTAATATGAAGACATACCATGAATTGCATTTTTATTATTAATTACAGTTGTCTTCTAGCAAATATCAGTAAAATTATATACAGTATCTCAGAAGCATTTCTGCTGCAGTTGGGTATTAATATAAATTAAGTAGTCCATCTCTTTTATGAAGTGATATACAGATGCAGCCATTCAAAGTGCGCGGCACAGACACCGCAGTACAGTACCGCAGGTATGATGACACGCGATACCGCGGTACGTGATTGGTTGACCGACAGGGGCACTCGTGGTCCGTTGGTCTGTCGTAGAAAGACTTACTGTACTGTAAACGTCTTTACTGTGCCCGTTGTAGATATTGAATTTTACCACTGAAGGGAAATCTTAGTAGCTGAGCATAAAAAGAATAGGAGCATACTGTAACGCGTGTGAAGGCCATAAACGATATTAATTTTGGAACGTAAACATACAGTATATGGCTGGTCTCGGTACTTTAAAGAAAAAAATACGCACCAGTATTCCATTTCTCCCTAAACATTGTAAGCTTCGAAGTCTTTAACTAACGTGATACCGGAGTCAACAAGCATACTTTTAGAATTTGATTAAAAGGGAATATAATATGGAATCGCGTATCTAAAGAATTTAATAACGGTATGATTATATCCGTGTACTGCGGCAGGTCTGTGTAGGGCTGTTTCGCCTGCCTGATCATGCGAGCTGGACAGTTTGCGTTACAATATAAACATTTATATTGATTTAAATCGTGTTCTGATTTAAATCGCAAACGCGTGTTTAATTATGTGTTTTTTAATCATGATCAGGCTAGTGCATTTCTACATTTTCTGTATGAACCAGCTTAGAGGTTCATACAGAAAGACAGCTTGTGTTTAAATTGAGTGTAAGGTAATTTATGCTTCTAAAGTCATGGTCAGTATTGTTGTACTGTGCTGTACTGTGTCACATTATTTTATAGCGTTTTTATTGCGTTATTAAATCCGGTGGCGCTGTGTTAGTTTCCTGACTCACATTATTTAAACTGCGACACTGATCATTCATCTCTAAATAAACTTTATTTTATATAGCGTTTTAAGCCAATAGGTAATTAGATTGCTCATAAACCTAATCACTTTTTCTACATAAACACAGCGTGATTGCTCTCTGAAAATGCTTTTCCGTTATTTTTAAAGTAGGCTCAGATTTCAACTATAGATCGTATTATTATAAACTTTCTTGGAAAAATGTATTTTATGTAAACCATGTTTGCTATTAATTCATTTAGGGCTAAAATACGTTCATTGTCTTCTAATCGAGTCGAGTTGACATTGGAAGCCTGCCACACCCGGACCGTTAAACCAACGCATTAGCACGTCAAAGCCCATTGAGCCAGTATTGGCTTTAGTATCCCCCCCTTTCTCCCCTCAATTCAATTCAATTCAAGGTGTTTTATTTGCATGACAGATGGGTACAAGCAGTGTTGGGTACTGTATGTATATTGTAACGCTTACGGCAGACAGGCACTGTGTAGGAGCCGACGCACCAGAGCAGCGCCTGCAATTTTTATATTTATAACTTAGTTTTTAAAATTAGTCAAGCAATACGAAGCATCTCCTTTTACTTAGTGCCTGAGCATACTGCAACGCGTGTGAAGCCCATAAACGATATTAATTTTGGAACTTAAACATACAGTTTATGGCTGGTCTCGGTACTTTAAAGAAAACATACACACCAGTATTCCATTTCTCCCTAAACATTTTAAGCATCGAAGTCTTTAACTAACGCGATACCGGAGTCAACAAGCATACTTTTAGAATTTGATTAAAAGGGAATATAATATGGAATCGCGTATCTCCAGAATTTAAAGACCAGACAATCGCAAACTCGTTTTCAATAAAATTATTTTATTCATTCAGCAGTTTGTGAGAGGGACATCCAGCAGGGAGAGACACACACACGGTTTTCATTGACAACATTGTTTTTTTTTCAATTCCTCTTGTCTAACAGGAATGTTTTGTTTGTGGACAGACTGTTAGACAAGAGGAAAAGACCGCCTCCTCCTACGAAGCATTTCGTTGATCCGATCACGAATTCTTTTCCAGTCGTACGCAGCAAGGGTTGAGAATCTCCGATTCACCATCGTACTAATGGTTTCCCGGAGATTGCAAGGCAAGGCACTTTTGCCTCTGGACCCATCGAAATTTACAGACGTGGTCCACCCCCAGTAAATTTCAAAAGTCACAAGATTTCGAAACACGAGGGCGGCGTAGCGGTCGGCTCTTGCTTTCCCGTCTATGCCGATGCACTGCAAGTACAACCCCCCCTCCATCTCCTGGGTGATGGGTAGCAGTTGGACATCTGGGAGAATTATTCGTCCCACTGGCATCTGTGAATTCCGCTGTGCTTCCTGGGGGGAGATAGCCGGCGGGGACAGCATCAACAGATTCCTGCGCGGTGGTGAACTGAGAGGCCGGGATGGAGTGTCCGGAGGCGGTGTGTGCTCTGCAGGCTACGAAGAAATAATGAAAGAAAGAAAAGAAAGAAAATATAATTATCGAACGTGAGACTGTCTTTCTCCGACTTACATTCCCGAATGTCCCCCGCCCCGGTCAACAATCCTAGGAAGAACACGAAACAGCCTGTTAATAAAATTGTTACAATTTTGTTCGGTCAGTTCTTCCTCCCAGAATTTATAGATCGCATCGATCAGTTCCTGCTTTGTGACGGGCTTAGCGGTTTTCCGAATGTAGTCTTTCAACGAATGCCAAACCATTTCTATCGGATTTAGATCTGGGGATTCGGCTGGAGTTTTCACCCAGTTCACTCCTTCTGCTATAAGCCTCGCCCTTGCTGCTGTGTGTTTCGGATCGTTGTCTTGAAAGAGACGGTGCCTTGATCCAAACTGCTCCCTGATATATGGGGCAGCATGCTGTGTGACCACGACTTCCTCGAAGAATACACGGTCCATAATTCCTTCGAAAATAAGAAGTGGTCCCGGGCCTCTTCTAGATATACCCCCCCAGACGTGAACCTTCAGTGGATGCTTGGGCTTTGGCTTGTCCACATGTCTCCCCTTTTTGCAAAATGCCATTGTTGAAAACTGTTCCAGAGCCACTGTTGTTTCGTCGGTAAAAAGTACATCCTGAAATGCCTCCCCCTGTTCAATCCCTTGGAGCGCTTGCTTGAGTCTTTCCTCTTTGTTTTTTAGCCTTATCATGGGGCATGTGTTGGTTTTTCTGTATCTCCATCCAAGCCTCCTGCGTACTCTTCTTATCGATGTCGGGCTTATATTCGCACCGAGGTCAGCCCATAGCCGTCTTTGGACTTGCATCGCCGGTAGCTCATCATTTTCATCGGTCAGTTTGTCGATAGCTCGCACAATAGGACTTGAAAAAAAAAGAGATCAGCAGTTAGTTTTAAAAATAATGTGCGTAGTTGTATTTACATGCAAGAAAAGTATTTTTAGAAATTTATTTACCTTTGAATCGTCCTCGGTTTAGATTCTCTTTGCCTCCTCTCCCCTTTATAATGCCGTCTCACTGTGCTTTCAGAAACGAAGATGTCCATCGAAGCCAACTGCTGTACAATGTCCCGTGTTGACTTCCCATTTCTTTTCATCCTCATTATTTGGTGTGAGAGAGTCTTCGTGATTTTGGTCATTGTCCGTCCCCTTACCAAAGCGATACAGTGGTGCAGCTTGAATTCTGTACCTATATACTGTATGGTATGGTACAGATAAAACTTACACCATACCGATGAGCTAATGCCAGGGAAAGACACTCCAATTTTATTTAAAACACAATACGCCAGGAAATGTGTCTGATGCATTAGCAAGTTAAAACAACTGGGTCGAAAACCTGGGCGTTACACCATTTCCTTTTTCTGATCACTCGCTTTCTGGATACACATCTCACCTGTCCTGTTCTTTGTTTTCCTGGTTTGCTGATTATGCCTGCTGCGGTCCACTCCTACCCTCACACCTAAAGAAAACTATTTTAAATTTCTTGGCGCAGTTCATTAACCCTTGTATGTGCTGTCCGCGCCCAAAATGCAATTTTAAGAAAGTCAAAAACCGTGCTCAAATGCAATTTTCAAAGTGCAATGAAATACAATATTGTTGTTGCTGCTGTTCTGGTTGTTTTTATCCCGTAAAGCGTTTTGAGAAGCCACCTTTAAAGGCGATATATGTTGTAGAACCGCTGATTCTTATGGAATGTGTTCCGCAGGAGATTCAAATTTTTATTTATTTTTTAATCGCGTATCTAAGGAAGTCTCAGTATAACTTTGTTCATGAACAAACAGTGGCATGTTACATTGTCATTGTTTTTTTTAACAAGGCTCGCCAGCTAATGTGAATCGAAACCTGTCTTGCTAGCTTTTAAAGTCGTGCATGTGTAAACGACAATTGAAATAGAGAAAAAAAAGACCTGACTGACAAGCCGATACATACTCTGAGAGTTTGATTAATAGGGAATATAATACGAAAAAACCATAAGGGACTTAAAAGCTAAAGGAGATGCTTCATATTGCTTGACTAATTATAAAAACTAAGTTATAGATGCAGACGCTCCCTCGGTGACGCGCCGGGTGTAAATATCAAAGTATACATTCCCAACAAGAATGGTCCCCATCTGTCATGCAAATAAAACACCTTGAATTGAATTGAATTGAGGGAGATAGGGGGACAAATATACTGTAGACAGGCCTCAAGGCAAATAAGATACTTATGGGTACGCAGGCATTCAAGACAGCAACAAACAAAACGTTTGCACGTACTGAGTTAAGTTATTACTTGGTTTTCAAAGTGCAATGAAATACAATATTGTTGTTGCTGCTGTTCTGGTTGTTTTTATCCCATAAAGCGTTTTGAGAAGCCACCTTTAAAGGCGATATATGTTGTAGAACCGCTGATTCTTATGGAATGTGTTCCGCAGGAGATTCAAATTTTTATTTATTTTTTAATCGCGTATCTAAGGAAGTCTCAGTATAACTTTGTTCATGAACAAACAGTGGCATGTTACATTGTCATTGTTTTTTTTAACAAGGCTCGCCAGCTAATGTGAATCGAAACCTGTCTTGCTAGCTTTTAAAGTCGTGCATGTGTAAACGACAATTGAAATAGAGAAAAAAAAGACCTGACTGACAAGCCGATACATACTCTGAGAGTTTGATTAATAGGGAATATAATACGAAAAAACCATAAGGGACTTAAAAGCTAAAGGAGATGCTTCATATTGCTTGACTAATTATAAAAACTAAGTTATAGATGCAGACGCTCCCTCGGTGACGCGCCGGGTGTAAATATCAAAGTATACATTCCCAACAAGAATGGTCCCCATCTGTCATGCAAATAAAACACCTTGAATTGAATTGAATTGAGGGAGATAGGGGGACAAATATACTGTAGACAGGCCTCAAGGCAAATAAGATACTTATGGGTACGCAGGCATTCAAGACAGCAACAAACAAAACGTTTGCACGTACTGAGTTAAGTTATTACTTGGTTTTCAAAGTGCAATGAAATACAATATTGTTGTTGCTGCTGTTCTGGTTGTTTTTATCCCATAAAGCGTTTTGAGAAGCCACCTTTAAAGGCGATATATGTTGTAGAACTGCTGATTCTTATGGAATGTGTTCCGCAGGAGATTCAAATTTTTATTTATTTTTTAATCGCGTATCTAAGGAAGTCTCAGTATAACTTTGTTCATGAACAAACAGTGGCATGTTACATTGTCATTGTTTTTTTTAACAAGGCTCGCCAGCTAATGTGAATCGAAACCTGTCTTGCTAGCTTTTAAAGTCGTGCATGTGCTATATAAAATAAAGTTTATTTAGAGATGAATGATCAGTGTCGCAGTTTAAATAATGTGAGTCAGGAAACTAACACAGCGCCACCGGATTTAATAACGCAATAAAAACGCTATAAAATAATGTGACACAGTACAGCACAGTACAACAATACTGACCATGACTTTAGAAGCATAAATTACCTTACACTCAATTTAAACACATGCTGTCTTTCTGTATGAACCTCTAAGCTGGTTCATACAGAAAATGTAGAAATGCACTAGCCTGATCATGATTAAAAAACACATAATTAAACACGCGTTTGCGATTTAAATCAGAACACGATTTAAATCAATATAAATGTTTATATTGTAACGCAAACTGTCCAGCTCGCATGATCAGGCAGGCGAAACAGCCCTACACAGACCTGCCGCAGTACACGGATATAATCATACCGTTATTAAATTCTTTAGATACGCGATTCCATATTATATTCCCTTTTAATCAAATTCTAAAAGTATGCTTGATGACTCCGGTATCACGTTAGTTTAAGACTTCGAAGCTTACAATGTTTAGGGAGAAATGGAATACCGGTGTGTATTTTTCCTTGTGATATTTTAAGCTCTAGTTGAATGATAGGTGTCGCATTTTAAATCATTTTCGTAGCTAGAAATTATGAAACGCCCTGTTAAAAGCAAGGAAGTTTTTATGCCCCGTTGAAGTAAAACAAAATGCCTGACAAAGTATGGCTTGGACAGATTCCAAGTGCTTGTACAAATGTGCTAAAGAAATTATACTTTGAGTATACAGCTTGTCCAAAGTCATCCATTATTAATACTATTAGTAATATCTTCAGTAAAGGCTTTGATGCATACATATTTCTGATAAAGGTAGGTTGTGTACTTCTGTCCAACTGAGCAATCTTGCTTTCATAATATATACCAACATTTTAATGACTGATGATTAACATGCTGTAATACACAGTTCAAAATTAAAGGCTAAAATGCTGTACATGAGAGGTTAAGCTCCCCCTGGCGGTTTTACAAGGCGACGCCGGATAGTTAGTCACGTGACACACGTGACACACGTGATACCGCGTGATACTGCGTGATACTGTGACACGCCCACCGGGGTATGCCGCGAAATACCTCACCCATTTTGAATGGCTGCATCTGTACTGTATTTCTTTATGGAGTTTGTCAGTTTTTGCAGAGTGCATGCAAAAACCAAAGGGTTCAGTTACAATGTCTTTTTTTTCAAGCGATCTACAAAAATCTTTTACTGCAACAAGGTATAGGAGTTTTAAGGTGATAAGTCTTTACTGCCTCCTTTTTGGAGTTCACCCTCAAAACCTGAACTTAATACATCTTTCTTACATCTCAATATCTAAGTAAAAATATGGTAATACTATTAAATGATATCCCAGTTACTAAACACAGTAGATTATGATCCTTACTTCTACAATGGTCTTATTAACAACAATTATGACTCACAATTGTTTTAGTTTAAATGATTATAAGGAGGCAGAAGCACTTTTTCAGATTTTTGTGTACTTTATCTTAGCTGTGGTGAAGCTGCAGCCAATAAAAACAAATATGCCATATCATATGAATCTTTTTATGCTTATGTTCAATTCAAATAGATTTTTTATTGTTCTTTGCCACTCAGCTGCTTCAGATTCAGATGGAACAGTGAAGTGAAAAATATCTGAAAACAGTGGGATCTTTGCATCAGAGGCACATGATGCAGTTTTATATGGGTAATAAAGCTGAACAGCCATATCCAAATGGTTCTAAATCATTGTCAGTAGGGACAGAAGCAATTCTAAAGTAAAACTGGATCACAGGTAGTACAACCATTATATGAAACCACTCTTGTTTTAAACACTAATTATTACTGTCACATTCAAAATACATCATTTAAGCAAGGACAATAAATGTCCTGAACATGACCACCCGAAGGTAACAAGCTTATCTCTCCCTTACCACATGATATGTGCCCTGAAATAATATAGCTCCAATTGTACCATCATAATGTGCCAAAAAGGCAACAATTATTCAGTCAGAAATCAACATTTTTGCAATGCAAAAAAAAACCCCAAAATAATCTCAAATTGTACTATTGCATAATGAATACTCAGTTGAGTTTTAGTGCATTCCAAGTTTTGAAAAACGTTCCATGACTTCTGGCACCTAAAATGGAATCATTGTCAACAATAATGACATTTATACGTAAAAGCTTTCATAAATAATAACAGGTTAAATAATAACAACAACAACAATAATAATACATTTATAATAAATTCACATTCTTACACTTTTCCTAATTAATGTGTTGAAACTGGTGATTATGCTTTACAATCTGTGAATAAGCTTGCTAAGTTGAATATAAAGTTTCATTAAATGGTTTCCCTAGGTGAAGGCAAAAAATGAAAGAAACTCCACACCTAGAGAAGACCCAACAACAAAAACACTGTATTTTTTTCTTACTTCCTACTCTCCAGTTTGGGATTTACCTCTACTTGTTCTTTATATACTGTATACATTATGTATTATGCATTATGTATGCATTATGTAAGAAATTACTTTAATTTTCTTACCATAGTAATATTTGAATTATTTTTTTATTAATTTCAAATAAGCTGTGTGTACAAATGTGTTATACATGTAAAGTAAAAACAAAAATCGATGTATTTGTGCATGATTCTATTTTCAAACCACTGTACAGCAATGATAATTATTCCTAGACGTGGATGGCAACAGTACAATAAATTTAATACTGTAGGTAACTCATAGCCCACAATAAGTGAAGATGTGGAAACTGGTAATACAGAGCAATTAAGAGAGTAATTAATTTAAATGGTCATTAAGTCCATTGATGAAAACTAGAAGACATGGTGGCCTTCCAGGTCCAGGAAATGATTATTAGTGTTGTGCAGAGTACACAGTATTGTTTTTCTATAGGTAGAAAAATATAATGCAAAAATGTACTGTCATTTTCAAATGTATAAGACTCGAAACTATAAACCTGCAATATAAAAATAATTTTAGTTCTGTAGATAGATTACATTATAACAGGCACTAGGTAATGTGAATGTGACAGCAAATTTCCAAATTCCTTATGAAATAGTTAACCATTAACTGACAAATAGAGCATCTATTATTTACAGAAATAGATGGAGACATAACACTAAGTTATACATGCCAAAACATGAGGGCTTTGAATTCAAAACACTTAGGTACTTAAATCCCCATTGTTTCCAATGGGTATTTAAGTACCTGTTTTGAATAAAGGGCCCCCAAGCTTATGCAGTTATAATAGAGTGTACATCCAGTATTTGCTCTTAAATTCATAGCCCAAGCCAATCCCAACATTTTGTATAGTAGAAATATTAGGATTATTATTTCATATAAACATGTCAAGTTGTGTTGTTGACCTACTGTATGCATATACAGTACATGTTCATTTTTGCAAGAATTTGCAGAATAATAATTAAAAAATGATTGTTTAAATCGAACAAAGGCTTACTATTGTAGGATTTATTAGTGTCTGATTTTTTGTTGCTTTGTCAATTGACAGTGAGAGTACTAAACTCATTCTTGGAAGTACTGTATCTGTAATCATTTGATCTCTTATCTCTGAAAGTCTGGATGTAATCACGTAGTTACAGCCTGCTGCTGCTTGATCTGCGAAATCATTGGTCAGTGATTTCATTAAGTCATCTACAGTCATGTTAATTTTGTTTACTGTCAGGAGAAATCTAGGCTGAGGGGTGTCCTACTTGGATTGATGCTAATGGATCTCTGAGGAAGACATTTGAAGAATAAAAAGATGTAAGATTTACGAATCTCAATAGATGGTTTATTCAAATGTAACATTTTTTTTTGCTTCAGATTAGATAAAAGTGTTTCATAAATATTTTATCATATGGGTTTAGCCCTTTATGGTCTGTTTTTTTTGTTTTTATGGAAAAACAGTAAAAAGAGTTTTACATTGTAGGCCACAATTCTTCCACAATTGGGCTCTTCTGAAGATGGACTTTGTTCAATGTTCACATCATTTCTGCAGTGTAATGTCATTGTTAGCTTCCCTTCCTCCTCCTTGAAACACAGATTTAGAGTTTGTAGACTGGTGATCCAGACAAGGAATAAAGGCGATAAAAGGTTTTCATATCCACATGCTACTTACGTATTTACAAGACAACCATGGAAAAATATGGTAAGATCCATGTTTGATTAATCCATATATTTTGCAGGCATGGCTGGACATTCCATAGCATGGTGTTTAATTATCATTATTAATTTATCTATAGTTCATTAAGCAGATCTCTGTCCACATCATTCCTCTGCTAGGATGGGGCTTAATCATTAGCAAAAGGGAGGTGAAAATACACACCTACTTTTCTGAATACTTTTCTAATTTTCTTTTCTTAACATTTTTGTATGTTTCTTCCCAAAAATATGTTTTTATATGTTAAGATATTTAACATATCTTAGTTAACTTCAGATAGTAAAAGAGGAGTTTATTTGTCATATGCATACAATGGATAGTACAGAACAATAAACACATATAACATTAAATCTATGGTATTAAAGCATACAATTTAAATCATAGGATGTTACATTAAAAATGTTCAATATACTGCTAAGACCTAATTTAGAATATTGTGTACAAGTTTGGTCACCATATTAGAAAAAATAATATTGTTCTTCTGGAAGCAGTCTAGGGTTGCACACTGGTTAGAATTGCTGCCTTGTAGAACCGGGGCACGAGGTCCAATTCTGGACCCAGGATCTTATCTGCGTGGAGTTTGTATGTCCTCCCGTTTTTGCATGGGTTTTCTCCAGGTGCTCCAGTTTCTTCCCACAGTCCAAACACATAATTGTAACTTGATTGGCTTCTAGGACAGTAGGCCCTGCTGTGAGTGTGTGTGTCTTGTTACAAATGATTTGATAGGTAGACCCTATGCAGTAGTTGGGTTCACTTAGAAGTCAAAAGGCGGAGTAAAATGATTATCCAAGCTCATGGTTGTGAAAAACAAACAAGGACAAAATCCAGAAGTGAGGTATGTGCTTATGTTACCCAAAAGGATATCAAGAAGTCTTGGTAGTTAGACAGTACAAAGTTCGGTAGCCAAGAAGTTCACAAAATGAAATGTCAAACACAAAATCCAGAAGACTAGGTCAAAAATACAGCAGTTGTCCGTCAACTGAGAATCCTATTGCAGAATAAGCTAGATGCGGAAATGCAGCTCGCCAGGGAAAACCCAATACTGAGCACTGACTCTCCTGCAGGCTGCCCTGAAGTATGTTAACACTGGGGGTGTGGTGAAAAACAGAAGAGCAGATTGGATAACTATCCCTAGGCTTACACCTTCTAGAATTGGTTGAAGTAGAGGTGTGTCTCTGGTTGTGAGAGACTGATGCTATGACATATCTGTGTGTCTGCTCTGCAATAAACTGGTGTCCTGTCCATGGTGTACCCTAAATTGCATCCATTGTTCACCTGTATAGGCTCAGGCTCCCCCATGACCCTGAATTGGATGAAGCAGTTAGAAAATGGATGAATGGAAAATGTATTGAAGCAGTCCATAGAAAAATGATTAGATATGTTATGAGGCTTAATGGAATGTCCTACACACAAAAGTGTTAGTGAAAACAGCAGAAGGGAATGATTCAAGTATTCAAAATCCTCAATACCATTACAGCACCTGATCCAATGTACTTCTTAAGAATGAACAAAGAAGTGCAAAACAGGGAGAGCAAGATAAATCTGTGTGGAAAGAAAGGAAATATTATTACAAAGTGTAGTGAATTTTGAGAAGCTACTGTACCATGTCAAGTTGTGAAAACCAATTCCCTGGTTTCTTAATTAAGTAATGACGGAATGAGATCCTTGGCTTAATTAACTTCCAGCAAACAAAAGGTGTTTTGGTCCAAATGCCTTACTCTCTTGCTTGTGACCAATGGGAAAATGAGACTGTCAAACAAAAAAAGACCCAACAATAAAAATCGATTAAAATTATATCTAGAAAAAACAAAATGTCAAAATGTCTCTGGAATTTTGGAACAAAAATCAGTCAGAAAGTCATTCTTTTGAGATCAACTGAACAGATTTCAGTTTTGTAAAACACACTTGTTCATATTTAAGCTCAACATCAGACCCTACTGGCCATACTGTGTGTTTTTCATAAATGATTAATGAAAGTTGGGAAAAGTGATTGAGAAGATATTTTGCCTTTTTCCTGACAT
Organism: Lepisosteus platostomus; assembly: GCF_059453375.1. Taxonomy (NCBI): domain Eukaryota; kingdom Metazoa; phylum Chordata; class Actinopteri; order Semionotiformes; family Lepisosteidae; genus Lepisosteus; species Lepisosteus platostomus. Next base: position 26,933,076 of record NC_142619.1, on the reverse strand, counting down.
GAGTGACCTTCACCTTCACCTTTCTTGAAGGCCATAGACAGGAACTTAATTATGTGAGTTAGGAAAGTTTCCTGCAGTGATATTTTTCAGTATACAGGAAACAACTTAAAGCAAGTTATCTGAAATATTAGCACAAGATCAGCAAGGCTGCGTGTTGGATGTGGTTTTGTTTATCTACCAAACAAAATGACTGTGTTTTTTCTATTCAATATAAATGTGTTTTTTTACATACAGATTTTTGTCAATTTTTTTATAGTGGTCCATGTAAGCACTAATACATTTTCCAGGTTCTATGCTGCATGACAGAGAGATTGAAAATTTGCATGCAAGACGTTTTTTATTACATTTTCCTTGGTACATTTTGCTGTTGCAGATATTTTGATTTACTTAATTTGTACAAGAATTCCAAAGTAAGTGTATACTTTATATACTTAATAATGTTTAATTAAAATTATAATATTAAACTTGAGTATTTTATATTTACTTCACAAAAGAAAATAAGAAGAATAAAAGCAAACAAATAGTGAGACTTTGTTTTAAAGCAGAGAGGGAAGCTTCTAGCTGGTTGTTGTTTTCATACTGCATGTAAGGGTCTAGGAATACAGCAAGCCTGGGCGAAGTTTAAAAGAGAAAAGAATATGTATGCTCCAGAGAATTCTTTATATTTAATGTGTTGTTTTGCTCTTCAAAACAACTAAAGATGGTATACACTCTCACATCTCTACCTGCACAGTTAATGTGCATTGAAAGACCAAGGGCAAGTTCACCTCACGATGTTCTTTCTGAGCTAAATTCAAAGTGGGAGTTTCAGAAAAAATATTTCTTACCACCTACTGCTTTGACTTTTTCCGGCTGTCTATTTATGAACCTCTCTAACAGTACATGCTGTATACAGTGCTGAGAAAAGATTTGTGAATGCCCTAGGTTGGTCCTTCTCCTCACATATCTTAGACCCGAAACGTAATTAGATCTTCACAAAAGTCTTAATAGACTTAATAGATTAAAAGTATGTCACAAGACATTAGTTATATTTGGATTATTTAATTAACAAAATTATCGAACGGTAAATATCCTCACATGAATCCATTTGTAAACCTTTATATTCATTTACTCATCCTGAGCAAATATTATTTCAATTAAACATTCATTGTTTTGAAGTCTTTTGTATTGGCTTTTAGGAATTTTTTCCGTACAGAACTTTTTCATGGCAATGCTATTTGAGAGTTTCTAATGAACAGCTCTCCATCCCAATCCTAAACATCTCCAAAATGTCTAGGCTTTTGCACAAGGATGTATAGGCTGTCACTGAAGGCTGGATGTCCGGTTTTCTTCAATTGACAGAGTCCTAGAACAATAGAAGTAAATCCAAACACAGGTTATCTACATTACAAAAAAAACTGGATATTTAGGCAATCATGGTTGGTGGCTATAAATTAAGATTCAATAAATGAGTGGTGAGATGTCCATGCCTACTGATGAGAAGGGGCTTTGTACTTGCCGTAGAATGAATTTCAATCAGTAAGGAAGCTGAATTATTTTTGGGAAGAACCTTCAAACACTCATACGGTTTTGTAAGTTCTTTTCAGAGTGCAAGTAAAATCCCAGAGAAGATCAAGGACTTGGTTTTGGTCTTCAGCTTGCTTGTGTGATCTCTGAAATTGCTCAATAAATACTGAAATGTCCTTTAGCAATGTCATTTGCAGGAGATAACATAATGAATACGATGTCTCTAAGGTATACCAATCATATAATATCTCCATATCTCTTCACAGGCTCATTGGAAAAATTAGATACTGGATTGGGAGAAAGGACTGAAGATAAATGGAGCATATTCAAATTAACTATGACTCGCTGATGACTTAATTATATCTGAAAAAGAAGATTAAAATGGCCTAGTGCATCTTAAGTATGATTTTAAACAATAATTATGATTGTGAAAGAAAAGTGCCAGTGTGCCTTTTAATGAGTAGCCAATGTGTGGTATTTGTATTAACTTTGAATGTGAAAACCATACCCAGTTAAAAGAACAAACAGAAGTTACATTTAGCGTGAAGGAGTATGAAAAATGTTTGGAAAAGTGAGAATAAACTGAAAAAGAAACAAAATGTGTTTGAACTCAATTAACGTAAATAACAATATCAGTGTAAGGGTGATTAAACTAAAATAGCTATAAACAAGAGCTGCAGTGCCAAGAAGAATATTCCAAAATGAAATTCTTAAATTAGTAAGTGAAGTCTTTATTTGTACTAGCCCCTGTACAGCGTCAGTGTCAGTAGTGTCATAGAATTACTCAATTATAGTTGGACTTTATTCTTTAATATGGGGCATGTAATTGATGTCTCCTATTGTAAAAACCTGAGTGAAATAGTCTTTAAATATATTTACTACCTTTTCAATTATTTATTATAAATATTGCTCCTGCATTTACATTTCCTTTGCATTTACTTTTTAGATTTTAGTTCTGAAGAAAACTTAGAAAACAAAGAAAACTTTGCCTTTTTATCCATATTGCAGTATTATTTACTACCTCCCACTCGGCAAGATTGTAATGTCTTTTTTCAGTTGCTCCTAAAGCTGAGCATGCTTTCTGTGTATCTTTGAATATTGGGCCTTATTTCTCTGTTTAATTAGTAAATTGTTTTTACTACTTTTTAACACTACTCTTAAATCTGTGAATTACTAATAATGCTTGTGAATTTGGATGTCCCGTATGTAGAAGAAGTACATTTTTGTAATGCAGCAGTTAATTGTTATGTGAATTTAAATCCCAACTCCAGACCTTATTTAAACAGAAGGCATAACCACAGGATTTTATTTAACCCAGAAATGCCCCCGCCCAAACAAAAAATCATTTTTATCCAAGTGGTACCTTTGTGTTTGTTAAGGAAGAACGTTTGACCTAGAGATCTAAAACTTTGTAAAAATTGTGAACTTCAGTTTGGTATTTTAAACAAATAGAATTGCTGCTCAGACAGTAATGGAAATGAAACAGTATGAGAGATGTTAAACAACTGCCAATTCCAAATTGGGTGCATGTTAAGAAAAGAAACATTTGTCGAGTCACATCTAGAGGGAGCACTCACAAACACACAGATCCAATATTTCATGGACTGCTATGCAACAGAAGGCAGTCAGCAATGGTGAGGTGATGTCTCCATCAGGCAACCATAAGGTGAATTCCAAATAGCAAACTCTGTTTAAACAGATAAAAAACAATGTAATAAAAAGAAACTGAGGTACTCCCAGCACATCTTAGACTCTCTTTAGCTTATCAGATGCACTGTTTTAAAAGTCCTTGAACCCTAGAGCAAACATCTCACTGAAACACCTAACAAATGCAAGACAAACGTTGTCAAATATGAGTAGTTTAGTTAACTTGCTGTGTATTGCTATTCACCCTAATATCTCTGGAATTGGCAAACTTCTTGGAAGAAGAAGGAGTGGCAAAAGAACATCTGGATGCCTACAGGAAAATAAAAAGGCCAAGACAAAGAAGTAATGGATCCAGGCCCTATCAAAAAGCAGAGAGAAGGTCATAAAACAGAAGGCATTTTTATACAAGCAGTGCATTGGTGTTTGGATGAAAGTGACCATCAGCTCTTCAGTTTGATAATATCTTCCTCCTTTGAAGAGGATATTAAGGGTATATAGGCTATGGGTTCCTCTCAGTTGTGTGTAACAGCTGGCAAAACATACAGCATAACTGCCATTCCAGTCACGAACAATGTAGGTGGTTGGGGACCAACACAGCCCTTTCATAAGATTCAATTTCATCCTGACATGTGGCTTCCAGTACTACCTAGTGTGTGAATACAAGCAGAGGCTAGTTTTGTTCCACCTGATTATTGGTTCTTTCTATTTCACACTCTTTCGTTTATGCTGTCCTATGATAACATGATGTGGTAAAGAGTGAGAAAGAGGTGCTGCAGTTTGTTCGTGTGCATTGGCATTCATGAAATACATTTTAATAAATACATAATGTTATTATGCATTAAAATCTCTTTGTAAACATCCCAGAATAAAAGTTGGATTTATCCATTTTCACTGCAAACAAGGCTAAATTTGAAAGTGAGAACATGAAGGAAGATAACCTTTTGCTTGATATACTGTATTTGAGAAGTAGTGAAGCCAAACAGCAATGACTTTGCTAGACCCTGGTGCTATTTCCTTTGTTTTTTAGGAAGTATTGCCTGTAGCTAAGTAGAGGACTGCAATGTAGCAGAGGGCTCTCTGATTATTCAGGGCTATTGATTACTTTAGTCTGTTCACACTGATACAATTACCAAATGACAGGTTCATTAATTATTTCTATTTTTTGCAAATTGTGGAGAAAACCACAGTTTCAGGTGGGTGTAGAAAATATATATTTTTAGGATCTGTCATATTATTAAATTGGGAAAAAAATCTATAGAATTATATTTTAAAAATCACAAATACAAAATGTAGGTCAGCACAGTACATTTTAGAATTGATAAATAGATTAGCTCTTATATTTTCCATTATTTCTTCTTAAGTCTCAAATGAAGAATTAGTATATCAACTCAATGAACTCAATAGTGTTTTGTTTTTTATTTAAATACAGTGCCTTGCGAAAGTATTCGGCCCCCTTGAACTTTTCAACCTTTTGCCACATTTCAGGCTTCAAACATAAAGATATAAATTTTTTATTTTATGTGAAGAATCACCAACAAGTGGGACACAATTGTGAAGTGGAACGAAATCTATTGGATTTTTGAAACTTTTTTAACTAATAAAAAAATGAAAAGTGGGGCATGCAAAATTATTCGGCCCCTTTACTTTCAGTGCAGCAAACTCACTCCAGAAGTTCAGCGAGGATCTCTGAATGATCCAATGTTGTCCTAAATGACTGATGGTGATAAATAGAATCCACCTGTGTGTAATCAAGTCTCTGTATAAATGCACCTGCTCTGTGATAGTCTCAAGGTTCTGTTGAAAGCGCAGAGAGCATCATGAAGACCAAGGAACACACCAGGCAGGTCCGTAATACTGTTGTGGAGAAGTTTAAAGCCGGATTTGGATACAAAAAGATTTCCCAAGCTTCAAACATCCCAAGGAGCACTGTGCAAGCGATCATCTTGAAATGGAAGGAGTATCAGACCACTGCAAATCTACCAAGACCTGGCCGTCCCTCTAAACTTTCAGCTCAGACAAGGAGAAGACTGATCAGAGATGCAGCCAAGAGGCCCATGATCACTCTGGATGAACTGCAGAGAACTACAGCTGAGGTGGGAGAGTCTGTCCATAGGACAACAATCAGTCTTACACTGCACAAATCTGGCCTTTATGGAAGAGTGGCAAGAAGAAAGCCATTTCTCAAAGATATCCATAAAAGTCTCGTCTAAAGTTTGCCACAAGCCACCTGGGAGACACCCCAAACATGTGGAAGAAGGTGCTCTGGTCAGATGAAACCAAAATCGAACTTTTTGGCCACAATGCAAAACGATATGTTTGGCGTAAAAGCAACACAGCTCATCACCCTCAACACACCATCCCCACTGTCAAACATGGTGGTGGCAGCATCATGGTTTGGGCCTGCTTTTCTTCAGCAGGGACAGGGAAGATGGTTAAAATTGAGGGGAAGATGGATGCAGCCAAATACAGGACCATTCTGGATGAAAACCTGTTGGAGTCTGCAAAAGACCTGAAACTGGGATGGAGATTTATCTTCCAACAAGACAATGATCCCAAACAAACAGCAAAATCTACAAAGGAATGGTTCACAAATAAACGTATCCAGGTGTTTGAATGGCCAAGTCAAAGTCCAGACCTGAATCCAATCGAGAATCTGTGGAAAGAGCTGAAAACTGCTGTTCACAAACGCTCTCCATCCAACCTCACTGAGCTCGAGTTGTTTTGCAAGGAAGAATGGGCAAGAATTTCAGTCTCTCGATGTGCAAAACTGATAGAGACATACCCCAAGCGACTTGCAGCTGTAATCGCAGCAAAAGGTGGCTCTACAAAGTATTAACGCAAGGGGGCCGAATAATTTTGCACGCCCCACTTTTCATTTTTTTTATTAGTTAAAAAAGTTTCAAAAATCCAATAGATTTCGTTCCACTTCACAATTGTGTCCCACTTGTTGGTGATTCTTCACATAAAATAAAAAATTTATATCTTTATGTTTGAAGCCTGAAATGTGGCAAAAGGTTGAAAAGTTCAAGGGGGCCGAATACTTTCGCAAGGCACTGTATTTGAAGGAGAAAACCGTTTTTTTCACATACCATTAGAATTTACACAAGAGCTGCAGAGGACATAGTATACAGTATGTAAGGAGATGATGAGAGACTGGCAAATAGATCTAAATTCCATTCATCTATCCATTTTCTAACCACTTCATCCAATTCAGGAGCAAAAGCCCATCCTGGCAAGCAACAGGGTATACCCTGGACGGCATGCCAGTCCTGTGCAGGGTGCACACAGACACAAACACATTCACATCACTGCCTTTTTTTCCACAAAGCCAATTAACCTACAAGTGTGTGTTTGGACCCTGGGAGGAAAACAGAGCACCCGGAGGAAACCTACACAAACACAAGAAGAGCTCCATACAGAATACAGAATATTTTTAACTGCTGTGCCAAAATGCCACCCCTAAATCTCAATTCTAGTTTACAGTACAATTTAAAAATAGTTATGATTATACTAAAGCTTGTTAAAAGATCAATGTTAATTGCTTATTCACTGGAAACAAATTAGCAATGCATTGAAAAAAGCTAAGTAACCTAAATGACAAATAAAGAGTTCTTAAAATACTTTATTTTCCTGTTTTTGTTTTTTATTCTGATATGGATAAAAATATATGTGAGACTCAGGAGGCACCTCAACATATTGAATATTCAACTCACTGGAGAATTATTGTATATACAGTATGAAATTAAATTAAAGTATACAAGTGTTTTTATTTGTCTGAAGAGAGAAAAACAGAAAATAATGCAAATCTAAATATTTCCAAAAATTATAGTCTTAAGATGCTTTTTATGTATTTATATAATACCTATTTAGGTTTATTTATACTGTTAGGATACACATCTGTACATATTGCTAATTTACTAGAATATAGGCAGTCTATTCAAAGTGAAAATCTATAAAAAATATTAACTTTATTCACATATATCTATGATAAAATACTACAGATCTTAATAAACATTATTCACACTCTGTCAATTTGGGATATTATTATTAACAGTAATGAATTTAAGCAAACATTGCTGCCTTGAAGCCCTGTGGCCCTGATTTTCTGAAGTCTGAGTTGTCTGAATTCTGCTATTTGTGTGAAGTGTGTATGTTCTCCCTGTATTTGTGTGGGTTTGCTCTAGGACCTCTAGTTTCCTCCAGAATTCCAAAGACATACTGTACTAGTAGATTAATTGGCTTCAGGGAAAACTGGCCTCTTGTGGGTGTGTGTGTGTGAGTTTGTGTTTGTGTGTACCCTGCGATGGTGTATCCTACTGTACCATCCAGGGTGTACCCTGCCTAATGCCCATTACTTGCCAGGATAGGCTACGGATCTCCTGTGACCCTGTATTGGATAAAGCAGTTAGAAAATAGATGAATGGATGAATTAATGAATGTACAAGAATTTGTTTGGTTAAAATTAAAATTTAACTCTTTAGTATACTTGACCTTTTTTAAGATTCTTTACCCATTTCAACATTTATTTTTCTTCTTTAGATTTGAAAGAGAGGAAATGGGCCCAAGCCAGAATCAGTAGCACTTTCTTTTAATGACTATATAGGAAAATAAATACTACACGAAAAATATTAAAATAATGAAATTTTAGTGCCAGATTCCCTTCAGGAGGGGTTATTGCCCCTTTTCCTTACAGAGCAGCAGTGGTCTTCATAGAGTCTCTTTATGGGGCCAATAGTCGATGCCCTCCAGCTGTAGAACTGTCTTCAGCTGTTTCCCTTGTCTTCTGTGACTTGCCTGAGGCACAGGTGAATGTAGAAACCTCAAATGATGTGATCAAAGTCCAAAAATCAAAACATGACAACAGTACCATGTTGTATTAGACCGCACCACATGAATTGACATATATACAGTACATTAGGCACTGACGTCTCAAAGAATGGTTTGAAGCACATGAGAGACAAAATAATTGGAAAACAGACTAATCAATCTGATAAACCCACAAAGAAAGAAGAAACAATCCCACTGAAGAAACAATCAGCAGCATATTAAAAGAGAAAATATATAAAATAAAAATAAAAGGATTTGTGGAAAAAAATTAAATATAAGAAATTAGGAACAGTGTAGTAATATATTGTTTATACTGTAAGTAGGTAAGAAAACTAACTAGAAAGGTATTGAAAATTAACAAGAAAAAATCTTAATATTAGTTATTTACATTTATTTTAAGCATTTTTTTACACATTGAGTCACAGAGTGTCAAGGGTTGTATGGATGTGAGTTGCCTTGATGGGCCAGTGACACCTTACTGTTTATTCAGTTTCATGCCCTGAAAGAAAGGCCCTTTCAACATAAGCTCCAGACAGATACCACACCCTCCCGGTGTAATGTGGGGGGTTGCAAACGGGTTTGATTGGACCTGTGATGTGATGGGAGAGGGTGGCCTCTCCCAGAGGTTGGGATGAAATAATTCATCAGTACACCTGGTCATATTTGGGTAGGCACTTACCGAAAGATCCCTAGCCAGTTGAGGGAAAACTCAGATGCCGAGGACTGGGAGGAGCAGAGGAAGACCCCAGCATCGTCATTTTCCCTTACAGTGCCTTGCGAAAGTATTCGGCCCCCTTGAACTTTTCAACCTTTTGCCACATTTCAGGCTTCAAACATAAAGATATAAATTTTTTATTTTATGTGAAGAATCACCAACAAGTGGGACACAATTGTGAAGTGGAACGAAATCTATTGGATTTTTGAAACTTTTTTAACTAATAAAAAAATGAAAAGTGGGGCGTGCAAAATTATTCGGCCCCTTTACTTTCAGTGCAGCAAACTCACTCCAGAAGTTCAGCGAGGATCTCTGAATGATCCAATGTTGTCCTAAATGACTGATGGTGATAAATAGAATCCACCTGTGTGTAATCAAGTCTCTGTATAAATGCACCTGCTCTGTGATAGTCTCAAGGTTCTGTTGAAAGCGCAGAGAGCATCATGAAGACCAAGGAACACACCAGGCAGGTCCGTAATACTGTTGTGGAGAAGTTTAAAGCCGGATTTGGATACAAAAAGATTTCCCAAGCTTCAAACATCCCAAGGAGCACTGTGCAAGCGATCATCTTGAAATGGAAGGAGTATCAGACCACTGCAAATCTACCAAGACCTGGCCGTCCCTCTAAACTTTCAGCTCAGACAAGGAGAAGACTGATCAGAGATGCAGCCAAGAGGCCCATGATCACTCTGGATGAACTGCAGAGAACTACAGCTGAGGTGGGAGAGTCTGTCCATAGGACAACAATCAGTCTTACACTGCACAAATCTGGCCTTTATGGAAGAGTGGCAAGAAGAAAGCCATTTCTCAAAGATATCCATAAAAAGTCTCGTCTAAAGTTTGCCACAAGCCACCTGGGAGACACCCCAAACATGTGGAAGAAGGTGCTCTGGTCAGATGAAACCAAAATCGAACTTTTTGGCCACAATGCAAAACGATATGTTTGGCGTAAAAGCAACACAGCTCATCACCCTCAACACACCATCCCCACTGTCAAACATGGTGGTGGCAGCATCATGGTTTGGGCCTGCTTTTCTTCAGCAGGGACAGGGAAGATGGTTAAAATTGAGGGGAAGATGGATGCAGCCAAATACAGGACCATTCTGGATGAAAACCTGTTGGAGTCTGCAAAAGACCTGAAACTGGGACGGAGATTTATCTTCCAACAAGACAATGATCCCAAACATACAGCAAAATCTACAAAGGAATGGTTCACAAATAAACGAAACCAGGTGTTTGAATGGCCAAGTCAAAGTCCAGACCTGAATCCAATCGAGAATCTGTGGAAAGAGCTGAAAACTGCTGTTCACAAACGCTCTCCATCCAACCTCACTGAGCTCGAGCTGTTTTGCAAGGAAGAATGGGCAAGAATTTCAGTCTCTCGATGTGCAAAACTGATAGAGACATACCCCAAGCGACTTGCAGCTGTAATCGCAGCAAAAGGTGGCTCTACAAAGTATTAACGCAAGGTGGCCGAATAATTTTGCACGCCCCACTTTTCATTTTTTTATTAGTTAAAAAAGTTTCAAAAATCCAATAGATTTCGTTCCACTTCACAATTGTGTCCCACTTGTTGGTGATTCTTCACATAAAATAAAAAATTTATATCTTTATGTTTGAAGCCTGAAATGTGGCAAAAGGTTGAAAAGTTCAAGGGGGCCGAATACTTTCGCAAGGCACTGTATATCTTGACAAATGCTGATGAGAAAAATCCCCATAAAATAAAGTTGCCATCACCATGCTTCACAATAGGGATGTTGTTCTTCAAGTAATGTACTGTGCTGGGTTTTAAACAAAAGTTAATGCTTTACATTTAGTCTAAACAGTTCCATTTTGATTTCATCTGACCAGAAAACATTTTGCCACATGTTTTCTATATGCATTATTACTGTTTATGTTCAGTAATAGCTGCCTTATTGCTTTCTTGCCATACAGGCCAGCTATGTAGAGTTCTTAAGAGTTTGTTGTCAATCACACACTTTGACCATTCTTGGCCATAAAATCCTGTATCTTGTTATTTGTAAGTTGTCATTAGTAGCTTCTCTGATCAGTCATCTTCTTACTCGGTCAGCCAGTTTGTAGGGGCGACCTGTTCTATGCTGGGACTTGGTGGTGTTACTGTATATACCTTCCGCTTCTTAATAATTGTCTTGACCGTGCACGAAGGCATGTTCAAGACCTTTGAAATGTATTTACTGTACCTGATCTGTGCCTTTCCACAACATTGACCTGGGGTTACTTTAAAAGCACCTAGGTGCTCATGGTTGAGTCTTTGTTTTGAAATGTACTGTCCAGCAAAGAGAACTTACAAGAATTGCTGAATTTATCCTGGAATCTTGATTTAACATAGGTGGACACCAATTAACTTGGTACTGTATGTGATTTTCAAGGCCATTAGTTACGCTTGAGCTTAGGTTTAAGTATTAAAGGTTATAAAAAGGTGAATTTTGACAAGGTATGTAGACTTTGTACAGGCACTGTATAATTAAAAGTATAGAATTTTTCAAGGGGATATATTATTAAATATTGTTTACAATTTTGGCCAGTTAACAGAAATATGCTTCACTGACCAGCTAAAAGAACTGAAACAATAAAAAAATAAAATAAAAATAGAAAAATAAAAATTCTACTTCAGAAACTGTTTGCTTTTCATTTAGTTGCATGTAAAACAGACAGGTTTACATTTGCAATAAAAATGTCATATAAAATCATACCTCTAAAATGAAATTCTAGTCTTAGAATAAAATGTGCATTTTTAACTGCAGTACAATGTATGCTACAGAAAACTTAGACTTAGAATTAAAAAAAAATCTAAAGTCTTTTTGAGACTTAATTGATTAACATACCTGTTTATAGCATTTTTACATACATATATCTAGTCTACAACTCAGGTTACATATTAAAATTAATATATTATTCTTTTTTCACCAAAGTCAAGAGGACAAAGTAACATCACTATAAGTATGTCATAAAGTAAAAATAGGTTAATGTAGTCCCTGGACAGCTATACACCTGATGTGTTGTTTAATCAGAAGAGGAAAAATAACATTTTCCCAGACACGTGTGGCACAAATCAGAAAGAACAGCTGCTACTAGGCCGATAGCAATATTTCAGAAAATGCACATGTTGAGCAAAGAATTTTCCTGAAGCAATGATGGAAAATAGGTTTATTCATTTTGGCATATCATACAGAACAGTAGCTTATATATTTATAAAATGCAGTCCATTGCCCTTTCCTCATACATCCATTCTTACTTGTTTGTATGCCTGAGGCATATTTTAAGAGTTTGAAAAAGAGGAAAATATTTTGAACTAGTTTAATCAGTTTCTTTTTTAACACATTTGATTTTTTTTTTTCATTTCTAATTTCTCCTCATGTCTCAGAAGATGATTAGAATAGTGGATAATTTGAATTGAATTTGATTTTGAAATAATGCATAAAACATAATAAGTTGGCTGGTCATATTTCTTCCATCAGCTGCAGCAGCCTGTTTTTGTTCTAAACAAATAATTATCTATTTGAGAGAAAGATGTAATTATCCCTTTATTCATTTACTGGATTATTCCATAAGAAAATATTTACCATTTCAAGTAATTTCAAACTATGTTATGTAGTGCCTTGCGCTTTTCAACCCTCATTATGGTGTTCCGTTAAGTGAAATTCAAAATCATGCATACACAATTTCTTTCAAATTAATATTTTATTCAAAGCCTGAATACTCAAACCGAAGACTTCTAAGGATAAGATATGTAACAGTAAATGTCAAAAACTTAAAGAGAAAAAAAAACATTAATTGCATAAATATTCATACCGTGAACAAGTAAAGCAGCTTGATTCAATTTTTGCTCATTCTTCTTATCAGATTTGTACAAGATCTCTCAGATTGTTTGGAGATCTCACACAAACAGAAGTATTGTATTTCCACAGATTCTAAATAAAATTGAGGTCCGAATTATGAATGTGCCACTCAAGGACATTCACTTTCTTATTCTACAATCACCCCTTTCAATCAAGGTTTGTGTTTGGGCTTTGGGTTATTGTGAAAAGGTTAATTTTCAGCCCAGGTATGTCTTTAGCAGACTGAAACAGTTGCTTTTCTAGTATTTAGTATTTGCCAGTACTTTGATCTGTTAGTTTTTTTTTTTAATCCTAACACTTTCCCCAGTGTCTGCTAAAGAGAACCATCCCACTAGTATAATGCTACCTCCCCTGTTTTAACAGTAGGGATGATTCAGACTATTAGATGTGTTAGTTTTAGGCTGCAGCAAATGTAACAATTTGCATTTAGACCAAACATTTTATCTCATCAGACCACATTGTAGCGATGTGTTTTTTAGGACCCTATGTGGATGGTATAATCTGGAAGTAAGTGAAAACGGACACAGGAAGGAGACGACGAGGAACGACAAACAGGGGGGGGTGACGACTGTGCACTGGTGCTTGGGGGGATGTGGCCATGCCCAACAAGTACAGAGGAGTCCAGGGGGTAATCCAGGGAGAAGTCCAAAAGTCCAGAGCAGGGTGAAACATCCAAGACAAAAACAAGACAAGGTTTAAAGACCGGAATGGGATCCGGTGCAGCGACGGGGAATAAAAACGGGGTGATGAGGCCAGGCGCGCCGAGCCCCAGACCCAGATGCTCAGGATGCCATGGTGAAGCCTATGTTTTCGGGTCACTCCAGGACCCGCTGGTAGGTGGGCTTCCAGGCGTCCATCTTCCAATGCTGAGCCCAGAATAGTGAGAGCATCTGGCTTAAATAAGGAGGGGCAGGATAGGAGGCAGGTATGCATAATCAACTAAAATGTGAAAGAGCCAGAGCACCCTTAAGAGGAGGGATTACGATCGTGACACACATCACATTCTGACACTTTTGTGCAGAATCACCTTGGTACTTGGCTACCAAATGCCATGCAAGATAAGAAATGGCTTTCCACATTGCATTTACTCTTTTCAAAGTTGTCATTGACCTCACATTGTCATCACTCCTTAGTTTCTTCTTTGTCTATCTTCTCAGTTTGAAGGAATTACATGACCTAGGCAGTGCCTCTGTGGTACAATCTTCATGGTTAAATTGACTGTGCTCACATGGATATTCAGAGACTTCAGTATTTTTCTACCTTTTTCCTGATCTGTGCTTTTCAATGACTGTATACTGTAGTTTACTGGATTGTGAAAGCTTCTTAGTCTTTGTGATTAAGTCATAGCTTGAAAATGTTTCTACCTGAGCAAGGAACCTCACACCTCAGTGATTTTATAGGCCACTCACATAATTATATGGCTCTTTAAGGTAATTTTGTGCTCTTAAATTAATTTGGGGTTGTCAAAGCAGAGAGTTGGAAAACCTTTGCAATCACAACTTCTCCATTATGTTCATATTAATAATCTATGTACTTCTTCTTTTGTGTTTTGTGGTGTACAAAAGTTTACACTAAGAGAAGATTTGATTTTTCCCATTACTTCCCAATTAGAATCTACAAAGGTGAGATATAAACTAGAGAAACTACACCTGTATAGCTGCATATGTGTTTAACAAATGAAAAAAATAGAAGAAGCATATTTAATATAAATATGTCAGGATATTTATATTAAAAAGTAACACGAACTGGTTATACAGTAGAAGAAGGACGTAGACACCTAAACATTTACTTTTTTGAAGGTTTTCATACTGTAAAAGATGCCTAGGGTTTTTTTTTTCATTATTTTACTACACCTCAAATGGAAAATATACACTTGGAACCAAACAGAAAACACACCAGAAATCACTCATTCTTGCTGTCTTCTTATTTTCTTTTCATCCATCCTTCCTTTCATCTTCAGTCAGTTCAATCAATTCGTTATTTGCTCATCAAGATAAAACAAAAAATAAATAAAGTGCTTACATACTGAAGGACTTTGTCACATGCGCACCTCAGGATTGACAACTTCTTCCACAGTGTTGCCCTCTTAGCTGGGGAGGTCACACGTGTCATGAACTTGTCATTTCATGAGTAAATGTTGATACAGTACTTCTAGAAAAGTCAACCTCGACCATTACTGAAGCAGAAAGATCAAGCATTTAAGACGTGCACCTGAAGATATAATTTCATGTAAATGATTTATTTTTTGAGATTATTTCTAATGTTTCTTTCATTTTAGGTGTACTAAACAGATGTATAAATGCAAAGTTTTAACATGAAAGCATATTTATACCCATGGTTAAACTTTTTTTAAAACTTGTATGATAGAGATATACATTAGAAATGTATAAATTAATTGTTAATTTATTAGTCACAGAGCTTGACAGGCAAAAAACATTCTGCCTAATAAAATACTGTACAAAAAAGGCAAATCATTTTCCTCTGCTGCCAGCTTCTTATTCCATATCAGTTTCACAGCAGTACAGAAATATAAAAACTCAAGCAGGCTTTTAGAATAACAACATTTTAAATACGGTTGTCATAATTATTTCTCAGCAGACATTACAATGTTCATTTTGTTTCTGAAACACAAATGATCTTGGAATTTTAAATACAAATATAAAGCTGTATTTTAAGCAGGAGAACTTCAACTATTCAGTGTACAGTATGTCACCTGTTTTGAATATTGACTCTATAGTGAAGAAGGACTGGCTGAGACGTATGTTGTTGCCATGGCATTTCCAAACAAATAGAACAAGGCTATAAGTGTGGCGACACATTGCTTTTGTGTCTCTAGTGGGCTGCCTGGGTGTTGGGTGTTCACAAGGTAACAAGCCAGAAACAGCTGTCATAGACTAGATAGTCTGACCAACACTTTAGAATAATATAAGTGAGGTACAGAATACACATATGAATATGAATATCTGAATTCCATATATTAAGTCACTGTAACACCCTCATGTTATATTCAGACCTGTTACAGTAGAAAATAAGTAATAGTAGTAATAACATTTATTTTAAAGGGAATTTCCAAAATCAAGGATGCTAGACATAGTGATAAAGAAGAAAAAGAGAAAAATAAATGAGAGTAAATAAAATAAAACAATAACATATGGTATAAACAATTAGGCAATCAGAAAAAGACCCTAGTAAAAAGGTGTGTATAAAGTTTAGATTTAAAAAGAGAGAATTTGGCTCTCAGAGAGCTGCAGCTGAAGGGAATTCCATAATTCAGTGACAGTGACTGGAGCAGGAGTGGTGACAGAAAAACCATGCTTACCAAACGTCTTAGATTTACTCCTAAGTAAGTGAGCAAAGGACCAAGCGCAACTGAACCAATACAGAGATTTAAGCATAAGAGTGATTTTCTGCCAGGTGTGAGTTGGAAGTACAGCTGCAGTGTTTTGGACATATTGCTTACTTACTGAGCAGAGTGATAGGAAGCCCAAAGAACAAAGAGTTGCAGAAATCAAGCCTTGATGTTTTAAATGTCTGAATCAAACGTCAAACGTGCAGCATCAGAGACACTGATATAAATTGCCTAATGCAGGCAATATTTCTAAAGTGAAAAAAGAGGTCTTTATTAAAATTTTCACTTGGGGCTCAAAGAATAGGAGAGGATCAAATGTGACTGCCAGATTCCTGACTACAGATGACACCTGAATGGGGAAGCCATCCACCATTACTGTGAAGCTCTTCAGCTTTTCCAGGAGACATTTGCTGCCCTACCAATAAAATTTCTGGTTTGTTAAGTAAAATCCAAGGAATTTGAAGTCAAACAGAACTTGATGTCATGGAGACAAGAGATAAGTGATGGAAAAAGATTTTAACATGAATCTGGATATCATCTGCATAATAATGAAACTGAAGATTAAGTTTGCAAAAAGTCTGAGCAAGAAGAAACATATAAATAATAAAAAGCAATGGGCCAAAGACTGAACCCTGAGGCACATCGTGATTGACAGAGGCCATGGGGGATTTATGAAGAGCAAGGGAGCAAAATGCTGCCTGTCAGACAAACTTGTGCAGAACCAGTTAGAATCAGTATCACTGATAGACAAGAATGTCTGCAAGTGCTTCAGCAGCTCTGATTTACTTTATCAAAAGGTGCACAAAGATCAAAGAACATAAGAATACGTAAAGCCCCCAAGTCAGACGCAACAAACAAAACATTCACAACCCTGACAAGAGCAACTCCAGTGCTATGATTAGAGGAAATAACTGGACTGACATGGTCCAAACAGATCATTAGCTATCATGTGAGCCTGTATTTGATATGCAGTCAATTTTCTTTTTTTTATTGGAGTTTTTTTATTGACCCCAGCCCCAAAAAGGTCATTTCCACTTGGAATCTATATACCATTAAAATTGTAAATTATCATGGAATATATAGACGGTACATGCCTGGACCGGGACTTTATTTCAAAGTAACCACTTGAACATCAAGTCTGAAACATCAGATTTTCTACTTACACTGTCTTACACAGTACACACACTATAAAAAGTACCCCCTCCCTTCAAAACAAAATACAAAACACATTTCATTATCTTCAAAAGTCAGTTTTTCAAATTGTTGCATATTTTTTTCCAGGCCTTGTCCAATAGATCTACAATTTTTTAAATACAAATCTGAGACTGGTAGAACAAAGACCAACATTCCTGGATATAGTTTTATAAATCCAGGTAATGACATAGTCTTCTTTGGTTTTTGAAAAAGTAAACTGACATTAGGAAAAACCTATGAAAGAATAAAAGATCCATTATTATTATTATTATTATTATTATTATTATTATTATTATTGTTATTGTTATTGTTATTGTTATTAGACTAGTCATGGTGGTTAAAAAGAGAAAAAGAGTCTTTATAGGCTCCAGGAGTCAAAGACATAAGAATGTCCGTTTGATTTTCCCTTGAGAGGAAGATTGAGAGGCCAACATTGGAAGCAAATAAAGCATGGCATTTGCTCTAAAACACCTCTCCTAAATTTCATAATGATAATAATTCACTGACTGACAGCTAGTTTTACCTTTAACTAAACACACATAGTCTGAAGTATGTATGAGGGTTTTTTTATTTCCAGGTATGCTATTTTTTATTTGGATGCAATACTTTGGATATTTCTTTGATTATTTCACAGAAAGGATGTTGGATTTAATATACTTTGACAAGTTTTTGCTTTAGCAATTATATTTTTCTATAAAACATTATTTGTATGTAGTCCTTCAATTTGGTGCATTTTTTAATTTTGTTTCATCAGGAAAATCGTCTTAGATAAGATGATTATGTTTATGCATTGGAGTTTGAAATACAATGTTTTAAAAGAGAGGTTGTCCTGTTTCTTATGATATAAAGTCTGCTGTGGTGTGTTTTGATTTTCCTGCTCAAAATTGTTGAAAAAGACTGACTGGGCAGTAGTTTCTATTGTGGTCTATTGCATTATTGCAGTAGGTCCTGTGTTATTAATATGTTAGTTTTTTTAAAACATTTTCACTGCTGTAAAAAAATAATTAATGGTTGGATTTAGAGGATTTTTGAGATCACTTGCATGTGCAATATTTTGTGAAACAATTAAAAAATGTTATTTGTCAACATGCAAGTTTAAGGGTTTTAACCACATTGAAACCCCATACAGATGTGACCGTAGGGAGCTTCAGTAAAGAGGTTAAAACTGTAGGGACCACACCTATGGTAAGGGAGCATATGTCAATGATAGAGCAATGATAGAGCATATGTCTGGCAGGCAAGCTTTCAGAAAAGAGGTAGGGATGTGATATAGGAAATAAGAGGTTGTTTTATAGCTGTTGATAATTTCTGTAGAATAATCTGAATTAACTAAGGTAAATAAAAAAGTGTTGCAGATCGAATGTTAATGGAAAAAAAAAGTGCTCAGATATTTTTCCTAATCAATTACAAGGCTAATACTGATAAATCTATACACTGTAATCAAATTTGGATTAAAGGAATTGTTAAACTTTAGTCAGAACTCAGGGTTGGAAGAAGGAGCAGAGTTCTCAGGGGATATAACAAGCATGTTAATAACTGAAAAGAGCACTTTATGATTTCCTAGCCCAAAGCTGACTGTATCCAAGATATAGGAAGATCTGGCAGAAGCTTAGATTTGCAGGAGTTTATTTTCAAAGAGCAAAGTTCAGATGTATACCTTGGTGAGGAGCACTTAAAGGGAAACTAATGCTATTTTTATATTTCGGGGTTAGAAAGAGCATCAATTAGTGCATTTTACAATGAAAGTAAAAAATACATGGTAACATGTAAAACCTCCAGTTTAAATCACAAAATAGATTAAATTTCTAGTTCTGCAATTCAGAACAAGGCAACAAAACTTCCAGGGTTGACGTGTTGCAGCCCCATTACATTGCAAATGAGCAGGCTTGTGAATAAATCTTTAAATTCAATAGAAATATTGCTTTTGACTTCAATATGGTTTTGCCCACAAATAGTACTTACTTGTTAATTCTGCATGCAGATCACAATGGAACATTGCTGCAGCGTAATGTCTGCTGCACAACCTGAATTTATTTGACCATACATCATATTACATTAGTCATTATGGTGAGTTTTGTGCTTAATTCAAAATGTGTAATTTTTTTTAATGTTAATTAATTTATTTTGTTACTGAGATTAAATAACCAGTCAGAGAAACTGGGACTGCAGTTCCCAAAATGGTTTTTAAGGGCAGAAAGTAAACGTCAACACACGGTTAAAATTACTAATTATGTCAGCTGTCAAAGATGATCAATCTTAAATAAGTGAAGATTTAAGAATAGCATTCAAGAAAACAAAATGGTGCACAGATTTCAGATTCCTAAAACAAACTGTGCATTTAAATCTTACTTAAAAAAGGGGCATACAGAGATAAAATATCACAACATTAAGATCAGAAATTTGTAGTTTGTAGTTTAATCTCATGAATATCATGAATCTTTGAGACATTCTGGCCAGCAGCAAAGACCAGATCAAGGATGTGACCACAGATGTGGGTGGGAAAAGGATCAAAAGCAGTCCAAAGTGAATAAGAAAACAGAAGCAAATGTACAGTATAGTCCAAGGAGTCAATTCCTTCACTTTACTTTAAGTGAATATTAAAATAATCAAACATTAATACTGCTCAGGACATAATACTTAATATTGTCAACTGTTTGGATAGTTCAGATAAAAACACAGGGCAGGACTATATTGAATTTTGAAGCAAGAATATTTTTGGTGTTGTAGCAAAGCTCCATGTAAGCAGCTTGGAATATATTTTCTTCAACCCATATGGCCACACTAGTCTAATTGGCTTAACAGAATAATTTTAAGTGGCCAAATGGACACCTGTCTGTGAAAAAATATACACTGAAAAATAATGCATTAGTCTTATTACCACTGTAGAGCAGCCACACTCAAGACACTCATGACTATCAGCACATTCTGCAGTTACAAAATACACTGGTAAATAGATTCTTTAGCAATTGGTAACATAGATTAGTGTGGTGCATTCATAAAAAAAGATGGTGGAATCTGTTTCTGAGATCAGGATCTTGATGTCTTAGATGTATTGTGATGTATAATGACTTTAGGCAGTACTAATGTGTTGTGGGAAATTCTTAGTCTGAGGAGCAGGACACAGTCTTGTGCAGATTCAGTTTTAATGAGCTCAGTAAGGACAGCAATGTGCACTGGATCTGCCCCACAGAATAGACACACCACAATGGGTTCCCAATGCTTATATAGAGTCAGAAAGATGTTTGTTTCACAATCTGAATGCTTGTACTGTTCTTTGATATGTAATTACTTCTTGTCCTGCTCTAGGTTGTATCCTTTGATATGCAGCACACATTTATCTGCTTTATCCTGTTTATGGTATGTTTGTGGGTGTTGGTCCTGTCTTTTGTTATGTACAGTAGCATTAAATTGCTGGGGCTCCTAAGGCAAGTCAGCTTAATTGCATCTTAGCATAACGTTTGTTGAAGACTAAATTAACAGACCCCAGCAACACCTTCCACAATCTGGTGCAGTGCAGTGCAGTGCTGTATATGTGAGATATTTACTGTACATGTCCTACTTCAAATATAAAAGTAACTTACACCATTTTTAAAATTAAAGGTGACCTTTTTAGCTTGAAATTAAAAATGTAAAAAAAGAATAACTAATTGTGGTGTTCTGATAGAGTTTGGTGGAATGGTTAAAAAAGCACACTAGCTTAATTAATGAAAAACATATAAGTTAGAGTGAGGAGAACTGTAATGGTCTTGTTACCATTCATTATAAATAGCAGTGTAAATTTTACTTAGAATGATTGCCTCGAATTGAATGTTCTGCGAGAATACTGCTTCAGATTATGCTATAATTTTCCTCTTCCTATCTTCTTTCAGGCAAATAGTTTTAGATTAACTTTCAGTGTCTTTAATATATTTATATGTGTGGGTGATTTATATAACATGATGTGTTTTGTAAATGACCCAACTATTCTTATATGCATTTATAAATTATTCTTGTTGACAGAAAGTTTTATCTTAATCTTCCCACTTATCCAACAGTAATGTTGCTACCATGTGAGCAATGGAGCTTTCACTCAAAATTGCAAATTGAAAATAGTAAAATCTAGCTTTCTTATATATCATAAATTATCAATTTAATATATTACATTTCCCTATAATTACCAAGAGATATATGTACAATGTATATTTTATAGTGACACATAGAGATTGTGACTAATTCTCCTCTGATTTGGCAATTATAAAGTCAGGCAGTGCATGAAATATTAATTTTCATAGCGCTAATAAGCATTCCAGTTCAAGTACAGTATTATAGAAACAATGTTTCTGGATATAGCAGAAAACAGGTGAAGCAGACTATATGAAAATTTCTGTGCAAGTGATTTTAGGTACATCTTATGACTGGAATATATAAAATATTTATACTTCTAAAAAATGTAATGGTTATTGTGTAGAATTTATTTATACACACAATATTCAAGTTGATTTTTTAAGTTCATAAAATGAAGATAAGTCACACTCTTCTAATCTAATTGCCTTCATGAATAATGTTTGTAAAGACCTATTATAATTCCTTACACTCAGCATTTTTGAGTAAATCCATTCTGATGCACAAAAAATTTTATTTTTATTTTAATGAATTCATATTGTATCTGTTGGTCACTTAGAAGCCTGGAACACTTCATACGTTTTGGTGAATTCCTGCATAGCAAACTGTATGACACAAACTGTCATTACAGTTGCTCACTGTGCATCCTGGAAAAGGTGGGAAGTCACTGTATAGCCAAAAGCAAAATACCACAGATACATTTTCTCAAGGTGGGGGCTGATATAAGATGAGAAATGCTATTATAACAAATGTATAATACTAAGATTAACCATGGATTATGTATGCTAGTTTTTCTTTTTTTCTTTACTAAATTTGTGCTTTTAATAAAGGTAATTATGGAATGTTTTGCTCTGCAAAATATTTTTCTAGATACACAAGTTGTGATGTTGCAAAGAACCATACAGATGCAGCCATTCAAAGTGCGCGGTACAGACACGTACCGGAGGTAATTGGCTATGGCGTCGCGCATTGTGACGCACGATGACGCGTGGTACCGCGGTACGTGATTGGTTGACAGACAGGGGCACTCGTGGTCCGTTGGTCTGTCGTAGAAAGATTTACAGTAAACGTCTTTACTGTGCCCGTTTTAGTATTGAATATTTATATGGAATTTTACCACTGAAGGGAAATCTTAGTAGCTGAGCATAAAAAGAATAGGAGCATACTGTAACGCGTGTGAAGGCCATAAACGATATTAATTTTGGAACATAAACATACAGTATATGGCTGGTCTTGGTACTTTAAAGAAAAAATACACACCAGTATTCCATTTCTCCCTAAACATTTTAAGCATCGAAGTCTTTAACTAACGAGATACCGGAGTCAACAAGCATACTTTTAGAATTTGATTAAAAGGGAATATAATATGGAATCGCGTATCTAAAGAAATTAATAATGATATAATTATATTCATGTACCGCAACACAAGAATAGTACACGCGGTACATTGTCTGTTGATAATGTTTCTGTAGTGCTTTTTCAGCACTCTGCATGCAACCTTGCCGGTGGCACTGTGGGTTAGGTTCCTGACTCTCACGTCACACGGTCTGTGATCGAATCCCACTGGAGCCATGACTTTTTTTTTAACAAACATTTCTTTGAAAAAATGAAACGTTTCCCTTGGTCAGAGATTAAATAAAACCTCATTCGTTTATTACTTGGTTTTCAAAGTGCAATGAAATACAATATTGTTGTTGTTGCTGTTATTGTTGTTTTTATCCTGTAAAGCGTTTTGAGAAGCCACCTTTAAAGGCGATATATAAAGGCGCTGATTGTTATGGAATGTGTTCCGCCGTCTGTTTAGACGCGATTTTTTTTAATCGTGTATCTAAGGAAATAGCAGTATAACTTTGTTCATGCACAAACAGTGGCATGTTACATTATTAATTTGGGTGTCTCCTCTTGCCAGAAAGCTCTAAATTGCATTTTGAGTGCAATTTTTGACTTTTTCTAAATTGCAACCCATAAATAAAGCTGATACAGTTTAGACTTTGAATTATTTTGAACTGTATTACAGCAGCACAATGGACAATGCAACATTAAATTGCAAAAATGCACTTGGAATCTGTCCAACCCCTACTTTGTCAGGCATTTTCTTTTACTGCAATGGACATAAAAACTCCCTTGCTTTTAACAGAGCATTTCATAATTTCTAACTACGAAAATTATTAAAACTGCGACACTTATCATTCAACCAGAGCTCGAAATATCACAAGGACCCTCAAGAGCACAGCAAAGACTGTATTAAAAGAATCGCGTATCTAAAGAAATTAATAAGATATAATTATATTCATGTACTGCGACAGGGCTGTGTAGGGCTGTTTCACCTCTCTCTTCATGTGACTCTATTCAAAAGCCATTTAGCAGAGAGGGGATGAGAAGAGTGACAAACTAGTATACTTTAGATCTTTTTTTTCTGAACCGGGGAAAATCTGATCATGTTTCTCTATAACAATAATAAAAAATATTATTTTACATATCACCTTAAAAAGTGGCATCTCAAAGCAATACAGTAGATTGCTTAAAAGGACCAAAGTAAATCCCAGACAAACGCAAACACGTTTTTAATAAAATGCTTTTATTCATTCAGCAGAGAGTGAGAGGGACATCCAGCAGAGAGAGACACACACACCGGTTTTCATTGACAAAAAGTAATTGTTTTTTTACATTCCTCTTGTCTAACATGAATGTTTTGTTTGTGGACAGACTGTTAGACTAGAGGAAAAGAGCACCTCCTTCTACGAAGCATTCCGTTGATCCGATCACAAATTCTTTTCCAGTCGCACGAAGTAAAGGTTGAGAATCTCCGATTCACCATGCTACTAATGGTTTCCCGGAGATTGCAAGGCAAGGCACTTTTGCCTCTGGACCCATCGAAATTTACAGACGTGGTCCACCCCTAGTAAATTTCAAAAGTCACAAGATTTCGAAACACGAGGACGGCGTAGCGGTTGGCTCTTGCTTTCCCGTCCAATGAAAGGCAGGTTCCTTTTGCTGAAGTCAGGAGACATCAGAGGCTTGCCACACCCAGACTGTTTTGTCCCTTGATTTACTGATCTGCATTAATTACACTATTAATCAAACTCTAAGAGTATGTATCGGCTTGTCCCCCCCTCCCACCCCTCTCTGTGTACAGTAGAGCCTCCTGTCCAGCCAGCATATGTCCACAGACATTCACAACAGCGACATATCATAAAACGTTTGCACATACAGTTAAATTATTAGTTGTTTTTCAGGAAGTTAAAAAAAACACTTGAATTACTTATCCAGTCTCTCGAAATAAAGTTATTTTTCAAGCAATGCAACAAACGTCGGGCAATGTGTTTTTTTTTAATCCAACATTGACAGCCACATCTTAAATCTTGTCAGTCAGTTCTTTTTTCTCTATTTGAATTGTGGCGATTCAAACAACCTGGGATAACAAGTGGTCTCAAAGTCACGAGCTCACAGAGCTTCAACAACAGATGACAATTCCCTTAGTCCTTCCTTAGTCTTCCTGAAATTGTCGGATTATGAGTGAATAAAAGCATCTTATTAAAAACACGTTTGCATTTGTTTAGGAGCTATATTATGTATTTTTCATGTGTAAGATATAATGATGTGTTCCCGCTTACACATCGCACGACTTTAAAAGCTAGAAAAACAGGTTTCGATTCACATTATCTGGCCAGCCTTGTTTTGTCAAAGGACAGCACAAAAAAACAGACAATACACAGGGGGGGGAGGGCAAGCGAGTTTTTTGCCCTCTGTCAAAAAAAAACAAATCACCCGGGGCAGAGACTCTGGGGTGATCATTGTGTGGTTCAGAGCGGAGCTCAGTCACTCCAAACAAGTAGTAAAGAGACAAGAGTCAACAGTTGATTTAAGGATGCTCTGTCAAAGTGCAATGTTGTGATATTTTGAAATATAAAAGTCAATTGATTGTCCATAATATTGCTATTCTATTTTTTCGAAGAAATGTTTGTTAAAAGAAAAGTCACAGCGCCAGCTGGATTTGAACACACAACCTATGAGTTGGTAATCAGGCACATAGACCAGTGGGCTACAAGGGAAGTCACATGAAGAGAGAGGTGAAACAGCCCTACACAGCCCTGTCGCAGTACACGAATATAATCATATTGTTATTAATTTCTTTAGATACGTGATTCCATATTATATTAGCAGAAAAGCTTAAAACTACCAATTTTTTACACACTTTTTCACATGTTAGTTAAATACTTCGATGCTTAAAATGTTTAGGGAGAAATGGAATACCGGTGTGTATTTTTTCTTTAAAGTACCGATTCCTGGAATCTGACTGGCTGACACCCTTCTGAAGTGGTTCCATAATATCTGGTATACGGAAAAGAAAGCATTGATAAAAAAGCCTGGATTCTCATGTATCTGATACAAGTATCTTTTAATACAGTCTTTGCTGTGCTCTTGAGGATCCTTGTGATATTTTGAGCTCTAGTTGAATGATAAGTGTCGCATTTTAAATAATTTTCGTAGTTAGAAATTATGAAACACCCTGTTAAAAGCAAGGGAGTTTTTATGTCCTTTGATGTAAAAGAAAATGCCTGACAATGTAGGGCTTGGACAGATTCCAAGTGCTTGTACAAAGATGCTAAAGAAATTATACTTTGAGTATACAGCTTGTCCAAAGTCATTCATTATTAATACTATTAGTAATATCTTTGGTAAAGGCTTTGATGCATAAAAATTTCTGATAAAGGTAGGTTGTGTACTTTTGTCCAACTGAGCAATCTTGCTTTCATAAAATATACCAACATTTTAATGACCGATGATTAACATGCTGTAATACACAGTTTAAATTTAAAAGCTCAAATGCTGTACATGAGAGGTTAAGCTTTATTGGCTCCTCCTGGCGGTTTTACAAGGTGATGTCGGATACTTTCCGGCATGACGTCAAATGACGCGATTAACCCCGTGATACTGCGTGATACCGCGACACGCCCACCGGGGTATACCGCGAAATACCCCACCCATTTTGAATGGCTGCATCTGTATATGGATATGGTCATGAAGGAGCATATGCCAGATATAATGTTAGATTGTATATGTTGAGCATGATAGCAGTTGAAGGAGGACGAATTTGGTCATGCAGGTGTAAAGGCTGTGGTTTTGTCTTAGTAGGTTATTCCATGCTGTTATTTCTTTGTTTTTGTATTCACAATTTAAGGTTGCTTTAGTACTGGAATGAATATGTCAATATTTGTTTTCAAATATTGTCAAAATTGAATACTTTTGCCATTGCTAAACATGGCAACCTTTGCATCTACCAGTGGGAATGGATGTGCGGCAGGTATTATTGTGAGTGTTTTGGACTTTGTGTTATCTATTGGAGTCTAGAATAATCGCACTTGTACAGTATGTTTTTATATTGTATATTTTTACTCTGTAATATTTGATAGTCTTACTCAAAAACTTTGCAGCAGTATGTTGCTTTCATGTTGAGTTGTTTTTTTCACCAGTGTGTGAAATCAAAGTACTTTGACCTCCTTTAAAAATACCGTAGATTACTTTTATAAGGTTTTGCTTGTTCTTTCTTTTAGAATTGTGCAGGATATACTGTAGAACTCTTATTTGCCCACTCCTAAATATGAAGATAATTCTTATTTTGACCCAGATTGACCCAAAAATAAAATGCCATAAGATAACATCACTTTATTAGCCATATACAATTTCTTGCATTAGGAATTTGTCTTTTCGCATACCCCTGCTTGCTCTCCGTGAGACACACAAGCACATAGACGGTCTATTAGTCCCAGTGTGTGGTCTATGTATGTTTTTTGTTATGTTCCACACTGCTGACCTTTATTGTTCTCCCTCCCTCATTGGTCCATCTTTACACTATTGTTTAAGTATGATGTCATCATCAATCAGATTCTCAGCCAATCAGAACTCATTTATTCACTATATAACATGGAGGTTTTCAGAAGGAAGAGGCCTTTTGTTTGACTTCGGTCCTGCTTATAATAAAAATAATTATAATTGCTTACACTTATATAGTGCTTTTTCTGGACACTCCACTCAAAGCACTTTACAGGTAATGGGGACTCCCCTCCACCACCACCAATGTGCAGCATCCACCTGGATGATGCGACGGCAGCCATAGTGCGCCAGAACGCTCACCACACATCAGCTATCAGTGGGGAGGAGAGCAGAGTAATGAAGCCAATTCACAGAGGGGGATTGTTAGGAGGCCATGATTGATAAAAGCCGATGGGGAAATTTGGCCAGGACGCTGGGGTTACACCCCTACTCTTTTCGAGAAACACCCTGGGATTTTTAATGACCACAGAGAGTCAGGACCTCGGTTTTACGTCTCATCCGAACGACGGCGCCTGTTTACAGTATAGTGTCCCCGTCACTACACTGGGGCATTAGGACCCACATGAGCCACAGGGTGAGCGCCCCCTGCTGGCCCCACTAACACCTCTTCCAGCAGCAACCTTAGTTTTTCCCAGGAGGTCTTCCATCCAGGTACTGACCAGGCTCACACCTGCTTGGTTTTGCTTCGCTTCATTTCGCTTTTGGTTTTGGTTCGGCTTTGTTGTTTTGTTGGTTTCTGTTAGTCTCTTTGTACTTTCATTTGTTTGTGTTATCCTTATTTTGCCATAACCTTGCCCAAACTTGTTATTGTATCAACCTCTGTGTTCTTTTGTACCCTGTTACTTGTCTACTCTTATTTGTATTTGTAGTTCACTTGTGTATTTGTGTGAACTTTTGTGCATAGAGTTAATTGAGGTTGTTGGGTACATTTTTCACACATGTAGTTGATCCTTGAATAAGTCATACTAGTTAAGTATGGGTGAGTGTCATTTGTTTTGTATGGTTTTGGGTAGTCAGTGGAGGTTAGCTAGGGTGTTGAAGACGCCGAAGACCATGTGTTTCGGGTTTTCTTTTGTAGTCAAGTTAGCTTTCCCTCACTTTCCTAGCCAGCTCCATTTTGTTGGTTATTTTCTTTTCTCTGGCACCACTCTAGTTCCCTTAGCCTGTGTGTTATTGTGTCCAATTACAAACCAGTCACTTATTCAACTTTAAATCATCACTTTTACACCGACCCTTGTTATCACGCTTCCTAGTCCCTCACCAGAACCCACCTGCTTCCAAAAATTATCCAAAATGTTATACTACTTTATCCCTAGACACTTGGGGTCGTAACACGGTCAGAGAAGCTTGGAGAGAGCACAGGATCAGCCATTTATACAGCTCCCCTGGAGCAGCTGGGGTTAAGAGCCTTGCTCAGGGGCCCAATGGAGTAGGATTCCTCTGCCGGCCACAGGATTTGAACCGGCAACCTTCCAGCCACAGTCGCAGATCCTTAGCTACCGCTCCGCCCTAAAATAAGCTGAAATTCATGGTGACTGCAACCTAATTTCAGTAGTTGGGCCTGTAGCGGCAATGCTTATTAATAAGACAGAATTGAGTGTTGCTGTGCTTTCCCAAATGAGGCCTCATCTCTCTGTTCATCTCTGTGGTGCAGCCACAGAGAAACTATTCATGCAGGCTGATTTAAAGATGTTTTCTTTTGATAAGGGACAGCTCCCAAATGGGGATGCACTTAGCTAAGCCTAGCGCCTATCTGTCTAGGGAGTGCCAGATGGACATCTGGACTGCATTCCTAAGTGTCAGGAGTAAGTGACTCATATCTCACCTTGATCAACCAATCAGGGACTGGTAGGGCCGAGTAACCCATGTGGGACTCTGATGCCCATGAAACTTTCAGCCAATGAACGAGCTGAAGTTCCTCCAGGTAAAAACAGGCAACACAGAGGACCTGAGAGACTTTTTCTAACAATTCTAAAGGGAATTCAAAGGAGAATTCCAGGGCAGGACGGCCCAGGAGCAGAAGGCTCCCAAGGGCAGGACATTCTCCCAGCGCGCCCCCTGACCTTCCTGAGACTCAGCCCGGACAACCACGGAACGGCCAGTGTGTCCGAGTGCCAGAACTTTCCTTTGTTCTAAGAGTCTAGAGCGGAGGTTGCCAGAGAGTAACCAGAGGATCCACCCAAGGTTAGCACCAGCAGCAGGCCTCGTGAACAGGTCAGAACTGTGGACAGCTGAATCATTATTCAGAACTAGCTCTTCATCAGGAACGAACTGGTCCTCTTCCTGACTTGCTGGGACCCACAGTCATCTTTTCTCCTGTGCGAAAACTTTGCTAGTTAAAGCCAACACTAACTAGCCGGTCAGTGAGCATCAGCAGCGCACCGTCGCAAGCCGCACAGGGTTTTCTTTTGTAAACCGAGCCAGAGAGCGCGGATTGTACAGCAACAGCCTGAAACTGTTTCTTTGTGCCCGCAGGAGATCTGAATCCCCAGAGATTGGATGAGTATTCAACTTCACTGCATTACTGCTCGAGAATTCAATTGTTATCCCAACCAGTTGATATCAATTTAATTCCTAAGAGTTATGTACAGATGCAGCCATTCAAAATGGGTGAGGTATTTCACGGCATACCGCGACACGCCCACCGGGGTATCACGCAGTATCACGTGTGTCACGTGACTAGCTATCCGGCGTCGCCTTGTAAAACCGCCAGGGGGAGCTTAACCTCTCATGTACAGCATTCGAGCCTTTAATTTTGAACTGTGTATTACAGCATGTTAATCATCAGTCATTCAAATGTTGGTATATTTTATGAAAGCAAGATTGCTCAGTTGGACAAAAGTACACAACCTACCTTTATCAGAAATATTTATGCATCAAAGCCTTTACTGAAGATATTACTAATAGTATTAATAATGGATGACTTTGGACAAGCTGTATACTCAAAGTATAATTTCTTTAGCACATTTGTACAAGCACTTGGAATCTGTCCAAGCCATACTTTGTCAGGCATTTTGTTTTACTTCAACAGGCATAAAAACTTCCTTGCTTTTAACAGGGCGTTTCATAATTTCTAACTACGAAAATGATTTAAAATGCGACACCTATCATGAAAAGAAAAAAATACACACCAGTATTCCATTTCTCCCTAAACATTGTAAGCTTCGAAGTCTTTAACTAACGTGATACCGGAGTCAACAAGCATACTTTTAGAATTTGATTTAAAGGGAATATAATATGGAATCGCGTATCTCAAGAATTTAATAACGGTATGATTATATCCGTGTACTGCGGGAGGGCTGTTTCGCCTGCCTGCTTATGCGAGCTGTCTTGTAGCCTACTGGTCTAGTTGCGTGACTACCAACTGGCAGGTTGTGTGTTCGAATCCAGCTGGTGCTGGACCTTTCAGTTTTATTTATTTATTTTTTAATCCCGTAACATAAACATATTACCGTATGCAAACTGTACTGTATACAATATGTACATGTATATTTAATGTCTTAACTGTGCCCGTTTAAGTATTGAATATTCATATCTAATTTTACCACTGAAGGGAAATCTTAACATAAACATACAGTATATGGCTGGTCTCGGTACTTTAAAGAAAAAAATACACACCAGTATTCCATTTCTCCCTAAACATTGTAAGCTTCGAATGAAACCACTAAATAAAGACATAAATATAGAAATCTTAAGATTTGTTTTATTTAATGTTGGTAGCAGGATGAACTGTCAGAGTGTATATTTTGTCGCAAAGTTGCTACAAGATGTTAACAGTGAAAAAGGTATTTAGAAATGAGTTATTTCAAGATGAAAAAGAAAACATACACGAAACATGGTTTCATTACGACCAGAATCGGTCTTGAGATATTTTTAACTTGATTTACAGTATTTGAGAGGTATGTCTTAACACCGATACTACAGTGCTTAAGTACTGCTCACGTATATGTTTCTAGGTTTATATTATGCATTTCATACGGTCAAATTACTTTTGAGCAACTAATAAGAAGCGCGAAACGGTATGCGTTTTAGTTTCGTTTTGTGCTGGAACCCGTGGATTGATTAGAGATATCAAGTACATACAAGTCATTTTTTAAATGTTGTAGTTCGTCTTGAAAAAATGTTACGAGTACATCATCTATCAACAATTACACAGGTTCTGTTTCCATATTGCGGATTTTGGTTAGGTACAGTATTATCAAATCCAGTGGCGCTGTGTGTTACTTTACTGAGTCCCAATCTGTGATTGAAACCTGTAAAACCGGTTTAATTCGTCACAGCCAGCACTCTTCAGGTGTGAGGGTCTTCTGCTCAGAATGAAACGCTAAAATGTTTGTGTATATTCTAATGGTAGTGGGGGCAGGGTGTGTGGGAACAGGTTTGTTCTTCACACCTGAAACATTTTCTCTGAAAGGATTTTCTTAGCAGTTTAACCGATCTTGTTACAGCATGTTACAGTTTACTATTATTAACCATATTAATTTTAAGTGCTTAATGTAAAATCTTGTAAAAATATATTTTCATTGTTCAAATATACATTAAGTCTGACTATCATATAATAAGTTAAATACAAAACTAAAGAAAAAATAGGGTTAAATATAATTCAAAATATTTTGCTAACAATGTTAACTGTTTATGAATAATAAAATGTATTAACTAAGGAGTAGGATGGCACAGTTGTTAGTATGTTTTTTGTTTTGTTTCTTTTTCATAAATACAACAGTAGTACCTGATGTCTCAGTGGCTTTCAAAATTAAATTATGCATGCAAACCTGTGAACTAGAAAGATAACTAAGATTTTAATACTAATTAAATGACCGCGGGCACTTCCCACCCCCCCCTACATTCTCAGAGTAGAACAGACTAACCTTCTAATGAAAGACGGTCCACCCCCCACGGACAGGAAAAGTGCCCACAGGCACTTAAACTTAATATGGTCAGTAACGGTAAACAGTAACATGGTAAGAAGGAGCACGTACAAACGTTTTCGAAATAACCACATGTAAGACTCTGATCCTAAAAATGTTTAGGGAGAAAGTGGAATACTGGTGTGTATTTTTTCTTTAAACTACCAATACCAGCCATATACAGTCTGTAACGTAGGGATTTCTATATGTCTTTATTTAGTGTTTACATTAGCGACAAAGGCTAAACTTTTAGCTTCAGTAACGTGTACATATCTCCCCTTTTTATAAAACGACTTGGTTGAAAACTGTTCCAGAGCCACTGTTGTTTCATCAGTGAAAAGTACATCATGAAATGCCTCTCCCTGTTCAATCCACTGGAAAAAAGAAAAGGAGCATAAAGCTTCTGATGGTCATAAACGATATTCATTTAGGAGCAGCATCAGAGGTATGTTTTTAACTGCACTGCATTGGAGAGAATACCATAGTGTGTTTTTTTTTTACTCCCTGGCGGAAACTGGCTTCCAGAAGAATCAGTATGGCTCAGAGATTAAATAAAACTTCACAGACATTAACGAAGAGCATAACGCGTGTACTGTATACACTGCAAGTACAACCCAACTCTCTGCAGGAGTGCTGGCTGTGACGAATTGAACCGGTTTCACGGGTATTTTCAAAGTAGGAGGCGAGATTTCCAGCGAAAGACACCCCCCCCCCCCTCAAAAACCCAGTTAATACAGTACTTACTAGTTAAAGGCTAGGCTCCCGACTACGGCGAAAGGAACCCTTCTTTCATTAGAAGACAATGAACATATTTTAGCCCTGAATGAATTAATAGCAAACATAGTTTACATAAAAGACATTTTTCCAAGAAAGTTTAGCCTTTGTCACTAATGAAACCACTAAATGAAGACATATATAGAAAAATCTTAAGATTTTTAAAATACATGACTTTGCTAAAATTTATTTGAAAATAAAAACAATTACAACCGCCAGGGGAGAGAGAGAACAGGGGAGGGATGTTGGTTTTGCATAAGGGGCGGGGCTATGGAAAGTAGGTATGTTTGGGAATGTGTAGTTACATGTTCTGGCTGTTTGTGAATTATCGTTGTTGAGTATGGAGTGTTGAGGTATTGATTTTGTGTAATGCTTTATGTTGAAAATTGAGGTGGATTTTGTTTATGATAAACAGGATAAACTGGGATGGGAGGAAGGTTTGGTTTTGCATAAGGGGCGGGATTATGATAATTGGAGGACTTGCGAGTGTAAAATGGTTTGATTATTTGATTTTGTATTGTGGTTGTTATCTATGTTTTTGGTTGGTATTATGTTTATATGGTTGTTTTTGTTGGTAGGTTGTTATTATGGTTATTAATAATACGATCTATAGTTGAAATCTGAGCCTAAATAAAAAGAAAAAGCAAGTGATTAGGTTTATGAGCAATCTAATTACTTATTCGTTTAAAAAGCTATATAAAATAAAGTTTATTATTAATTTGCTGGACAGAGCGGTGAACATTATTATGCATAAGACAAAGATAACGATCCTGATCAGTTTAGAAATCTGTGTACGCTGTAAGGTTTTTATTTCTTAAACTTTTAAAATACACGTTTAGAATTGAAAGAAATCCTCTTCCTGGTATAGCAAACCAGCACGTCTTTTTTCTCCAATCAGAGGGGTGTCAGATGGTGTCAGCCAATCACCATTCTGCGTTGGGTAGCAACGGGTGACTGTTCTCAGGCGGAAGATGTAAACAGCTTAATGTTCGTGTTAAATATTTTTTTTTAATTAAAATTCATTCTATACAGCAATCGCATATTTGTGTACCGTTTCATAAAACTTTCATGCTTAAAATGTTTAGGGAGAAATGGAAGACTGGTGTGTATTTTTTCTTTAAACTACCAAGACCAGCCATACACAGTACAGTTTACATACATACAGTAATGTTTTAAATTAATATTGTTTATGACCTTCAGATGCGTTATGCTCCTCTTCTTTTTATGCTCAGCTACTAAAATTTCCCTTTAGTGGTAAAATCCATATAAATATTCAAAACTAAGCGGATTAAAATGTGCACAGTAAAGACATTAAATGATTAAATCTTTGCACTACCAACCAATGCACCACGAGTGCCCCTGTCGGTCATTTTGGCCAGCCAATCACTTGCCCTGCGGTATGCTCCGGTGCCCCGCGGTGGCTTGTGGGTAGGTTACCGTACCGCGGGTTTTTACCGCGCATTTTGAATGGCTGCATCTGTACTTGTTTTGAGTATCTAATGTAGAAGTTATAACCAAGTTCATTTACGAAACGGTCTAAATGAATGATATACTGAACGTATGTCCTCTTGATATATGTAACTCTTTGTAACTGATTGAATGTATATCTTTTGTATTCTGATAACCCTCTCGATAAGATCTGTTAGGTTTACATGCATATTCTATGTATTAATAAATGTATCCTCGTGTATTAGTACCTGTGTGTGTGTGCGTTGTTTAAGTTATATCGCATGGTTGGATTCTAAGGCCATCAAAAGAATCAATTTTGTGATTTACTGCTACAATTAATAATTGTCCCAGTAAATTCCCAAACCCTACAGAACTGGTGCCTTCAGAGAGCACACTACAGGCCTAAAACCTTATTACGTATTAAATTAGTTGCTTTTGTTGGCTTATCCCAACTAGCTGTCACACACCACACACCTTAAGAAGGCTTCACAGCCGAAATGTTTTGTTTTCTCTCTTCTCTTTTCAGCATGGTATAAATCTATTACTTGTTCTTTTGCAGACTACACATGCTGACGCAGCTACGCACCTGAACTACTTAATTTAAATTAGATGTTTTGATTTAAATTGGCTAGCTAAGAGAAAGATATATGGCTGTAGGGATGAGGCTTTTGTAACCAGAAAAGAATGAATGAGAAAGGATTCATAATACTGCTGCAGGATTGTGTTAGATCTGACAGTTTGGTAAACTTCAGAAGATCTTCGCCCAAGGGATTTAATCACAGCAGGACTTCTTAATGAGCTGTGAAGAATAGTGATCCAGTACAAAAGGATTAGCCAGAAAGAGATGCTGGCTTTAATTTATGATTTGCAAAGGTGGTGTAGGAATATTTGGTGAGTCTGTGAAGGGTTCAGAAAGAAAATAATGCAAGAATACAGTGGAATTGGTAGGATTCCCAAGTGTATTGCCAGGTTGTTTGAATTAGTTCTCAATGGAATGTGTGCTGTTTATTCTGTTATGATCTATGCAGTACTACTTTTTGTTGTACACATCTTATTGTACTACTCAAAGTCTTATTCAGACAATGGGTATCTTTTAAGGTATTTGCCTAGCTGCAGATGAGGTCAACATGTCATCACAGATGATCAAAGGCAGTTTCCTAGTTTACACAGGTTAATTAACTTCATGTTAAATCATTAAATCCTTCACAGACACGGAGCATAAAATGAAAAAGCCGGCAGACAAGAGACACAGTAAAAGAAAACAGAAGAAAGAAGGAACACCACAAACATCCTCTTCCAACAAACTTGTGTTTTGCGAGTGGACCTTGTTCTGATCAATCTTGGAGACCAGATTCAGACTATGTAATCTGAACAATATTTTAGAGAGCTTGTTGTTTCATTTATTTTAGGAAATTCTGCTTTCCTGTATTGTGGAATCCTCAGACTAAAAACATTCTCTCCTAATTTGTTCATGCATTTTTAGAGTGATTCCCAAATCCAGTCGTATCCTTTTATGAGAACACAGGGTATATTTCTCTTAATGTATAGTGTTGCATTAGTGCTTCAGGTTATAGTGTTTGCATTCTGCGTTTCTGGGTCTTCAGAACATAGGCTTCTGAAATGCAAAGCCTTGTATATAAATTTTAGTGTAACTGGTGTATGTCTCAAACTCAAATGAGGTTTGAATAGATTGTGTAGTTATGTTATTGTTTTTGTACACAAATATTTGTCCAAGGTTTGACTATGATTATTCTACCTTTTCACCAGAGCTATGAGAGAAAAGAAAAAACTCATGCCTCGAATTTTTACTTACAACTCGGATACATTTATTTTTTATTTAACCCCCCCACCTCATTTTGTAGCAATACCAATGATGTATTTAAGACCAAATTTTACCACCATCATCAGACTGCTGTGAAGAGCTTTGAGTGGAGTGTCCAGAAAAGTGCTATATAAGTGTAAGAATTTTAGCCAATTTGAATTCAGTGACTACAATCTCCTTGACCTACATTTTTGTAAAATGAATTCAACTGATTATTTCCTGTCCATCGTAATTAAGAGTCTAAAATGTTTTGCAGATATGTTTTCTTCTTATTATTATTATTTTACGAGATCTACAAACAAATAAATTTACCATAGCCCCTCTTTGTCAGCTAACAAAACCTCAGGCACCACTAACACTGTGCAAACCTTATAATACAACACCACTAATTAAATCCCATGTGAGAATGTCCACCTTTCAACCCGTCACCATTAATCTATTTAAATAATTGACACCCAAGAAGACTATTTACAGAAATTAGATACCCTTGGGTGACATCTAGTGGTATGATAACTGTAATTGCAGTCTGGTTCCTAGACCAAGTTGTTACATAAAATTGGAGAAAATTAATAATTTTCTTCTGTGATAAGCACAAATGTCTATGGACTGTGTGGCTTTGAGGATAATTTGGAAATGTGGGGACACAGAAGGAATTTTCTGCAGCAAAATGTGCGACCAAAATCTTAAACACAGTGTTAAGTTGTTTTTGCAAGCAATAGAAACACAGTTTACAGAAAAATGCAAGAAAACTCTTTGATATAAAAAGAAGGATTCAACCATAATTAGGGCTTACACATTATTGCAGTCTTTTTACGAGCTCACAATAGTAACTGTAAAGCTAATATTGAAGCTTTTTCATAACAATTCAAATTCAGGAATTAGTATTCTATGTATATGTTTGCAACTGTTTTGTATCCTAAAGTCCAGTTTCTGTTTTGACAGCTCCCTAGTCTTACCATATGAAATTCTGTGATAACCTGATTATACTTTTAACTCAAAATTACTTTCAATTATTGATTTATTACCTATTCTGAAAAGGCACAATATGAAATTAAATAAATCACTGCTTTTCACATGTCTGCACAATTTTATGTCCTCTCGCTGCCTGAACTAGAAAACAGTGCTTTTTTAGTTCTGTCTTCAGACAGTTCAGATGAAAACCATATTCTTACAAGTATGCATCCATATTCCACGATTTACAGCTTTCTACTTCAAACAACAGCTCTTGTCAGTCATTCTACAGCAATTGTATTTGCATTTATAGATTGTGCTTTTTAAATAGAGTTATTAACACTTTCCTCTTATCTTTTGAGTAGCACATTTACTTTCATGCTGCACTGTACATGAATATTTGAGAGAAACAAAATTTTAATAGTTTTAAAATTCTTAAGAGAGCTTAGAAGAAAATATTTTTACACTAGGTCCAAAATCTTCCTGGATTGCCTCAGGAAAAAAATAGATGCTTCAGTTTCTGTGGTATTTTTAGCCAAAGTGACATGACTCAAAATTATCTCCTAAGTTTCTACTTCTGTTTTCCTGTGTGGTATAACAAGAGACATTTTAACAATGATTTCTACTCACCTTTCAAATTTACCAGTGAAGCTTTATACTAAAACAGGTATTAAAGTAATAAACGGGTATCAGTAAGTAGTAGTCATAGAGTGCCCTACCTCTGAGTTATGGGTACAGTATTTAACAATTAAGGATGGATGACTTGATACTGATACATAATATTGCTGCTTGGTTATCAGTTTACTTCTGCACTTTGTCAGTCAGAGCCCCAAATTGAAATTCCACATAGAGTTCTAACTGTGTCACAGGAATCTGACGTGCTGGTCCATAAAAAGGAATCTTACATAGCTCAGGAAGCCTCACTGAGAGCATTGATTTTTGAGAGTGGCAGTGTGGTAATATTTAGTTGTTTTGGAGCACTGACATACATATAATGACCTAATTCTTTCTGCAATCTATACAGTTTGTTTCATTTTTGTTTTACAGATTTTCTCTTTAATATCAAAAGTTAACTAGGTCCATTTCAGATTAAATTCATCAGGTGTACAGTACTTAACATATGCTGAGACCTGCAAGCTTTGCTGTTTAGCTCCTTTACCTTAAATTTAATATAACAGTATGCAAATTATGGGAAAATTCCTAATTAATTTCTTTGTTATTTACCCAGCATATTCTTGTTTCCTGGTGTAATTTTAGTGCATTTACAGGACGTCCCTGATATACATTGGAGTTAGCAACCAGAAAGTTGAGACATGTAGTGAAATGACATATAAAGGAGAGAGAATTTTTCCCATAAGAACAATGTAAATATGGAGGATTTGGGACCATAAAAACATAAACTTTGCCATGTGACTTAAAACCTGAAGCTTTTCACATAAGAATTAATGAAATAGAATCAGTTTAAGGACTATAAGTTATATTGTGAGTTTCACTTGTAGCTAACTAAATATAGAACAGAGGGTCCCATTATATGTGCAGGTAACATTCTTAAATAATACAACTTACAGCGAAATGACTTAGGGGAATTAATATCCATACAGAGTAATGTAATTAGCTTGAAATTCATTCCAAGCATACAATTCAGACATGCATATATACAAATGCAGCTTCTTCTACCTGTAACATATTGCATTGCATTATGTAATTCATTGGTGAAAGACGATCGATAACTGGCACTAGTGGTGAGTTAGATGTTAGTAAAATTATTGTTTAATTAAAGTATTGTATACTCTGTATTGTGCTGTTTAAATTTGCGTAATATGGAATATTAATATGCAATTTTACAAGGGAAATTGTGGTATATGAAAATAAAACCAACAAAAGTATAAAGAAATATATATACCCAATGTACAGTATATACAGTAGGCTGTGGCCAGTAGGCAACAGTATTCCACCTTCTTAATAAACATTTTATGCATTAAAGTCTTTAACTTGATAACTCATGGTGGTTATTTTGGAAAAGATTTTACATGTCTGATCTAACTATATAAAGTTTATATACTTCATAAAAAGCTGTAATGTTTGATCCTTTCCTAAGACTGCGTAATAAGAACACTGCACTTGCTGTTGTTATTGTTGAAAACATGTAGTACTCATTTAATACCACTTAATATTGAATTATTAAATTAATATGGAATCATGTAACTAAAGTAATGTTGGCAGCTCAAAATGTCACCTGTGGACATTTTGGAAACATTTTGATGTTCGTTTTAATTACTTTTGCTTTCCTTATAGCTGTAATAAAGAATAAAACACTCATAGACTGTAATGTAGCACATTGTGCCCAAGCAGCAGTTTAGTCCAGACGTTTAGACGGTTGCCCGCTACTCAGAAGGCGACCAGTTCAATTCCCAGACAGACCATTGCCTTTTTTTTTACATAGCCAGATATGTAAAAAATTGTTTATTATTATAGTTTTTGTGAACTTGATGTGCCTCTTCCATATTTACATCTGCATTCAGAAAATGTATATTTTATTTTAATACAAACTTCGGCAACGAGGATGCAGGAAAAAAAATAAATTTAAATTTTGATTATAAAAATATATTTTACATTTTGTACTTTAATGGCTTTTAAACAATATGGTATAAGACCATACAGTATGTGTATATACAACACCATGTGTATACGCTATATTCATATGTTATACGATTAAACTGCAGTTAGTTGATGTGTACATTACTGTTTCAGTATAAATGTGGACATGACTTCCTGTGATTCGCGTGTGTTTTTTTGGGAGACAAAAAGGCGCTGCTTAAAAAATCCTGATTGGGAGAAAAAAGTACTGTGTGTGATTTTTTCCTCATTGTAGTATATAGCCTAACAGTGTGACATGGCAATATGTAAGACAGACTATTCCATGAGTAAATAAAAATGATTGATTTAATGTAACCCCAAGAACCACATCACCAGTACAACACACATGTATAATAATTGCCATGTAAGCCAACAACCAGTAGAACTACAATTCTCCATTGTATTAACAGTTACAAATTATACAAATCTTAACAAAAATCTGAAACCTTTTATAACAGAAGAACCTGCATGTGCACAGTTACCAAGTTAAAGACTTGAACACATGAGGTTTATGAGGAAGATGGGATACTGTTGTGTATTTTTTTATATTTAGCTACCACTACCATCTACTGTATGTACATTAGGTATATATTACGTATGAGACTGTGTGGCTTTAAAGCCTCTACAGTACAGTACAGTATGCGTGAAAAGTATTTTTCATAATCAAAATTTAAAGTGAAATTTCCTCCTGATTATTTGTTGCTGAAATTTGCATTAAGGCCAAATATAGATTATCTCAATTTGGATGTAAAGCTGAAAGAAGAACAATGTTCACAACAAGCTACAGCATAATACTAAACTATTTTTATATATCCAACTGAGTCATATAGTTTTTGTAAAATAACCTAACTTTCCTTTTAAAATTAATTTTATATTTAACATACTGTATTACACTGTTTAAAATTTAATAAAAGTCTAAACAGTATTCAACTTAAATTCTATAATTAGAAAAAGATTGACACAAGCGACGCAGCACTAACTGAGACTGGAAACCTGGCATTTCCTGGCAACAGCTCAAACACACAAGTTTTAAGTATTCACCGGTCCACCTGATAGTTTTACAAAGCAATGCAGTCCAAAAACTGAATATTGTTTTTAGAAAGGGATTGCACTGTGTTATCTTGAGGTGCGTGTAGAGCAATGTGCTGCATTATCCAGCGTGCATTCTGAATGGCTAGATCTCTTCATTTAATGCACTTATAGCCCATAAAAAACGATAAATAAAAACAGAGAACATTACCAGATCCTTTCAAATTGTGGTCTTATTGAGACCCACAAAGTCATTCAAAGCTTCAACGTGTTTTTTTACATACACTATTCATGTATTTAAAGTTAGCAATCAAACCTTATCCATTGGTTGGACAGTGAAATATTGTGTGGTAGTAAGAATTCAACTTAAATGTTAGAGCATAATCATTCATAATCTAAGTCAAGTGCAACAACATTGACTACAAGAAGAATATTTTTGTTAGATTATGTTAGATTTTGCTCTTCACGATTTCATTTTTCATTTCCAGAAAAAAAAATATTTCACAAACCACCTATGTTGGCCGGTACTAGCCGTACCTACTATATACTGGATTTTGGTGCCTTGAAAAAGGATGTACAGTTAGCACAGGGATTTTTATGTTTTTCTGTTGTGTTATGTTGTGTTCCTCAATTCATCAACAACATAAGTGTGAAACAACCGATATCGCCTGTAAATCTGGTTTTGCAGTCAACATGCAAATAGACTTACTGTAATACTAATTTATTTGTCTTTTGTTTCACAAAAGAGGTCTGAGCTGTTTTTGGGCAAAACTATTCTCCTATGTGTGCCGTTTCTCTACTTGTTTACCTGTACTGTTTTTAGTTTCAAATTGTATTTTACTTTAGCCTGTGGACTTTCTCACTACTGTACATTCTGATTTTCCTGTTAATTACGTTTTGCCACATAATGTGAATACCCTGTTGTTGAGCTCTCTTTAAGTTATGTAGAAGCAATTAGAGAGATAAAATCTTGCCTCTCAAATTGGATTCCAGGATAAAGCAGTCCTCATGCTGTTTCCAGGTCTGGGACAGAAGCATTTCTTTATTTAGTGGGTATACATCATGGACGTCAGTATTCTAAAGACTGTGAAAAGCAGTGTATTTTATTTTTAACTTTCTCTGTTTTTGCGGACAGCTCTTTTTGAAGGAATACAAGTAGTCTGGCCAGAATTACTTTGTGCTGCATTTCTACCTGGGTTACAGTCTGCAAGAGAAACAGGATAACTGAGGGACACAGAGATCCAGTCCTTTCTTCTGTATGCTGCAGTGCTTAGGTTTTCCCATGCTGGTGGACAGCTGCTCCACCAGCATCTGCTCATTTTGGCACAGGAGTTTGCTACACCTAAAAGATTAATCCTGTTATCTCAAATGACGTAAACAGTAGTTTTACATGTCACTACATGATGACTTAAACTACGACCAAACACTCTGTTATGTTTTATAAACTGTAGCTTTCCCTCTTTGTGTAGAACACGAGTCAGCAAACTTTCAGAAGGGACATGCCTAGAATTATCTTACAC
Source organism: Lepisosteus platostomus (assembly GCF_059453375.1). NCBI lineage: Eukaryota > Metazoa > Chordata > Actinopteri > Semionotiformes > Lepisosteidae > Lepisosteus > Lepisosteus platostomus. The sequence goes on along the minus strand of NC_142619.1, from coordinate 26,890,953 downwards.
AGTTGTCAATTACAGACCCACTTGTATTTTAATTCATAACAATGTATTAATAAAATATGATAATATCTTACATTAATACATCTATATGTATGTCTTACCATTTAGTGTGATCATTGTCCTTACTTTCCCTTGCTGAGTTCTCCAATCTCAGGCTCATGGCAGAGTTTGAAATTGGCTGTGTGTCAAGGCCGATCAAGCAGCAAGAACATTCACTATTTTCACCAATGTAGTCATCACAATATTAAACTCATAATTCTAAATCTTTGGCACAACTATTTTCTTGATAAATAATACAATGAACATTTACCATGGGGTGACCATTGTGATTCTAACTGATCTTTATCATTTATCCATTCTCTTTTCCATTTAGGACACCATCAGTTATCACAGAAAATATTTCTTTGATGCATGGGCTTTATGCAGCTCAGCTATTCTCAGATTCCATCTGAGTCACAGTATCTCACAAGAATTACTAATCGTGGTACATGGTTTATATTCACACAATCAAAATGCATACAGCTCACTCTTAATGTCGAACAAATTAATATTCATCTCTCCAAAAGGGCTTAAATGAGTGAGAATTTAATTCTGCCTTTTTAGCAATCACTTATTTATGAAAAAAATATTCAACAGTGCACATAATGAGCATTGTTGTGAAAAGAATAGACTAGTCACTAAAAATAATGCAGTAAATAAACCAAGTGAATCATTCTTTTCTATCCCATAGAGCTTCCATTGGGTAGCATGTTGTAAAGAATTACAGAACAGTCAAGCAAAGTTTTTTTAACTTAATTTCTTTGTGGCTTATTAGACAATTTAATTACACATACTGTTAAAATCCCAGTTCATTAAGTGTTTGCTGTTACACGACAGGCACTGAGGCAGACAGGTTTCACAGACATCCGCTCTTTATTGTGTATGTCCCAGAACTGCCAGAGAATGGCAAAACCCACCAAGACATTTAAGTGCTGTAACGCAGAAACCCCCAAACCTAAGCACAACATCATAGTAAACACAAATGGACGCTGTGTGCCAACATAACATTTGCTAATCGGGTTTTGGTATAAATTTTAAACTTGACTAGTTTCCTAACTGTACCATAATCTAGATTATTGAAATTAATTTAGGAAAAGCAGTGTTCATCATACAGATGTAATAAAACACCCCAAATCAAGCATGCTTATCTTCACTTTTATTTTTTGCCTCCGAAGAACTGAAAGAGATCTACACATCACTTGATATTAAATTCCTGTTTATAAAATGACATACTATATGATGACTGAATATATTTTGTCTGAAAAAGAATAATGCAATATATTTGTATCATGAAACCACATGAGGATCCCAAGGGATCCTAAAGAAAACTATCTACAGTACTTACAGGTGAAGATCAGATTTCATAGTATGTTGAAGTAATGGTTGAATGAATATTTATAAGAATTCATGATGATTTGCAAGCAGGGTCTAGTGATAAAGTGTCTCATATAAATTAGCACTCTACTTAACATAATTAATGAATAAATGAATAAAAATAAATATATAACATGGATTTAGTTCATTAAGCATCTTTATTTTTAATCCACAAAACAGTACTGTCAGGTTCCACTTAGTAAGATTACTACATTTACAAATGCCTTGAAGAGTTCCTGCTGTATCTAATGCCCCCCAATTTCAACCATCCACATCACTCCAGAGAAAATAACCTATATACTGTATTATAGCACTTTAAGAAAGAAAAGGACAGAAGAGGGGTTTTGCATAATGCAAATGTGTTTAAATTTAGGGACTTTCTCACTTTTCTAAAGTTAAACTCCTCACAATCCAAATAAGACCTTTGTAGTACCAACCTTTTTTTTTTAATTAAACTGGTTACGGTATTGACATTTTGCTGCCTATTAATAAGCTTTCTTTTTTTAAATTGAAAGAAAAGATCATATTTAATCACTCATTCTTGTCATGCACACCATAATGAACTGATATAATAGTCGTGTCGTATTTATCATAAGAATGAAACTGCCATTTTAAGATAAGTGTAACTCTATATAGAAATGTCCTTGTCCCTCAGATATATGTTCTTTTGCAAGGATGAAAATACATTGGGTAGAAGCAGATGGTGAACTAACTACAACAGCTACTCTCCCAAAAAATGCTAGCGTTCTGTTTCATTTGATCATTAACTTTCCAATAACTTTCCTCAAGGTCAGAATATTTTCCTCTTATTTGGCAAAGATCCTAACTACCATTGTTTTTCTAGTCTTTTTCCAGCTGTTTGGCTTACATATTGAATATTTAATATTATTTTCCACTGCAAAGAGGTCCACAAAAAAAGGAAGTAAACTTTTTTATATATATAGTTAATAGTAGTAATAGTAAAGTAACAACTCAGAATACATTGAAGGTTTTGAAGATATGAGACTGAACTGAGTTAATTTCACTTCTGTAACAATAGATCACAATAAACAGATAAAAACACATTCAAAATGAACTGTAATGTGCAATCTGAGGGAGGTGTTTAACTGGTAACACAATTCTGAAATTCATAAAGAGTTTGCTGATTGCAGATTTATCATGAATATATTCCAATTTTTTTAATACATAGGATATGTAAATATTGTAATCATAGCCGGCTCAGGGACGCCATAAATGTAATGTTGCCATAGCCAAAATGTAAATGTAGTGGCTCTCTGAAGGCACCAGTTCTGTAGGGTTTGGGCATTTACTAAGACAATTATTAATTGTAACAGTAAATCACAAAGTTGATTCTTTTGATGGCTTTAGAATCCAACCATGCGACATAACTCAAACAACGCGCACACACAGGTACTAATACACGAGGATAAATTTATTAATACATAGAATATGCATATAAACCTAACAGATCTTATCGAGAGGGTTATCAGAATACAAAAGATATATATTCATTCAGTTACAAAGTGTTACACATATCAAGAGGACATACGTTCAGTATATCATTCATTTAGACCGTTTCATAAATGATACTGGTTATAACTTCTACATCAGATACTCAAAACAAGTACATAACTCTTAGGAATTAAATTGATATCAACTGGTTGGGATAACAATTGAATTCTCGAGCTGTAATGCAGTGAAGTTGAATACTCATCCAATCTTTGGGGATTCAGATCTCCTGCGGGCACAAAGAAACAATTGCAGGCTTGTTGCTGTCCAATCCGCGCTGTCTGGCTCGGTGCCAGGCTGTGCTGTGCGGCTTGCGACGGTGCGCTTCTGATGCTCACTGACCGGCTAGTTAGTGTTGGCCTTAACTAGCAAAGTTTGTGCACGGGAGAAAAGATGACTGTGGGTCCCAGCAAGTCAGGAAGAGGACCGGTTCGTTCCTGATGAAGAGCTAGTTCTGAATAGTGATTCAGCTGTCCACAGTTCTGACCTGTTCACGAGGCCTGCTGCTGGTGCTAACCTCGGGTGGATCCTCTGGTTACTCTCTGGCAACCTCCGCTCTAGACTCTTAGAACAAAGGAAAGTTCTGGCACTCGGACACACTGGCCGTTCTGTGGTTGTCCGGGCTGAGTCTCAGGATGGTCAGGAGGCACACTGCGAGAATGTCCTGCCCTTGGGAGCCTTCTGCTCCTGGGCCGTCCTGCCCTGGAATTCTCCTTTGAATTCCCTTTAGAAAAGTCCACAGAATTCTCCTGAATCCCTTCTGAATCTCAGACTCTCTGTGTTGCCTGTTTTTACCTGGAGGAACTTCAGCTCATTGATTGGCTGAAAGTTCCATGGGCATCAGAGTCCCACGTGGGTTACTCGGCCCTACCAGTCCCTGATTGGTTGATCAAGGTGAGATATGAGTCACTTACTCCTGACACTTAGGAATGCAGTCCAGATGTCCATCTGGCACTCCCTAGACAGATAGGCGCCAATGGATGACCATTGATCATGATAGCCAGGCTTAGCTAAGTGCATCCCCCTTTGGGAGCTGTCCTTATCAAAGGAACCTTAAATCAGCCTGCATGAATAGTTTCTCTGTGGCTGCACCACAGAGATGAACAGAGAAATGAGGCCTAATTTGGGAAAGCTCAGAAACACTTAATTCTTTCTTATTAATAAGCCTCGCCGCTACAATATGAATGCAAACATTTGTATGTAGAATTATAGGTTTTTCTTCCCTTAGTAAATAATGGTGATATGTAGTATAAATGTTAAATGTAATAAAATTCTGCTATATCAAATCCATCATTTTCACTGCTATACAGATTTTCAGCATTGTCAAGATGATGTCAATCATGGATAAGACTTTTTCATAAGAAACCTCTTCTATCCCTTTGTTTTCAATTTTATATCTATAGTTTTTGCTACGTGCAGGTAAGACTCTATACTTATAGCACCTGACAGGTAAATGCACAGTCTTGAACTGAATGTAATCCCTTTGGATGTCCTTTGCTGCTTTAATAGTGTTCACTATTAATCCTGTTTTGGTATCATCTCTAAGCATGAAGAAGAAGGCCCATCTGAAGAAGGCTCCACAGCCAAAACATTGTGTTTCCTTTCTTTTCTTTTCAGCATGGAATAAACCCTTTACCTGTTCCTTTGCATCTCTAAGCATGATTGTTTTTATGTGTACCACATATAAAACCGATTTAAATTAGAGCCTTATAAACATAGAACCAATATAAATTGGGAACACCAATGGTTTTGATACAGAACCTGTGGCACACCACTAATTCACCTCAATAAAAGGATTTACTACTAGACAGCACAGAAGAATATTTGTATTACATATTATTCATAAAACATTTTTAGTAGTTCAGTTAGATCCTAATGAATGTGATAGAGAGACAAGATATTTATAAAGTATTTGGGAAGACTAGCTGAGGGAAAGGCAGCCCAATCCCCTCACCACCACCACTGTTGAAGAGATCAAAGGAGTTTGTTGCATGGGGTAGTAGAATGGGATACAAGAGAGATACAAGAGGCTAATTACTGGGTGAAAACATAAACATTGGTAAGTGTAAGTGTGAGAGATTAGGATCCAACCTTCCTCCCAAACTTGTGTTATACCCACCATTTTTGTAGTTTTAAATTAAGTTAAATCCTAATGAATGCAATAGAGAGATGTGATATACTGTATATATATAAGTATTTGGCAAGATGCACCTAGCGTAGGAGTGTAATTTTCTTTCCTTCATTTTGAACAAGAGCACAAAAGTGCTCTCAATATGGAGAAGTGAAGCACATGCTGGCCATACTTCTCGATGTGTGCTATGGGTTGTTCTTCACTATCATTCATTCATCTTTGACAACCCTGAGGATTCTATGATTTGCGTTAACATCATGCAATAAAACTTACTATAAGGTGAGCAGCTCAGCCTTTTCTGTTTAATTTCTAATGGGCGCATTGCAAGATGACTTTACTATCTGTTTGACTATACTCTGCCGTGTTGTATGCCGTTTCTTTCCAGTTTAGGATATGGTAATTTTTTTTTACATTTAGTACATTTAGGTAAACTTTTTTTCTCTGTGCATTTATTCTTACTATTATAGTTATGGTAATAATCCTTTCTATTCTCAGTTGTATAAAGTTTTTTTTATTCACTTCATTTTAAGATACATATTCATAGGCATAATCAGGCCATCTTAATGTTGTAGTTTTGTGTGCATTTATATATTTGTATGTATGTTTTTACTTATATTACAGGTTATGTTATTAGTTAATAATTAACACAATCTGTCCTTTTTTTCTTGTATCATTTGCATTATTCTAAGATATTAATTTGTTCATTTTCAATAATTGTTTGAGACAAACTACTGGTGAGGTTTCTGTAACAGAATTGTGCTGTATATTTGAAAGTTAATTTACTTCTTCATTTTAGCTTTTCAACTTATCTTCTATGTAAATAAGGTCAATGGACTGCTGTGCTTTCTTTTGTGCACTTGTTATGGTATGTTTTTGATGTTTAGCTTTAATATTTTTACATTGTGTTAGAAAAGTGCAAGAGATGTTAAGTTGGTTAGTTTGGGATGCATGCTGTTGGTGGATTATACACCCTAGGTATGCTAAGGTGCTTTGTGGGTGGGAGGCAGGATTCACTACCCTTTTTTTTTTCTTTTCCCTTCTTTTTCTCTTTCTACTTTAAAAATACAATAAATATTATGTGGGCCAGTCAGATACAACTGTAATGTTCTCCTTGTATTACTTTACTACCTTACTGTATAATATCATTGATCCTCTTTAAGCATACTAAAACTATTTATAAATACAGATGCAGCCATTCAAAGTGCGCGGTACAGACAAGTACCGGAGGTAATTAGCTACGGCGTCATGCATCGTGACGCACGATGACGCAAAATACCGCGGTGCGTGATTGGTTGACCAACAGGGGCACTCGTGGTCCGTTGGTCTGTCGTAGAAAGACTTACTGTAAACGTCTTTACTGTGCCCGTTGTAGATATTGAATTTTACCACTGAAGGGAAATCTTAGTAGCTGAGCATAAAAAGAATAGGAGCATACTGTAACGCGTGTGAAGGCCATAAACGATATTAATTTTGGAACATAAACATACAGTATATAGCTGGTCTTGGTACTTTAAAGAAAAAAATACACACCAGTATTCCATTTCTCCCTAAACATTGTAAGCTTCGAAGTCTTTAACTAACGTGATACCGGAGTCAACAAGCATACTTTTAGAATTTGATTAAAAGGGAATATAATATGGAATCGCGTATCTCAAGAATTTAATAACGGTATGATTATATCCGTGTGCTGCGACAGGGCTGTGTAGGGCTGTTTCGCCTGCCTGTTCATGCGAGCTGTCTTGTAGCCTACTGTCTAGGTGCGTGACTACCAACTGGCAGGTTGTGTGTTCGAATCCAGCTGGTGCTGGACTTTTCTTTAACAAACATTTGTTCGAAAAAATAGGTAAGCGATATTATGGACAATCAATTGACTTTTATATTTCACAATATCGCAACATGATCGATATTTGCGATATTTTGAACATATCTTCCCTTCTGACAGCACTTCCTGCTTCTATTGTGTGTGTGTGTGTGCAACAGAGTAAATTTTTATAGAGAAATGGAGGCTGGACAGTATGCGTTACAATATAAACATTTATATTGATTTAAATCGTGTTCTGATTTAAATCGCAAACGCATGTTTAATTATGTGTTTTTTAATCATAATCAGGCTAATGCATTTCTACATTTTCTGTATGAACCAGCTTAGAGGTTCATACAGAAAGACAGCTTGTGTATAAATTGAGTGTAAGGTAATTTATGCTTCTAAAGTCATGGTCAGCATTTATTATTGTACTGTGCTGTAAACTTTTTCTGTGCCTAGTCACATTATTTTATAGCGTTTTTATTGCGTTATTAAATCCGGTGGTGCTGTGTGTTAGTTTCCTGACTCCCATTATTTAAACTGCGACACTGATCATTCATCTCTAAATAAACTTTATTTTATATAGCGTTTTAAGCGAATAGGTAATTAGATTGCTCATAAACCTAATCGCTTTTTCTACATAAACACAGCGTGATTGCTCTCTGAAAATGCTTTTCCTTTATTTTTACAGGCTCAGATTTCAACTATAGATCGTATTATTATAAACTTTCTTGGAAAAATGTATTTTATGTAAACCATGTTTGCTATTAATTCATTTAGGGCTAAAATACGTTCATTGTCTTCCAATCGAGTCGAGTTGACATTGGAAGCCTGCCACACCCGGACTGTTAAACCAACGCATTAGCACGTCAAAGCCCATTGATCCAGTATTGGCTTTAGTGTTCCCCCCTTCTCCCCTCAATTCAATTCAATTCAAGGTGTTTTATTTGCATGACAGATGGGTACAAGCAGTGTTGGGTATGTATATTGTAACGCTTACGGCAGACAGGCACTGTGTAAGAGCCGGCGCACCAGAGCAGCGCACCGAGGGAGCGTCTGCATTTATAACTTAGTTTTTAAAATTAGTCAAGCAATATGAAGCATCTCCTTTTACTTAGTGCCTGAGCATAAAAAGAATAGGAGCATACTGCAACGCGTGTGAAGTCCATAAACGATATTAATTTTGGAACTTAAACATACGGTATATGGCTGGTCTCGGTACTTTAAAGAAAACATACACACCAGTATTCCATTTCTCCCTAAACATTTTAAGCATCGAAGTCTTTAACTAACGCGATACCGGAGTCAACTTTTAACAGAGCGTTCCATAATTTCTAACTACGAAAATGCCAGGTGAAAGGATTTTTAAACATATTTTGTTAAAGCAAGTCAGTTTTTTCCTCAACACATAAAAGACATTTTTCCAAGAAAGTTTAGCCTTTGTCACTAATGAAATCACTAAATAAAGACATAAATATAGAAATCTTAAGATTTGTTTTTTTAATGTTGGTAGCAGGATGAACTGTCAGAGTGTATATTTTGTCGCAGAGTTGCTGCAAGATGTTAACAGTGAAAAAGGTATTTAGAAATGAGTTATTTCAAGATGAAAATTTTCAGAATAATTGCAAATCTAGCAGGATAGAGAAAGCACAGAAAACTGGCAGTTAGATTGATCAGATTAGTATGAAAAGTCATTTAGCAAAGGGAATGAGAAGAGTGACAAACTAGTATACTTTAGATCTTTTTTTCTGAACCAGGGAAAATCTGATCATGTTTCCCTATAACAATAATAAAAAACTTTATTTGATATATCACCATTAAAGGTGGCATCTCAAAGCAATACAGTAGATGTAAAAACAGATAAAAGGACCACAGATTACAAAGTAAATGCATATAAGAAAGACAAGCAGTTAGAGGTGCTACCAAAATTAGAAAATGAAGCAGATACAGACACTAAGTCTTCTGAAAAGAAAGGTTCTGAGGTTAGTTGCTGGCATTGAACTGTGTGTTGGATGCACATGAATTGAAGGAATGGGCAAACATAGCTGATGCGGATCCACAGAGCCAGCATATTAAGATGTTTATAATTAGAGGCAATTTGTTTAAATAACTAGGTATGGATACTGATGTGCAAGAGAGGTGGAAAGGCTGTTTCCTTAAGCCAGCACTTTAAAATATTTTATTCTCAGTGAGATGCTGCCATTTCATAGTGGGTTTCTAACACTGTGTATAGTTCCATCCACACAGTGCCTTTACTTCCATTCATTTCTAATCTCTTTATCCAGTACAGAGGATTTGGAGCCTATCCCAGTAAGCAACGGACACAAGGCAGAATACACCCTGGACATAGCGCCAGTCCATCACAGGACAGACAGACACAAACACACACACACCAGGGCCAGTTTTCCCATAAACCAATTAACTTACCAGTATGTTTTGGAGTGCGAGAGGGAGTCATATCACACATATGGAGAAAAACCATGTAACCCAGAGAGAACATGTAAACCCCACACACACAGGATGGCAGGAATTGAACCTAGGACCCCAGTGCTGCAAGATAGCAATGCTAACCACTTTGCCACCATTATAAATGGATGGATAGCTTAGTTATCTTTCTAGTTCACAGGTTTGCATGCATAATTTAATTTTGAAAGCCACTGAGACATCAGGTACTACTGTTGTATTTATGAAAAAGAAACAAAACAAAAAACATACTAACAACTGTGCCATCCTACTCCTTAGTTAATACATTTTATTATTCATAAACAGTTAACATTGTTAGCAAAATATTTTGAATTATATTTAACCCTATTTTTTCTTTAGTTTTGTATTTAACTTATTATATGATAGTCAGACTTAATGTATATTTGAACGATGAAAATATATTTTTACAAGATTTTACATTAAGCACTTAAAATTAATATGGTTAATAATAGTAAACTGTAACATGCTGTAACAAGATCAGTTAAACTGCGAAGAAAATGCTTTCAGAGAAAATGTTTCAGGTGTGAAGAACATAGATCTCCAATGCAATTTCAACCAAACCTGTTCCCACACACCCTGCCCCCACTTCCATTAGAATATTCACAAAGCACTCAAATCTTTCGAGCTAATGATCAGGTGACCCGAGAGAGAGCGAGAGAAACACCAAGGGGTGTGGAACCAGGGAACTATTTACATGGAAAACGGGCGATCTCCCCAGACTGTCCGCCCGTTTCACTGTTACCTGGATACCTCTTTATTTAGAACTCACTAACACTGATTTTTAGTTTAGAAGGATTCAAGTAGGGTTTTAGATGAAAGGCAGCGACCTTAATCAAGCCCAAATCATGATTGAACCCATTCAGAGCCTACATTACATTTTAGCGTTTCATTCTGAGCAGAAGACCCTCACACCTGAAGAAGGGGGGGGTGTTTTTCGCTGGAAATCTCGCCTGCTTCTACTTTACAACCGGAGTGCTGGCTGTGACGAATTAAACCGGTTTTACAGGTTTCAATCACAGACCATGTGACAGGGGAGTCAGGAAACTAACACACAGCACCACCGGATTTGATAACGCTATAAAAACGCTATAAAATAATGTGACTTGGCACAGAACAAATTTACAGCACAGTACAATAATAAATGCTGACCATGACTTTAGAAGCATAAATTGCCTTACACTCAATTTAAACACAAGCTGTCTTTAGCCCTCTAAGCTGGTTCATACAGAAATGTAGAGATCCAGGCTCAGAACACACAGCTTCATTAGCGAATACATATGCAGGACAACTAGAGAAGACGTTTTACAGAGGATGGATTTTTAGAAACATCCCATCAGTGACATCACTGAAGTCAACTCCTAGGTACTGTAACTGTCGTGTGGATAGTTTCACAAGAATCAGACAAAGGTTTAAGCATCCCTTGTTCTAGATAAAACTGCAAAAAAAAAAACAACAACCTATAATGTACTTCTTTGCGGCTCTGTTTGCCCAAATCATATATTCATAACGTGAAATCTAGAAAATAATATGACGTAACCAAAATCCGCAATATGGAAACAGAACCTGTGTAATTGTTGATAGATGATGTACTCGTAACATTTTTTCAAGACGAACTACAACATTTAAAAAATGACTTGTATGTACTTGATATCTCTAATCAATCCACGGGTCCCAGCACAAAACGAAACTAAAACGCATACCGTTTCGCGCTTCTTATTAGTTGCTCAAAAGTAATTTGACCGTATGAAATGCATAATATAAACCTAGAAACATATACGTGAGCAGTACTTAAGCACTGTAGTATCGGTGTTAAGACATACCTCTCAAATACTGTAAATCAAGTTACAAATATCTCAAGACCGATTCTGGTCATAATGAAACCATGTTTCGTGTATGTTTTCTTTAAAGTACCGAGACCAGCCATATACTGTATGTTTATGTTCCAAAATTAATATCGTTTATGGCCTTCACACGCGTTGCAGTATGCTCCTATTCTTTTTATGCTCAGCTACTAAGATTTCCCTTCAGTGGTAAAATTAGATATGAATATTCAATACTTAAACGGGCACAGTTAAGACATTAAATATACATATACATACTGTATACAGTACAGTTTGCATACGGTAATATGTTTATGTTACGCGATTAAAAAATAAATAAATAAAAATGAAAAGTCCAGCACAAGCTGGATTCTAACACACAACCTGCCAGTTGGTAGTCACGCACCTAGACCAGTAGGCTACAAGACAGCTCGCATGAACAGGCAGGCGAAACAGCCCTACACAGCCCTGTCGCAGCACACGAATTCTTTAGATACGCGATTCCATATTATATTAGCAGAAAAGCTTAAAACTACCACTTTTTCACACGCCATTTCACATGCTAGTTAAATACTTCGATGCTTAAAATCGTTAGGGAGAAATGGAATACCGGTGTGTATTTTTCCTTTAAAGTGCCGATTCCTGGAATCTGACTGGCTGACACCCCTCTGAAGTGGTTCCATAAAATCTGGTATATGGAAAAGAAAGCGTTGATAAATACAAGTGTCTTTTAATACACTCTTTGCTGTGCTCTTGAGGATCCTTGTGATATTTTAAGCTCTAGTTGAATGATAGGTGTCGCATTTTAAATCATTTTCGTAGTTAGAAATTATGAAACGCCCTGTTAAAAGCAAGGAAGTTTTTATGCCCGTTGAAGTAAAACAAAATGCCTGACAAAGTATGGCTTGGACAGATTCCAATTGCTTGTACAAATGTGCTAAAGAAATTATACTTTGAGTATACAGCTTGTCCAAAGTCATCCATTATTAATACTATTAGTAATATCTTCAGTAAAGGCTTTGATGCATAAATATTTCTGATAAAGGTAGGTTGTGTACTTTTGTCCAACTGAGCAATCTTGCTTTCATAAAATATACCAACATTTTAATGACTGATGATTAACATGCTGTAATACACAGTTCAAAATTAAAGGCTCAAATCCTGTACATGAGAGGTTAAGCTCCCCCTGGCGGTTTTACAAGGCGACGCCGGATAGTTAGCCACGTGACACACGTGAACTGCGTGATACCGCGACACGCCCACCGGGGTATGCCGCAAAATACCTCACCCATTTTGAATGGCTGCATCTGTATGTCTTATTCCAAACATAATCCAAAAGCCGCTTAAAGCCCAATAAACCATACCAGTTAATCATCTAGTGAAGAGCCATATTATTAACACATCTCCAACCACAGGGTAAAATAATGGGTGTGGTACGAAAGCTGTCTGGTGTTGCATTGAATGGCCCAGTGTTGCCTTAAGTGTTGATACAGTTCATGCCTTCTTCAATGAATGTCCTCCCCGATCTAAGATTCTCTTAGCAAAGATGTTACAACAAAGTTCAGATGTCACATGTGAGGTGGCAAGACAAGTTTAACTGTGCCTGTGATGGGGAGGGGGACTCTAGAACAGGATGCAAATCCACAGTGCATCATTATACTGTACCTGGCAATCTGTATACAGCCAGTTCCTTAACAAGCCCTGAGAAGTTGGCTCTGCCCACATCCCAGACATCAACCTAAGAATTCCACCCCAACCTGAGAATGAGAAGTCTCAGTTCAGCCTCAACATGCCAAGGGGGGTTCAAAAAGCCTAGTGAGGGAAACTCAGGGAAGTCTGTGAAAGAAGAGAGTAGAAAGAGTGATATTTACTGCTATGATAAGTGTTAATAAATATATTCATAAATTAATTAATGCAGCCATCTGGAATACGCATCAAAACCCAATCTGGTTAGGCGTACTATTTTCAGCCCTTCACTGCTCAAAACAGATTGATAAGTCGCACTTCTGTCGCATTAGATGTTACTGGAATAATAGCTTCATATAATCTGTTTATTCTTAGTCTAATTTCTTGAAAAAAATAACATTTTGTATGTAAACATATAAAATCCATAGCCTAGCTACCATTTTAAAATGTAATTTGGCTGTACAGTATTTTCTTTGAAGAGGGGATTACATGTAAAATGGACTTTGACACTAGATTGGACTTTGATTTTTAAATGTGCCTGGGTCAACAGAAATGATCAGAAAACAAGGAATTTAATGGAGTGACTATAAACTAATCAAAATAACTTAAATATTGTTATTTTCCTATTTTTCTTCCTTACTAAGCACAGCATGTACTGTAGTTTTTAGTTTGGAGCGAGCCAAATAAATGGACAAAAAAGCTACATTTCCCAATATCCCACACACATGAAGGTAGTGTACATCACCTACAGTATTATCATTGTTGTTGTATAGAACAATTAATAGGTTTATTCCATGCTGAAAAAAAGAAGAAAGATAACAAACCATTTTGGCCGTGGAGCCTTCTTCGGGTGTGTCATTGTGTATTGTTGTTGTATACTGCCTTTATTTAGATGCAATTAGTTATACCACTGTTTTGCAAGCGATCATTAAAATTATATTAAATCATTTCCAGCGCTGCATACCTTGACACTATAATGTAACTTACAGTAAGCGACAAAATCATTCAAATCACTACTCAAATCTTTTAATTTGGTCTCTTTTTTGTTAGTTTTTTTACATGTTAATTTAAATACAATATAGTTTTAAAGCCACTACGTATAATTTATTTTTCATAATTAAATATTAAAATCTAAAATAAAAGTATATATTTTTAATTGGTATTTATGCACAATTACTAATAATTATATATGCTGTATGTGATTAAAAAACTGATAATTCATCCTGTATTATCGTATTTAATGAAATTGTCGCTAGTTTGCATACAGTATAATGTATGGCTCATGAACATTTAGTACTATATTGATTTATCTGACAACTGCGGTAATGTAAGGATTCACTGCACCACCTAGTAGTGCATTCAGCTTCAGATTATAATAAAAATATAATAAAAAAGAGATGACACGCTACACTTTCATGACAGTGCAATCTCTACTCCACAATACCTACTGACAGTGTGTGCATAATAGATTGCTACATATGTATAATCTTACAGTACTGGTGGGAATATCCAACAGACCTTGCAGTATTTTGTTAAAAGGATTAAGGAGGATTAAATGTATCTTTAAATTCTAATTGTTCATCTTGGGTGTGAGATGTGAGAGCATTTGACAATATGCTCTTCATTTTATTCACAATTCTAACCTAGTGTCAAGGTCTAATTATATAGCTGATAAAGTAACAATTTTCTACTACTTTCAGACAGCTGAATGTACAGAACTGTTTGCAAGCTGTAATTTTCACTGCAGTGGTTAAGGAGGTTCACCCATGTGTCATGGAAACTATAATGAAACTTGCAGAGGTGTGATGATGGTGACTGTCACCACTTTGAAACAGCTTCTTCAAATCAGTAAAGTGTGTCTTGTATTCCTAAGAAAAATCTTTTTTCTTAATAAACAAGGGTCTAGACACCCCTGTAAACAATATCTTATAATCTTTTAATATGAAATACAATTTTAATCAAATGTGTCTTTCTGTTTCATTTTTGTTAATCAAATTTCCATTACTGTTGAAAGGACATTTCAACTACAAAAAGAAAAATAGCTGTAATATACTATAAATATATTTTTTTACATATTTTCATACATCACATTACTTTTAAAAAACAAATACAAATAAAAAGCTGGAAATACCAAATTATTGTAGAAGTATACATTTTAATAAATAATATTGATATTCAATTTTGTAAATGAATGTAGAACCATAAAGAAGACACAAAGTGGTCTTGGTATAATTATATATCTTGAACTTCATATCTATAAAATATGCTTAAGTAAGAAATATGGATTTTGAATGGATGCTCTATATAGTACAGTAAGACACAATATACTGTACCATATTTGCTTATATAATCCAGGATACACCATAGTAAGAATGTAAAACTTTTGCTAAACTTTGCGATTACATGAAAGCACACAATTCATGATATAATTTTATTTTATTCACAATTTTTTTAATCTGTAATTTAGCAGGAAGGAAAGACAAATGACTTAATCTAACTCTCTAAGACAATGCAAGGCATTATCTTGACAAGGATTTCTCCAGTGTGAGATATATACAAAAATATATTTTACTGTTATCTCTTCACACATATAATATAACCTGTAGAACAGAGCAATTAGGCCTTAATGAAGTAACATTGGTAGAACAAGCCAAAATTAACAGTGAAATCCATGAAAACAAATCTATCGAGATCCAAATGAATGCCTGAATTGCAGCCTTGATTTAATATATATATGTGTGTGTTAATTGTGCAGGATCAGAAAGTGAAAAGTTTCAGATAGTTTATGAATTTGCAAGTCCTTCACAGAAAGAGAGAGAAACAGCTGACTGACTTCTTTGGATCGATTTCCAGTCATCTGCTGCTAGCTTGGCGCCCACCAATAGTGATTCTGATGTAGTAATTTTACCATCCTTTTGGGGGAAACGTCTACTGAAGCTTCGCTCTGACAGAAAGATTTTCAGGAAAGACCTCCCTGTTAGCATTGATCTTGAGCTAGCTTTTTATTATTGCAAGTCAGACTCAAATGCAGGAAAAGCACTGTTAAAATTCTTACCATTTCAATGAATTTACCAGAATTGTCTTTCATCTCGCCCATTTACTCTTTATTTCCTTGCTTGAAATATACCAATAATCTCAGTTGTGTAATTAAGACTAATCTGTCAGTAAGAACGATGGGAAAATTGTTAAAAGTGCATGTGTAATCTGGATGTTTATTTCATTACATTTTGCAGCTCTGTGATAGACCTGGTGTTCTGTACTAAAATGATTATATATATAAAACATATATTTAAACGTTTATATAACATATATATATATACAATGTTTAAATTAAAAGGATGCTCCTTACTGGGTGTTATATTGTTTTTGACTTTGAAAATGGTCATGCAAAGGATTTCTCAGAAACCAGTTTAATCCCCCTACCGATCTACACACCACTAAAATTACAAAATAGGAAATTGACATTAAAATCCAATTACATTAGGTCCCGACACTAATTTACTACTGTATGCAAGTAAATTATAAAGATTAATAATTTCACCCCTGAGGGATTACCAATCGTTACATGGCAAAGTTTTCAGAGTACAATAGAGTACTGACAATATTCTAATGTTTATCACAGAATATAGGAATAACTAGGCCCTCACTTAGACGAATATTTCTTAACAATAAATAATACCACTATACACTATACACAATGTAAAACAAAATATAAACATTACTCTGAGATAGTACTGCCTTCTGCAGATATAGATTATGCAGAATTATCCCCTTATAATATGAATAACGAAAACACCTTAATACAGCCTAGAATCCATTACTTCATTGTTGAGTATGCATGGACAGATTTTTTTAGGTCTAATTGGACAGAGACACTCTCTCACTTCTGAAGAAAAAGATGAATAAATATTATATCTGTTTTTGTGCTATGGTCCATTATAACCATCTTAATGATCTCACTAGAAATGGCCTGGTCAGTGCTGAATATTTATTCTTTCAATACAGTGGTCTTCATTATTTAACACTGAAGTTAATTAACCTGAGTAAATTATGATGATTTCTTTTTATCCTCTGTATTTCTGACCATATTAACTTGCCTCATAGACTAAGGTCAACTACAAAAGTTTAGCAAACAATACCCATTGTTCCAAATCTTCAAGGTAAGGCAATCGATGATTGTAACTAATTTACCATACATTTAATAATTATTTACATTCCTTTTCAGAAAGCAATTCTTCATTTTCATTGAAGAATTAATCTTGTTTCAATGAAAAGCATTTTCATTGAAGAATGCACACCTGAAAAAGGCTCCACGGCCGAAACGTTGTGTTCTCTTTCTTCTTATTTTCAGCATGGAATAAACCTATAACTTGTTCATTTTCATTGCTAATTTTGGAAATACCATAAATACATTGGCCCATGGTTTTTGGCTAGTTTTCTCTTTTGAAAAAAATGAACAGATACTGTAGGGTGGTGTTTGTTCCTTACTTTTTTGGTTGTGTTTTCCTGGTGGAAGTCTCTCTATTATAACACATCTTATATTTGTATTACTGCTTTTGCTACAGATAAAATTGAATATACCAATAAGCAGAGAAAAATGATGAAGCAAGTCCTACAATATCTACCAATATCCAGATGTCGCCAGTATCAATAATAGCATTTGAGATTTGTCATTAGTGGATGGGTCATTGATATCAAAGTTTGGTGAGATCCTAGACTACAGCCTACACAGGTCCTAATATAAATATAATTGATGGTCATAGTGTATGTCCACAGCCCATTTTGTCTCAGATGTGTTAACATGAATTTAGATATATCCAGGTGGAATTATTATTTCCTAAAAAAATATTAATACAAAATATTACTAATAATTATTGTTCTTATTTAAATGCTAATTATTGGCATTTTAATGTTTAAATGATTTATTAAATTTAAATTTAAAAACAGAAGCTAGAAACATTAATCCTAGGATGGCTAGTAGAAAAACTTTCAATAATTTTATCTTGTACACCACAATTTATTTTACAGCTACAAAGCACTTAACAAGTGATTTAACAGCTGTGTATAAATAATAATCATATTTTTCTGACTAGACTTTAAAGCTTTTATCTGACTTAAAATTACCATAAAAAGTGTCTTACTGCACGTTCTATTTCCTCTTATTGTCATCCCATCCCACCAATGACAATTTTCTCTGAAGTGTAGTTGTTGATAATGTCTTAGTGTAGCACATGTGAATAAATAAACTGCAATCAAGCTTTTGTGAAACCTGTTTCTCTTGCTTTTTTCTTTATTGTGCTGAAAATTACGGAAAAGGTAGAGCCAGAATATTTTTCCTTCCAAAAGGCATTTCTGTTGCACTGACAGCTATCACTTCAACTTTGAAAGCAAGCATCTTAGAAGCTCACAGTGTATAACTATATTGTATGATAATTGTATGCTTCTAAATATCTCCATAATGCCACACTGCCAAATTATAGAAATCTACCCTCTTAGTGTAGCCTTATGAGCAGCAAATGATTCTCTCCTCTGGTACAAGAAGGAGAAGCCTTTGCCATCATGTATCATGCCCACTACCCATTACAATGACAGTGTAGAAACACTTTGAGTTGAACACTGAATAAGCACCAATAAGCAATCTCATAAATACATAGACAGACATATCTGACATTCATAAATATAATAATTGCTTCTCTGTACTCGATTGTTAAACATTGTTAAACATGAACGTGTGATGTACTTAGTACAATTTATGTTTGATTTTTATTTCAAACCAAATTTATAATGGAAACTGACAGGTGAAAGTTCAGAGGGAGATGCTGGGGGTAATCCTCTCCTTCCTTTATCATTCAATTTTCTCTTTCCTATTTAAACCCTAACACCACTAACAAACGTCTAAAGTTTTGAATTCAAGTCACTTGCGTTCCGAGCTCTATCTATCTAGCCCGACCTATAATGGCTTGTATGTCTAATTTTCCGCCATCCTCAAACGTTCTTCAGAACCGTGAAGATTCTCCTCACTGTTCTTTTTTTCTCTTTCACCCCATCGACCTCCACGGATTCAATGTCTCTCGTCGGTCGCTAATATTTCTGTTTCTCGTATCCAGCCTCCTGGCTTAAGCCGCTCTTAACATCGCCACACCACCACAGATACACCGATTCATCTTTTTTTAGATAGATAGATAATACTTTATTAATCCCGTAGGGAAATTGATGTGTTACAGCAGTCCAGCCCAAGACAAGCAAAACAGACATCAGAATAGTTATAAAACAAAATAAATAAAAAATAAATAAATACATAGGTGTGTGCAAAATGTGCTGATCATAGTCACTGTAAAAACAATAAAATATGTGCAAAATGTGCATAGGTTTATACAGACTGAATGTCCAAAAAGTACAATGGAGTAAACATGCTGTCCATAGAGGAGCAAATGAAGGGCTAACAGTCCTAGCCTAGGGCAGCGTTATACACCCTGACAGCCGCCGGGAGGAAAGACCTGCGGAAACGTTCCCTTGAACACCATAGCTGGAGCAGTCTATTGCTAAATGTGCTCCGCTGCCCAGTAACAGTCCCATGAAGCGGATGAGAGGTGTTGTTCATGATGGCTGTGAGCTTGGTCAGCATTCTCCTCTCAGCCACCATCTCCATGGGGTCAAGGCTCATCCCCAACACAGAGCCAGCCTTCTTGATAAGTTTATTGAGCCTATTTGCATCTTTTGTCATGATGCTGCTGCCCCAGCACACAACCGCGTAGAAGATGGCCACCGCCACCACTGATTCATAAAAAAAAGGGGACTGGCCTCTCTTTAAACTCCTCAAATAGCTTTTTGACCGATATATTCCTATTCCACTTCAATCTGACCAACTACGCCTTTTTCTATTTTTACGCAATTTATTGTTACTATCTCAGCTAAACCTATCCTTCCTCTTTGTCCTTCCACTGCAGGTTCTTCAGCTCCGCATTCTTCAAATTGTACAGCTCCTCCTCCTTCTTTCGGTTCTCCAATTCCACCTTCTCCTCCTGCTGCACAGCCTCAGAGCTCTCAGTCAATAATATTTCTCATTTTTTTCAGCAGGTTACTCAGATTCTCGAATCTCTTTCAACATTAATTCCTATCTTGAAAGTTCCCTCCTTTCAGCTCTGCCTCCCACTTCAGCCCCACCCGTCTCCGTCTCCCTCTATTTGTCGCCGTGTCCGCACATCCTCAAAGAGATGTTATCTGTTCTGCCTACTCTCTCAGGCACCAGGAGTTGGACTACTACATGACTATATTGCTGTTTTTTAATGGTGTTTTTTGTTTTATGAATTCCACAAAGCCTTTTCAGCTAAAGCTGTGACTATCTTCAGTGCATATAATTATGTTGTTGACTGGTACTCTCCCAAATACTGATCTTCTGTTCCTCCGTCTTGTTCCTCATCTTTGGACACATATTTACACCAAATTAATTTTTTTCAGCCTAAACAGATTTGTAATAATTTTAATCATTCTTCCTGTCCAGCTAAGGTATGCCCCTATCTGCACATTTGTATGATTGCTGTCTTGATTCAAGCTGAGTTCAGAAAAGGTTTTCTCGTTGGCCCCTTCCTAGAGCCTCCTTTTCGACAGACTGGATCAGCCCTATTGGTTAGTATCAAATTTAACTATCTCATATTTGCTCCCTCAGCTCTCATTTTCAGATTTCAAATTCTATCATTAAACTCAACTCGCTATCCTTGTTGAGGCATTTCAGTTATGCTATACCTGAAGGCAAATCTTTCATCTATCGACTCACTTTTTCTTCAAGTGTCAGTCTCTCTCAACCCCCACGTTGCTATATCAGCTGTACTTGAAGGATATCAGAATGTGGAGTCTTTTTACTTCGCCACTGGAACCACCAGTCTATGTTTCCTACTCCCCAAATCTGTCTCTTTTCATTGATGCTTCTGCTCGGTTTTGCAGGTATATTTGATGCACAATGGTTTTGTAGTTTCTTGACTACTCAAACCAGGAGTTCTCCCCATGTATGATCCTCAGCCCTTCTGGAACTCTAGCCTATTGTTTCTGCTTCCTACAGAAGCAGCCATTAAAAATGAGCAGAGTACGCTGTGGTATAACGCGGTGGGCGTGTCGCATCAAAATGCGTAATAACGTGTAATTTTGCTTCATACGCAATATACCATATGCAATTTAGCTTATGTTAATAGTATATAAAATAAAGCTTAACCTCTCCTGTACAGCATTTGAGCTCTCACCAGAAAACGCTGGTTTCTAATCCCTATCACTGCTGAGGGACAATCTTTATTCAATTAAGAATTGTAGTAGAAGTTGTATACTCTTTAGACTTTTAAATTTTTAATTGTGTATTACAGCATGTTAATCATCATACATTAAAAAGTTGGTATATTTTATGAAAGCAAGATTGCTCAGTTGGACAAAAGTACACAACCTACCTTTATCATAAATATTTTAATTATGCAGAAATGTTTTATGCATCAAAGTCTTTACTGAAGATATTACTAATAGTATTAATAATAAATGACATTGGACAAGCTGTAAACTCAAAGTATTACCCTGGTCCACATTCTTTGTAACCGTCTTTGTAAACGAAAATACTTTATATTTTCATTGACAAAAAGTAACACCACAGCATTTCGTTGATCTGATCACGTATTCGTTTCCAGTCATACAGAATCTCCGATTCACCATGCCTTTCACATGCTCATAAACGATATTAATTTAGGAACATAAACATATTATGTAAACTGTATATTGCTGGTATTGGTAACTACCATATTATTGTACGTTTATATACTTTGTGAAAATTGATCGTTTTAACCTTTTCTGCGAATACGCTCGTTATCAGAGTAAACAAAAGCATACTTTTAGAATTTGATTAATAGGGAATATATGGAATCGTGTATCTAAAGAAATTAATAACAACATAATTTAATTCAGGTACTATAGCACAAACAGTAGTATAAAACTTTCCATTGATATGTGTATGGCTGTTTCAGTCCTTGTCACGTGACCGGATCGGTGGTGTGATAGCTTAAGTGACTGGCTTATAAGCGTGAGGCTGGGTGTTCAAATCCAGCAATCGCTATGGGTTTTCTTTTAACAAATAAACATTTCTTTGAAAAACTAAAATAGCAAATATTATGGACACTACAGTATATTGACATTTTTTATATTTCTAAATATCACAACATGTATGTGTACTGTATGTACACAGCGGTACCGCAGGCTACCTCATCATTATTACAGTAATATCTTCTGTGTCTCATTAACAAGTTTAAAAAGAGGAGACACTTTACACTTTACACTTTAACTCTTCAGTTCACAGAGAAATTTCACCAGAGCCTCTTCTCTTCTTGTGTCTAATTTTTAGTTTAGCAGCATTGAAGCAGGATTTCAGATGAAAGGCAGTGACATCAAGCAAGTCCAAATCAAAGTTTAACCCGTTCAGAGCCTACATTACATTTTAGCGTTTCATTTTGAGCTGAAGACCCACACACCTGAAGAAGGCTTCACAGCCGAAACATTGCGTTTTCTTTCTTCTCTTTTCAGCATGGAATAAACCTATTACTTGTTCCTTTGCACACTACACAGGCTGAAGTAGTCTTGTACAGTGATAATAGACGTGGGTAATGTCATCCCCATTAAACAATGTGCTTATCTCGCAACTCCTGCTAAACTAAAAGTGTGTATTGTCTGTTTAGGGTTCTGTAGCATTCCAGTTTATGTTTGTACTTGCAAGAGTAGCGATTACAAACATTAAAATTATACTTGCTTTATACTGTCCAACTGAGCAATCTTGCTTTTAATAAAATATACCCACTTTTTCATGTTTAATGTGTATGATGCTGTAATACAGTTTAAAATAATTAAAAGTCTAAACAGTATCAACTTGAATTCTTATCTCTATTAATATAACTATCAAGTGGTATTAAATAAATACAGCTTTTTAGTATAGATTACACTTTTCTAAAATGAATTTAAAAAATAAAAACAATTACAATCTAATCTTTCCATGTTTGATCCCAAGAGGAAGTACAATATGCTCCTACTGGAACAGCACCCCCTGCTTTCCAATGAAAGACAGGTTCCTTTCGCCCGGACTGCTACAGTAATGCATTAGCAAGTTAAAGCAATTCCATTGAAAAGCCGGGCGTGATAATTGTTTTCTTCCTTGATTTGTTGATCTGTAAGGCCGTTGGGCACAGTGAATGTGAATTCTGTCTTGCATTGTCAGATTGTAAAAAAAAAAAGTATTTTATGAAACACACGTTTGCGATTTTAATCAAGATGGGGGTAAGGGCGTCTCTCTATGACACTCTCCCTTATAAAATTAACATGAAACTAAACAAAAACAAACAAAAAAAATCTACAGACATATAACAGATATTTACAACAAAGACATATCATAAAACATTTACATATACTGTTAAATTATTACTTTAAATTACTATAAATATTTTATTTTATATACAGTAGCTGATATGATTTGGATGCTGTTGTTTTGTGCTACCTTTCAAAGCGTTTTCCAGAGAGCTTTAGCGCAACGTACAGTACATGGGTAAATGTTTGTACAGGTGTGTGTTCACTAACTAACTTTTTAAAGAATTAAAATAGTATTGCTGGGAAGTCCTGTGTACAAATAAGCTACTTAATTGAGTCATCTGTATCAATTCTCAGATCAAAGATTCAGGTTTTGTGAGTTTGAAATCTTAAGAACTCAAATACATTTCTGGCATACTTAAGTCTGTGTAGTGAAAGCCCAGTGAAAATCTAGCAAGGAATGCCCAGTTACAAAGAGATCAAAATAGTTTAATAGCTAGTGTAGAAATGCTTTCACAAATTATTCACAGAATAAATTGTTGTTCTAGCAGGAGTTGTAGAACTGGAACATTAATGAAGAGGAATATGAAGGAGTTGAGATAATGGGTAGTGGTTACTAGATCCCTGTATTGCAGGCTTTCTCCTTATCTATACTTAGCAATTATTAAGCCACAAAAAAGTGGAAAAGCTATGGTCTGTCTTGTCGGAAGCTAGCAACAATCTGGTGTCCAGTGTTCCTTAGATTTCTTCTTTAAGATTAAATTCTTATACTATTCTTAATAGTTGTATCAGGCAGATTACACTTTCCCCCAGCTCTCAATAACAGACTGATCTATTTTTTAAATCACTGCATTCATTTACTGATTTCATCTTCACACCTCTTCCCACTGATCTCTCACTGTTCAGATACTTTATCTCACCTGCCCTGCCCTTTGTTCTCTTGTGATTTACTGTTTATTCCTGCTACTAGAAGAAGACTATTTTACATTTCTTTATGCAGTTCATAGTGCAATTAACCTTTGCTTGTTTGTTTGCAGCAAATGCACACTGACACAGTTCTTCCACTCAAATATTATTTTACTTATTATTCACAATTTTATTCTATAAAAATGCAAGTGAACAACATAATTGACATACTCAATTAATAAAAACAATATAGAAATCAATAAAATAATAGATAATTACTGATCAGATAATACAAGATCAGTCATTTGAGAACTGATCAACTTTGTATTACAAGCTAAGATAATAAACACATATATAGTGATACAGTATGTAATGGTGATTCTCTGCATTTGTATAGAACTTTTTATACAATACAAGTTCTATACAAATGCAAACAAAAAGCTTTCTCTTCATTCTCAACCCCTGGGGCAGTTCCTCCAGTCAAAGGGTTCTTTCTCTTTCCCCTTGAGGGATTTGTGAATGAGCTGCTGCTCTTACTCACCTGACCAGATGTTACACAGTTGGCCAGGTAAGTGTTTAAAAGACAACAACCAGGGAAATAAAAAAACAGATCTTTAAAAGACAGACATTCCAGAATGGCTACACTCACCCCAGTGGGGTACTCCAGTTAACAAACATTTGTCCCAAAATAATACAGTCCTTCAATTCTGTCCTCTATGTTTCTAAGATGGCTCTTAGGCATCTTCTCTGGTACTGGCCATCCAAAAGCAATGTGATTCCCTCATGTTCTTACCACTTGACTCCTCTGAATGTCCTAATGTCAAGTAGGGATGGGGGAAGATGATGCTGGAGCCTTCCTCATCTGCTCCCTGCAGAGTCCCTGCTGTCTGCAACCTCTCCTGGGTCCAATACTATGACTTGTTTCAAACATTGCTTCTTCCAAAGTCCCAGTTCTTGTTTGGAGCTTTTTAAGTATTCTTAACAAAGGCCCTTGACTCTTTTCCCAGGAGAGGGTGGAAGCATCAGGTGGAAACATCATTGTGGTGCTTTCTGTGGGCAATCCCAGGTCGATTCAAACCTGTTTTCACTCCACACATTAACCCTGAATGGTCTGGTCACTCCTGGATGCTTATGTTAAGATGTCCTTTACTCAGGGCAGGAAACACACATCAATGCAATGGAACATCAATAAAGACCTCAACATTTGGTGCACAAACACCCACCTTTTTCATTCTGTAACACTGTTACATATAATGAACCTTTCAACAGGGACAGTATTTCTTATAAGAAATCTCAATTACAGAATAAAATAGTCTGTAAATCA
This sequence comes from Lepisosteus platostomus, assembly GCF_059453375.1. Taxonomy (NCBI): domain Eukaryota; kingdom Metazoa; phylum Chordata; class Actinopteri; order Semionotiformes; family Lepisosteidae; genus Lepisosteus; species Lepisosteus platostomus. The sequence goes on along the minus strand of NC_142619.1, from coordinate 26,865,559 downwards.
GTTACAAAATAAAAAATGGGAAAGACTCAGGCACTTTCCCTTGTGGTTCAAACACATTAAGTATCTTTTTCATAAAGTTCTCTGTAACTTGTCAGTTGTTTAAGAAATAAATCAGACTGAAATGTTTTTGCCTTCCTATCAACTTTTGCTTTTGTTAATGTGTCTACTGTCATACACAGAATGCCATACAAAGGTGACACACATATACAGTATATCATTTAACTATCTATTGCTTATATATAAGCTTTAGATCACTTAGTGATACTATATTTTAATCTATTGTTCTTAAATAATACTACATGTGTATGATGCTGTTGTTGTCTGTTGGCTGAAAAGCCTTTAGACTGGTTTGTTGGAGGAGGTGCTTATAACCTAAAAGTACAAACGTTAAGGATCACGTACAGAAATTAAGACCACAATAAAACTATATACAATATTTAATATTTAAGATAATATTTTGTTTAATGTCTTAGAAGGGATTTGCAATATTTAAAGATTCATTATAATTAGCATTCTGTAATAATATTAACAAAAGTGTTTTTAAACACATCTTAGATACTATGTTCTCATTATATCTATATTATTATATATTTACAGACTTACTAAAATGTCTAACGAGAAAACCATTTAAAAAAATAAATATGTAATAAAGTATTTTGTATATTATAATACTCATAATACATTGTCAGATCTATCCAGTTTTAATACTCTCATGTTTCAAAATGTTAATTATTACCTTAGATTCAAGCAACAACCTACAACCCGGTAAGATAAATCTTCAACTCACCAAACACATACAGTAGGAAGAAGACTGTCAACAGAAGGGATATTAATAACAGGGGTGCAAAATGAAAGGAGATCTGAGGAGTTCATCAACTTTATTCAGTTCCACATAAGTCCCAAGTAATTTTGGCTACTTCAGCAAATGGTAAAGCTTAAATTGATTAAATATCCTTTTTTAAATTTTGAATAAAATCTACTGTAAAGGAAATTTGTTTGTACAGATGCAGCCATTCAAAATGTGCGGGCGATACCGCATTATTTTCCGGTATGCTGTACGCAGTCTACCGCGAGTTACCGGTAAATACCGCGAGTTACCGGTAAATACCGCTAGCAAAATAATAGTATCCGGAATTTCCGCAAGGTGGAGCTAATAAAGCTCAACCTCTCATGTTTGAGCTGTCGCCATCAAAGTCTTTAACGAAGATATTACTAATAGTATTAATAATGAATGACCTTGGACAAGCTGTAAGTGTAAACTCAAAGTATTGCCCTGGTCCACATTCCTTTTTTCATTGACCGTCTTTGTAAAAGTAACACCACAGCATTTCGCAATCACGCATTTTTTTCAATCATGCAAAGTACAGTAATTTTTGAGAATCGATTCACCATGCCTTTCACATGCTCATAAAAGAGATTGATTTAGGAACATAAACATATTACCGTATGAAAACTGTACTGTATACAGTATGTATATGTATATTTAATGTCTTAACTGTGCCCGTTTAAGTATTGAATATTCATATGGAATTTTACCACTGAAGGGAAATCTTAGTAGCTGAGCATAAAAAGAATAGGAGCATACTGCAACGCGTGTGAAGGCCATAAACGATATTAATTTTGGAACATAAACATACAGTATATGGCTGGTCTCGGTACTTTAAAGAAAACATACACGAAACATGGTTTCATTATGACCAGAATCGGTCTTGAGATATTTTTAACTTGATTTACAGTATCTGAGAGGTATGTCTTAACACCGATACTACGTAAATACTGCTCACGTATATGTTTCTAGGTTTATATTATGCATTTCATACGGTCAAATTACTTTTGAGCAACTAATAAGAAGCGCGAAACGGTATGCCCAGGGCGTTTTAGTTTCGTTTTGTGCTGGGACTCTGCTTTAACAATGTCGCCGTGGATTGATTAGAGATATCAAGTACATACAAGTCATTTTTTAAATGTTGTAGTTCGTCTTGTAAAAATGTTATGAGTACATCATCTATCAACAATTACACAGGTTCTGTTTCCATATTGCGGATTTTGGTTACGTAATATTATTTTCTAAATTTCACGTTGTGAATATATGATTTGGGCAAACAGAGCCGCAAAGAAGTACATTATGGGTTGTTGTTTTTTTTTTGCAGTTTTATCTAGAACAAGCGATGCTTAAACCTTTGTCTGATTCTTGTGAAACTATCCACACGACAGTTACAGTACCTAGGAGTTGACTTCAGTGATGTCACTGAACTTGAACTTGAACTTTATTGCCATATGTAACCGGTACTGGTACAATGGAATTCTTACTTACAGAAAGTCTCTTGATTGTAAAAGAAGTGATGGGATGTTTCTAAAAATCCATCCTCTGTAAAACGTCTTCTCTAGTTGTCCTGCATATGTATTCGCTAATGAAGCTGTGTGTTCTGAGCCTGGATCTCTACATTTCTGTATGAACCAGCTTAGAGGGCTAAAGACAGCTTGTGTTTAAATTGAGTGTAAGGTAATTTATGCTTCTAAAGTCATGGTCAGCATTTATTATTGTACTGTGCTGTAAACTTGTTCTGTGCCTAGTCACATTATTTTATAGCGTTTTTATAGCGTTATCAAATCTGGTGGCGCTGTGTGTTAGTTTCCTGACTCCCATGTCACATGGTCTGTGATTGAATCCCATGGAACTATGACTTTATTTTTTAACAAACATTTCTTTGAAAAAATGAAACGTTTCCCTTGGTCAGAGATTAAATAAAACCTCACTCGCACCAAATAAATGTATATTTCTAAATATCACAACATGATCGAATTTAAGTCTTTTTAATAACAATGAATAGTCACCTATGCATTACAAAATAAACATTTATATTGATTTGAATCGCGTTTTGATTTAAATCGTAAACGCGTGTTTAAATATATGTGTTTAAAGGCGATATACTGTATAAAAGCGGTGATTCTTATGGAGTGTGTTCAGCCGGGGATTCAAAAAATTTATTTTTTTTAATCGCGTATCTAAGGAGAATTGCAGTATAACTTTGTTCATGCACAAACAGTGGCATGTTACATTATAATTTGGGTGTCTCCTCTTGCCAGAAAGCTCTAAATTGCATTTTGAGTGTGGTTTTTGACTTTTTCTAAATTGCAACCCATAAATAAAGCTGATAAAGTTTAGACTAACTGTATTCTAAACTGTATTACAACAGCACATTGGACAATGCAACGTAAATTGCAAAAATGCACTTGGAATCTGTCCAAGCCCTCCTACGAAAATTATTTAAACTGCGACACTTATCATTCATCTCTAAATAAACTTTATTTTATATAGCGTTTTAAGCGAATAGGTAATTAGATTGCTCATAAACCTAATCGCTTTTTCTACATAAACACAGCGTGATTGCTCTCTGAAAATGCTTTTCCTTTATATTTAGGCTCAGATTTCAACTATAGATCGTATTATTATAAACGTTCTTGGAAAAATATAGTTTATGTAAACCATGTTTGCTATTAATTCATTTAGGGCTAAAATACGTTCATTGTCTTCCAATCGAGTCGAGTTGACATTGGAAGCTTGCCACTCCTGGACTGTTACACCAACGCATTAGCATGTTAAAGCGATTTCATTGAGGAGCCTAGCTACCAGTTAACACTGTACTTCTTACTTTGAAAATACCTGTGAAACCGGTTTAATTCGTCACAGCCAGCACTCCGGCAGAGAGGGGGTTGTACTCGTAAAGTAGAAGCAGGCGAGATTTCCAGCGAAAGACACCTCCCCCCCCCTCAAAAACCCAGTAAGTACAGTACTAGTTAAGAAAGGCGAGGCTCCTCAATGAAATCGCTTTAACATGCTAATACGTTGGTGTAAAAGTCCGGGCGTGGCAAGCTTCTAATTTCAACCCGACCACGGCAAAAGGAACCCTTCTTTCATTTGAAGACATTGAACATACTTTAACCCTGAATGAATTAATAGCAAACATGGTTTACATAAAAGCCCTTTTAGCCTTTGTCACTAATGAAACAAAGGTCACTAGCCTTTGTCACTAATGAAACCACTAAATAAAGACATAAATATAAAAATCTTAAGATTTTTAAAATACATGACTTTGCTAAAATTTATTTGAAAATAAAAACGATTACAAACGCCAGGGGAGAGAGAGAACAGGGGAGGGATGTTGGTTTTGCATAAGGGGTGGGGGTATGGAAATGAGGTCTGTTTGGGAATGTGGAGTTACATGTTCTGGCTGTTTGTGAATTATCGTTGTTGAGTATGGAGTGTTGAGGTATTGATTTTGTGTAATGCTTTATGTTGAAAATTGAGGTGGATTTTGTTTCTGATAAAGAGGATAAACTGGGATGGGAGGAGGGTTTGGTTTTGCATAAGGGGCGGGATTATGATAATTGGAGGAATTTGCGAGAGTATAATGGTTTGATATATTTGATTTTGTATTGTGGTCGTTATCTATGTTTTTGGTTGGCATTATGTTTATATGGTTGTTTTTGTTGGTTGGTTGTTTTTATGGTTATTAATAATACGATCTATAGTTGAAATCTGAGCCTAAATAAAAAGAAAAAGCAAGTGATTAGGTTTATGAGCAATTTAATTATTATTCATTTAAAACACTATATAAAATAAAGTTTATTATTAATTTGCTGGACAGAGCGGTGAACATTATTATGCATAAGACAAAGATAACGATCCTGATCAGTTTAGAAATCTGTGTACGCTGTAAGGTTTTTACTTCTTAAACTTTTAAAATACACTTTTCGAATAGAAAGAAATCCTCTTCCTGGTACAGTCGCATGAAGAGAGAGCCGAAACAGCCCTACACAGCCCTGTCGCAGTACACGAATATAATCATATCGTTATTAAATTCTTTAGATACGCGATTCCATATTATATTAGCAGAAAAGCTTAAAACTACCACTTTTTCACACTTAATTTCACGTTAGTTAAATTTAATTTATTTATATATTATATATTTATATCTCTGACCAAGGGAAATGTTTCATTTTTTCAAATAAATGTTTGTTAAAAAAAGAGTCATAGTTTTAGTGGGATTCGATCACAGACCATGTGACATGGGAGTCAGGAACCTAACACACAGCACCACCGGCAAGGTCACATGCAGACTGCTGAAAAAGCACTACAGAAACATTATCGACAGACAATGTACAGCGTGTACTATTCTTGTGTTGCGGTACATGAATATAATTATATCATTATTAATTTCGTTAGATACGCGATTCCATATTATATTCCCTTTTAATCAAATTCTAAAAGTATGCTTGTTGACTACGGTCTCTCTTTAGTTAAAGACTTCGATGCTTAAAATGTTTAGGGAGAAATGGAATACTGGTGTGTATTTTTTCTTTAAAGTACCAAGACCAGCCATATACTGTATGTTTATGTTCCAAAATTTATATTGTTTATGGCCTTCACACGCGTTACAGTATGCTCCTATTCTTTTTATGCTCAGCTACTAAGATTTCCCTTCAGTGGTAAAATTCAATATCTACAACGGGCACAGTAAAGACGTTTACTGTAAGTCTTTCTACGACAGACCAACGGACCACGAGTGCCCCTGTCGGTCAACCAATCACGGACCGCGGTACCCCGCGTCATCTTGCGTCACGATGCGCGACGCCGTAGCCAATTAGCTCCGGTACGTGTCTGTACCGCTCACTTTGAATGGCTGCATCTGTACATCCATTAAATATCAAATACAGTCAATTACAAGGGTGCTTTAACGAGTATTTGTAAGTAAATGTAGGTCTAACCAATAGTAATACAATGGGACACATCAGTTTAGGCATGTATGCTACTGTGATGTCAAGCCATTGTATCGTGCATGGCACACATTTATGTTAAGCTCTTGTCGCCATAATTAACAGCTTGCTGTTGTAGCGGTGAGGCTTATTAATAAGGCAGAATTAAGTGTTTCTGAGCTTCCCAAATGAGGCCCCATTTCTCTGTTCATCTCTGTGGTGCAGCCACAGAGAAACCATTCATGCAAGACGTTTTCTTTTGATAAGGACAGCTCCCAAAGGGGGATGCACTTAGCTAAGCCTGGCTATCATGATCAATGGTCACCCATTGGCGCCTATCTGTCTAGGGAGTGCCAGTTGGACATCTGGACTGCATTACTAAGTGTCAGGACTAAGTGACTCATATCTCACCTTGATCAACCAATCAGGGACTGGTAGGGCCGAGTAACCCACGTGGGACTCTGATGCCCATGGAACTTTCAGCCAATCAATGAGCTGAAGTTCCTCCAGGTAAAAACAGGCAGCACAGAGATTCAACAAGATTCAGAAGGGATTCTGGAGAGGATTCTGTGGACTGTTCTAAAGGGAATTCAAAGGAGAATTCCAGGGCAGGACGGCCCAGGAGCAGAAGGCTCCCAAGGGCAGGACATCCTCGCAGCGCGCCTCCTGACCATCCTGAGACTCAGCCCGGACAACCACGGAACGGCCAGTGTGTCCGAGTGCCAGAACTTTCCTTTGTTCTAAGAGTCTAGAGTGGAGGTTGCCAGAGAGTAACCAGCAGCAGGCCTCGTGAACAGGTCGGAACTGTGGAAAGCTGAATCACTATTCAGAACTAGCTCTTCATCAGGAACGAACCGGTCCTCTTCCTGACTTGCTGGGACCCACAGTCATCTTTTCTCCTGTGCACAAACTTTGCTAGTTAAAGCCAACACTAACTAGCCGGTCAGTGAGCATCAGCAGCGCACCGTCGCAAGCCGCACAGCACAGCCTGGCACCGAGCCAGAGAGCGCGGATTGGACAGCAACAGCCTGCAACTGTTTCTTTGTGCCCGCAGGAGATCTGAATCCCCAAAGATTGGATGAGTATTCAACTTCAATGCATTACAGCTCAAGAATTCAATTGTTATCCCAACCAGTTGATATCAATTTAATTCCTAAGAGTTATGTACTTGTTTCGAGTATCTAATGTAGAAGTTATAACCAAGTTCATTTATGAAACGGTCTTAATGAATGATATACTGTACGTATGTCCTCTTGATATATGTAACACTTCGTAACTGATTGAATATATATCTTTTGTATTCTGATAACCCTCTCAATAAGATCTGTTAGTTTAAGGCATATTCTATGTATTAATAAATGTATCCTCGTGTATTAGTACCTGTGTGTGTGCGTTGTTTGAGTTATGTCGCATGGTTGGACTCTAAAGCCATCAAAAGAATCAACTTTGTGATTTACTGCTACAATTAATAATTGTCTCAGTAAATGCCCAAACCCTACAGAACTGGTGCCTTCAGAGAGCCACTAACATTACATATTTGGCGTCCCTGAAACGGCTATGAATCACTACACTGTACTTCACTATAATTTGCAAATGGTGAAGTTTATATACGTATTACATGATGCTAGTAAACCTTCACAAGTTGACAATGAATTTCAACAAGTGTAGTCTGCCGTTTTAACCAATTTGTTATGGCAAACCTAAATTAATGTACAGTAAATGCAGAAGATTGCTTTAACAAGTTATTCATTTAGTTGAATGGCCTATCTCTGTACGTAATAAAAGTGTTTCAAATGACTTGGAATGACTTGGAATGCGAGAACAACTATAATAAAATGTAAGAGGATTGATCTCTGAATAAGTTCAGCTGAATTTTCAAAGGAACTGGGGGTAGTAATATTCAATCAGTATTATTTTTTTTACCTGAGATAACCTAATTGTCTGATAGAATTCTATTTAGATTGTATTGTTTCTCTATATTTTCATTTTTACCAATGTTATTTTCTATCTCTTTTGTCCCAGAAATGGAAATCTGCAGACGTTTTCTTCAAGCCTCTTTACATTGATACAGGTTTTGCATATTTTCTTGAACAAAATGGAAGAGAGCAATGATAAGATTCTAAGTACTCAATGTCAATTAGACATACTTATAAAGTCCATTATAATTTGTAATAACAAAGAATGTGTTGCAAAGTTTTATTTGAGAAACATATGCTATTCTTGGCTGAATCACCATGGAAACAGAATAATTCTTTTTTGTTTCTGTGTAGCAGTTTCAATTTTACAATTTGATTTGCACATGTGAAGACTTTATCCAAAATAACTAGTGTGTTTTAATACATACAGTTAGAGGTTATTTCGAATGGCCTCAGTTTTTAGACAAATAAATATCTGCTTCTAATACACACAATAATGTTCAAACACCCACACAAGGATACACTATACTTTTTTATGTATTAGCCTTCATTTTGAGGTGTCTTATAGAAAACCCAGCTCATAAAAATGTTACACTAAATAGCTGATTCTTTTGCTAATACTCACATTCATTATGATTTTCAATGCAAATTTAATAGAATTTAAAGTTAAAACTTAACTTTCAGTCAAGAATGAACACAGTAGTTGAAATTCCTTACCACAGCTGATTTTAAGTGATACTACCATCAACATCTGCATTTATGACTTTCGGAAATATTTTTAAACCAGACTTTTCACAATATTTATTCAATTTTATTCTAGTGATCATTGTTAATAAGTTAACAAAAAAAATTACATGATATTTTCAACATTTCTGTATGAACTAGGTTTTGTGTTCTCAGCTTTTTATCTTGGGTGTTATAAAAATGTCCAGACAAAAAAGTTAAATACCCTTGTTGCAGATGTTAATTATGTTTATATTTCACTGAATATATGCTATTTATGATTTTAACACAGGTGTATAGTAGTTGTCAGAAATAAAATTGACCTTTTCTAATTGTATTGATAGAAATTACACAGGAAAGGTGAATTAAGATCCTATAACACCCATGCTGTAATGCTGCTGTCTTTCAGCATTATTCTTAATGTACTGAGTATGCCGATTCCCTTCAAAACCACTTAAATCATAGCCAACCTATATTAAACAATTCCACTTTCTCCTTTCTTGTGCAAGAATCAGACAAAAGGTTCAGAGCTGGCTGCCAGTGATAATTGTTCTCTAAGACAAAGGCCACAAAGCTATTGGAAATGTAAGGTCACAGCAATCAATATTCTGTCTGCCAAGAGCCTATTAAAATGGCATTTGAAACAACCAATTCCAGTTGGTAGAAAGGAGTAATGTTTAATAAACACCTCTTTTCTGTTTTAAGTGAAAGATTAATTATAGTGTTGAATGTTTTTTTTCTTCTCTGCAGTGACTCATACTTAAGCTATTGTTATCCATGTAAAAATAAAATTGCAGATGTTCAGCTGATCAAAGGTCCAATTAGCAATTAGATTATCTCTCAGAATTCTTCCCCATAATACAATGGCTCTCATTGATCTTGGATAAATACAGATTTGTTTATTCTTTAAGGGATAAAACTGGGGAGAGTAGCAGTAGTGTTTTTCATGTGATAATGTAATTCAAGGAAATTGAAATTCTTGTCTGAGATGCATACTGTATGAGCCTTAACCTGTGGATGGGATAATAATAATAATAATAATAATAATAATAATAATAATAATAATATTTGCTTACACTTATATAGCGCTTTTCTGGACACTCCACTCAAAGCACTTTATAGGTAATGGGGACTCCCCTCCACCACTACCAATGTGCAGCATAAAATAAATTAAAAAATAAAATATAAAATAAAAAAAACTATTTATCCTGTTTGATTCTGGGAATGTATCCCTTCTGTCACAGAGGAATTAATTTACCATTTTAGATTGGTTGTTTATGTCTGAATAAGGTAGGGCTATACTGTTATAGAAACCATTTTTTTTTCTATTTTACTTACACATTAAATTGCAAGAATGCTTTCAGGATACTCTCACTCCCAAATTAAAATTGATCCACGAAGAGTTTTGTTTCGTACTAAGGATAGCTACTATAACACTCCATTACTGTCCAATGTCCATTGGCAGAAAGCTGAAAAAACCTTAGCAGCAATTGTTTCCCTATGTATTATGGTTTCTGATGAATGATTTTTTGATGTTGAACCTTTGTTTTTATTTGCAAAAAGCTTTAAACTTATAATTATTTTGTCATTTTTTAAAACTTAATATAAAACCAAAATGAAGGCTTTGAAAAGATTAAGTTGAAGTATTTAATTAATACTATTATTTTTAATGTTTAGATTCAGGTTCCGTTATTTCAGTATAAGTTACCAGTGAGTCAATAGTCTTAAATCCAGATTCCTGGTTTGAAATAATGCAGTGCTGCATAAGCATTAGTAGCAAAAATGAAGTATGTACCATACATAAAATGAACAAAAGAATAAATTAAAGACTGAATCATACTGTTTTCTAGACCACAATTGTTTGAAAGTCAATTTGAAATGTAAAATTGAAAGATTAAATACAAAATCAATTTGTTATGACTAAAGCATCAGAAAAGAGCTTGATGTTTAGTATCTGTGGGATTTGCTATGATTTTCAGCAGATCAAGGATTACTCCTTTTCAGATAGAGAAGAATGAAATCAATTGAACTGCTTTTGTAACCTTTATTTACTTTATGAATCTATAGTATACCGAACAACATGGGGAAATATATAAACAAGTCTTTCATAAGATCTTCTCGTCCAAGAATTTCATACTGTATTTAAGAGGTGCTGTAAAACTAGTTTTTTCTATATCCTTTCCTGGTTGTCTTACATTTATTGTGTTTCAGATTATTTTCAAATATTATGTAATTTAATGTCCAAATAATTGTTTATTATTCTAAATATACTGATGGAAAAAAGAAACGTAACACTTCCTCCTCCAGACTCTGACCCTTCTGTCTGCGTGGAACAGCCTTCAGGCTGCGTGGATCCGTGAAGAGGACCTGATGCCACTGCTGACGTGTCCATCGCATCCTCTGTCTGGCCCAAGCTAGTCGGGTGTGATGTCTAGGAGGAGTGAACAGAAACACAGGTCGCCTTGCTCTAAGGCCAGCAGTGATTGAAACCTGTAAAACCGGTTTAATTCGTCACAGCCAGCACTCTTCAGGTGTGAGGGTCTTCTGCTCAGAATGAAACGCTAAAATGTTTGTGTATATTCTAATGGTAGTGGGGGCAGGGTGTGTGGGAACAGGTTTGGTTGAAATTGCATTGGAGATCTATGTTCTTCACACCTGAAACATTTTCTCTGAAAGCATTTTCTTCGCAGTTTAACCGATCTTGTTACAGCATGTTACAGTTTACTATTATTAACCATATTAATTTTAAGTGCTTAATGTAAAATCTTGTAAAAATATATTTTCCTTGTTCAAATATACATTAAGTCTGACCATCATATAATAAGTTAAATACAAAACTAAAGAAAAAATAGGGTTAAATATAATTCAAAATATTTTGCTAACAATGTTAACTGTTTATGAATAATAAAATGTATTAACTAAGGAGTAGGATGGCACAGTTGTTAGTATGTTTTTTGTTTTGTTTCTTTTTCATAAATACAACAGTAGTACCTGATGTCTCAGTGGCTTTCAAAATTAAATTATGCATGCAAACCTGTGAACTAGAAAGATAACTAAGATATCCATCCATTATATCCATAATATCCATGAAATATATGGCGCTGAAATACAGTATGTGTGACGCATAAAAGACACCAAGGGATTGGGTGAGCTCCCATCACAAAAAAAAAACTGCGAACCTGCACTACAGAGACCAAGGCGTTTTACGGGAAGAGACGGGGTGCTTCTGCCGCCCCAGCTTCCAAAGAGCGAAGGGTAAGCAAATACAGCAGACTTCATCTGAAATACGCGATTACAGCGCATATTACAAGGTATTATTGCCGTTTTGAATTTTAAATTCAATTATAATTATTTCTTCGTAGCCTGTTCTTCAAGAAAACACCGCACGGGCGAAACGATCTACCACCAGGACAGTAAAAAAGAAAGCGGTAAGACGGAAAAAAAGAAAAGTTTATTTTGACTTCTGTTCCGCGACTGATGAATACTACTGTGTGACTTTATTTCTTACATGAATTATGTTATTTTGCCACAGGCCGTGGGTCTCTGCTCTCGGCCACTGGCCAGGGTGCCAACCTGTAGAAGCAGCACCTGTATGGAGACATTTCGGCAGCAGCGGGAGCATTACGATGCATTACTGGGGAGGATTGGGAGGCTAGAGTTCCCGCAGTCAAACAGTTGAGCAGCTGTCTCCCGAAAAGTGCATCTCCCCGCCGCGCAGGCTGCAATGCCTGGCGGAAGCTCTGCCCCCCGCAGAGCACACACCGCCTCAGGACACTCCATCCGGGCCTCTCAGTTCACCACCGCGCAGGAATCTGTTGATGCTGTCCCCGCCGGCTATCTCCCCCCAGGAAGCACAGCGGAATTCACAGATGCCAGTGGGACGAATAATTCTCCCAGATGTCCAACTGCTACCCATCACCCAGGAGATGGAGGGGGGGTTGTACTTGCAGTGCATCGGCATAGACGGGAAAGCAAGAGCCGACCGCTACGCCGCCCTCGTGTTTCGAAATCTTGTGACTTTTGAAATTTACTGGGGGTGGACCACGTCTGTAAATTTTGATGGGTCCAGAGGCAAAAGTGCCTTGCCTTGCAATCTCCGGGAAACCATTAGTACGATGGTGAATCGGAGATTCTCAACCCTTGCTGCGTACGACTGGAAAAGAATTCGTGACCGGATCAACGAAATGCTTCGTAGGAGGAGGCGGTCTTTTCCTCTTGTCTAACAGTCTGTCCACAAACAAAACATTCCTGTTAGACAAGAGGAATTGAAAAAAAACAATTTTGTCAATGAAAACCGGTGTGTGTGTCTCTCCCTGCTGGATGTCCCTCTCACAAACTGCTGAATGAATAAAATAATTTTATTGAAAATGAGTTTGCGATTGTCTGGTCTTTAAATTCTTGAGATACGTGATTCCATATTATATTCCCTTTTAATCAAATTCTAAAAGTATGCTTGTTGACTCCGGTATCGTGTTAGTTAAAGACTTCGATGCTTAAAATGTTTAGGGAGAAATGGAATACTGGTGTGTATGTTTTCTTTAAAGTACCGAGACCAGCCATATACTGTACGTTTAAGTTCCAAAATTAATATCATTTATGGGCTTCACACGCGTTGCAGTATGCTCAGGCACTAAGTAAAAGGAGATGCTTCGTATTGCTTGACTAATTTTAAAAACTAAGTTATAAATGCAGACGCTCCCTCGGTGCGCTGCTCTGGTGCGTCGGCTCCTACACAGTGCCTGTCTGCCATAAGCGTTACAATATACATACCCAACACTGCTTGTACCCATCTGTCATGCAAATAAAACACCTTGAATTGAATTGAATTGAGGAGAGAAGGGGGTAATACTAAAGCCAATACTGGCTCAATGGGCTTTGACGTGCTAATGCGTTGGTTTAACAGTCCGGGTGTGGCAGGCTTCCAATGTCAACTCGACTCGATTGGAAGACAATGAACGTATTTTAGCCCTAAATGAATTAATAGCAAACATGGTTTACATAAAATACATTTTTCCAAGAAAGTTTATAATAATACGATCTATAGTTGAAATCTGAGCCTACTTTAAAAATAAAGGAAAAGCATTTTCAGAGAGCAATCACGCTGTGTTTATGTAGAAAAAGCGATTAGGTTTATGAGCAATCTAATTACCTATTCGCTTAAAACGCTATATAAAATAAAGTTTATTTAGAGATGAATGATCAGTGTCGCAGTTTAAATAATGTGAGTCAGGAAACTAACACAGCGCCACCGGATTTAATAACGCAATAAAAACGCTATAAAATAATGTGACACAGTACAGCACAGTACAATTATACTGACCATGACTTTAGAAGCATAAATTACCTTACACTCAATTTAAACACAAGCTGTCTTTCTGTATGAACCTCTAAGCTGGTTCATACAGAAAATGTAGAAATGCATTAGCCTGATTATGATTAAAAAACACATAATTAAACACGCGTTTGCGATTTAAATCAGAACACGATTTAAATCAATATAAATGTTTATATTGTAACGCATACTGTCCAGCCTCCATTTCTCTATAAAAATTTACTGTTGCACACACACACACAATAGAAGCAGGAACCGCTGTCAGAAGGGAAGATATGTTCAAAATATCACAAATATCGATCATGTTGCGATATTTTGAAATATAAAAGTCAATTGATTGTCCATAATATCGCTTACCTATTTTTTCGAAGAAATGTTTGTTAAAAGTAAAGTCCAGCACCAGCTGGATTCGAACACACAACCTGCCAGTTGGTAGTCACGCACCTAGACCAGTAGGCTACAAGACAGCTCGCATGATCAGGCAGGCGAAACAGCCCTACACAGCCCTGTCGCAGTACACGGATATAATCATACCGTTATTAAATTCTTTAGATACGCGATTCCATATTATATTCCCTTTTAATCAAATTCTAAAAGTATGCTTGTTGACTCCGGTATCACGTTAGTTAAAGACTTCGAAGCTTACAATGTTTAGGGAGAAATGGAATACCGGTGTGTATTTTTCCTTGTGATATTTTAAGCTCTAGTTGAATGATAGGGGTCGCATTTTAAATCATTTTCGTAGCTAGAAATTATGAAACGCCCTGTTAAAAGCAAGGAAGTTTTTATGCCCGTTGAAGTAAAACAAAATGCCTGACAAAGTATGGCTTGGACAGATTCCAAGTGCTTGTACAAATGTGCTAAAGAAATTATACTTTGAGTATACAGCTTGTCCAAAGTCATCCATTATTAATACTATTAGTAATATCTTCAGTAAAGGCTTTGATGCATAAATATTTCTGATAAAGGTAGGTTGTGTACTTTTGTCCAACTGAGCAATCTTGCTTTCATAAAATATACCAACATTTTAATGACTGATGATTAACATGCTGTAATACACAGTTCAAAATTAAAGGCTCAAATGCTGTACATGAGAGGTTAAGCTCCCCCTGGCGGTTTTACAAGGCGACACCGGATAGTTAGTCACGTGACACACGTGAACTGCGTGATACCGCGTGATACCGCGACACGCCCACCGGGGTATGCCGCGAAATACCTCACCCATTTTGAATGGCTGCATCTGTACATGCACTTGTCTCCTGTTTAACCCATCACTATATAAGTGATGTGCCTCCTAAGCTCTGGGCTCAGCATTGGAAGATGGATGCCACAAGGCTTGGTTATTCCCAGGGATTGCAGGTAGACCAAGGGCAGGTCTTATTTTCTTCTGTCCTGACCATCTGGGTCCAGGGCTCGGAGCTTCTGGCCCCATCATCATGTTTTTCTAACTTTCCTGTTCCCGTTCCTGTTCTGGTTCTGACCCGGTTCCTGTTTTTAACTGTCTTGGATCGATCTCCCGGCTACCTGGACTTTGGATTGCACCCTGTTGTTTCCCTTTTGGACTCCCACTGGACTTGTTCGCCTGCGCTCCCCATCGCACCTGGATCACCATCAGCACTGCCCCCTGTCAGTCATCCCAACTACTTCTCTCTGTGTTTTCCCTATTGTCCTTTTCCAGTCTCTTCCGGATTATACCATCTGCATAGGATCCTAAATATGCACTACACAGGAGTCAGGACCGCCTGAAGTAACTGAATGGTGAGCCACAACAAGGACCCTGCGGACGGTAGTCCAGAAGCCTGGCACTACTGTGTCACGGTTGTCATCCCTCCTCTAGAGAGCACTCTGACATTTTATTCTTAGTTTCATTATTATGTGCACCTGTCTCCTTTTTAACCTGTCACTATATAAGTTATGTGTCTCCTACGTTCTGGGCTCAGCATTGGAAGATGGAAGATTGGAAGTCAGTCCTCCCATCCATTCTTCTCCGTGTTTTCCCTATTGTCCTTCTGCAGTCTCTTCTGGATTGTACCATCTGCATAGGGTCCTAAATACACACTACACAGGAGTCAGGATAGGGTCTCGTGACATTCTGTAGCCTTTTAATAGGCTCAATCAAGCCTCAATATGGATTGTTGACCATTTCTACATGCAGAACCTCTCCATTTCCTTCTAATTCTGTGGCATGAATGGTTTCCTTTCCTTTACACCACAAATATTGTCAATCATTCTGGAAAATTTGATTTCTGTTCTCTATTTCAGTCTGTTCTTCTACCTAGAAATCTCTTTCAGTTTCTGTTCTTCACAGGAGGGATGACATGTTTCTGTGCCTTGAGTTTTTACCTTACTCCTCCAATCATAGTCCTGATACATTTGAGACTTTATCAAACCACATAATTTAATTTCATTTGACTTGGGGGTAATGTACAGTAGCTGCTGTTTGGAAAATCTCTGTCCTTTTACTTTATGTTATGTTATGAACTTGCAATCAGCAGATTCATAGGTCAGTCTCAAATTTTAGTCCTAATAGTATCTTGTTGATGCCCAAGTTTTTTGAAGATTTCTAATTCTTGTCTTGTCTTTTGACATGCGTTATTCTCTCAAAACAGTTTTCTGGCAATTCTTTTTGGTAATTTTTGTATATCCTCTTCCTGGTGGAGTATCAGCTATTTCATTAGCATTGAGCTCCTTGGTGATAGACACCACAATTAAAATAGGGATGCCTTATGGATTTTCTTTCATAGCTGTCTTAAGTTATTGAAGTCAATTATCTTTAAAAAACCCATTACCTATTAATACAGAAGCCTATAAATTTTCTGAGGCATTTTCAGATGGAATTATAGGGTTATAGGATCAAAAATGTTAAAAATGGGATAAAAAATACATTATTTATATTCAACATATTTACAGACTATGCATATATTTTATAATTAGAAAAAAATAAAATATACAACTATTGTGGACAAACAGTGAATATACATTTGCATATTTTTTGCTGCAACCTACATGATATCAAGGGCATTAATTTAATTTGGAATCAACTAAATATTTGGTTTAAAAACACCTAGCCAAACAAGAATTCAATAATAATTTTCTTTTACATTTGATACTTTAATTATAGAACATAGGAAAATAATTATGGCTAAGTTAAAACTGGTTGTTATGGATTTTTTTTTTACAATATTAAAATTAATGTCAGGTTGTTATATTTATTTGTACTTGAAAAACCATTTGTAGAGCAAGTACAGTAGGTATTCATATCCAAACAAGCAGTGATGAAGAGGTTGTTTACAAAACCCATTAGAATGACCAAACCTGAATTTTAATTTTAACTTAAATGAATATTGAATATTAATATCAATGAATATGTGTACTACAACTATTAGCACTTTAGCCAGTACATACTTGGAACACTGAAAATATTAATAGATTTTTGTATATATTGCAGATCCTTTCTCATTTTTAAAATAAGAGTTTGTTTAATGTTTTAATTATAATACGTTTATGCATAATTAATTTTGAAACAATATAGTCTGTGTTAGAGTGTCAACAAAATACAAGGAAATACATAAAATATTTATCTGTGCTAACAATGACAAGTGCAAGGTCTTCATTTTATCCTATACCCTTACATATCCATTACTCTAATGGTTCTAAATGTAATTCAGTTTTTCCCAGCTTATGTTTTATCAAACTCTTTTAAAGGCTCTACATGAGCAAATGAAACTGCATTTTGGTAAATGTATGCTTTTACTGCTCTGATAACAATTAGACATTAATAGATTACTAGACACAGGTTATGTAATCCCTAAAGAATTATAAGCACTACTATAAAATTTAGCAAGTACATGTAATAAAAGTATTTCTACCAACAGTGTAGTGTAGCTTTTAAATTACAGTAATAAAGCTACAGTTGTGTACTGTACATGTACAAGCCTGTTTTCAATCACGTCATTCTGTCATAAACAACAAAACAGCTCAAAGTGTATTTCTTTTTTATATCAATTCATGTGATATTCTATATATTGCTGCATTTAGCAAAATTCAACACAAATGTAAAACAAATAATTTCACCTAATAAGGACTGCTTATATCCATATCTACAGTATGTCTATCATAAGATATAATCTTTTGAGTTAATCATACGAATTGTTCCGAATTTCAACAAATTTGTCTCTATTCATTTGCATTTAGTGTAATGTCTGGTCTACGTATCAACTTAAGAAAAAAAAACATTTGGAAACTTGTTAATGTACGCAGTTGTAACAGACTTTATAATGTTTAAATCTGTTTTTTAGAATGGAGAGTTTTCCAATTCATAAATTGGGCATTCTGACAATCTTTAATTTTTGTCTTATTTGTAGTACACAAGAATGGCAAATAATAATTAAACATGTTCAGTAAGTGGTGTAATGGCTAACCCTTGCAAATTTTAATTAAGCTATATACAAGTATGTGCTCAGCCAGTTTCTGTATTTGTATTCCTCCTCCACACCATCTGAAAACTTTGCAATGGTGTTACTCCTCTGGGGGATTTCAACCTTTGCCTGCAGCACAGCCTGTTATGAATTAAATATGCACTTTAAATGGTGTGATGGTTTGATTTTGATGCTACTAACAGTTTGATTTTCTTACCAACAGCGCAGCTATGGTTATAGTTTTATTTGGTTTTTCTCTGCAAATGTGTGTCTTGGGTCCCCAATACATTTTTCAATTTCCATTCTTAACACATACATTATATGGTCTATATAAGATAGAAAACCTTCTGTTTCTTTTTCAATAGATATAAAATATTATGCCTATTTGGCAATGACAAGCACGTTATGCTAAAACTGAATATCTGTTTATTGATTTTAAGGAGACTTTTTGTATTCATTGTATGATTCATTTCTAGATATGATATTATAAATCATAAAATATGCATTTTTTGGCAAAAGCACAGCTCATAGCGAAACGTTTAAGACTTGTGCCCCAAAATGACTGATTCTATAAAGACAGGCGTACTGCTGAAACCAGCAACTGTGAGGTACTGTATTCTATTGTTCATCTAAAATATGCTTGGTAATTCATGCTCTGAGTCATTTGGTGTAGATTTTTCCTGTGAGACATTTATAAAATTCCTTTATGCTTATTTCACAAGATAATATACAAAACAGTTTAGTCTCACAGTATCCTGTGATTTTATAATATACTGTAGGCCCTCCATTAATATTTGTGGCAACTAAATATGATTGTCAGATGAGTGCATTACAACACAGTAGTATAACAAAAGTTTGAAATTAATAAAATATTATATGTCATGGTAGTTAAACAATTAATTTGAAATTGACAATTATCTGTAGCAAAATAAATTACATATATACAGTACTGTCCAGTATTTAGTTTGTACATTATACTTAATCAGTTCTTGAAACACTGTCAGTTCTTACCAAATGAGGCTTTACTCAGTATAATAATGAAGAAATTTCACTTAAAACTCTCAAGGTCACACCATGTTTTTGCCATCTCTACATTGTCTGCGTCAGACCTCTTTGAAAAAACACCACAGATACCACAGTTAGTATATGAATCTTTAGGCTCTTTACTCTTCTCTATTTTTTTTTCTAAAAAAAGAATCTGAACAACAGTTTATTGAGGCAATTGAACCATCAGATCAAATGGGGAAAGGTGTATACTTTTAGATTTTATTTCTATTGTCCAGACTGTATTCTAAGGGCAAACAGAAAGGGGTCATTTTAAACTATACTAAATTAAACTAACACTGGGGAAGCAATGTTGCAAAAAATATTTGTAATTTAGGTTATTCGGCCAAATAGATATTTGGGTTCAGAAACATTCGCAGACACGCTCACAGCAGCACCGATTTCCTCAGAAGCCAGGTACAGATGCAGCCATTCAAAATGCACGATACAAATCCGTACCGCGGGCATCTACGCGTGAGCCACTGCGCCGTACCATGGTACGTGATTGGCTAGCCAAAATGACCGACAGGGGCACTCGTGGTGCATTGGTCAGTAGTGAGAAGATTTAATCATTTAATCTCTTTACTGTGCACATTTTAATCCGCTTAGTACTGAATATTTATATGGAATTTTAGTAGCTGAGCAGAAAAAGAATAGGAGCATAATGCATCTGAAGGTCAACATATTATGTAAACTGTATATTGCTGGTCCTGGTCGTTTAAAGAAAAAATACACACCAGTATTCAATTTCTCCCTAAACATTTTAAGCATCAAAGTCTTACATGTGGTTATTTCAAAACGTTTTTACGTGCTCCTTCTGACCATATTACTGTACATTTATATATTTTGTGAAAATTGATCGTTTTAACCTTTTTAGCGAATACGCTCATTATCGGATTAAACAAAAGCATACTTTTAGAATTGGATTAATAGGGAATATAATATGGATTCAAGTATCTAAAGAAATTAATAACAGTATAACTATATTTCTATATTGATATGTGTATTGCTGTTTCAATGTATGTCACATGAATTGCCTTGGTGTCGTGACAGCTTAAGTGACTGATTTATAAGCATGAAGTCGGGTGTTCAAATCCAGCAATCGCTATGAGTTTTCTTTTAACAAATAACCATTTCTTTGAAAAACTAAAATAGCAAATATTATGGACACTACAGGATATTGACATTTTTTATATTTCTAAATATCACAACATGTTCGTACTGTATGTACACAGCGGTACCGCAGGTTGTAGGGTGCAAATCCACGTGAGCCCGAAAGCCCTACATTCATGTTGTGCATTCGTCTGGCGCTGCGCGGTTTTCATCTCTCTCTGTGGGAGTGCTGGCTAAACTGGTTTCACAGGTATTTTCAAAGTAGAATAGGGCGAGTCTTCCAGTGAAAGACACTCCACCTTCCCAAACGGACACATTTTCTTAGAAAAACAGATTCACAACGCGAAGCTGTGTCAGTCTTCTGTAAAAAAAATCGTTTTGAACACCATGGGTGCTGTTTTTAAGACGCTGCTGAGTAAAGTATAGGAATTTTCCTGTTGTCAGCAGGATTGTGTATATAGTTTTATGTACAGGCAGCGAAAAGTTTCAGGTCTTTTAAATTAGGCTGGGCAAACGATTATTTTAATTCTTAAAAAATAAATAAAAAATGAGATATAATGATGTGTTCAATCAATTTAAAAATCCAGCCATATACAGTACAGTTTACATACAGTAATATGTTTATGTTCCTAAATTAATATCTTTTATGAGCATGCGAAAGGTATGGTGAATCGGAGATTCTCAAGACTTACTTTGTATGATTGGAAACGAATGTGTGATCAAATCATCGAAATGCTGTGGTGTTACTTTTTGTCAATGAAAAAATGAAGTATTTTCGTTTACAAATACGGTTACAAAGAATGTGGACCATGGTAATACTTTGAGTTTACAGCTTGTCCAAGGTCATTCATTATTAATCCTATTAGTAATATCTTTTCGGTAAAGAAGTTGATGCATAAAATATTTCTGCATAATTAAAACATTTATGATAAAGGTGGTAGGTTGTGTACTTTTGTCCAACTGAGCAATCTTGTTTTCATCAAATATACCAACTTTTTAATGTATGATGATTAACATACTGTAATACACAGTTTAAATGTAAAAGTCTAAAGAGTATACAACTTAAATTCTTATTTGAAAAAGATTGTCCCTCAGCAGTGATCGGGATTGGAAACCGAATGTTTCCTGGTGACAGCTCAAATGCAGTACAGGAGATGTTAAGGTTTATTAGCTCCACCTGCCGGTTTTACAAGGTGATTCCGGATTCTATTAACATAATCTAATTTGCATACGGTATAATGCGGTATACTGTAACACGCCCACCGCAGCATACCCCGCTTGTTTTGAATGGCTGCATCTGTAACCTACCCGTATGTCTTTGGACTGAAGAAGAAATCTGGAGCATCTTTCAAAAATTAGGATCTCCATGCAAATAACACCCCAGGTCTTGAACTATACCCAGGGCCCCAGCACTGCAAGGAAGCAATGCTAATCACTACACAGCCATGCCGACCCAATGTAAACTTCATCGTTTTCATAATTCCCCAAAACCAACCCTGTGTCTGTACATGCACAGACACAGATTCATTGCTCATCGGGTTGTTAATTACCTTATTAATATATATAAATTAAAGATATATAAATTAGTACATAAATAAAGTATACATTATTTTTTGTTTGCTCTTTTCATGATGATGAAGAATTTGTCAAAATTGCTTTTTTAAAACTAATGAACAATAGCATATTTTACATCTAAGAGGGTTTATACAATCTTATAATTGAGAAAATGGCCAAATATCATTATTCTTAGATATACATTAATCAAGAGTTCAAAGGGTGCCTTCATGTTTGCTATGAAGTCAGACCTTTTGTTTTTGTTTGCTTAAATAAGAGATAATCTGTCTCATAGTTCTAAAAAAGCAGAACAAGCTTACTAAGCAAGATAATCTAATGATTTCCGGTGTTATTTGATTAAAATTTGTTTTATCTCTTTTACTGTATTATTAGAAATACATAATGTTTCACAGTATAATACAATATTAGATTATAAAGAAACAAGTAGAGGGTAATATCCAGCTGAAAATATTTTTTAGCTGTCATCACTGGAGGGCCACATATGGATATTACAAAATGTTTTAATTTATCCTAATTCACTGGTATTTCAGAAATTAGTGAATTTTCTAGGATTATTCTGGTGATGAGACTTTCTGTTGTATTGTATAATATTTGAACTTGCACAACAGGTTTAGGATTTTGATTGTCTAAGTAACTAAAACATACTGTAAGTGGATGCATTGATTAGTGACAGTGAAGCCAGTGAAAAGGGAAATAAAGTCCCAAACCAGATGTAACTTTATCAATAAATGTATACAGGCTGTAAATGCTATAGAGACACAGCTGGCATGTATAATTAGCATTTTATGAGAGTATCCACAAGACCACAACATATTAATATAAGATATCTCTTTGATTTGCATCAGAACAACTCATCAAGCCTACAATGAACATTGCACAAGAATCACTTTGAATATGGGAAGGCTTATAAGAAGAGATCAACAATCAAAAGAATTATGAATAAAGTATTTATTTAATGTTTTACTATCCTGATGCATGTGCTTAGTTGTTGATTTCTTTTGCCTTGTCCATTGGTGCTTGCAGACTTCCCCCACACTGGATGTGATTCTGATCATTAACATACTGTACTCGTATGTTAACGAAATAGCTAAACTAATACCAGTTGCACTTGTATCTATAATTCTCTTAAGCAAGGCTGCAGAATGTAGGCAGGGAAGATGGATGACCAGTAAAAACAACTAGTGAAACATGTTGTGAAATAGTGAATGCTGTACATATGAATCTATTCATGTATAAATATTACATATTTAATTACTGAATAAGTACCAAAACAATACATTTTAAATGGAAGGAATGGTTATTTCCGTGTCTGGTGCTTATATGTTGTCCATAAAGAGCAAAGAGAATGAAAGTGAAATGAGGTAATGTAGTTTGATGGGTTTAATCTAGATGGAAACAATTTATCCTCATCTGGTTTAATGCCAAAGCTTAAAGTGAAGAAAATCCCTTGAAGGCCATAAAATGCAGAAATGTACAGTCTTTGCAGTTTCATCAGTAGGGCAGGAAATATGCCAAGCACACAAGTACAGCATTTGAGAAATTCAATTAGCAAAACATTCGCACATGCAAAAGCTTTCCCTTAGTGGATTATTTTTGTATGATTAGTTTGAGCAAGTCAGCACTTAAAAAAATTCTGCACATTCATGCAGTTACCTTCTTAATTTGGTCTCATATCAAATACTTCGGACAAAACATAGAGTCCCTTGCATTCTTGATTCTTTGTGTGATTGGCATATACAAAAACAAGGTCAAAGGTAATTCCACCAGACAATTCCACCAGAATTGTGGATTTATTAGATTATTAAAAATGTAGTAAAACTAAAAGTTATATTTCAGTTCTTTCAGACATGGAACTCAACACTGTTATTAAAGTGAGGTTTCAGACCTCCCAGATTGGAAAGACATTAGCAAGATTTTAAGACATATTTTTAGGACTGTGCCATTCTAACTTAACTCCCTGATCCTCTGTCCTTTCTTTCATTGCTTCATAATTATGTATGAAGATTTAAAATGGTCTACATGGCGATATGGTAGATGGTACTACTGCCTTGTACAGTATCTCTTGGCTATTGCATTTGAATCCTGACTGGGGAACTTTCTGTGTGGAGTTCACTCTGCTCACGTCCATGGGAGTTTTTGTTGGGTGTATTAGTTTTCATCCATCTTCCACAAATATGTGGGTTTAGGTAAATTGCTGCCCCTAAATTGTCCATTATTTCTCTCATGTTTTTTTTTTTAAACTCCACCTCTTAGACCTTTCATACTACAGATTGGTGCTTGTATTTTCAGTTGACGGAGAATAAAAACTGCAAGAATACAATATGTGGCCTTGACTGGTAGTTTCCATTTTTATAATGCAGAACACAAGGATATCTTGAAATTGTACTTATTTGTACAAATGCAGCCATTCAAAATGCACAGTACAGACACATACCGCGGGTAATTGGCTACGTCCTCACGCATCGTGACGCGCAATGACACAAAATAAAGCGGTACGTGATTGGTTGACCAACAGGGGCACTCGTGGTGCGTTGGTCGGTCGTAGAAAGATTTAAATGTCTTTACTGTGCCCGTTTTAGTATTGAATATTTATATGGAATTTTACCACTGAAGGGAAATCTTAGTAGCTGAGCATAAAAAGAATAGGAGCATACTGTAACGCGTGTGAAGGCCATAAACGATTTTAATTTTGGAACATAAACATACAGTATATGGCTGGTCTCGGTACTTTAAAGAAAAAATACACACCAGTATTCCATTTCTCCCTTAACATTTTAAGCATTGAAGTCTTTAACTAACGTGAAATAGCGTGTAAAAAAGTGGTCGTTTTAAGCTTTTCTGCTAATATAATATGGAATCGCGTATCTAAAGAAAATAATAACTATATAATTATATTCGTGTACTGCGACAGGGCTGTGTAGGGCTGTTTCACTTCTCCTCATGTGACTTCCCCAGTAACCTGCTGGTCTACGTACTGGACTAGTAACCCACGGGTTGTGTGTTCAAATCCAGCTGGTGCTGGACTTTCCTTTTAACAAACATTTCTTTGAAAAAATAGAATAGCAATATTATGGACAATTAATTGACTTTTTATATTTCTAAATATCACAACATGATTGAATTTAAGTCATTTTTAATAACAATGAATAGTCACCTTCTTTCCTTCTGACAACTGTCCCTGCTTCTGCAGCTTGGATTCTCATGTATCTGATACAAGTATCTTTTAATACAGTCTTTGTTGTGCTCTTGAGGATCCTTGTGATATTTTGAGCTCTGGTTGAATGATAAGTGTCGCAGTTTAAATAATTTACGTAGTTAGAAATGATAAAACGCTCTGTTAAAACCAAGAGTGTTTTTATGTCCGTTAAAGTAAAAGAAAATGCCTGACAAAGTAGGGCTTAGACAGATTCCAAGTGCTTGTACAAATGTGCTAAAGAAATTAGCAAAAAAAGTCATTCATTTATCATATTGGCTAGCTAATGTCCTGTCCTCGTTAGTTAGATCAACGAAATGTTATTTAAGATAAAAATCTAGACATATTGTGAGTGTCCTTTATCGTAGCAATGCCAGACTGCTGGTAAGAAAGAAGATGGTTTAGGACCAAACTGGTTACACCGAGCAAGGACTTTCCACTATTATTATCTGTTGAAGTGGGGGCTAGGAGTGCCTAATTACACACTTGCATCAGGGTTAGGAAAGTATTATAACACCATCCATTCACCATCTAACTCCATTTTAAAAGGGATGTCTTATGTGCACATTGTCTATGCTACCAACAAAGGGGGATCAGTCAATTGTTGCTATCACCTCATCAATTATTGGCACAAAATTGTCAACTAGTTTTTTGCACTAGGTCTCAATTAGGCAGTACTCAATAAGTAGTTCAGCCCAATACGGGTTACAGCATGTACAGTATAAGGATATGAAGAAAAAAGGAAATTTGGCAGTTGATGTCTTAATATTCAGACAAGCACTACTACTTTTCTTAACATGACAGATCTAAAAAATCAGTGTCATTATGTATGTCCAATCATATTTTTTCCTTTCTCCTACATTCAGTATCACTGAATTTTTCCGATGTTCCCCTGTCCTGGACCTGGAGTATCCTAACGTTTTCTCATTGATACAATTGCTTGAAATTGTGTATTTATCTAATTTGCTCAAATACATTCTAAGTAATTGTGGAATTACTTGAAGTCAAATACGATGCAGCCATTCAAAATCCGCGGGCGATACCGCATTATTTTCCGGTGCGCTTTACGCAGTCTACCGCGAGTTACCGGTAAATACCGCTAGTTACCGTAAATTCTCCTATAATACCGCAAGCAAAATAATAGTATCCGGAATTTCCGCAAGGTGGAGCTAATAAAGCTCAACCTCTCATGTTTGAGCTGTCGCCATCAAAGTCTTTAACGAAGATATTACTAATAGTATTAATAATGAATGACCTTGGACAAGCTGTAAACTCAAAGTATTGCCCTGGTCCACATTATTTTTTTCATTGACCGTCTTTGTAAAAATAACACCACAGCATTTCGCAATCACTCATTTGTTTCCAATCATGCAAAGTACAGTAATTTTTGAGAATCGATTCACCATGCCTTTCACATGCTCATAAAAGAGATTGATTTAGGAACATAAACATATTACCGTATGCAAACTGTACTGTATACAGTATGTATATGTATATTAAATGTCTTAACTGTGCCCATTTAAGTATTTAATATTTATATGGAATTTTACCACTGAAGGGAAATCTTAGTACCTGAGCATAAAAAGAATAGGAGCATACTGTAACGCGTGTGAAGGCCATAAACAATACTAATTTTGGAACTTAAACATACAGTATATGGCTGGTCTCGGTACTTTAAAGAAAACATACACACCAGTATTCCATTTCTCCCTAAACATTTTAAGCATCGAAGTCTTTTACTAACGTGATACCAGAATCAACAAGCATACTTTAAGAATTTGATTAAAAGGTAATATAATATGGAATCGCGTATCTAAAGAAATTAATAACGATATAATTATATTCATGTTGCAAAAAAACTGCAACGGACATAAAAACTCACTTGCTTTTAACAGAGCGTTCCATAATTTCCAACTACGAAATGTATTTAAACTGCGACACTTATCATTCAACCATAGCTCGAAATATCACAAGGATCCTCTAGAGCACAGCAAAGACTGTATTAAAAGTATAATAGTGACAAACTAGTATACTTTAGATATTTTTTCTGAACCGGGGAAAATCTGATCATGTTTCTCTATAACAATAATAAAAACATTATTTTACATATCACCTTTATGTGATATCACCTTAAGGACAGCACATACAAGGGTTAATTGCACAATGGACCGCACAAAGAAATTTAAAATAGTCTTCTTTAGGTGTGAGGGCAGGAGTGGATCGCAGAAGGCATAATCAGCAAATTAAGAAAACAAAGAACAGGACAGGTGAGACGTTTATCCAGAGACCGAGTGATCAGAAAAAGGAATAGCTGTTACGCCCAGGTTTTACGCTTTCTCTCTGCTAAATGAATAAAAGCATTTTATTAAAAACGCGTTTGCGTTTGTCTGGGTATTTACTTTGTAATCTGTGGTTTACATAATAATAATAATAATAATTGCTTACACTTATATAGCGCTTTTTCTGGACACTCCACTCAAAGCGCTTTACAGGTAATGGGGACTCCCCTCCACCACCACCAATGTGCAGCATCCACCTGGATGATGCGACGGCAGCCATAGTGCGCCAGAACGCTCACCACACATCAGCTATCAGTGGGGAGGAGAGCAGAGTAATGTATCTACTGTATTGCTTTGAGATGCCACTTTTAAAGGTGATATGTAAAATAAAGTGTTTATTATTGTTATAGAGAATCATTATCAGATTTTCCCTGGTTCAGAAAAAAGACGATTACAATCTGTAATCTTTCCACTTGTATGTCATCGGAAAATACAAGAAGTTTCTGCTTTGTGTAAGGATGGTATCAAAAATTAATCTTAGTGGTGAGAAAGCTGTGCTCCTCAAAGTGCTTTACAGGATAAAAACAACAGCAATAGTGTTAAGCTGGGCAAACGATTTTTTTTATAGAAATACAAAATGAGATATAATGATGTGTTCTGGCTAAGACATTAACGAGTACAACCCCCCTCTCTGCGGGAGTGCTGGCTGTGACGAATTAAACCGGTTTCACAGGTATTTTCAAAGTAGAAGGGGGCGAGATTTCCAGCGAAAGACACCTCCCCCTCCAAAGCCAAGGAAGTTCAGTACTTACTAGTTAAGAAAGCTAGGCTCCTCAATGAAATCACTTTAACATGCTAATGCGTTGGTGTAACAGTCCGGGCATGGCAAGCTTCTAATGTCAACTCGACTCGATTGGAAGACAATGAACATATTCTAGCCCTAAATGAATTAATAGCAAACATGGTTTACATAAAATACATTTTTCCAAGAAAGTTTATAATAATACGATCTATAGTTGAAATCTGAGCCTAAATAAAAAGAAAAAGCATTTTCAGAGAGCAATCACGCTGTGTTTATGTAGAAAAAGCGATTAGATTTATGAGCAATCTAATTACTTATTCGTTTAAAACGCTATATAAAATAAAGTTTATTATTAATTTGCTGGACAGAGTGGTGAACATTATTATGGATAAGACAAAGATAACGATCCTGATCAGTTTAGAAATCTGTGTACGCTGTAAGGTTTTTACTTCTTAATCTTTTAAAATACACATTTCGAATAGAAAGAAATAATCTTCCTGGTACAGTATGTATAGCAAACCAACACGTCTTTTTTCTCCAATCAGAGGGGTTAGACACTCGGTTAAAAGCAAAGGAGATTGTCTGTTATAGTGGACATAAAAACAAGAGTTCGCTGGCATTATATCCTAGAAGACACAGATCGGCGCCAGACCAGGAGAATGCCCGCAGCGTAAAAGAAAATGCCTGATGAACTAGGGATTGGACAGTTTCCAAGTGCTTGTACAATCGATGGAAATGTTCAAATAAATGTGCAAAAGAACTAAAATAATCATTTATTTCTTTATCATATTGGCTAGCTAATGTCCTCCTTTTGCTAGTTAGTGGCTGTGTTTCTACGTTGGGTAACAACGGGTGACTGTTCTCAGGCGGAAGATGTAAACAGCTTAATTTTCATGTTAAATAATTTTTTAAAATTAAAATTCATTCCATACAGCAATCGCATATTTGGGTACCGTTTCATAAAACTTTCATGCTTAAAATGTTTAGGGAGAAATGGAAGACTGATAATGGAATGGAATGGAATGAATGATAAGTGTCGCAGTTTAAATAATTTTCGTAGTTAGAAATTATGAAACGCTCTGTTAAAAGCAAGGGAGTTTTTTTGTCCGTTGCAGTAAAAGAAAATGCCTGACAAAGTAGGGCTTGGACAGATTCCAAGTGCATTTGTGCAATTTACATTGCATTGTCCATTATGCTGCTGTAATACAGTTTAAAATAAGTCTAAACTGTATCAGCTTTATTTATGGGTTGCAATTTAGAAAAAGTCAATAACCGCACTCAAAATGCAATTTAGAGCTTTCTGGCAAGAGGAGACACCCAAATTAATAATGTAACATGCCACTGTTTGTGCATGAACAAAGTTATACTGCTATTTCCTTTGATACGCGATTAAAAAAAAAATTTTTGAATCCCTGGCGGAACACATTCCATAAGATTCAGCACTTTTATATATCGCCTTTAAAGGTGGGTTCTCAAAATGCTTTACAGGATAAAAACAACAATAACAGCAACAACAACAATATTGTATTTCATTGCACTTTGAAAACCAAGTAATAACTTAACTATATGTGCAAACGTTTTATGATATGTCGCTGTTGTGAATGTCTGTGGAGTGTATCTTATTTGCCCGTCTGTCCTGGCTCTCTCGCTCGCCCTCCCCCCCTCTCTCCCTCAATTCAATTCAAGGTGCTTTATTAGCATGACAGATGGGTACAATCAGTGTTCGGTTTTTACTTTGCTTTGAGATGCCACTTTTAAAGGTGATATATAAAATCAAAGCTTTAACTTGCTTTAACTCCGCAAGTCTGAGTTCTCGTGTCTGTCCTATCTGATCCCGAAAGTATTACAATATGTATCTTTATAGCAGGTGGTGTACAACTTTTTAGCATAGATTACACTTTTATAAAATGTATTTAAAAAATAAAAACGATTACAATCTAATCTTTCCACGTTTGATCCCAAGATCCCAAGAAAAATAAATCTAAACGGGGAGAAAGTTATGCTGAAAGTTTATTAAGATACTTAGAAGACAAATATATCAATTTATGTTGCATTTGTCTGATTGTGAATAAAAAAACACATATATTTAAACACGCGTTTACGATTTAAATCAAAATGCGATTTAAATCAATATAAATGTTTATATTGTAACGCATAGGTGACTATTCATTGTTATTAAAATGACTTAAATTCGATCATGTTGTGATATTTAGAAATATAAATTTGTTTGGTGCGAGTGAGGTTTTATTTAATCTCTGACCAAGGGAAACATTTCATTTTTTCAAAGAAATGTTTGTTAAAAAAAAAAAGTAATGGCTCCAATGGGATTCAATCACAGACTGTGTGACATGGGAGTCAGGAACCTAACCCACAGCACCACCGGCAAGGTCACATGCAGAGTGCTGAAAAAGCACTACAGAAACATTATCAACAGACAATGTACAGTGTGTATTATTCTTGTGTTGCGGTACTTGAATATAATTATATCGTTATTAATTTCTTTAGATACGCGATTCCATATTATATTCCCTTTTAATCAAATTCTAAAAGTATGCTTGTTGACTCCGGTATCTCGTTAGTTAAAGACTTCGATGCTTAAAATGTTTAGGGAGAAATGGAATACTGGTGTGTATTTTTTCTTTAAAGTACCGAGACCAGCCATATACTGTATGTTTATGTTCCAAAATTAATATCGTTTATGGCCTTCACACACGTTACAGTATGCTCCTATTCTTTTTATGCTCAGCTACTAAGATTTCCCTTCAGTGGTAAAATTCCATATAAATATTCAATACTACAACGGGCACAGTAAAGACGTTTACTGTAAATCTTTCTACGACAGACCAATGGACCACGAGTGCCCCTGTTGGTCAACCAATCACGTACCGCGGTGCCGCGCGTCATCGTGCGTCACAATGCGCGACACCGTAGCCAATTACCTCTGGTACGTGTCTGTGCCGCGCACTTTGAATGGCTGCATCTGTACCTTAAACCAGGGCTGTCCAGTTAAGGTCCTTGATGACCTGTGTGTCTGTATATTATTATTCTAATTTAGAAACTTACACTAAATCAACTTTTTACTTGCTTGAATAGATCATTTTGAAAACTTCTCCCAGCTCTTCAGGTTTTTGTGTTTAAATGATACCTACAGTAGATAACATGCAGACACACTGGTCCTCCAACCCCTTCTTTAAAGATAAGCTCAGATAAAACTAGTAATTAAACAAATGTCTGTTTTTCTCCCTGCTTTTTATTAATTTTAATTTGCTTCTCCTTTGCTTTACTTAGGTTCAGATAGTATTTTTCATGTAATTATCTTGTTTTGAGCAATTACAGACAAAGTGAGTTTACATTTTTTTGCAGTTCTAAACTGAAGATTTGGAAAGACAACCTTTTGAATCATAATAATGATAGTGATAAATATTTCTCTGATTAATGCATTCTTCATCAGTTTGAAAAAAAACTTACATGAAATTGCAATTTCAAACAATGAGACTTTTTCAAATGTTATTTAAAAAGAAGAGAATAAATGGAAAAATACCATTTAATAAATTAAAAATAATTTTAAAAGCAAGTAACTGTAAGAATCAACAAGAGAGCACAGGTGACATCATATTATTGGGAGATTTCAATTTTAA
Organism: Lepisosteus platostomus; assembly: GCF_059453375.1. Lineage (NCBI taxonomy): Eukaryota > Metazoa > Chordata > Actinopteri > Semionotiformes > Lepisosteidae > Lepisosteus > Lepisosteus platostomus. Next base: position 26,833,769 of record NC_142619.1, on the reverse strand, counting down.
CACATATGAGAAATTACATTGCAATTGGATATTGCAGTGGGGGAATAGGGAAGCTGAAATTGATAAGGTTGGCAAAGCTGATATTTGCTTCTTTACTCAGTTTGCAAAAATACCTTCAAGGGAACATGTAAGACAGGATATAATTAAGAAGATGGATGTGATAGAAACACTGATAAATTGTGACCATAATATGATGTGTTTTTTTCAATCTCTAAACCTTGAATTTATATTTAAGGTTAATTTTATAAAAGCAAACAGTGAAAGATTGGGCAAAGCTTGCTAATAGTGAACTGCAAGTGAATTGAAAAAGAATGGTTTACTTTAAGACAAATAACTCTCAGCTTTCTCTCCACCCTCTGAACATCTCTGCTTAGTTATTCTCCTCTCTTGCACCACTGTAGTGAAACACAATACCTAGAAACATGGAGACTTCAATATCTTGAATAACATTCTAGTTCTTCTTCAATATCTGCCACTTTAGACTGTGCAGTTATATCATTTGATATATCATTGCAATTTACGTGGTGTGTATTGCATTTCGGTTATTACAGATTTTTTAGATTTATATTAAAGTTTTAATGATTTTTGTAGCTTTTTTGGTGGTTTATTTGGTTATTTTTCATAATAGTTTTATTTATCCAGACCATGAGTTGTGGTGGACAAGAGAATAATTAACTGAAAACTGAAAACTGAAATCTAATACCGTCTTTACTGCATTTGCAATATATATTTGACAGTAGCATTGCCAGCTTTTACCTGATTTGAGTGTTTTGAACTGTAATAAATGCATTATTATGATCTTAATACTTACTAGTTTGCATAATTTATGGAGGAAATCCCTTCTGTATTTCACTTCAGTAAATTAATGTATGAAAATAAATAACGAAGTTTTAATACAAATTCACATTTAATGCAGATACTGTATTTTAGCTGTTTTAGTCATTACAGAGTTAGACATGTGTGGTCTTTGAAGTACTCTTTAAATCAATTATTTTAACTATTTAACGTTATTTAACAGCGAATAAATCTAAATTACATATTTCTTTTTAATTTCACTAGAATTTATATTTTTCTATATAGAACTTAGAGAAGCAAGTAATTGAATAGGTACTGTATCTGTCTACAGTCACTGTAAGAGAGGCAAGATTGAAAGTGATGATAAATACCTACAGATGCAGCCATTCAAAGTGAGCGGTACAGACACGTACCCCAGGTAAGATGACACGCGATACCGCGGTGCGTGATTGGTTGACCGACAGGGGCACTCGTGGTCCGTTGGTCTGTCGTAGAAAGACTTACTGTAAACGTCTTTACTGTGCCCGTTGTAGATATTGAATTTTACCACTGAAGGGAAATCTTAGTAGCTGAGCATAAAAAGAATAGGAGCATACTGTAACGCGTGTGAAGGCCATAAACGATATTAATTTTGGAACGTAAACATACAGTATATAGCTGGTCTTGGTACTTTAAAGAAAAAAATACACACCAGTATTCCATTTCTCCCTAAACATTGTAAGCTTCGAAGTCTTTAACTAACGTGATACCGGAGTCAACAAGCATACTTTTAGAATTTGATTAAAAGGGAATATAATATGGAATCGCGTATCTAAAGAATTTAATAACGGTATGATGATATCCGTGTACTGCGGCAGAGCTATGTAGGGCTGTTTCGCCTGGCTGATTATGCGAGCTGTCTTGTAGCCTACTGGTCTAGGTGCGTGACTACCAACTGGCAGGTTGTGTGTTCGAATCCAGCTGGTGCTGGACTTTTCATTTTTATTTATTTATTTTTTAATCGCGTAACATAAACATATTACCGTATGCAAACTGTACTGTATACAGTATGTATATGTATATTTAATGTCTTAACTGTGCCCGTTTAATTGAATTAAAAAAATTTATTTAACACGAACATTAAGCTGTTTACATCTTCCGCCTGAGAACAGTCACCCGTTGCTACCCAACGCAGAATGGTGATTGGCTGACACCATCTGACACCCCTCTGATTGGAGAAAAAAGACGTGCTGGTTTGCTATACCAGGAAGAGGATTTCTTTCTATTCAAAACGTGTATTTTAAAAGTTTAAGAAGTAAAAACCTTACAGCGTACACAGATTTCTAAACTGATCAGGATCGTTATCTTTGTCTTATGCATAATAATGTTCACCGCTCTGTCCAGCAAATTAATAATAAACTTTATTTTATATAGCTTTTTAAACGAATAAGTAATTAGATTGCTCATAAACCTAATCACTTGCTTTTTCTTTTTATTTAGGCTCAGATTTCAACTATAGATCGTATTATTAATAACCATAATAACAACCAACCAACAAAAACAACCATATAAACATAATACCAACCAAAAACATAGATAACAACCACAATACAAAATCAAATAATCAAACCATTTTACACTCGCAAAGTCCTCCAATTATCATAATCCCGCCCCTTATGCAAAACCAAACCTTCCTCCCATCCCAGTTTATCCTGTTTATCATAAACAAAATCCACCTCAATTTTCAACATAAAGCATTACACAAAATCAATACCTTAACACTCCATACTCAACAACGATAATTCACAAACAGCCAGAACATGTAACTACACATTCCCAAACATACCTACTTTCCATAGCCCCGCCCCTTATGCAAAACCAACATCCCTCCCCTGTTCTCTCCCCTGGCGGTTGTAATTGTTTTTATTTTCAAATAAATTTTAGCAAAGTCATGTATTTTAAAAATCTTAAGATTTTTCTATTTATGTCTTTATTTAGTGGTTTCATTAGTGACAAAGGCTAAACTTTCTTGGAAAAATGTATTTTATGTAAACCATGTTTGCTATTAATTCATTCAGGGCTAAAATATGTTCATTGTCTTCTAATGAAAGAAGGGTTCCTTTCGCCGTAGTCTGGAGCCTAGCCTTTTTAACTAGTAAGTACTGTATTTACTGGGTTTTTGAGGGGGGGGGGGGGTGTCTTTCGCTGGAAATCTCGCCTCCTACTTTGAAAATACCCGTGAAACCGGTTCAATTCATCACAGCCAGCACTCCTGCAGAGAGTTGGGTTGTACAGTACTTGCAGTGTATACAGTACACGCGTTATGCTCTTCGTTAATGTCTGTGAAGTTTTATTTAATCTCTGAGCCATACTGATTCTTCTGGAAGCCAGTTTCCGCCAGGGAGTAATAATAATAATTGCTTACACTTATATAGCGCTTTTCTGGACACTCCACTCAAAGCGCTTTACAGGTAATGGGGACTCCCCTCCACCACCACCAATGTGTAGCATCCACCTGGATGATGCGACGGCAGCCATAATGCGCCAGAACGCTCACCACAGGGGAGGAGAGCAGAGTGATGTAGCCAATTCATAGAGGGGGATTATTAGGAGGCCATGATTAGTAAGGGCCAATTGGAAATTTGGCCAGGACACCGGGGTTACACCCCTACTCTTTTCGAGAAGCGCCCTGGGATTTTTAATGACCACAGAGAGTCAGGACCTCGGTTTTACGTCTCATCCAAAGGACGGCGCCTGTTTACAGTATAGTGTCCCCATCACTATACTGGGGCATTAGGACCCACATGGACCACAGGGTGTGCGCCCCCTGCTGGCCCCACTAACACCTCTTCCAGCAGCAACCTTAGTTTTTCCCAGGAGGTCTCCCATCCAGGTACTGACCAGGCTCACACCTGCTTAGCTTCAGTGGGTTGCCAGTTGTGAGTTGCAGGGTGATATGGCTGCTGGAGTAAAAAAAAAACACACTATGGTATTCTCTCCAATGCAGTGCAGTTAAAAACATACCTCTGATGCTGCTCCTAAATGAATATCGTTTATGACCATCAGAAGCTTTATGCTCCTTTTCTTTTTTCCAGTGGATTGAACAGGGAGAGGCATTTCATGATGTACTTTTCACTGATGAAACAACAGTGGCTCTGGAACAGTTTTCAACCAAGTCGTTTTATAAAAAGGGGAGATATGTACACGTTACTGAAGCTAAAAGTTAAGCCTTTGTCACTAATGTAAACACTAAATAAAGACATATAGAAATCCCTACGTTACAGACTGTATATGGCTGGTATTGGTAGTTTAAAGAAAAAATACACACCAGTATTCCACTTTCTCCCTAAACATTTTTAGGATCAGAGTCTTACATGTGGTTATTTCGAAAACGTTTGTACGTGCTCCTTCTTACCATGTTACTGTTTACCGTTACTGACCATATTAAGTTTAAGTGCCTGTGGGCACTTTTCCTGTCCGTGGGGGGTGGACCGTCTTTCATTAGAAGGTTAGTCTGTTCTACTCTGAGAATGTAGAGGGGGTGGGAAGTGCCCGCGGTCATTTAATTAGTATTAAAATCTTAGTTATCTTTCTAGTTCACAGGTTTGCATGCATAATTTAATTTTGAAAGCCACTGAGACATCAGGTACTACTGTTGTATTTATGAAAAAGAAACAAAACAAAAAACATTCTAACAACTGTGCCATCCTACTCCTTAGTTAATACATTTTATTATTCATAAACAGTTAACATTGTTAGCAAAATATTTTGAATTATATTTAACCCTATTTTTTCTTTAGTTTTGTATTTAACTTATTATATGATAGTCAGACTTAATGTATATTTGAACAATGAAAATATATTTTTACAAGATTTTACATTAAGCACTTAAAATTAATATGGTTAATAATAGTAAACTGTAACATGCTGTAACAAGATCGGTTAAACTTCGAAGAAAATCCTTTCAGAGAAAATGTTTCAGGTGTGAAGAACAAACCTGTTCCCACACACCCTGCCCCCACTACCATTAGAATACACACAAACATTTTAGCGTTTCATTCTGAGCAGAAGCCCCTCACACCTGAAGAGTGCTGGCTGTGACGAATTAAACTGGTTTTACAGGTTTCAATCACAGATTGGGACTCAGTAAAGTAACACACAGCGCCACTGGATTTGATAATACTGTACCTAACCAAAATCCGCAATATGGAAACAGATCCTGTGTAATTGTTGATAGATGATGTACTCGTAACATTTTTTCAAGACGAACTACAACATTTAAAAATTGACTTGTATGTACTTGATATCTCTAATCAATCCACGGGTTCCAGCACAAAACAAAACTAAAAGGCATACTGTTTAGCGCTTCTTATTAGTTGCTCAAAAGTAATTTGACCGTATGAAATGCATAATATAAACCTAGAAACATATACGTGAGCAGTACTTAAGCACTGTAGTATCGGTGTTAAGACATACCTCTCAAATACTGTAAATCAAGTTAAAAATATCTCAAGACCGATTCTGGTCGTAATGAAATCATGTTTCGTGTATGTTTTCTTTTACATCTTGAAATAACTCATTTCTAAATACCTTTTTCACTGTTAACATCTTGTAGCAACTTTGCGACAAAATATACACTCTGACAGTTCATCCTGCTACCAACATTAAATAAAACAAATCTTAAGATTTCTATATTTATGTCTTTATTTAGTGGTTTCATTCGAAGCTTACAATGTTTAGGGAGAAATGGAATACTGGTGTGTATTTTTTTCTTTAAAGTACCGAGACCAGCCATATACTGTATGTTTATGTTAAGATTTCCCTTCAGTGGTAAAATTAGATATGAATATTCAATACTTAAACAGGCACAGTTAAGACATTAAATATACATATACATATTGTATACAGTACAGTTTGCATACGGTAATATGTTTATGTTACGCGATTAAAAAATAAATAAATAAAACTGGAAGGTCCAGCACCACCATTATGTTTATATGGTTGTTTTTGTTGGTTGGTTATTATTATGGTTATTAATAATACGATCTATAGTTGAAATCTGAGCCTAAATAAAAAGAAAAAGCAAGTGATTAGGTTTATGAGCAATCTAATTACTTATTTGTTTAAAACGCTATATAAAATTAAGTTTATTATTAATTTGCTGGATAGAGCGGTGAACATTATTATGCATAAGACAAAGATAACGATCCTGATCAGTTTAGAAATCTGTGTACGCTGTAAGGTTTTTACTTCTTAAACTTTTAAAATACACGTTTTGAATAGAAATAAATCCTCTTCCTGGTATAGCACACCAGCACGTCTTTTTTCTCCAATCAGAGGGGTGTCAGATAGTGTCAGCCAATCACCATTCTGCGTTGGGTAGCAACGGGTGACTGTTCTCAGGCGGAAGATGTAAACAGCTTAATGTTCGTGTTAAATAAATTTTTTTAATTCAATTAAACGGGCACAATTAAGACATTAAATTTACATATACATACTGTATACAGTACAGTTTGCATACGGTAATATGTTTATGTTACGCGATTAAAAAATAAATAAATAAAAATGAAAAGTCCAGCACCAGCTGGATTCAAACACACAACCTGCCAGTTGGTAGTCACGCACCTAGACCAGTAGGCTACAAGACAGCTCGCGTGATCAGGCAGGCGAAACAGCCCTACACAGTTCTGCCGCAGTACACGGATATAATCATACCGTTATTAAATTCTTGAGATACGCGATTCCATATTATATTCCCTTTTAATCAAATTCTAAAAGTATGCTTGTTGACGTATCCGGTATCACGTTAGTTAAAGACTTCGAAGCTTACAATGTTTAGGGAGAAATGGAATACCGGTGTGTATTTTTCCTTGTGATATTTTAAGCTCTAGTTGAATGATAGGTGTCGCATTTTAAATCATTCTCATAGCTAGAAATTATGAAACGTCCTGTTAAAAGCAAGGAAGTTTTTATGCCCCGTTGAAGTAAAACAAAATGCCTGACAAAGTATGGCTTGGACAGATTCCAAGTGCTTGTACAAATGTGCTAAAGAAATTATACTTTGAGTATACAGCTTGTCCAAAGTCATCCATTATTAATACTATTAGTAATATCTTCAGTAAAGGCTTTGATGCATAAATATTTCTGATAAAGGTAGGTTGTGTACTTTTGTCCAACTGAGCAATCTTGCTTTCATAAAATATACCAACATTTGAATGACTGATGATTAACATGCTGTAATACACAGTTCAAAATTAAAGGCTCGAATGCTGTACATGAGAGGTTAAGCTCCCCCTGGCGGTTTTACAAGGCGACGCCGGATAGCTAGTCACGTGACACACGTGATACCGCGTGATACCCCGGTGGGCGTGTCGGGGTAAGCCGTGAAATACCTCACCCATTTTGAATGGCTGCATCTGTATATGAAACCAGTAATGGGAGTAGAAAAGAGATGAGCATTGGTTAGTTTGGGCTCATAAATTCATCTCATAGGTATAACTAAATCTAAACCAAAGAAAAGGATGCCTTTGGGTGTTCTGTGACATTTCCATGACCTTGTAAGAACAAATGTTTTTGGCATTGCTGAAGATATGTGTGCTGGAAGTCAGAGCATACTGTACTGTATGCATTTTTAATTTTAATAGGACAAAATATACAGTACCACATTTTTTTCTTTATTTTACTTGAAGACAAATTTGTTTCTGTTAAATAATAAAAAAAGGAATCCTGTCCTGTGTGGTCACTATTCAGACTTTTTCCTCACTTGTCCTTAAATAATTCTCTGCTAAACTGAGAAGAGATCATACACATCTTTCACATTGTAGCATTAATCTAGGACTCACAAAATTTAAAGGGACTAATAAGCTTCAGTTGTATACAGTATGATAACAGTTTAAGTAAAAGTACAAGTACAGTAAAAACTACAATTTTAATGACTTTCAATAGTTATCTACTAGAAAGGACTTACTGTACATATACAGTATAATGTCTCTAGGAGACAGTACAAGATATGAAATTGGGCTGATAGAGCTGGCTGTTATATCAAAAGGTTAAGGTTTACTTTATGTTAAGATGACTTTTTAGCATAGACTTTTTTTTTCTTTATGCTATGAAAGTCATTATAACAGAAGTAAACTAAATAATCTTAGATTCCAATGAGAAAACCTACTCTAATGTATTCAGTAAGGAGTTAAATTCAGTTTAAAACACTGGATTGCTTCTTAGGTAAAAAACAGCTTTTGCATAATTTCCATAATAGGTTTCATTACTTGCGTTTCATAAAATATTTAATACTGTAATACCTATCTCTATTTGAGAGTTATTGAGTAATAAATAAACCTTAAATATCATAAAGATAGAAGGATACAATCCATTTTGTTTATACATGCTGCACATATATGTATATAATGCATTTCATTTTCTACATAAAATAAACAATTTATATGTCTAAATTTCATTTTGCTTGGATCATTCTACTTCTACTGAATACCACTGGCAATAACTTAGAAGGAACCACATTCATTTTTATCACTGTTTATGAAGGTGTCATGCCCAGATTAAAGTGTTATTTTTATTTGGATGAATACCCAGAGAGCAGCTACTATGCATTAGTGTGGCCTGAGAAAGTAATAGACATAGAAGATAAAATCACGTTGTGATTGTGGTTTCCACTAGATTATGATAAGAATAAAAACATGCCAATCTCACTTGCTTATTTTATAGAGCGTCCTGTGAAAAATCTTGGAAGCGCTTGTATCACTGTGGTACAAATCCCATTAGAAGGTAGACAGCCTGCAGATTGTAACAGATCTTACACATATACTTCATCTGCAGAGCTCTGTGAAAGAATGATCAAAGTCATATTTCTGCAATTTTAACAGAAAAGCGACTCTGAGGTTCAAAGCAACTGGAATACAAATGAAAAGTTCAAATTACAATTGACTTGCTACATTAGTAAGACCATTTCCCTTGTGGAACATATCTCTCAGCATATCTAATTCAGAATTTCTCCTAGTAGACTTTTTTTTTTCTTGCAACCATCCTTTAACATGATACTATCAGTGGTTTTAATTATATAACTGGTGGAATCAGTTTATCCCTAGGTGTCAGTCCGCTTCTGGCTGTCTTCCTGACCACTGAACACTGAAACAAAATTGCTTAAGTCCCTTTTAATAAGTAAAAGCAAGTGGCTCGTAGCTTTATATGGGAATGCATTTTTACAGTATGTATTTTGTTTTTAACAATTTAAGTTTGTCTGAAAGTAAATTCTCAGGATGCTTGGAAGAAGTGTCACAAAAATGTGCTGATTGTTGCATTAAAATACATAATTATCAAGTTATTCCATTCTTTTTACCTTGTTGAAAACTTGGCTTGAATTTTTTTTCACAAATAGATTATTTTTACTTTGGTTTTCACAGTGATGCAGTTAAAGAAGAATTTAAATCACTCATAAAATGTTCTAGAAACACATGCACCAGCTTCTGATTCAACATAACAAAAACAATTGAAAGTCATATGATTACCACACTCATATGAAAATTTCCAATTAATTGGGCTTGACATATCAGAAAATAGGATACATTTATAAAAGTCCAGTCAGTACATCCACATAATAGAACTTTCAACCAACAAATGAAATACATCTCAATCCAGTATCGTCTCATTTTCCACATCTAATTCCAAAACTCCATAGCACAATAAACTATTTTGATTTAGTCCCTGCTAATTACATGACCTTAAGTGGTGAATCCACTCATATTCAAATATTCGTTGAATGCATACCACCTGCAATTTAAAAATTAATCTACTTATGAGGAACTTTATAAAAAACCTTCTCAAAATCTGAACATATCATATGCTCTGTTAGTTTTTAGTTATGCTTGTTGCTTGTTCAAAGAGCTGTAACAAGTTAATTAAGCAAATCTATCTTCTAAATCCATGCAAATTATCCCCTAGAATCCTATTGCCATATACATGATCCTCTAATTCACATCTAATTATCATTTCTATTACCTTATGTATAACAGACATAAGATATTTGCCTATAATTACTTGGTTTGATGCTGTCACTTAAGGATTGGACCTACTGTATATTGCCATTTTCCAGTTAATGCCTATTATCCCTGATTTAAGACACTTCTGGAAAAGATTTGTTAACAGCCTACAAATAACATCTCTCATTAACTTATGTACAATTGGGAGAATACCATTAGGCTCTGGAGATTTATCTCAAGTGCTTCTAGAGCCCAGTACCATTCTGTTTCTTATATGCTAATATTATTTTATAGGGAACATTAGTCTTTACTTAAACTGTGGCTGGTTGTCAGTTTCTTTCTTGTTAAACACCTGGTTCACTTATTAATTTAGTACATCAGCCATTTTCATTTCATTTAATGCTTTCTCATTTTTAATCCTGAAATGCATTACTTCACCTTTTAATGTTCTTTTGTAGTTATAATATACTGTATACTGAGGGAAAAAAAAATGCAACATTTTCTGGAATGAGAATACTATAGTTATAGCTTATTTACTGTCACAAAAAGTTGTCAATCTGCTTTAAAACCTCTGACAAGCAATACAGCTTGTGCAGTGAGGCATTGCAACTTGCCAATCACACGAAAGCTTGTTAGGTGCACTTTTGCCCAATGAGGTCCAGGTGGGAAAATGCCTTATCAGATCACCTTTAAAAAGGCCTTAATTCAAAGTTTAGGTCACTGAAAGAAAAAGGCCACACTTAGTCAGTTTTCTGTGCATTTCATAATGCCTCGAATGTCACCAGAAGCAAGGGAGAGGGCCATTGGCATGCTGCAGGCAGGCATGTCATGTGCCAGCGTTGCCAGACACTATGGAGTAAGCCACTCCACTGTGTCCTGACTGCAGAGAAGGTTACAGCAGACCGGCAGGACAGATGACCATCCAAGATCCAGTCACCCTCGAGTGACCACACCAAACAGGACCGACACATCAGACCGGCCCATCTGAGAGATTGTTTTAGGTCGGCCACCCATACTGCTGCTGAAACTGCTGGCAGACACAATGTCCGCATCAGTGACAGACAGTGAGGCTCCATGCTGTTGGCCTTAGAGCAAGGTGACCTTTCAGAGGCCCTCTGCTCACACCTCCTAGATGTCACACCCGACTGGCTTAGGCCAGACAGAGGCTGCGATGGACACGTCAGCAATGGTATCGGGTCCTCTTCACAGATGAGTCACTCTTCAGCCTGTTCCATGCAGACGGGAGGGCCAGAGTGTGGAGGAGGAGGTGTTGCATTTCTTTTTTCCATCAGTATAGATGACAGATGACATAATACATCTTTTATTATGAGTTTCAGAATCCAGTGCAAAATTCCTTTCTAACTCTCTCTTTACCGTTTTCCATCCCTTAAAAACTGCCCTTGTAATTCATTTACTTTTCTTTAATGGAATCCTGTTTTTTTTATAATTTAATAATGTGTTCCCTTTATCCTTATTTTTCTTAATTGATTTATTGAATCATTTGGGCCACTGACTTTTATTTCCTTACTCTTGAGGGGAATCTATTCTGTGCTTCAACCAGAATCTGTCTCTTTCCACTGATTCCACGTACAGGACATAATCATTCTACTTCTCTTAATCTCTGTCTCTTTGCTTCATAGTTACTGAAATTGCAAACCTTTGTTATGGACTCTATCTGTACGATTTCAAAATACACTTCAAAGCATACCATACTGTGATTGCAGTTCCCCAATGGTTCTCCCACCACAGAGAATGTGTTTTCTTGACTCTCTCTGATTGTTTGAAAAGGAAAGATCAATGCAGGTATTCCCTCTTGTAGGTAGCTCTGAGACACTGAGTAAGGAAATAATCATTAGCCATGTCTACTATTCTTAACTGTGCTTATTTTCATCATACAATGTTGAATTATAATTAATAACCGAATTTGGTGGCCTACCGCATAATCCTTTACTTTCATTCTTTTGAAGTGTGACCCAAACAGGTTCTGATACTCTTGATTCAGCTGTAGTAGGTTCATTTGGTTCTCTTTCCAGAATACCATTTATATTCTTTAATGTTTAACAAATACAACATATCCCATAAGCAGATCTTCAATATGGTATACATTTCAGGTGTGTGCCACCCGAAGCTCCACAGCTGAAACATTTTGTTTCTTTTCATACTTTAAATGTATATGTCTGTAAGTTTAGCAGTGTTTATTTAAAATGTTTAAAGTGTCTTTTTAAGAAATCAACTACACTATTCTGAAGCTTACGAACATTCCAAGGTGCGCACCCTTATTCCTTTTAAAATACAGTATGTTATCAACCTGAGCAGATAATCTTTGACTGCGATCTCACTTATGAAAGATAACTAATCATTTATCTGTATGACCTCGCATTAACCTGTGGATCATTCAATTGGCCATACTCTTTGGGGGCTTTAATACAACTAATCCACTTTGGATATTGAATTGCAACTCAAAAACATCATGTATCAAGGAGAAATGACTCACATTTAATCAGTAAGATTTGCAGTTCCAAAAATGATTCAAAGAGATCAGGCAAGTACAGAAGCTTATTAGCGCCACATAGAAAAATAATTCACTCGTTTATATGAGAAAAGTATCTCATTAAAATGTAGTCGGCATTTATTAAAACAAAGGTACAATAAAACACGAGTCTATTTATATGAGTGTCTTAAGAAAACTGAAGAATGTAGAATTGGGATTTTGCTTAAATGTTTTTGGCGTCACTTAATCATTCATCAGTGACAATGATTTATCTACATCATGTCTTTTTAATATTTTTTTTTTACTTTCTACAAATAAAGAATTTGTTATTTTCAAATCTATTAAAACGTTAAATTTGTATTAGATATAACATTTATTATGGGCAGTGTTGCATATGCAACAGTGGTGAGCATCACAGGGGCTCTGGGTTTAATTCTGGACCTGAGGTACTATCTTCATGGAGTTTGCATGCTCTCCCCATGTTTGCGTGGGTTTCCTCTAAGTGCTCTGGTTTCTTCCCACAGTCTAAAGACATGCTAATTCGTAAAGTAAAGTAAAGTCTTGATACAGCAAAGTAAAACTTTTAGTTTTTTTATCTTAAGTGCTGAAATTTTTGTCTTGCTGTTTGGAGGGCTTGGAAAGGATCCAAAGTTAGAGATCTTATTAATAGGAGATTTAATATATTCAAGCTGGCAATTGAACTACCAAGGAATTAAAACAAGAAAGGCATTGATTATTGATTACTCAAGTTACAAAACAAAACATAGACAGCTGACATGAATATTGTTGTCAACTGCCTCAAGAAGAACCTTAACTCAACTTGAATAACTCATGAAATGGCAAAGTCAGCATACAGTCTCTGGGGAAAGTATCTATCCACTTAAAAATGAGCAAATATTTTTTTTTTCATTTAATTCATTTTTAGACTAAAATCTGCTACATTTCAAGCATAAATTGAAGTAAAACTAAATTCAAACTTTGGCCAAAATATTTGGGCTGTCTGAGTTTAGTATTTTGTGTGTACACCTTTTCCTGTTACCCCTTTTATGAAACAGGCTTGTTTCTTGTTCTTAAAAGCTGTCTGTACATAGCAGTGTCTGTACATAGCAGAATTATTTAAAACTTTATTCCTAAATGAGATAATATCTGAAATGCTCTCCAGTACATATTTTATGCCTAATTTCTAATCATAGCAAACTAAAATAGCAAACATTAAGAAAACAGTTTAAGGACCTGATTAGGTGGAATTAAAAAACACAAGACACAGTAATATCCCATGGCCAAGATGCAAAACAGTCCTTTCAATCTTATTATATATTAAATATAGTAATATATTACTGCCATTTGTTGTAATCATTTTCATTGTAGGTTTGAATTACAAATTGAAAATTAGTCACTTGGTTTACTGATTACTGATTCCATAATAATTGTAATGCCATGGATTTTAGTCTATGACAATCGTCAATAAATAGAAACAAGCATTTTTTAAATGAAAAACCTTGTGGTCTGTGTAGGTCCTAATGCCCTTTTATAGTGGCAGGGACACTCTACTGTAGAGTGCTGTTGGTGCTGTCTTTTGGATGAAACGTTAAACCAAGGTCCTAACTCTCAGTGGTCACTAAAGATTAAAGAGGGCATTTCTCGATAAAGGTAGGGAGTTATCTCGGTGTCCGGGCCAAATTTCCCCCTTTGGCTTTTGCCATGACCTCCAAATTGTCCCCATGTACAATTGGCGTGAACTTGCCCTGAAATGAACCCTGCCTTCTGCTCCTTGTCGGGTAGACTCTGGCTTCCCGCAACATCATATGGTATAAAGCGGTTTGGCAAATGTCATGACATGACATTAGCAATTGTAGTTCAGGTGGGTAGCTGCATCAGCATGCGTAGGCTGCAAAGGAACAAGTAATAGGTTTATTCCATGCTGAAAAAAAGAAGTAAGAGAACACAACGTTTCAGCCGTGGAGCCTTCTTCAGGTGTGAGAGAGACAGGGCAGTAGGCAAAGGTAAAGTAGCGGGAGAACAAAGGTTGAGAGGGAGGAGGAGTGAGAGGTGGGAGCAGGGGACAGAAAGAAGAACACGTCAGGGCTGTGAAGATTAAAGATCTCTCCAAGCCCATTGTTTCTCATTTCACCTCTGACGGCCACGACCACTCTATTCTCTCCGTCTGTGTTCTTAAAGACGGTTTTCCGAACTCATACATCAGAAAGACCACCGAAACTAAAATTATTCTGCAGCTAGGATCACACATTCTCCCTTCCCTTAACGACAGATTACTGTTCTTTTAAATTTTCTCCATTCATTGGAAGTTTCATTTCACACCTCTCTGCACCCATTCTGACTTCACACCTCTTGATTGGCCTCTCTTTCTGTCCCCTGCTCCCGCCTCTCACTCCTCCTCCCTCTCAACCTTTGTTCTCCCGCTACTTTACCTTTGCCTACTGCCCTGTCTCTCTCACACCTGAAGAAGGCTCCACGGCCGAAACGTTGTGTTCTCTTACTTCTTTTTTTCAGCATGGAATAAACCTATTACTTGTTCCTTAGCAATTGTAGGACTATTAACTAATATTAAATATTATATATTATTATCTAATATTGTAGAGTATTAACTGCCCGATTACTTCTTTAATGAAACTACTGACTGGTGTTGTTTCTTGAAATTCTGACTTGAAAAGGAGATTCAACAAAAATATGTACTGTATTATATTGCTTTGTATGCAGATATTGTTTGTCTAAATGAATTAAGGTGTATAGCCAGGATTGTTTAATTTACAGTATGCATACCAAAAGCATTACAACATATCAAATGAGTACTGAAAACCAACCGCATTGGTTTTTAATGCATCTCTATACAATACCTTATCCTAGTCTATTACCTTTGTTAGAGTAATAATAATAAAATATGTGCAGTTTGATTTTTGTCTGCCACAAATCTAAAGACAGGAGTAGTCTTTGCAGTCAGTAGTATATCCTTGAGTGCACCTTCCAAAAATCAAGAACACATATAATCTCTTAGACAAAGTTGTAACTTTGTTTATACTCAGAAATGAATTCCTGGACGCTGCATCAATTCAGGATAATTGTAGTAATTTGAAACTCTCTTTTGTTTACTGCTGCTGATTTGATTGCAGCTGAGATTATTACTTATACAAATAACACAAGATAAAGAACAATTACATTTTGGGGAATTTAAGTTTGTAAAGTTAATGGATGAAGAAAGTGTTATGAGGACAATATAAAATGCTCAAAGACCTTGTTCAAAATGCTGAAAAATAAAACCATATTATTATTATTATTATTATTATTATTATTATTATTATTATTATTATTATTATTACACAGATAATAGCTATAAAACATCTGCAAATGTACAACTGGGCTACTGAAATAATAATTTCTTATTTAAACCAATAAATAACCACATTTAACAAAATTCTGCACACTTTTTGCTTCCCACTTCTTCATAGCACTTTGGAAATTTTTAGTTTTTTAAAGTTCCTACAGGGACCAGAATTCTACTCTTCATATATTTTTAAAATGTAATTTTAAGAACCATAAATTACAAAAAAAATCATTGAAAAATATATTACTGTTATTTAAAAATTAACCTTTTGATTTTCATTTTAATGTAGTAATGGAAAATGACATGGAATGTATAGAAAATGGTGCAATCTTAACATTTTTAAACCTATTCAATTAGAGCTACACAAATTAAAAATACAAATGCTTGAATAACATTACTAAACAGACAAAACAATTGAACACTATACTGTACATACAGGCAAAACTTTCCATCCTGACCTACAGTACGTGATTTTTAATTTACAACTATTAACTTTTGTACTAAATGATCAATGCTTTTGTAAGAAATTATTAAATATAAAAAAACAATTTGAAAATGGAGTCAAAGCTCTGTGATTGGGATTACTTATTTTATTTTTTTATTTCATTATTATTTCTCCTTCCTTTACAATTTCTACTGGCAAGAAAACTATAAATGTGAAAAAATTGAGAAATTACAGAAGGACTTCATCCATAAAAAGTGGAGATTTCAGAACAGATACTGAATTACAAAAATCTATTTTTTCAAACTTGGCTCTCTGCACCTTTAAAATCAAGCCTAATTGCTTGCAGACATATTGATGTTTTATACTGGTTGAAGTTCCGGGTGGCAGCCTTGTGTGGCTCTTTTTGCTTCAGTGGACCCGAACCTGCCTTCACTTCCAGTGCAATTGGAAAAGTCAGATATCAGATATAATGCAGTCCTCTATACAACCAACAAGGATGTCAAACTCTGAAGTTATAGCTGTAGCTATTGAGTTTGTTTGTTAGAGCACCACCTAGGGGGAATGTCTTGACTGATTTTACTTCTTCTAAACAATCAAGACTAAATAAGAAAAATGGGTTTTAGAAGGTTTTAGAAGCAACTGTGATCATTATACGATAATGCCTTCAAATAATTTTTGAGTACAGTATGTACATCAGTGAAGTTCACAGTTGATACCAAATTCTGATAAATAACAAATGGTGTAGAAGCTGTAAAGGACATTCAAAAAGACATTTAGAAAATTCAAGACTTGGCAAAGATTAAGCTGATGATATTTACATGTCTGTTCTGTAAAATTGTAATCACCAATGAGAACGTAATGAAATTTCTAGGTGTAGAGTATTGAAATTTGGCATACCTCACCTGGCTTAGGATCCTGACAATGAAACCCCTTAAAAAGATCAAAGGAACCCCATTACACTGATGCAGCATTCTGCAATGTCACAGCTTGATTGGAATGGTTCAGATAAGTAAGGTTTCAGAGGACCATAGATTTTGGGTTTAATTGGTAGAGACTGGGTTTCCACAATGGCTGTAAACTGGAGCTACCAGGAGTAACCTGATTATACGGTACTGTGGTTAGCCCAGTATTGAAGTGATGTAAGACATGGTAGTGAGTATGGACTGTCTGATGTTTGTCTGTGAAAGAATGGAACAGCAGACTGAGAAAAGCAAAGGAAGAAATTGGAATAAACAGACTTGTAGAGTTAATGAGTGAACTGAGCTTGCAGTACTAAATGCAAGCACCTTGGCCTGTATGATCCATTTGTTACAACTGAATGATTAAGGAAGTTTTCCAGGCTAAAGCAAAGATCACTGATGGCAAGTAGGAGATTGGAACACTTAAAAGGGTCTCTGTTGGAGCTGTAGGTGGAAGCTTTGAGAGTGGGAGAGTAAGTGGCACCCCGGTCCTGGTTGGATGGGAGTCTAACTGGATGGTAGAGGGAAGGGAGGGTAGAAGGAGGAGAGAGGAGAGCAGGAATAGGAAGCAGCCCTGGGGGGGAAGTTGTTCAGCGCTGGGGAGGTGTGATAACTTCTGGAACAAGAAGAGAAGAGTAGATATCATGATGCTCTAATTTCTTCCCAGAGTCCAAAGACAGTATGTTAATTGACTTCTGGGAATAGTGGCCCTGGTGTGAATGTGTGTGTTCTGTAATGGACTTCCATCCCATTCAGGGTGTATCCTGCCTTGCATCAAAGTCTCTGGCCCACCATGAACCTGAATTGGATAAGCAGATATTGAAAGTGTGTGATCTGATGTGAGTAAGTCTGATCAAGTATATCAGACTTCTAGAATAGTACATCCACTTCTAGAATAGTTTCCCTATTGTTTACATTATTGGCTAGTCATTGATTTCAATATAAAACAACCTGTTGGCATTCATGGCAGTATAATCAGTTAAAAATGATAATGAATTATAAGAATTGGGGATTCTGTAATAATCCATGCTGTGGATATTACATTGAGAGCTGCATTACAGTAAATATCATGAATTATTAATAACAACACCTTTCAAAAATAATTTTACAGCTTTAGGTGACTGAGAAGTGTCTGTTAGATTTTAGATAAAGTTTTTGAAACTTGGAAGAGTTAGCACTTCTAGCTTCAAAGCAGAGAGGATGTTTGTTGAGGTCTGGGGGGTCCCTTGAGCAGAAATAATTGTAAAGTTTACCTTGTTTTACCTTTCTGGTTTTACAGCCAAAGATCAATAACTTGATTCTAATTGACAAGGAAGAAGGGAGGTGAATGAAGTTTTGGAGTAGGAAGTAGGGCATTTTGCAACCAAACACATTGAAGGAAAAAAGGAGTTTCAAATGAGGGAGGAGATGCTTGAGAACTGGGAGGACTGCGTTTTATAGGAGGATGTCCTAATATGGAAAGCATATAACTTGACCCTCTTCACATTTTCTAATTTTCTTAATAAAGTTGACTTTTTATCATTCACTTAATCATTGTATCTTGTTACTTCTTCTTAAAATCCAACACATACTTAACCAAGCATTGATTAACACATATTTCTTAAATTTGAAGCTAAATAGTTAAAATAATATTAGGCATAATAATACAATTTAAATAAACTATTTAAAAGACACCAAAGAAGATTTATCATTTCTCAAAATATGTATCTAGATGAGCAATGGACTACCACTAAGCAGAACAGATTTAGACAAGTGCAAAATCCTCTTGTGAGTTTGGTTGCAATATCTTTGGAAGCACAAAATTGGTGCCCTTAATTTAAAAATAAAAATAAAACACATTTTATTACCACAGGTAGCTTGGCCGAAGTATTGCTCAGGAATCAGTAAAGGGTAAAGCAAGAAATGGCATCTGGCTCATTTGGAATCATGGCTGACATTCAATAATATGGAGGGCATGAGTGCTAGCACAGACGGGTGTGTGTTCTGCCAAATGTTTTATTACTTAGTGGTCCATTTTGAGAAACTCAGTTGGCAAAATGGTATGGGAACATATTAGATTGCCTATTAATATCACTTTCTTATTTCTTTCCTGATAGATAATTACATAAAACATTTTAAATCCAAAGATGCAATATTTCACTAAAGCAATGCGATTGTTTCTTTATATAACACCATTATATGAATTTTGTGTTGCAAAAAGTTCTTGATAATTTCAGAATTCTGAAATTTTATTGTGTAAAGCTACCATGAAAATTTAACTACTACAAAGAGTAACATATTTATATATAAAAATCAAACTGTTTTCCTGTGACCTTTAAACAATCTATCCAGTTCATGCTTTTAGGTTACATAAAATAAACTATGAAAGCATGACAAGACATACCTTTTGATAAGATACAGGACTTTATTTTGTGAAACAATAAATTTTTTGCTGAAAAATTACAAAAAATAAGAGCATGCTATAAATACACTTTTTTATAGATTATGTTAAGGGATATTTTATTTTGGTGCAAACATTTCCTTAAATACTCTTAATTTTTTTATAGGTAAGTACAATATAAAATCCAAGCTTTATCAACTGCTTTAAAATACTAATTGGTAATATCTCTTAATAAACTGTAAAAAATGAAAGTATAAAAATATGATATACAGTGGTGAATAAAAAAAATAAATAAGTTGATGCAATAAAGCATTCTAATGCAATAACTTCATAAATTTGAAAAGTACAGAAATTATACAACTGAAATAAATAATTAATTGTAAATACAGTCCCCAGTTGCTTAGTTTAGTTAGATCTTAATGAATGCAATAGAGAGATGAAATATGTACAGCAGAGAGTGTTTGGAGGGACTCACCTACTGTAGATGAGGGAGTGGTAGTCTAGCCATGAGGATAAGGCTGGCCACACCTCCCTCACGGGATGCAAGGGAGTAGACAGGGAGGCAGGAGCTACAGAGATATGAGAAAGGAAGTCCTGGGTGCAGGATTAGGATTTAACCTTCCTCCTGACCTTTTGTTATAAACTCTGCTAAACCTGCTAAATACATTTCCCTCTTAATTAAGTAAAACTGAATTAGAAACTGAAATGATGTGAGTGTTTTTTTTAAAAATCCCATGCATCACCAGTCACTTTGTCTGAAGAAAATGTAGAGCTAATCTCTGATAAAGTAAATTCCTAATCAATAACGTTGCTTAACACCTTTTTTTACAAATAATTTTAAACAAATTCTTGGTAGAAAAGCATGGTGTGTGTATCTGAAAATAGTATATAAACCATCAGGTTAGAGATAGGATGAATGTGATGCAGCTAATATGAACTGACATGAAAGCTGTTATACAGTATTTATTCACCCGTACTAGATTAGATAAGATAAGATCACTTTATTGGCCATATACAATTTCTTGTATTACGAATTTATATTTTTGCATACCCCAACTTGATCTACATAAGACACAGACACACAGATAGGGAGAGAGTCTGAGGTCAGAGCACAGGGTCAGCCATTTACAGTATATGGCGCCCCTGGAGCACTTGGGGTTAATGGCCATGCTCAGGGGCCCAACGGAGTAAGATTCCTCTGCCAGCTAAGGGATACAAACCGGCAAACTTCCAGCAATAAACAAATATCTTATGTGAAGTTTTAATTTCAGTAAGCTAATTGCACCTATATTCTTATTAAACGTCGGAATTGCAATTTAACTGCATGAGAAATTTACCTAATCTCTCTAAATGAGATGTTTAATCTAATTTAAAAATATATTACACAGTGGAATTGATATATCCTTTGATTGCTTTTGGGGACCTGTCTTGATTAATATAAAGTACATAAAAGTTTAAATATGACTCAATTACATTCATTACTAAATCAAGTCCAGTTAAAGTACAAGTGGAAAAGAAATAAGTTCTACACTGAATACATTTAAATATTTGAGGTAAAATGGCAAATAATATTTAAATGATACGGCCTCAGTTTACAATCAATATAATACCTCCAAGCAACTTGTCTAAAGTGCCATTGGTTTTCTCAATAGCATTTCATAATTACAGTTCAAAGCCTTGTGGTGTCTTTGAGCAATAACATAATATATCCTTGAGTCGTATGAGGAAGATGTAATGAGAAAAAAAATTAAGGGCACCAATATATTTTTTTTGCTGCTTGTATTTCCCCAGAAGCATAGATTTAAGTTGTGCTGTGCAGTTGTCTGACCCAAAGAAAATAGAAAGTTGCATAAAACTCAATTTGCTTATTATTTTTATAAATTAATAAATTAGTGATAAAATAATGTTTTACACCATGTATTGAAGTCATATCACATCAAATCACTTTGTGACCTGTATCTAATCATGTAAGATTAATACGTCCTCAGCGTAGAACTGTTGTGTATTCCCATAGATTGGGGTAAATATTCCAAAATATTAAAGTAAAAACCTTTGCTATTTTTCAGTCCATTTAGATGATCAAGGTTGTGCAAATTAAACAATGAATGAGGGATAATATAACAAGATCTTCACAATAGTTTTGTCATCAAAAAGGATGCCTGATAATATTTTATATTATCAGATAATATTTCTCCTCTATACTGTATATTGTAATTGTGTCTAATCTTGTGTATTCTCTTTTTTTATTGTTGTATTCTTCTTATTTATTGTTATTGTCATCCTGTAAAGCGCTTTGAGAAGCCACGATATATAAAATAAAGTTTATTATTATTATTATTATTATTATTATTATTATTATTATTATTATTATTATTATTATTATATTTTATATAAATATTCAGAGATGTTTTTGCATACAGTATATCACCTAATCCACCATCTACAGTAGGTCCATCTACTTAAATAGAATCTTATGAAAAAGTCTTGAAAAAAAAACTACTGGAAAAGTGTTGGGGGGTTGAACAAAAACATATTTTTGTTCTATTGTTCTAGTTTTAACATGCACAGTATGCACAAACATTCCAGAAGTAAAAGCAGAATCTTTGTACTTTTTTGGATCTGAAATACAAATGTCAAAAGCACACAACACAAATGGCAAATTTCACTTAATTTTTCCAATACTTATGCTTTTCTCTGTAGTTGTAGTGAGTGATGAGAAGGACTATAATGATACAAATATGTATATTTAGTCAGTGATGTAGAACAGACTATGTTATATATACAGTGGTGTGAAATGTAGGTTTGGATTTTTTTCCCCTTAATAATAAAAACCTTGCATTTTGTGTTTACTTGTGTTATCTAATATTTGTCTAATATTTCGATTTGTTTGATGATCTGAAACATTTCAGTGTGACAAACATGCAAAAAAAAAAAGAAATCAGGAAGGGGGCAAACACTTTTTCACACCACTGTATATACTCAACTTAAACTTGAAAGTAGAAATAAATTTAAGCTAAAATGTAAATTTGATTCATATATACAGTAGCAATGTTGCCTTGGGCTTTTCAAGCTGCATGTCCCAGTTGTTTCTCCTTGTAGCTCTGTGTATTGAAGCTTCACAGATTTTAATTATAAATCCTATTAGATTACTTAAAAATGCTATCTAAACAGGTTCAGTCTGTTTTTTGGAAAAAAAATTGAAAACACAAAGATTTTTTAATTTGGTTTTGTTGTTGCTTTTCAGCTATTGTATGTCACTTCTGACACTATGACAAGTGACCTTTACTTTTATTTTGCAAACTGAAAGGAATTTCAGATACTATCACAACTTATTAAAGGTCAAATTTTTAAGATAAATAATTTTTGAAGATTGCAATAATCACCTGTCATTCTTTTTTTAACATATGTACGTTGGTTTGCATTATTTTCACCTTACAAAGCAAAGCTTATCTCTAAACAGTTTTATATTTGGAGTGTTTTACTGACAAGTAAAAAAAGCCTCCCCTACCCATGAAGTATGTTTATGACATTCTGCGACAAGGGCGTGAGTGCTACATTTTGCTGGACATTATTTTGCTTGTATCTTTTAGGTCAATTTTCCAGGCATTGGTGTAATTCTTTCTTGAACAAGTTTTTATGATTTTTTTCAATTATAGAATGTGGACAAAAAGAAAATGAACACAGCATCATAGCATACAATATAATGAAAGTTTATCCTTGATGATCAATGTGCCAACTTCCCAATTATTCTTTCCAAGCAGCCTAAAAATACCACCCAAAGCATCAGCAGTATAAGTGCATGATTCATTGAAACATAAACTTGTAATTACATCATGTCTCAATCATGGAGGATGGTACAATCTGATCAGATAATAGAAACATAACAGACGTAAAAAAACAATAATGAAGCAGCAGAAATAGAAAATATTGATCTTCGGAAACCACAGACAAAAGTCAAAGCTTCAAATCAACTATTAACTTCTTCTTGTCCTTGACTATAATAGCTCACAAAACAAATAAGATCAGGCACTGAAATGAAGTTGTTCACAATCTATTCAAATACAGTGCACTTTGAGAGTAAAAATGAAGTTACCACATATTGTAAAGTTTGTGGTGATCAAATCCTAATGACACAGAGCAAGATAAAAGTACAATGACAGCATTAAATATTCATAGACAAAACCTGTGTAGTAAATACAGGAGTAAGAAACTTTTATTGGAGTATTTTTAGATTCTTTATCATCTTTATCAGAAACATTTAATCGCCACCTGGCAGTAAACAATAGATCAAGAATGTGACATTCAAAACCTTAAACTCCAGAATAAACTTTACATTATACTGCAACTCCTGAAAGTTTTGAAATTCAATCTGAAAATAAAAAAAAAATATGGAGTAAAATTACATTTCAGTCAAAATAAAACAAACTAACAGATATGAAGGAATAGCTAATATTTTGGCATTAATTCTCTCAGCTGAGGAAATGACAACTGTTGTTAGAGTTTAGAGGTGTCACACCCACCCCAGCCATTTCCTGAAGGTCATGTTATCACTTTCAAAAACATGACTGCATGCTTGCTCTGTGCTCTCGGAGCTTTAAGATTTGACACAGGAGCAAAAAGCCTTGATTACACTGTAAATATACTGTATGTCCAAAATGCAACTTTGTACAGCCTGCAACTTTGCATCCTAAAATCTTTTTTCTGAAATATTTTAAGTGTTTTTCTTTCTGAAATATTAAAAATATCAAATAATAATCAAACGGATATACTAAATACTAATCTGTCTACAAAATGTATTTATGGAAATAAGCCCATACTACAAGGCACTAGTGTTGGTTAGCATTGCAGTCTTACAGTACCGGGGTCCTGAGTTCATCTACTGTAGGTGGGGTCTGCATGTTCATGGTGTCCCTCCCACCGTCTAAAGGCTGGTGGGTTTATTGGCTTCTGTAAAACAGTCCTTGGTGCGAGTGTGTGCTGGTTTGTGTCTGTGTGTGCCCTGTGATAGACTGGCATCCATTCCAGGGTGTATCCTGCCTTGCGCCCAGTGTGTTATGCCAGGCCCATGGATGGAAAAAAGGGCACAGCAAATTAATTATTTTCAGAGTCCATTCAGCAGTAAAGATTATGGAGTTTATTGGATGAGTAATAATGTAATAATTGGAAATAGAAGGAGGAATGGCAGGCGACTGAGATGCATAGGTGAGGCAGGCAGAAGAGGTGCGCAGGAGGGGGCGGACAGGTCTGAGGTGGAGTCAGGAAGGGTTGATGAGTAATTAACAGTGGAAGAGTCTGGAAACTGGAAAAAACCATGATTAGTTCCTGAAAGCCATAGGACAGCACACAAACACACAAACCATTCCTGAGGAATGGTTCCTCAGGGCTTAAATAGTGTATGAGGTTCCCTAATGAGGCTGATAAACCCAGGCTGATCTCGTTAGGGATGGCCCTGACGAGCTCCTTCTACATGTGGAATGCACCCTGGTAATTGATGGAGTTGATGCAGGAGCACTGGAGCTCATCAGGGCATCAAACAGTGCTTCCCTGATTAGGCTCCAAGCCACTCTAACCCTGTACTGGATAAGAGGTTATTGAAAGTGATTCAAATAGTCAATGGGTCCAGTTTTTTATTTGGGAAATATTTACTCCATAAAACATTAACAATGAATTGGGCAGTTTACCTACAGTACAGAGGACATACTGTATAATGATACTAAGCCCTACAGTATATGATGTCCTATAATCTTGGGAACATGTGAAATTGAAAGCAAAGCACCTAAACTAGAACTAAATACTACAACCAAACAAAATATTCTGGTCTCAAGTAAACTGAATTTTAAGTTTACAAAAGAATGATTCTTGAAAAGGATCTATCATGTCATTAAAACATTCACTTATTTTTGTATCCTGTTGTGTGATTCTATGGGAAATAAAAACATAGTTAGGTACGTAATTACATAACATAATTACAGATACTTTGTATCTGTGAAAACATTATACACTATACATGTTAAAAGTATTAATACAAAGGATTAGGCAGAGTTTGAAGGAAAAAAAATGTACATCATGAACTGCATATTGAACTGTGAATAGATATTTAAGGGGAATCATCACTTTTGTAAAGCTGTTAATGAGAGGCTGTTAATGAGAAACTATGAAACAGCTGTCCAACCTCAATAGGAGGGAAACAGCATCTGTGCTGTTTTCCTCCTGTTAAAGGATCTGGGATGTGTGAGCTTGCTATTATGTCAAAATGCTATCAATAAGGATGAAATTGGTTTAAAATTTGTACAGTTTTTTTTAAACCTTAGCTTGCCAACAGTTGATCAACGTGTTTCACTGCTGTGACATCTGTACCAGCACAGGGACAAAGGAATTGTTTTTACTAAAAAGTAAAATGTAAATATAAAAAGCAAAAGTAATCTCTTGGTTTATGCAAATCTATCTAACATAGTTCTGAGTATCAGTGTGGAATTTTCTGTATAGTATTTTAACTTACGCGACCCCCAATTTTTTTATTTAACTCTAAATTTGAGAAGCATCCGTGAGCTGCTATGTGTGCTGGTGTGAGGGTGCTTTTCACGAGAAGAGAGCAAACATGCGGTCTGATCTCATTCTTTCTCAGTCAGCCTCTTCCAAACAGCTGTGTCCACAATTTCTATGAATATGGTTCCTAACATATGAGAAAGGACAAAGAGTCATTTTGGAATTGATTCATGCCTGGAATCAAACACTGGACTAGGGACCTATGATACAGCAGTGCTAACTTCAATGCCACAGTGCCACCACATACTGTATATAAACTAAATGTTATTATATATATTTAATTATGCCATAGATACACACTGAGATATAATACCAAACATATTATGTACACTGAAAAAATTAATATATATCTGTAATTTGTATTCCACACTGAAGTTATTTATTTTTCTTTCAATTTTGTATCTAACTTTTCTTACCTCTATGCTCTTGCTGCATAGAAAAATTGTGTACCGATATATTTATTAAAATTTTAACTTTCAAGTAGTTTTTTTAAAAGGCACATAAAGCACTAAACTAAATATGTGCTATGTGATTTGGTGCTCTTTCATCTGTAGAGAATCCCAAAATATAAAAAGGCTTCATTTTCTGCACTTTGTAATAATTAGGTTCAAATGTTGTAGCTTTCATAGAATCACTTCAAATACTGTTTTAGATTAAAGTGCTTTTCAGACAGAGAAGATTGATTTCTTGTGGTAATAAGTCAAATGCAATTTGTTAGAGTACTTGAAAAGAAGGTTATAGTGCATATAAACATGGGTTTATAATACAGTAAAATGCATTTTGATAGGTTTTCTGTGCATCTAGCAATGTCATCTTTTTCACATCTCTAGTTTTAGTTTGCATTTCATTTTAGAGTGTTATTTAAAAATGGAAATCATTTTCTTTTTTATTTAAACTGCAGTTTCATGTTGGGTAAAATAATTACATAATCAAAGTATCATAGAGAGTATTATTGATGGAAGTGTGTCGAGTCCTGTTGTCAAAGTAGATTCCCCACTTCCTTTCTTCCCAGATTTTAAGATTATGGATCTCTGGAACAAACTGCCCAATCATGTTTTCAACTCTGGCTTCCTGCAAGAAGCATCTGGATAAGATCCTCAGATCGCTTAGTTGCTAGCGACCAAACAAGCTAGATGGGTTCATTTACCTCCTACCAATTGTATAATTTAATCTGAAAATATAATTTAAGGTAGCACAGTGGCGCAGTGGTGCTGGGACCCTGGACTAAATTCTGGGCCTGGGGTGCTATCTGCGTGGAGTTTGTATGTTCTCCTGATATTTGTGTGGATTTCCTTCAGGTGCTGCAGTTTCCTCTCACAGTCAAAAGACAATGGTAGGTTAATTGGCCTACTGGGAAAATTGGCCCTGGTGTGAGCATAAGCCTGTGCATATCTGTCTGCCCGTCTTGCGATGGACTGGCATCCTGCCCAGCGTGTACCCTGGCTTGAGCTCATTGCTTGCCAAGATAGGCTTTGGCGCCCCAGCAACCATGAATTGGAAGAAGTAGTAAGAAAATGGATTGATGGAAGTTTAGTTTGAAAATAATCTACTGAAATATATTTAACTTTAAACTATTCTGTAGAATTAAGATACTGATAGACTTTAAACTTTTAAGCAAGAGGCACTGAAATGTAATATTACTGTCTATACATTTTGACTTTCTCAAAACAGATGCAATTTTTATGTAGATCTAGATGCTCTTTGAATGAGATGCCAAAGTGCTATTGTCCAGACAGGTAATTATCCTAACATTTATGCAGCCAGAACATATAATTACACTGAAGTGCATGTCTTCAACTTTAGACTCATATGCAGCTTAGATCCTTATCCACACAGAAGCCTTGACATCATTTTTACCCATTGCACCTCTGCTTCTCTCCCTCTTTCCTATAATACAGCAGTCTTAGGTTACCTGCTGAAATTCAAATCAACAGGACACTCTAAGACAAGATACAGTATATTTTCAAACTGCCGCTAAACTGATTAAAATTAACATAAAAATGTACATTTATCCTTTGCAGAATTTACAATTAAAGGATAGCTTTAAATGCAATAGTTATACCTGTAATTAAAACATACAAAATGTTTTGTAGTCTTCCATTTTAGGAATTATCGTGTACTTGCTATTGGCTCGTGTTAATTAAGGACATATTCTAATTTGCACACAATCTTTGCTAAGAACATTTAATACTGATTAGCTATCTGTGCCATCTGATCAGAAGAACCTTTTTATGAGCAGATACGAACAAAACAAATTATTTAATCACACTCAATATATGCAGTGATACATATATTTTACTCCAGAGGGAAACTGAAGAACCCATTTGTCTGCATAATCTAGGAAAAGCTGGCATCCCTTACTCATCTCTAACAATAGTCATGGGATTTAGTTTGCATCAAAATTGACTGAAATACTTTCTATTTAATTTTTTGATAGTGTTGGATAAGAATTAATGCACCATATTTTGTTTGAGCCTATCTATTTGTCTGACTGAAATCTTTATCTAATGTCATTTACAAGGGCTAGAATGAACATACAGTATATTTCACTATAAATGAAAGTAAAATCCATTTAAAATGATAGAAATTGAATGAGATGAATAAGTAGTTTTCTCTATAGTGACAGTGACGTGGCAGTGCTTCCACACAAATCCTTGGTCCTCAGTTACATACCAGCCTAGGGCACCTTGTGTGTGGAGTTTGCATATCTTCCTGTGTCCATGTGGGTTTTCACTCGGTATTCATTTCAACTAGAGGTGAGTCACAAGGTGACACAAAATGGTGCAAGTGACGGGAGACAAAGACAACACTGTGTATCGACAAAAGATAATACACAAAAGAAAACTGTTAATATACCAAAGATTTTGACCTTACTTGTTGAAAATAACAATAATGACGATGTACTGTATATACTATAGAAAATAAAATACCCTTTCTTCCCATATCTTTGGGTGATGAGTATGAGAGACCTCATAAGAGGTCATATAGTGAGGGCATATACAACAGCCCTTCATCACATTACTTCCTCCTTCCACCTAAATGAGAAGATCCATTACACAAAGAAATAGTCCAGGACTCCAAATAAGTGATTCAAGTGGTCAGAGTAATTAGACCTGGGTTTACAGTCCATACAGTCCTAACTCAGTCAGGTCAATGGTTAGGTGTCAGGAGAGGAAAGCATCTGTGCAGTTGCTAGCTCTTGAATGATTGATAATTTCAGACTTGTAGGGTTGAACTGACAGAAACCAGAACATCAAGCAATGGTTAGCACCCTCTATGCTTTTCAACGATCAACAGTCTGTCTCCAGAATGCTTGCCCTTCCCAGGAGGTAGTACAGGAGACTCTCTGGTGTTTGTTTGAAGGACAGACAATTCTTTTCAGAAGTTGAATAGCAATTCTACCTTGGAAGTAACATCCTACTGAGGATCAGGATAGGATACTCCTGCACTTCATAACTCCTGAGGCTGCACCAACCCAATGCTATGTTCAGACACACGGTGTTAATAAACACAGAACGCTTGTTCAAATCAGTTCAGTGAAATTTGTGATCTTCTCTAGTGCTGGTAAGTTCTGTGAGTGCAAATGCAATGTTAGCAAAATCTGAAACAAAGTTATGATACCATCCAAACCAAGCCCATAAGGATCAAACCCATGTTAAACTTTTCTGCATGCTATGTTGGCTAATGTACGGGTCTTGATGGAGCCTGCTAGCAGCTTTCACATGCTGAACACTGACCATCAAGCTTGCTTAAGCACACCCTGTACTAAACCCAAATGGTGAATGTTAACACTAAACTCCTGATGAGAAAGGAAGGTTTAAGTGCTGTCTGAGTTGTGGAGTATCGTGAGAAAGTTACCTAAAAGACAGGAGGGGGAGGGTGTAGAGAAACGTATATACTATATAAGCTGTGTAGAGCCATATCCCCTTTGAGCTACGATAGGTACTATAACGATTATGGTCCTTATTGTGGTTCCTTGTATGCATACAATAAAGCTTGGCTGGATGAACAAACACTTCAGGATCGAATATCTTGGTTTCTACAGTCTGGATTCCACTCTCCAGAGCGCATGGAGATGAATTAGGCACTGGAAACTGAAAAGTGTGGGTACAGCACGAATAGTAGGCTAGAAAAGAGATCAAGGACAAAAAATGATACAGGGAGAGACAGCAGGGAGCAGAGCAATTAACCAGCACACAGATCTTTACTGGGGAGCATAAATGGAAAGGCACTGGATGAAGAAATAAATAAATTGTGTTAGAAAATCAAGGGAGAGGCAATATGCACACCTCTTGAGTTATAGTGCTACTTCACTTATAGATAGTCATATCTGGAAATGTGACAAAACTGTTCATAGAGTATTTTCCATAGCTACTTATTGATGTCCCAGTTCATTAATAAAACCAGTGCCAGATTCTGGCAAAGTAAACTGAACCTTGAATTGAGATATTTCTTTATTGTGGAATCCTCAGACCAAAAAGGTTCTCTCCTAGTCTGGCGATACATCTTATAACAGGGAGATTGATTTTACTTTCATATTTCGGCATCCATTTTGTAATAAGGGAGTTTCAGTTTTTCTTTGTATTCTTGTTTTAGGACTCAGGTTATATGTTTCTTTGTGCTTCAAGGTGTTTCATGGTGTTTCAGTTTACAGGGATAAAATTTGGTGTTTGGGGGTCTGTAGCACTTCAGGACTCAGATGCACAAACTTGTATATACATGTTATAGTGTAAGTGGTTTATATTGTGTAATGTTTTGTATTGCTTGTGTTATTTTATTGTTAATATGTTTGTCTTGTTGTTGTGACTCTGATGTTTCCACTCTTTTACCAGAGCTGTGCCAGAGAACATAAAGAACTCACATGCCATTTCTTCCATGCCTGTAATTTTACCTACTGCTCAGGTACTGTATATGTTTGTTCACTCGCTCTCCCCTGTTTTTTGTAGCAATGTGTACAAAAGAAATTAATGTTTATGTACCAAGAGACACTAAAATGTTCTAATGCTCACTGGTTACATTTTTAATCTCTCTCAGTATATTTCTTCAAACTAATATAATACAGAAAAATAGAATTTCCAGGATTAAGAGCACACTTCAGTCCCCAGGCTTTGTCTATCACTGCGATTTGATTGCTGTCAATGACATATCAGAGTTGCACCAGTTCATTGATTCTGACCAACCAAAACATTAAATCTACATGCAATTAAATTCTGTAAATGTGTACTTTGATTATTTTATGCTAAGCCCTGTAAATTAATGCAAATGTAATGCACTTGAATAAAAAATGAATGTTTAATGCAATAAGCTTTCATCATCAATTTTTGTCAGGTTTTTTTGGATATGATTTTGCAGCAATCTAAGTTAATTTTCTATGCCATTTTTTTAAACAGACTTAATAATATCTTTCAATGGCAGTGAAGCTTAATTAACAACTGGAAAACAAAACAATCTTATTTATATATATAATTTAATGCACTCTGTAGCAAGCCTGAACTGAAATTCTTATCTGTATTAGTAAATAAAAAACTATTCATTGTTGAAGTACCTAAAAGAGTGATCCATGGCATAACTCCAAGATAAATATTTACTAATTCTTAATGTAATGTTTGTATAATGTCAGTAGGGATCTTATTAATGAGACTTTAAAGACTTTCAGTGTATGCATTTGAATACAGTAAATCCTCAGTTACTGTTTGTCAATGTAACTTTTAATTGCTCTCTAGTTTGTTATCACTTTGATTAGCAATATGTGCCTGTTATTAAAAAAAGACAAACAAAATAAACAATGACTGTGAAAAATTAACACAGGGATTGCCACTAAGAGTATTAAAATTATAGAATGGTCTTAATTATGTAAAGGATGTGGAGATATTCTTGATATCTTCGTGATAACTTGTGATAACATTGAGATAATTTTCCCATTAATTTTACATATTTAAAGAAAAATGATTTTCACTTTTAATTCCCTTAGATGTAGCTAAAATTTAGTTCTTCATAATAAAAATAATACCTTAACATTATTCACACCAAAGGGCTAGAGAGATCAAAATTCACATTCTAATATCTAATTCAAAGTTCAGAATCAGGAAAGAAGCTAAAAGGCAAAGGTCACGTCAACATAACATTTTTAGTCCATATACACTTTTTGTGCCATGTTATTTGAAATGTCATTGCTATCTAATATCCACTTAGAATTTAGGTACATACTGTAAATGAGATCCATCATGATACAGCCCTCTCACTGCTTAAATTAGCAACTTTATCTCTTACTTGGCCTGGGAATGTTGTGGGTTTCAATAGAAAATGCTAGAATCTATTGCAGAAAAAAAAAGTTTGGAATGATAATGGAAGGATGAATAAGTGAGGTTTTGGTGAAGTTTAAATGCATGTTAAGTAAAAGCTAATTACTATAGATTGAATTGAAAACATAGATTGAATTTGAGATTAAATTGAGACTGTTTATTCATTTTATAAAAATGGCTTTAAAACAGCTGTTAAAATGAACACAGTCCATTCGCCAAATAAGCATTAACAGCCTCCTCAGCCTTCAAACAAGCATTTTGATGTATCTTAAAATGCACTGATACAAACTGACTGTCTAACTCTGGAATACTGTATACAGTAAAATCCCAAAGGGAACATGTTTTATTTTCTGAACACAAATGTATATCCTAAACATAACTGGAAATTCACGATCCAGATTTTTATTTACCCAACCATTCATTTTCTTTGTTTCTCTTGTGAGTCACAGTAGTGGCGTATCGAGCACAGAGGACCAGCCCAATAGAGACAGCACTCCAGGTGCCCTGGTGGGTTGCCAAGTGTTATGAGGTCAATCAGTAGACATACGGTAGTCACTCCAGCATGCCATGGGGCCATCCCAAAGTCCTGGGTAGAAGTGAATTGAGTAAAAACATAGATTCACTTAGCTTTAAAACTATCAAACACTGTCCCAATGGTCTTGTCTCATTTACAAGTCATTTACAAGCTTTATCATCTTGATGTGCTCTTACTCATGTTCTGGGGTAAATTTCTCTCCTGAGGATCCAGTGATGCATTTTTTTCATTACTTTGTTTCATGCAAATGCAACACATTTTGTAAGTAAAAATCACTGCAAGTTCATTTACACATATATATTGTACATAGGGCAATACTACACTTAAGTATATTTATTCTATCAATCCAATATTGTGTACTTCATTACCAGAGGTAAAGATATCAAAGGAAGTACAGGAAAGGCATTTACAGTAGGAAAAAAATATGAAACCCTAAAAAATAGGACAAATACATCAAATGTATCTTAAAACCTGGAATATGCAATATAAACAAGATATATACTATAATTACAAATAGGTGGCTACAAAAATGTTCCAAAAATTCGTAATAACACCAATCCGCGATGTATCCTATCCACAGTCCGCAATCCGAAAACCATAAACCGTATCTCCTTTCAGTAGTCCGTTATTCTTTATTCCGATTTTTAACACAATCCTCTTTCCTCTCTTTTCCTCCAAACCGCATTCACCTTATCGGCTTCCGCCCTGTTCACTGCCTCCGAGGCACTTATATTTCGGTTCCTGATGAGGCTCAGCTGTGTCTTATTGTTTCTCAGGGTAGACCCTTTCCATATACGTGTCAGCTGATTCTTCTTGGCAGCCATTTTGCTTAGGTCTATATCGAGTATATTCAGTAGGACATTCCGAAAATACCTGTTATGAATGACCCTTCCCCTGGTCATCTTACAACACTAAAAACACACAAAATGAATATACAACATGCAAGCTACACTATGTACAAACTTAATAATGAGGCCTACATTTTCAAAAACCCCAAACTGCTAACAGGTATTCATACCTTCTAATATAATGCCTACACAGGTCAAAAGAAGAGATAAAGCTGCCTTCTAAACTGAACTGCATATGACCTAAGGTTAAATATCTCTCTGTAAACCTGGATGCTACAAAATTAATGGGAAATCTCCCTATTTCAAAAATGCACCCAATAACAAGGAGGGGAAGGTTTTAAAAAATTATTATTTACACAGGAAATCAGAGCTCCTAACAACAACGGAATGGCAAGATCTCTTAACAAGGTTCAAAAACAGTACTTAACTCGACTCTAGTCTTTCTAGATGATCTGGACAAGGATCTCTCACCTCTGTGCATTTTTTTCTTTGCATCCCTGATGTCTCTTTCTGTCTGTTTTATCCTGTGTTCCTACATTGTTGATGGCACCACCACTGTATCTAGATTCTTAAAGACACTTCAAAAGTCACAATAGTTGTAACAATAGTAAAGACCATTTAATAAAATGTTTTCAAATGTCCACTGTAGGAGTTTTGTGTATTTACTGGGACGATTTATTAATTGTAACAGTAGATCATGAGGTCATTCTTTTATGGCTATTAGACAATTGTCAGGAACAGTCAGCAACGCACACATGGATTCAAATACACGGAATACATTTATTAATACATAAAACTGTGTGTAAAACATATAACAGTCTGCCAATCTTAATGTGAGGGTTACCAAGATACAAGATACATATGATCATGAAGAGATACAAAACAAAGAATATACTTCAGTATACCATTCAGCTATACTAATCCATATCATTAATCAGCCTCATCAATGTAACTTCTATATTACTCATAAGTAAATGCGTTACCAATACAAATTAAATTGATATCAATCTGTGTTGAGAAAACAATTGAATTCTTTAGATGCAATAAATAAATAAACTTTATTTTATATAGTGCTTTTAAAGGTGGCTTCTCAAAGCGCTTTACAGAATTACAACGGCAACACCAAAAATTAAAAATAAATAATAAAAAATACACAAGATAAAAATGATAAGAATACGCAGAGGAGACAGTAGATGGTGTACTAAATACAGAAGGAGCAGAGGGGTAAAGAATGGAACCAGTTAAGTAAAGGTTCTTCTAAAGAAGAAGGTCTGGAGAGAGTCTGGATTTGAAGGAGTTTAGAGAAGGTGACTCTCTAATATCCTTGGGGAGAGAGTTTCAGAGCTTAGGGGCATAACAGGAGAAGGCCCTGTCACACATAGAGTGTAGATGGGTGTTATGACTATGTTATGACCATAGACTATGTCTATGAGTAAAGGGGTATAACATTTAGGATGGGTTTGGATGCAGGTGGGGTTCTGGTGAGGGACTTAGGAAGCATGACAACACGTTTGGTGCAAAAGTGATTTATTTACAAAGTGAATAAGTGACTGGTACGTATACAGGACACAATAACACAGGGAAAAGGAACTTGAGCAGTGCCAAAGAAAAGAAAATAACAAAAGCAAATAGATCTACTGTAGCTCATACAGTGAGGTCTAACCTAACCAACCCCCAAAAAAATCAAAAGGGTCTTTGGCATCTTCATGCGCCCTAACTTCCCTACACTGAACTAACCAGAACCAAAATATACGAGTAGCACATGCCCCTAACCTATTGTGTCTAGACAGAAAACCAACCTACAGTAAGTGTGCACAATGTAACCCGACGACTTTATCTATACCTTTTCCCCTGGTTTACAACAAGTTCACAGTTAACAGTAACACAACACAAGTGAACCAATTGTACAATTATGGGCAAACAGGTAATACCGAAGAAAATACACAAGCAAGGAATAGGGTAACAGATGAGCACAAGCAAGTTAAACAGGAAAGTAACAAGTGCGGGCAAGGTAATACAAAACACAGGTTATCAAAACAAATAAACGAACCTGAAGCTAACAACGGACAAACACGAACACTACCAAACAAATGCAAACACGAGCTGAAGCAAACCGAAGTTGAGCCGAAATGTGACTAAAACTGAAAGCGCTCTCGAGGTCGGAACTTCTTCGGTATTTAAACTGTAGATCTAGTTGCTGATTGGTCGGGGGTTCATTGATGATGATGTCACAACTGCAATGATGGTGTAGTGATGGACCAATCGGGGGTGGGGGTACCTGAATACAGGAAGCAGAAAAACTAAACCAAAAACATGGACACACACGGGAACATAGCAACCGGCTAGGGGGACAGTTAGGAGACCAGAATTAGAGGAGTGAAGGTTGCGAGATGGGGAGTAGGGCGATAATAGATCAGAGAGGTACTGAGGTGCCAAGCCATGCAGAGCCTTATAGGTGAGCATGAGGATTTTGAAGTCAACACGAAACTTGACAGGAGGCCAGTGCAATGACTCCAGGATAGGAGTAATGTGATCACTTGCACTGGACCTGGTCAGGATTCTGGCTGCCAAATTGTGGACATACTGGAGTTTGTTCAATGTGGATTTCGATACCCCAGCGAGTAGAGAATTATAGTAGTCAATTCGGGAGAAGACAAATGTGTTGATCAGCTTTTCAGCCTCAGTTAGTGATAACATAGGCCGTAGTCTAGTGATGTTTCTGAGGTGAAAGAAAGATGTTTTAACAATATGCCTGCACATGTGGGTTGAATGTTAAGCCTGAATCAAATATCACCCCAAGGTTTGTCAATTTAGACTGAAGCTCAAATACAGTACCATCCAGAGACAGGGTTACAGGATTAGGTTTAGAAAGTTGATGGGGGGTGCCAATAAGCATTAAGCATCTCTTTACTGTGCATGTTAAAATCCACTTAATATTGAATATTAATATGGAATGTTTTAACTAAAGGGAAATTTTAGAAGCTGAGCATAAAAAGAAAAGGAGCACAATGTGTCTTAAGGTCATAAACCATAAACCAAGGCTTGTACTAGACCACCTCAGAACGGAATAAGTTTCCGCTGAACCCTGTCTCCATCCAGGGTGAGTACATAGAGGTGTTGCAGTCCTACAAGTACTTAGGGGTACACCTGAATGATAAGCTGGAGTGGACTGTTAATACTGACGCCCTGTACAAGAAAGGTCAGAGCCGACTCTATTTTCTTAGGAGGCTTAGGTCCTTTGGTGTATGTGGAACACTGCTACATATTTTTTATGAATCAGTGGTGGCAGTACCCATCTTCTACGCTATTGTGTGCTGGGGCAGCAGCATCAAGAGATGTAAATAGGCTCAATAAACTCATCAAGAAGGTTGGCTCTGTGTTGGGGCTGAGCCTTGACACCCTGGAGGTGGTGGCGAAGAGTTGACCAACCTCACAATCATCATGAACAATGCCTCTCATCCACTACATGGCACTGTTATTAGGCAGCAGAGCACTTTAGCAACAGACTGCTCCAGCTACGGTGTTCAACGGAACGTTGCCGCAGGTCCTTCCTCCCAGTGGCTGTCAGGGTATATAATACTGCACTTGGCTAGGCCTGTAAGTCCTTCATCTGCTCATCTATGGACAGTATGTTGCACTATTGTACTTTTTGGACACTCAATCTGTATATACCTATTGCCATTTTGCATGTATTTTATTGCTTTACAGTGACTATGAGCATATTTTGCACACACCTAACTCTATATATTTATTTTGTATTGCTGTACTTTTTTTTAATTTTTCATCCATTCTGATGTCTGTTTTTGCTTGTCTTGGGCTGGGCTGCTGTAACACCTCAATTTCCCTTCGGGATCAATAAAGTCTTATCTATCTAAACGATATTAATTTAGGAACAAAAACATATTATGTAAACTGTGTATGGCTGGTATTGGCAGTTTAAATAAATAATACACACCAGTATTCCACTTTCGTCAAACATTTTAAGCAACAAAGTATTTCATTCGGTTGCATACTGTGGTTATTTAGGAAATGGTTATATAGTCAGCTCCTTCTGACTATATTAAGTTTATATACATCATAAAAGGCTATAACGTTTAAACCTTTTCTATGAATGCTTGTGATTGTTATCGCAGTAAAAGAAACCCATACTTTTTAGAATTTGATTAATATTAATATTAAGAAATTAATAACGATATATTTATATTCATATAGCTCAAATTATCGCAGTTGTAATGTTGCCATAGCCAAATTAAATGTAATGTAGCTCTCTGAAGGCACCAGTTCTGTAGGGTTTGGGCATTTACTGGAACAATTATTAATTGTAGCAGTAAATCACAAAATTGATTCTTTTGATGGCTTTAGAATCCAACCATGCGATATAACTCAAACAACGCACACACGCAGATACTAATACACGAGGATACATTTATTAATACATAGAATATGCATATAAACCTAACAGATCTTATCGAGAGGGTTATCAGAATACAAAAGATATATTCAATCAGTTACAAAGTGTTACCTATATCAAGAGGACATACGTTCAGTATATCATTCATTAAGACCATTTCATAAATGAACTTGGTTATAACTCCTACATTAGATACTCAAAACAAGTACATAACTCTTAGGAATTAAATTGATATCAACTGGTTGGGATAACAATTGAATTCTCGAGCTGTAATGCATTGAAGTTGAATACTCATCCAATCTCTGGGGATTCAGATCTCCTGCGGGCACAAAGAAACAGTTGCAGGCTGTTGCTGTCCAATCCGCGCTCTCTGGCTCGGTGCCAGGCTGTGCTGTGCGGTTTGCGACGGTGCGCTGCTGATGCTCACTGGCTGGCTAGTTAGTGTTGGCTTTAACTAGCAAAGTTTGTGCACAGGAGAAAAGATGACTGTGGGTCCCAGCAAGTCAGGAAGAGGACCGGTTCGTTCCTGATGAAGAGCTAGTTCTGAATAGTGATTCAGCTGTCCACAGTTCTGACCTGTTCATGAGGCCTGCTGCTGGTGCTAACCTCGGGTGGATCCTCTGGTTACTCTCTGGCAACCTCCGCTCTCGACTCTTAGAACAAAGGAAAGTTCTGGCACTCGGACACACTGGCCGTTCTGTGGTTGTCCGGGCTGAGTCTCAGGATGGTCAGGAGGCGCGCTGCGAGAATGTCCTGCCCTTGGGAGCCTTCTGCTCCTGGGCCATCCTGCCCTGGAATTCTCCTTTGAATTCCCTTTAGAAAAGTCCACAGAATTCTCAACTGAATCCCTTCTGAATCTCACAGGCTCTCTGTGTTGCCTGTTTTACCTGGAGGAACTTCAGCTCGTTGATTGGCTGAAAGTTCCATGGGCATCAGAGTCCCACGTGGGTTACTCGGCCCTACCAGTCCCTGATTGGTTGATCAAGGTGAGATATGAGTCACTTACTCCTGACACTTAGGAATGCAGTCCAGATGTCCATCTGGCACTCCCTAGACAGATAGGCGCCAATGGATGACCATTGATCATGATAGCCAGGCTTAGCTAAGCGCATCCCCCTTTGGGAGCTGTCCTTTATCAAAGGAACCTTAAATCAGCCTGCATGAATAGTTTTTCTGTGGCTGCACCACAGAGATGAACAGAGAGATGAGGCCTAATTTGGGAAAGCTCAGAAACACTTAATTCTGCCTTATTAATAAGCCTCGCCGCTACACAGTAGTACACTTTCTTTGTAAACATCTGCATCAGAGATTGGGGACTTCAGAGGTTTTGACAAAGCCTTGCATGATCGAATCTTAAATAGGCTGCTTCACCAGGAGACAAGGGTGGAGATGATCATCCACAAGGAAAGAAAGCTTCCTTTCTGTGTTTCTGCAGCAACGTGCCTGACTGACAGGTGGGAAAAGTGTGGCCTGTTGCCTGGCTAGAAATACCCTACTCCATGTAAGATGGGCAGGACACTACTGAGACAAATGTTTGTAAATATGGTAGTTTTGCATATTGTGTGTTACTTAGTTTGTATTATTGTCATGGTTAATGAATATTGGTTTGTCTCAGTTTGTCTCAGTTTCCCTTAATTTTACTGTAGCCAAAGCTGTGCCAGAGAACAAAGATCTCAAGTGCCTTTAACTATACCACCTGCTGGGGTATATTTTTGCTATAAAGTATATTTTACAGGAGTTATGTTATGTATTTTAATTATTGATTATCATGCTCTATATTCTACGTTTTTCTTAACCCCTTATATTTGTCATAATATATATTCATATACATCCCATGTTGTTCTTTGTGAAACATTATGTATCCAATATTGCATTTATCCTTATCTTTTCCATTTAGCCATATGCATTGGAGCATCTGTCTCTCTAAGATGTCCTTGTGAATTGAATCCACTAGAGGGTAACTTAAGGAAAATTAGAAAGAAAAGAAGTGCAGACATTCCCACACAGGTTACATTGTGATCTAAGTAGCACAGGAGCAGACGTCTTGAGATCACCTATGTTCAGACTATGTTCTTTTGGTTAGACTAGTTGTAAGAATTAGCACCAAACTGCTGAAGTGAGAGTTACAGTAAGTGCTCATCTGTTGATTCAGAGTTTTGTAAGTACAACACAGGTTACATAATTGTAACATAATGGCTTGGGAACAGGCTATTTTGAGACATGTAAAGATAGAAGCATCATTCACTGTGCTCCCAAGTAAGGCTAGCTACCACTTTTGTCTTGGGCAATTTATGGTGTGCACCTCTGCTTTTGCAATTTTGCAATTTCCGTAAGTGGTTCTGTATCTGTAATTCATTCTTCATTGACCTTCTGCCACATGTTATCAACAGAATACTATGTGTTTGATAGGAAGTTGCTAAAAGCATGACTAAAAGCAATCATTGTGATAATATAGAAACTACCAGCTTGTAGTCTGATCTTACTAACTGGCACGTAATGGCTGCTGCTCCATGTCGTTGCCAAGCTTAAGTAGTATTATAGTAGTAAATATTTCCTCTCCTCCTTTCTGTAAGGCATTTTTTTATACTTTAAATTGGGAATAACCAAATAAATGCAAGGATGATGATTATTACTGTACAATTATTATTTCAAATATTATTATTTTTAATATTTTTAATTTTGTTTGGCATTAATAATAATCTTAGGGTCTGAACACTTTCCAATTTATTGCTAATTTTATTTCTATAAAAATTTCTGAATCTTTTGATTCTATCCTCCTTGTTATACTGAGTTTAAAACACAGTACTTGCAATGGTCATTATTTTCCTGCTTTCTGGAATTCTCTCTCCTCTTTTTCACTATGCCCGTATCCTGTTTTTGTTCAAGTTCAGACAAAACAATCCATGTTTTTTTTTTCATTTGATTAATGGAGAATTATATTAATTATATTATACTTTCCGTACCCCTATATATAGAAAACTTTCTATGATCTAGAGGTAGGGGTATATAACATTAAGTCGTTTTTGTAACTACTTCTGTGATTATTTTTAACTATTCTGTCTTTCACACATGTTTTTTTATTCATTTGTATTTCTCTCCACTGTATATTTTTATAATGTATATTTGTATTATGCAAAGCATTGTAGAGGCTGTTTTTTTTGGAATGCACTACATAAAAATGTAACTACATAAAACAATATTTCTAATTTCTTTCTTAAATCCAAGTGACACTAGTTGATGGTTTAAAAACATTTTTTTTAATCTTTGAATATGAATTTATTACATTAGCTATATATTTCTAGTGGCAATTTGTGACAAAATTTTTGCTTTATTCTTTGTCTGCTCAACAATAAGAAAACCTAAATATGTTTTAAAATATCCACAATCCATCAATTTTATAATAAAGAAATGTCAGATATTGTTTCATCTTTTCAGTATGTTTCTGCACTTCATATTTGCCTCAGGAAAAAGTCTTGTCAATCTTTAATTGATGTCAAAAAAACTGTTTATGTCTGACAGCTCAGAGTCAACCTATTCATGACAGGAGATTCAAAACTAAACACAGAAGATGATTAACTATGTTTTCTGTGTTTTCAGCCTGCAGGCTTCCTAAATTAAAATAAATAAGAAAACTAAACAAATGGGGTTATTTGAATTTAAATGCTTTCATTTGTTTTATTTTATTTAGCATATATTTTGTTTTTAATTCACCTAATAATGTATCTCTTGACTTACTTTGATACACTGCCATGACAAAAGCAGCAAAACATAGCAAAAATAATACTGTGTTTAAACTGCAGGATGATAATGCCACCAAATTGCTTTCTTTGTGTGTCGGGGGGAGGGGCGGAGGTGGGGATGGGGCTGAAGTTATTTTCAGCAGGAAAGTAAAGGGGCACAACTGGATCACAAAGCTAATTCCCAACTGGACAGAATTTGATCCAGACTTTTTTCAAAATATTTACTAAAGTTATCCAGCTGTGTTAAATAGAAGCCCGATGCTCACTGGATCTTCACACCATCAATATAATTAAAACAAAAACCGTGATCTTACATGTAGATGTGAAATACCTTAATAACTTATTTTTTCAAAAGATTTCAATTTTTTTAATGCTGCTGCTTTATTACTTCATCATCTCTCAATAGCATTAAATTTCAGGACTACAGATGCAGCCATTCAAAATGCGCAGGCGATACCGCATTATTTTCCGGTACGCTGTACGCAGTCTACCGCAAGTTACCGGTAAATACCGCGAGTTACCGGTAAATACCGCTAGTTACCGTAAATTCTCCTATAATACGACAAGCAAAATAATAGTATCCGGAATTTCCGCAAGGTGGAGCTAATAAAGCTCAAACTCTCATGTTTGAGCTGTGGCCATCAAAGTCTTTAACGAAGATATTACTAATAGTATTAATAATGAATGACCTTGGACAAGCTGTAAGTGTAAACTCAAAGTATTGCCCTGGTCAACATTCTTTTTTTCATTGACCGTCTTTGTAAAAGTAACACCACAGCATTTCGCAATCACGCATTTGTTTCCAATCATGAAAAATACAGTAATTTTTGAGAATCGATTCACCATGCCTTTCACATGCTCATAAAAGAGATTGATTTAGGAACATAAACATATTACCGTATGAAAACTGTACTGTATACAGTATGTATATGTATATTTTATGTCTTAACTGTGCCTGTTTAAATATTGAATATTCATATCTAATTTTACCACTGAAGGGAAATCTTAGTAGCTGAGCATAAAAAGAATAGGAGCATACTGCAACGCGTGTGAAGGCCATAAACTATATTAATTTTGGAACATAAACATACAGTATATGGCTGGTCTTGGTACTTGAGTTATTGGTACTTGAGTAAATGAGTTATTTCAAGATGAAAAAGAAAACATACACGAAACATGGTTTCATTATGACCAGAATCGGTCTTGAGATATTTTTAACTTGATTTACAGTATTTGAGAGGTATGTCTTAACACCGATACTACAGTACATAAATACTGCTCACGTATATGTTTCTAGGTTTATATTATGCAATTCATACGGTCAAATTACTTTTGAGCAACTAATAAGAAGCGCGAAACGGTATGCCCAGGGCGTTTTAGTTTCGTTTTGTGCTGGGACTCTGCTTTAACAATGTTGCCGTGGATTGATTAGAGATATCAAGTACATACAAGTCATTTTTTAAAGGTTGTAGTTCGTCTTGTAAAAATGTTACGAGTACATCATCTATCAACAATTACACAGGTTCTGTTTCCATATTGCGGATTTTGGTTGCGTAATATTACTTTCTTAATTTCATGTTGTGAATATATGATTTGGGCAAACAGAGCCGCAAAGAAGTACATTATGGGTTGTTCTTTTTTTTTTTTGCAGTTTTATCTAGAACAAGCGATGCTTAAACCTTTGTCTGATTCTTGTGAAACTATCCACACGGCAGTTACAGTACCTAGGAGTTGACTTCAGTGATGTCACTGATGGGATGTTTCTAAAAATCCATCCTCTGTAAAACGTCTTCTCTAGTTGTCCTGCATATGTATTCGCTAATGAAGCTGTGTGTTTTGAGCCTGGATCTCTACATTTCTGTATGAACCAGCTTAGAGGGCTAAAGACAGCTTGTGTTTAAATTGAGTGTAAGGTAATTTATGCTTCTAAAGTCATGGTCAGCATTTATTATTGTACTGTGCTGTAAACTTGTTCTGTGCCAAGTCACATTATTTTATAGCATTTTTATAGCGTTATCAAATCTGGTGGCGCTGTGTGTTGGTTTCCTGACTCCCATGTCACATGGTCTGTGATTGAATCCCATGGAACTATGACTTAATTTTTTAACAAACATTTCTTTGAAAAAATTAAACGTTTCCCTTGGTCAGAGATTAAATAAAACCTCACTCGCACCAAACAAATTTATATTTCTAAATATCACAACATGATCGAATTTAAGTCTTTTTAATAACAATGAATAGTCACCTACAGATGCAGCCATTCAAAATGGGTGAGGTATTTCGCGGCATACCCCGGTGGGCGTGTCGCGGTATCACGCAGTTCACGTGTGTCACGTGACTAACTATCCGGCGTCGCCTTGTAAAACCGCCAGGGGGAGCTTAACCTCTCATGTACAGCATTTGAGCCTTTAATTTTGAACTGTGTATTACAGCATGTTAA
Organism: Lepisosteus platostomus; assembly: GCF_059453375.1. NCBI lineage: Eukaryota > Metazoa > Chordata > Actinopteri > Semionotiformes > Lepisosteidae > Lepisosteus > Lepisosteus platostomus. The sequence goes on along the minus strand of NC_142619.1, from coordinate 26,789,565 downwards.
TCATCAGTCATTAAAATGTTGGTATATTTTATGAAAGCAAGATTGCTCAGTTGGACAAAAGTACACAACCTACCTTTATCAGAAATATTTATGCATCAAAGCCTTTACTGAAGATATTACTAATAGTATTAATAATGGATGACTTTGGACAAGCTGTATACTTAAAGTATAATTTCTTTAGCACATTTGTACAAGCACTTGGAATCTGTCCAAGCCATACTTTGTCAGGCATTTTGTTTTACTTCAACGGGCATAAAAACTTCCTTGCTTTTAACAGGGCGTTTCATAATTTCTAGCTACGAAAATGATTTAAAATGCGACACCTATCATTCAACTAGAGCTTAAAATATCACAAGGAAAAATACACACCGGTATTCCATTTCTTCCTAAACATTGTAAGCTTCGAAGTCTTTAACTAACGTGATACCGGAGTCAACAAGCATACTTTTAGAATTTGATTAAAAGGGAATATAATATGGAATCTCGTATCTAAAGAATTTAATAACGGTATGATTATATCCGTGTACTGCGACAGGGCTGTGTAGGGCTGTTTCGCCTGCCTGATCATGCGAGCTGTCTTGTAGCCTACTGGTCTAGGTGCGTGACTACCAACTGGCAGGTTGTGTGTTCGAATCCTGCTGGTGCTGGACTTTTATTTTAACAAACATTTCTTCGAAAAAATAGGTAAGCGATATTATGGACAATCAATTGACTTTTATATTTCAAAATATCGCAACATGATCGATATTTGCGATATTTTGAACATATCTTCCCTTCTGACAGCGGTTCCTGCTTCTATTGTGTGTGTGTGTGCAACAGAGTAAATTTTTATAGAGAAATGGAGGCTGGACAGTATGCGTTACAATATAAACATTTATATTGATTTAAATTTTCTGTGCCTAGTCACATTATTTTATAGCGTTTTTATTGCGTTATTAAATCCGGTGGCGCTGTGTTAGTTTCCTGACTCACATTATTTAAACTGCGACACTGATCATTCATCTCTAAATAAACTTTATTTTATATAGCGTTTTAAGCGAATAGGTAATTAGATTGCTCATAAACCCAATCGCTTTTTCTACATAAACACAGCGTGATTGCTCTCTGAAAATGCTTTTCCTTCATTTTTAAAGTAGGCTCAGATTTCAACTATAGATCGTATTATTATAAACTTTCTTGGAAAAATGTATTTTATGTAAACCATGTTTGCCATTAATTCATTTAGGGCTAAAATACGTTCATTGTCTTCCAATCGAGTCGAGTTGACATTGGAAGCCTGCCACACCCGGACTGTTAAACCAACGCATTAGCACGTCAAAGCCCATTGAGCCAGTATTGGCCTTAGTATTCCCCCCTTCTCCCCTCAATTCAATTCAATTCAAGGTGTTTTATTTGCATGACAGATGGGTACAAGCAGTGTTGGGTACGGTATGTATATTGTAATGCTTACGGCAGACAGGAACCAGAGCAGCGCACCGAGGGAGCGTCTGCATTTATAACTTAGTTTTTAAAATTAGTCAAGCAATACGAAGCATCTCCTTTTACTTAGTGCCTGAGCATACTGCAACGCGTGTGAAGTCCATAAACGATATTAATTTTGGAACTTAAACATACAGTATATGGCTGGTCTCGGTACTTTAAAGAAAACATACACACCAGTATTCCATTTCTCCCTAAACATTTTAAGCATCGAAGTCTTTAACTAACGCGATACCGGAGTCAACAAGCATACTTTTAGAATTTGATTAAAAGGGAATATAATATGGAATCGCGTATCTAAAGAATTTAAAGACCAGACAATCACAAACTCGTTTTCAATAAAATTATTTTATTCATTCAGCAGTTTGTGAGAGGGACATCCAGCAGGGAGAGACACACACACCGGTTTTCATTGACAAAATTGTTTTTTTTCAATTCCTCTTGTCTAACAGGAATGTTTTGTTTGTGGACAGACTGTTAGACAAGAGGAAAAGACCGCCTCCTCCTACGAAGCATTTCGTTGATCCGATCACGAATTCTTTTCCAGTCGTATGCAGCAAGGTTTGAGAATCTCCGATTCACCATCGTGGTTTCCCGGAGATTGCAAGTCAAGGCACTTTTGCCTCTGGACCCATCGAAATTTACAGACGTGGTCCACCCCCAGTAAATTTCAAAAGTCACAAGATTTCGAAACACGAGGGCGGCGTAGCGGTCGGCTCTTGCTTTCTCGTCTATGCCGATGCACTGCAAGTACAACCCCCCCTCCATCTCCTAGGTGATGGGTAGCAGTTGGACATCTGGGAGAATTATTCGTCCCACTGGCATCTGTGAATTCCGCTGTGCTTCCTGGGGGGAGATAGCCGGTGGGGACAGCATCAACAGATTCCTGCGCGGTGGTGAACTGAGAGGCCGGGATGGAGTGTCCTGAGGCGGTGTGTGCTCTGCGGGAAGCAGAGCTTCCGCCAGGCATTGCAACCTACGCGGCGGGGAGAGGCACTTTTCGGGAGACAGCTGCTCAACTGTTTGACTGCTGGAATATACTGTCTCCTTCCTCTGCATTTTCAGGAGTGTCTCTAGCCTCCCAATCCTCCCCAGTAATGCATCGTACTGCTCCTGCTGCTGCCGAAATGTCTCCATACAGGTGCTGCTTCTACAGGTTGGCACCCTGGCCAGTGGCCGAGAGCAGAGACCCACGGCCTGTGGCAAAATAACATAATTCATGTAAGAAATAAAGTCACACAGTAGTATTCATCAGTCGCGGAACAGAAGTCAAAATAAACTTTTCTTTTTTTCCGTCGTACCGCTTTCTTTTTTACTGTCCTGGTGGTAGATCGTTTCGCCCGTGCGGTGTTTTCCTGAAGAACAGGCTACGAAGAAATAATTATAATTGAATTTAAAATTCAAAACGGCAATAATACCTTGTAATATGCGCTGTAATCGCGTATTTCAGATGAAGTCTGCTGTATCTGCTTACCCTTCGCTCTTTGGAAGCTGGGGTGGCAGAAGCACCCCGTCTCTACGGTGAGGTGCGCTGACAGCTGTGTGGTGTGGCGCAGTTGTGGCCTGGCACGGTGAAGTGCGTGGTCGGTACCCGACCACCACTGCATCACACAGCTGCCAGCGCACCTCAACGTGCCAGGCCACCACTGCGTCACATAGCTGCAAGCGCACATCACTGTGCCAGGCCACAACTGCGCCACACCACACAGCTGTCAGTGCACCTCACCGTAGTAATTTTGAAAGCCACTGAGACATCAGGTACTACTGTTGTATTTATGAAAAAGAAACAAAACAAAAAACATACTAACAACTGTGCCATCCTACTCCTTAGTTAATACATTTTATTATTCATAAACAGTTAACATTGTTAGCAAAATATTTTGAATTATATTTAACCCTATTTTTTCTTTAGTTTTGTATTTAACTTATTATATGATAGTCAGACTTAATGTATATTTGAACAATGAAAATATATTTTTACAAGATTTTACATTAAGCACTTAAAATTAATATGGTTAATAATAGTAAACTGTAACACGCTGTAACAAGATCGGTTAAACTGCGAAGAAAATGCTTTCAGAGAAAATGTTTCAGATGTGAAGAATATAGATCTCCAATGCAATTTCAACCAAACCTGTTCCCACATACCCTGCCCCCACTACCATTAGAATATACACAAACAGTTTAGCGTTTCATTCTGAGCAGAAGACCCTCACACCTGAAGAGTGCTGGCTGTGACGAATTAAACCGGTTTTACAGGTTTCAATCACAGACCATGTGACATGGGAGTCAGTAAACTAAAACACAGCGCCACTGGATTTGATAATACCTAACCAAAATCCGCAATATGGAAACAGAACCTGTGTAATCGTTGATAGATGATGTACTCGTAACATTTTTTCAAGATGAACTACAACATTTAAAAAATGACTTGTATGTACTTGATATCTCTAATCAATCCACGGGTTCCAGCACAAAACGAAATTAAAACGCATACCGTTTCGCGCTTCTTATTAGTTGCTCAAAAGTAATTTGACCGTATGAAATGCATAATATAAACTTAGAAACATATACGTGAGCAGTACTTAAGCACTGTAGTATCGGTGTTAAGACATACCTCTCAAATACTGTAAATCAAGTTAAAAATATCTCAAGACCGATTCTGGTCGTAATGAAACCATGTTTCGTGTATGTTTTCTTTTTCATCTTGAAATAACTCATTTCTAAATACCTTTTTCACTGTTAACATCTTGCAGCAACTTTGCGACAAAATATACACTCTGACAGTTCATCCTGCTACCAACATTAAATAAAACAAATCTTAAGATTTCTATATTTATGTCTTTATTTAGTGGTTTCATTCGAAGCTTACAATGTTTAGGGAGAAATGGAATACTGGTGTGTATTTTTTTCTTAAAAGTACCGAGACCAGCCATATACTGTATGTTTATGTTAAGATTTCCCTTCAGTGGTAAAATTAGATATGAATATTCAATACTTAAACGGGCACAGTTAAGACATTAAATATACATATACATATTGTATACAGTACAGTTTGCATACGGTAATATGTTTATGTTACGCGATTAAAAAATAAATAAATAAAACTGAAAGGTCCAGCACCAGCTGGATTCGAACACACAACCTGCCAGTTGGTAGTCACGCACCTAGACCAGTAGGCTACAAGACACAGCCCTGCCTACACAGCCCTGCCGCAGTACACGGATATAATTATATCGTTATAAAATTCTTGAGATACGCGATTCCATATTATATTCCCTTTTAATCAAATTCTAAAAGTATGCTTGTTGAATCCGGTATCACGTTCGTTAAAGACTTCGAAGCTTACAATGTTTAGGGAGAAATGGAATACTGGTGTGTATTTTTTTCTTTAAAGTACCAAGACCAGCTATATACTGTATGTTTACGTTCCAAAATTAATATCGTTTATGGCCTTCACACGCGTTACAGTATGCTCCTATTCTTTTTATGCTCAGCTACTAAGATTTCCCTTCAGTGGTAAAATTCAATATCTACAACGGGCACAGTAAAGACGTTTACAGTAAGTCTTTCTACGACAGACCAACGGACCACGAGTGCCCCTGTCGGTCAACCAATCACACACCGCGGTATTTTGCGTCATCGCGCGTCAGGATGCACGACGCCGTAGCCAATTACCTCCGGTACATGTCTGTACCGCGCACTTTGAATGGCTGCATCTGTATGTGTTACAAAATAAACATTTATATTGATTTGAATCGCGTTTTGATTTAAATCGTAAACGCGTGTTTAAATATATGTGTTTAAAGGCAATATACTGTATAAAAGCGCTGATTCTTATGGAGTGCGTTCCGCCGGGGATTAAAAAAATTTTTTTTTTTAATCGCGTATCTAAGGAAAATTGCAGTATAACTTTGTTCATGCACAAACAGTGGCATGTTACATTATAATTTGGGTGTCTCCTCTTGCCAGAAAGCTCTAAATTGCATTTTGAGTGCGGTTTTTGACTTTTTCTAAATTGCAACCCATAAATAAAGCTGATAAAGCTTAGACTAACTGTATTCTAAACTGTATTACAACAGCACATTGGACAATGCAACGTAAATTGCAAAAATGCACTTGAAATCTGTCCAAGCCCTCCTATGAAAATTATTTAAACTGCGACACTGGTCATTCATCTCTAAATAAACTTTATTTTATATAGCGTTTTAAGCGAATAGGTAATTAGATTGCTCATAAACCTAATCGCTTTTTCTACATAAACACAGCGTGATTGCTCTCTGAAAATGCTTTTCCTTTATATTTAGGCTCAGATTTCAACTATAGATCGTATTATTATAAACTTTCTTGGAAAAATGTATTTTATGTAAACCATGTTTGCTATTAATTCATTTAGGGCTAAAATACGTTCATTGTCTTCCAATCGAGTCGAGTTGACATTGGAAGCTTGCCACTCCCGGACTGTTAAACCAACGCATTAGCATGTTAAAGCGATTCCATTGAGGAGCCCAGCTACCAGTTAACACTGTACTTCCTACTTTGAAAATACCTGTGAAACCGGTTTAATTCGTCAAAGCCAGCACTCCGGCAGAGAGGGGGTTGTACTCATAAAGTAGAAGCAGGCGAGATTTCCAGCGAAAGACACCTCCCCCCCCCCCCCTCATAAACCCAGTAAGCAGTAATGCTTTATGTTGAAAATTGAGGTGGATTTTGTTTATGATAAAGAGGATAAACTGGGATGGGAGGAGGGTTTGGTTTTGCATAAGGGGCGGGATTATGGTAATTGGAGGAATTTGCGAGAGTATAATGGTTTGATATATTTGATTTTGTATTTTGGTCGTTATCTATGTTTTTGGTTGGTATTATGTTTATATGGTTGTTTTTGTTGGTTGGTTGTTATTATGGTTATTAATAATACGATCTATAGTTGAAATCTGAGCCTAAATAAAAAGAAAAAGCAAGTGATTAGGTTTATGAGCAATCTAATTACTTATTCGTTTAAAACGCTATATAAAATAAAGTTTATTATTAATTTGCTGGACAGAGCGGTGAACATTATTATGCATAAGACAAAGATAACGATCCTGATCAGTTTAGAAATCTGTGTACGCTGTAAGGTTTTTACTTCTTAAACTTAAAATACACGTTTCGAATAGAAAGAAATCATCTTCCTGGTACAGTACTGTATGTATAGCAAACCAGCACATCTTTTTTCTCCAATCAGAGGGGTGTCAGATGGTGTCAATCACCATTCTGAAGCCCTACCATAATCTCTGGTATGGGGAGACACCAGAATTCTGTCCCATAGTTAAGACAGATGATAGATACTTTTATTAATCTCGTGAGGGAAATAAAGTAAATCATTTTCATTTTAGGAAATTATTAAACGCTCGGTTAAAAGCAAAGGAGATTGTCTGTTATAGTAGACATAAAAACAAGAGTTCGCTGGCATTATATCCTAGAAGACACAGACCGGCGCCAGACCGGTAAAATGCCTGATGAACTAGGGATTGGACAGTTTCCAAGTGCTTGTACAATCGATGGAAATGTTCAAATAAATGTGCAAAAGAAATAAACAAAATAATCATTTATTTCTTTATCATATTGGCTAGCTAATGTCCTCTCTTTGCTAGTTAGTGGCTGTGTTTCTGCGTTGGGTAGCAACGGGTAACTGTTCTCAGGCGGAAGATGTAAACAGCTTAATGTTCGTGTTAAATAATTTTTAAAAATTAAAATTCATTCTATACAGCAATCGCATATTTGGGTACCATTTCAAAAAACTTTCATGCTTAAAATGTTTAGGGAGAAATGGAAGACTGGTGTGTATTTTTTCTTTAAACTATCAAGACCAGCCATACACAGTACAGTTTATGTACATACAGTAATGTTTATGTTCCTAAATTAATATCGTTTATGACCTTCAGATGCGTTATGCTCCTCTTCTTTTTATGCTCAGCTACTAAAATTTCCCTTTAGTGGTAAAATTCCATATAAATATTCAAAACTAAGCGGATTAAAATGTGCACAGTAAAGACATTAAATGATTAAATCTTTTCACTACCAACCAATGCACCACGAGTGCCCCTGTCGGTCATTTTGGCCAGCCAATCACTTGCCCTGCGGTGCCCTGCGGTGGCTTGTGGGTAGCTTACTGTACCGCGGGTTTTTACCGCGCATTTTGAATGGCTGCATCTGTACAGGACCGCAACATATCTGTGGCAAATATACAATTATTGTACATATGTAGATAAAAGCAACACAAATGCTACTTTCTACAACACATTTTTTTGTGTGATTAAATGTCACCCAACTCCATTATCATTAAGAACTTTTATGGTCTCTTCAAAATGGAAAATATTTGCCACAGAGTGTGTGTACTGTAGTTTTAAAACATCAGCCACATGAATCAAATACATGAACAAATACTACAATTCCCGACATGCCACACATGAGAATTACATAAAGTCATATTCAAAGATATGCCGAAACAATAGCATAGGGTTTTAAAGCCAGTACAGTACTGTATGTGCAAAATATATTTTCATAATCAAAATCTTAAAATAAAATTGTTTCCTAATATTTTGCTGCTGAAATCAGCATTAAGACAAAATATAGATTATTTTAATGTGGATGTAAACCTGAAAAAAGCACATTGTGTTCACAAGTAATAATAGTGAGCCATAATAATAAACTAGCCATAATAATAAACTCCAGCTAAGTGCCCTGCTTTACAAACTATGACCGTTTCATTGTCCAGCAAATGTATTTAAAACAAACATGTCAAAGTGTTTCCAAAATAACCTCAAGTGAATAAGTTAATTAAATTGATGCAGATGTTTACAAGAAAATGTAATATGGTTCCACCATTAGCTATATAAATATATAAGATATAAATATCCATAAATATAGATCCATAAATTAATGTCATCAAAGATGTTCAGAAACTGTTTTTATTTTCAGCTATCGGAATTTCTTTAGTTACATGATTCCATCATAATATTCCTTATTAAGTAGATTTAAAAAACTAAACTTTTTTACAGCAATAACAACAGCAAGTATTCATGGAAAAGGTTAAAACATACAGTAACAGCAATTTATAAAGTATAAAAACTTTTATAGTTAGAAGGAGAACGTCAAAACTATTCTAAAATAACCACAGTAAGTGACAGTAAGTTAAAGACTTTGATGCAGAAAATGTTTATGAAGAAGGTGGAATACTGCTGTGTACTTTTTTTTTCAGCTGCCACTACCAGCTGTACACAGTGGTATGTGTAGTTATAAATTAATATAATTTATGATGCTCAAAGATGTTGTACTTATACCAACTACCAACATTTCTCTTTAGTTACAAATTACATATTGAAGGGGACAAAAAGTAAGGAAACAGATTAATGAAGCAATCATTTCACTAACATGCACCATAAGTGCCATCATCTTTGACCAGCGAATCACACACTCTGCCACGCCACTGTACTGCCAATACAATATTAAGAATTAAGAGTTCAGTGTGGCTGCATTTGTATCAGTAATCTATATTTTACTTAGTAGCCTGGTGAAATTTGCATAGGCCACCAAAATAGTAGGAATAGCAAAAGCTGTAGAGACTTCAAACGAAATTAAAAATAGTAATAAAGAATTCAAAGAATGCAAACATTTGGAAGATGACATTTCATGTAGGGAAGTGCAAAGTGTTGCGTGACACTAGCAAAAACAGACAGTAAATCTAAAATAGGAAAAACTAAGTGTGAAAAAGCTTTTTATATTGACATCTACTAGAAAAACATAAATAAACAATGTATGGTTGTGTTGTTAAAATTAAACATTTTATTCAAGGCATGGTCTGTTAAAATTTTATAATGCACCATTTAAGACCTCATTAATGTTGTGCATTTTTTAACCACCAAAATCAATTTAGTCATGCAACTCTCAAGACTATGCGCACACATTTGGCCATTTTTGGATTTTAGTTTTGGGATTTGGATTTAATTTTGGATTTATATTAATGATGGAGTGATAGCTAGGACATAGAGAGGATTTTCTTTATCTAGTAATGTTAAAATAATAGTTATTTTGATATCTCTAGTAAAGAAACTTTCGTTATACCTTTCTCAAAACCAGCCCATGGAGCTTGACTTCGTTCATAGTCTTCAAGGCCTCTTAAGTCATTCAATGTATCAGTGCACCCAGAGCAGCTGACTCACTTTCCACTTTCATGTGGAATATCTAACATGCTTAATTTTGTATAAAAACCAAAATATGTGTTTTTAAGAACTGGATTGTAAACAATGTCAACTCTCAAGTTTTTTATAAACGACTACAACCTAATGTACATATGTGCAAGGTGTCATGACTATGTTGAAATTAGTTATTCATGTACAATTGATGTAATGAGTAATATTATGTGATGTATTCAAATGTACAGAAGCTCTGTGTATCATAAAAAGTTTCTCCTAGGGGACTAATAAATATGATCTTATCTTAATAGAAGGAATATAAGCTAAGCTTTCATTGTATTAGAGTGCTAGAGTATGGTTCTGCCTGAAGCCATGAATGTAACACTTCCTAGCCCTATGTTTAAATAACTCTGCACACTATGTAAAAATATTTTTATTATTGATTAAGCTTAAGCGTGTTTGGCATCTGTCAATTTCAATCAGAGCTCATGAGGGAGAGAAGAAAGTGGGGATCCATCTAGGTAGATAGTGAGATGAATTACCACTCTTCAGTCCTATAGGTAAATAGACCACTCAGATATCACAGTGGAATAATCTGTCCTCAAAGTTATAAAGCTCATCTTGAAAATTCCCAACCATTTGGAGTTCATGATTGACAATTTTAACCTGATGCAAGGTTTGCAGTGTGTCAACACAAGCAGTAAGCTTTTCTATTACCTTGACCTGAGAGGTGAAATCCTGTCTGAGAGAGTAAAGCTTTGCACTGTTATCCCGAATTGCCTTACTGAGTGGACCCAAATCTTTGATCAGTATTTATGCAACCATGCCACAAATACTGTTGATCTGGGCTGCAAACTCAATCTCCATTGTCAGCTTTTCCTCAATTGAAACCTGTTTGAAGAGCTTAAAGGGGAACTGCAATGCTATTTTTATATTTCGCAGTTAGAAAGAATCAGCATTGATGAGTGCATTTCAAACCACAATGAAAGTAAAATGTACACAGTAACTTGTAAAACTTCCAATTTACTGTATATCACAAAATATACAAAAGTTGCAGATATGCACAGCGCCATATTCTGCGATTCAGAACGAGGCAATAAAAACTTCCGCTGCCTAATAATCTGTTTGACAGTCCTGGGTCAGTATCGGGTCAAATACTTTAGCTAGCCTGGTGTTTTAGCCGATAGGAGTCCATTGTCTCAGACAGCCATAGAAAAATTCTCCACAATACAAAATTTCCAAGGTTTTTTTTTTAGTTTTTTATATTTACTATTGATCCAAAGTGCACAGAATGTTTGACATTTCCAAGTGTTTTGCTTGGTGAATCTAATTGGGTATGGCAAGCACAGATCAATACATCAACTGAACGGATTTGAATCCACCACGATCTGTAATGAGATTAATCAAACATGGGTATTGCAGAGGATTTAAATTCCCAATTACATTGAAGACCCAGAAAAGCCCATTTAAACCATGATTTGTTTCATGATAATCAAGAAAACACAATGATAACATTTGTTACTACTGTACCTTCAGGACTGACTCAAATCCAGGTCCATACAACAAAATTTGGATATGAGAAAACAATATCAAATTTTGAAATCTTGCATTACATATATTATCCAACATGAAAACAGTGAACATACCATGAATACATTTAACATACAAAATATACATACTGCACTATTGTTATTTTTCACACTATTTCATCCAATGAAGCTTAGGTAGAGAAACTTTCACCCTGAAGGTCTGTGTGTGATTCTGTTTTACACTCTATCTCTGGCCTTGAAGTCTATGTTGTACAAATTAAGTGAACAGGAAGACAAATCAGGTCTTAATCAACAGCTACATTATTATTATTTGATAGATATTAATAATAATATTGTTAATATTTTTATTATGGAAAATCCAGGGACAGGGCCTCTTAACAGGATCTTTTATGGAGGAGGACCATGGGGAAAACACAGCCAAAAGTAAAATGAAAATGCTTTTTTATCTAGTGTTAGGAAACAAAACCCTAAGTATTTCTTTAAGCTTCCAATTAAACCTTTCAGCAAACAGGTGGCTAAACTACTTACTCAAAAATAAAAAAGCTCACAGGCTCCGTAGTTTCCACAGTTGATTGGGTGGATACTCTCTTTTCATCTCTCCCTATGCTGATGTTCTGTACTCTTCTTCAGCTTGCAAATTCTGGCCAATGCCTGGTTTAAAATGTCACCCAGCCTGTTGTCTTCAATCAAATAGTCAGGTAACAGAGGCTGGCAGATCATTCCTTACAATCTTCTGGGGAATGCAATTCAGAGAAGAATCAGCCATCCTGCAGCACTTTATTTAAATATCTTCTTTCACTTTTTTTTATATAAAACTAGCAAGGAAAAAAAAACAATGAGTTTCTTACAGTAACGAGGACATACAGTATGGAATTTTTCCACTATTTTTTTATTCCCTATATACAGTAAATACGGTCAATATTTTTTGTCCTCTGAGAAAACCTGTTAAAAGTATGACAGTATTTCTTACTGTACAATGGGAATCAAATGAGAATGAAATATTATATTATTATTAAATATATTATTATCTTATTAAATCAAAAGCATGTTGTATCCTAATTAACTCAAAATTACTGAACATAAAAATACAGTACGTCAGATGTGTTCATAAAATAATTCAAACTAGTGTAACTATTCAAATGAATTAAAAAGAAACTATATTTTTTTGCTTTATATTTTATTGTTAGGTTTTACTTTTTATTACCTGTCAATTACAAACAGCGAATACTGTATAAATGGAAAGACATTGAATAAGATGGTGTTTTGGTATATGTGTATAGAAACTATAACACAGTAATAAACCCAAAATGTGTACATTTTTATCTTCCCACTGTTAGCTCTCTACTCCACTTGTGGCTGGATTCTTTTCAGTTGCTGTAGATAAGCTAAAAATGATTTAGGCACATCACAACTTTTTTTCTTTTCCTTAACAGTTTAGATCCCTGGAGTGGTTTGATTCATGATTGGCACCAAACTAAATGGCACAAGCATTGTTTGTACAGTATGGTAACATATCAGCTTATATTTAAATTATTCTCTGGTACAAACGTCTTACAATTTTTAAATTCCATTCTATGTATTTTATCTCATTTGCATTGTTTAATGGACTGTTGTATTTGTATTCTATGCTGTGTTGTTTCATTGATATAAAATTGTACATCCCTTGCTGAATTTTTCTTTCTTATCATCTAATGGACACAAATGATTATCTCCAATGATTATCATTGATAAACGTTGACATACTGTACCTCTAACTATGAGAAATTGTTAAATATAAAAGTCTAGTCACGGTGCTCTTGGAGCTGAATGAATATCTTGTTAAATCCAATTACTTAATTTGTGGGATGATTTTTCAGGATTGTTTTTCATCTTTATTTAATGCCTCATATGCTATAATGTAATTTGCCATATGAACATATATTTGTGCACTAAAATATATAAATACTTTATGTTTAATATTTATGGAATTTTAAAGAGCACTGACTAAAATATGCTCAATTTTATATCAATACGGATCTATTATATGTTCTCCATACAGATTATTTTCAATTATTTGATGCTGTGAGGTGCACAAATTTAACACAGGACCAAACAATTACAAGATTTGCTCATTTTTTAACCTCTTAGAACATCACTTTTGCACATTAAATGATGCCTGAAATAAGTCTTTGTTGGTGTCAGGCTTGCTTTGTGAGGTGATTGATGTATTTAATTTTTCAGACATAATGAGAAATCATCCATGTCCTCAATGAGCTACTCTCCCTTCTGTCCTTTTCTGCACAATCAGATTTTTTTCATGCTTTTTGGAGACAGAATCTATTACTAGCATTCTTCTCTACTGAAAAAAGTTGAAACCCTGATAAGGTAAATATTTGTTTTCATTGACCATTTGTAACCATGCTATCTATCTCAATGCCTTACCTATTTTAAAAGCTTAGAAATTAAATAAAATAGTTGACTTGAGTTGCTTGCATAGAGCAAAGCTGTAATGCTACCATTACAGCACCCATATACAGTACATGTAATTTTAAAATATTGAACTTTTGATAAATGGCACTACAAGCTATGTTTTTTAGTATTTATGCATAGTTCACATGACCAGATAAATTATTCATTGGAAATGCATTAAAACATATTTTAGCTATTCCCTAGAAGTGACAAATCACAGATTTACTTTGGTGGCAAATTATCATGTGGATGTTATAGGAAATTGAACTGAAATTGAACTGATGATACAGTAAATAGGTGAGTGACAAATTATCTCTTGGGCACAACAATCTAAAGACTATACTAAAGATTTTTATGTGAAATTTCTGGACTGGATAATGTTATCCATCAGTGATGCACAGTTAGAACCACTCTCAAGCGATTCAGACAGTAAAAGCTAATGAGTTTGGGAAGCATGTTAAACATTATAGTCCAGACATTGCCAGGATGAGTCATGTCATTAGCTGCTTTTGACCAGGACACATACTTAACCAAGTGTCAGCTCTGTTTGCTGGGCATGAATTAATTACTACAGGTAAGTAACTGTCAGATTGATTTAACTTTGCAGTCTTGTCAATGAGAGCTGCATCATTCTTGAGGTACAACTGTTGATTCTAACTCTTTAAAAAATAAAGGGAATTATTTAAATGAACAATTTAAACACAAAGAAACTTGGTTTCCCTTTCCGATTTATAATTCTTTTCAGATTTGACAAGTGATTTTGTGATTAAAACTAAGATTTATGAATTCATACAGATGTATTTGCGGATAGCACAATTTTATCAATTATAATACAATGATATCCATCATTAAATGCCCCATTAATAAGAATTACTCTGCACTTAATCCCTCTCAAGCTCTTATTTGACTTTTTTCTCTTAAACCCATTAATTCCTTAATTTCCATTCTGTTTCACCATATAACAAAGATATATTTAACATATTGTAAAGTACTGTATGTAGAAGATAATCTGCAATACATAAAGATAATCTACTAAATCAACAGTTATATACAGTAATTTTTAAAAAACATTTTTGAATTATACAATGAATTGTGTGTAATCTATTTGGGTAAGTGGTTTAAATTATTTTTTACTTTAAAATGTGTCTCTGCATGACTTAGTTTAAAATCCATAAAGAGTGATACTGCATATGAAAAAATGAAGCAGAATGTACATTTATTATAGTATTTGGGTTAAAGAAAGTGAGAATTTGTCTAGAAAGGCTGTATATTGGTTTAATCTTAATTATTAAGGTCAAGAATATCTGCTACTGTAATAATTCTGAGTTGATTTCAATATTCAATTGATCCCTGAGGAAAGTAATAAATTCAATCATCCGCCTAGCCACTGGTAAAATGGTACTGGTTTCCTCCCTTCGATCTCATGGCCACCTACATTCAGGTCTGTGTATGAAATATGCAGTTTCAGTGCACATCTTGATTTAACTTTTCATCTGGATTATACTCTATATCCTTAGCAGCTGACATCAGTGGTTGAGAGAAAAATAATGTAGTAATATTCACTTTGATAATGTTATAGATATTAATTGCAGGTCAATTAGTCAAATGAGACATCTCATAAAATAAAATAGTTTATTTATTCTTATTAATTAATTCAATGTTTTTAATGATCTAATATCTTATTTTATTTTTGTATGCTTAGCTCCATGTTTATTACTTTCAACTATTCTTTGTTTTAAAAATAAAATGTTTGGTTATTTTTAAAAACATTCATTATTTTGACATCTAAATTACATTGATACATTTCTTCAATTAACCAACATTCCAAATCCATAGGGTAAGATTAAATACACATTTGAGTCTAAAATTCACTAAGCACTTTCTTCTTTTAAACTGTTTGAAAGCAAATTGTGCTGCTGGTTATATTATGTTTTTGAAACAAATCTCTACAATTTTCTTAAAGTGGACTTGTGCTTCAAGAAAGAAGACTTTAAACTAAACTTCTACAAATTAGGTAACTTTGTGACACACAGCTGATGACTCTAATTTAGACAGGGTGATGGTGGCCTATAAAAGACAAATCAAAGCATGTTTCAAATCTAAACAAATGCTGTGACAGAGTTGGAATTTACAACACAAAATCATCTGATACACAGTCTAAGAGAAAGAGCTGAAGCAGTTCTAAGTGGATCCAACACAGTATCAGAATCTTGTCCATTGTGTATTTTTTTATTTATAGATTTAAAACAAAATCTAATGATTGCTAAATGAGTTATACCCAGTGGTTTAATATTTTGTGCTATTGCTGTTAAGATTTCTTTTTCAAATCTCGTTGGTGGCAGATGTATTTTTTTCTGTACTTTATTACTGAATGCATTAATAGAAAAGAAAAATGATAAATTATTAATTCAGCCTATAAATTGGAAATGTGTAACCAAGGCAATTCAGACCAAGTTAACAGCAGAAGTGATATACTGTATACTTCTGATATTCTTTTAGATATTCACAGATATCTAGATATTTTCTAGATATCTGTGAAATAGCTTCCTATTGTTATCCCACAGCTGTCTAGACTAGGAATAGTGGATTTTACATCTTTGCTTTGTCATCTTATCCCTGCCTCTATCCAATATATCCAATATCAATGTGTTAACAAAAGATACTTTGGGCACACAACCACAGAACTAATTCCTTGAAGCTTAGTACCTGTCAATAAGACAAATAAATCTTATTTTGACCTAAACATTTTGACCTAAATCCTTTACCATAAGCATTGTTCTCATAAGCCTTTCTTTTGATTAAATTTTCCACTTTGCATTAAGTTATTTTTAATAACAGTTTCAACTCAAAGAAACAAAACACATAATGTCCAGCAACATAAATTTCTGGTTCAACATTTAAAACATAAATATTTCACAGTGACAATTCCACTTAATTGTCTATGTCTGTCATGCCAACACTGAAACACTTTCTTTTAAGAAAAAAATGACACCTTTCCAAAAAAAAAGCATGTATAAAAATGGGCTTATTTGAATGAACTTAGGGCCACATTCAATAGATATGTCTGTATATGCGAAATACAAATACAACATTAAGAAAAATGAATAAATGCCTTTCACTGCGGTCATTGTAAGGAAAAACTGAAGAATTGTGATTAGTAAAGTTTTTTAACCTTGACAAGAGAGGGCAAAGCTCCTGGATTCAGCTATGTGGTACGCCTAACTGGGGAACAAGGTATCAATAAATCTTGGGCTATCTCTTGTTTTCAAGGTGCAATCATTTATTCTGTGCACTACTTGAAAAATAAGGAGTGTAGTTTTTTGGTCTGATTTGAAATGTTCATAGAATCAAGTCTGTCAGCTTTCACTCTTGTTTTTGAGGCTACTCAAGCATGCACAAGAACTGGAACAAGAAAAGGCTCACTATTAATGGTCTGCCTTCATTACTTATGATATTAAAAGCTCCTGCACACTCAAATATTTTGTCTATGCCCTTGTTTCAGAGACAAGCCCAGCAAAATATTTTGCTTTCCCCTCTTTCTTGTCAGCTCAGTTTTGATCTGCACTTGCACCAGTGTTTGGACCATGTTGAGATTCTCATACAGTATAATGGTGCAGAAGAAGGGGGTGTACTTGCTTTACATGCAAGTTTTACTCTTATGCAGTCAGGCTTCATATGTTACTTTTTTCACAATAACTATTTGGCACCCTCTCCTTTATTAGATACTCTATGCTATTTCCCAGTGCAATTCTAAGTGTCTAGGTGGCATTACACATCCCACAACTTTTTAAACATTTTTTTAACACATTACAACTTTTTTAAAAACAAGAAAATTGAACGCCCTTATGGTAACAGTACATATACAGTATTTTACAAAAGTCGCAACCACTCCGGCGCTTTGTACAAAAAAAGACTGTTCATCAAAACTACAGAGAAATACAATTAAAACAGAGTTTTTGCACTGGACACAATTGACTGGAAGTCACAACATAGGGCCAAAAAAAATCACTATGAAGTTATTTTCATTGACCAGAAGTTTAGTGTTCTCTCTTGGTCTTTTGGTCTCAAGTAAGCCAAAAACAAATCCTGTACAACTGCACAGTATGTTACACTAAGCATCTGCCTTTTAGTTTTAAAGTCATTCTCATAAAAGCTTAAATATTTAATTTCATTAAGAACATAAGAAAGGTTACAAATGCTAGGAGGCCGTTTGCCCCATCTAGCCTATTTTTTACGTAGTAGCTTAATGACCCAAGAATCTCATTCAGCTTTTCCTTGAAAGAAGCCAGGGTATTGGAGCTCATTCCAGAAACCCATGAAGTACTATGACTTTTAATTCATGTTCTTGTATCTTTCCATTTTCCAACAGCCTTTTCCAATTCAGAGTTGCGAGGGAGCTGGCCAGCAACAAGCACAAGACGGGGTACACCTTGGATGTGATGCCAGTCCATCCCGGGCAGACACAGACATGCACACACAATCCATCTAGGGCTAATGTTTCTAGAACCCAATTAATCTAGCAGTACGTTTTTGGACTGTGGGTGGAAACCAGAGCACCCAGAGGAAACCCAAGCAAACATGGGGAGATTATATGAACTCCGTGCAGACAGCAGTACAGGTCTGGAGTTGAACCGAGTTCCTTCTGTGCTGTGAGGCAGCAATGATAACCACTCCGCTACTGTGCCATCCTAATTGTGTACAGATAGAGAGGAATAGAGCTTTTCCTAGTGTTGAGCCTCAGACAGCTCTGTCAGAAATGACCATTTTATTGTACTTCGGTCTTTAAATGTAGTATTTAAAACAGTCTATGTACAATTGTGTTCTTGAGTCCAATCACAAGGTAGACCGGGTTCGTCCTGGCTATAACATGGCCAGAATATGCTTGGAATTGCAAGATGTAAACAAATTGTCCAATTGACCAATTGTCTTAATTGTTGATCAGAAGAAAACAGGAATGGGTTCACAAACAAAAGATTTCTTCTGTTTCAGAAAGAATATTTCAGGCAGAATTCTGTACTTTTCTCAGCCTGGCATCTTAGAGAAACGTTTAACTCCTGACTTGGACTCTTTGCAGTGTTTGTTAAAGTCAGTTTGCCAGATTAGGTGGAGAGAGATGAAGGGCCAGTAGGTTAACCAACAAAAGCTGGGCTGAGCTGAGCTGGGTTCTCACTTTTAAGGTGTGACCTCACAGCTGGTGACTGGTAAAGATGCTATCGGGGACTGTATAGTTCATGTATCCACCCTGCAGATCCCTCATTGGTGGATCTTCATTTTGGTGATGAACAGTGACCTTGGTCCCATGGTCTTAGGAAGAAACATACTACAGGCTTTCTGAAGCCCACCTGCGCTATATACTGTATATTGCATCATGACTTGGTTCAACTTTGGTTCATTTATGATATCTCTAATCAGAGGGGCCTGGATACCTCTGCATTTATAGGGAGGTCCAACCAGCTCTGTCAAGGCAACACAAAGATTATTAGAAATCTTTAAAAACACTTAATTCCTAGTCTAATAATATGACCTGCCACTACGAACTAAAAGCAGTTCTCCATAGAACGTACAATATACAGTATTGCATATGCCATTTATTGTATTTAGTGCTATATAAAAACCTGGTCCATTTATTTATCAGAAAAAATACAATTTCTGGATAAAAAAGGTGCTAAATGATGTAAAATGGCACATTCATATATTTAGAACAAATTATGATAAACAATACTGAATTTCTTTTCACGTTTCAACAGAAGAAATGAAAATAATGGAGCACTGATGCGTGCATTTCAATCCAGCTAATGGAGCCTTGCAGTTTCTTCATTTGGCCTAGAAATAGCTTCTCTTAAACAATAAAATAAGTATACTGTGGAGATAAAAATTAATTTGAAAATAAAGTCTAGCACCCAGCAACTACGCTGAGCAGCTTACAATTATCAAAAAGAATATGTAAAGCAATGAGTCACCATACCTAGCAAATTAACTTTTTGAATGGCAAACACATTTTTTCTACTTGTCTTGAGCTCTGTGTAATTAAATAGCAAGAAATCCAGCGGACTGTTACAAAGGGTGTAGAGTTTTGTAACGTGGGTTCTTTTGATAGGTTTCTGTTCAATCACAGCCCAATGTGTTTTTTCTTTCCTTTGATAATTTCTAGCTTCAACTTCAGTTAACATGCAACTGAAATACTTTGTAGGAACCAGCTTTCTGTCTGCTTAGGCCGACATTGCAAGTGTCACTACATTTATATGGAAGACATACAGTACTGTAATTGGAATACTTCACTGTGTTCATTTGAAGACATTTCCTCTGTTAATCAGTGCTTACAGACAGCATTTACCCTGAATATTGTCCTTGTGTATGTACGCTAGAAATTAGGTAACATCAAAGAGAGCATTGTTGTGCCTGTATTTGGCAGGAGGTACTCATAGTTTACAGTATGTACTTAAATCAAACCAATGCAAATCAGAAAATGATTAAGTGTGTTGACTCTATTCAACAATCCATATCTTAAATCACCCTCTTATTCTCCAATTTAAATGATTTAGTAATTGTGTTGAATTTTTTTAGTAGAATGGTATTTTTCATTTGCCACAGTCTTATTTGCAATATTTCACATACAGTAGAAATAATTGAAAAACTGCCAGCACTGTTGATCTATGTGATAACTGCTTTCATTTTTTAGGATTATTTTTTTCTTTTATTCAAATGTGTTTGTGGAACACAATACATTTGCCCATGAGCTATATGCACAAGTTTATTACTTTAGTACATTGGTGACAATGGGTTGTATGTACAGATGCAGCCATTCAAAATTCACAGTAAAACCCCGTACCGCACAAAATTATCCACAGTTCGCCGTGTTGTACCGGAGTATGTGATTGGCAAGCCAAAATGACTGACAGGGGCACTCGTGGTGCATTGGTTGTTAGTGAAATGATTTCTTCATTTAATCTCTTTACTGTGCAGGTTCACTTAATATTGAATATTTATATGGAATTTTACAACAAAAGGAACATTTTAGAAGCCGAGCATAAAAAGAAGAGGAGCATAACGCGTCTGATATTAATTTTGGAACATAAACATATTATGTAAACTGTATATGGCTGGTATTGGTAGTTTAAATGAAAAATACACACCAATATTCCACTTCTTCCTAAACATTTTAAGCATCAAAGTCTTTCATTCGGTTACATACTGTGTTTTTTTTGGAAAAGTTTTTACGTGCTCCTTAAGACTATATTAAGTTTATATACTTCATTAAAAGTTATAATGTTTTAACATTTCCTATGAATACTTGCGCTTGTTATTGCAGTAACAAAATGCATACTTTTTAGGATTTGATTAATAGGGAATATAATATGGAATCGCGTATCTAAAGAAATTAATAACTATATAATTATATTAATGTAGCTCAAATTATCACAGCAGTACACTGTCTTTGTAAATGTCTGCATTAGTTTTGCTCATTCACCCATGATTACATGTGTGGTGTAATGGCTTAGGCATGTACCTTGCATGCTGGAGGTCGGGGGTTCTAACCCAGCTGTCATCATGAGATTTCATTTTAAAAATATAAAATTTATTTCAAAAACTAAAATAGCAAATATTATGGACACTATATTGACATTTTTGATATTTCTAAATATCACAACATGTTCGAAGCTAAGTGATTTATTAATAACAATGAATAATTTCAAACTGCTACTGTACTGCCACTACAGTATAGCTTGTCCTGCATCAAAGTTTAACTCGTTCAGAGCGCCCTACATTACAAACTCCAAGCGTTTCATTTTATCTATTGCTACAATATCAACAGCATGTAGTTAAAAGGAACATGTCAAAATGTTTCCAAAATAACCACAAGTGAACGAGTTGAGGGATTTGATAATAATAGAGAAATCATAACAATGACCCCATGTTGTTAATCATGCATACCCAACTGTACTGTAATCCACTTTCTATCTACATGCTCTCCCCGCATAGTTATCGACAATGAAAATGTCTTTTGAGCAGGCAAACTGTATAAATAATAAAGCGGAGGTTATGAAGAAAACAAATCGCAACAGGTTTGACATGTACTGTAAATGTAAGAACTGTGGCGCATTGAGTGCATATCCTACAGTGTGAGTGGATTTGCAAAGCTATTAAAAAAGGTTGATCGAGTTAACAGTCTGGGTGTGGAGAGTTTTGACTGTTTCCTGCCAGTGTTAGGAGAAAGGAACCTGTCTTTCATAGGAAGGTTCGCCTATTCTTCTTTTACAGGAGAATATAGGGGTGAAGGAAAAGTGCCTGCGGTCATTTTTTTCACTGACAAAGTTGTGTTGTGTTAACACAAACCATGCTTAACAGATCTGCTTGTAAAAGCAAGGTGACTTTCTGCTATCTAAACCATTTTTTACAGCTTTTAAAGTCACGCAATGTTTGAGTTAGGCAGAAACACGTCATTGTATCTTATGTTTTATTTCATTTTTAAAAATAAATATAAGGTAACCAGCAATCAAATGTCCTGTTTTTCCATACAGTAGTTTGAGTCTTTGTGTAAGCTGTAAGTTCTTTTTACTTCTTAATTAAACATTTGATACACTTTAATTTTGTAAATGCAACACGCATTCCGTACAGAAATAAAATAATGTTTTCTACAAGTGCTAAGTAGATTAGCAGGTTGCTGACAAAATAGCACACCGTCCACCACTGCCCAGTGATATAATTTTAATATAAACAAGATCTAGTACCAGAAGTGGGGGCAGGGTGTGTGGAGAAAGGATTAGGCTGCAATTGAATTGGGGATCTGTATTCTTCACACCTGAAACATCGCCTCTCTTCTTGTGTCTAATTTTTAGTTTAGCAGGATTTACGTGATAAGCACATGGTTTAATGTGGATGACATTACCCACATCTATATCACTGTACAACACAGGTTTGAGGTGGAATGTCTTTTAATAAAAGAGAGCACCTTCCACTACATATGACTACTGCATGCTTTCTTTATCCGTTTCAGCTAAATGAGGGGAATTAAATCAGTCAGAATCTCAGAGTGCAAATTGTAAAAATTACCCTTCTTCCCTCCTTTGTTTAACTTAAAGAATTTTGAGAAGAAATCCTTAATCACAATGCAATCACTTAATTTAACCAGATACACAGATTCATGCCAGAGCCAACAACAAGCTATAATAGTGGACTATTTTTATGTATTAATTATATAAGAAACAAATTGAAAGTAATACTCTGATTGCGCTTTGAGCCATTGGGTGCAGTGCTTTGTCCATTACCATTACAAGGACAATAAACATTTTTTAAAAAGAAATGGATGTCAAAATGTTTCCAAAATGTCCACCTGTGATATTTTAGCTGCTTAGTTACACAATTTCATTTTCATATAACTATCAAGTGATGTTAAATCACTACAACATTTATCTTTTACAATAACAGCAAGTGGTGTTCTTATGTATTCTTAGAAAAGGATAAAGCATTATAACTTTTTATGAAGTACACAATATAAGCTTAATAATGTAAGAACAAGTACGTTTAAACCAGAACCCAGTTACTGTCACGATTATTGTCCCTCCTCCTTAAGCGTGCTCCAGCCCTTTCACTTCAGACTTAATTCTGTGCACCTGACCCCTTTTCCCAGCCCACCTTAAAAGCCAGGCGCTGACATTCAGCCTGGCTCTGCATCTGGTTTCTGCACCATGCGAGTCAGGGACCTGGAAGCGCCTGGTCCCGTTAAGGTTTTAACCTCTGTTCCTGTTCCTTGTCTGCCGGTTCCGACCCAGTTCGTCTTTTTAATTCCTTGTTTGGATGGATCACCTGGCTATGGACTTTCTTATGTTTTTGTATTCCCTCTATGGATTACTTTTGGATTGTTTGCCTCGCCCACACCTCCCTCGTGCACCAGTGCACTTTAGACACGCCCCCCCTGTTTTCAGCCCCGTATTCCTGCATGACTTTTTCCGTGTGTTTCCCCACTTCTTCGGATTGTGTTGTCCGCATAGGGTCTGGAAAGAACTGTTCATTACAGTTACCAAGTTAAAGACTTTGATGCATAAAATATTTATGAATAATTAAATTATTTATGATGAAGGTGGAAGGTTGTGTGCGTTTGTCCAACTGAGCAATCTTGCTTTTAGAAAATATACCGACATTTTAATGTTTAATGATTTACATGCTGTAATACACATTTCAAAGTTATTAAAAGTCTAAAGACTATACAACTTAAATTCTTAATTGGAAAAAGATTGTCCCTCTGCAGTGACCGGGATTTGAAATCGGGAATTTTCAGGTGACAGCTCAAATGCTGTACATGAGAGGTTAAGCTTTATTAGCTCCACCTGGCGGTTTTACAAGGTTTTACAATGTGCTTCCGGATACTATTATCATATTTCTTTTAAAATGCAGTATAATGCGGTAAGATGCGCCACGCCTACTGCGTTTTAACATAGCATACTCCGTGCAATTTGAATGGCTGAATCTGTATAGAGTTTTTGCTGTTTAGAGCTTACTACTTCAGAGTTTCTCTCACAGGGTATTTTCTTTATAAAAAGTAGTTAAAACACTCATTATATAGTACAAATTGTGGAAAATTTATCAAAATAGAAGCATGTTCTGCAAAAGATAAAGGTTAAAGTATTCTTAATAAGGAATTAAAATAAATGAAACATCTATTAATAATTTACTTGTTTAGGGTCATGTTTGGTATGTTTAATTTAGAATGTTTATATTCAAAAGCACCAATATACATTACTGTAATTCATTTTCCAAACTGATTACTCTTTTTTCAATAATAAGTTTTACAATAAATAATGATTTTCAATAATGAAATATTAGCCTGCATGCAAATGTACTGTGGAACTCAAAAACAAACAAACAAAAACAACTTTCAGAAGAGTTCTGGAATGTAAAACATAATGAAATAATGGAATCTAAAATAAAGCAACTTAAATATAACAATATTTAATTTATTCTGTATACAGATGTTTTTTTTTTATTTTATAATTTAGTCTTGTATCATCTTGTGAATTGCTAGCAGAGATGTAATTTACTGTGGTGATGGCAAGACTTTATAACCACCCAATATATTAAATTGCTTATTTGGAATCTTTGCTTTTCAACTTCATTAAGTAATCATCATCTACAGAGAACTTTAGGCAGCATTGCGCAAGAAGCTGTAAACTATTCATTGTTGCTGGAGATCAATAGATACTCTACCAGAGCTAAACAGACAAGCTAAATGGAAATTAGAAATGTCTCCAATCTTTTTATTTACTGCCATTTGATGAATGAGACTGACTTAATTTTTTCTTGCCTAAACATAAAAAGATGGTAATATTCAAGATGACCTTCTAAACATTTCATACATACTTTCATTAATCTTTTTTTATTGTGTTATTCACTACATTAAGATTTCTTTTGAAATTGTTATTTACCGTATCATATTATTCCCTTAATTTGGAGTTAAGACATATTTCATGTGATCTCCAAATCAAACACTATGATGTATTTTACTCTCTGTGTTTCATTCAGTACATTTGGCCTTTGTTAAAAAAATCATATTGTTACACTGCTACTGGGTTAAGAACATAGGGAAGGTTGCAAATTAGAACAAATTAGAGAAGTCATTCGGCCCATCTAGCTTTTTGGGTGTTAGTAGTTAATTGATCTAAGGATTTCATCTCTCATCTTTAAAAGAAGCCAGGTTTTGCTTCAACAATATGGCTGGGTAACTTCTTTTCTACTCCCACAACCCAAAGTAACAACACAGAGGTGTTAGAAAAGTTGAAAGATTCAAACCTGCTCTTCTTAGGCAATTATGTATAATACATCATACTTTAGACATGTGTGCCCTTGTTCCACTTTTGCGATAAGACATAATAAATGGTAATGAGAATTAGATTCAATTTTCTTTCAAAGGTTGTGTACTGGTATCAAAATTGGTACAAAGTACTATACTAAACCAAGTTTATATTTCTGAGCAACATAGAAAGAGCTTCCTTGGTTATTTACTGTACTTGGGCTGTTTTGACTGAGCAGTATGGAAAGATGCATCTTTTTTTCTAGATATAATGCTGAGAGTTATGATTTCCGTCTCAGAGCAAATGCAAAGCATGATTGACAACAAAGTTTATGAAACCACTTAGAAAAGACTCCTAGTTTAATATTTAAAGTAACCGTAATAAACAAATGAAAAGACTTTGGTTACTAGAACAGTTACTAGACTCAGTTCTGGCCTAGGTCACCTTCTTTGTGGAGGTTGCATGTTTTCTCCATTTCGACATGGGTTTCTGAGCATGTTGTGGTTCCTGAACACCACCAAAAGACATACAGCTAACAGTAGGTTAATGTGTGTGTGGTCTTATGATGGAATGGAGTCCAGCCTTGTGCTCGGTTTCCAGTGTATGCACCGAATAGCTACAGCCCCTACCATCAATCAGCCGATTCTTGATTCTGCCTTTATTTCTTATTGGAAAATATTACTTGTAGGTATAAATAAAGATTCTTTAAAGAGAATGTACTACTTTCTGGCTTAAATCATTTTTAGTTGATAAATATTCCTATAAATATTGGTAGTATGGGAACTTTCTTTGTACGGAAGCACATTGCTGCCACCAAGGGAAAAAAAATTGCCCCCTTATAACGAATTATCTCGTAATTACAAGATAGCAACGATGACTTCAGTGTATGTACAACCTGTTACTTTGTGCACTGAATGCATTGAGAAGCTACCGTGAACTTGGCTGGCACTTTCAATTTAATGATCGAGTCAATGTCCAGCGCTACAGAATTTGTATGGATTTACTTTCAACTGGGGTTTAGTCATAATGAAATCTTGCAATTTTTAGCACATATGAACAGAATCATTATAAGCATGAGAACCAGTTTTGTGGGATTTAGAGATCAAAGCAATGATGGTTCCGTTATTAACCATTATACTGTACGTGCAATCAGTTCCACTGCTTAAAACTGTAAGTCCGCAAGTAGCAATATAGTTATTATATATATAGTTAATATAGTAATTATACAGTACAATACATTCAATTGTTCTATTGTGTGATAACATTAAGTATGCGAGAGGTACTATCTTGTAATTTCAAGATACTTTTCTTGTAATTACGAAATAACTTTGTAGTCATTACAAGAAAAGAGGGAGATTTTTTTTTCATTGGTGGCACCAATGTGCCTCCATATCTTTGCAACTAGAATCTGAAATCTCTGGAATATACACACATATTCATGTGGCAAATATTTAAAATTTAAGATAAATTTAAATTATTAAAAAATATAATAATTAAAAATGGTATATCACAAACTGTTAACACATGACTAATTAGAAGCTGCCAATATTTAGAAAGAGTAGTCTAAATGTTACTGTTACAATAAACTTAAGAGGAGAAAAATATATTATGCAGTCAGATAAATGGATTATTTAAGCAAATATTAAAATATATGTTACAAATGTTATTTATCTGTTTTTATTGTTTTTATTGTCTACTCTCTTCAGCCTGACTTGAATTCTCATTTTATTACACCTTAATTTTTTTTTAATGTTTTTATAAGGCATACAGTATGTAGTTTATTTTCTCAGGATGTGCAATCTGTATTTTTGTTAAATCAGAATACTATTAGTATTACTATGCAAACAAATATATTTAATTATTTTTAGTAAGTTTAAGGTCTTCAGAAGAACCTTGAAAATTATAGATGAATTGCAAACAACAAACCAAGGTGATTATGTTTTCACAACATTTACAGCAATCTGTCCATCTCACATGCTATATAATGAAACTTTTTTCTGTTTTGTGTTCAAATTGAGCAGAATTAATAAATGAGGGACACATTAATATTTTTTGTCAGCTGATTGTTTTTTGAGAAGAACTTGTTTTCCCACTTCATTCTAATTTATTTTTTTCCAATTAAATAAAACAGTATTTCAATGTTAGCTGTCACATGTCACATGGTTTGAATAAAATCACACCAAAGGGTATAAAATAATAAGAGATGTATTTTGTAAGGATTTGGATATTACCAAAAGTGTAATTGCAGTAAAATTGTGAAAATATCTATAACTTCCTATAGAATTAGCATGTGATATACACTAATTCCCTGATATTAGTTTTAGTGCTCCTATCTGGATTTTCTTAAGTGCAGACACATCATTTTCACAATTTGGAGGCCAGCTCCGAACAGTGTTTACTGCAGTATATCATAACAAATACTGCAAATTGTTTGTCTGTCATTTTTATGGTTATGAACCTGTGCTTCCTTCAAAGAATCTGTTTTGTTCTGCCTCAGCTAAATAGCACAGTTATTTTAAGATAATAAAGGAGCTCCTAATGCTGAATCTAACTGTCTACAGCAGATTCGACGGGAGTAGTATACCTCTTATTTGTAGATGGCAATGTTGTGAATTCAGATGCAAATCTTTAGGCAGTATTGATGACAGCAATATACAGTACATGAATACTGAAATATAGATATACACACAGTCATGAAAAAATATTCAGAACCTGCCTATGGTGTCCCATTTTGGGATATTACAAAATTAATTTATATATATATACTGTTTGTAATTTTTAAATTTATTATTTTCTTCAAAACCTAAATGCTCACACCGAAGACTTTAAAGGGTAAGATGTTATAGTACATCTCAGAAAAAAAAACAAAGAGCTCAGACCCATTGACTCCATATTTGGTCAAAGCACCTTTGGCAGCAATTACAGCCACAAATCTTATTGAGCAAGTCTCTACCAACTATGTACGCTATTTGGGATAATGTTGATGTTGACAATGTTGTTTTAGTGATGTACTATGTTGTGCTTGTGTTACATTGCACGTGTGTGTGACTGTGTGTGTAATGTTTTGCATTTACACCAAACAGTTGTTTGACCTGTGGACATTTTCTCCCATATCAGCCACTAAACATTGTAATTCTTTCATTCTTTCAAAATTGCAGTTAGCCTCACAGTTGGATCACTGAATAGTTTACTCCTTACCCGGGTGTTGAAGTTGTTGGAACAGCATGATCTAGGCAGTATATGGGTGTTTTCCACTTTTTGTGATAATCAACTTCATCAAGCTCAAAAAGATCTTAAGGGTGCAATAGCACAGTACTTGCAGTATGAAATAGCAAGTGGAGGCTTAAAGCTGGATCCAGATGCTGGCAAGGGCAATCAGTCAGCCAGACAAGAAGCATCCAGCAGCAGGAGAGTTGCAGTAATGCAACAAGAAGCAGGTGAATGCAAATACAGTCCAGAGCCTTAATCTGAAGGCAGGCTTGAACAGGTTGAAAAAAGGAAGATACAGGGTGACGTAGTGAAGGGAGATTCTTAGGCAGAAATGTGAAAATCCAAGCAATTCCAATGCCAGAGAAACACAGAAAGCAGAGCAGGGCAGGAAAATCCAGGAATCAAAGGTCAATCAAACATGGTTGAAACAGAGAAGTAAATACCAAGAGTACACCCAGACAAGGTAAGGATAACTATACCTGAGCATCCAGAGCATGGACAGATCTTAAACAGCCCCAGGCTTCATGTGCACAGGCTGGACAGATCTTCTTCCACAGTGGGTGGTAATAAGCTGAATAGTGGATCTGCCTGTGGAATTAGGATTCCCAGTGGAATAATGTGGACTTTGTCATGAGTGGGTATGACAAAGGATTGTTATATCCTTCTCGTAATCTTTCTGATCTTTATACAACTTTATCACTGAATAGTTTTGAAATCTGGTTGAATCTGCTTTAAAGTTTAGTACCTGACTGACAAACCTTACAGAAATAGGCGCATTTATTCTGAAATCATGTGAACAACTAACAGAGGCTACTGACCTAATTGTGAAGCTTGTTAAGGTAATTTTGAGCACAAACATTAATTTAGGTCTGCAACAGAAAATAGTCTGAATACTTGTGAAGCCATTATTTTTCCATTTGTTCATATTATCTATTACTTCTTTCTTTTTGTTTTTGCAGCTAAATGTGTGAAGTATATTGTGTATATAACAACAAATAATTGCTACCTCAGTGTATTCTGACTGCAAGCTTTAGAGTCAATAAAATGAAACTATTTAAGGGTCTTTAGCTCATGTGGCTGGCTCCCTGTTGCGCTACGCCAGAGACCCGGGTTTGCGCCCAGGTGTTGTGGGACAGAGTGGTGAGGGCACGGGAACAGGCATGAGAACTGCAGCAGTCCCATTGATGCCGTGACCCAGATGGGAATGTCTTCACCAAGGTGAAGTCAGCAGGGGAGAGTGTAGCAGAGCTAGTTTGGGCAGGGTAACATCATCGCCCTCAGCCGCCTGGGTTGAGGGAGGTCTCCTTTAGCCCACGCGACTGGTTCCCTGTTGCATTACGCCGGAGACCCAAGTTCCCGCCCAGGTGTTGCATGGCCGAACCGGCGGGGTGGAGCGGGGAGGGCACGAGGAACCGTGACGGTCACAAACCCATGTCAGAAGAGGTTACTTTTTTAATTTACGTGAAGTTAAGATTTTTTGTGCTTGTCTCTGTAACAAGTATTGCACTTAACCATATAGCATCTTTCATGGATATTCTAAACAGCTGTACTGTATATATTAAAGTGTGTACAGTACTACTGAACCCCGTACTATAAAATAGGTTGCATGTATTGTTTAAATTGCACAAAAACATCAACTGTAAGCTTACTGGTATATTTTAAATAGTTTTTTGGGGAATTTTTCTGTTTTATTTTAATGTAATGTGTAATGAGTACCTATATGTTCTGAAATGCTTCATTGAAGTAATCTTGTACAACACTATTCTGATTTTACTACAGCCTACTTGTTTAGTGTGACTTTTGAAAATTACAGAGTTAGGTTTCCAATGACATAACATGAGTGGGAAGAATACCAAATCTCAAATCTCTTAATCTAAATAAGAAAGCCTTTTGGGGATGCAACATTTACTGTATTAATTCCATATTAACAAATTGTTTCTGTCCTTCTTAGCACAATCTTGAATTGTAACCCCAAACCAAGAGAGACTTATAATTAACAGAACATTTTTTTCTGTAACCACAATTCAACCAAGCATAAGGCTCTCAACAAACACTACAATTAGAGAAGCCATTCAACCATTTTCTCTTGGGAAATTGCATTGGATAGTGTTTGACCTGCTGTTTTATCATCATTGGTAAGACTTCAGTGACTGTTTTGTGAACTGATGGTCTCCACTTATATCAGTTAGAAAGTAGATTAGATGTTTAAGAGGGAGAATGGTAATGAGTAGGAAATGAGCTATGTACTGTACAGAACTGCTCAAGCTATTGGATTTAATATTAAATAACAAATCTACAGTATTACAAAGATTATCCTGATATTGTATTAATAATAAAGGCAATTTCAAATTTAAACAAATTCAATCTTCTGTAAATAATAAAAATCTAAAATATTTTTTGTTGATATAAAAATAATTTGTGCCATTTCAGGGTTGACTGGATTACAGTAGTTTAAAACTAAAACTGGTACTTTAACATTTGACAGATGAAACAAATACAGTATATAAACTCGCTATATAGCTTGACCGGGGAGTAAACTTAGGTTTTTTTTTAAACTTCTCCTGAAAACTTTCAATTTCCTGTTACAAAGCATAATACTGAAAATAACACAACTAGAGAAAGAATGAGTCATATTGAAGCATTTTATATGAATTCATTGTGAGATACAGTTCAGAATAATATCTGAAATTATAAGTAGAATAGTCTGAAAATAGTAAGAGTCTAGTTTTATGTCAGTACATTGTAGTGTAATTTAGCCCACTGTACTGTATATGCACTATTATCATAAAAGGGACTTAAAGCACTGAAGGTACTTTTTTTTATGTTCCTCAGTCAAAAAGTGATGAGTCATATTGAAAATAAGACATTAAATAAAAGAAAAAAACGTTTGTTCAAAAACTGTATTAACACCCTGTCAGGCCAAACTCTCAAATTACAGAGAACTTTCCTGATTAAAACTTTTATACTGCCACCTTGTGGAAATCAGATATAAATTATTTCGTAGTATGGGAATAAGATGGGATATGGCACATGGATATATTTTATTTATAGATAATCTTATGTTTTATGCACTTTAGTAATATTGCTCATGTTTATGCTTTAGAATGAGTTTATGAGTTTATGCTTTAGAATTTGGCCACCTTTTCCATGCCATTAGTTAGTTTTTAAATGGTCTGTTTCCGCAGTATAAAAAAAAAATTGCATCTTCAGGTTACAGTGATGACTCCTGTCTTATTTTTTTAAGAATTAGTATATTAATTCCACACACATTTAAGCACCTTATGTATTGACAGCTACTACCACTGTTTTCCACTGTTCTAAAAAAGAATTCAGACTTCCCTTAGATACTTGATGCTGAGGGCTTATTTTGTGTTAGAAGATGACTGTTTTTTAAATCTTAACTAATCCTTTTTATTTGCCTAAAAGATAAGACTCGTTTATTTGCTTTAAATAAATTATGGTGGATCTAAAGCACGTTAATAGAAATAGTCTTTACTGTGGAACATTGTTTTTACATTAAAACTATTTTTTATGGTTATAAATACTATAACCATAAAAGATTTAGTTTTACCCACTTTTCTGTATATTTCAGTGTTATAATGACTGAAGAAAAAATAAAAATTAGCAATAAAATTAGTCTTTTGGATAGAAAATGTGGGTGTTGTTTTGGTATGGTAGTTAATGGTGTTGTCTCAGCTCTGGAAACCTGGGTTTGATTCTGAATTGGTGGAACTTGTCTGTGGGGATTGCATGCTCGTCTCATGTTCATGTGGATTTTTTCTAGGTACTCCAGTATCATCCTAAAATCCAAAGGCATATTGTGGCTAGATTAATTGGCCAAAGATCTGGCATCTACCCAGGGAATACACTATATTTATGGGATAGGTTGCTGGTGCCTTGAAGAAGAGTCTATTTTCTACCCTAAAACAGCAATGGGAGCAAAACTATTACAATTTTTGCTATAGAATATTTTGAGTTGTAGGATTAAAGTTTTTAGTGTACAACCGCATACACAAAAATATTGTAACAATACTACAAAAATAAGACTGTTAAAGCCTTAGGTTATTCTTCTAACTTTGGATCCTTGACAGAGAAATATAGCTACTACTCAAAGGTATTTTACCGCCCAAGGGGTTGAAAGAATGAACATATATACCAGCTGCACGGTCAGGAGTATGACCTAATAATGTGACTCCTGGAGGGGATACAGGGCTGGCACCCGGGCTTTTGTTTATTGACAAAACTTGTATAATGTTGGCCAATTACCTTTTAATTCCAAGAGTATTCATATAGAGTAATATACAGCACCAAACCTGTTACATGATAGGCCTGGTGTGGAATATTAATATAAGTGCAGCAAGAACCTTCAGGTATAAACATCAGGGTAAGGATGCTGCACTGTTTTTAAGGGGCGATGGTTACCCCTAGCACAATTACTGTCTCAGACAGAAGCACACTGAAGCATTGCCCATGACAATGTTATACTTCTAGGGGAGTGTACTACAACCTCTTCTAAAGGTCAATAATCTGCATTCTGGTAGGCCATGGGCACAGCGTGAGGGTAAATGATGAGGATGGAAAACCAACTCCAAAGTTTTTTTCACATAAAAAGAGAAACATTCAGAAACTACACCAATTTGGGGCATAGTGGCATTCTTACTAGAAAATCATAAGCAAGTGTCTTACATTGAAAGGGCATAGAAGACATCAGAACTGAAACTGACGATGCAGGCTTTCCAGAATCTGCTACAGATCTACAGGCCAGGACTTTTGAGTCCACTGTACGGAATGACAAGCATGACCAACTCTTCCATGAGCTTCTCTTGCAACGCTGAAAGTAGGGCTACCTTAGGTAAGTTGCACAGCCCAGCATTTGGCCCTAGGCACCAGGTCAGGTAATCTCAATTCATTAGTATCAAAAACCAAACTGGGTTTGGAGAAGACATATTGCAAATAGATCTACTGAATGTAGACCTTCCCAGACTGAGCCCCTTTTGATAATTGACAAAGGATACGTCTGACTTGCTCTAATGAATGGATACATTATTTCTGTAGCACTAAAAAAAGAACTGAAGGATAACAAGAACCACTCTGAACTTCAATGTTGATGTGCATAGAGTATTAGTGGTATCTCCAAATGTCATACACATTTTTCCCATTGGAGGCTGGATTGCGGTTCTAATTGGATTTGTATGTGGTAATACCATCCTTACATGATATACAAGCCAGGTGAAACTTCACCACAGAATGCTTGGATTCCTACACCAATGGAGGGCTTCTCAAGAAGAGGATGACACCGAGAAAAATAAGCTTTGAACACTAGAGTGCTTAAGTCTATGATTCACAGGAGGCATTAGTCTGCTATGTCTAAGTTCCAAGAAAAGTACATTTCTCAGCAACAAATGGGAAGGTAATTCCTTTTGCAAGTTAACTGAAAAAGAAGTATATAAAAATTAAATATATAATAAAAATGACAAAATTACAAATTACAATACGGATTTGTCTCAGATAATGCCAGTTACATGATCAAGGCATACAATGGCGTTCCTCAAGACTTGTTGCCCACATTGTAGTCCTTACAAGTAATATATGAGAAAATAACTTCTCAAAAGCAGACAAACCTGTTGCATCCATGAAAAAAATTAAACATTGTAAAATTAGAAATAAAAGCTGTACTGTATCTATAACCCTGCCTCTCAAGCCATGTACATGGTGGGACACCTGCTGGAAAATAGCATTCCAAATGCATTTGTATTATTAAGGAAGTGCAAATTGTGCTGAAGATTGTGCTGAAGGCCTGACAACTCAGCTCTATCTGATTGCAACCCATGTTCCAACCCAGTCCAGTTGATAGTTAATATAGTGGTTTGAGATTTGTGGTCAGAGTCCACAGAACACACCGAAACATGGTGTAGTACATGCACAACACAACAAACAGATTTTATGTTAAAACTTTCAGTGGAGTTGCTTAGGAAATGACTGCATATTTCAACCTGGGAACATATGGAAAACATATTTCATTCAATTTCCTCCCACCTTTTGCAACAGAACAGGATATTTGATCTAAAACAACAGTGAAGTTTGGAACTGAATACCATCACATTAGATTCAATTCCAGGTTTTTATGAGGAATGTACAGTAAATTGGATGTGGACAAATACACACTATGCAAAAGAAATCCCTTATGGAATGTGTTTGGATGAATTTTGGAATGAATTTAACATCGAGGCTAGACAGCATTTATTAGTCGTTACCTATTTAATGTATTCTGAACTGTAAGTGAAATTTTTACTTTCCTTATGACCTGCAGTGTGTTTTTTGCTTTAAAATGTTTTACATAAGATACTGCATGCTTCCAGCATTTAATGATGATCATTTTAATAAATTGTTGCTTTATCTTGAAGTGTCATAGCCATACAACAGCTGTAAACATCACTGTTAATCTAGATGCTTAAGTATCTTGTTGTATTTAAATGACTTAAAAGAGTGTACAGCAATAGGATGTTTGCCTATTAAGTGGCTTAAGAAGTGGCTATATTGACCTATTGATGCTGGAGATGCAAAATATTGAAGAAAAAGTCCAGGTCCTAGATCTAGAGCTATTAACAAGCAGAAGCAGCTCTCTTAATCACCTGCAGCCAGCAAAGAATATCATCCATCACCTGCTGAAGGCAAAACAATAGAGGCATCAAAAGCAATTAAGCATGGAGCAAAAGAGGCATGCAAAAGGACTAGGATTAGGATCTCACTATCAATGACCGGGGTCTGTATCAGCTAAAGCTGATGATATATAATTCCTCTGGCTGCAAGATTAATAACAAAAGCAGCGATAATTCACAGCTTTAAAATCATGTCTACAAAAGCTGTAGCTCTGTATAATTGATCATCAAGGAAACAGGTAGAAGTTCCCAAAGGAAGGTAGCCAGTTGCATTTGGAGGAGGCTCAGAGCATCCAGGGTTCAACACATCTGAATCTACAAAGCAACAAAGAACCATTGCATTAAATAACACCAGCTGTCAGAATAAACATGGATTTTAAAGCCTTGAAAGAAGGGGCAGTGCCTTTTTCGTCTGCCTGGACCCAGCAGGATGGGCATCATCAAGTAAAGAGCACTAGTAATCGATAGCCACTGTTCTCCAAACTTTACCATGACCTTGCCCATGACTACCCTGATATTACTGACCAATGAAGATTTGTATGAAGCAGGCGATTCAGAGCCCATCATGAATATCATATTCAGAACAGAGATAGAAGAGGATACTTGAGGGAGGCCTGCTTAGCATGGTCACTGTAGATATAGTATGTGACCACCCAAGGAATAAAACTTGTTCTTGGACACCTCTAAGGGCTCTAATTACTGGAGAAAACATCTGGCTGCCACTGGGTCTGCAGCTATAAGCAGAACAGGAGAGCCTGAAATATATACTTAAAATCAAATATACTGTATACAAAATGTGCAAAAAGGAACCACTGTTCCTTTTCCAATTAATACATTAAGAAACACAATATTATAATATCAATTTAATTCCTTTTTATAGAGATGTATCTACCAACATTCCACAAGTAGACACATGTATAGTTTTCATTTTATCATTACAAAGTTACAGATATAAAGAGTTTCCCTCTTTTTTCTCTTTTATTAAATACTCCAGGTTGTATAAAAGGCAGTCTGGAGTAAATGGGAAGGTTGTGAATGAGGACTTTTATGGAAAGTGTTCTGACAACATTTGTAATAGGAATGGAACACTGACCCACACAGGAACAAAAGTGCAAAATACAAAGATAAACAGAAGCAATATTTGAACATAGTCTGAACCCTTGCCTAAAAAAGGGTAGCTTTAAGAAGAGCATTCCATACAGTGACACTGAATGTGGATCAATAAAGGGAATAGGTCACATACTCACACCAGGTGAATGTTTTTTCAGAAGCCAATTAACCTACAGTACCAGTATTTTTTAGACTGTGCGAGGAAACTGGAGCACGAGGAAACCCACGCAAACATGTTAAAAAACTTACCAACTCCACACAGACAGCACCACAGAGTTGAACCTGAACCTGAGCACTGCAAGGCTGCACTGTTAATCCATGCAGAACTTAGCTGCCTATCTTGAGCAATATAACACAGATTCACATTTAAGACATGCTTCTGATATGAAAATCTTTAGCTCCTCTCTGAATACTTTACCTTAATTGCTTTGCTGTGATTTTCTGTATTTATACCTGCAGGCTGCTTTTTTAATCCATGCTACAGTAAAGAGTATTTTTGGCTACTCAGTGTTAGCTGAAGCAAATCATGTAACTAGAATAAAAATAATTTGATACTTGGACTGTTCTCTTCAGGCTATCGAGTATTCATATATACAGTACTACTATCTAAAGAAACTGCTCCAGGGGAGACATTTCTGCTTTATTGTTATGTGTCACAAGACAAGTACTTCTGGATGCAACAGCTCGCTATGAAAATTTATCAGAACTTTTCAAAAGTGTACAATGTTCCTAGTATTATCTTGGTGTATTTGTTTATACTGTACATACATAAATGAATAAATAACACTCTTTGAGAAAAGTGTCTCTTCTTGACCATGAAGAAACCATGAAGAGACTGCTGACCCACTTAAATTTTAAAACAAACAGCCAGTACCACTTAAACACTGTTTTACTGTAAGAATTGAAAGTGTCAACTTGGATACTGTGTAAGTCTTAATAAAGTACAAACATTGTGTGAATTAAAACATGTAATTAAAGAAATTCTAAACATAGTAAATGTGCTTTATACATATCAATTAATATACAATGTTATGCAGTGTGAATTATAATTTAACAGTTTAATCTATAATCCTTTACAATAAGTGATAAACATTTTGGTTTAATCTCTCTTTATGTTATGTAGAAAGAACCACTTTTCTGTTTGTCTTGCTCATTAAATGTTGATTACCACAGTGTTACTAGTAATTGCTTATTGTCATATTAAATCATATTATCATGTTTTATGTCTATTCTAGTTGTTTAATATCTCTGCCTTAATGGTGGCTAAACAAGAAGGCTCACAGTATATGATGCATTGTGTTTAAATAATAATGAAAGAGTTATTACTGTGTACAACCTGTTAAAAATGAGTTTCCTTCCTGGACACAATAACCAAGCTATAAATTGTTTATGTTCTTGCAATTTCTTATTGGGTTTTAATTATAAGTATAAAATGATTTAGCTAAAGTTTTTATCACTCTGTATTACTCACTGAGGCTTAGTCAAGCCTAAGACACTACACTTGTCCTAGACTATAAATAATCAATAATTAGATATCAATCCATAATTAATTATGTTGGGGAGCTGCAATATACAGTACATATAATCTTTTTTAAAACGTGAGTGTAATGGAAAACATTTATTTGTGTTCAGGGGAGACATTTAAAACAGTTAACTTGTTTTTCAAATGAGTTGTCATTTCAAACTCCTGCATTCAACGACTCCATCAAACATTGTAAAAGGAACATTTTCACAACCAGTGAAGGTGTGTGTTATGAATGAGCCGTGCACCTCCTATATACTTTTCTGCCATTCTGTATAATTAAATAATAACCAATAAGCCTAATGTAATTATTTTATTGGACAAGGAAGAACTTAACGTCTTTAGTCCTCATTCCTTACTGTACATGTACTGTATAAGCTTACTCCTGTCTTGTCTTGTATTCAAATACCAAAGCCCCCAAACTGTGTTTGTTATGCTTTCTATTTGAAACCTTTGAACATATATATATATTTCTAGCAATTAAAATTATTTGACTCAATTTCACCTTCTTTGTTTTATGAGTGTTTAGAACAGTGTATGATAAATAATATTTATTTATTTTCCTTTATACATTGGTGACACCAAATGTGTTTCAGCCTACTACTGTATATAGTAATCTTCTATTACAGTAGTAAAATCACAACATAACAGAAAAGAGTTAAAATTTACTGTTACTGGATATTTTAATGAGCATTAACAATTGATTCATGTTTTCAGCTACACCTAATTATCATTTATCTGGTTTGAGTTTGTTTTAAACACACTCCCAATATGACTTCCACTTATTGAAATGTAGTAAAATACTTCCTACAGTATATAGCAAAAACGTACAGTAAATCTGTAAAATATTGCTGATGAAGTCCTTAATAACCACCAGGATTCCTGAAGAGACAAAATTTAATTTCTTGAACAGTTCCATCATGGGGGTCTTGTTATTGGACAAGGTTTTCTCAGCTTGACATTAAATAACAGCTTTTGTTGTTTGCAAATTTACGGTATTATTGATGAGATCCTCTTTGCAATACAGTAGTTCTGCTCTTAGCACAGCTGGCCTGCTGTGTGCAAAGCATTGCATGGTCTTGCAGTACATACTGTACAGTATTTCAGAGGTTTTGTGCTTCAATATACCTAATATGGGGTCACATAAAAAATGATATTTGAAAATATTTTTATCAACAATAAAAGTATCTTCCTGGGGTCCAAAGATTCTCCACTCATCTTCATCATGGAACGTGGGAATAGTATCAACAATGTGAATACTGTACAGAAGTATTATTTCAGTCCTGCAACATTTCTTTTACTAGGAAGGTCTGCATCCTCTATGCGTAGTAAATACAGTTATGGCAACCAAGTCCTAAACAGTAGAAGAGGCAGAAGAAGTTATACCACCTATAATATCTTTATGGCTGTTATAGTGGATGAAGATTTAAGCAGACTGAAACTTTGAATTGGCTTTGTATCATTAAAGGTATCATCCATCCACATTACATTCTGCAGATGTTCTGGTGAACAGCTAAATACACTGGGAGCAGAATATTGATGCCTGGAAGCTCCTAGTCATAATCTGTAATGGAAGTGGTTGTTCCAAGAGTGTCATTAAGCACTTCAGTTAAGGCAAAAGCTGATTTTGACAACAGTAATTATAACTCAGCAAGCATTTTAAGGCTCATTTTAGTGAGGAAACTAGAATAGGTGGTCTCCTCGTCAATCCAAACTGATTAGTTGCATTTGAATGAATCAACTTTTGGTGTTGTAGGGTTAGATGTGACTGTTACAGGCTCATATGTTGAGGTCTGAGGGCACTCATGGTGCATTGGTCGGAAGTGAAAAGATTTAATAATTTAATCTCTTTACTGTGCACATTTTAATCTGCTAAGTATTGAATATTTATATGGAATTTTACCACTAAAGGGAAATTTTAGTAGCTGAGCATAAAAAGAATAGGAGCATAATGAATTTGAAAGTCATAAGCAATATTAATTTATGAACATAAACATATTATGTAAGCTGTATATTGCTGGTATTGGTATTTTAAAGAAAAAATACACACCAGTATTCCATTTCTCCCTAAACATTTGAAGCATCAAAGTCTTACATGTGGTTATTTCGAAACGTTTTTACGTGCTCCTTCTGACCATATTACTCTACATTTATAAACTTTGTGAAAATTGATCATTTTAACCTTTTCTGTGAATGCGGTCATTATCGGAT
This sequence comes from Lepisosteus platostomus, assembly GCF_059453375.1. Taxonomy (NCBI): domain Eukaryota; kingdom Metazoa; phylum Chordata; class Actinopteri; order Semionotiformes; family Lepisosteidae; genus Lepisosteus; species Lepisosteus platostomus. The sequence continues at coordinate 26,749,416 of NC_142619.1, read as the reverse complement.
TAAACAAAAGCATACTTTTAGAATTGGAGTAATAGGGAATATAATATGGATTTGTGTATCTAAATAAATTAATAATGGTATAACTATATTCATATACTGTTACACAAACAGTAGTATAAGACTTTCCTAAAATACAGTATGTGTATGGCTGTTTCAGTGGTTGTCACATGACTTGCCTTGGTGGCGTGATAGCTAAAGTGACTGATTTATAACTCTGAGGTCGGGTGTTCAAACCTAGGTATTGCCATGAGTTTTCTTTTAACAAATAAACATTTCTTTGAAAAACGAAAATAGCAAATATTATTGGCATTATATTGACCTTTTTCATATTTCTACATATCACAACATATTCGTACTGTATGTACACAGCAGTACCACAGGGTGTAGGGTGCAAATCCACGTGAGCCCAAAAGCTAGGTAAGAAAGTTGTGCTGTTGTGTTGTGCCTGGCGCTGCGTGGTTTTCATCTCTCTCTCTGCGGGAGTGCTGGCTATGCGGAATTATACCGGTTTCACAGGTATTTTCAAAGTAGAATAGGGCAAGTCTTCCAATGACACTTCACCTTCCCCGACGGACACATGTTTTCTTAGAAAAACAGATTCACAATGCGAACCTGTGTCAGTCTTCTATGTAAAAAAAATTGATTTGAACACCATGGGTGTTGTTTTTAAGACGCTGCTGAGTAAAGTATAGGAATTTTCCTGCTGTCAACAGTATTGTGTATACTGTATAGTTGGCCCTTTACCTGAATGAAAACAGGACATAAAGAAAGGGTTTCAGAAATCAAACAAAGCTTTATTCCCCTGCTTACAGTCTGGGTAATTGGAGGCTATGCTGTTATGCTTCCTATGGTGATATGCAGGTTTTTTGCACAAAGCCAAATTGAGCAGTATTTATCTTGTTGTGAACATGTGTACACAGCGATCCCCTCTGGTTCCAGTTAGTGCGTAATTATCGATGAAAAACCGGAGGTTTAAAAAAAGAGAATTAGCTCACTGATAGTTTTATGTGGAGGCTGTGAACATGGTCTCGTGGTCTTTAAAATGCATTTGGTTTGAAGGCTTACTGTGTTTCCCTTGCGAAGATATGAGCAAAAGAATATTCAAGCGTGGTAATGGCTTAAAAACGACATAGTGAAGGCTGTGAAAACAGTTGCAATGTACTTTGTACTGTACACGCAGCAAGTATTTTCATAACTCTAGGAGGTTTCATGAAAAAGCTACAGGCGTGCCAATATCATTTTAAAACTTCAAGCTAACTTTACCCCAATGTGGGCACCGCATTGTTATCTCAATCACTTGTTAATTCGTTTTACACCAAGGGAAGATAGGAGAATTTGATTGTACTGTATCTGTACGGAATGAGTGTTACGTTTTCAAAATTAAAGTTTTTTTTAAATGTATAATTAAAAATTTTAAAATGTACTTAAAGCTTACTCAAAGATTCTAAGATGATCACAAGGAAGTGTATTGTATGTTAATGGTCTAACTTTAATCTGAGCTTTAATAGAGAGCTTATATCTATTAATATAACTATCGAGTGGTATTAAATGCAACTTTTTGTATAAATGACACTTTTCTAAAATTTATTTAAAAAATAAAAATGATTACACTCTAATCTTTCCACGTTTGATCCCATGAGGAAGTAGTACATGCTCCTGCTTTGCTTAACGATGGTATGAAAAATAAATCTAAATAGTGAGAAAGCTATGCTTAAAGTGAATTAAGGGACTTAGAATGCAAAGATAACGATTTACATTGCATTGTCAGATTGTGAATCAATAAAGGCATTTAATTAAACACGCGTTTGCGATTTTAATCAAAATGGGGAAAATGGGGTTAGACCATTAAACATGCAATACACTTCCTCGTGATCATCTTAGAATCGTTGAGTAAGCTGCAAGTTTTTTTTATACATAGCATTCAGAAATACAATCAAGAATAGTTTCGTGGTGTATGCATAGATGAAACATCTAAAATGTATAACAAAATTAAAGACGAGATTGAAATCTTAATTTTAAACACTAAGTTATGAACACAGACGCAATTGGTGCTTTACAGCCATTGTGCAATACTGAGCGTGAAGCTTCCTCCTTCCCGGTGCTACCTCCCACTCTGACACAGCGCAGTGGGCAGCATGCTGTTTTCAGAGCCTCTGATTGGGGAAAAAAGACCTGCTGATATGTTCTACATACCAGGAAGACAACAGAATATTATTTTTTTCTGTTCGAAACGTGTGGTGTTTTTATGAAATTCATGTATTTTAAATGTCTAATTAAGAAGTAAAAACCTTACAGTGTAGACAGAGATTCTAAGCTGATCACGAGGAATCACCAGTTTTTCGTTAATAAAAAGTGGTTATTAACTATCGAAACCTGTTTTTATAGCAATTATGCTGTATACATAATTTTATTGTCTAATTATGCAATGTCTAAGCAGGAACACATCATTATATCTCTTTTTGATTTATTTTTTAAGAATTAAAAAAATCGTTTGCCCAGCCTAATTAAGACTTCTACTTGTGAAACTTCTCGCAGCCTGTACATAAAACTATATACACAATACTGCTGACAGCAGGAAGATTCCTATACTTTACTCAGCAGCGGCTTAAAAACAGCACCCATGGTGTTCAAACCGATTTTTTTTACACAGAAGACTGACACAGCTTCGAGTTGTGAATCTGTTTTTCTAAGAAAATATGTGTCCATGGGGAAAGGTGCAGTGTCATTGGAAGACTCGCCCTATTCTACTTCGAAAATGCCTGTGAAACCAGTTTAATTCTACACAGCAAAACATTAATGTGGGGCTTTTGGGCTCAAGTGGATTTGCACCCTACACCCTGCGGTACCGCTGTGTACATACAGTACGAACATGTTGTGATATGTAGAAATATAAAAAAGGTCAATATAATGCCAATAATATTTGCTATTTTCGTTTTTCAAAGAAATGTTTATTTGTTAAAAGAAAACCCATGGCAACAGCTAGGTTTGAACACCCGACCTCAGGGTTATAAATCAGTCACTTTAACTATCACGCCACCAAGGCAAGTCATGTGACAACCACTGAAACAGCCATACACATACTGTATTTATGGAAAGTCTTATACTACTGTTTGTGCAACAGTATATGAATTTAGTTACAGTATACCATTATTTTTTTAGAAACACAAATCCATATTATATTCCCTATTAATCCAATTCCAAAAGTATGCTTTTGTTTAATCCGATAACGAGCGTATTCGCAGAAAAGGTTAAAATGATCAATTTTCACAAAGTATATAAACGTACAGTAATATGTGTAGAAGGAGCACGTAAAACATTTCGAAATAACTGCATGTAAGACTTTGATGCTTAAAATGTTTAAGGAGAAATGGAATACTGGTGTGTATTTTTTCTTTAAACTACCAAGACCAGTCATATACAGTACAGGTTACATACAGCAATATGTTTATGTTCCTAAATAATACATTTTATGAGCATGTGAAAGGCATGGTGAATTGGAGATTCTCAAGACTTACTTTGTATGATTGGAAACGAATGTGTGATCGGATCAACCAAATGCTGTGGTGTTACATTTTGTCAATGAAAAAATAAAGTCTTTTAATTTACAAAGACGGTTACAAAGAATGTGGACCCGGGTAATACTTTGAGTTTACAGCTTGTCCAAGGTCATTTATTATGAAAACTATTAGTAATATCTTCGGTAAAGACTTTGATGCATAAAATATTTCTGCACAATTAAAATATTTATGATAACTGAGCAATCTTGCTTTCAGAAAATATACCAACTTTTTAATGTATGATGATTAACATGCTGTAATACACAGTTTAAATTTAAAAGTCTAAAGAGTATACACCTTAAATTCTTAATTGAATAAAGATTGTCTCTCAGCAGTGATCAGGATTCGAAACCAGATGTTTTCTGGTGACAGCTCAAATGCTGTACAGGAGAGGTTAAGCTTTATTAACTCCTCCTGGCAGTTTTACAAGATGATTCTGGATACTATTAAGTCTTCTAACCCTAACCTTTGCTGCAGCATTTTTCAAAGTCCAGAAATCTATAAATGTTCAAAGGGGTGGTAGCATCCACTTTCAAAAGAGATTATTTTTAAAGAGCAGGTAAGAAAAATCTAAATCCAGCATCTACAGAGAGCTGTAAATAGCATTAAATTTCCAATTCAAGGGTACATTCAACAATTTGTTTCTAAATCCGAAAAAGTCGTATAGACTTTTGCTGATGCAACACTTATTTCAACAGTTTGAAATGCATGGAACTGGGGTTAGGAATAGAGAGTCAGACAAAATGGACTTTTAGAAGCATTATGAATGTGAATTGGAACCATAAATACAGATTTAAGGGTATTTTCCTAGTATCTGACAGTTTAATTTTTAATGGTTTTTATTCTTGATTGTATTAGGCGATTGACGATGTGTCACTCTAAAAAGAGCTAAATGAAAACTAACTTGCTTAGTACATACTACACCTAAACTCAATGGCGGACTTAGTTTCAATAAAACAATGCTGGAACTTCAAACCCTAACCCTTGCTGCAGCATTTTTCAAAGTCCAGTATTCTATAAAAGTTCAATGTGGTGTTAAAATTTCAAAAGAGATTATTTTTAAAGCACAGGTAAGAAAGCTCTTATTCCAGCATTGTCAAAGAGCTGTGAATAGCTCTCATTTTCCATTTTAAGGCTAATTTCAACATTTTTTTCCTAAGTCCCATGCTGTCATATAGAACATTGCTCGCATACAACTGTTTTCAAAGCTTTAAAATGTATGGAGCAAAGGAAAGGGTTAGAGAATCAGAAGAAATGGAACCTTAGAAACCTTATGGATGTGAATAAGGTCCTACTAGAAATATAGATTTAGTGGTAGTTTCATAGTTTTTGACAGTTTAATTTTTTAAAGGTTTTTAGTATTTATTGTATTAGGGGTTTCACAATGTGCAACTCTAAAATGCTATAAATTAAAACTAGCACGTTGAGCCCATTCTACACCTAAACTCATTCAATTTGCCTCTCTGAAATACAATGGCGGACTTGGTTTTAATCAAACTCTGCTGGAACTTCTAACCCTAACCCTTGCTGCAGCACTTTTCAAAGTCCATTATTCATAAAAGTTCAACGTGGTGTTAACATACAATTTCAAAAGAGATTATTTTTAAAGCACAGGTATGAAAACTCTTATTCCAGCATTGTCAAAGAGCTGTAAATAGCTCTCATTTTCCATTTTAAGGCTAATTTTAACATTTTTTTCCTAAGTCCCATGCTGTCATATAGACCATTGCTCACGTACAACTGTTTTCAAAGCTTTAAAATGTATTTATTGTATTAAGCGATTGACGATGTGTCACTGTAAAAAGTGCTGAATTAAAACTAACAGGCTTAGCCCATTCTACACCTAAACTCATTAAATGTGCCCCTTTGAAACACAATGGTGGACTTGGTTTCAGTCAGACTTTGCTGGATCTTCTGACCCCTTATCCTTGATGCTGCATTTATCAGTGTCCACTTTTCTGTAAATATTCTATGAGGTTTTAATATACAGTTTCAAAAGATATTATTTTCAACCACCAGCTAGGAAATCTTTGATTTAGCATGTGCAAAACTATCTAAACTGAATTAATTTTCTATTTTAAGTCTCCATTCAACAATTTTTTATCTAACTCCCAAGATGTTGTATAGGCTTTGACTTATGCAACACTGATTTCAAAGGTTTGAAATGTATCTATCTAGGGATAGGGTTAGAGTCAGACAAAATAAACCTTTAGAAACAGTACTGATGTGAATTAGGACCTACTAGAAATACACATTTAATATCGTTTTTCGACTTGTGACATTTTAATTTTTTGGTGTTTTTATGGTTTTTAATCTTTATTGTATTAGGCACTTGACGATGTGCCACTCTAAAAATCGTTAAATTAAAACTAACAGGCTTAGCCCATTCTACACCTAAAATTAATTAAATTTGCCCCTCTGAAACACAATGGCAGACTTACAGTAGTTTCAATCAGACTTTGTTGAAACTTTTATCCGTTATGGGTATTTTTGAGACGTGGTAAGAATTTCTTTCAAAACTTTCCATTTTTTCTTGGGACAGTGATACTTACATTTCTTGCTTTTTCCAATATCTTTAAGAATTTTCAAAACATTTTAAAATCCATGTTGTTGAGTTTGGGGTATACATTTTAGAACTGGTATCAAAATGTTATGCCATTTTTCAGGATTTTCAATTTCCAATTTTTCCTTTCTGATTAAACCATACTACTGTGATTCCAGTGACATTCATTTTTCAGTGTTTCAGTGGATGGGCGTTGAGGATTTTGAGGTGCTCAGACTTACAGTTTGATACTCAAAGTTCCTGTATCTGCGAAACACACAAGAGGTGACTGAAAGCAATCACAACGTTTTTATCATGACTTGGTTGAAGTCCTTGACAGTGATATTTGACTGTGTGTGGAAATTGGCATTTTCAGTACTTTCAGCATTTGGATCAACATACTGTACAGTAACTTGTGTGCAGGTATTTTCACACATGAAGTCTTTGTCATTCCTGTAGCTGATTGATAACTGAGCACAAGACATGAGATTGGAGTACTTATCAAGGTAAAACAAAGACAAGGATTACACTAAATGGTAAGACGTTTATTTAAATGTCTAAAGTTAAAAACATTATATTTTAATATAATAATTTTAATAATGAAAATATAAGTTGAATATTTATTGACATAAAATATTCAGTGGCTGACAAATCCATAGCTAACCTTGGCACACCCCTTCAGAAAAAGTTGCCGACCCCTCTTCTAATCAGTCACTGGCCAGAAAACTGCTCTGCTGAGAAAAGACATTGACATACCTGCTCTGAGTGAAACACAATGAATTAGTGAAGAGAAGGTCAAAGAACATGGAGGAGGCTAGTCTTTCTTCTGGAAGGTAAAATGATGGACATTAAAGATGCTTCATGCATGAGAAGCATTTCTTTCCACTCTATTGGATATTGTGAGGATATTGCTGTGGATCTCATTTCAGACAGTCTGCTGAAATGAATAACAGAGTGTTCCTTGACATTCTATAATGGCATGCTAGTTTGCATACTGTATATCACCAAAATTCAAGGTTCAAGGTCTTCCCAGTTCTTTTTAAACAAATGCCTATCCTAGGATATGTTAATAAAATACCTTAATACTGCATTATATCCTTGAAATAATTGAAAAGTTTGATTTCATCAATTACATATGCACATTCTATGGTGATGAAATTCATATTTGAAAAAAAATATTGGAAGACAAGAAATATAAATATGATACATTAACAAGAAAATATTATTATTATTTTAAAATGTTCTTGTATTCATGGTATTTCCTAGTTAGAGCAATAATCTCAAGTTTTTCAAGAGCAAGGCTTATATGAAAACATTAATAAGAGCAAAGACACTGCACTATGCCACTTGTAGCTCAAGTGCTTTTATCTTGTAAGATACCAAAATACTATATCACAGCCTATAGAGTATCTCTATTTCTTACGTTGTTCTGCTATACTCCATATTTTTTCACTTGTGGTTTGGTAACATCAGCATTGTGAATTGTAATAAGTTGGGGAAAAAGTAAAAGCAGCAGTAGCAAAAGCATTGTGGTCCATCAGATCAGCCTAAATGTGCTCTACACATATTACGGAACATCTACCACTTTCCATCTACCATCTACTCATTAAAGTATGTATTCACAGAATTACGTTTCAGAGTGGAATTCTATTTTGTAAATTCTAATTAAAACAGATGTCTTTAAATACACTTCATCTTAAAATGAAAAATGACTACAGAGCCATGGTATATCCACAAAATAGACACTCCAGGGTGTATTTTATTATGGTTCTTTGCCACTTTTCATGTGATTTAAGGCTCCGTGATATACCTTTTCCCCCACCATACGTCTGAAATATGGCCAATATCCCACAACAATACACATCTTGCTATGACGAAGTGCTTGGCTATCATTTCAATCTCCATGAATGTTTATCTATTTTGTATGTATTAGTTTAATATATTACAGAACATAAAAATCCTGTGCTTGACTGGTTTTATAATCTCCGTAAATAAAAACTTTGCAATGCATTGACTTCATTTACGTCACTAAAAAAAAATATTCTTGTTTTCATATTTTTTCCTGAGTGTAATGGAGCAACACACCAGTGTTTAAGTTCGGAGATTTATAAGATGGGGCTTTGAGCTGGTGATGTTTTTTTCTTTCTGTTAATAATGTTACAAAATAACACAGGAGATACACAGACCTTATCAGGCCAAACATCTCACTCCCAGTCATTCCATTGCATTGAGCAGGAACAATGTAACAATAGAGATGCTGGCTATTAAGCTGTGAAATGAAACTGAACTGGAAGCACCACACACCTTGTATCCTTGTTTTAAAAGAAAAGGGAGAGTTGTAAATAAACTGAGCTAACAGAATATGAGTTGTTAAATTTCATTCTTAAAATCACGTTCAATACTGATTGCACAAAGCAGGTTTCTGAGATATGTGTTGATCTTTAATGAGCTTCCTTTTCTTTTTAAGCCATAAATACACCACCATCTAGAGAATGAAGGAATCAATTAGTAAAAACGAATAAAACTAATAGATAATATGAATAAGATTATTTTAAAAATAGTTAAATAATTAATTCACATAAAGAGCCTGTTAGTAGAGTTTTAATGGATTCTAAAACTCTACAGTTTTAGAAGAAGTACAGTCATCATCATCATCTGCTGTCATCCTCTTCATTTAAAGCTTGTGAAACAAGAAAGATTTCAAATTAGACTTCAAAACTGAATCAGTCCAAGTAGTCTGAGTGCTGAAAGGTTACTGGACTCTGAGCTAAGAGAGCTAGATGTTTTCCGATTTCCTTTATTGCTGAATCAAGTGACTAAAAGCACCTGTCCTATTTATGGGTGTCTTTTATTTTGAATAGAGAAATTGGCTCCCAATCATCTCTGAGCACCCATCGCCTTCTTCCTATACCCTTTTGCTCTTTGGGGTGCTTACGTCATCCACAAATATTTTCCAGTGGGCTCGATTCATGATTCTCCACTGTTTTTATCCAACTGATTCATGGTCATCCATGTTTCTTTTTCACCTGTGGATTGCAAGTAAGGGCTTGCCTGGTGGTGTTAATTACTGGTGTGCCTGATCCAGCTCCATTGTCTGTGTTTAATCTATACTTCAATTTGTTCTTGGTTTTTATTCTTCCACATACAGTATTTTCATTACTTTTTGGACAGTATGTTTAATGTTTAATGTTTGGACATTGTATGTCAAGGATGTTTCTCGGGCATTTGTTTGGAAAGATTTGTAGTTATTACTTGTGTTTCTTGTCCTCCATGACTCTTTGACAGTTAAATATTCATACTTTGGTCTTACCTGCCATATTTTTCATAGCATTAGAAAAAATGTTCTGGCCTTCACTGTTCTGATCTGGATGTCTTTTTCACTCCCTCTGTCTTTCCTAATGACACTCACCAAATAAGTGATGGTATTCACTTCCTCTAGTTGTTCACCATCAAGTGTAATGGGCTCTTCCACACTTTGATTAATACCTATACAGTGTAGCGGCGAGGCTTATTAATAAGGCAGAATTAAGTGTTTCTGAGCTTTCCCAAATTAGGCCTCATTTCTCTGTTCATCTCTGTGGTGCAGCCACAGAGAAACCATGCAGGCTGATTTAGGGTTCCTTTGATGAGGACAGCTCCCAAAGGGGGATGCACTTAGCTAAGCCTGGCTATCATGATCAATGGTCATCCATTGGCGCCTATCTGTCTAGGGAGTGCCAGTTGGACATCTGGACTGCATTACTAAGTGTCAGGAGTAAATGACTCATATCTCACCTTGATCAACCAATCAGGGACTGGTAGGGCCGAGTAGCCCACGTGGGACTCTGATGCCCATGGAAATTTCAGCCAATCAACGAGCTGAAGTTCCTCCAGGTAAAAACAGGCAACACGAGATTCAACAAGATTCAGAAGGAAAAGATTCTGGAGAGGATTCTGTGGACTGTTCTAAAGGGAATTCAAAGGAGAATTCCAGGGCAGGACGGCCCAGGAGCAGAAGGCTCCCAAGGGCAGGACATTCTCGCAGCGCGCCTCCTGACCATCCTGAGACTCAGCCCGGACAACCACGGAACTGCCAGTGTGTCCGAGTGCCAGAACTTTCCTTTGTTCTAAGAGTCTAGAGTGGAGGTTGCCAGAGAGTAACCAGCAGCAGGCCTCGTGAACAGGTCGGAACTGTGGACAGCTGAATCACTATTCAGAACTAGCTCTTCATCAGGAACGAACCAGTCCTCTTCCTGACTTGCTGGGACCCACAGTCATCTTTTCTCCTGTGCGCAAACTTTGCTATTTAAAGCCAACACTAACTAGCAGGCCAGTGAGCATCAGCAGCGCACCGTCGCAAGCCGCACAGCACAGCCTGGCACCGAGCCAGACAGCGCGGATTGGACAGCAACAGCCTGCAACTGTTTCTTTGTGCCCGCAGGAGATCTGAATCCCCAAAGATTGGATGAGTATTCAACTTCAATGCATTACAGCTCGAGAATTCCATTGTTATCCCAACCAGTTGATATAAATTTAATTCCTAAGAGTTATGTACTTGTTTTGAGTATCGAATGTAGAAGTTATAACCAAGTTCATTTACGAAACGGTCTTAATGAATGATATACTGAACGTATGTCCTCTTGATGTGTAACTCTTTGTAACTGACCGAATATACCTTTTGTATTCTGATAACCCTCTCGATAAGATCTGTTAGGTTTACATGCATATTCTATGTATTAATAAATGTATCCTCGTGTATTAGTACCTGTGTGTGCGCGTTGTTTCAGTTATGTCGCATGGTTGGACTCTAAAGCCATCAAAAGAATCAACTTTGTGATTTACTGCTACAATTAATAATTGTCTCAGTAAATGCCCAAACCCTACAGAACTGGTGCCTTCAGAGAGCCACTATGATTACATATTTGGCGTCCCTGAGCCGGTTTTCTTACAACAGTATGTTCTGTTTTTGATTTGTAGATGTTGAGTCTTGTGTTGACTGAAATGATTTACTGTTTTTCAATTTTGGTTTGCATTTGTTTCTTTGTGTGAGATATGAGGACAATGTCATCAGCAAAGTCCAGGTCTTTGAACTGGGACCAGGGTACCAGGGTGTACACTGAATTCCAAGACTTTTGCCAGTAGCGGTTTCCCTAATTATCTAGTCAGCTGCCAGGAGGAAGAGTAATGAGCAAAGTATGCAGCCCCATCTCACCCCTATTTTCACTGTAAAGCTGCAGCTGAGATGTCCATTGTGAACTACTCAGCAGAATGACTGTAGGTAGAGCTTTTTAATGATGATTATGAACATCTCCTCCAGGATTCCGTGATATGCCATGAGCTTCCGTAGGGTTTTTTAATCAAGACTGTCAAAGGGTTTCTGACAGTCCGTACAAGTGAGATGTAAGAATGTATTCTACTCTGTCACCTGTTTGACAATGATGCGCAAAGTCTGTCCTATCTTAATCACGCTTGCAGGTCTCTCAAAACATTTCCTGGCACAGATAAAAGCATGACAAACCTATAGTCATTGATGTCTCAGAGGTTGCCCTTATCGCATAGTTTTACTAAATTACCTTCTCTCCATTATCCCAAAATGGGGCATAGCAGGTCACATGCTGTGTCTGGGTCTGATTTATGGCCTCTGGACAATCCGTTGGTTCCTGGTTATTTTAAATTTTTCATTTTAAGAATATCTCTATTTATTTCTTGTTTGGTGGGTTTGTTGGGCTATATGTTTGTGGTTATGTGGGTGTTGTGGTGGAGGCTGGTACTGGTGGTGTGGGTCTATTTAAGATCTCCCTGAAATGTTCTTCTCACCACCTTAGTTGGACTTCTTATTTAGGGAGTGTTTTTCTAAAGATTTCCAAAAATCTTTGTTTGCCTGGACAGCCTATTTCCTGTTACAATGTAGGAATGTATTGAAAAACCTCTCTGTGGTCAGCCACAGGATGACCTAGTGATCTTTGAGCATGATCAAGTGAGGGAGACGAGCTTATCTTTTGGATAAGGATCTTTCCAGGGACAGTCCAGATCCATTATCAATACTCCCTTGTAATGGATGTCCACTGCTAGTGCCTGCACGTCTGGCAGAGGGACATAGGTACATCTGGAGATAATCCTAAATGTCACAGGACCTGGTCAATCAGTCAGGGACCTGCAGGGTGTGGGTACCCACTGCACCTCATAGTTTCGTGACCAATTATTAAATGTATTTTCCCCAGTTAAAAATCAGTGCATCACCTCTACTCTGCAGCCCACCTCTCTCCACTTAACCAGCTTGGCTGACTGACAACAGAACCACATGCCTGCCACAATTGTTGTCTAAACTTTGTGACTTAAGCTTTTTCGTGATGCACAAATTAGATGGTGAGCTTCTACGTAAAGATAGAATTCTGCCCAAGATCTAGCTTGCAGCAGAACCTTGAGACCAGCTAGGTACCACCATGTGTCTGCTAGATCACTAGAGCAATACGGTGGGACCTTTTGTCCACATGCCTGAATAGAGCATTACACAGCAGCAGCCAAATGGACATTGACCTCAAAAATGGCTACCAAAGAACTTTAAGGATAAATTTACAACTTTTCACTTAAGTAAACTGTTCACAGAATACATAATTAAACTGACCATTATAGTAGGTAGGTAGGTCCCTTTTCAGGCCATAAAGGCCCATGGTGAATGGGGTCAAGGGACATTTTTCTTTGACTGTCCAACACTGGGGGTGGAGGTGATGTGGTCAGCATCATGCTCCAGCCGACCTATTACCCCCAGAAGGATTAACCCCCGGTACTCACTTGGGAAGCAGGCTGAGTGAACCTGGGAGCTGTCTTGGAGCAAGCTACATCACTTGCCCTGGGATTGAACCCAGGACCTTCCGATCTAGAGCTAGATGCCTTTGCCGTCTGAGCTACCATGGCTCCAACATTTGTTGTGGCCACTCACAAATTTTGGCCAAAAAGTGGACTTAAGTGAACCACACCACAGGCTCTGAAGCAAGAGGTGTCTCACAAAAATAAATGTGCTCTGTAGTGACTGGCGGTATGGATTTTTATTGTGTTTTGTGTCTCTTTTTTATTATTTATATACAACTTTTGTGATTGCTCGAGGCTTATACAAGTGCAGAATGTAGTCTCATTAAGGTACCTCCTGTTACTATTTTCTGTGGACTATCTGGCTCTCACAGTTAATGGTTGGAATGTCCTGGATAACGCTTGGCTTGAAATATTGCCAAGAATTCCTCTTAACTTTAAGGTAGAACTAGTTCCAGGTCTCGGATCCACTGCTTGCCAAACGTCCTCAAGATAGTTCTACACAGAATAGAGATTTTAATCACGAAAAAATTAAAGCACAAATTAAAGCAGGTAGGGCAGATTGAGACAGAAACTTCAAAAGAGGTTGAATAAACTCTGCCTGCCCATTATGATTCTGTCTAATGTTCAGTAATTGGGAAAGAAAATGGAGGAACTGCATACTAACGCGCAGTTCTTGCACAAATTTCAAAATTCCTACTGTACGTACTTGTTTTTATGGAGAAGTGGCTAGACAATATCATGACAGTGTTAAGCCTGAGGGGTCTTCACTACATCAGCTGGACAGAGACAAAAGAACAATGGGTAAACATTATGGTGGAGGGGTCTGTCTGCTCATAAATAACTGTTGGTGTCAAAATACAGTATGACCATCTGTGAAAGTGTGTGTACACTTGACATTGAACTGCTAAGCATCTCTCTGCCTCCCTTTTATCTTCCTTGAGACCTCCTTCAACTTTATTGTTTGCATCCACACTAATGTTCATGTTGAAAAAGCATCTGAAATTATTTTTGAAATCGGGTGCTACATCCCTAGGCACTCCTAAACTAATTTTTGGAGAGTGATTTTACCAGTTGCACACTAAAACATAGACTTTATACATATTATCAATATGTGAAGAGCTTCACACAGATGAACGGAATTGTCGATCATTTGTCTAGAACAATTCCATATGCTTATTCATCCCTTGCCAGGCCCCCAGTGGACAACTCTAATCACAATACAGTGCAGTAGGGTCTCGACATTTGGAGGGGTTCAGTGCAGAGAAATGTCTTGAACAGCTAAATTCATATACAGTATAACCAAGTCTATCCCTATACTGCTGCATAATTGGCTACATCATATTGTATATACTGTATGTTGAAAAAACTTAAGGAATTCTCTCTTATATGATAATTAAAGTACTGTACTAATGCAAGGACTTTAAGGTAATTAAAATAACATTGATCATCTAAAATAAATTAATCACGAACTAATAGTAATTGCATAAAATACAAAAACATAAATCTATCCTCTGCATCCAGCAAATGTCTGCACTTTCTCAGTCTGTAATGAAAATGGAAATAAAACTGTTAGAGAGCCTGTAAAGTCATCTCCAGCAAGTCATTCCCTGTGTCAGCAAGTTCATTACAATACTGTACAAAAACAAGATCACATTGATATTTGTATGCTGGCTATTGGGTACCTGGACTGGGAGATGGGAGAAGCTCAATTCAAAAATTAGATTTGTCTCAAGATCCTAGTCTGTCATGCAGCTAATCTAAAAGTTGTGGTTAACAACCTTCAGCTTGGTTTCATTCTACTATGCTCTTCTTCCAGTCAGGCCCCCATTGGTCAGACCAAATCACAAATAAGCTAATTTGTGAATGTTTAATTGCAGCTGATTGGACCCTTCTGTATTTCTCTAGAAACAAAGAAACAAATAGGAGTTACAGTATGTACAGTAAAAGTTGGGAACAAAGTACAGAATGACTAAAGTGTTGTTTCGATTGCACACAATGGGATGTGTTTAAGGACACATTAAAGGATATTTATAAATATGCTGATGTGGAATCAGATTACATGTATGTAGAAAAGTATTATTACAAAAAGCTTTAAGGTTTTTCCCCAATCCCAAACCCTGGGTGACCAAGAGTCTCAAACATGTACTCTGCTTCTTCTCCAGAAGGGTAGTGCAGAGGAAAGTGAAAAAGGAGATCAGGTGAGCTAAGAATCCATAGAGTATACCATGGCTATGGGTGAAAAGATACTGTCAAGGCAGGGCATTACATCCATGGCCAATATGTCCCAGAAAGGCAATGGTAATACTATACCTGAATTAAATGGCATGGATGGGCAACAGCTAGCAATTAAATTAAATGTGTTTTGTACCCATATTGAATTCAAACCCACAACTGCCTACGTTAATAGTATCAGAAGTGCTTATTAACACAGACATGGCAGAAATACATAAGCAGCTAAGGAGAATTAAAGATTTTTAATTAAGAAAGAGTGATGGCCCAGATAATGTTTTTTGTAGAGTTCTGCAATGTTGTGCAGATCAGCTATGTACTGTAACATTTTTTAGTCTGTGAATTTTGCTGATTAACAAAATCGGGCAAAAATGTACTGTGTATTCAAGATAGATGAGATGAGAAAAACTGGATCCCTTGAATTAGGCTGTATGCAGATGACTTAATATTAATCTTAATATTATTAAGATTAATAACTGGGGCATCTTCCATTTCTAACCATGGACAGAATGATGTTCACAATAAAAACACTTTTGTCATATTGCAGAATTTGCTAAATACCGCAAAATGACAGGTAAATTCCATTGCACAACCAGTTAACAGTACCTGATTAGTGGTTATACTTGATTCCTATCAACAATCCACAAAGTTTTATTCGAGGGATCATCAAAACGATTTAAATCTGGGCTAAGATTACCTAAGTGTGGGCTAATCCACTGCTTGAATCCACTGTTTTGTACCAGGAATGGTGTGGTGAGCCTTGCTGTGTGAACTCTTGCATTACAGAATCATGTAGAAAAACAGATGTTAACCATCAATAAAGTGCTGGGCTGTGATCATCTGCCATGTCTTTTTCTATCATTTGCAAAGACAGATGACAGTGTTCAATGTACTAAAAAGCTGGTACATTACAACATAATGGAAGGTCAACCCCAACAGGCCCTTTCTAAATATACAGACATAATTTAACCACATTTTTAGTCATTGTCAGGGTGATTCATACAGTATTTCCTAGTGAAGTGGTTTTGGTAATAGCACAAAATCTATATGGGTCCAGGATATGGAAACGGTTGTACCCCTAATAGCATTGCCATGATAATATTTGAAGTTTTCAATTAAAGCTCGCAAGCAAAAATAATAATAGAAAGCTGTGGGACAGCTGTGGGTCAAATGACAGTTTCAGTAGGTTGAGTGTTAAAGTGTGTGGCAAACACAGACCCAGGTCTTTTGTTTGCATGGGGATAAGAAATGTTTGAGAGAAATCTACAGTAATTGTTAAATCAGGCAATTTATACTTGTCTGGTATAAGATCTTGGAATATTAAATATACTTGACGTTCACACAAGAGGAACAGCAGACGATTTTGCCTAAAGTGACCAGATACTCCGCAAAGTGTCACGATACTATAAAAAGTGGCCTTTGAGCAGGATTTTTTAAAAGACAAGAATGCAAGAAACAAATGACAGAGCTCACGTCATGCCCGAGCAAGCGCCAGTGATTGGTTCCGCATATCCACGCGGGATACCACACCTCCCGGCACTGTTAGAACACGCTTGGGCAGACTTTAAAATATTTAATTATCATTTCCTTATTAGTTCAAATTTTCTTTAAATATTTCCCTCGCCCTTCACTTGGGACTCTGTTATTTGTTGAGCTGTTGTGCGTTTGCTACTTTTAGTTTACTTCCGCCAGTTTGTTTTTCCCCCTTTACCTTTTTGCCATTACTTAATTATTCCAGCGCTTTTCTTGTTCTTTGCCATTATTGCCCTGATTGTTGGGTTTATTTTTGTGTCTTTTCTTTTTGGCTCCTTTTTTTGTTTTTGTTGCGGTGTTCCCCACATGGCTGTTGCCCGAGATCTGCTTGTGAACTCTGTCAGACGCGATTATTTTTCACCTCGCCGCGTCATTACAATGTACAGATGCAGCCATTCAAAATGGGTGAGGTATTTCGCAGCATACCCCGGTGGGCGTGTCACAGTATCACGCGGTATCACGCATTTCACGTGTGTCACGTGACTAACTATCCGGCGTCGCCTTGTAAAACCGCCAGGGGGAGCTTAACCTCTCATGTACAGCATTTGAGCCTTTAATTTTGAACTGTATATTACAGCATGTTAATCATCAGTCATTAAAATGTTGGTATATTTTATGAAAGCAAGATTGCTCAGTTGGACAAAAGTACACAACCTACCTTTATCAGAAATATTTATGCATCAAAGCCTTTACTGAAGATATTACTAATAGTATTAATAATGGATGACTTTGGACAAGCTGTATACTTAAAGTATAATTTCTTTAGCACATTTGTACAAGCACTTGGAATCTGTCCAAGCCATACTTTGTCAGGCATTTTGTTTTACTTCAACGGGGCATAAAAACTTCCTTGCTTTTAACAGGGCGTTTCATAATTTCTAGCTACGAGAATGATTTAAAATGCGACACCTATCATTCAACTAGAGCTTAAAATATCACAAGGAAAAATACACACCGGTATTCCATTTCTCCCTAAGCATTGTAAGCTTCGAAGTCTTTAACTAACGTGATACCGGAGTCAACAAGCATACTTTTAGAATTTGATTAAAAGGGAATATAATATGGAATCGCGTATCTAAAGAATTTAATAACGGTATGATTATATCCGTGTACTGCGGCAGGGCTGTGTAGGGCTGTTTCGCCTGCCTGATCATGCGAGCTCTCTTGTAGCCTACTGGTCTAGGTGCGTGACTACCAACTGGCAGGTTGTGTGTTCGAATCCAGCTGGTGCTGGACTTTTATTTTAACAAACATTTCTTCGAAAAAATAGGTAAGCGATATTATGGACAATCAATTGACTTTTATATTTCAAAATATCGCAACATGATCGATATTTGCGATATTTTGAACATATCTTCCCTTCTGACAGCGGTTCCTGCTTCTATTGTGTGTGTGTGTGCAACAGTAAATTTTTATAGAGAAATGGAGGCTGGACAGTATGCGTTACAATATAAACATTTATATTGATTTAAATCGTGTTCTGATTTAAATCGCAAACACGTGTTTAATTATGTGTTTTTTAATCATGATCAGGCTAATGCATTTCTACATTTTCTGTATGAACCAGCTTAGAGGTTCATACAGAAAGACAGCTTGTGTTTAAATTGAGTGTAAGGTAATTTATGCTTCTAAAGTCATGGTCAGTATTGTTGTACTGTGCTGTACTGTGTCACATTATTTTATAGCGTTTTTATTGCGTTATTAAATCCGGTGGCACTGTGTTAGTTTCCTGACTCACATTATTTAAACTGCGACACTGATCATTCATCTCTAAATAAACTTTATTTTATATAGCGTTTTAAGCGAATAGGTAATTAGATTGCTCATAAACCTAATCACTTTTTCTACATAAACACAGCGTGATTGCTCTCTGAAAATGCTTTTCCTTTATTTTTAAAGTAGGCTCAGATTTCAACTATAGATCGTATTATTATAAACTTTCTTGGAAAAATGTATTTTATGTAAACCACGTTTGCTATTAATTCATTTAGGGCTAAAATACGTTCATTGTCTTCCAATCGAGTCAAGTTGACATTGGAAGCCTGCCACACCCGGACCGTTAAACCAATGCATTAGCACGTCAAAGCCCATTGAGCCAGTATTGGCTTTAGTATCCCCCCCTTCTCCCCTCAATTCAATTCAATTCAAGGTGTTTTATTTGCATGACAGATGGGTACAAGCAGTGTTGGGTACTGTATGTATATTGTAACGCTTACGGCAGACAGGCACTGTGTAGGAGCCGACGCACCAGAGCAGCGCCTGCAATTTTTATATTTACAGTGCCTTGCGAAAGTATTCGGCCCCCTTGAACTTTTCAACCTTTTGCCACATTTCAGGCTTCAAACATAAAGATATAATTTTTTTATTTTATGTGAAGAATCACCAACAATTGGGACACAATTGTGAAGTGGAACGAAATCTATTGGATTTTTGAAACATTTTTAACTAATAAAAAAATGAAAAGTGGGGCGTGCAAAATTATTCGGCCCCTTTACTTTCAGTGCAGCAAACTCACTCCAGAAGTTCAGCGAGGATCTCTGAATGATCCAATGTTGTCCTAAATGACTGATGGTGATAAATAGAATCCACCTGTGTGTAATCAAGTCTTTGTATAAATGCACCTGCTCTGTGATAGTCTCAAGGTTCTGTTGAACGCGCAGAGAGCATCATGAAGACCAAGGAACACACCAGGCAGGTCCGTAATACTGTTGTGGAGAAGTTTAAAGCCGGATTTGGATACAAAAAGATTTCCCAAGCTTCAAACATCCCAAGGAGCACTGTGCAAGCGATCATCTTGAAATGGAAGGAGTATCAGACCACTGCAAATCTACCAAGACCTGGCCGTCCCTCTAAACTTTCAGCTCAGACAAGGAGAAGACTGATCAGAGATGCAGCCAAGAGGCCCATGATCACTCTGGATGAACTGCAGAGAACTACAGCTGAGGTGGGAGAGTCTGTCCATAGGACAACAATCAGTCTTACACTGCACAAATCTGGCCTTTATGGAAGAGTGGCAAGAAGAAAGCCATTTCTCAAAGATATCCATAAAAAGTCTCGTCTAAAGTTTGCCACAAGCCACCTGGGAGACACCCCAAACATGTGGAAGAAGGTGCTCTGGTCAGATGAAACCAAAATCGAACTTTTTGGCCACAATGCAAAACGATATGTTTGGCGTAAAAGCAACACAGCTCATCACCCTCAACACACCATCCCCACTGTCAAACATGGTGGTGGCAGCATCATGGTTTGGGCCTGCTTTTCTTCAGCAGGGACAGGGAAGATGGTTAAAATTGAGGGGAAGATGGATGCAGCCAAATACAGGACCATTCTGGATGAAAACCTGTTGGAGTCTGCAAAAGACCTGAAACTGGGACGGAGATTTATCTTCCAACAAGACAATGATCCCAAACATACAGCAAAATCTACAAAGGAATGGTTCACAAATAAACGTATCCAGGTGTTTGAATGGCCAAGTCAAAGTCCAGACCTGAATCCAATCGAGAATCTGTGGAAAGAGCTGAAAACTGCTGTTCACAAACGCTCTCCATCCAACCTCACTGAGCTCGAGCTGTTTTGCAAGGAAGAATGGGCAAGAATTTCAGTCTCTCGATGTGCAAAACTGATAGAGACATACCCCAAGCGACTTGCAGCTGTAATCGCAGCAAAAGGTGGCTCTACAAAGTATTAACGCAAGGGGGCCGAATAATTTTGCACGCCCCACTTTTCATTTTTTTATTAGTTAAAAAAAGTTTCAAAAATCCAATAGATTTCGTTCCACTTCACAATTGTGTCCCACTTGTTGGTGATTCTTCACATAAAATAAAAAATTTATATCTTTATGTTTGAAGCCTGAAATGTGGCAAAAGGTTGAAAAGTTCAAGGGGGCCGAATACTTTCGCAAGGCACTGTATAACTTAGTTTTTAAAATTAGTCAAGCAATACGAAGCATCTCCTTTTACTTAGTGCCTGAGCATACTGCAACGCGTGTGAAGCCCATAAACGATATTAATTTTGGAACTTAAACATACAGTATATGGCTGGTCTCGGTACTTTAAAGAAAACATACACACCAGTATTCCATTTCTCCCTAAACATTTTAAGCATCGAAGTCTTTAACTAACGCGATACCGGAGTCAACAAGCATACTTTTTCAATAAAATTATTTTATTCATTCAGCAGTTTGTGAGAGGGACATCCAGCAGGGAGAGACACACACCGGTTTTCATTGACAACATTGTTTTTTTCAATTCCTCTTGTCTAACAGGAATGTTTTGTTTGTGGACAGACTGTTAGACAAGAGGAAAAGACCGCCTCCTCCTACGAAGCATTTCGTTGATCCGATCACGAATTATTTTCCAGTCGTACGCAGCAAGGGTTGAGAATCTCCGATTCACCATCGTACTAATGGTTTCCCGGAGATTGCAAGGCAAGGCACTTTTGCCTCTGGACCCATCGAAATTTACAGACGTGGTCCACCCCCAGTAAATTTCAAAAGTCACAAGATTTCGAAACACGAGGGCGGCGTAGCGGTCGGCTCTTGCTTTCCCGTCTATGCCGATGCACTGCAAGTACAACCCCCCCTCCATCTCCTGGGTGATGGGTAGCAGTTGGACATCTGGGAGAATTATTCGTCCCACTGGCATCTGTGAATTCCGCTGTGCTTCCTGGGGGGAGATAGCCGGCGGGGACAGCATCAACAGATTCCTGCGCGGTGGTGAACTGAGAGGCCGGGATGGAGTGTCCTGAGGCAGTGTGTGCTCTGCGGGGGGCAGAGCTTCCGCCAGGCATTGCAGCCTGCGCGGCGGGGAGAGGCACTTTTCGGGAGACAGCTGCTCAACTGTTTGACTGCTGGAACTCTAGCCTCCCAATCCTCCCCAGTAATGCATCGTAATGCTCCCGCTGCTGCGGAAATGTCTCCATACAGGTGCTGCTTCTACAGGTTGGCACCCTGGCCAGTGGCCGAGAGCAGAGACCCACGGCCTGTGGCAAAATAACATAATTCATGTAAGAAATAAAGTCACACAGTAGTATTCATCGGTCGCGGAACAGAAGTCAAAATAAACTTTTCTTTTTTTCCGTCTTACCGCTTTCTTTTTTACTGTCCTGGTGGTAGATCGTTTCGCCCGTGCGGTGTTTTCTTGAAGAACAGGCTACGAAGAAATAATTATAATTGAATTTAAAATTCAAATGGCAATAATACCTTGTAATATGCGCTGTAATCGCGTATTTCAGATGAAGTCTGCTGTATTTGCTTACCCTTCGCTCTTTGGAAGCTGGGGCGGCAGAAGCACCCCGTCTCTTCCCGTAAAACGCCTTGGTCTCCATACTGTACTATGGTCGCTGTAGTGCAGGTTCGCAGTTTTTTTTTTGTGATGGGAGCTCACCAAATCCCTTGGTGTCTTTTATGCGTCACACATACTGTATTTCAGCGCCATATATTTCATGGATATTATGGAATATAATGGATGGATATCTTAGTTATCTTTCTAGTTCACAGGTTTGCATGCATAATTTAATTTTGAAAGCCACTGAGACATCAGGTACTTCTGTTATATTTATGAAAAAGAAACAAAACAAAAAACATACTAACAACTGTGCCATCCTACTCCTTAGTTAATACATTTTATTATTCATAAACAGTTAACATTGTTAGCAAAATATTTTGAATTATATTTAACCCTATTTTTTCTTTAGTTTTGTATTTAACTTCTTATATGATAGTCAGACTTAATGTATATTTGAACAATGAAAATATATTTTTACAAGATTTTACATTAAGCACTTAAAATTAATATGGTTAATAATAGTAAACTGTAACATGCTGTAACAAGATCGGTTAAACTGCGAAGAAAATGCTTTCAGAGAAAATGTTTCAACCAAACCTGTTCCCACACACCCCGCCCCCACTACCATTAGAATATACATAAACATTTTAGCGTTTCATTCTGAGCAGAAGACCCTCACACCTGAAGAGTGCTGGCTGTGACGAATTAAACCGGTTTTACAGGTTTCAATCACAGACCATGTGACATGGGACTCAGTAAACTACAGTAACACCGTATTTGATAACGCTTTAAAAACGCTATAAAATAATGTGACTTGGCACAGAACAAGTTTACAGCACAGTACAAAGATAAATGCTGACCATGACTTTAGAAGCATAAATTGCCTTACACTCAATTTAAACACAAGCTGTCTTTAGCCCTCTAAGCTGGTTCATACAGAAATGTAGAGATCTAGGCTCAGAACACACAGCTTCATTAGCGAATACATATGCAGGACAACTAGAGAAGACGTTTTACAGAGGATGGATTTTTAGAAACATCCCATCAGACATCCCATCATATTCACAACGTGAAATCTAGAAAATAATATTACGTAACCAAAATCCGCAATATGGAAACAGAACCTGTGTAATTGTTGATAGATGATGTACTCGTAACATTTTTTCAAGACGAACTACAACATTTAAAAAATGACTTGTATGTACTTGATATCTCTAATCAATCCACGGGTCCCAGCACAAAACGAAAGTAAAACGCATACCGTTTCGCGCTTCTTATTGCTCAAAAGTAATTTGATCGTATGAAATGCATAATATAAACCTAGAAACATATACGTGAGCAGTACTTAAGCACTGTAGTATCGGTGTTAAGACATACCTCTCAAATACTGTAAATCAAGTTAAAAATATCTCAAGACCGATTCTGGTCGTAATGAAACCATGCTAGGGAGTTTTTATGTCCGTTGCAGTTCTTTTGCAACATGAATATAATTATATCGTTATTAATTTCTTGAGATATGCGATTCCATATTATATTCCCTTTTAATCAAATTCTAAAAGTATGCTTGTTGACTCCGGTATCACGTTAGTTAAAGACTTCGAAGCTTACAATGTTTAGGGAGAAATGGAATACCGGTGTGTGTTTTTTTCTTTAAAGTACCGAGACCAGCCATATACTGTATGTTTATGTTAAGATTTCCCTTCAGTGGTAAAATTAGATATGAATATTCAATACTTAAACGGGCACAGTTAAGACATTAAATATACGTGTACATATTGTATACAGTACAGTTTGCATACGGTAATATGTTTATGTTACGCGATTAAAAAATAAATAAATAAAACTGGAAGGTCCAGCACCACCATTATGTTTATATGGTTGTTTTTGTTGGTTGGTTGTTATTATGGTTATTAATAATACGATCTATAGTTGAAATCTGAGCCTAAATAAAAAGAAAAAGCAAGTGATTAGGTTTATGAGCAATCTAATTACTTATTCATTTAAAACGCTATATAAAATAAAGTTTATTATTAATTTGCTGGACAGAGCGGTGAACATTATTATGCATAAGACAAAGATAACGATCCTGATCAGTTTAGAAATCTGTGTACGCTGTAAGGTTTTTACTTCTTAAACTTTTAAAATACACGTTTTGAATAGAAAGAAATCCTCTTCCTGGTAGTGTGTATAGCACACCAGCACGTCTTTTTTCTCCAATCAGAGGGGTGTCAGATAGTGTCAGCCAATCACCATTCTGCGTTGGGTAGCAACGGGTGACTGTTCTCAGGCGGAAGATGTAAACAGCTTAATGTTCGTGTTAAATAATTTTTTTTAATTCAATTAAACGGGCACAGTTAAGACAATAAATATACATATACATACTGTATACAGTACAGTTTGCATACGGTAATATGTTTATGTTACGCGATTAAAAAATAAATAAATAGAAATGAAAAGTCCAGCACCAGCTGGATTCGAACACACAACCTGCCAGTTGGTAGTCACACACCTAGACCAGTAGGCTACAAGACAGCTCACATGATCAGGTAGGCGAAACAGCCCTACACAGCCCTGCCGCAGTACACGGATATAATCATACCGTTATTAAATTCTTTAGATACGTGATTCCATATTATATACAGCCCTACACAGCCCTGCCGCAGTACACGGATATAATCATACCGTTATTAATT
Organism: Lepisosteus platostomus; assembly: GCF_059453375.1. Taxonomy (NCBI): domain Eukaryota; kingdom Metazoa; phylum Chordata; class Actinopteri; order Semionotiformes; family Lepisosteidae; genus Lepisosteus; species Lepisosteus platostomus. The sequence continues at coordinate 26,724,788 of NC_142619.1, read as the reverse complement.
TCTTGAGATACGCCATTCCATATTATATTCCCTTTTAATCAAATTCTAAAAGTATGCTTGTTGACTCCGGTATCACGTTAGTTAAAGACTTTGAAGCTTACAATGTTTAGGGAGAAATGGAATACTGGTGTGTATTTTTTTCTTTAAAGTACCAAGACCAGCTATATACTGTATGTTTACGTTCCAAAATTAATATCGTTTATGGCCTTCACACGCGTTACAGTATGCTCCTATTCTTTTTATGCTCAGCTACTAAGATTTCCCTTCAGTGGTAAAATTCAATATCTACAACGGGCACAGTAAAGACGTTTACAGTAAGTCTTTCTACGACAGACCAACGGACCACGAGTGCCCCTGTCGGTCAACCAATCACGCACCGCGGTATCGCGTGTCATCATACCTGCGGTATCTGTACTGCGGTGTCTGTACCGCGCACTTTGAATGGCTGCATCTGTACAGTATAAGTGACAATTACAGGCAAAACAATGTGGGATGTTTGTGTGTGAATACATACAGTATACCGTACTTACAGTATTATACACTTGTTCATTGTATGACCAGAAGGTAATGGATGTTCACAATTTAACATTCTGACTTTCACAACTTTAGTAAGCAGAACAGTCTAAATAGGCTTATAAATCTACGTTGCATATAAAGTTCTGACATAATATAAAACACTGTTTCTCCCTTATTAAGGGTCATCTGTGTGGCATAGCTGTATTTTGATCTGTAAAACTGACAGGTAACATCTTTTATTGTTACTATATATACATACTGTATATGTATACTGTATACAGACATATATGTGCAGTATAATTAGACATACAAGATCAAAAATGCAACGGAATTATTTGATAAAAGCGAACACATGCATGCAAAACAAGAGATACATTATATAAGAATATAGTATTTAATGTTTCAGAACAAAAGATGAATTTTTAAACATACACAGTGGATATATTAACCTTGACTTACAGTACCAAAGATAATGTTTACAGTATCTACCAGGTACCAATAGTTGAAAGAAACATGGGAAGATCAAATTATATGTCATTTTTAATGACCCTACTACTAGAATAATACCGTAGCATTTAATTAGAATAGGTAACAGACATTTGTTAAGTATTGTAACAAAGTTATTTAGCTACATTTTATGCAATTTTTAGAATGCATCAGTACCTGTACCTCTCATTCCTGTACAAGGAGAAGACTTGTTGGTCAAAAGGATGCACTAAGCATGCTACGTTTTAAGTAATTCAAAAGTAGGAAGTCTTTGTGCCATCATCATACAATCGCATAATACATTCTGAACTGCAATCTGTTTAGTTATTTCATTCATAAGTTTACAGTCTTTACGGAAAATGGGAAATTCTACTTTCAGTTAAGCTCGTTTCATTTACTAAATTACAAACGTAAATTTCAAGCAAAAAGTAATGTATCTTTTTACTGAAGGTTTTATTATCTAATTTAGATTTTGTTTTTACTCTGTCTATAAACTTGTCTGTTAGTATCTGTGATAAAAAATCCTGGAAGACCAATTCTGACATATTTTGTCAGCTGGCATCAGCACCATTGTAGTGTTTGTATGCTAGTTCTAATTTCATTAAATTTTCCAATTGTAATGTAATATCTTTATTAAGCACACTACATCAAAACTGACCATGTGTATTGGATAATATTCTGATTTTTATGTGTTCTGTCACGGACGTCCAAAGGGACTAACCGTGGGGAGCAGGAGAGTGGAAAAAGACCCATATGCGTAGCGGCGAGACGGGAAAAAGGCCCGGGCTCATTAGTGCAAAGAGTTCAGGAATGCCGTAAAGAAACCTATGCCCTCAGGGAGCGGACGTGGGGTGCCCTGGTGCTAGGCGGGTCTCAGGACATCCGAACATCAATGCTGAGCGAGGACAGAGTGCAAGACCCGGAAATATATAGCCCAAGGGAAAGAGAGGGACAGGAAGGACAGCAGACTGGAAACTAGGGACAGGACAGAGAAGTCTGGCTGCAGAGGGCGTGACATGTTCCTCATTATGTACGTTAATTGCATGGAATGCTTGCAATATTTTAAATAAATATTTCATAAAATGTAATGAATCAGAAGTTCATTAGTAATTAATCCATGAAAAAACATTAAATTAGATACTTTAGTCTTACTCATAGTGTAATTTTCGTTCCCTTTTACATCACATGAGTGGATAATAACATAAAAATTAGATTTCTTGCACTGGCTGACAACATTGAAGATCTTTGACACCGTAAGGTGTATTTGTAAGCACTGGTTGGAGAAAATGTCTCTGAAGTGTCTTAGGTGCCTCCCCAAGACTTTTTAGTAGTGAAATACCCATCTATATAAAACTAAATAATAGTTAGCACAGATTGTTGTGTGACTAGAGTAACACCAAGTGTTATTCTGTTTGTTTGCATTCCCCATGGTAAACAAAAAAATAAGTTTGCTATAACCAATCACAATAGCAGTCCATTATTTTCCTTTATTATCCCAAGCGCAGCCTGGTTTTATCACAGCCTGAATTTATTTAATTGCATGAATATGAGTCTCTTCTCAGCTCCTACTATATCTTCATTTTCTGCTATCAGAATAAGTCTAGCTATAGATCATGTCCTTGTAATGCATTCAGTGCAGACATATTACATGCATATCAAAAGGAAGATAAGATGCAAGGTGAAGATACACCGAGCAAGAGCTGTAGATATGTTGCTGGCTACCTATTGTATATTAATAGACATGCTTGTTCTGCAAAACAGACTACAAGGGCAGGGGGAGCATTAAACTACATTTTCAAATGCAGATACAACAAAATCCACAAATTCATAAATATTTCAGGGCCTCTTAGCCAGTAATATTTTTTATTGGTTTAATCATTGTTCAAAATATAACAAAGTGCTATAATGACTAATGGTAACAATGAAAAAAGTACAGTTAATGAATCTACTACATGAATAGTTGTAAATTAGAGGCAAACGTAAGGACCTCTTAAAAACTACTTCATTTCAGGGATGTTAAACAGTTCATTGCACAAATGTATAGCACTGTCTGCAGAAGTATTCATATGGATTTCTCCGAAAGCTACAGAAGCCCTTTTTCAATAGTTGTCTCACACGGGACTAGAGTGGCAAGGAAGAAGATTCTAAAGGACATGGAGCAAGAGTCAGACTCAACTACTGGCATACACTGAACAAAGCATACACTGAACCTTTTAAAATTAGATCTTAAGCTTGAATTTACTCAGTTTTAAATTTTAGTGCAATATACGCAACTCACTGTTATTGATAAAATCTCTCTTTTTATGATTTTGTTGCTTTTTCGTGTATCATGAAAAAGAAGCAGGTTGTGTATTTAACAAAAAGATTTGTTTTTTGCATGTTTCCAGTACATGAATTTTCGTGTTTGCATAAAAATGAAATTGGAAAACAGATCAATGCTGACCATACAGAGTTAAAAAAAACTGCTTATGATTTAATCAGTTTCCCCTAGGCAAGGAGGTTGCTGTCTAGGCAAAGTGGATTCATCATAACATTATTTGCCAAAATGAGAATCACCCTGTCATTTATTTGATCATAACTGTATCTTTAAAACATTCATATACTGTGTATACTGTATACCGTATATATATTATACAGTACTGTATATACTGTACATCATGTAAAAGCAGTCTAAAATGTATTCATGTATTCTGTCAAACATCTATATCAAATGGAATTATTGTGCACGTTGTATTGATAATTCAGGGCTGTCCAATCATGAAAAGCTGGTGTGCTTGTAACTGGTAACTGGGTAAGTTGTACCAATTTGTCACCTTCTTCCAAAGCTTCACCTGCTACTCTATAGAGACCAAATCTAAAAACTGCAGACACACTAGCTCTTCAGCAGCCTTGATGCACACCTTTATTATGGTAACAGGAATTACAGAGAGGTATTTAGAACATTTTTGTTATTAAAGATGAAGTTTCTGTTCCTTTTGTTAATATCTCAAAGAAATATACAGTATAATAATATGAAAGCTACTTGGTACATACTGTAAGGGCACCATAATCATATGGACACCATATTAAGACCAAAGCTAAGGCAAGAACTGTAATATGTACAGCATTATATGTCATTTGTACAACATGCATCAATTTAATCCTTTTGATATTTAATTTCATCTTTATGTTTCAGTTGTGTCTCTTGATTTTATTTAATATCTTTGTTGTAAAGTTAAACAATACTGGCATTACTGAGGCAGAAATGTGTGATCTGTACCTTTTTACATTAAAATATTTAACTATATTTATAGAGAAGAATGCTTATCTGAGTGTAAGATTCCTTGCCGTTATTAAAATTCTTAGCTGTCACATCAGGTATATGTATTATTTACCCCCATTGTCTTTCAATGAAATCACTGCATTTGTTTTGGTTGTGTGGCTCAATGCATAAAATATCAACCTACCAAATTAAAAAAAACTCATCAAAGCCCATCTGTTGAATTCATGTTTAAACTATGCAAATCTGCATTGCATGCTGCTCATTTCATTTTGTGTTCCTAACATAATACTAACATTACATTTGCATCAGCAGTGTGCTTTTAAAAACAAGCATTTAGGGGGGTGGATTTTAAATAGAAACTGCATTTGAATGTAACTTTACATATTTAACAGGATTTTCTCCAATAATATGATGTTCTTAATATTTGGATCATCTCTTATTTTCAGGAATGCATAAGACTCCTCCGTGGGGGGCAAACAGTTGGTATGAATAAGATTATAGTTGTAGCTGAATTTGATTTTAAACTGCTCTCAAACAGTTCCCGCTGAAAATAATACTTGACATCTCCATTGGACTTTTGAAGATATACATTTTGAAATGTGAGGATGATTTGAATCTCAAATCAAATAAAGTTATGAGATGTGATGTTACTGATAATGTCAAAATTAAAACTGAAAACCACTGTAACTCTATAGCACACAGATAAACATCTTAATGCATTCTCTCACACACACGCACAAATATATTCATCCAAAACAATAACATAACTCTTTTGCAGTGCGTACCTTTTTGGAGGCTGATTACTCTATGTAGTTTTATAAGTTAGAGGATATGTTGTTTGAGAATCTAGGAAAATCTAAAAAAAAGAATAATACTGTAAGTATTGTTTGAGGTGTATCTGCAGATGAATTAAGGAAACAAATACATGAAACTGAAGAAAGTGTGTTTTCTGTTAAATTGCCCAGATTAATTAACTTCATGGTTAATCATTAGGGTCTTCAATGGACATAGAACAGAGCATACTGTACAGGGAAAATGAGAAGAAGGAGAATGAAACAAAGAAGACAGAGAGAAGAAGGAACACCATGCTTGTGCCATTTGAGATGCCTTGTTCAGCTCAATCTTGGAAATCTGATTTTGGCCAAGTAATTTGAACCTTATTTGTAAGAACTCACTGGTCTGTTTATTTTAGGAAATTCTCATTTCTACTATTGTTGAAATCATAAGACTTAAACTCGGATCGCTCTCTCTTCTAATCTGGTGAAACATTTTGTACCCCTTCACTTTCGGGCATCCATGTTGTAGGAGGGGAATTTTAGATCTGAGTTGTATTCTTTTATGAGGATGCATTTTATGTTTCACTTTTTAGCCTACTCAGGCGTTGCATAGTGCTTTGGGTTACACGGCTAGCATATTTTGTTTCTGGATTCGAAGAATGTAGGCCACTGAAATGCATAGACTGTTACATACTGTACATTTTAGAGCGTAACTGCTGTATGTTTCGTACTGTAATGTTTTGTGTTGTTTACTCGTGTTATTTTGTATAAATATTTATCTAGTCAAAAGGTTGACTTATTTATTACTCTTTCATCTAAACTGTTCCAGAGAATATAAAGAACTCACACGCCATATCTCATGTGCCTCAATTTTAAAATAAAGTTGGGTTATTTCCTTTTCTGATTTCTATTTTGTCAAAATATATTATATTAATTTGCAAAAATTTAATTTTCATACAATATAGTCAATTAAATCATATATTAATTCCAATACACTAGTATATGATCTCAACAATCACTCTGTCCTAAATAGATAACTAACCAAGGTCAAACTGTGGATTAGACATTTAAGGCACAAGACAAAGTGTAACTTCCATTACTAGTTATGACTGCAGGAACAGAGGTTCTGAGGTCGATGAATCAATTCAGCACTGCCTAACATAGCTGTTACTGGTCATGAATCACCCAACCCAAGAAAAAGTCAGGGATAAGGGAAGAATACATCCATAGTATTATTAGTATTATTTTCTTCTCTTTTCAGCATGAAATAAACCTTTACTTGTTCCTTTGCAGTCTGTACTTTGGCATTATCCCACTGGAAAGTGAGATGACTTTGGCCATAGTTGTGGATCACAGAACTTCATTAACACAGCACTTAGCTGTGATACCTCTGCCATGCCCTTCCTTATTATTTTAAAAGACAACATTCCCAAAACTCCAGGTCCCTTTATACAATTGAGGTATCATCAAAGGTTCCATTCAACATTTAGCTCTGTTTACAATGCAGTGGACATCATCTAAGAAAAAGTAAATTCTCTGTTAATTCTCTGTTACGCTATTTACAGCGAGATATTGCTCACTGCAGGTGGATGTGTCAAAGGCACTGAGTTCAACGTGCACCAATAAACAATTGGAATCCTAGTATCTCGGCCTGATGAAGTCAGCATGATGCAGTCCTAATAGACTTTGATCGCTAATGTTTTCCAAAAATCTTTATGTAATATCACTTGACATACAGGTCACCTGTTGTCTGTCATCTGCTTGGTGTTAAAGAATGGCTTTTTTAAATCCAAGCACTGTAATGTCAAGTAATACCCGTTTTGGCAGAAGATATTTATTGTGTTCTTCCAAACCATGTTACTATCGTTTTGTTTTTTATTTTTAATTTGAATGTATCTTTCCTCTTTAAACACTTTGAAATAAGCATTTTGTAACAGAGATATTTTCCAGAAGTGTGCTTTTATTTATTTATTTCATTAACCTGGTGAATTCTTCTATTTTCCAAACTTCCACTTGGTATTTAATTTTTAATATTCTTGTGTTGTGATTTTCATTTTCTTCAATTTCCAAGTTTAATTCAGTTACATCCGTATATTATTCTTGATTTCATATAAAACATTACCATTTCCCTAATTTTTCCTTTCTTCCTTTGTCATTTCTTTTTCAGAAAAACTCTGTTTTGTAGAGGAACTTAAATTATTATAATTCTTTCCTCCTAAATCTACAGTATGTTAGTATTTGAGGATATTACCACATAATTGAAAAGCTTTTAAGAAAAGCTGTCTTCCTTTTTAATATGTCAGTGTACCCTTAGGAGGTTGAGATAGTACTTTTCAATAAGACACAAAGTGCGTTACTGTAGCTGACCGAATATATGATCAGTCTGTGTTCTGCACTTCATTTCCATTCTGCCAATTTATATTGTAAGATATCAATGGTCTGTCAGTGCAATTTTTTTTTACTGTTTTCTAACATAGCAATTCCAAAGCCAACCATCTAATATAAACCCCAATATTCTCTCCATTTACATCTTTGTCTGTTCTTCTGTCTGAAGATAATAAAATTGAGGTTTCCTTGGATACTTGTTAATATTTTCCAGTACCTTGATAAAATAGCTCAGATCATCAGAACACCAGTCTAGTTACACTTTTTTTTTTACTTTCTGCTGGATTGTTTTGAACTTCTGCTACAATTTTGAAACAAAGATTTCCATACTTTAAATTGATTTCAGTAATCTGATCAGAATTTGAGCATGTGTAATTTAAGGCAATTCCTTAAACTTTCTCTCCATGCCTGAATGGAATGTGACTGGTAGTGAAACAATATTCTGTACCATAGGCTTTGTAAAGTGCATGAAGTAAAAAGTAGTTATCTTGGATGCATGTCATGGTGTTTACTTGCATCCTTACAGAGTCCCCTGCGCATATTACATGCACGTAGGAGTGCCTGGTACTGTTTAAGTCAGGTCTGTACAGCCACAGTTCACCAATGAGGGAATTTCACCCCCAGAATAAGTTACATCATGTCCACAATGTAGGAATAGGAGATGTAACAATATCAAAACAACAATGACATACAGTATCTTGAGAATATTACTCCAAGTGTAGCACTTCCATTCAGTTATTATTTTATTGGTTACAATCAGACCTGTTGGTTTACTAGCCTATGAACATTTAACATGTTTAATAAAATATTCCGAAATTCTCCACTACATTTATCACCTAAACATCCATACAGTATGTAATTTAAAAAACTTTTCTTAGCTTCTTCTTTATTGCACCAAGAATTCACCTTGTCTATTCCATCTAAAGGTGAAATCACTGACCATCTCATACTGTAGGTATTGTGGTTTATCATTTTCATTTTGATCACTTGGTAGATATCCCTGAAACACAAACAATGGAGTATTAACAGTGACCATCATAGGGAGAAAACACATTTAAAAAGTCAAGACATAAGAATAAGAAAATATAATCTTGATTGCATAAATTATATATTAAATGCCTTAAACATATTTATCTAGTTTTTTTCAATGTACAATATTTTTTAAATATTCTTTTTAGCAAATTAAAACTGCACAGAGTTAACTGTGCACAGAGTCACCCTATCAGCAATGATTCCTGACAAATTAACCAAATTCAGGCAGGGATCCTCACCTCTTAACTCCTTTCTTCTTTGTTTGATATTTATGTGTTGTCGTCTTAGATGCAGATTTCCTGAAATCCATAATGAAAAATAGAGATGTGTTTCTTAGAATATTGTCAAGTGAGAAACAGGCATTTATGTTATATTTATGGCATAATGTACAGCATAGAAAATTTACAGCTATGAAAGTGCACTACCAATAATAGATCTCACTAAGACTTACCAAGTCTTGGATTTTCTTTTTCAGGAGCAATACTAAAAATCACCATGGTAACAGTCATGGGAGAGATAATTCATTAGTTAACATTGTGTTCTGTCCAGAGTGTTTTTTTTTAGTTTATAGCTTAAATTGCAGAAAATCAGCATATGAATGATGATTTTCAGAGTGAAAGTATAAGTAGGAAGCACAATAAAAAATGATATTGGATAACATAAGGAAAATCCATTTGTTTGTCATTGTGTATTTTATTTTCATATAAATCTTTAGGTAATTGCAGTTCTTGTAAATTTCATTACTGCAAAAACGTCTCATGTGTGCTTTTTACATGCTCAAGTATTTTTGCTTGTATGTAAGAAAGTAAATACAGTACATTAACAAAAAAGTTAACTTATTTACTCTAAAATGAATAGACTCGAAAAAAATATATACCCAATGAAAGTCAACACGGATTTCATTAATTAATTATGAATTAGGAAAATGTAATAAGTCCATATTGATCAGCTGTAAAGATCCATTCATTTTTTAAAAACTTTATCCTCAGAGACTTTGGGTGAGCCACGGGTATGTGATGGGACTATACTCTGGAGAGGTCACTCGTCCATCACAGGACACACACATTTATTCAGAGGGTAAATTGAAGTTAATCGAAATATTATGTTTTGCAACTGTGGGACATGACCTCAGTTTCTGGAGAAAGTACACTATATTGTAGATGAAGCTTGACAATAGGTTAATCTACAATAGACCCCAGGTTCAAAGGGGGGTTGTGACACTCTAGTAATTAGTAATAAACAAATGCAAACTCCATACAAAAATAACAAAGGACCCAAGAAATCTGAGGAGCAGCATTAACTGTCAAGTTACTGTGTCATCCAGCTTTAAAGATTTTAATATAATATAAATTATAGTATTAGCTTTAAAGTCTTCACTTTTTTTGAAAGATATAATATGGGGGATAAGAAAACTACATATGACTCAAAAGGTAAACCCTCTGCGTAGTCTGTATATAAAGTCCTGTAGCGGCTGGATCAGATCCTATAGAGATCAAGTTCAGATTTGACCTATTTCTTGTGCTGAAGTGACCTGCATTCATACAAGCAGTGGCACATTTGGCTATTGCCTTGTGACTTCATCCACTGCAGAAATGTGAGTGATGCATAGCAGCCATTATGTACCAACAGCCCCATCACAGAGAGAAGTGAGCAATTGTTTAACTAAGGAGGAAATAAAAGAAAGCCATAACATGTGAGCCAAGCATGAAATTAGCCATGACGCCAGGGTTAAGACCCTTACTCTTATTAGCTGTGGCATGGGACCATTAATGATGAGGTCAAAATTCTAACCATCAACTGTGAATGTTAATGACTAAAAACAAAATCTATCAAAGAGCCACACCCGTGTATAGAGCTGTTTAGTTTGCAAAAAGGAGAAAACTGTCATGTTTTGAAAGTTTTTTAATGTTTAATTGTATTTCTATGAGATAGACAAGGTACAGACTGGTGAAAGAGTTTGCTATGACTTGCAAACCATGTCGGGAATTCTTGTTTATTAGGATCTCTATTTAACACCTGATCCAAAGGCTGACACCTCCTATACTACAGTGCCCCCTGGTTATCATTGTGGAGCATGGGATTTGACATCCAGGTCCAGACAGAAGAATACCACCCACTCATACACCATCACCATTTCACCACTCATCACTGCAACAACCTGGTTTTGGAGGTCACAATCCCAGTACTGAACCGACCCTGGCTTGCTTAGAGAAGAGCTTAGACTGGAAGTTGGGATTGCTGTTGTTAAGGGGACAATAGACAAATCCTACAGTACATTGTTAATGCTGTTATTTGACTAAACTGATTCCATTCATTGGTGTTCTAGAATTCATATCTTAATGAATGTCGGTTAACCTTAATCCCTCTTTATTATCCTTGCTTTAAATAAAATGTTTTTTTAAAAAAAAAATACTAAATTGCAAGTAATTGTAATTCACTGCTACCATCTTGTGGTAGTTATGTAGAACTCCATGTCTCTTTCCAGTTTCAGTATTTTTTACATTTAGATCTGGCTAATGTAAATTTGGTGAGATTTCTTGGTATCAGGCACTGGTTGTACTGAAAATAAAACTTATTATTATGGTGAATTACCACTGTGGATACTGGAACTCCATTTTTCTTGTTAACAAAGTGTTGATTTAATAGACCAAAATGTTTCCAAATCTAATTTTTAGTGTAGTTCTACTGTTCTACAGTAGTTCTACTGTATATGACATTGATGTACTTACAGTATGTCTGTTTCATGTGGTTCCGCTAGCTAAGCAAAACTCTTGACCTGACTCGACTAGTGACATCTCAGTGTTGCTTTTAGACCCCCCAAATTCTAACCACAAAAGGGAGTTTTCAGAAATCGGAACCTATAGAAAATATTTAGGACCTGGCGCTACTGAAGAATGTTTTCTTGCTTGTTCTAAATAAAAAATAAATCAACTGGAAAGAGACAGCCGTGAAAACTGATTCTGATTCTCACTGATTATTTTTAGGAGATCACAATGTACTTTATTCTTTGTGCCATTCTTGAGTACAGAGTTATCCCACCTACACAAAGCAGAGACTTGGATATATTGCAAAATCTGCTAGAGGATTCTAGTGAAAACCTGGAAAATACTAGTATGTAATGATACCACAGTTATTTTGTGGCCACAACCTGCCATAATTAATGTAATAATCAATGTGATCATTTAATTCATGATTACATCCCACTTACACATGAATTCTTCTGAGTATTCTACTAATGTCAAAACTCCAGTTGGCACCAACACCTTACATTCATCACCTCTTTATACAGTATACTTTAACATTTATTTGCACTTTGTTCGACCAGGATATTGACAGTAGCTTCATCTACAATAGACATGAGGTTCAAAGGGGGATGTGACACTCTAGTAATTTCTCTCCACACAGAGAAATGGGCAAGATTAAGTGTTCAAATGAGCCACTAAAAAGAGGACGCAAGCGGAAACAACATAAAAGAGCATTTAAAACAGACAATGAGAGGTTTTTGACACAGTGGGTTGTGAAAGTATGGGACAAGCTACTCAGCCATGTTGTTTTTAAAGAAACTACCAAATAAGATAGATGGGCCTAATGGCCTTCTGTCATTTGTTGCCTCTCTCATTTTCTTTTGAACCAAAGCTCTGTGATTTTTCTAACTACCTTCTATGAACCACAATCATATTTCATGGGGATGAAAGTGTGCCAATTTACTTTTATCAATACACAGAACCTTGTTCCACTGTTTCAAGAGGATGAAACTTGCTCTTTTACAAAAGCAAGTTTCTCTGTTAATACCCTCCTTTTGCAGCAAGAGCTTTCTTACTGCCACTCATCTTCAAACCTACCTTTTATGTACTGCTTTTGCTTTTGTTCTCTTTAAAACTTTTGTTTGACTTGTGAATCTCGTCAGTCAGGTACTGTACTTGGCAGTTTCCTGAGGATTTCTATTTAATATCACTACCTTTTTTTCTGTACTTGTATGGCCTAGTGTCATAATACTGTATATGTTAATCCTTGTACTTATGCTTCACTCTGCTTTTGTTGTTTCAGCATTATGGAAAAGGACAGAATCTGACAGACAGTGTTCATTCACAATATTCTGTCTGTCTCTGTTTCGATTTTTGGAATAGATAAAGGCTTATTATCAATTCAGGTTCCTCGAGTATGAATGAATGCTTTTACATTAATATTTTAGCATATCTGTTTTCAAGTACCATTCAAACTGTGTACTTTTCCCAATTTAGCAAAAAAAACATTTTTGCAGTTAAGGTGAGTATTTAAATCTAAAAAACATTAAAAGTTAATTGTTAACATTTTTCTATTTTTCTTTTACACTTGGTGTCAACATGTGGCTCACAAGTTATGTAATTGTTAGCAAATAAATCTCTGAAGTACAACTATTTAAAATGGTGTTTTATTTTTCCAGCTAAATCTAGAGATAATGTGGAACAATTATCCCATTTAAGATCTGCAACAAGGGAAGGTGATAGCATAAAAGAATAGTTGTTTCAATCAAGACAGTGTGTTCGGTATGGCTGCTTCTAAGACAATGGGTGCTGTATTAATTTCATAGTCACTTCTGTCACACTCTCTGCAGCCAGAGGGCACTCCTACTTTGTCCTGTCCCTAGTTTTCTGTGCTTTGCTGTCCTTCCGGTGTCTCTCTGTCTGAGGCTATATATTTCTACCTACTTCTCTCACATCATTGAAAATAACCAAAACAACCCCAGGCATCTTTTCTACACCATCAAGAGACTGCTCAAGCCAAACTGCCCCACCACATTACCTGCCTCATCACAACTTTGCAACAAATTCTTAGATTTCTTCAGTTCTAAGATTGACAACATCCGGCATCACATTCTCTCCACTACGCATATTATTTCCATACCTTCTCCCTCCTCATCCAACTTCTCTGGTTCCCTTCTCTCCAGCTTCTCTCTTCTTGACTCAGCATCCCTCAATAAACTAGTTACTGTACATGCATGAAACCCACCACATCAATTTTAGATCCCATTCCCACCACTTTATTTCAGTCCTGTTTCTCTTCTCTCTGTCCCATTGTCCTCAATATTATACATGAATCCAAGAGCACTGGCATTATACCAACGGTCCTCAAAACTGCTGCCATTACCCCGTGCCAAAAAACCCTAACATGGCTCTCGACAATCTTAACAATTTTCACCCCATCTCCAACTTACCCTTTCTTGCTAAAATTCTAGAACATGCTGTCACATTTCTGTTACATAACCACCTCATGACAAACAACCTTTTCGAACCCATCCAATCTGGCTTCCGTCAACTTCACAGCACAGAAACTGCCCTGGTCAAAGTCACCGATGATCTTCTAATAGCTTCTGGTTCTCTTTCTATACTCATCCTTCTTGATCTCAGTGCTGCTTTTGACACTGTTGACCATAACATCTTACTTTCTCGCCTTGAGACTGTGTTTGGAGTTTCTGACCCTGCTCTCAAATGGTTCAAATCTTACCTCACTGATCGCTGTCACTTTGTCTCTCTTAATGGGTATAGGTCTAAAATTGGTCTTGTTAAGTCTGGTGTTCCTCAGGGCTCAATACTGGGCCCCTTGCTCTTCAGCAATTACATGTTCCAATAAGTCATGCTTCTTGGCACCCCCCATCAACTTTGTAAAGCCAGTCCTGTAACCCTGTCTCTAGATGGCTCTGTTCTTGAGCTTCAATCAAAATTGAAAAACGTTGAGGTTATATTCGATTCTGGCTTAACATTCGACCCACATGTGCCGCATACAGTCAAAACACCTTTTTTTCACCTTAGAAATATCGCTAGACTATGCCCTATGCTATCATTAACTGTGGCTGAAAAGCTGATCAACACATTTGTATTCTCTCGAATTGACTACTCTAATGCTCTACTGGCTGGGGTATCTAAATCTACTCTGAACAAACTGCAGTATGTCTAAAATTCAGCAGCCAGAATCCTGATCAGGTCTAGTGCAAGTGTACACATTACTCCACAGTTACTCCACATCCTGGAGTTCTTGCACTGGCTTCCGGTCAAATTCCTCGTAGACTTTAAACTCTTCATGCTCACCTATAAGGCTCTGCATGGCTTGGCCTCAGTACCTGTCTGAACAATTATCACCCTACTCCCCACCTCACAACCTTTGCTCTTCTAATTCTGCTCTCCTTACGGTCCCCAAAGCCCATCTACATTGCATGGGTGACAGGGCCTTTTCCTGTTATGCCCCCAAGCTCTGGAACTCTCTCCCCAAGGATATCAGAGAGTCACCTTCTCTAAACTCCTTCAAATCCAGACTCAAAACCCTCTTCTTCAGAAAAGCCTTTACTTAACTGGTTCTGTTCTTCACCCCTCTGCTTTTCTTAGTACCACCATCCATGTCTCCTCTGTATATTGTAATTGTGTTTTATCTTGTGTATTCTTTTTATTTATTGTTGTTGTCATCCTGTAAAGCGCTTTGAGAAGCCACCTTTAAAGGTGCTATATAAAATAAAGTGTATTATTATTATTATTATTATTATTATTATTATTATTATTATTATAATTATATTTCCGGGTCAGTCATTCCCCTTCGCTCAGCAGTGAAGTTTGGATGTCCTGAGAACCGCCTAGCAGCAGGGCCCCGCTCCGTCCTCTGCCTGAGGGCATTAGTTTCTATACGACTCCTGACCTGCTGAGCCCAGGCTAACCCCCTTCCACCACCTAGGGTCTTTTCCGCTCTCCTGCCATTCCATGGTTCATCCCTCCTAACATCCGTGACAGAATGCTGAGCCATAGAATCCTGAGATTCAGCTGTCCACAGTTCCGACCGTAGCTTATTCCTTGATCAGGTGAGCGTTCGCGGTGGGTTCACTAGGCTTGCTGCTGGGCTAACCTCGGGTGGATCCTGGCAACATCAGTTCTCGACTCTTAGAACAAAGGAAAGTCCTGGCATTTGGACACACTGGTCGTTATGTGATTGTCCGAGATGAGTCTGAGAATGTCCTGGAGGAGCCCCTTCTGGGTCTTGTGCTGCCTCCTTGTGCTATGTTGTCTATTCCGATATCAGCGATAGAATGTCAAACGTGTTTTGCCCAGTCTGTGGTATTTTTCCTGGGTTTTTGTGTTTTTGTTTTTGTTTTTTGCTTGGTGTTTTGATTTTTCACTTCCTGGTTTCCCCTTCTCTCTCGTCCCCCTTTCCCCTGTGTCGTGGAACTTTTGGATCCCATCTGTTTTGCTTGGTTTGTTACCTTGGTCTCCCAGGTTTATTTTTGTTGTTTGTGCTTGTTTACATGTGTTTTTTGTTTTAAGTCTCTGGAGCTCTACCCCGGCCCTCCCTTCCCCAACCCAATAAAGGTTTCTACCCTGGAGGAGTGGGCAGCTCTCAGCCGTGGACTCCCGGAGGTTTCCTTTCAGTTAAATGAGGTTTTTCCTTCCCCCAGTGCTGTGCAAGTCATTTATTTGTTGGGCGTCAGGAGCCACCCATGAAGTGAGGGGGGGGGTACTTTCATGACCTCTGCAGCCAGAGGGCGCTCCTACTCTGTCCTGTCCGTAGTTTCCTGTGCTTTGCTGTCCTTCTGGTGTCTCTCTGTCTGGGGCTATATATTTCCAGGTCACTCATTTCCCTTCACTCAGTATTGACTTCGGGTGTCCCGAGACCTGCCTAGAACCAGGTCACCCCTCCAACTGTGGCCTGAGGGCATAGGTTTCTATACGGCATTTCCTGAACTACTGAGCCTGGGCTAACGCCCATCCCGCTGCTATGCATAGGGTCTTTTCTGCTGTCCTGCCATTCCACGATTCGTCCCTTCTGACATCCGTGACAAGTTCTTATTACTTATGTATTGGGAGATGTTGAAATAGCTTTGCTAAAAGTCTATGGCTAACATCTCTAAATGCACATTTTAAGTCCTATGTTTTATATACAGTATACTGTATGTAAACTCAGATATGTATCTTTTATAAAAGCTTTCTTTAAAGTTGAGATAATAAGGAGACTGGGAGACCGCTTCAGAGAACATGTTAGGGCTGTGAGGATCAAAGATTTCTCCAAGCCCATAGTTTCTCATTTCACCTCTAACGGCCACGATCATACTGATATCTCTGTCTCCATTCTCAAAGACAGGTTTTGGAACTCCTATTGCACAAATACATCCAAAACCCAAATTATCCTGAAACTAGGATCACATCTTCCCACTTCTCTCAACGATAGACTCGTTTCCTTCTAATCCTCTCTATTCATTTGCAGGTTTTGACTTCACATCTCTCTTCACCTCTCTCGACTTCACACCACCTGAGTGTCCACTCTGCTTCTCTCCTGCTCCTGCCTCTTCTCCCCTCCCAGCTTTTGTTCTCCCATGCTTTATCACCTACTGACTTTCCTGTTTCTCAAACCCAAAGAAGGCTCCACAGTCGAAACATTGTGCTTCTTTTCTTAATAAACCTTTACTTGTTCCTTTCCAGCCTATGCATGCTGACTCAGCTACCTACTTGACAAAATTGTTGCTACCAAAGTAGAATAGTTGTAATAGTAAAATACTCAAGAGGGTTCTGGTTAAATGTTATCATAAAATTTGATTTATACCAAGGTTGCCATTTTTTTTGAGCGGGCAGTTCAAGAGTTTCAATGGCAGAATTGACTCAACCTCTAACTTTTGATAAAGTGTTTTTTTTATTTCATGGATCACTTTTATACTAAACGCGTAGTACTATTTAAGAAATAAAAACTGGCATTTATATCTGTATTTACAGAAGTACATGAAAATACATCCACAATAATTAGAAAAGTCCATTTTTACTGATTCTGTAATATGAGTTCAATACAGCTTATTACTATGAAAACTACAGTGCTTCAGGTTTAGATGACACCGATGCATGTGATTGAGATACAATTCATAAAAAAAAACAGTTGCCTATGAAAAAAAGTGCTCTTCAGATCAATTTAATTTTTTTTTTAAATGAAGAATGTTATTGGTTTGGGTCTCAAAACATGATTTCAAAATTGTTGCTGTTGTAGACTAGTAAGTGTTAGGTAAAGATTTCAGATACCTTGTGGATTTACACTATTAATACCTGTTTCATTGGTTAATGTACAGCAACATCATGCTGATGAGACTTAAGAGGAATTAAACCTCTTGTCTGTGGCTGTCCAATGTATATAAAGCAGAATTAGAATTATCTTCAGACAGTTCTTCTTTCTAGAGCTGTGTAGCAGGGAGATGTACTATATTCAGAAATATTATACTGAATACACATAAATTCACAAAAAATCAAGACAAACAGTGAAGATAAATGTGCATCAGGGAGTGTATTTATCACACATTTGATTCAAATAACAAATACATAGCAACCGAGCAGAATCAACACATACCCAGAATCCAGATTTTAAAGTTTTGTTACGCTTGAGAAAAGATTTGTAACCTGCATATTGTTAATGCAGTTACATTTTCTACATTTAATTTAGAATGTTTATATAAATTTTATCTGATTTACGACAAACCATTTTTTAAAAATAATGACTTGATTTCTTCATTTTACCACAAGATGGCGTTCTATGCCATTATAAATAAAATAAATAAACTGCACATTCACTCTAAATTTCAAGTAAAATAATTTATTGAGCTCACTTAGCTTTCTGTATGCTTCGTAGGTGACTGAAAAAATTCACAATGTTATTTCTGAATAAAGACAATGATAATTATTGTAATTATAATAATTCCTTGGATCTGCAGAGCAGTTTTCATTCTGAAGGTTCCCAAAAACATATAGGAGAAAAATTACTTTATCCACCAGTCACATGCAGTACTCACCTGATTGAAACACAGCAGTTGTTCTGCACCAGCAGGTCCACTGCACAACAGATAGGGCAGAGGTCATTGACATTTTTTGAGGTCATTGGATTCAACATTCCTACTCTTCTGAACAGTGCCATGGGATCTTTAATGACAAATCAATCAAGACTTCAGTTTGATGTCTTATCAAGACTTATTTGGGTCCCTGGTCACCATATTAGGATAGTGGTTTATAATGCTGGTCCAGAGGGTGTCACCTTTTTGTGCATGAGCATCACTTACAGAGGCAACTTAGTTTTCCAGGGATGTCTACTGTCCTAGTATTGATTAGCTCTGGTTAGTTTCTGAGATCTGATTTAATCAGTCTAGGAGTGAAGGTTAATTTTAGGGTTCCAACAAATTACAGAAATATAACATGAATGGTATGAAAGTTAAATCATTTCAAAACACAGCAGATTATGCTAATTGCTTTTGTTTGTATAGCAGGTACAGTACATCAGTACATAGTTTGATGGAAATTTTGCATTTGAAATTATTACAATTACTGGAACTTAATGCTCCTGTAGCTGAATATTGTTTTTAGCTTTTTTCAATAGTTTTTTTTTTTAATTCATACAATTTTCTATCTTAGTTTCATTACCAGAAATGGGCAGGGTTGACACATAACGTTTTCTCTATTTCTTCAACAGGCACTGTATCTTAGGCTACAGTATATTACAGTATATACATGGACTATAGCACTATACAGTGTATCCACACCTCACAAACAGTTATATATTGCTGCTGAATATTTTTCCAATTACATGGCAGTTAACAGCTCAAGTAATTTCCATTAGCCTGCATTTGAACTATTTAACAAAACTGATACTGCACTGGCCCACTGTACTTCATTGGTTAGAATATATAATGCTCCCCATTCAGGAGGCTTTTGTTTCAGAAATCTGCAATAAATTAATTTCTATACATTTCGAGTTTCAATACATTTTATTGACCGCTCTTTGCAAAAGATCATATTCTATTTACAAAAGTTTTAAAAAATGTTTCTCCCAGCCGTGCAGGTAGACAATACATAATGAAATACTATGAATTTGTCTGTGGCATTTAATTTCAAGATAATGTATAGTGTAATTGTTAATAGAATTCATGGCTCTTTGTTCCTCAGCAAAGTCACATGCTAATCAAAATGCCAGAACTGGTATAAATATAATTACAGCAACCAAAGAAAATTTTTAGATGCATCTTTTTTCTTGATTAGTGGTTATAATGCAATAATGGAAATGTACAATTTCCAAAGGTTAATATACTGTTGGTATTTTGAAGCAGTTTCAAATCCAATCGATTCAAGATATAGTTTTCTAGATCTCTCTCAATACAGGACACACAACCCTTTTTCTTACAATTTTTGTGAAAGAAGAACTCTAAATTTAAACTATTTTGCATGACCAGTTCACTCAATGCAGGACTGTTGTACTTATCTATCACAAAGTTGAGAAGCAGATCAAATTTCATATAAATGGGGGATGTTATGTAATGTGAAAAACTGACCAGTGTGAAACTTTGTGGGTTTGAATCCTTTGTGACATACAGTACTGATATCATACACTTTGTAATGCTGCACAAGGCATGGGAATGCTAAAGGGGATCTTCTCTTGGAGAATCATTACTGCAGCAGTAGGAAGTACAGTAAAGTCTTGACATTGTGAGGATTCCTTGTGGAGAACCGTCATGAATAGCCAAATTTGCATATAATCAAACCCACCCTTATACCGTCGCATAACGTACTACAGTATATAGTGTGTATGTGTAACCAGGTGGGGGTACACTACCCCCGACTTCTCCTCGCACAGGTGAGTAGTAGATCCTCACTACCAGCTTGCTGTCCTCCTGGCTTGCAACTACATCTGGTATCCCTCCCATGTTTTGTTTTTCTAATTTTTTAGGTAAGAACAGTAAACCTGAAATAATAAGGGTTTTTAAAGGTCTGTTGTTTAATGTTTAGCAGTGTCACTGTTTCATTGTTTAATGTTTAAGTTTAAATTTGTTTTAAGGGTATAAAGAGTGAATTTGGGGCCTATGCACTGTCAGAGATGAAAACTGAACTTCGTTAGCTATAGTAAGCTGCTTGTCACGGTTGACATCGCTCCTCCAGAGGGCGCTCCAATCCTGGTAGTCCTTTTTAATATTACTTATGTTACTTCCTGGTGTGTCTAGTTAAAGTTCCCTATTTAAATTTACTTCCTTCTGCCTTCGGGGCTCAGCTTTGGAAGATGGCCCGTCTACTACCAGGCTTCAGGGGAAGCCTGAGGGCATAGGCCTGTTATAGTCACCCTGACCTTCTGAGCCTGGAGTGAAGCCCCGTATTCCTTAGCTCCTGTTCTACGTGTGTTGTTGTCCCTGTTTGTCACTGATTTCCCGGTAATGGATCTACAGACTGTTCCCCGATACCCATTTGGACCCACTTGGATTTGGCTGCTATAGGATACCTACCCTTCACTACTGCACGGACTCCCCTGTTACCACTGTGAGCACTAATAAACCTTGTGTGTCTTCCCTGAAGTCTGTCTCCAACTCCTTTCCGGATTTGTCACCTCGCATAGGGTCTTAACTACAGGCTTCACGGGAGGCTTACCCGTCAACCATGACACTGCTACAGTAGGTTAAAAGTTTCTGTCTGTTGTGAGTTAAGTGTAATGCCAAAAATTAGCATGTTGTGTCATGCTTGAATGTGTTGAAGTATAGTAAAAGTTTTTAAAAAGGGAGAATATATCATGATTGAAGTAGCTGGATCCTCGCTACCAGCTTGCAGTAATCCCAACTTGTAAATACAACAGGAAACCCTCTCATGTTTTTTTTCTAATTGTTTAGAAAATAAACTTTTAAAACTGAATCCTGTGTGAGCTCCTTCTGTGCGTGCCAGTGACAGATTACCAACAGAGAAGCTGCCAGCACAGGGAGGGATTTGTAGGATGCCACCACAGTCAGGTAGCTTAGGGCCTTGTGACATTGACGCCATCAGGAAGTCACTCCATGAGTTTGGTGGGAATTGGAGTTCTCAAGCCAACATTCAGTAGTGTCTGTAAATGATCATAGTTCATTTTTATACCCAGCTCCCCTTAAGACAGGGTTACATATGGTTAAAAGATATAAGAAACCCTTCCTTATATGATAATATAAGTACTAATGCACTAGCTTAAGGTTAATTTAAATATCATTGATCAAGTGAAAGAAAATGCCATAATCACAAACTTAACAGTTAACAGTTAAATAAACAACTTGAATCCCTCATCTGGTTCTGTTCTGCACTCCCTCTCTCTGTCTCCATAATTAGCAAGCCCTACTGTAATGAAACGGGCAATAAAATTTTCAGTGAGCCTGTAAAGGTCATCTCCAGTCTGTCATTCCCCACATTGCAGACACAGAACTTGGAGTGCTTTTGCAATATAAAAACAAGACTACAATAATGATGCGGATGCTGGGCATTCTGTACTTGGGAATCAGGTAGGGAGAGGCTTACTCTCTTGCTAGATTAGTCTCACAATCCTAATCTGTTGTATCACAGATTTGAAAGTTGTAGTTAACAGCCTTCGACTTTCTTCTCGTTCTGCTCTTCTTCCATCAAAAAATCCATTGGCCAGACTATCATTTTCTGCTTCTGAGAATTTATAAATTATCTGTTTTTGTAACACATTTTTATTTTGAAAATGACAGCTCTAATTAGTTATGTTGTAAGCTAAAGCATTGATCAAATAATAAAACAGTAACAATCACTATCATCATCACCATTTGTTCTGATCTATAAATGTTAAAAAGTGGATCCAATTTACATATATAACAATGACATATTACATATTAAATATTAATATGTATTAATATATTAAAGTATTCCACTCCTCTCCAGGATCTTGGACTGTACCGTTGCCCCCAACCTTTTCCCTTGCAGCTTCTTCTCCCCCACTGCACCCTATGAAAGGGGGGCACTGTCTTCTAGCTTTTCTTCCTGTTTGCACCACATGGCACGATATTGGGAGCTGTGTTCCCCCTTTTCTCCCTATATCTCCAGTCTCCCCCTCCTTATCATTCCCAAGTGAATAGCACACTCCTGTTACCTAATGGCAAATAAACCCCCTGCCTTGTAAAACAGCATACAGTTCCTGCTTCTTTCCTAGTCTGTGTCGCTGTCCTCCCTTGAACCAGGTTTGGGACTGATTAGCCACAATACATTTACATCAAGAGTTTGTGGGAAGAGTTTTGTATAGTGTTTGAAAAGAATAGATCTGGAAAAGGAGGCATGAATTATTTAACTTGCAATTGGCAATGCACTAGGACTAAGTACCACTCCTGATCAAACCAAAGCATCCAAGTACCACCTACAAGTCATCTTCTCATAGGAACCACAGAAAATCTCAATGACCAACATGAGCATGTGCGCGCATATACTCACACACATGTATAATAAAAATAGCACTCAGCACGTACTATTTCAGTGAGAGGGGTGAGCCTGTTTAGTCGAGCAAAGCAGATGTAAATTATTTTGGTCGAGCCTTGATACAATTCACAACTTTGACGGCAGAGTCTAACAGATTTTAAATCCTCAGGCATTTTCTTGACTGCCAAGGCCTCGCGGTGGATGCTGCAGTGCGTCCACTTTATATCAGGAGCAAGCTCTCTAATTCGTGCAACTACACCGCTGTGTCTGCCTGTCATCACTCTAGCACTGTCTGTACAAACTCCAATGCATTTTTTCCAGTCGATGCCATTCTCTTCGAAAAATTCATTCAGAAGCTGAAATATGTTCTCTCCTGTAGTTCTTGTTGGAAGCGGCTTACAGAACAGAAAGTCCTCATGGGACATGCCCTCAAACTCATATCTAACGTAAACGAACAAATTGGCCAAATCAATGACATCTACAGACTCATCTAATTGCAGTAAAAAGCATCTGCTCATCTTAACGTTCTCTATCAGCGTACGTTTGACATCATCTGCCATATCAATAATTGTACAAGTGACTGTGTCACTTGAAAGGGGCAGCAGGTCGATCTGTTTAGCAGCTTTTTCTCCATACATAATACGTGTCAGCTCTTTTGCAAATGGTAAACAAAGTTCTTCACCAATAGTGTGGGGCTTACCTGCTTTAGCAATCAGCAAGCTTGCATTTTTCCCATTTTAACCTAGAACAGTCCTTTAATATTTTTCTGTTATCTATCATGCTTTCCAGTGCTTACAAGATGAGCAGTGTTCCAAAATCACGCATATTCTCCTACCTCCCTATTTGCTAAAGATAACTATTTCAATACAATTAATATACAATACAATTGCTCACTTAGGTTAATAGCATGCATTCCTATTGTCTACATAGAATGCATTGAGCCATAGCTTGGGAATTACCTTAAGAGCAACCAACAAAACAAAAATGTTATTTTGTAACTGGATATAACATTCCCTTTAAAAATAAAATTTCACCCAACTGGCCAATCACAAAAAGAAAGAGTAACTTTCTAAACAGAATCAAGATTCAACCAACTGCCGAGTCATAAAGCGAAATTTGAAAAAGAATCTCTTTGTCCTATTTTGTGAGCTGATGAGGTCTGTTCTGTAATATTTGAACAATAAGACTTAATGAAGCAGGAGATCCAGCTGGTACCAACCACCTCAGGTAGCTAAGTGTTGCATGACAAAGTGAGACCTGCTTAATGGAGTGAGAAGGACATTACTACAAGGCAATCCTGTTCACTTCAGTACATTTTATTGTACTTGCAATGGCTGTCCCACAAAAATAACCAATAGTCATAACTAGTCATCATTTGCTATGACTCCTTGCTACCATATAGAGGTATTTCACATGAATTCAGAAATGAGTCCATTTAGAAAGTAGTCCCACCTTGTGGCCTGTGATTCCAAAATGACCTCTAGATTGCTGTAACCTTTACCAGAAATAAACATCTTTCTAATAATTAATGGATACTTCTAGGAATTATCATCAGTTTCAGAAAAACTGAGTACATTGACTTTTAACACAAGTTTTTTTTAATGTAGTTTTTTTTAGTTCTGTAATACAGAATTATAGGTTTGAGCCTTGGTCATGTCAGTATCTGTGCCAGATACTCCCATGGCAACAGCACACAATTTGATTAGTGTCGTTGAGATTAGTTAGCCAGGGATCTCTTGGTTCCTACTTAAAAAGCAACCTCTGCACCTTCCTTTGGGCCTACAAGCTCATGGGGATGTCAGTGAGGGATCTGCTTCTCTTCAAATTATCACTGAACCTCCTGTACATCACTGCAGGGTTTGTTGCATGTCTCAATGGAGTAACGTGCTAAAACTTCCTCTGCTGTGTATGGGTCATAAGCTGTAACTGTATATAAAAAGACATTATGACAATTCTACACTGATAGTATGATAGGCAATTCTACATTTAAACTTGCAATGTACAGTACTAACTCACTTTGTGAGACATTCATGTTGTAATCAGTCTGGAAGGTGAAAAAGTGCTTAGAATGACCTTTGCAGGGAAAGAGCATAGGAGCGTATTGCTACACAATAGGTGAGAAGGACTAGTAATCAACTAGCGAGTCTGTCAGTCCCTTGTATTATACCAAATCTTGTGTTGCTTCTATGCTTGGAAAGATGTTCATTTTGATAAATGTGTTGTTCACAAGGAATACTCAAGTTAAAACTTCATTTGTTCAGCACGAATCACAGCAGATGACTGGCAAGGCTATGTAGGGACAATGATGCTTATTCAGTCGCATTGCAGTATTATCCCTGGGCAAACAATCTGCCATACCTGGTAGACTTCAAAAGCACTGTCTTTTTTAATCATAATTTCACAAAAGATTTTCTAGAATTCCATAAAAATAGTGACTCTTTTTGAAACTATCATGTTGTATTCCATGTTTATATGAAAATTAAATGTTATACTGTAGGTTAGAATAATTTACGATACATGCTAATTTCACCGATGCATTAACAAGAGTTTCCAACACATTAAATTGCTCTTTATCACTTTCTATTGTGGTAATCGATTCATTCCTGTATATTAAAATGGATGGTAAAATCAACATGAAGATACAAAAAGGCCACTGTATTACTATTTCTTAACTTAATCTCCCAGAAATACCTTTCTACTTCAGGTACTCATACAGTACTATGTTAAATTTGAAAAAAAAAAATCCCAATATAAAACAGAGCGATAGAAAACCAAAATGAGCCAATTTTGTACTTTTTTCTTTGACACTTTAATTAATGTGCTTTCACAAATGTGTATCTTTCTGACAAAAAAGTTCCATGTTATTTTATGAAATCTCTTTCATAGCAAGATCATTTACCAGTTTAAAAAGTATATTGACTCAAATACTACAGTAAGTATATACAGTAAGAATTGTGGTTTTAAATGCATGTTTACTGTACATCTAAAACTTTCATTGTTTTTAAAACAGCAGAACTATAGAATTTAACAATCCTCATTTAACATTATTCTGTTGTTCAAACAAATTAAAATAGAGAAGAGGTACAGTATGAATCAACGGATGAGGAGAACAACAATCTGTGAGTAAGAACTTGGCTGTTAAGAACCAGAACATTACATTTATACAGTATATAGGCTGGGGAAGAGGGTGAAATTAGGGTTTGACCTTTTATTGAACTTTACTACTTCAGTCTATTACAAACCCATAGATTCACAGTTATCTCCTGTACAGCTCATTTCACCCCAAACATACTGTACTAAAAACTCTCCACTTTTCACAGTTCCTCAGGCTCCAATGACTTTGCAGCGACAACATGGATTACCAAACAAAGCACTCAAAATGCACTCTTTTTTATCAACAGATGATACCCCACCCATGTTATTGACAGGGCCCTCACTGAGCCAAAAACAGCCCCTGGATCACCAACTCAATCAGGAACTCCAGGCCTCACAACAGCATTTCTTTGGTGCTTCCCTTGCCACTCCTGGCTTTTGTTCTCCTATGCTATATCAGCCACTGACTTGCCTCTCTATCTCACACCCGAAGAGGGCTCCACACCCGAACCATTGTGTTTCTTTTCTTCTCCTTTCAGCATGGAATAAACCATAATCCAAATTTACTTTTTCCTTTGACCTACTTGAACTACTTTTAATGCCTTCAACTCGCCTGTTAGAGGAACAGTAGTAAGATTTTAAAGATTTTACACTGTTAGAAAAAATATCAGAAACTCATGTACAGTAGTTAACAACCTATGTTTTATATGCAGTTTTTCTAATAGATAATGACCTCCTGAACAGTTTAATTATATTGTATACTTAATTTCATTTTCAACAAAATATTGTACTATACATCCATCATTCATGGGAAACCAGAGCCTATCCTGGCAAGCAAGGGGCACGTTTTAATATCCTTCTTGTGGTATAGTAACTACAGTATGTAAGAAAAATATTCTAGATGAAGTCTGAAATAAAGAATGGAATAACTTTCATGTTACACCTAATACCCAAGCATTAGTTTTATTGTTTCCTCTAGTTGTCTCAATGAGGACAAACATATAAAGGATGTAAAAAACATACATAAACACTCAGATCCCTTTTATGCATAGCTTCCTGCAGCTCAGAATGCTGTACTTAACTGTAGATAGTGAGATTTAGTCTTTATTTCATGAAGAAGCCTCAGCAAGAGAGTGAATCCTGTGTGGAGCTAACTGTGTCTGTGACTTTAAAATTTTGTTCTGAAGCCGATAAGAAGCTTAGTGGTAACATAGGAAAAATATATAAAAGTTAGCAAGAGCTAGACTATTGTTTGGTTTGTTGTGACTGGTTTTAGTTTTCTTTCCATCACTATATAAAATAAAGAGCACAAGTTTTGAAACTTGCAGCTATCCATTACCTTACAGTTAACATCCATTTTAAAAAGTCCTTCTTCTGTAACATTATCACTTGTATAGTTATTTCTTGAACACCAATTACTGTATCTCTCAGTGATTATCCAGATCATAACATATAACAATCTATAATTATTTCTGAAGAATGACTTCCATTCCAATCTCTTGTTATCCCTTAAAAATACCTGGAATTCATTGCTACAAAAGTAAATATTTTTTTAATCCATTTAGCAAGATATTCTAATTGAGAACATACTTTTCGTTGTGGTGAATTCCTAGATACCCATTTATATGGCCGTGTTGGGGACAGTGCAGTTGTTACTATTGTAATCCTTCCTCTTAAGAGCGCTCTGGCTCTTTCACATTTTAGTTGATTTTGTGCACCTGCCTCCTATCCTGCCCCTCCTTATTTAAGCCAGACGCTCTCACTATTCTGGGCTCAGCATTGGAAGATGGACGCCCGGAAGCCCGCCTACCAGTGGTCCAGGATTGACCCAACGGCATAGGCTTCAGCACAGTGTCCTGACCATCTGGGTCCAGGGCTCGGAACGCCTGGACTCAATAACATGTTTTTATTCCCCGTCTCTGCATTGGATCCCATTCTGATTTTTAACCTTGTCTTGTTTTTGTCTCGGATGGATCACCCAGTTCTGGACTTTTGGACTTCTTCCTGGATTACCTCCTGGACTCCTCTGGACTTGTTTGCCATGACCACGCCCCCCCCCAAGCACCAGTTCACTGTCGTCACGCCCCCCTGTTTGTCAAGCTGCCCAGTTCCTCGTCGTCTCCTCCCCATTGTTTGTTTCCACTTACTTCCAGATTATACCATCTGCATAGGGTCCTGACCTACAGTATGCATCGTAACAGCAGTCATATTGAATGGAATTACACAACAGAAATGCAAACACAAGCCTTACTATAATTACCTTATTCCCTTGTCAAGGTCAAATAGTAAATAGGAAGGGTGGAGAAATGGAAAAGGATACCACTAGCACTTCCACAGACAGAGAAGAATTGTATGTAGCATACAGTATGCTTGTATTGCTAACATAATAGTTACATTAAATTAAAGTGTGTTTTTAATTGCCTAGTTATTATTAACCAGTACAATGTGTTATCTCCTTGTAAGTGTTTTATTTATATCTGCATTAATGTTGCAACATCTCCACCATTAAGAATCTATGTTTCTTAATGTCTTGTTTGTCTTTGTTGACCTGTTGTTAGGTGCTAGTACTAGTAAAGCTATAGTTTGACTGATTGGTATTGATGTGCGTTTTGAGAATTTACTTTTTCAGTTTGAAACCAGATGAGAATTTGTGCATACAGTTCTTGTTTCCGTTTACTCTTTATCCTTTCCCACATTGTACTGTACATCCAGTTACCTCACTGCTGTGGCTCTTCATTATTTTTATGCAGATATACAACTGCTTGTTTTGTCCATTTTTATAAATTCTGTGCAGTGAAAATGAAGCCTCACATTTATTTATTAAATTTATTTATTCACAGTTATTTTTTGGTATAGTATTCAGGAGTTTAGTCTGTTCTTAGCAATAACTGGAGCTACCAGATACAATCAAAATCTAAACAGGAACACATTAACCACATACAATGTATGTTTACAATAACCAGTAATGCAGACAGATCCGTCACAGCTTTGTAAATTTGTATATTCTATTTCATGTTTATGTTGCATGAAAACATATTTTTAAATATCTCCAATATCTTATACGTCCAGCCGTTATTTTTTTCACAGTAGATTTCTTATAAACCAACAAATTACTGAGATGGTACTGTCTACAATAATAAACACATGCAGCATGTGTGTGAATTTTATCCATTTCAATTTTTAACAGCAAATTTATATAAAAAGGTACAAGAATCTCACAATGGTTGTTTCAAAGCCAGATAAAGCAACATCATCTTTTTTACGGGACTATTTATCTGGTGACGCTGTTCAGAGATTTCTACAGTAAAAATACAATTAGAAGAGCAGAAGGACATTGCTTATGGAAAAGTTGCTCTGCTACAGTATGTAAAAATAGCTGTTATTCAGTGAATTCTGACCATTCAGAGACTTAGAGGTTTATACTGTAGGTGTTCTCATCATTTGCCATGTTTTTTTTTGTCTGTCTACCTGTACGTCAGGTGGAGATCACTCACGCACTTGTTAGTTGGTCATTGGTACACACCTAAAGACTAGCAAGAAGCCTCTCTAACACTACAGGTTTACCATAAATAGTAATAATAATGTATTTTATTCTTTTAATTTTTATGTAAGGCAAATAAAAGCATTCCAGGTCCTGTCTTCATAAAAGTTTCTGCATTTTTTTTATTTGTTGAATCTCAGATTTTTTACCAAGGTACAGTATTAAACATATTGGAGAAGCCCTGGAAAATAAATTGTCATCTTAAGTATGTAACAACTAAAAAAATATTTTTTTAAGAAAGAATACAATACGCGTTTATTGGTTATTTTTCTGTTTTTGTTTTGGATACTTGTATTTCTTTTTAATGTGTGTCCTAAGGCATATAGAAAATCTGAAAACTCGAGGCCCAAAGGGTTAGCTTCAATTCAAACCCTAATCCAGGCCTCTACTACTATATTTTCCAAGATAATGTGACATGTATAAGGGCACATCCTTCCAGGTGGAAATAGCCTCTGGAGGGCTGGGGTCTGGTAAAGAGATGCTGAAAGATTTTGCTTTCAAAATATAAATGGGGCTCCAAAACAGAGGAGGCTATTCAACATCTCTAGCCCATTTGGTAGCATGTTTGTGAGTCTGCAGAAAAGATGATATAATCACCTTTCTTACATGTAGTTTACAATCCTGCCAGTTTAACATACCTGTAATTTTAGAAAAATGAGAGGGTCTAGTTAATTAAACAGCATTGCAAGAAGCTGGAGTAAATCCTAATGAGATGGCTGCAGCTTTGCAAATATAAGAAATCATACAGTATAAATTTAATTTGTAGTAAAAGCAGGTTGTGTGATTCCTAAGCAACACAGCTATCGGTAATGTTTAGCAGGCAAGCAGTTTGAAGATTTCAGAATATAAAAATGAATTAAAGGATTAGCTGGTTCTTTGGTGAATGAGTTCTAATTTCTAAGTCCACAATTGAGGAATTTAAGTTTTAAAAAGAACCTTAATGTATGCAGCAGTGTATGCTGCATCAGGCCACCACTCCAGGAGAATCTTTGTAATATATTGTATACAATAACTATTCTGAAGCAGCGACACATTGTGAAAATAGGGTCTGGGCAATTGTCTTAAAATCCCATAACTTTCTATGGTAAAGAGAAATGTTGGTGATGATCTGTGCTTTAGATGCAAGAACTAATGCAGAAAACTGCATTTGATATCACATCTCTCCTTGTGCTTTGTGTCTGCACAGACCAGGGGCTGCCTGTGTGTACACAAGCAGATGTACTGAGTGTGCAGGTTAATGAGAAGTAAATGCCTTGCTTGTGACCTTGCTCTAAGCTCTCCTGAGGAGACTGACAAGCAGGACTGCAGATATACTGTAGAGATTCTGCTTTGTTTGTCTGATTACATTTTAGGAGTGATAAGATTAATTATATTTATCATACACCTTAGGTTGTATTTATTTATCTGGATTTTGGCATTTTGCTTTTGAACTCAACTCAATGTCAGTGTTGAATTCAAAATGTGAGTATATATAAGTATCAATCATTTGGGATGGGGTGGTCAAGTTATTTGTAGAAGACTGTTATAAGTAATAATTCATAATAATGAAGTATTTATTGTTTAATAATTTTATGACAAAAATATTTTAAATAGAAAAATTAACATGAACATTAAAACATAATCCAAATCCCTAAGTAAATAGAAATATATACCAAAACCAAAACGTGCATATACTGTATATGTTTTATTCTTCAGATATAAATGTGTACAATATAGATATGTTTTAATTTAGCCCTTCTAGACTCAAAGGTTTTAACAAAACAATACTAAAGACTGTTTATTCACAACATGTATTTCAAAGGAGCAGGAAACAAAAGAGTAAATCAAGGACTTTATCTTAAACTCTGTCTACAAAATTTCAGTTGGACTCCAATTATAAATAGATTAAGAATTAAGGAGCCTCTCGTTAAGGTTAATTTAAGTTGTCTTTCAACCAAAATAGTACAATAATCGCACATAGACTGTTTGCTTCAAATCAGATTACTGTTCATATACTGAACTGAACACCTGAACTACTGTTACCACATACTGTACAGTACATAACGGGTGTGAGCCTGTTCAGTACCTGGATGGGAGACCTCCTGGGAAAAACTAAAGTTGCTGCTGGAAGAGGTGTTAGTGAGGCCAGCAGGGGGCACTCACCCTGCGGTCCATGTGGGTCCAAATGTAGACGGGTGCCGTCCTTCGGATGAGACGTAAAACCGAGGTCCTGACTCTATGTGGTCATTAAAAATCACAGGGCGTTTCTCGAAAAGAGTAGGGGTGTAACCCCGGCATCCTGGCCAAATTTCCCATTGGCCCTTACCAATCATTGCCTCCTAATAATCCCCATCTATGAATTGGCTTCATTACTCTGCTCTCCTCCCCACTGATAGCTGATGTGTGGTGAGCGTTCTGGTGCACTATGGCTGCCGTCACATCATCCAGGTGGATGCTGCACATTGGTGGTGGTGGAGTCCCCATTACCTGTAAAGCGCTTTGAGTGGAGTGTCCAGAAAAGCGCTATATAAGTGTAAGCAATTATTATTATTATTATTATTATTATTATTATTATTATTATTATTATTATTATTATTATTATTATTATTATTATTATTATTATTATTATAACAGCATAAAGTAAGTACCAGTGCACTGAACAAAAAAAATTCAAAATCACTTTTGATCATGAACAATATATATGGTATATCTGTGTAATTCTGTATTTTGAAGTAGTTCGGGTGGGTAGCTACTGTATGCCGGCATGCGTAGGCTGCAAAGGAACAAGTAATAGGGTTATTCCATGCTGAAAAGAGAAGAAAGAAAACACAAAGTTTCTGCTGTGGAGCCTTCTTTGGCATTGAAACCACATTTTGATTGAGCATAGTACTGCACGATTCTAAAAACAAAGTTGACTATCATTAATGAAATGTTAAATACACATTGATTTAACTAAGGACTGGGTGCAAAACCCTGTTACCACTGAAATAAATTAGTGAATCACATGAGATAATTAACTCAGCTTTGAACATTGTACAGTTCCTTTATTTGATCAATACAACAGTAAAAATTGTGCTCTGTGGTGAGCAAGCATAAAGCGAGCCAAGGCTTTGATCAGGATCAAGTGCTATAGATGTTGTGTTGATTGTGAATGCTTTGGCAACCCAGTAATTCATCAGTCATGTATGCCAATAAAGCTTTCTGAATTTGAATAAAGGTACTGTTTGTGGTTTCACTTTCAATGAGACACATGTGGCTCCCCTGGTCACTTGAGTGATTAGAAGGTGAAATTGAGAACTAACATATTAATAATTGCCCTAATTACTAATACAACTTGACCAATCATTATCTCTTTTTTCTTTATTTAAACAATGACACTCTATCAGCTAAGTAAACTTTGTCTGTAAAACAGTTTGTGCCTTCACCATATTACCATCCATACTTATATGAAACCAAAGATTACACCCTCTGCTCCACTTTCAGTATATCATGAAGTAATTCAGATTGAAATCTAACTTTCCAAACAGATTTTTTTTAAATCTTTCAAAATTAGTAGTGTTCCATATTTTGTTTCCTTTTTACACTTTTTCTATGAGGGATTTTCAGATCTTTTCTCTCCTTACACCAGAGTTATTTTAATGGAATAAGAACATAAGAAATATAATAAAGGGGAGGAGGCCATTTGGCCATCAAGCTCATCTGGCTGCTAGTTTCTAGTTAATAAAAATACATTTAATTTTATAAAGCTCCTTTCATAATAAATACCTCAAAGTTTTCTACATTAAAAACTGATTTAAAAATTAGCTTTTCTAAGGCGGCATTCTTTGACAGTGTCAACAACAGAAATTGACTGAATAGAATATAACAGCAATGTTCCAGCAACATCAGTTAACATTTATTTAATAAGTGTTTAAACAGCCACTTCTGTACTAGGGTGGTTTTCAAGTAAACCTGAGTATGATAAGATTAAGGGTAATCCAAGGATCTAATCCTGATGTTTTCTGAAAGCTTGTTCCCGATTCCCTTGGTTCATAGTGTTAAAAAGTGACAACTGTTTTCAGCCTAAATGCCTTCTACCTCTGACTACTCTTGTGTCATCTAGATTGTATTTCACCATAGATCCTGAAGAAGTCAGTTAGGGTGGCTTTATATAAAATGAGCATTCATGATAAATTTTGTTGTTGTTTTTTTTCCTTGTCATTTCTTGTATGTAAATCTGTTACATTTGTTGTAAAAGAGGTCTGCTAATAGAGTTTGACACCAACTGCTGCATAACTGTCTTTACAATTACACACTTAAAAAAGAATTGTCACCAGAGGTCAAGACATTTCACAGCATAAACAGAAGCACACTCTTCATTTCTATGCTTGTGAATTATTCATGCATATTCTATTTAAGAAGAAGGAACATTAGCGTATTCAACAGCCTCTTATACAATTGGTTTTCAAAATCCCCAGCTTTTTTCTATATTCTTTCAATTGTGGTTTCCAAACTACATTGTTACAGAATATGAAAAAAAAGATATTCTAGACATCTGAGTAATATGGCAGCTTAATTTGTTACTGTGAAGAAATAAAACACTCCCAGCTCAATTCCTGACCTTGACCTTGGGACTGTTAAGCTCCTAGTATTTCATCCCTTCCTCACAGGCAAAACAAGAATCCTTTCCATCACTTTGAAAGCATTGTTTTACAATATTAAATCAATTTGCAGTATTACTTCGATCAAACATGCTATAAAGTTTCTTTCCATAAATCATATGTGTAGTTATTAAAAGAACATGTTTTTAAGTTTTCTTTTCGCATGCAATGATTTCTGTCATAAATTATAGATTTTTCTTCAATACCTAATTGTTGGGATTGTTTTTCTTTTCTTCAGAAGGTACAGTTAAGATAATTCAAATCAAAGAAAATATCAATTCTGACAAATCTATTCTAATCACATTCTAGTATTTCCAGCATCATCAACCATTCTAGATCTTGGTCTGGGTCAGTGTTGATTCTGCTTGTATTTAGTCATGATCCTAAATATACTTAACATTCCAATACTGATTGACATAAGATAAATAAATAGGTTTTGAGTAACTAAGTCCAAATTTAGACTCCACAGAAAATGTGTAGTTGATCTAAAACGAGTCCAACTGTACATCCCAAAATCCCAGAACAATGGTGCAAAGACCTCATGAAAGGTTATTTAATTTGATTATTTAAAGTAAATAAAGTCAAAGCCAAACTGTTCTGAGCTGTTGTACAAATTATCCATGTGCATTTTAGTGCATTGTAATGCAATGATGGCCATAATAATGCTTATTATTAGCAATCATTCCCATTGAAGCTGCTGTACATGTAGTGCAGTACAAGGCAGTACACTTCTTTTGTTTATTTACGTGAATAGAGTATTTTATTAATTTCAGCAAATTATGTACAATATCCTTAAACATTTAGCTTCATAATCTTCCTCAGAACATGTTCATTATTTCCACTACATTCAATCACGTAAATTAAGAGAGCAAGTTAAATTCTGTAATTTGCTGAAGCATGTCAGGTGAAATTAAATATAAAGCCTGGTTCATGTACTGCCTTCAAGTACTGTATGTAATAGTGGCTAACGTGGAGTCATCAAATTTATTTGCAAATTGACAGAGTTACAAATAACAGGGGAGCATGGTTGGCCTTGCTATTTCTCTTCCATGGATATTGGGGAATTTTTTTGAAAGAATCACAGTGTCAAAACGTTTATTGTTGGTGCAAACTAACCATGATCCTAAAACTCTCTCTCTAAATGGTTTTGCACAGTTACAATGACATTCTCACTCCATAAACAATTTATTCTACAATGAAGAATTTGTTTCTCTCACACTGTGACCAAAGACAATAGATCTTGTGTAAGAGACTGGGAGACATTTTAGGATTCTGTTTCCTTCTATTATTCCTTATTATTTCTTCTATGTTGAAAACACCTCCCAATAATATTTTTGTATGGATAGTTTAGAATGCACAGTGAATAAAAAAATCATGCTGTACATCACAGTACACTTTCCACCCCCGCCCCCAAAATGGAGGTCAAGGAATGGATGTACTCTTTAATATTTTGAATTATCTTGGAAAGCATAAGCACCACAGTTAGGGTCTTCAATTAAAGAGAAGACCCTGG
The DNA here is from genome assembly GCF_059453375.1 of Lepisosteus platostomus. Lineage (NCBI taxonomy): Eukaryota > Metazoa > Chordata > Actinopteri > Semionotiformes > Lepisosteidae > Lepisosteus > Lepisosteus platostomus. The sequence goes on along the minus strand of NC_142619.1, from coordinate 26,689,376 downwards.
AGATCGTTTCTGAACCTTCATATTTTGAACATGTCTTACTCACACACTAGAGATAAATATCAAAAACAAAAACAGGAAAAAATAGCAAACACATTTTATTGTCCTTCTTCAAAAGGCAATATCTCAAGTTGTGGAACTCCTAGGATGAAAATGTCTCTTTTCAGGTCTTCTCTAATGTGTCTTCTAACTTGCATACAAAGGTCAAGAGTGATTCAACAAACAATAAAAAAATTGGCATGGGTTTTTATGATGGCTGGTCCTGGAATGATTTTCTCCTCCTTCCTAGAGATGTGAAATAAATAGCAGAAATCAATACAAAGTAATTTTTTCATTGTGTTTCCCTGTTGTATTAACTCCTGGCTGTGCTAGAGAGCTCACAAATAATGTTTTTGGAGAAAAAACTGTTTTTGCACATTTATGAACGCTTCTGGTGTGTATTTATGACAGAGTTGACAAGCTACAGTATGTGATCGATCTTCAATTTCTTGATAGAATAAAAACTACATGGAAAAGACATGCAATGCAAGGACAGCTAAGAACTCTCCCTTTGCTAAATCCCTCCCTAAAACATCTCTAAATGGTCAGAATTTTGTGAATGACAGCTTTTTCTTCCTATTACAGCAGCTTTTTTGGTAGCCCAGTTGGTTTGAAAACTTACAGGGCCCTTCGACAGCCATTTCTTTTTTGTTTACTATTTTTTCCACATGGATTCACATGGGAAGATTTTACTCTACAATAGTCACGTTTTCAAAGATAAGGGATCTCATGTCTTTTGGTGAATTTTTGCTTTTGCGATCCATTATGATTGAGAATCAATTATTACTGATGGACTTCCAACCTTCTCTAAATAGAAATGCTAGATACTGTATACCTTCAGTAGTGATTTGCTTTATGCTTTTGTATCTGGTTGCGAAACACTGCTGAAAAGATTAGGTTGTCCTGTTTGTTGTGATGTACAGTACAGTGTTGTGCTGGTTAAAATATTTATAATACCCCCATTGTGCAGTTTCTGTCTGAAGTTTTGTTGTCGGCATTATGCTTTGTTTATTATGAAATAGATCTCTGTTGTAAAAAAAATGATTGTGTTAAGAGGAAAATAGAGATCACTTGCATTTGTGATATTTTGAAAAATTATTTTAAAAATGTTGTTTTTAGTGATGAAAAGTGTAGTATTAGAAGTGAAGTGACACTCATTGTAGTCGGAGAGGCCTACAATGGAGTCAATAGGGTTTTAAACACTAAGCCATTTCTGTTTTTTTCTGCAATTTCCATTTTTATGTTGAATGAACACAACTAAGTTCTTAATTCAGTTTTTATATTGGGGACAGTTTAGGACACCTTGGATGTGTCCAATAACATTTGTTAGACTATTTTTAGCTGAGAAATTAAGGAACAGACTGCTCTTTGGTCCAAACAGGAATACAATCTCTTTTATATGTCTGTAACCATAGTATAAAGTACAGTATTTAATGGTGACATTATAACACAAAGCTGTATCCATTGTAGAACTGTAAATGCCATATATACATAAATAAACATACACTGATAATTGACATAATCTATATAGATATCAAAATGTATATATTTAGTACAGAATTATATACATAGTAAACATACAGTATATGGAAGACTTACTGTTATGGGTGGCATGGTGGCACAATGCTTTGCACTGGGGCCCTGGGCCCAGCTCCTGGGGAGCTATTTGCATGGAGTTTGTATGACCTCCCTTGTTTATCTGAGTTTCCTCCCACAGTCCAAAAACATTCTGGTAGGTTAATTTATGGAAAAAAAATGCCTTGGTATGAATGTGTGTGAGTTTGTCTCTGTATGTGCCCTGCAAAGGAATGGGGTCCCATCCAGGGTGTATTCTGCCTTGCGCCTGATGCTTCCTGGGAGATGCTCTGGTTCCCCTGTGACCCTGTATTGGATAAAGCAGTAAGAAAGTGAAGTGGATGGATGGACCTACTGTACTATTATGCTTGGTAAATTAAAAAAGTACAGTGCTCAAAACTATGTGCAGTAAAAAGAAGGAACTTAATTTCTTCATTAAGTGACCCTAAATATATTTAACAGCTGAAATATTCTTTTATTAAGATGGATTAAAGAACTTCAGATTTATTTTGTTGGTGCTGCATACCCGATATGATATTGATCCTCAGGACATATTACATTTGTATTTCCTAGACAAACAAGGTTTCTTTTAACTCATAAACATTCTCTAACTGTCCTCTCTATCTTCCTTTGTAACCTTTTATAGTCTATATATTTTTTGTTCTTATTAACCATTCATCTGTCATATTTCATATTTCAAAAGGTGGAAGTTGCAATGGAGGAACTTGAAGCTCATATTAGAAGCCAGTATGCTGACCCACTTGGTCAATCAGGACCATGTCCAGCAATGCCACAGGTTGATTTTGACATAGTACCAACGACGTTCGGTGATGTTAGAAAAGTGGTGGAAAAGGCAAAGTCTGCTTCAACACCAGGACCAAATGGGATACCCTACAAGTTATACTAGAATGGCGCAAGAGTTTTGAAACTTCTTTGGAGGGTAATGCTAATTGCCTGGAAATCAATTAATTTAATCAGAAGAGAGGTAGAGGTTACATTCCAAAGGAACAAAACTCCAAGAATATCAGCCAAATCATGTGTATGAATGTGGAGAGGAAGATGTTCTTCTCTATCATGGCAAAGATGATGATCACATATAAAAACAAATGGGTGCATTGACACTAGTTGTCAAAAAGCAGGAGTGTGAAGCATGATTCAGTGATCTGGTTGGAAAATGCCAAGAGGGAGAAAGCTGACCTCCCTTGGCTGGACGTTGCTAATGCATATGGATCTACACTGCACCAGCTTATTGGATTTGCCCTGGACTTCTTTTATATCCCAGAATGTGGAGAAGAATATTAACAACGTACTTCACTGATTTGCAAATGTGCTTTGCGCTACAGGATTATTCAACAGGTTGCAAACAGCTGGAAGCTGGAATAGCAACAGGGTGTTCCATCTCTTCAATACTGTTCTTGGTGGAGATCATCCACACTGGAGCAAGGTAAGTGGTGGATGGCATAAGGCTAACATCAGGACAGAGGTTTGCACCACTGAAATCCTATATGGATGACCTCACAATCTTGCTGGCAACCAGATTGATCACTTGGGCAAGAATAAAGTTTAAGCCAACCATAGGAAGGGGGTAGGAAATGACAAGATATCCTTTCAGAGGTGAAGAGCAACCCATCCAGAGTCTTGGCAGACATTATACAGCATAGATGTCAGACAGAAAGATAGGAAAGGCCATTCTTCTGCAACTTTCAGATGGCCTAGTCATCAGAGCCAATTACCCAGAAAGTACAAGTTACAGTGTTACCAATCTAAAATGTACCAAAGGATAATATGGTCACCGAAGTTGTGTGAGATCACTTCAACAACAGTGACAAAGATGGGCATAAAAGCCAATACTAACATCCAAAAGTGACTAGGCCCCCCACAATGTCTCTTTAGAGATACGACTCTTTGGGAGAAACAATCTCCAGCTTCCTATAAAAGCCATAAGCCTGGATTATAAGCAAGAGAAAAGCAGATTGATCATGGAACTGAAAGCGATCCAGCGATCAAAGGTGCTATCACCCAGGTGCATACTAGAAGAATTTGGAGGGCACAAGATGAAATGCAGAAGGCAGGGAACAGGCTGCAACAACCTAGAGGTGGTTGGCTCAATCCAAGGTAAAGCAGGACTAGAATGGGGACAGCTGTTTCACCTCTGGTCCAAAGGCAACAAGAAGAAATGGAAAGAGATAATGGTCATGGAGGTGACAAAAATGGAAGAGGAGAGATGGAGGTGAAAGCAGTGTCACGAGGGAATCTGGACTGAATGGGTGAATGTGGTGAACAGGAAAATCAACTGGAGGGACATGTGGGAAGTCCTACAAACATGCCTCAGCTTCCTGGTCAAGATTACATATGACATCTTACCCTGTCCCAAAGATCTCCACCGATGGTATGGGATGGAGGAGGTCCTCAGGAAGTTGGCAGACGTGCTGTAGACCAAGAGGCAGATGGCAAAGGTTAAAGGTCCTCCATTAGCATAACAGCATGTAGTGTTTGTCAGGCAATGTCAGGAGGTAAGGGAGTGCAGAGGGAGGGTAACATCAAAGATTCTGAAACAGGGGTTTGAAGGAAAATGGAGGTGGACCTTGGCAGGCAGTTCCAATTCCCTAGGAAATCTGCAGCACATCTTTGCATCCTGATAAAGAGGTGTAGGCATAAGAGACCAAGACTGTACTCCTCATAGAATTCACAATCCTATGTGAGGACAGCATAGAAGCTGCATATAAGAGAAAGAGGCCAAGTAAGAGGCCAAGTACCTGCATCATAATGCAGATGAGGCAGCTGGAGACCCTTTATCCACCCTACGTAGTGTAATTCCAAGGTTTTATGAGTACATCAATGTTACGTCTCCTCAGGGATGTGGGAGTGCCTAGCATAACACTGAAGAGGGGAGTAAAGGATCTAGCAGAAGAGGTGGAAAAGGAAGTTTCTGGCTGTGGCTGAGGAGAAGAAATAGGAGCTGGAGGCAAAAAAGAAAGGTCACAAGAGAGATGATTACAGGCTCTTAGAATCTACATTAGATTTAAAAAAAAATACCAAACTCCAAAGCTGACACTTCACCAGTTGTGACCCATTGTCTTCCAATATTTGGTCTGGTGAGAAAGGACAGCAGATAATTCCCTACATGTTTCTGGGGCATGTGGTTCCTATAACAGCTGCCATTTTGTCTTCACCTACTGAAGTGCTCTTTTATAAGATGTTATACATAAGCAACTTTTGTTTAAGGTGGGGGTAGTACCCATGGACTGGAGATTTGCTAATGTAGGGCCCATCCATAAAAAGAGTGACAAAAATGAAACAATTAATTGCAGACTGTTACGTCCCAGTGTGTGTTCTGTGTGTGTTTTTTTCTATGTTCCACACTGCTGACCCTTGATTGTTCTCCCTTCCCCATTGGCCCACCATCACTCCACTGTTTCAGTATGATGTCATCATTAATTAGCCTCAGCCAATCAGAACACATCTTATTCACTATATAACATGAAGGCTTTCAGAAAGAAGAGGCCTTTCGTTTGACTTCGGTCCCGTTCGGTTTTGGTTATCGCTTCGCTCCTGGTTATTGCTTCGGCTTCGTTTGTTTGTGTGTTCATCCTTGTTTTGTCATTACCTTGCCCCAGTGTTACATGTTCAACTTTTATGTTCTTTTTGTACCCTGCTCTTATTTATTACTCTTGTTTTCCCTTATTTGTCTTCCTGGTTCACTTGTGTTTTTGTGTGAACTTTTGTATATAAGGTTAGTTTAGGTTGTTGGGTACACTTACACACTTAGTTGATTTTGTATTAGTACACTAGTTTAGTACGGGTGAGTGCCGTTTGTCTTGTATGGTTTTGGGTAGTCAGTGCAGGTTAGCTAGGGTGTTGAAGACGCCGAAGACCGTGTGTTTCGGGGTTTCTTTTGTAGTCAGATTAGCTTTCCCTCACTGTCCTAGCCAGCTCCATTTTTGTTTGTTATTTTCTTTCCTTTGGCACCACTCTAGTTCCTTACCCTTGTTACCATACTTCCTAGTCCCTCACCAAAACCCCCCCTGCTTCCAAAAGAATTATCCTAAATGTTACACCCCTTTTCCCCTAGACACTTGGGGTCGTAACACAGACTAATACAGTAAGTCTGACTTACATTATCTGGAAGGTTTAACAAGAATTCAAACTAGATCATTTATCAGGAAGAAAGGTTTTTGGCATAAATAAAATATTGTAGACTTAAGAAAGGAGGTCTTGCTAAATTAAGTTGCTGAAAGTCTTTAAAACAGCAACAATAGTTATGAATGCACAGAGAGGATTTAATACAGTATATTTATTTTCAGAAGCATTTTAATTAACTTCCTCAGAAAATATTAATTTTCACATTACAGGTGGCACACATTTAATAGTATTTTACTAAGTCTTCAATAACTGTTTTTGGATTAAGAACTGGTAAATGTACAGTATATACAGTACAATAGAATACAGATAAGGGACACACACTATGATTCCAATTATGTACATGTAATTGGTGGAGTACCCCGGGGCACTGAGACCACCACTTCCTAATTTATATGAATTATCTGGATTATATTATAGTTAGTAATCTTCTTACATTTGCAGACAATACTGAAATAAGAACCTTAGCAAACCCTTTGTAGAAGCAACAAAAAAGAAAAAAGAAAAATAGGTAACATTCCAAACTGGACAAATGTCTTGCAGATAATATTTAATGTACAGATACAAAATAGGAAAGAATTGAGCTTGAAAAGACATTAAAAATGTGGGAAAACAATTAAAACAATAAATTGTGTGATTTGTACAGTGAGTTAGTACAGTATGTTTTCATCTAGAATTGTGTGTACAATTTTGGTTGCCATGCTAAAAAATATTGCTTCTCTATAATCATTCCAGAGAAAAACAACCAGATACATTTACAGAGTTAAAGGAATGCCATACACCAAGAGTGTGAAAGAACTATACTTTTTAGTCTTAAACAGAGAACACAATAAAGGGACCTGATTCACAGATTCAATATTCTCAAAGGGTTTGAAAAAGTTATCCCTTTGGACTTCTTCAGAATCAGTTGTGAAAAACAAACAACAGAACAAAGGTGGAATATAATCTAAACGTGTGTTTAAAATGTAAAATAAGATATACTTCTTATTACAAAAGGTTGTGGAAACATGGAACTCGCTACCAAGACATGTTCTCGAAACCAATATCATGCCATCTTTCAAGAAATCTGAGATCCACAGATTAGTTACAATAGATAAAATAAGATCACTTTATTGGCCATATACAATTTCTTGCATTAGGAATTTGTCTTTTCACATACCCCAGCTTGCTCTTCATGAGACACAGACAGGGAGAGAAGCTTGGGGTCAGCCATTGTACAGCACCCCTGGAGCAGTTGGGGTTAACGGCATTGCTCAGGAGTAGAATTCCTCTGCCAGCCACAGGATTTGAACCAGCAACCTTCCAGCCACATGCTAACTACCAAACAGGCGAGTTGTGCTAAATGGCCTCCTCTTATTTTTAATCATTCTTATGTTTTTTATTGCTTATTGGTCAAGCTAATTTTATATTCTTTTTTTAATCAGCACCAAGTGACCACAGAAAACTAGAATACAATCTGATTTGATGCTGTCATTTTGGTCATTGTTGACAGAAAAATAAAATCTGGGCTAATATACAGGATTGATTCACGGGTCTCATGATGTGAAAGTGAATATTACTGCCACGCAGAGAAAAACAATTGGGGTGATTACAATCATTCTCAGTAAGCTGGTGGTCCTCAAACAAGTGTTGATACATCAGAAACATTTAATCAATTACTGTATACAGTATTTCTGCTGACTTTCTGTAGTATCTATTATTAAGACAGACAGGTAACAAGTGAAGGGCAATACCGACAATATAACATTTGACATGTGCAAATACAAGGTTTAACCTACAGTATAGGTCATCTTATGAATTTCACAATTTTATGCACTAAAATGCCTATTTGTTACTTTGGTTTGCCCTTTACGTTTGGTTGCAATATGTGTCAGTGTTTTTACAATATGAAGCACAGCTTTGAGGCAGCTTTGGTGCAATCTCTCATTCTTCTTGTTGCTTTGGCGACATTAAACACACGCCATCCAGACAAGACCATATGCAAACCTTTTGAAAACATGATCAGATATGCCCTTTTTGTCAAGTGGTTATATGAAGTAAAAGATGGCAAAATATAAATTCACAATTCCTTAACTACTGTATGTCAAGGTGTCTTGTACATTAACATCAAAGCATACATAGATTTGTATCTGTGTATGTTATTCTTCAGCTGTTCTAATTACTTTCATTTCTGTTATCTTGAAATTACAAGGCATTCTTATTGTTGTGTTATAAACCGAAAGTACAAACTACCCTCAAAAATCTCTGCTCCAAGTGATTAAGTTCTTTTACCAGAACAAGCATGTAATTCAGAATTAGCATGTAAATATCATACAGCTGTATCTAAATTGTAAATCATAATACAAATATTTAAAAACTCAATCAAACATTATGATTAGCAATAAAAACTACTCTTGCAACACATGGCCAATTGTTGTACTGTGCAAATACAATGAAATAAATGCCAGCTTGATAGTTTTAGAGAGAAAAAGGAAGAGAGAAGACAATAGTTTTCAAATGGGTGAAAAATTAACTGTGGAATTAAAAAACACTATTTTGAGAAACATTTCAAAGACCATCAAAAATGGTCACCATTTTGTAAATACTGAGTATTTTAAAATATTGTAAATTTCTGGAAAACATTTGTAACAGTTGGGACTATTTCATAATGCCATCTTTTTGTTCCAGATGTATCTGCCCTATTCTCACACATTTTACTGATGAATCTTTAAGGCCTATAAAATTGTTCTCTCAGCCCATGATTTGAAACAAAATTCACCTTATGAAAGTATTTTTTTCTGCCTTAATTCGATATGAAACATTAAAATTGACTGCATTTATTTTCTACAGAATGAAGGGAATTTTTTTTTAGGTCTTTCCTAAATTAGTTCTGGTGATTTTAGCCCAGTGGCACTCACTGACGTATTCGTCACAGGAATTCAACTCAGTGAACAAGAAAGACAGTACAGAACATGACAGTTGCACTCATAGGGACACTACAGAACAGATCTTAGCTCCGAAATACGTTAGAATTTCAGGTAATACAACACCCATTTGCTGTGAAAACATTTTTTTAATCTTCATAACTTTTTGACTTCAGGAAAGTTTTAACGTTTCAAGTCTGTACTATTTCTTTAACTGTTTAAAGTCCTTTTGGATCTTATCTTTTAACTAAAATATTTGTAGATCAATACTAAAAAGTTTACATTTTATCTTTCAGAAACAGTCAAATAGATACTGGTTGCAAATCATAGAACACACGTGATGTATGGTAATGTAGGTTATAGAACCTAATAGAACCCGTGTTAATTTAACAATTGAAGAAAAACAGAAATCTTCAAGAATATAGTCCTTACTGGTTTGGAACAGTTTATTCTGGTAGGTATGACCTCTCTGATAATGTGTACTGTAAAAAGAACTTTAAATCCTAGAGCATTCCCCACAGTTTTAAGGGGAATATGATCCGGACAAGGGCTATCATATTGTGTGAACCTGCTGCTTTCTTACAGTATACCCCCCTGAGCATTAAGACAATCCTGGTAGCATTGTGACATAAACCTGATAGACCTTTGCATATACAGCTCACTCAGCTGTTGGATGCTCCATCATCCTTCCTGTGAAACTGCAATCACCTAACAAAGGCTGGCCAATTGCAGTTGTCTTCTTTTGATGACATTTTTAAGTGAGTCCCACAGATGGTCTATTGCACTCAGGTTATGAAAAAAATCTGTTCACAGCAAGACTTTGACACTATTTTGGATTAAACTGGCACGTGTATCATAAAGTTGTATATTCAGGCATGTCGACAAAAGTCCAGCTGTATTGCTCTGGTGATCAAACAGTGTACATTGGTAGTTAACTGGTCTCTGGTTAGGTTTGCAAAGCAAGTGTGACAGGTACTGTGCGTGGTTCTTTTGTCAGTCAGCCACGTTTTTTTGGCGAAAGAGGAGGCAAAGATAGAGGTGATATACCGCTTTTTACCTGGGGAAAATATGATTGGTCAAGAAGTTATAGGATGGAGGTACCTGATTGGTTGGTCATTTTGTTGGATGATTGACCATTACTTGTGACTTTTAAGATTATGTCCAGATGTCTATGACTATCTGCTAGATATACAGATGCCAGCAGTGGACATCTGTCGTAGAGAATATTAATTCTGTATCTGGACGGTACAGGAAAAGATCCTTTCCCAAAAGACAAACCCATCTCCCTTACTTTTCCACATACAAAGTTCACTACACCGTCCTATGGCTGATATCACAAAGAACTTTAACTACATTCTTGTGACAGGCAACAGGCTGTTTGGTCCAGACACACAAAGATCATCATAAATCTTTAATAATGCTAAATTCTAAATGAAATAATAGCCCTCATCCCTACAACATTGCCCTGATGTAAAATGCTTCCAACGTGTTCAAAACAAAATGTTCACCATAATACCTATATCCACATTGTCTATTGTAAGGTTCGTTAAGTACAAAATGGCATTCCTCAGTTATTAACACACTCCACTTTCTCTGTTGTCAGTTCAGATGTACACAGGCACACAAAACATGTTATAAACAGCTATAAACATGTTACCTTTGAATGGTGTCTGAACATGAGGATCATTTTCTCAAAGGAAATGAGTTACAATCATTATGATGTTGTATAGGTTATTTCTTCCAACCAAGGAAAGAACATTTGTGTTTTCTGACTACTATGGATCTCACATTTACAGTATTAATTTGATAATTAGTGAAGGGTTTAGAAATCACATTCCCCCCTTTAATGTCATCTAGCAATGTTTGGAATGTAAAGAGAATGCCCTACTGTAGTTCTCTGTGGTTGGGCTGATGGAGGGGATATTTGCTGAGGTTTCTGTGAATACTCTTTAATTCTCTTACTGAGGCATCAAAAGTTTTTAATGTGTTCAGACTCTTTGAGCCACAATTAATGATTAATGATTAGGGCCTGTCACACTCTGTCTCTCGGGGTAAAATGTATTAGTATTAAAATGCATTAGTTGGAATATACAGTACTTTTCAAGTAAAATTTTTTTTAAGCTACAACTGTTTTAGAATATTATTTTGATCCAAAACACAGGTAAGTTTTCTAGCTTTATAGAACACCAGGCAGGGAGGTGTGAAGGAGTTTGGGGAAACTTCATCCCCTAAAAAGATTTAAAGCTTAAAAAGTCTTTCCAGCTTACTTGATTAGTTTTGATTGAAACGATTACACCAATAATTGCTTTTCACTTTTTTAACTTTTATATCTAAATACTGTATATTGATTTGCATTTTGTTTTCCATCTACATTGCCACCTTGATTTGTTTTTTACTTGTGCTCAAGAAAATGTGTTTTCTTTGAAAAATCCACCTCCACTTGGGGCACAGAGGCATGTGGCTGTCCCTCATCATCATTTTTGAGGGTCAGCTTTATCACAGGTATTAATATCTGATTAGTTAATAGGTTGTGAATAATTATTTGTTTAGATGATTGACTGACTGAGAGCTAAGAGAACGTGAGAGACTACACTGTTAATTGAACTATTAATGATGTGGCTGTCATCACCCCTTTTAAACAAGAATAAATTGGTTATGTTTGAGGTCTGTTTAAAGATTTTTGAGCAAAGGGTTCAAAAAGGAATTGTACCATTTCACCAACTAATTGTAAGCAACACATCTGAGGTGGAGGTGTTGCAATCAGTTGTAAACATTCTGCCCAGGTAGCCATGAGAACATAAGGGCTGACATGCTTTTTTTTGATAAACTGCCTACTTCATGGATTAAATCTGATAGTCTCTCTTGTATTGTTATCATTCTCAGCCACCAAAATGGAATTGTTTTATTGGATCATTGAAGTTATACAGACACTGTATACAGTATGTTCTAATAATTTTCAATACCAGTGTACAGATGTAGCCATTCAAAATGCGCAGTAAAACCCCATACTACAGGTTTCCACATGCGGGCTACAGCAGTACATGATTGGCTGGCCAAAATAACAGACAGGTGGCACTTGTGGTGCATTAGCTGTTAGGGAAACAATGGCTTGTCTTTACTGTGCATCTATAAATCCGCTAAATATGGAATATTTATATGGAATTTTACAACTAAAGGGAAATTTTGGAAGCTGAGCATAAAAATAAGAGGAGCATAACGTCTCTAAAGGTCATAACCGATATTAATTTAGGAATAGAAATATATTATACAAACTTTATATGGCTGGTAGTGGTAGTTTAAATTAAAAATACACAACAGTATTTCACTTTCTTCATAATCATTTTATGCATCAAAGTCTTTCACTCGGTCACTTACTGTGGTTATTTTGGAAAATATTTGACATGCTCATTCTGACTATTAAATTTATATACTTTATAAAAAGCTGTAATGCTTTAACCTTTTCTTGCAATACTTGCACTCATTATCGCAGTAAAAACTGCATCCTTTTTAGAATGTGCTTAATAAGTTATATAATATGGAATCATGTATATAAATAAATTAATAACGATATGTGTGATAATTAAGTGATACACTAAATACTAGAAAGAAAGGTAAATGTTTTAACTGTATTACACTTGGCTTTAATCACATGTATAGAAAACAATGCTATGTGTATTGTTGATTTCAGGTTTCAAGTTAACCCACAGGTATACAATCTTCACAATTTCACATTCATTTAGGCTTTTGACAAAACAAATATGAAGAGCATCAATTTATTCAAACTTGTCAGTGAAAAGAACAGCTTTAAATATTATGACCTTTTTACAAACTAAAGATAAAAAAGAAATAGTCTTTCTCTTATTAAAACTTTTAATTTACAGTATTTTTCACCAAAAGAAAGGTTTAACAATTTGTCTTTTGTTATACCATTTGTTAAAAAATATTTTCCACAGACTCAGTTAACCACCAAAACAGCTGATTTGATATGTATTTGTGTTGTTTCATATTCATATTTGGTTCTTGCTCTTACAAGAGATGGACTGTGCTATTTTCCATGGCTTCTCATTTCCTTCAGCCTGATTGATAGAATCCCAAATCCAACTTTTTCCACTCAATAAGTCACTGACCTCCAGATGATTTGGAAGGAGGCCCCCCACCTACTGTTCCACCAGTGGCCCTAAATCTCAGGCACCTCATAAGGTGTGCTGACAAAATATTATTTCAGAGTGCCTCTTGCTTTCAACTGCCATACCAGCCAAAAGCTTCTGTTCTCCTCCATGTTTCACTTAACATATTCACTTTTTCTCATTAACGCTCCAGCTTAGAGCTCTTTTAATCCTGACTGGATTTTCCAGATGTCTGAGTTGCCGTCAGCATGGCGAAAACAATTTTCCACCACTGGGTCTATGGGGTCTTCCCCAATAAACTCTCTCCTTATCTCTCCTTGACAAAAGCCACAAGTGAAAGTTTTTCAGTGACTTAAACTGAGCTGTGCACATTGTCACTGGGCGTACATCCGTAACTTATTTTTTTAGACATTTCTGCTTCCATAAAGTCTCTGCACCACCGTTTTTGCTCAGACATCACCTGTCAGTGGAATTAAGGCTGTGGCTCCTGCTCCTGGAGTAATGGAATTCATTTTTATAACAGCTTTCTGTGTCAAAAAGACCCTCAATTTTGCCCTGGAGCTGCATTGTCTATAGGCTTTAGTGTCTTTCAGAGCAAAATAGTTAATTGCCTCATGAATCTCAGATTCCTTTGTTGTGTTTTGCAAACTGTACCCTGTCCTCATCCATCTCTTCTTTGAAGTTCCACTTGCAGCCAAAATCTGTGCCCATATATATAGCCGTCATTCACAGTATTAATGATAGTGCTTTAAATCTCTGTGTATTATGATGCTTCTCTGTAGTCTCTGCTTTTCTATAAGTACTAAATTTTTAATGCATATTTTTTGTTACACAAACCAGTTTGTCGATTCACCTTTTTTTCAGAAATTCAGGATATACTACACAACTCCAATACCTTTTCAGATGTTATATTACGTCTCTTTCTTGTACCCTGTAATATCATTACATACAGTTGTCTCCATATACAGTACAGTATTTTGGAACTTCCCTATTTCTACTACCAATTACAGTATTCTCAGACAACATAATTCCAACTCACCATACTGTTAGATAAAGTGCTCAGTGTATGGATAGAAATGTATTTAAAACTATCTAATTTATTTAATCTATGAGACTTACAATACATGGGCGACTTCACAAAGGTCGGTGGGAAATATATGAAGAGTAATTTAAATCTAATTACAAAATAAAGTTTAACTGAAATAAGGAAACCATAATTGGAAGTCAGTGGCAATTTTTAAAATTAACTGTGGGTCACCACAATCCCTGTCATACTACATTACCTATGCCACAGAAGCCAATCTGACTAACACAGAGATGTTTTTCAGATCCCAACCAATGCAGAGGTTGAGCATTTAAACAAATGCATTTCATTTTAGCTTAACACTTATACTGTAGTACTAGCAACGCACAGAACTGCTGTGAACACTGGGGAGGAAACTGTGGAACATGTACAAAGTGATGATGAGGAATTCACTACTCCACTGATCTCCAACAACTCTATGGGCAGTTAACTAGAGTCAAGTGATATTTATCTGACCAACAGATGATTTGTTACTGGAAATATAACAGTTGTACAAGTAAGGCAGTTTTTCATATTAAAGCACTCTAAAAAGGGGTTGTAGATTACATTGAGAATGAGTGAATCCATTTTCTATCTGCTTCATCAAATACAGAGCTGTGGTCAGAGCCTATCCCAGCAAACAAGGAGAGGACAGGGTGTATGCATCAGATATTTATTTCCATACAGTTTATTTATTTTAGTTTAGTTTACTTATTCTTTATTTTAAATGTATTAGAAAAACAATCATTTCTCAGAAATAAAAACAAAAAATGAACACAAAATTCCCTGGCCTACTGTATACATACCTGTAGTATGATTCCCTAATTATTAGTCATGTTGCCTAACCCCATAATAGAAGTTTAAATTATATTCTTAGCTTTTCATTGCAAGGTCAAATGGTTCCAAAGACTTAAGATTTGTTAGCACTTCATCAGCTGACAACATTCTACCCAGCTCAAGCCATCCATCCCTAGCAGCACTCAACACTGTGTGGGGAATCCCAGGCACATTCACCTAATGCACCTAATCACCTACAATATCTGGAACACAGGGCTGAAGCTTATCACTAATGCTCTGCTGATAAGTGATTAAACAATTGGGATCCTCCAGGTATAGTTCAGCATAACATTAAATCATGTCATTTATATTTCAGTAGTTCTACTATGGTAAAAATGCTTTTAAAACATGCTACTTGAAAAAAATACTTTGCTTCATCATTGTCATAACAAATGGTTAAATTGTCCCTTGGGATTCCACAAAGTTTAAAGGACACTAATAGTTACACCTTCTTCCTTTTTGTATAATCATAACATAATAAGTTAAAAGACTTGTGCTTTGCACTTGTGAATGAAATGTAATTGTGGTTCATTCACTGGAAAACTACAAATACGCAGTTAGCTAATGTAAAAATTGATTCATCACCTGGCAACCACCTTGTTGCTTAGAAACAGCACAGTATTATTTCTATAATGGGAGATCTAATAGGGGAGACTCTTTTCTAAGTCTTTTAAAATAAACCAAACAGACTTACAAACTGGAAGAATGCATTAGATACATACGACCTTGTTTTTAACCGTGTAACCATTGTCAAATATTGGCATGTGAAAAGGGTGATTTGGGGCTTTTTTGGATGTTCTGATACCAATAAGTTCTCAATAATGAGTTCTAAATAAAATAGAAAGGCGACACATGTACAGTAGGTGATCTATATAGACTGCGTTAATTTCACTGGTGAATATGAAGATAAAATCAATGGCTCATTCAAAATGTAACTGACAAACATAAAAAACTGTGTGTACTGTACTGTATGGCAGAATTTACACTTTTCAATTAACTTCTGTAATACTTATCACAAAATACTAAACTGGAAAAATAATCTACATGAATTTTTAAAATGTACAATTATGTAATTAAAAATACATAATTATTGTTTATAATATAGCATTTCCAGTCTTCATTATTTTTCATTGTTATGTATAATTTGATATAATTTGCCAGTAGATTTAGGCTCCCCTGGAATCCTGCATTTTATAAAGAGGTTAGAATATGGATGGATGGGTGAAATTTGAGAAACTGAAACAGAAACTATAAATGTTCACAATATGAACTTGAACTTTATTGCCATATTGTAGGTACTGTAACTGGTACAATGTAATTCTTACTTACAGAAAGTCATGCATAAAATATGTCTCAGTCAAATTAAATGGATCCTTTGGGTCCTTTACATTGCCTAAGTGTCTTCTATTCACTGCGGAAGCATATTTACCAAATAAGTTCAAATTGAATTTCACATTAGTGCTGAGAAACAGATCTCCAGTAAGGTCATTAGAAAAAGAGATAGAGGTTAATGATTACTGACACATCCTATACCAGTACATGGTATCTTTGACTAATCTTGCTTAAATTAACTTGATAGTTGGAGATGAACAAAAAAAAACACTTACTGTGTGCCAGTAACTGCAAAGATAATCTGTATTGGGTTGTACAAAAGGTAAAACATTGTGACAGTCAACCAAAGTGAAATAGTATAGTAAGGCAGGACTTCCCTTTTCAGATATTACTATCCCTCCACAGAAAAACCTACTATACTGATGAAACAAAGGCAGTGAAGGTCACAAGAAAAGGCAAAAGCAGTGGCCCTGATAATATCTTCCATGACTTTCTCAAGCTTTCAGGACAGTTTATAGAGAATTAATGCTGATTCAATAATGTAATTAAAATAGAGGTGACACTCTGGAGGGGAGAAAAAGGGAACTTAATAAGCGCCTCTAAAATTGTTGTGGTGAGTTGAAAAATATGTTCAAGGATATTTTGTGAAAGGCTTGCTCACATTTACTAAAAAAGCATTTGTAAAACCTTGAAGCAATGCAAAAGACAAGTATATTGTATTAAGAGCATCACGTTGGAGCTCTGTATTTTATATGAAATATAAAAGTTCAACAACCTTTGATCTCTAGAGTTTTAAGATATCATGAATTTAGGTATGTTGTAAAATAAAGAAAGTTTTCCTAAGGCCAGAGAAATATAAAGTCTCCTTTATAAGAGATGCACATTTTTCACTGTAGCAAAAATAATATGATAAATTCCTAAGTTGACAAGTCTGCAGCCTTACAAAAAGTCAGTGCAAACCAGGTGAAGAGTTATGCTTTCACTTCTTGTCACTTCTTATGTGAGATTTTTGCCAATATACTTTTCACCAGTGTATTTTTTTAGATGCTAATCCCATCACGAGTTCTATTTGCCTCAGATTTAGGCAACATATCAAAGCAGGCCAGTTCCATTATATTTGATGTAACATGACAAGACTAAACAATTTGAAGCAAAAATCAAATTTTCTTTGACTCAACAATATTCTAGTTAGTAAAAAATCAGGTCAAGACAAACTGCCAGAAACAGGTATTTTAGTACCCATGATATTGTATTTTGCAGTTTAGATAGACAGTAATGTGGAATAGTGGTGAGGATTATGGACTAAAGAATCATAGTGATCCTGGGTGGAGAGAGCTCACTAGCACATTAGGGGATAATCCCACTCTCACATACAATCTTATGCATATCAACTAAATCTGCACAGTATACATAATTATAAAGTACACTATATAGCCCATGCTACAGTACTGTACAGATGCAGCCATTCAAAGTGCGCGGTACAGACACGTACCGGAGGTAATTGGCTACGACGTCGTGCATCGTGACGCGCGATGACGCAAAATACCGCGGTGCGTGATTGGTTGACCGACAGGGGCACTCGTGGTCCGTTGGTCTGTCGTAGAAAGACTTACTGTAAAGGTCTTTACTGTGCCCATTGTAGATATTGAATTTTACCACTGAAGGGAAATCTTAGTAGCTGAGCATAAAAAGAATAGGAGCATACTGTAACGCGTGTGAAGGCCATAAACGATATTAATTTTGGAACATAAACATACAGTATATAGCTGGTCTTGGTACTTTAAAGAAAAAAATACACACCAGTATTCCATTTCTCCCTAAATATTGTAAGCTTCGAAGTCTTTAACTAACGTGATACCGGAGTCAACAAGCATACTTTTAGAATTTGATTAAAAGGGAATATAATATGGAATTGCGTATCTCAAGAATTTAATAACGGTATGATTATATCCGTGTACTGCGACAGGGCTGTGTAGGGCTGTTTCGCCTGCCTGTTCATGCGAGCTGTCTTGTAGCCTACTGGTCTAGGTGCGTGACTACCAACTGGCAGGTTGTGTGTTCGAATCCAGGTGGTGCTGGACTTTTCTTTTAACAAACATTTCTTCGAAAAAATAGGTAAGCGATATTATGGACAATCAATTGACTTTTATATTTCAAAATATCGCAACATGATCGATATTTGCGATATTTTGAACATATCTTCCCTTCTGACAGCGGTTCCTGCTTCTATTGTGTGTGTGTGTGCAACAGAGTAAATTTTTATAGAGAAATGGAGGCTGGACAGTATGCGTTACAATATAAACATTTATATTGATTTAAATCGTGTTCTGATTTAAATCGCAAACGCGTGTTTAATTATGTGTTTTTTAATCATAATCAGGCTAATGCATTTCTACATTTTCTGTATGAACCAGCTTAGAGGTTCATACAGAAAGACAGCTTGTGTATAAATTGAGTGTAAGGTAATTTATGCTTCTAAAGTCATGGTCAGCATTTATTATTGTACTGTGCTGTAAACTTTTTCTGTGCCTAGTCACATTATTTTATAGCGTTTTTATTGCGTTATTAAATCCGGTGGCGCTGTGTGTTAGTTTCCTGACTCCCATTATTTAAACTGCGACACTGATCATTCATCTCTAAATAAACTTTATTTTATATAGCGTTTTAAGCGAATAGGTTATTAGATTGCTCATAAACCTAATCGCTTTTTCTACATAAACACAGCGTGATTGCTCTCTGAAAATGCTTTTCCTTTATATTTAGGCTCAGATTGCAACTATAGATCGTATTATTATAAACTTTCTTGGAAAAATGTATTTTATGTGCACCATGTTTGCTATTCATTCATTTAGGGCTAAAATACGTTCATTGTCTTCCAATCGAGTCGAGTTGACATTGGAAGCCTGCCACACCCGGACTGTTAAACCAACGTATTAGCACGTCAAAGCCCATTGAGCCAGTATTGGCTTTAGTATTCCCCCCCTCTCCCCTCAATTCAATTCAATTCAAGGTGTTTTATTTGCATGACAGATGGGTACAAGCAGTGTTGGGTATGTATATTGTAACGCTTACGGCAGACAGGCACTGTGTAAGAGCCGGCGCACCAGAGCAGCGCACCGAGGGAGCGTCTGCATTTATAACTTAGTTTTTAAAATTAGTCAAGCAAAATGAAGCATCTCCTTTTACTTAATGCCTGAGCATAAAAAGAACAGGAGCATACTGCAACGCGTGTGAAGTCCATAAACGATATTAATTTTGGAACTTAAACATACAGTATATGGCTGGTCTCGGTACTTTAAAGAAAACATACACACCAGTATTCCATTTCTCCCTAAACATTTTCAGCATCGAAGTCTTTAACTAACGCGATACCGGAGTCAACAAGCATACTTTTAGAATTTGATTAAAAGGGAATATAATATGGAATCGCGTATCTCAAGAAATTAATAACGATATAATTATATTCATGTTGTAAAAGAACTGCAACGGACATAAAAACTCCCTTGCTTTTAACAGAGCGTTCCATAATTTCTAACTACGAAAATGCCAGGTGAAAGGATTTGTAAACATATTTTGTTAAAGCAAGTCAGTTTTTTCCGCAACACATAAAAGACATTTTTCCAAGAAAGTTTAGCCTTTGTCACTAATGAAACCATTAAATAAAGACATAAATATAGAAATCTTAAGATTTGTTTTATTTAATGTTGGTAGCAGGAAGAACTGTCAGAGTGTATATTTTGTTGCAGAGTTGCTGCAAGATGTTAACAGTGAAAAAGGTATTTAGAAATGAGTTGTTTCAAGATGAAAATTTTCAGAATAATTGCAAATCTAGCAGGATAGAGAAAGCACAGAAAACTGGCAGTTGGATTGATCAGATTAGTATGAAAAGTCATTTAGCAAAGGGAATGAGAAGAGTGACAAACTAGTATACTTTAGATCTTTTTTTCTGAACCAGGGAAAATCTGATCATGTTTCCCTATAACAATAATAAAAAACTTTATTTGATATATCACCATTAAAGGTGGCATCTCAAAGCAATACAGTAGATGTAAAAACAGATAAAAGGACCACAGATTACAAAGTAAATGCATATAAGAAAGACAAGCAGTTAGAGGTGCTACCAAAATTAGAAAATGAAGCAGATACAGACACTAAGTCTTCTGAAAAGAAAGGTTCTGAGGTTAGATTTAAACTGGCCCTGGTGTGTGTGTGTTTGTGTCTGTCTGTCCTGTGATGGACTGGCGCTATGTCCAGGGTGTATTCTGCCTTGTGTCCGTCGCTTACTGGGATAGCCTCCAAATCCTCTGTACTGGATAAAGAGATTAGAAATGGATGGAAGTAAAGGCACTGTGTGGATGGAACTATACACAGTGTTAGAAACCCACTATGAAATGGCAGCATCTCACTGAGAATAAAACATTTTATAGTGCTGGCTTAAGGAAACAGCCTTTCC
Source organism: Lepisosteus platostomus (assembly GCF_059453375.1). NCBI lineage: Eukaryota > Metazoa > Chordata > Actinopteri > Semionotiformes > Lepisosteidae > Lepisosteus > Lepisosteus platostomus. Next base: position 26,668,910 of record NC_142619.1, on the reverse strand, counting down.
ACCTCTCTTGCACATCAGTATCCATACCTAGTTATTTAAACAAATTGCCTCTAATTATAAACATCTTAATATGCTGGCTCTGTGGATCCGCATCAGCTATGTTTGCCCATTCCTTCAATTCATGTGCATCCAACACACAGTTCAACGCTAGCAACTACACAAAATCTAAAATATGAGCTCTACTTGCCACTTACAATACCAACAGTACCAGCTTACTTTAGTAGTGACATTTTCATGGATCTTTTTAACAATTAAATTTACAACATCAGACCTCAGACACAATTAAACAGGCCTCAAAAAAGTCTGGTACAAACATTTTCAGCATGGAATAAACCGTTACTTTAATGGTATAAACCTTAAATGGATTCATATTCTCAATAAGATTTGGTGCTCAGTAACATGACTTAGAAAATGACAGAAGACATACGTATCATGCTTATCCTTCTATTTTTCATAATCGTAAACTCTTTAAGGCAGTTACATTTTCTCTGTTCTGACCTGGAGTTACAGAGAAATTTAAATTCTAATAAGAGATTTGTAATGAGGAAAGTCATACCAATCACTCATACAGTACCAGGATTTGCAATTACAATACAAATACTTTCTTTCTGTATGTGTTTATTTTGCAGTTTGAGTCTATGGCATTCCTTTGGGGGTCTATACTCCAAGGCATGACTTTTTTATGGGAACATGACATTTTTGTAAACATATATTTTTGTGGTAGGAGGGCGCAAAACATCAGTATTTACTGCTATTAATTACTGTACGATTTATAGTTCAAATCTGAGCCTAGATATAAAGTTAGATATAAAGTTAAAATCTCGACAAAGCAATGTAGGAAATACAGAGAAAATAAATCCTTTCTGACATCTAAAATCAGTTTCGATCAAGGTCTCTAAAACGAACAAGAAAAAGAGGATTTTCGGAGGGCAATTACGCTGTGTTTATATAGAATAAGTGATTTATGAGCAATCTAATTTCTTGTTCGTTTAAAACAGTGAAATGTCAGCTGCAAAAGATCGCACCAGAAACAGCACTCTCTCTGCCTGTCATAGACGTTCAGGAAAGGCTGAATGAAGTCATGTCAAGTACAATAATTCGGTGATCAATAATAACAGTTGTAGGACAGTATATAAGGAGGATAAGGATTTTGAAGTTGACTCGAAATCTGATAGGTAACCAGTGCAAGGACTTGAAAACAGGTGTAATGCATCCCTGATAGGATTCTTGCTGTCATATTCTGAACATATTGAAGATTGCTCAGTGTGGATTTAATTTCCCCAGTGAACAGGATGTGCATTTATTAATTCTAGAAAAAAAGCCTTTCTTGATTTCTCTAGTTCTTAGTTTCTGCACATGAATTGAAGGAATGGGCAAACATAGCTGATGCGGATCCACAGAGCCAGCATATTAAGATGTTTATAATTAGAGGCAATTTGTTTAAATAACTAGGTATGGATACTGATGTGCAAGAGAGGTGGAAAGGCTGTTTCCTTAAGCCAGCACTATAAAATGTTTTATTCTCAGTGAGATGCTGCCATTTCATAGTGGGTTTCTAACACTGTGTATAGTTCCATCCACACAGTGCCTTTACTTCCATTTCTAATCTCTTTATCCAGTACAGGGGATTTGGAGGCAATCCCAGTAAGCAACGGACACAAGGCAGAATACACCCTGGACATAGCGCCAGTCCATCACAGGACAGACAGACACAAACACACACACACCAGGGCCAGTTTTCCCATAAACCAATTAACTTACCAGTATGTTTTGGAGTGCGAGAGGGAGTCATATCACACATATGGAGAAAAACCATGTAACCCAGAGAGAACATGTAAACCCCACACACACAGGATGGCAGGAATTGAACCTAGGACCCCAGTGCTGCAAGATAGCAATGCTAACCACTTTGCCACCATTATAAATGGATGGATAGCTTAGTTATCTTTCTAGTTCACAGGTTTGCATGCATAATTTAATTTTGAAAGCCACTGAGACATCAGGTACTACTGTTGTATTTATGAAAAAGAAACAAAACAAAAAACATACTAACAACTGTGCCATCCTACTCCTTAGTTAATACATTTTATTTTTCATAAACAGTTAACATTGTTAGCAAAATATTTTGAATTATATTTAACCCTATTTTTTCTTTAGTTTTGTATTTAACTTATTATATGATAGTCAGACTTAATGTATATTTGAACAATGAAAATATATTTTTACAAGGTTATTTTTATATTTTTATATTTTTACATGGTTAATAATAGTAAACTGTAACATGCTGTAACAAGATCGGTTAAACTGCGAAGAAAATGCTTTCAGAGAAAATGTTTCAGGTGTGAAGAACATAGATCTCCAATGCAATTTCAACCAAACCTGTTCCCACACACCCTGCCCCCACTACCATTAGAATATACACAAAGCACTCAAATCTTTCGAGCTAATGATCAGGTGACCCGAGAGAGAGCGAGAGAAACACCAAGGGGTGCGGAACCTCTTTATTTAGAACTCACTAACACTGATTTTTAGTTTAGAAGGATTCAAGTAGGGTTTTAGATGAAAGGCAGCGACCTTAATCAAGCCCAAATCATAATTGAACCCATTCAGAGCCTACATTACATTTTAGCGTTTCATTCTGAGCAGAAGACCCTCACACCTGAAGAAGGGGGGGGTGTTTTTCGCTGGAAATCTCGCCTGCTTCTACTTTACAACCGGAGTGCTGGCTGTGAAGAATTAAACCGGTTTTACAGGTTTCAATCACAGACCATGTGACATGGGAGTCAGGAAACTAACACACAGCGCCACCGGATTTGATAACGCTATAAAAACGCTATAAAATAATGTGACTTGGCACAGAACAAGTTTACAGCACAGTACAATAATAAATGCTGACCATGACTTTGGAAGCATAAATTGCCTTACACTCAATTTAAACACAAGCTGTCTTTAGCCCTCTAAGCTGGTTCATACAGAAATGTAGAGATCCAGGCTCAGAACACACAGCTTCATTAGCGAATGCATATGCAGGACAACTAGAGAAGACGTTTTACAGAGGATGGATTTTTAGAAACATCCCATCAGTGCCATCACTGAAGTCAACTCTTAGGTACTGTAACTGTCGTGTGGATAGTTTCACAAGAATCAGACAAAGGTTTAAGCATCGCTTGTTCTAGATAAAACTGCAAAAAAAAAAAAACAACAACCTATAATGTACTTCTTTGCGGCTCTGTTTGCCCAAATCATATATTCACAACGTGAAATCTAGAAAATAATATTACGTAACCAAAATCCGCAATATGGAAACAGAACCTGTGTAATTGTTGATAGATGATGTACTCGTAACATTTTTTCAAGACGAACTACAACATTTAAAAAATGACTTGTATGTACTTGATATCTCTAATCAATCCACGGGTCCCAGCACAAAACGAAACTAAAACGCATACCGTTTCGCGCTTCTTATTAGTTGCTCAAAAGTAATTTGACCGTATGAAATGCATAATATAAACCTAGAAACATATACCTGAGCAGTACTTAAGCACTGTAGTATCGGTGTTAAGACATACCTATCAAATACTGTAAATCAAGTTAAAAATATCTCAAGACCGATTCTGGTCATAATGAAACCATGTTTCGTGTATGTTTTCTTTAAAGTACTGAGACCAGCCATATACTGTATGTTTATGTTCCAAAATTAATATTGTTTATGGCCTTCACACGCGTTGCAGTATGCTCCTATTCTTTTTTATGCTCAGCTACTAAGATTTCCCTTCAGTGGTAAAATTAGATATGAATATTTAATACTTAAACGGGCACAGTTAAGACAATAAATATACATATACATACTATATACAGTACAGTTTGCATACGGTAATATGTTTATGTTACGCGATTAAAAAATAAATAAATAAAAATGAAAAGTCCAGCACCAGCTGGATACGAACACACAACCTGCCAGTTGGTAGTCACGCACCTAGACCAGTAGGCTACAAGACAGCTCGCATGAACAGGCAGGCGAAACAGCCCTACACAGCCCTGTCGCAGCACACAAATTCTTTAGATACGCGATTCCATATTATATTAGCAGAAAAGCTTAAAACTACCACTTTTTCACACACTATTTCACATGCTAGTTAAATACTTCAATGCTTAAAATCGTTAGGGAGAAATGGAATACCGGTGTGTATTTTTCCTTTAAAGTGCCGATTCCTGGAATCTGACTGGCTGACACCCCTCTGAAGTGGTTCCATAAAATCTGGTATACGGAAAAGAAAGCGTTGATAAATACAAGTTTTTTTTAATACACTCTTTGCTGTGCTCTTGAGGATCCTTGTGATATTTTAAGCTCTAGTTGAATGATAGGTGTCGCATTTTAAATCATTTTCGTAGTTAGAAATTATGAAACGCCCTGTTAAAAGCAAGGAAGTTTTTATGCCCGTTGAAGTAAAACAAAATGCCTGACAAAGTATGGCTTGGACAGATTCCAAGTGCTTGTACAAATGTGCTAAAGAAATTATACTTTGAGTATACAGCTTGTCCAAAGTCATCCATTATTAATACTATTAGTAATATCTTCAGTAAAGGCTTTGATGCATAAATATTTCTGATAAAGGTAGGTTGTGTACTTTTGTCCAACTGAGCAATCTTGCTTTCATAAAATATACCAACATTTGAATGACTGATGATTAACATGCTGTAATACACAGTTCAAAATTAAAGGCTCAAATGCTGTACATGAGAGGTTAAGCTCCCCCTGGCAGTTTTACAAGATAGTTAGCCGGATAGTTAGCCACGTGACACACGTGAACTGCGTGATACCGCGACACGCCCACCAGGGTATGCCGCGAAATACCTCACCCATTTTGAATGGCTGCATCTGTATACTGTATATGTGAATGGGCTCAGTGAAGTAATTATTTTACAGAGGTGAAGACCCCCTTTTGCAACACAGACAGTGTAGAATTTTACCATGGTGGATAACCCAATTTTATGGCGCAGGAGAATTCCCAAGAGTGAGCAACAGTGTGAGATTGAATCCCAGCAGGATCAGAACAAAGACACACATGCTAAGTGCAGCCAACTAGTATATGTGAGGTGTCAGTTGATATACCTCTGTAAACAGTGGTATATACTGGACAGCAATGTGTCATGGCATTTTTATCTTTTCACATAATTTGATGCAGGACTGCACTAGTCAATAAGCAAAGTGAATCCTTAAAGTACCAACGCTTCATGTGGTTATGAGCAATTATGAGCAAATTAATGACTTAGCAAAGCACACCTATGATGAAGAAAAAATATATATCATAATTATAATCCAGATGATTGGGGCATTGGTGCATGGCTACAGTCTGTGCTAGGAACATGGAGAGGGTCTCTGGTTCAATACATATTTGTGGGTCTGGTATTATTTGTTATGATCATATTGTTAATATCCTGCTTGAAAAACATGTGGACTAAAGCTGCTGCCTCTGTACTAATTGTACGCCCTGAAGGGATCATGAAGGTCAAAAAATGATTTCATGGGAGAGGTTGTCTTATCAAGTGGCAGAACCTGATGGGTAGAACAATATAGTTTTAAGGGGGTTACCCTTGGGAGTGATTCCCCTAGATGCAAATGATTATTGTGGTTTGTTTGTTCATAATAAGATGTTTTGCAGGAACGGAACAAAGAGAAATTTTACAACTTCAGATAGAATTGTTCTGCAAAACGGCACAGCTGAGGCAGGGGAACCAGGTGTAGATTTTTCTAAGAGTTATTACCCAGTTGTTGACCAATCTTGTAAAAAAAACCTAAGATTATGCTGGGCTCCAGCCCACAGGGATTTACCTGTGCTGTAAGAACTAATGAGTGAATAAGGAGACTGGATTCTGGTGAAAGCCTTCAGGAAAAAGAAATGGTGTTCACTCAGGTGGGGGGGGGGGCGTACCAGGTGCTGCTGACCACTGCCACTGCTGTGAAGGTTACAGAAAGGGTGCCCTGGATTCATGCTTCCCACTGTAAAAAGGTCACAAACGAACTGAGCAAAGTGCAGGAGTGATGTCTCCACAAGGACAGATAGAGATCGCCTGCTTGGGACTGATGTGCACAGCCTTTTTTCCTTTTTATGTGGAAGCCTGTCACCACCCCAAAAGAGGAAGAATCTAAACGCGAAGCCTCTTTGTATACAAACTGGCTGAATGAAACTGATAATGAGGGGGATATGAGTAATTTGTGATATAAAGTTATAAATCATACTGTGAAGTTAAAGAAATTTAATGCATCTTGTTATGTATGTGCTTTAATGCCTCATTCTACAGCCTCACTCATGCAACTTTTTATGAAATGTACTCTTTTATTAATAACACGTTAGAAGGCTTTGACGCTATCAAACAAGAATTAAGGGGAGTTCGATTAATAGCACTCCAGAACAGGTTCGTGATGGACCTTCAAAATGCAGCATCTGGATGAGTCTGTGCTTTAGTGGGAGACTCCTGTTGTACATATATTCCAGCTAATGACGATGATTACGGAAATCTTACACTCGCTATTCAGCATTTGAAAGAACTAAAAGACAAGGTGAATAAAGAGAGAGGCATAAAAGATACGGCTTTTCTCTCCTGGTTAGAATCACTGTTTGGGCCAAGGGGAATGTTTTTCTTTAAGTTACTAACACCGATTATAGGGGCTGTGATAATTGTCTTCCTGTTTTTATGTTGCTGTATGACATGTATTATTCCAATGCTTCGAAATATGGTAATGAATATGTTTACGCATCAGTATATTCTGATAAGAACGCAAGAATCCGAAGTATGGGAGCCTCCTGGGAATCCATATGAAGAATCTAATTTTTAAACATTTTAAGAATAAAAAGGAGGGAATTGAAATGGAAATCTAATAAGTAAATTGATTCTTAAAATGTAGAGAGCTTTAGGAAAATATACGTGCAGATTTTTAGAAAACAGTGCGTCAACAAAGTACACTGTTTAGGTTACTTTAGAAGACAATGTACCAAAACAATATACAGTATGCAGTCTGGGTCATTAGATTAGCCGAAAGTAACTGATAAGCTTTGAAAAACAAATCTAGTGGTGCTTCTTCTTTCGTTTTTATGATGTAATCTGTTTTGTTTTAGGGAAAGGGGAAGTGTTAGAAGGGACAAAGTGCTGAGCTTTCTCTAACAGCGCAACATCTTATAAAAACCCTGTACTGCTTGTAACAAATTGAGTCTCTGATGCACTTTTCAGAGTGGCAACAGGGCTCCCAATATTGCAATATTGAAATAAAGACCTTACTCAGGTGAGAACTCTCCCTTGTGGCTTCCTTGATAGTTATATTTCCATGACAACTGCACTTTTCAATAAGCAAAGTGAATCCTTAAAGTACCAATGCTTCACGTGGTTGTTAGACACATCAGTACTGTATTAAATGTTTATTATTTAGTGCTTTCCTTTGCTAATTATACTATAAGCATACTGTACTGTTATATACTACTGTGTGCATTTTAATTCAGAATTTGGTAATAACATATTTTATACATAGTGTCATTAAAACATGTTTTTTAAAAAAGCATGGAAAAAGAGGCCAGATTAAAATACATTTTCAATAGTGTTTTAACTTTTTTGTGTACTGTGAGTAGCATTGTACAGTAACTGATACAAGTCTGCAATGTATTTAGATCAATGTATTTAAACTGTAAAAATATTGTAATTTGCCATTGAGGTTCAAATACAAATATCTGCTTTAAATTTGTAAAATATTTTAATATATAATATATAATATTATATATTATATATATTATATAATGGCCTGAGCCATTGATTAAGTGAGTTGTAGCTGAGAGCAAAGGGGATAGAAAGTGTAGCAAGCAGGAATAGTGGAAGAGAGAATGGGGGAAAGGAAGATGAAGTGTCCAATTGTTGTTTCAAGGTTCCAGGGAGAGTTGCAAAGTTAGGATTTCTAGAAGAAAAGAGTGGATATCATGGGTGGTGCTGGGATCCTGCTATTTTCCATTGAGAAAGTTAGAATGAAGAGCTACTTGTTCCAAAAGAGGCAAAAAACATACTCTTGTTCTGAAATGCAAAAAAACAAATGTGACAAAAGTAATGTCTAGCAAAACACATACTGTGCAAATAAGGTTCTTTTGACAGAAATTAAACTGAAGATTCAATAGGACAAAGCCAGTCTTAAACTTAAATGACTATTTAGGGTAGCTCTATTGAAGGCCATTCAGTGGTCATTGTATACTTCTTTGTGCTGTTTTATTCTCACTTATTAGAAAAGTGGATCTGAAATCATGGTGATTGTTAATGAATCTCCAGTACATTAAATGAACTACAGAAACTGGAACAGTTTATTGAATGTTGTGTCATGTTGTAGTCTCAATTTAAACACATCTAGTGGTGGTCCTTGAGCTTTGTGCTGTAATGTTTTCTCTTGTTGCCGGAGAGTTGAGCAGTTTAACTTTAGTGTTTTTAATGGTTTCATGCATTTTTTTTTCATTTTTTCAATACTGTTTTGTTGGTACAGTAGATTAACAAATATCGGCAGTCCCGGCCATTCTTTTTATTCAGCACACAAATTATCTCACATATTGGGGTTTTGAAACTTGAGTTCTCAGTTGTCAGTCAAACTTCATTAGTAAATGCCCTGATGTAAAAATGTGTCTTAAGGTTATTGTCATAAATGTTATTGTCAACTGATTTACAGTATCTCGTATAATCAAGGAATAAGGTTATGGAAACATGGGTAAAAACTGGTGTAAATAGCACCACATTATGGTGCTAATGTGACTTCTTCCAAAGGAATTCTTGCAGCCCACAACTTAACCATGTAATCATCAAAATACTCCTTTGAGGTCTTGAACATATGCAAACAATCAGTTACATAGCAATGAAAATGTAACAGACGAAACTGTCGCAATTTTCAAGCATCTAATTTTTTATTCCAAAAAAATCCTACATCACATGAATCTCATCCCCCAGTCTAGAACTCTGTACATACACACATAAGAACCATCTTAAAACATCCCTAAAATTTGCATTTCAAAATACAATTCAAAAACACTTTTAAAATTTTCATTTGCAAATGTCACTTGTATGGTCTCTGAAATACATTAAGCATGTCATCTCCATGAAGACAATGCAATTATTCCTATTCCTATTGCAGTCTTATTTTTGCATGACATACTCATAGAAAAAAATCAAATAAAACCATGCTCATCATCACCCTGCTCAAATGCGTCAATGTAGAACATATCAGAACTTAACAGTGTTCACAAATGCAAGTGTCAAGAAGAAAATATTTAATCATACAACTTGAAAACACCGGTGCAAAGATGGATAATTTCAGCTTGCTCAGTAGATTGTTCCAGTCATTGGCTGTGGCCAATGACTTGAGCCCAAAGTCAGTAGTTGATCTGAGGAGGTTCTGGTTGTTAAAGGTATTACATCTAAAATTGTAGGAAACTTTTTTTCGAATTAAAGATATGTAAATTAATTTCAACTTATGTAGTATGCAGAGGGGACCAATCAATCAGATACGGCAAGATAAGGGTGAGATAGAGGTGTCAGTGATAAATCTATCTTGCAGAATGTCTACAAGTTTCCCAAGAGCAGATTAAGAGACCATTCTATAAAACACATTCAAGATGGGATGTACAGACAACAGAACTAGTGTATGCCTAGAGGAGCATGCAAAGGATTTTTTGTTGTGATAAAGAAAAGGATAAAGGCGTTTAGACTTGACTTTAGCTTGTAATTTATTTATATGGAAAAGTTAAAGCACAATGCAGCCAGACGCCTAGATATTTATAGACGATGACTTGTTCCAACTTTATTATAGTTAAAGTAATAATTCTCATCATTAAGGGAGCAGTTTGGATTATTTTTGTTCAATGCCATGAATTTAGTTTTATCAGTGTTCAACAGGAGATGCAGTTTGAAGAGTCTCTGCTGGGGTTTACTGAAACAAAGCTGCAAATTGATCATTATAGCATTTAAAATATAGGAGCATTGGGAAAATATTTGCCTTGATCTGATGGTGATGCTTTTAAATCTTTCTGAACTACAGACATGTTGTACTGTAGCTTGCTTTGATTCAAAATTTTGATAATGCTTTATTTTTAGCATAATTTGCAGTGCTCGGTATGATGCAATGCTAAAAAACATGTCATGACCTCTTATGCATACAGAGCATTATATCATTTGTGCCTGTCCCTGTAAATGCATGTGATTATATCATCTTGAGGAGCAGTTATAAAAGGATTATGAAGCCATTATGCAGCAACATTCTAATAAAGCGTTATGATCTTGAGATGCTTGCTTACAAGGTCATCTGAATGTTACAGAAAGATTAGCTTTTTGTTATCCTTGATTTGTAGCCTGTTAAACAGTTTTTTGAATATTTGTTTCTTCCATTGCAGACACACTGATTTGTGGAGATGTGTTGCTGAGTAGGCTAAGAGTTTGTTTAGCCACTAGACACTCTTTCAAAAACTTTGAGATAATAGTTTTTGTCAGGTTGTCTGTGCAGCAGTATCTTCACAATAACATCTTGTATGCAGTAAAGCAAATGGGGCAAATGCTAAAGAACAACTGATTTGTTACATACTTTTGAATACTTTTGAAAAATTCCAAAAGCAGAAGTGATCAACATACAGTAGGATATTGTAATGTTAGAGGAAGAAACAAGTTATTAATGAACAACTACAGTAGGTACAGTACATTTTAGATCTTTTTAGAACAGTTTTGAAAATGTGTTTTCATTATTATTGTGTAAAGATTATTTCTATACAAACATCTTTAAAATTGAACTCCAAAACATTTGAATATGCATACTAAGTCCAGTGCCCTTTTATATTTGTTCTAACATAAGGAACATTTCTTTGAACCTGATATTGGGGAAAATTCAAAGTTTGCTAGCCGTTTTAATCAGTTTCAGGGCAGTTCTTATGGTTTACCTACGTTGAGGGGTGAACCAGGTCAAGAGGAAATTAAAACAACAGAAAAATAAATTTAACTTCAATAAAATGCAAGCAAACAATAAACTTCATACACATTACAGCAAACCAAACCTGCCAAAGCAGAATATACACATTTGCTGCTCAACCACAGGATATATCACAAGCTCTTTTTTTCCACATAGTGGGACAAGGGGCTAGTGAGTAGAACTGTAAAAAAAATTATGATGACCTCACTTTTTTGTAAGTTTTGGGTTTTTGACATAATTATATAATGATAATATTTAATTAGTCTCGTGTTTGTACTTCTCTTAAAATAATGTGTTTTCATACTGTTTAGTAAAAGTGTCTGCATACGGTTCTGTGAAGAAGGAAAGAAAGCAGTCACCATCCATTTAGGTTCTGTTTAGAATGTCTTAATAGAGCAGTTTAATTTCTATTGACGATTTGATTTGACTTTGTCTTCCTGAAGTGATAATAAGGATTTAACCTAGTTGAGAAGATGTAAAGCAAACATCAATTCAAATAATTTGGAAAGCTCAGGGTCAGTATGAAATGCTCTCTGGGTTCTAAAAGCTGAATGAGACCAGTGACTTCAATGAAAGTGCTTAATCACATTTGTGTCTTTTAATGAGCCTGTACAGTAATTGTTTTGAAGAACCTCCACCTCAATTCATTTTAATCAGGAGTCTCATGTGTCAGTGTTTACTTGCTGCTCCCGAGTAAATTACTTCTTAGAGGTTTACCATGCTGAATGTACATTAATTTAGATTTCCCATCAGAAGCAATGGCCTATCTGAACAAAGCCTATTTTCTTTTCACCTGCCTCTTTAAGCCTCGTGAGGCCCTCCTTCATCTGTTTATCAATCATGCACAGGAATCAATAAGGATTAAATGCTTTCATTGCCATACTCCCTGGGCTCTGGACAAGGAAGCTCCCAGAAGGCTCAGCGAACTTTTTGCTTGCATATGATTAATACATTTATTATGTTTCTGATTCTGGCGTAATTTTCTGGCCCCTTTCAATGAAGCCCAAACTTCATGGACATTTTCTTTTAGGCCCAATTACATACAGTATGAAGGTTTCTCGGTTAAATTGAAATTATTAAATAATGTTAAGTTGAGACACACATGCAATATTGAAGCAAGAAACAAGGGACTAATTTGATACGAACCTTATATAAAATTTTCCACTGCAGAGTTCACCATGTACTTGAATTGCTTAGCCTCCGCTTTAAAATGCAGCTGCATGAAAAGGACAGTGTGACGAAGGACACAACGTTTCTATGGTAACAGATCCTGTGACGTTTGTTAGTTAACTGCAGAGTGATGGTCATGATAAATAGAAAATGAGGCAAGGAATTACTATGTCATAGTCATGGGGGAAAGATCAAAAGTAAATGAGAAACATTTAATGCATAGTGGAAAATTCCTAAATAAGGCAAATGCAACTGGATTGAAATAAACACACCATACAAGTTTTAAACACAGTAGTACTTTTTTGTGATGAAGATGATCTTTGTATACCGATCTGAAGTTCTATTTATCAGTAGATCTTTTACTACTTAAAACTAGCAGTAGTAAAATAAAATGATGTTGTTAAAAGTCTCATACTTAAAACATGATAATTAATTGTGGTTTGTGTTACTTATTCATTTATAATTAAACTTTGTACATCTTCTACTTATTTTTTACATTTTATATAAAATGACTGATAACATCTAAGATCTGTTAATAAGACAAAGCATAAAGACTCTTGTAATTGGACAGAGGAGTCTGTTTTCCAGGATAAAAAACTTTACTGTATGTAATAAAGAAGAATGTAATCATGTACACAGGATTTCATAAAAAAAACAACTATTAAATTACTTTTGCAATGCACCATAGGTGATACTTTTATCTGTGCCCTTTTTGGTTATATTTTGATGACAAAATTGCAATGTTACATATAATATTATATTTAAGACAATATTATTATATTCATGCTGTTTTGTAACTGTTCAGAGGAATCTAGATGAGCACATTTCTGTAGCACTGGTCATATATACAAGTAAATATGCAGATTTGTAATGCAGAATTTTTTAATCAACTTTTAGAAAATGTCAGCATAAAAAAGTCTGTCATGATGTGGGTCGCATGTGGTTTGGGCCACTGCACTGTCACAGCTGAGGTAACTACCATCTGACACTTCAAGATTCTGCTTGAGGGACTCCTTTTTCATTTTGTCTTTTACCCCAAAGAATTATATTTTGTATGGTAGATGGTACTTCAGCTCACACCATCCATCCAAATAAAATATAAAAAAGTCATACAGTATGTCTCCATATCATAATACTCTACCAGAACATCGCCAGAACATCGCCAAAACCTCCAATTACATCCTTACTCTTTTATAATCCAGTAATTTAAATGAATCAGTGTAGGGCACAAACTAGAGAACAGGCAATTGTTCTGTTAATGTTAAACACAAGAATCTAACAGTGAGGTGTGAAGGATGGCCTAAAATGAAGGTGTTAGCAGCTTGATTTAAAAAGTGGCATGGGATAATTTTCTGTACCTTTTAAGTTGTCATTCTTGTGGTGAAATTCTACATGGAACAGAAGCTGTGAAAAATGATATCTCAATACACAGATAAGATATTAGATTGTTACTATGGTACTTAAAGCAACATTGCACCAGTTCTGTAGAGCTAACTGTGAAGATGTATGAAAAATGACTATTAATGACAATGTTAAACATGTTCACTATGTACAGTACATCATATTCACAGAACTGAGTATAGGTATATACTGTACAGTAAATCAAGGATTTTCCTGTTCTTACCTTAAAAAATGAAAGTATCATACAGTATATTTTAAAACTGCTTATTTTGTCAAATGTCCAGCTTCTCTGTGTATTTGGTGCCCTGACCACCCTGACATCTATATATAGATATTACTTGCATAACATTTTGTTTTTAAAAGAGACACTGTAAATGGGAACAAATTACAGTAAAAAGTATTACTAACCATCTCTGAAGTGAGACGATATTTTCAGTGTGATTATTTGCAAATGCCACAGAATGTTCTTCTCCACAATTTCTCTTACATTTGAAGGCCAACTTTCTGCAGCTAATAATCATCGGTAAAAACATTTTCCTATAGCAAAAAAATGTAAAGGGGAAAATATTTCTCTTCAAACCTTTTATCTGATGTTTCTGATTTAAGATTCTTCAGGTGTTAGCATTTTCTCAGCTTTCAACACAACTAAATCTCAAAGGAAATTTGAACAAAACAGAACTTTAAAACCCTGAAGGAAAAGGGAAGATGTGAACATATTGTATTAGAATAGGGAATAAAGATCCCTGGGGGCAGAGGGGGTGCACTAATGTAAATTACTGTAATCTAACTCATAGCTGAAGTCATATTTTAATATGGTAGCAAAGAATATGAAAGAAGATGCAAATTGGTCACTGTCTCTTAAAGAATTCTTAGAAGATTTCAAGCCACATGACAGCTCTCAAAGTAACACCTATGAAAGAGGTTTTCTTGTTTTTATAAACACAGGTCCTGAATTCTTGGAAATTAAGGATCCTATGGCACTTTTTCAAAATATCTGATGTGTATTAGGGCTATTGGCACATAATACAGGTAAATCCTGTATTTAAATAGTGGATAACGTGGAATGCTTCTTTTATGTGCTGTAAAGCCCTTTGAGTTCTTGTTAGATAAAAAGTTATACGGTATATAAATGTAATTTTTATTAAACCTTTATATTAGTAAATTAAGAGATTTTACTATACCTTACACAGTTTAACACTTATTTAAAAATAACAAATTAGATGTAATTGAATGTATTTCCAGGTACAACATTTAAAAACAGATAATAGTGCCACATCAGCTCTTACTGAAGGAAAGCAATCTGCAATCTGCATCTCTTGGATTTTCCCTGGCGCTTTTATTTTTGAGTCTCTTTGGGCTCAACCCTTGGTTGTTTTTGGCCATGACTTTGGACTATTTACCAACAACACCCTCACTCACTTTTTTCAGCTCTTACCTGCACTTGGATCCAACATGCAACTTCTAATCACTACATTTCCACCAAGAAAGTACTGCTATCATAACTACAAAACTGTATATTGTAATTCTGTACTGTTCTGTTCTGTAGATTGCTAATAATAATAGAAAACACTGCATATAGTACCTGTGTCTATCTTATACAAAATGCTTCAATACCTTGCATCTATGAGGAGTGACTCTTCACAGATTTTAATGTGTGTGCAATACATTTTCTTATCAATTTACCAATTTAAATTTACAATATAAACTCATACCCCAGTATCCAAACCTAATTCGTTCCTGAAAATCTGTTTTCAGGATCGAAAATAAAAATTCCATTATTTCTTATGGGGAAAATTCCACCCCATTCCGAAGCAAAGACAAGTTCACTCAACCATCTAAACATATTATACCATAAAGACCATTATAGCAAACTTAGTGAACAACCCAGTTCTACTCAAATAATCCAAATATAGCTCAATATAATAATCAATCATATCATATTAACATTTTTCATTCTTTTGTAATAGATTGCTTTTGACAATTACTCTATAGAAATTGACAAGAAAAATGAAAAAACCTTGTCAGTATTAAATAAAATGTGTGAAACAAGCAAGCAAACAAGCAAACTCTTCCTTAGGGCCCATAAGGAACAGCAACTACAAAGCAAACACAAACTTTCACTGTGATTGTACACAAAGCACTTCAGCCTCACATCGTCCTTAACCACAGTGCCTGTCGGCTGGGCAGAAACTAAGCTGTTTGGTGGCTCTGAATCCAGATGTTCCCAGAAGGTTCTCGCCTAAAATCGGTCACTTTAGAACTTCAAAGTTCGGATTAGCGAAATTTCATTCTTATAACGAATTACAAAGTACAAAATCTTCATGTTCAGATTAGTGTACTGAATGTTTTTATACCAGGGTATGAGTGTATATTGTCACCTCCCAAACAGACTGTTCGTAAAATGTATTTTTGAGTAAAGTGTTATCCTTCTTATGTGATACATACAGTATATAACTCATGAGAAAAAGCAACACCCAAGAAATAATTGTATTGAAAAAGTCAAGTTCCCTGACCATAGTGTAGCAGCAAGGCTTATTAAAAATACAGGAATTAAGTCTGTTGCTCCCTTGCCAGTCCCTCTCTGTCTCTCATCTCAGTGGTGCTAGATACAGAGAGGCCATTCCATTTGGTTCACATTTAAGGTGTCTTTCTAGCTGCTTGAGTGTCCTGATGAGGAACAACTCCCAGAGCTGAGATTCTCCAGCAACCCTAATAAATGGTCATCTCTGGTGCCTTACTGTCTGGGAGATTCCAAGGAAGAGTCTCATTCAAAATTCTTTACAACTCTAAGGTCATAATGCATTGTTACTCATCATCAGCCAATCAGGAACTGGTAGGGCAGGTTAACCCCACGTGGGTCTCGGATGCCCACGGAACTTTCAACCAATGAACGACCATAGTTCCTCCAGGTAAAACAGGCAGCACAGAGCTCCTCATGGACATCCTCAGACTCAGCTCAGACAACCACATAACGGCCAGTGTGTCCGATTATCAGGACTTTACTTTGTTCTAAGAGTCGAGAACGGAGGTCGCCAGTGCATAACCAAAGGATCCACCTGAGGTTAGCCCAGCAGCAAGCCTCGAGAACCCACCGCGAAAGCTCACCTGATCAACAAGTGAACTACGGTCGGAACTGTGGACAGCTGAATCTAAGTATTCAGGAGTAGCGCTACATCAGGAATGAACCGGTCTTCTTCCTGTCTAAAGAGTGTTACCTGCTTGGACCCCCAGTCACTTTTCTCCTGTGCACAACTCTGTTAGTAAGCCAGAACTAACTAGCCGGTCTTCAGAGAGCCCACTGCTAGAGCATCGCAGCAGGAATCTCTCCAACTACGTTGCAAGCCGTAACAGCACTGGCACTGCTTGGCCCTGGGCCAGAGAGCGCCGATTGGACACAGCAACAACCTGCCACTGTTTCCTTGTATCCGCGGGAGATCTGAATCCGCAGAGATTGGATGAGTATTCAACATTCTGCATTACAGCTCGAGAATTCAATTGTTACCTCAACCCCAGTTGATATCAATTTAATTCCTATGAGTGATGTACTTGCTTTTGAGTATCCAGTGTAGAAGTTGTAATCCAAGTTCATTTACTCAACGGTTTAAATGAATGGTACACTGAATGTATGTCCCTCTTGGTCTGTAACTCTTCGTGATTGAATATATACCTTTTGTATTCTGCTAACCCTCACGATAACATCTGTTATGTTTATATGCACATTTTATGTATTAATAAAGTTATTATCGTGTATTAGTATCTGTGTGTGTGCGTTGTTTGAGATATCCCGCAAGGTTGGTCTTCTAATAGCCATCAAAGAATTATTTTGTGACTTACTGCTACAATTAATAATTGTCCCAGTAAATGCACAAACCCCTACATTTATTGGTGCCTCGTGAGAGGATGCCTACAATAGGATGAGAAGACTATGATCCCCATGCAGTGTGAGGAGTTAACCAAGGGGTTGCTAGTCTCAATGAGGTGGAGATGTGGATGCAAAAGACAAATGCAAATGAGTAAAAGTCTTACATACTGTATGGTATTTACTTTTTGGGGGGAAATTACTTCAGAATTATTACAAGTTAGGGCAGCTGAAGTGAAGTGAATCTTCCCAGACATTTGTTGTAAACTTCAGTTCTTAAACCAATGATGTACCTAGATGCAGTACTAACAAACATAATCTCAGAAATGGTAGATTGCAATCCTTTTGTTCATCTCTTGTAGATTATTTTTTAAAAGTTCATGAGTTACATGCAAGGTCACTTCAGCTGTACTCCACCATATTCATCAATGTACTACACTAAAAATAACCACAAAGGCATATACAAGCCATAGCCCATATGAAACTTTCATTAACTACTTCATTAATCATGTCCTCTGCTGCAGTCTGAAAATGTTATTGATTGGGGGATATTTTTCTACTTCCACGGGACAAAGCACTTTTGATTAAACTTTCTTAACGACACTAAATCTTTCATAGAAAATTTAGTAAAAGTCACAGCAAATCTAATTATGCATTAACCTTGCTTGGTCAGTAGGAAAGAGACAACCAAACTAATGATGATATAAAAGCGGCTAAACACTTGCTACAGTAATTTGTGTTGCAGGGTTTTTTTCCCTTAACACAATGCTCTTTGAACACATCTTGTATATTAATTTTGTGGAAAGAGCCTCTATCCCATTTTATCTGTAGTTATTTTATATTTCATCTGAACTTAAAAATAGCAAGGGAACATGTGTTCTGACATTCTCAATGTTGTGACAGTAGATAGTGAATCCTTGAAAGTCTTGATGTCCTCACACTAATAGTTTGAAAAATAAATAGAAATATAGTTTGTGGATTCTATATCAGTATGTACAGTATTTACTGTAGTTACAATGCTACTGTATACTATGTCATGATGAAAACCTTCTCCAAAGTAAGTATACAACACCACCTAAAATCTTAAACATGATCCCAAATAGCAGAGTATTAATAATCTTTAACCAGGAGGAGAAAAAATAGTCACCTTTTACACGTTTAATACTGTATAATGATCAGAACAAAGTTAAAAGGGCACCAAAGTAAATACTATGAAGTCACCTTGCAAAGTAAGTAATCATGACTGCCCTTTTATGCTCAGCACAGTTGTACATAATGCAACCAAAATGAACTGCTCCCATTAATTATATTAATTAATATTATATGATGCTTATAAAAATTCAGACTTTAATTCTTTTATGCAACAGGACAGTTTAATTTATAGGAAATAAGAAATATTTCATGAGGGATTAGATTAGAAATTAATTCAAAACCTATATAATTTATCATTATTTACATTTACTCTGTTTCATGTACAATGCCAAAAACCCTTCATTCAAAATGTTCTGTTATGTGATTCACATGTGCAAATTAATCCACCGAATGGGCTTAAATACTGTGACCAATGTTGAAGAGTATACTGTAAGAAAGATTAAAATTGAGATGTATGCAATCAACTATTTTACTTATTAGAGTATTAGAATATTGTAATGTAATTATCCAAAAACCTTGTCATGATGTACAGTATTTAAAATGATACAGTTGCGTTTACTTTCACAGAATACAATGACTTTACATATTTGTTCTGCAACAGAAATAAGATGAAGAACCGTCATTTGCCTCAGGTACCGTACACCCCTGAAATAATGTGCCCAGTTGTCACAATAGAGCAACTCCTTCTCTGCATTGCTGCATGTTGGCCAGAACATTGTAAAAGTATTCAGACTATTTCACAGTTTTCACTTTTTCTTGTTTTTAAAGCTTGCAGTCATGGCACTTTGAAGTAGGAAATGGAATTACAACAAAGTATGCAGATTAGGGAGGGGGATTAGATCCTAATTTCACACACTTCCACTTGCCTGCATTTATACTGTACATCTGATACCCGGAACTTCCGTAGCGCATCTCATCTCTCCACCAAGCTACACCAAATAAACTCTGCATATCTTTTCTCTTGCATTTGTTAGAATTCAATCAAACTACTGATTTTTTTAACTTTAAGTACACATACTGTACACATTCAAAGAAAAAAAAAGATAATAAATGTTTTTATTGTGTGTTACACTGGTGGAGTCATGGTTTGTGTGGTTTATGGACCCTCAAATTTAATATTTTACTGTCAGGTAGACTATGAGAGTCTAAACAGATAGCCCATGTCTATTCTGAGTATTGTTTTATAGTGTCACAGTGTTCACAAGTGCAGCTGATATCTTGAATTTCTCGTGAGAAAGTCAGTTTCATCTGTTAGTTTTTACACTTCCATTTTGGCTGTCGTGTTACAGTGTGATAATTTTGCATTAAAACATTACATCAAATGGAAAGACAAACTGAACATTTGTTGAGAGACAACTACAGATGGTAGACATTTTCAGGCTGCTGCTAAAATACCTGAGTCACTGTGAATTAAATGCAGCTCTCAGTTAATATGCAAGCTTATCAAACAAAACGCCAAATAGATATGTCCAAATTAATTGAAAACAATCTGCATTTCTCAAAACACAGATTTGGTCCCCTGCACTGGCTTTGATCAATTAGAAAGATATAATACAAAGGACTTTTTAGATAGATAGATAATACTTTATTAATCCCATAGGGAAATTGATGTGTACAGCTATTAAGTACAATAGTATAATTCTTTGGTATCTTGTGGACTAATGCAATATATGTTCCAAAAGTAATTATAATTGTTTAAAATATCTTCAAGGTTTTGATGCAGTGTCTATACTAGGAACATACAGTATGTTAAATGACTAGTCTCACAAAGTTGAAGTACATAGTATTCTTGTTCCATTTCATTTTATGTGTAACAGAGTGAGGCACCAGGGTCTATAACTGTTGTTATTTTGATGGTGTCCCATATTTATAATTATATCCCTCAGGTGAGAGTTATATACCAATACAAAATACTTCCCATGCAAAGAGATAGCCAAAGGCAATGCCATTGTATTGTTGTATCTATAGGAATTAAAATATATATATTTTTTCTATTTATGTAATTACTCATTGCATTTA
Source organism: Lepisosteus platostomus (assembly GCF_059453375.1). Taxonomy (NCBI): domain Eukaryota; kingdom Metazoa; phylum Chordata; class Actinopteri; order Semionotiformes; family Lepisosteidae; genus Lepisosteus; species Lepisosteus platostomus. The sequence goes on along the minus strand of NC_142619.1, from coordinate 26,648,337 downwards.
GGGGGTTTTGTTTTTTTTTTCACTTTAAGACACTGTTACTCACAATTGCTAGTGATAACAAATGAATTTAAAACAATTAAATACTATAATAACTTATTCACATTTTCATCATAAAATTAATTTGAGGATGTTTTGGAACTAAAACGTGATATATTCTATACTGGTTTGTTGTTCAGATGGTCAGATCATGACTTGACTATTCTTATAACATTTCCGTTAATAACATTATGAATTAATAAGAATACACTTGGTGTTGGGAGTAGGCTGTCACATTTTACATCCTAGGACAAATGCATCTTTCAGCGGTCAGGTCAAATCTTTGGTCTTTGCAATCCAAGTGGGCATAGGATCTGTGATATAGAGAGAGGGGATCCATGCATGTGGTGCTAGCTGCAAGGGGGAGTACAGACAATGTAGCTTGGGGGCCTTTGCCTATCAGATTGCCCTAGAATTCAGGCATGGACAATTTTCATGCAGAGCAGCAACTGTCACCTAGAGAACAGAAGGGCAAATGTTTGGCCTGTAAAAACTTACATATGGTTATTACGCAAATGCACCTTTGAGACTGTTGAGTGTCTGTTGGGGAGGCACAGAAAAATCCCAGCTATGTTAACAAGAACAGCATTAGACAAAAAAACCATAGATATAAAAAAATAAAATAATTTAATTTTAAATGAGAACATTTTTGAAAATCTTTGCATTAGAAGATCTCTTTGCATTAGATTTGCAAAGAGTCTGAAAAAAAATAAAAATGATCATGTCACAATATGTTTAGTCATTCAACTGTTTGACCTAAATATGCTATTTGAGATATGTGGGATGTGTCATGTTTACAAGAATATAATTTCAGCACAGCCAGTTAATTTTTAGTATATGATAATTTACTTAATTCACTATGTTCTATTTGCATAATATATTTAATCTTTAGAAGAAGCTATACGCTGTGTTTTGCTGCTTTTAAAGCTGCTTCACTGCTTTTAAATCTCTGGTCGGTTATATGGATTAAGCCAGCTGTTAGTGGCTGTTAACAAATAAAACCTTTTGCCTGAATTAAACATATAATATCTGCATTGCATATGTGAAGGTTGTAATAATGAGAGCAAGAATCACAAATAACATAGATTTGTTCTTAATAAACCTGTGGTGACATATTTTGAAGATGGATGAAAAAGATTACAAAGCATACTTGGAAAACAAATTCTAAAAAAGATTTTCTTTCCTCAAGAAAATATGTCTGCTGTTTCCAATTAATTGGTATTAAATACGGTAATTTTGTCAACATTGATTTTAAGAATATTCTAATAGAAATTGTATACTGTAAGTTAACACTTCTTCTTTCCATGTCTGTACACATTACTTTTCTATCCCGATTGTGTTGTCATCATGCTTGCCATCAGTTGCTTTTGTTCTTAACATACTTCTTTTACTAGAACTAAATTACTATTATATATGTCTGCTAGGGAAGTTGCTAACCAGGACAGTATCCATGCACCCATCAGTTTGTTTATTTTACTGCTGCAGCCCTTAAGCAGTAGTTTTACTGCATTAAGACTGAGACTGAATACTAATGATCTCCACAAACTGCTAAAGAAGCAAAAAATGCAACAGTTTGTTCCAGTCATATTCTCCATACTTGTTTCCAAAATAATTATTAGTCGCATTTTAATGGCAATAATGTGTACTCACCTTACAATATTGCAGGCAACTACAGTATGTCTGAAACCATGTAAAAATTCTTACATTCTTACACAACGTTTGTTCATTTAATTTATCTTTGTTACTCTACTCTACAGTACAAACTTGCCAAAACTACAAATTTGCCAAAAATAAAGATCAAGGTAACAAAGATCAATTTCAGTCTATTTCACAGTAGCACTGAGTTACAGTTGCATGTACTGTAGGTAGGCTAGGCAGTTGCATCATAGTTGTATAGTTGCATCAAGGTAGGAGGTGGTTGTTTTCATCTAGATAGACTACAAAACTGCTGTTTAAGTACCAACATTGGAAAAGTTACTTCATACAAGAATAGTGCCATTGTAAAAAAATATTCGGCACTTTGGATGGTTACAACCACAGCTCCTAATAAGCCTATGGTTATTTACAACGCCACACTATTTATTGTTATAATCAATTGTCTTGACAGAAAGTCTTATCCAGATTAATTGACATAACAAAAACTGTGGTGTCTGTATGTGAATTGCCTTTTTGAGTTCAAAGCACAAATGTCCAGTTGGGTTGAAGTCTGGAAACTGACAAGGAAAGTCAATGACATTTATTTATGACCAGTAAATCATTTCTTTGTCATTTCTTTGGATATATGGTTTGCATTATTGTCATGTTAGAACATCCATTTCTAGACAAGCTTGAGCTTTTTGCCAGAGGGATCCAGTTGTTTCAGTAAAAATATTCTGGTATGTGTTGAAGTTCATCAATCCCCATTTACTGTATTAACAACAATTCAAGAACCCATAGATCAAACCATCGCTAACTTCTCTTAACATTAAAATGTAACTTGCACATTTACAATTTAAAAATAACTTTAAATAGACTTGAAGTATAATTCAACAGAACGCGATATGGAGCCTCATAATTTGATGCCTTGCTGGTGCAACATGCACTGTGACCTCTTCTGCAGAAATGTTGCTCGAACCAAGATGCATTTAGCCATTCTAGTATTGCCAATCTGAACACATATTCAATACAGCTAGATTTTTCATCAAAACTTTCAAATAGGTTGAACATCATAAACTCTGTGGTTCCAAAGTACAAGGTTCTTAGGTTCTTTTGATGAGGTCCTAGCTATGGACCTACAGTATCTGAAAATGAGGGACAAAACAAATAGGAAGATAAACATCAATTCCTGATACTTGCCAATTATAATACTGTTACAAATAGGTGTTACATAAATAGAAAACAGAGAACATACCAGAAATAGGCTGAGTGGATTAATCAAAAAGTAAATTAACTAATCATAACCACCAAATTGTAAAGATTAAGTAATCATACCCAATTAGTTGGTATAATTAAAGGCACCTGAGTTTGTCCTTTGTCCTTTTGCACAGCTTTAATGAAAAGAGCAATAAATAAGGCTCTTTGGGCTTAACAAATCTTTATTTATAATGACAATAAAGAAAGTAAACAACACACAACATGAACATTCAACATGGAAGTTACACTATTAACAAATAAGGCATCTCAAAGGCCTAAGTCTTGACCAACCAGAAGCAAATACACATACCTACAGTAGGCTACAGTAGATGGCAGCTAGCACACATGAGCAGAGGGTGGAGCATTATCAATGTGTTATGTAATGAGGTTTGTAGGAATGTATTGTAAAATGACTGAATGTGCTTATGAGCATACCAATTTTAACAGATCCCTTCATTTTTGAACAAGTGAATCTTTGTGTCTTACTAGCAAAAGCTAGTGCAGTTGATACAGTTGAGATGATGCAGGAAGTCCTCAGCAGCAACATCTGCTCAAGACCTGGTTTAAATAGATGCTACTTGATTCTGTTCAAATTTGTTGCCCATTGCAAAGAACAACAGCTGCAACTGGGTTGAAAATTGACTTATTGAAAATACTCAATACACTAAAAAAACTGCCTTCACTCCTTCAACAGGTTCACTGTTGACCAATGCATGTTTTTAAATATTCTTGTGGTACTTTTGATTAGTAGAGATGCTAACTGATTACTTGATGCTATAGATACAGGTTTAAATAAGGTTATGTATCCAACACTTGCAACACATCTTTGATGCACATGAAAATCAACAGATCTCTTCACTGCAAGATCTCTCAGTTGTTTTGAAATTATGGCCATTTCAAGTCAGAGAGCATCAAGCAAATGGATCAAAGACTGATACAGAATCTGTGCATCTTACAGATCCAACAAATTCAGTCACAGTTTTAGGTGGATAATGAAATAAAATTTTACTCACAAAACAATTCCTTTCTTACAAACAAATTCAAAAATCCAGGATGGTTCCATATGAAATGTTGTATGACATGACACAAACAGAAAATCGGGAATGACAAATGTTACCTGCAGAGATAATGAAAACACCCTGATTCCTTTCCTTTGATTGTTTGGAGGTGTTGCAGAATACTGCAGCTGCCCTTGTTTCTCTCAGCATGTTGAGTGGCATTTTGTGTGTCAAAAGGTTGTAATTGTTAATGTTCAGGTTCCTTTAGTTTTTGTTTTGATCTTGACCTTTTTAAAAATGTTTAATAAGAAGACAGATACATGTGGCACGTTTTCTAGATTATTCCTTACTCACTAGCAACATTTTGAATGTTCACTGAAGTATAGAAATCTTATTTATATTTATGAAGTTATTAGTCAAATAGGGAGCATATCTTGGAGGTTAGTCTAAGTTGAGATATCTTTTTAAGATATGGGCATGTCATTTCCTTTCTGAGTTGAGATTTATTCATAGCAGAGCATTTTTTTTAGCAGTCATGCACCAGAAGTTCTGTGGTTCACTTCACAAGTCAGTAAATGTCCTTAGGCATCCCTGCTCTTTGATGGATATGCTGACATTTACTATACATTAGACAGATACTGTAATGAAAATGTTGTTTTAAATTCAGCCAAGCTCTGCCAATTTTATTGGATTACATGTACATATCCATTCTGGATAAATCCACAAAACACAGCATTGCTTTAAGTATGCAATGTACAAAACTATCAAAGAAATAAATGAAAACTGAATGGCTTTAATGTACTTGAATTCTATTAAAGTATGAGCATCTACAGTGTATGTTCTTAAGGAGGTAAGATAGTGCTATATTTGTATACTGTAAAACAAACTATGGATGTGCTGGTATTAATAATATTTTATGTTTCTCAATTTAAAGCAGTGTTTATTAGTGAGAGCCGGCAGATTTGTAACATAATGTTTGCAAATAAAATATGGATGCATCAATATTATGCCAGTTTTCTCAAGCCCTGCACTGCCATGATAGCCAATGTGCTGAATGGGCTGTAATGGCACAGACTGTGAGCATTTGGAGCTGATTATGAACTGCTTTGACTGTCACTGATTTTGTGGAGGTGTTAAATATACAGTATGATACAGAATATGATTGAAACAAATCAACTGCTTTGAAAATTTAAATTTTAGATTTAAATACTGTAACTACAATAGCAGTTTATTAATGTTGTTGCATATACAGTATGAGGTCTGACTTGCATCTGGCTGGTTTATTGATACCTGATAAAGTTTTAATCAATGGCTGATAAAAAACAATAATCAGTTATTTTTATGATATTTCTCCATCACATAATACAATGATAGTCACAATTTGAATGTAACAGTTTAGTATGGTCTTTTCAGTGCAATTCAATTTAAAAACAACTTACAGTTGTACGGTACATTTATTGTGTGCAGTATGATTAAAGAAAAAGTGAGATTCCTTACTTAGAGGGTTTATTTAATTGGTATACAGCATGACAGATAGTGACACCATCCATGTTGATGATGAGATAATCACATAAAAACAGTTGTGTTCCCCCAAAACAAACAAACAAATAGAATAACCCGAGAGAACTTTAGCAGTTTCTAAAGCTTTTTAGCATTGTATATAGTCAAAACATTTAAAAGATAGAGCATCTGTAATGCAGATCTGTAAAAAAGATACAGTAAAGAGTGCTGAAAGATATTTAAACTTCCTTGTATCCTAAATATTAAACTGTAACAACAGAGGAATTAAGGTGAACAAACTGTCCTGAGGTACAGTATGTTTATTGACAATCTAAATCATGAAAAAACAGGGTTTATCTCATTGTTTCAGGACGAGCCTTTTAAAAAGGTGGTTTTTGGAAAGCTGTTGAGAGGATTATGAGAGTATTATATTTTGTCTGTATTTAATTAATATTCATGTAACATCATTTGTTAGTTAATCCAGAATGGAATTATTTTTTCATATGCATTTTGCAGTATACAGTATGTCAAATTAATCACACATGGCTGCATGAACTGGCATTGCATAACTGAATAAAATATGAATAGATACTGAACATCCAAAATATAGGCATTAAGAATGTGTGAATTTAAGACAAAAAGGCTTAGATTTTCAAAATTACCACAACATTTGTATCTCTTGATTCTAAATCTTACTGTGTACAACATTAGTATTTCCTGAAAAAGCATGGCTCCCTTTAATGAAAGGATGATGAGGCTGCTTTTGTTTAATTTAGTGGACAGCACTGTATTTGCAAAATTTGCAAAAACAGATCAATTAACTTTTCACTGAAAGTACATATTATAAATACTGTGCCATACTTCTATGGCAACATAATTTTAAAAATATTTTTGTACACAATGGCAAGCTCTAATGATTGAACTCTATGATATTGTAGCTAGCTAAGGACCTGCATTGTCTTTCTGCTTTCATAAGTTTTTCCCTTCTTCACTTATTTTGAGCAACATACTGTAAGAACGGTAATTGCAAACTCATTAAACTTCACATTTTACACATACTTTACCGTTTTGTTTTCAACAGTTCCATGAGTTGGAGGGCAGGGGTGGATAGTTTCCTTGTAACTGTAAAGTTTAATTCAATACAATAGATCTTAAATAGTGAAATGCTCCCATACCCCCTACACACTAAATGAAAATACTGTTTCACAGAGTTACACTTTGTTGTCAAATGTTTCCATGACAACAGAAACAACCCAAAACTATAAAAATATTTAATAAAATATTAATAATATTTCATAATAAAAATACTTTACATAATTCTAGTCACTTTGCATTTACCGCTTGCTTCTAATGTCTGAATGCTTGAATTATTCAATGCTTGTTAAGATTACTTTAATGTTAGGTGCTCTAATTACCAAGAAACTCTAACATAAGCACTTTCAAAGACACTGAGACCTTTTTAGGATTGACACAATTAAGTATGGCATTCGGATACTGAATGTGACTACAAGTCAGACGATTCTTATCATGTATAAAATAATGAGGACTACAAAACATAAGATACAAATATTGAAAGTGTGTCAAAATGTGCTGTAACAAAAAAGAGAAACCGCAGTGCATGTAAGTCAAGAGTAAATGTTTCCTGGACTGTTCTGGTCCTAAAGTACTGTCTAAAATCTATTATATGAACATGTCATGTTAAGCTTGTTTTCTAACAAAACATTACACATTAATGTAATATTTGTTTCTTTAGCATATTATTCTACACTACATGAATAAATACATCTAGTTTAAGGCAGGTTTATTCATCAGTAGTTGCAAAAAAAGGGGACACATCTACTTAGAGGAGTACAACATGGATCTGCTGTAGGCTCAGTGCTTTGATTTCTGCAATATACATTCTAGTATAGTCAATGAATTTGAAGAAAAATAAAATGACAGATATTGCAAATAGGGCATGTGCAGGTAGCAACACTTGGCTTTACATAGTAAAACAGATGGCATTGAGTTTAAGGAAGCAACATGTGAAAAGGATGTAAGTTTTTACTGTACAGGTATGTGGATAAATATCCTGTTTAAACCATATGGTAAAACAATAGGAAAGACTACCAATATTACATTGTGAAAATCTAGAATTCCATGGAAGCCTATTAGCACTGCTGAGAACATCAAATCATTACATTTAAATGTGATAACGTTGTGTTTAAAAAAGATAGTTATTGCATTTTAAGGGTTGTATTCTCATATTTCATTACATTCATGTCTCTTTAAACCAACAATGAAATACTGTGGATACAGGCATAGACTGAAAGCTTTTTGTGTTTTTATGCATAAATATAGAATGACCGTAAACCAATAATAGGTAAAAGCATTACTGTTAAGTCGTCATAAATGTATTCTGTTGAATTTTTAAAGATTAGACAATGACCTATCTACATATTTCTGTAGTTTCACATCAAGAATAAAACAAGTCTGTAAAATTGTCTTTCCTGCTTTTCACAAAAAATGGTGAAAATGACATACATTTAACCCAGGAATGCTCAATGGCACTGTGTTATACTTAATGCATACAAAAAACATTACACATTTCACATGCCCCTTTCAACTAATTAATTTGCACAAAGGAAACTGTGACAATTCATTTTTTATTAATGAAAACAAAACTTTGCATGGGGCAATATAATTGCACATACAGTATATTGCAATATACAGTATTTTAGGGCAATATTATTTACGCAATAATTATTGTATTTAAATGCATTGTCATCTCAGTTCTCCACTGCAATTGTAGGCTTCGTAGAATATAGGCCAAGGGAACTTAAAATGTGAAATATATCAGTATGATATTATTAAAACATTTGTGGTCACCACATAACAAAATGTTAACATCGCTGACCATAAAATAATTTACTACACGGATATGTTAAATTATCTGACTATCTTTAGTCTAAAACAAAGTCTTTAAACTCCTGGGAAAAAAAAGGAAATTGTAACCAAAGTCAACCTGGTTACAAAGTCAACAGCTAAAAAACTTGATAACAGACAAGAGGAATGGGAGTGAATTTGAGAGTAAAATCAGGAACCCTAGAACAAACTGTGCATCCATGGTTTTGTAGCAGATTCAATGGGATCCTTATAGAATTGGCTGAACATGATGCTTTGTTGAGTATGCTACTTACAAGCAAATGAAGAAAATCAAAACAGTGTAGGCCAAATTACATACAAGACAAGTTTTAAATAATTAAATTAAATAATTTATGTTAAAAATTATGTAGAGAAGCACTGATGCCGAGCAGGGACACTGGGCTAAGTTCCTGGGGAGTTATCTGCATGGAGTTGGTACAGTATGTTCTCCCCATGTTCACATGGGTTTCCACTGGGTGCTCTGTTTTGGGTACTCGGTGCTCTGTTCCACCAGTCCATAAACATACTGGTGCGTTAATTGGCCCTGGTGTGAGTGTCTGTCTGTGTCTGCCCTCTGATGAATTGGAGTCCCATCTAGGGTGTATCCCACCTTGCACTTGTTGCTTGCTGGGATAGTAACTGACTCCCCCTGAACAGAATAAAGCTGTTAGAAAACGAGTGGATGGATGATGAAGAGAACAGGACAACATGGTATAACATTTTACATTTTGTTTTAATGTGATTCAAATTGTTATTTAGAGAAATTACAAAGAGAAAATGTTTAAAAGAAACACAGGAACATCAAGTAAATTATATATACTGATATTTCCCATTTTTTCATCACAATATAGTTCACTTTTTGTCATCTTCTTAACGTTCAGGTTATTTATATGTTTATTTTAAAGTAATTCACATTTATTCATTAAAATATCTAATTAATTTACTTTAATCCATGTCTTATGGATTATTTAAAATATATGTGCTAATCATGAAGATATATTTGTCTGCAATAACTAGATTTTCTTTATACAATAACCTTTTGCTCTTTAATATAGCTTTTTGCTATCCTTGATATAGCTGAAAAGATTTTAATATTGCATTGATATTTGTCAGAACTCTATATTTGATGTGTTTAAACTCAAAGGTTATAAATGAGAAACAAGGTTTTTGAATTCTTTAATTAGTAAAATTAAGAAGCAAACATTCTTTTTTTAAATTCATTTATTAAAACAATTACATTAAATCCCATCTTTTGTACATTACATAATGAACTTACCTTTTTAGAGTTTGTGGTATCTTTCTAACATTTTATATTAACAAGAAGTCCATATTTTATGGATAAATTCACATTTTAACTCTGCTTCATATAATCTACAGAGAAGAGTAGAAAAACCTACTGCTAAAATAACTTTCAACACAAATGAAAGTTTGTGTTGAAAGCTAATAAATTCTATTAGCTATACTACTACTTTATATGAAGTATAAACATGTACACAGGGATAATTTACAGGCACAAACTACCAAAGCTATCACAGAATGTTTTGCCCACCTCCCAAAAACATTCTGTGATAGCTTTGGTAGTTTGTGCCTGTAAATTATCCCTGTGTACATGTTTATACTTCATATAAAGTAGTAGTATAGCTAATAGAATTTATCTCTCTTTATATACTTTAGTATTACTATAAACTGCTGTCAATTATTTTTCTTGCATATTATTTACATAGTAGTTAGGTGTTATACCTTCCTGTTTTAATTTATATTCAATTTCGCAATTATTTATTTTTAACTTTTCCTTCTTGTGTATTTATCTGTCCTTCCACTCTCTTAAATTGCATGTATGTCTTGAAGTTCTCTAAAGAAATTCATACTGTTTCCATGAGGAAGATTCTAAGAAACACAAAAAGTTAAATAGAAAAGTTAAACAGAGTAGAAGAAAAAAAAGTAGAAAAATCCAGATAATGACCCTGCTTTTACAGTAAAACTAAAGATAAGTTATATTCTTCACAACTAAGGCGAGAAGCATTGGATTTCTGTACACTGTACTGTGTCACAGTAAATAGGTAGCACTTACCCTAAAATATTTTTACCACAATCCAACATTATATTTTGAAAAGGGTAATTATTATAATTAAAATATACAATATTCTAGTTCAAAACTTCCCTAGAGGAAACTACAGTATTGTTACAGTTATAAAGGAACAAGTTATAGGTTTATTCCATGCTGAAAAAAATAAGAAAGAAAACACAACGTTTCTGCTATGGAGCCTTCTTCAGGTGTGAGAAAGACAAGGCAGTAAGCAAAGGTAATGTAGTGGGAGAACAAAAGCTGGGAGAGAGGAGGGGAGGGAGCAGGGGACAGAAAGAGAGGCCAATCAAGATGTGTGAAGTCAGAATAGGTGTAGGGAGGTGTGAAATGAAACCTACAATGAATAGAGAGAATTTAGATGAAAAGTAGTCCTTAAGAGAAGGGGGAAGGTGTTATCCTAGCTGTAGGATAATTTTGGTTTCTGTAGTCTTTCTCATGTATGAGTTCAGAAAACCGTCTTTGAGAACACAGACGGCGAGATAAGAGTGGTGACTAGGAAGTGTCTCTAAGAGTCTTAGATTTTGTGACACCTGTCAGAGTAAACACTTCTAGTTTCAAAGCAGAGGTGAAGTTTGCTGAGATGTGGGGATGCCATTGATCAAAAACAATTGTAATGTTTACCTTGGTATATCTAAGTAAATACATTGTAGGTTAATGAGCAGTACAGAAACACACCATATAAGATTGTATTAAGATCACAGAGAGAACAAGATGAGAACAAGACAAGAACCAAGAAGAAGAGAGTCCAGAGGAGTTGGACCATGAAGCTTGCACCAGGTGAGAGCCCCTACTTCATGATCACGCAAACAAAACCCGACTGGAGCTACTTTAAGTGTTTGAACCTTGCTAGAGAGAGCTTGCTCTTCTGTGTTTTTAGGGAACTTGGGTTTCCTGGGTAAAATATACCTCAGTTAGAGATGTCTTTCTTGCTTAGAGTGCATTTTTAGAATATGAATATAGGCTCCCATTTATTTTGTGGCACCTGGGTTTGCAGAGAGAGATTTAACTGCAGGTTATATCTTATTTGGCCTATGTAGGTATCATTCAGGAGTTTAATAGTTGGATTCTGTTTTTTTTCCTGGTCGATTAAGATGTTAGGCCTCTGAAACACCTTGTCTGTAAACACCGTACACATAAAGTAACTAGTGTGTTGTATGTTTTGTTGTGTGTTGTGTAGTGTTTGTCTTGTCATTATTAATAAACATTTGTTTAACCCAGTGTACAGTACCAGGATTATTACTCCTTTCACAAAAGCTGTGCCAGAGAACAAAGAATTAATGTGCCTCTAATTATACCGATTGAGTATATTCTGGAGAAATCACTTACAAGTTGGGGGTTATGAATATTTATTTTACATATTGACTCAAACGCTCTGCCAATTACTGATTTTCACCATTTTTGTAACACCCTATTTGTAACAGTATTTTTAATATAAATGTAAAAATGTGCCAGTATCTCTAAACATAAGTGAGTTCAATCTGAAATTGCTTCCTTTGCAAAACCACCCATCCCTTTAAAGTTAATAGCAGCCCATCTGCTCTAATATCTTAATTCACTCATTAGTATATTTTGGAATATCTTCAAGGAAAAGGAAGCTGTGCTTCCAAAAGTAAATATGTTTTAAAGAATGTCTTTTTCAGTTAAAAGCAGGTGTTGTTTTGCAAGATGATGGAAGAAATATGCAAATGTAATAACAGCTTGTGTGGTTCATGGCTGAGTAAAAAGCCATGGTACAAAGCAATAATTATGTAATTGCTATGTCAATATTATTCTATTTTAATCAGCAACAAACGTAGATCTAGCATACATGACCATAAATTATATTAATTACTCAAACATAAAGTACATATTTTAATGCATAAACAAAGGCCTACCTCAATGTTAGCCTTAGGTCCTCTTAAAGAGATTCTGAAACAAATTAACATTCATCCTCAAAAAATAAATTTAGTGTAAAACACATTTAGTTGTAGTGTGTGAAATGCTTTTTATGTTATACAAAGTATTACACATTAAATATGTTGTAATTTCATTTTTTAGCATTAAAGAATAATTACAAGTATTATATTATGCAGTTCATTAGTGTATATTTTTCTTAAGTCTACGTCTCTTTGACGTAAAATGACGTAAAAATCATTATTGTAAGATTGAATAAAACTCACACCTAAATATAGTAAAATTGCATTGAGCTTGCCATGTCACAGAGACTGCTGTTAGTTACTATAGTTAACATTTAATGCTACAGATGCAGCCATTCAAAACAAGCGGGCGATACTGCATTATTTTCCGGTGCGCTTGACACGGTATACCGCAAGTTACGGTATTAATACCGTATATTCTCGCATAGCGCCGCATGAAACCGCATGATACCGCAAATAAAATAATAGTATCCTGAATTTCCGCAAGGTGGAGCTAATAAAGCTCAACCTCTCATGTTTGAGCTGTCGCCATCAAAGTCTTTACCGAAGATATTACTAATAGTATTTACAGTATAATGAATGACCTTGGACAAGCTGTAAACTCAAAGTTTTGCCCTGGTCCACATTCACCATGCCTTTCACATGCTCATAGAAGATATTGATTTAGGAACATTTATACTGTACTGTATACAGTACGTATATGTATATTTAATGTCTTTACTGTGCCCGTTTAAGTATTGAATATTTATATGGAATTTTACCATAACGTGTGTGAAATCCATAAACGATATTAGTTTTGGAACTTAAACATACAGTATGTAAACTGTATATGGCTGGTCTCGGTACTTTAAAGAAAAAATACACACCAGTATTCCATTTCTCCCTAAACATTTTAAGCATCGCAGTCTTTAACTAACGTGAAATAACGTGTATAAAAAGTGGTAGTTTTAAGCTTTTCTGCGAATATGCTCGATACCGGAGTCAACAAGCATACTTTTAGAATTTGATTAATAGGGAATATAATGTGGAATCGCGTATCTAAAGAAATTAATAACGATATAATTTGGTTTCTGTCAAAGCGCAATGAAACCTATTACTCAATTCTTATGGACGCCCGGTCCCGCCAGGGATTAAAGAAAAACATGGAATCGCGTATCTAAAGAAATAACAGTATACAGTAACTATGTTCATGCACAAACAGTAGCATGTTACATTATTAATTTGGGTGTCTCCTCTTGTCAGAAAGCGCTAAATTGCATTTTGAGTGCGGTTTTTGACTTTTTTAAAATTACAACCCATACATAAGCTGATACTGTTTAGACTTTTAATTATTTTAAACTGTATTACAGCAGCACAATGCAACATAAATCGCTACCTTTGTCTTCTGTGTTATAATGTTCAGAAATAAGAAATAAAATTGCTCATAAATGCGCCTTATGATAAGGTTGTTTAATGACAAAGTATTGTTTATCTCATGGCTAAATAGTCAAGTCTAGCCAAAAAGAGAAAACATCGACTTTATTTAAACTCCAGCGAAAGTATTAATGGTTTTTAATTACTATACTTTTATGGTACATGACTTTGCTAAAATGTATTTAAAAATAAAAACGATTACGAACGCCAGCGGAGAGAGAGAGACACACACACAGTTTTTCATTGTCAAAAAGTAATTGTTTTTTACTTTGTCAGCACCCAGACAAACGCAAACGCGTTATTAATAAAATGCTTTTATTCATTCTAAATCAGACTCACATTCCCGAATGTCCCCCGCCCCGGTCAAAAAGGGGAAATTTTAGTAGCTAAGCATAAAACACAGAGGAGCATAACGAAGGTCATAAAGGTCATAAACTATATTAATTTAGGAACTTAAAAATATTATGTAAACTGTATGTTGCTGTTATTGGTATTTTAAAGAAAAAATACACACCAATACTCAATTTCTCCCTAAACAGGGGGAGGGGGGAACAAACTGCCCAGCCGTGTGGAATGCTACAGAACCCCAAACAGGCAATACACACTAGCCGAATATTTGACCAAGATATCCAGACACAGCTGTATGAGCTCCACCAGTAAAACTCAAGCACTGAAAAACTGTTCAATCGCTAGTTCGTCAGGCATTTTCTTTTACTATAACAGATATAAAAACTTCCTTGCTTTTAACAGAGCGTTTCATAATTTCTAACAACGAAAATTATTTAAACTGCGACACTTTTATCATTCAACGAGATCGCAAAATATCACAAGGATCCTCAAGAGATCAACAAAGACAATAGAAAAAGATATGTGTACTGTATAAGATACTGTCCATGGGAATCCAAGCTTTTTTATCCACGCTAAGTAGTCTTTAAAATTTCTTTATTACACATTGAAGGCAAACTTCCGGGATGTGCCTATACGTACACTGGGCAAACGTTCCAAGGTGAAATTCTTCCATCACGGGGGTACCTTTAAAGCGGAGACAACGGCACTGAATATTTTTGGTGTGCCCTCTCTTTAAAGCCCTGGCCAAATATGAAGACAGTACGTACAGTTATAATTCAACTGAATTAAAAACTACACATCCCAGTTACCATGGTGGTGCTTGTGATCATTGCATTTAACCAACGAAACAGGGCGAAAAATCAGTCACATGACTTTGGGGCTGAGTTTCGAAAGCTTTACCTATCAGCAAGACAGCAAAGACATTTTTCCAAGAAAGTTTAGCCTTTGTCACTAATGAAACCAATAAATTAAGACATAAAAAAAGAAATGGACAATTAATTGACTTTTATATTTCTAAATATCACAACATGTTCGAATCCAAGTCATTTTTATTAACAATGGGTAAACTGGGTAAACTATCACAAAGCTTTAGAGAACTTAACATTTTTATTATCAACAAATTGTGAATACGATGTTTACATTGGCATTATTAATTTTTCACTTGAGTATATAGAGGATTGTGAGAGCAGACCCCCCCTCTTAGGCTACATTTTTATTAAGAAACGGAGGCTGTATGCGTTAAAATATAAACATTTACTGTCAAACTTTAAATCAACATTGATTTAAAGACGATCTGTCAAAGTGCAATGAAACACAATATTGTTGTTGTTGTTATTGTTGTTTTTATCCTGTAAAGCGTTATGAGAAGCCACCTTTAAAGGTGCTATAGAAAGGCGCTGATTCTTATGGAATGTGTTTTCTTTCTTCTTTTTTTCAGCATGGAATAAACCTATTACAGTACTTGATTCTTATGGATGCCCGGTTCTGCCGGGGATTCAAAATGAAACATGGAATCACATGTCTAAGGAAATAGTAGTATAACTATATCCATGCACAAACAGTAGCATGTTACATTATTCATTTGGGTGTCTCCTCTTGCCAGAAAGCGCTAAACTGCATTTTGAGTGCGGCTTTTGACTTTTTTTAAATTACAACCCATACATACAGTAAGCTGATACTGTTTAGACTTTTAATTATTTTAAACTGTATTACAGCAGCACAATGTGCTTTTTCACGAAACCTAGAGTAACAAAATGTCTTGCGTTGTACAGCTTTTCAGCTAAATATACTTATCGCTTACACCTGACACTTGAGGTGCCCGACAAAAACCGGCTGAACAGCTCTGTTGGAGGTTTGCAGATCAGATCAGATTCCCTTCCCCCCACAGAAAGACAGACTTATTAGTCGCTATTCACTGCGCGGCTAGCAGCTCCAATTTCAGGCGTAAGCGATAGATCACAGTTTAGCCGATCTTGTTACAGCATGTTACAGTTTACCCTTATTAACCATATTAATTTTAAGTGCTTAATGCCATTTTTTGACCACGCACGAATATTCTAGTTACATAACATGGAATCGCGTATTTAAAGAAATAACAATATACAGTAACTATGTTCATGCACAAACAGTAGCATGTTACATTATTAATTTGGGTGTCTCCTCTTGCCAGAAAGCGCTCAATTGCATTTTGAGTGCGGTTTTTGACTTTTTTTTTCTAAACTGTGAAAACATTTGTCTGTCTTTCTGTAGGGGGAAGGGAATCTGATCTGCAAGGCCCTTTGGCTACAAAAGTAAAAAAGAAGGCGCTCTCTCTCCCTCTCTCTTTTGATTATTACATCCAATAATAAAAAATGACACAATAAACATAATAACCATAACAACGACCAACCAACAAAATCAACCTTATAAACATAATACCAACCAAAAACATAGATAACAACCACAATACAAAATCAAATATATCAAACCATTAAAGCAAAACCGTCCTCCAATTATCAACAGATCTCAATATCTTGTATGAGTTATTCGTAATACAAACCAAAAATAGCCTGCAAACTCTCTCAAATTCCTTCAATTATCATAATCCCGCCCCTTATGCAAAACCAAACCCTCCTCCCATCCCAGTTTATCCTCTTTATCATAAACAAAATCCACCTCAATTTTCAACATAAACCATTACACAAAATCAATACCTCAACACTCCATACTCAACAACGATAATATACAAACAGTCAGAACATGTAACTCCACATTCCCAAATAGACCTCATTTCAATAGCCCCGCCCCTTATGCAAAACAAACACCCCTCCCCTGTTCTAGTCAATTAAGCTTCCCCCTCTTTCACTTCTTTTTCCTCACCTTCAACCTTATCGCTCCCCCTTCACTCTCACCATCTGATTAAGAATGAATAAAAGCATTGTATTTTTGTCTGGGTGCTGACAAAGTAAGCACTCTCTCCGCTGGCGTTTGTAATCGTTTTTATCTTTAAATACATTTTAGCAAAGTCATGTATTTTAAAAATCTTAAGATTTCTATATTTATGTCTTTATTTAGTGGTTTCATTAGTGACAAAGGCTAAACTTTCTTGGAAAAATGTCTTTTATGTAAACCATGTTTGCTATTAATTCATTTAGGGCTAGAATATGTTCTTTCTCTTCCAATGAAAGAAGGGTTCCTTTTGCTGTAGTCGGGTTGACATTAGAGGCTTGCCACGCCCGGACTGTTACACCAACGCATTAGCATGTTAAAACGATTTCATTGAGGAGCCTAGCTTTCTTAACTAGTAAGTACTGTACTTACTGGGTGGTTTTGGAGGGGGGGGGGTGTCTTTCGCTGGAAATCTCGCCCCCTTCTACTTTGAAAATACCTGTGAAACCAGTTTAATTCGTCACAGCCAGCACTCCCGCAGAGAGGGGGGTTGTACTTGCAGTGCATCAGTATAGATGGGAAAGCCAGAGCCGACCGCTACACCGCCCACGGTTATGCTCTTCGTTAATGTCGAAGCCAGAACACATCATTATATCTCATTTTGTATTTCTATTAAAAAAAATTGTTTGCCCAGCCTAACAGTATTGTTGTTATTGTTTGTATCCTGTAAAGCGCTTTGAGGAGCCACCTTTAAAGGTGCCATATACAATAAAGTTCATTATTATTTCTATTGTTAATTTGCTGGACAGAGAGGTGAACATTATTACGCAGAAGACAAAGATAGCGATTTACGTTGCATTGTGCATTGTGCTGCTGTAATACAGTTTTAAATAATTAAAAGTCAAAATAGTATCAGCTTTATTTATGGGTTTTAAATAAAGGCGATTTAAACACATTTTAAATCAATATAAATGTTTATATTGTAATGCATAGGTGACTATTCATTGTTTTTAAAATGACTTAAATTCGATCATGTTGTGATATTTAGAAATATAAATTTGTTTGGTCCCAGTGAAGTTTTATTTAATCTCTGACCCAGGGAAACGTTTTATTTTTTCAAAGAAATGTTTGTTAAAAAAAAAGGGCTCCAGCTGGATTCGAACACACAACGTGTGATGTGGGAGTCAGGAACCTAACCCACAGCACCACATGAGGAGTGTTAAAAAAAGCCCTACAAACATTATCAACAGACATCATACAGCGTGTACTATTCTTGTGTTGCGGTACATGAATATAATTATATAGTTATTAATTTCTTTAGATACGCGATTCCATATTATATTCCCTTTTAATCAAATTCTAAAAGTATGCTTGTTGACTCCGGTATCACGTTAGTTAAAGACTTCGATGCTTAAAATGTTTAGGGAGAAATGGAATACTGGTGTGTATTTTTTCTTTAAAGTACCGAGACCAGCCATATACTGTATGTTTATGTTCCAAAATGAATATCGTTTATGGCCTTCACACGTGTTACAGTACGCTCCTATTCTTTTTATGCTCAGCTACTAAGATTTCCCTTCAGTGGTAAAATTCCATATAAATATTCAATACTAAAACGGGCACAGTAAAGACATTTAAATCTTTCTACGACCTACCAACGCACCACAGTGCCCCTGTCGGTCAACCCTGACCTCGCGCGTCATGGTATTTTGCATCGTGACGTGTGAGGCCATAGCCAATTACCTCAGGTACGTGTCTCTGCCCCGCACTTTGAATGGCTGTATCTGTAAATACACCGTTTCCAAACTAATGAGGCCCATAGAATGAAACAAGTTGCTGGCTCATACAGTAAGTATGTGTTGCAGAAGAAGACGTCTACAGTCATACTTTCTCCTGTGCTAGTATGAAAATTGTTGTGTCTCATGGAGAGCATGTTGGTGTATGCGAAAAAACAAATTCCTAATTATTTTAGGGCGGTGCAGTGGATCTGTGGCTAAGGATCTGCACCTGTGGCTGGAAGGTTAGTGGTTCATATCCTGCAGCTGGCACAGGAATCCTACTCCTTTGGGCCTCTGAGCGAGGCCCTTAACCCCAACTGCTGCAGGGGCGCTGTATAAATGGCTGACCCTGTGCTCTGACCCCAAGCTTCTCTCCCTGTCTGTGTCTTGTGGAGAGCAAGTTTGGGGTATGCAATAAAAGACAAATTTCTTATACAAGAAATTGTATATGGCCAAAAAAGTGATCTCATCTCTCTCTTTCTCTTCAAAGTATATACACTACATAGTAGTTGATTGTTGTATGGTTACTGCAGATTGAAACAGTAAACAAAGAAAAATAAATAATTGTTGATTTCTGATTAAATTGGCAAAAAAGCATTTATTTGAGTTAATTGTTTAGAATTAGTTATTATTTAATGGTTAAGCAGACTGATTTAGAATAATCATCTAGATTACAGGTATTTCCTGTTTAAAATGCTTCAAGGTCTTCAACACATCTCTCTTTTTTAATCTGTAGTTTTAAAAAGTATGGTAATTCAGTCTGCGTCACAACAACCCCAATGTTATCAACTCAATGAGGGTTTGCTGCTCAATATGTTTCCCACCCGCAAGGCATTTCCATCATATTGTGTATAATTCAGTATCTCTCAATCTTTCTGCCCTTCTCTTATCTCAATAAATCACTTATCACCAGTCCTATAATTAGCTACATCCATCTGTTTGTCATCCAGGTGGATATACCAGTTATATTCTTTAACCTCTTCAATGCTGCACCCATTCCTAGTCATGCCTTTATCTATACTTGGACAGAGTCTGAATGACAATTTCATGAAGTTTTTGAGAATATATTGGAAGAGCAGATACATTTATTAAACACATGGACAGAAATAACTACTGTAAACCTAGAGTAATTTTGAGTAAGTAGGTCAAATTCACCTTCTTTCTCAAGATAAAATGTTTATTTTATAAGTATGCCATTTTAAAATTTTAACAAAACAACTATATGCTGTTGCATATGCATACTTACAATAGTGGGATACTTTCACAGTAATATAATGTAGCTAGGGAAACAAACAGAAGGGATCTGCACAAAGGAACAAGTATATTAGATTTTAAATCCATGCTGAAGACTAAAAAGTAAAGGTTTCAAATAGTGAAGCCAAAGTATTTAACCCTCCAGTGTGTTTGGACTGTGGAAGAAAACCAGAGAACCTAGAAGAAACCCAAACAAGCATGATGAGCACATATGGAATATGTGCATAGAACACCCCAGGAATTGAAAAAAGTTAATGATATAAACTATTTTCTATTATTTTTCTGCAGACCCTTCCATCCTCAATATCCCCAATTATAAATAATGAGTACACTGGAAATTCTGCATTCTCATATGCATCTCCCAGAGCATAAATATTCTTCATACTTTACTCTGTTTTATTCCTCCATAAATTGTTTCCTGTAACTAACGTGGAGGATGAGGATGAAGAGAATGATTGTATTTTATAGTGTTCTTCATCCCCCAAAATCCCTAATGCATTTTTTTTAGGAGGGGACCAAATTCCAACAGTGAAGTACTCACCCGTGTGATGTGTGGAAGGCATTTTAGGCCTCTTTTTTTTGTAATTTTATCTTTTTACGAGAAAATCTCTCTGATGGGACTTGGTTCCGTTCTATTGAAATTCACCCAAGAAAACATGAAATATTTATCATTACAAAGATTCTTTGTAATAACCAAGTTCCTTTCTGGCATTTTTTGTATATAATTTAAAACTTTATTTTAGAAAACATTCAGTGAAAATTAGTATACTTTGAACAAAAGAAGCACGGAGTTGACCACTGTCATGAATAGTCAGGTAATGTGGAAAATTGTTTTTACTTCATAAACATTTAGACTGTATTATAATTTATATTGTAATATAAAATTTTTGACTGTATTATGCAATCTATAGTAAATAACACAAGCTTGAAACTATTTAATGATTTATAAAATGTGCAATTCCCTTCCTAGGCTTCATTGTCATCCCTTATTTCTGTAGTTTACTTGTCCTTTTTGTCACTTTTCTAGTGGGCGTTTTTCCATCACACATAAATGACCACCTTGGGCTTTTCCTGGGATGTAAGCCAAGACACATCAGCCTCTAGTTATAACTGACTTGGAGTTTTGTTGTTGCTGTTTCTGTTTTCTTATCTGAAAATGCTAACGCAAGATTTGATGCACTTTTTTTTCCATTGAAGGGATGGCTCAACTACTCATCTAAGTGAACTGAAGCTAAACTCTTATAGGGGATAGGCTTTTTTTATTTTCTGTGACAAATGAAAGTCTAAGCCATTCCTCTCACATCTTTTGTGAGTTCATAAATCGTGAATTTCTCTAGGTTTTTACATCTATTAAAAATGATTTAGATATACTGTAATATATCATGACTTCTGTAGGAAAACCTATCTACAAAAGGATAAATTGCTGGGAATGAGAAATTGGAAAACAAATAAAAATGCATATACTGTATTTTTCAAATTAAAAGATATCCATGATCCATGTACAGTATGTGTAAGAAAAATAATAACAGAAAAGAAACACATAATTTACTGGAGGCATTTAGTCATTTAAAGAGAAGAATATACAGTATCAAAAGTAGGTGCTGTGAAGGAAGAAACAAATTATGCCAGCTTGGCCCACAAAAAAACACAATTTCAGAGGGCCAATCAACAATTATTTTGGAATAAATAGAGTTTGGCAAATATTCTGTTCTCTGGATTATTTAAAATACACAGATTATTTTAAACCACATAATGAGTAACTGTCTGTATCGTACCCTTTGAAGATAACTGCAAACTCTAGCACAGACTGAGCAGGAGCTCACCAGAAATTAGACAGATCTGAAATTTGTTAGGGCAAAGAAATATCATCATAAAGCAGTCACAACTGTGAGGAGGAAACATTCCCAATATGGATAACTGTGGAATTTGGGAAATACAGTGACCTATTCACACTATTTTCAGAATATTTTCAGAAACTGGAGTTCTTAAACTGTAAAAAGATGTATTTGAAAAAAATTGTATTCGATTTTTATGTAATTGTTGTTTAAAATAAATGTAATATTCCCAATGACTTTACACAGTGCCTCTAAATGTTATTGAAGCCATACTTATAGCTTCTCATTTTGCAAACATTACAAAATTATGCATACATACTGTATTTTTAAAACTTAATATTTTATTCAACACCTGAATGCTCAAACTGAAAACGTCAATCGTTAAGATACAGGAAGTACACAACCTTGGTGCAATTTTACCCACTCTTCTGAGCAGATTTTCTCAAGCTCTCTGAAGTTACAAAGCTCATGGACAACAGTTTCCAAGTCCACATATTCTCAATAAGATTCAAATCAAGACTTTGAATGGGCCACCCATTCACTTTCTTATTCATTATTCAGCAGCCATATCACCCTGCAACTCACAATGGGTAATCCACTGAAGCTAAGCAGCTGTGAGCCTGGTCAGTACCTGGATGGGAGACCTCCTGGGAAAAACTAAGGTTGCTGCTGGAAGAGGTTTTAGTGGGGCCAGCAGGGGGCGCTCACCCTGCAGTCCATGTGGGTCCTAATGCCCCAGTATAGTGACGGGGACACTATACTGTAAACAGGCGCCATCCTTCGGCTGAGACGTAAAACCGACTCTCTGTGGTCATTAAAAATCCCAGGGTGTTGCTCGAAAAGAGTAGGGGTGTAACCCCGGCGTCCTGGCCAAATTTCCCATTGGCCCTCACCAATCATGGCCTCCTAATAATCCCCATCTATGAATTGGCTACATTACTCTGCTCTCCTCCCCACTAATAGCTGATGTGTGGTGAGCGTTCTGGCGCACTATGGCTGCCGTCGCATCATCCAGGTGGGGCTGCACATTGATGGTGGTGGAGGGGAGTCCCCATTACCTGTAAAGCGGTTTGAGTGGAATGTCCAGAAAAGTGCTATATAAGTGTAAACAATTATTATTATTCCTAATTCACTTCTTGTGTTTTGGATCATTGGCCTACTGAAAGGTACATTTTCATTCCAGTTTTAGGTCTGATGCAGGGTTTCCTCTAAAATTCCCAAGTAATTTGTTCCACCTACGTTCAGTTTTGACAAGATTCCCAGAATCATTTTGTTGATGAAAAGCAAAACTGTACTGTACAGTATATCATCATGATTGACTGTAGTGATGGTATTGACTGAGTAATGAATTTTGGGATTGCATCAAATCTAACACTTGACAATTAATCCAAAAAGTTCCAGTTTTGTCTTTTCTGATCAAAATACCCTTTTGTTGAAATTTGCAGTATTAGTTTGTTGTATTGCAAATCCCATATGGGGTCTAAGATGTTTTCTTTCTATTCAGTTGCAGACTATTCTTCTTAGCGGAGTGACTGTCATACAGTTGACTCATGGACATTTTCTCAAGTCTTAACCACTGAATTCTGTAACTCTTTGTGTCTGTGTCTGTGTACTTTCCATTTCTTAGTTATCAACTACAAGAGATATAAATGGTTTTTAACATTTTATTATATCCCTCATCTTGTCTGTGCCTTTACAAAACTTTATCTCTTGATTACTTTGAAAGCTAATTCATCTTCATGACTAAATCTTTACTTGAAATTAATCACATTACTGAGGGACCTTATAAAGATGGTAGGGAGATTTCTATTCACCAATTTATTGAAAAATGAACATTGGATTGGTATACTTTGATGGACATTGGCTATGGTTTAAGTTTTGTTGGAATTTGTAAAGTATGGTAATTATAGTTTGTAAGCAACAAGTAAGATACTGTAATGCATATGGCCGACAGGTACTGTGTAAGAGCTGGCTTACCAGAGCGGTGACGTCGCCGCTCTTCCCTGTGATAGCAGGACTACAGCTACTGGGCTGTAGAGTGATCTCTCTTTAGCTCACCGGGCTGGGTCCCTGTTGAGTGATGTGGAAGTCCTGGGTTCGAGCCCCCGACAGTGCGGGGCCGACCTAATGAGGTAAGGGCGCCCACCTGAACCCCCATTGCGTTACAATGCGTATGAAGATATGGTTAACCAATCAATTAGGAGAAGGGGAGATGATAGGTCAGGTGGAAGCCTTAATTGTTTCTATGCCAGTAAGAGTGTGTTCAGGTCACAGTAGACTGAAGAATACTATTGTGAGCAGCGTGTCAAAGGTCCAAGGGTTGAGTTATGGGGATATTACTTCTGAGTTCGAGGGATGCAGGCATCAGTGATTTGTTTTGTGAGACAAGGTTCTGAATTTCTGAAATTGAGAACGAGAGAGAGTGGAATGTGATTTGAATGACTGGCAATAGGGGTAGTTTGAATTGTAAACTGGTTACAGATGAAAACATGAGAGAAGCAACCAAGTACGTTTGTAAAGTGAGGAAAACAAAAATAACCTGCATTGATCATATGTACTACGGAAATGTTGTCTGAGTGGATGAGTACAAAAAATGGATTTTGAACCCTTAATTAATTTCCTTTTGTAACAAAGAGTTAAAAAAATTTCTCAAGAAAGCAAAGAGTCCTATTTCTGAATCACACTTAAAGATGTTTATTCTGTTGTTGAAACATTACAGTATACTAATTGTATATGTTACAAAAGTATTAAAAAATAAAATAATCAGTCATTACATTGTGTCAATACTTACTCTACAAATACATAAAATAACAATAATTGCAGTAATCCTAAGAGTTACTGTAGTTCAATTTATCTTTTTATTTGATATTATGCTTTTATATAACTCTGTGTATCGTGGAAGAAGAACTTACAATCTACATGGCAGTGGACCCTATTTTAGCCAGTCAATAAGTGAATCTAAGCATTTTAATAGATGACACTCAAGGAAACACATGCTAGTACTGTGTGTTGTACTTGAGGGAATTAACTAAAAGTTTGTATTATCTCTTGTTGGCTATGTATTTCTTTACTTATATTTAACTAACTCTGTCTCTTGATGTCTTGTCTCAGAAGATAATATAGTCACATTGTATCTTTACTCATAGTTGACATAGTTCTCAGAGCCAGCAGAAAAGAAAATATAGGTACTGGTTAGCTTTCTAGAATGACCATACTGTATAGCCACAATGCATGCAGAGATTCATATGGGAGTGTATCTTGTATCGTTTGTTTCACGGTATAAAGGTGCACTTTAAAGCGTTTTCTTTTGAGTCTTGCATACAGGAGCAAGACTCCCATATGCATATGAAATAAAGATGACTTTCAACACACAAACTCTCGACTGATGCCCTTTGTTTGGCACAACATACTGTACTAATGTTTTTTAAAGCTATTAGCAGATGAAATACTTTTTTTACCTTCTGGCCTTACTGTACCTTTACAAAAGATTTTATCCAGATTGAAGCATTCCAGTTTCAATAAGGAGGGATTCTACATCATATGTGGCTATCTAGTAATTTCTGTATCGTTTTTCCGTACAACAAAATTAAATATAATAAAAATCTTAAATAATAGACTATTTTTTGGAGCCTTAATGGAAGCACAGGAGAAAAAATAAACATTTTACATTAAGTGATTACCTATGTAAGGGTTTTGTGCATTTACTGGGACAATTATTAATTGTAGCAATAAGTCACAAAATGATTTTTTGATGGCTATTAGAAAACCTCAGCAACGCACACACACGGATACTAATACATGACTACATGTATTAATACATAAAATGTGCATATAAATGTGCATATAACAGATCGTATCGTCAGGGTAAGCAAAATACAAAAGGTATATATTCTATCACGAAGAGTTACAAACCAAGAAAGACATACATTCAGTATACCATTCATTTTTACCATTTTGTTAATGAACTTTGATTACAACTTCTAAACTAGATACTCCAAAACATGTATGTCACTCATAGGAATTAAATTGATATCAACTGGGGTTGAGGTAAAAATTGAATTCTCCAGTTGTAATGTAGAATGTTGAATACTCATCCAATTTATTTATCCTGATTGGCTGATCAAGGTGGAGGATGAGTAACAATGCTCTCTGACATTAGTGTTGTAAACAACCTGGGATGAGACTATCCCTTGGAAACTACCAGACAGTAAGGTGCCAGAGATGACCATTTATTAGGGTGGCTGGAGAATCTCAGCCTTGGGACTTCTTCCTTATCAGGAAACTCTATGAGATAGAAAAACACCTTACTTCTGAATCAAATGGAATGGGCTCTCTGTGTCCAGCACCACTTAGATGAGGGAGAGAGAGACTGGCAAGGGAGCAGCAAACTTAATTCCCGTATTATTAATAAGTCTTGCCGCAACACTAATAAATACAAGTATCTTGTTCACCTGTCCCAGACTGTCTATTAGTCTCCCTCATGGCTTTTGTTCACTCAGTCAAGAAAATTAATGCCAGATTTATAACAAATTACTTTACCTCAAATCACATACTGTATCATTTGGTTTGCCTGAAGCTATTGAAATTCCTGTTTATTTTTATTTTTGAGCCTAACATCAATGAAAAAATATATTTTAAATGCCTTAACCTCTCTTTAATTTAAGTTCTCCACTTACGTTTTTCCATTTATCCTGTGAATATACTGTAGAGCTATTAATCACTAAGGAATGCGCGTACTTCAGGATTTGAGCTACAGGTGGCTACAGTACGTGATTCATTGGCCAAAGATGATCGGCAGGTGTCACTTGTGGTGCATTAGTTGTTAGTGAAATGATTGTTTATTTTAACTAACTAACGTCTCTACTGTGCATGTTTAAATCCGCTTAATATGGAAGTTTACAACTAAAGGGAAATTTTGGTAGCTGAGCATAAAAATAAAAGGAGCATAATGTCCCCGAAGGTCATAACTGATATTAATTTAGGAATAGAAATATATTATACAAACTGTATATGGCTGGTAGTGGTAGTTTAAAAAGAAAATACACAACAGTATTCCACTTTCTTCATAAACATTTTATGCATCAAAGTCTTTCACTCGGTCACTTACTGTGGTTATTTTGGAAATGTTTTGAAATGCTCATTCTGACAAAATTAAGTTTATATACTTTGAATAAAAAGCTATACTGTTTTAACCTTTTCTATGAATATTTGTGTACGTTATTGCAGTAAACAAATGTGTACTTTTTAGAATTCACTTA
This sequence comes from Lepisosteus platostomus, assembly GCF_059453375.1. Classification (NCBI taxonomy): domain Eukaryota; kingdom Metazoa; phylum Chordata; class Actinopteri; order Semionotiformes; family Lepisosteidae; genus Lepisosteus; species Lepisosteus platostomus. The sequence continues at coordinate 26,621,251 of NC_142619.1, read as the reverse complement.
ATAGGGAATATAATATGGAATCACATATCTAAAGAAATTAATAACGGTTTTAATTTAAGGATCTGATTATAATATATTTACATAGCTCAAAGAATTACCCTTTTCCACTTTCTTTGTAAACATCTTAATCAATTTCTTTGACTCATTTGCTCGTGATTATGTTGGAAACAATTTAACCTGTCCGTTTCAGCACTGTCTCTAAATGACACATTGGTACGGTGGATTAAGTGCTTGCCTGTCAACCTAGAGGTCAGTGTTTGATTCCCTGTCATGGCACACGTTTTTCTTTAAACAAATAAAGACTCATTCAAAAAAAGTAAAGTTGTAAATATTATGTACATTATATTGGCATTTTATTTTCATATATCACAATATGTTCAATAAATAAATTGAAAATATGAATGAGCAAATGTGAATACTGCCAACATTGGGAGTAAAAAACAGTTCAACCAGTTTAATTCAATTCAATTCAAAATACTGCATCCCAATTGGGCAATTTAAGACAAGCCTTTGCAACAAGTCTTAAAACTAAATAGTATACAGTATACATGTATTACAATTATAATAAGAGAACAACAAAGTGATATTAACAATACCACTGAACTATAATAATGTATCTATTCACTATTAAAATATTAAATTATTAATAATAAAAAATTCAAACTGTATTTTGTTCAGGGTTATTTGTCACTGTTTTCACAACCATCTCTTTCTTGAAGATGCCTATTTTTGAGACAGGATGCTTCATATGTCAATAACTTCACCAACAAATGGCACAGAGCCTTCAAACAAAGGCATTTTAAAGACTGCAATTTGTGAAAAATTTTATATAAAACAGTATTACCATAGTCCACTGTATACTATTTTTCTTAAGATTTTTCTTAATCAAAATTTAAAGTTAAATTTCTTGTGCTGAAATTTGTATTAAGACAAAATATATATTTTCTTAATGTGGATGTACCGTAAACCTGAAAGAGGCACATCACATTCTCAACAAGCTATAATAACAAGCTATTTTTACACATCCAGCAATGTAAAATATATAGCCAAAAGGATCGCTCTAAAGGTGCATTCTAAGCTGGAAAGACAAGACTCATTGGGTCTTCTCTATAACTCTTCAGTTTACAGCTTGTCCATAGTAATTTATTATTAATATTATTAAAAATATATCCCATATTTCATTTAAATTGGAATATTATTACATATATAAAAAGAGGCAATACACAAAATGTCTCCTCTATAACTCTTCAGTTTACAGAATACTTCCCACAGAGCCACACAAAATCATCACAACACACAGTAGTAAACAATAGTTGCTGGCTCACTTAAAGGTGTAACACGTCTATTTTCATTGTCATGGTAGCATATTGATGAGCTAATCTCCAGTTACTGGCAATTGTAAAAATAACCCTTTTTCCCTCCTTTGTTTAACTTAAAGAATTCAGGGAAGAAATTCTTAATCAAGAAACCATCATTTATAATAATTCATCTACAGATGCAGCCATTCAAAATGGGTGAGGTATTTCGCGGCGTACCCCGGTGGGCGTGTCACAGTATCACGCAGTGTCACGTGTGTCACGTGACTAACTATCCGGCGTCGCCTTGTAAAACCGCCAGGGGGAGCTTAACCTCTCATGTACAGCATTTGAGCCTTTAATTTTGAACTGTGTATTACAGCATGTTAATCATCAGTCATTAAAATGTTGGTATATATTATGAAAGCAAGATTGCTCAGTTGGACAGAAGTACACAACCTACCTTTATCAGAAATATTTATGCATCAAAGCCTTTACTGAAGATATTACTAATAGTATTAATAATGGATGACTTTGGACAAGCTGTATACTCAAAGTATAATTTCTTTAGCACATTTGTACAAGCACTTGGAATCTGTCCAAGCCATACTTTGTCAGGCATTTTGTTTTACTTCAACGGGGCATAAAAACTTCCTTGCTTTTAACAGGGCGTTTCATAATTTCTAGCTAAGAAAATGATTTAAAATGCGACACCTATCATTCAACTAGAGCTTAAAATATCACAAGGAAAAATACACACCGGTATTCCATTTCTCCCTAAACATTGTAAGCTTCGAAGTCTTTAACTAACGTGATACCGGAGTCAACAAGCATACTTTTAGAATTTGATTAAAAGGGAATATAATATGGAATCGCGTATCTAAAGAATTTAATAACGGTATGATTATATCCGTGTACTGCGGCAGGACTGTGTAAGGCTGTTTTGCCTACCTGAACATGCGAGCTGTCTTGTAGCCTACTGGTCTAGGTGCGTGACTTCCAACTGGCAGGTTGTGTGTTCGAATCCAGCTGGTGCTGGACTTTTATTTTAACAAACATTTCTTCGAAAAAATAGGTAAGCGATATTATGGACAATCAATTGACTTTTATATTTCAAAATATCGCAACATGATCGATATTTGCGATATTTTGAATATATCTTCCCTTCTGACAGCGGTTCCTGCTTCTATTGTGTGTGTGTGTGCAACAGTAAATTTTTATAGAGAAATGGAGGCTGGACAGTATGCGTTACAATATAAACATTTATATTGATTTAAATCGTGTTCTGATTTAAATCGCAAACGCGTGTTTAATTATGTGTTTTTTAATCATGATCAGGCTAATGCATTTCTACATTTTCTGTATGAACCAGCTTAGAGGTTCGTACAGAAAGACAGCTTGTGTTTAAATTGAGTGTAAGGTAATTTATGCTTCTAAAGTCATGGTCAGTATTGTTTTACTGTGCTGTACTGTGTCACATTATTTTATAGCGTTTTTATTGCGTTATTAAATCCGGTGGCGCTGTGTTAGTTTCCTGACTCACATTATTTAAACTGCGACACTGATCATTCATCTCTAAATAAACTTTATTTTATATAGCGTTTTAAGCGAATAGGTAATTAGATTGCTCATAAACCTAATCACTTTTTCTACATAAACACAGCGTGATTGCTCTCTGAAAATGCTTTTCCTTTATTTTTAAAGTAGGCTCAGATTTCAACTATAGATCGTATTATTATAAACTTTCTTGGAAAAATGTATTTTATGTAAACCATGTTTGCTATTAATTCATTTAGGGCTAAAATACGTTCATTGTCTTCTAATCGAGTCGAGTTGACATTGGAAGCCTGCCACACCCGGACCGTTAAACCAATGCATTAGCACGTCAAAGCCCATTGAGCCAGTATTGGCTTTAGTATCCCCCCCTTCTCCCCTCAATTCAATTCAATTCAAGGTGTTTTATTTGCATGACAGATGGGTACAAGCAGTGTTGGGTACTGTATGTATATTGTAATGCTTACGGCAGACAGGCACTGTGTAGGAGCCGACGCACCAGAGCAGCGCCTGCAATTTTTATATTTATAACTTAGTTTTTAAAATTAGTCAAGCAATACGAAGCATCTCCTTTTACTTAGTGCCTGAGCATACTGCAACGCGTGTGAAGCCCATAAACGATATTAATTTTGGAACTTAAACATACAGTATATGGCTGGTCTCGGTACTTTAAAGAAAACATACACACCAGTATTCCATTTCTCCCTAAACATTTTAAGCATCGAAGTCTTTAACTAACACGATACCGGAGTCAACAAGCATACTTTTAGAATTTGATTAAAAGGGAATATAATATGGAATCGCGTATCTCCAGAATTTAAAGACCAGACAATCGCAAACTCGTTTTCAATAAAATTATTTTATTCATTCAGCAGTTTGTGAGAGGGACATCCAGCAGGGAGAGACACACACACCGGTTTTCATTGACAACATTGTTTTTTTTTCAATTCCTCTTGTCTAACAGGAATGTTTTGTTTGTGGACAGACTGTTAGACAAGAGGAAAAGACCGCCTCCTCCTACGAAGCATTTCGTTGATCTGATCACGAATTCTTTTCCAGTCGTACGCAGCAAGGGTTGAGAATCTCCGATTCACCATCGTACTAATGGTTTCCCGGAGATTGGGTTAAAAAAAAACAAAAAACATACTAACAACTGTGCCATCCTACTCCTTAGTTAATACATTGTATTATTCATAAACAGTTAACATTGTTAGCAAAATATTTTGAATTATATTTAACCCTATTTTTTCTTTAGTTTTGTATTTAACTTATTATATGATAGTCAGACTTAATGTATATTTGAACAATGAAAATATATTTTTACAAGATTTTACATTAAGCACTTAAAATTAATATGGTTAATAATAGTAAACTGTAACATGCTGTAACAAGATCGGTTACAAGAAGAAAATGCTTTCAGAGAAAATGTTTCAACCAAACCTGTTCCCACACACCCCGCCCCCACTACCATTAGAATATACACAAACATTTTAGCGTTTCATTCTGAGCAGAAGACCCTCACACCTGAAGAGTGCTGGCTGTGACGAATTAAACCGGTTTTACAGGTTTCAATCACAGACCATGTGACATGGGACTCAGTAAACTACAGTAACACCGTATTTGCTAACGCTTTAAAAACGCTATAAAATAATGTGACTTGGCACAGAACAAGTTTACAACACAGTACAAAGATAAATGCTGACCATGACTTTAGAAGCATAAATTGCCTTACACTCAATTTAAACACAAGCTGTCTTTAGCCCTCTAAGCTGGTTCATACAGAAATGTAGAGATCTAGGCTCAGAACACACAGCTTCATTAGCGAATACATATGCAGGACAACTAGAGAAGACGTTTTACAGAGGGTGGATTTTTAGAAACATCCCATCAGACATCCCATCATATTCACAACGTGAAATCTAGAAAATAATATTACGTAACCAAAATCCGCAATATGGAAACAGAACCTGTGTAATTGTTGATAGATGATGTACTCGTAACATTTTTTCAAGACGAACTACAACATTTAAAAAATGACTTGTATGTACTTGATATCTCTAATCAATCCACGGGCCCCAGCACAAAACGAAAGTAAAACGCATACCGTTTCTCGCTTCTTATTGCTCAAAAGTAATTTGACCGTATGAAATGCATAATATAAACCTAGAAACATATACGTGAGCAGTACTTAAGCACTGTAGTATCGGTGTTAAGACATACCTCTCAAATACTGTAAATCAAGTTAAAAATATCTCAAGACCGATTCTGGTCGTAATGAAACCATGCAAGGGAGTTTTTATGTCCGTTGCAGTTCTTTTGCAACATGAATATAATTATATCGTTATTAATTTCTTGAGATAGAATATTCAGATATGATTAGATATGAATATTCAATACTTAAACGGGCACAGTTAAGACATTAAATATACATGTACATATTGTATACAGTACAGTTTGCATACGGTAATATGTTTATGTCACGCGATTAAAAAATAAATAAATAAAACTGGAAGGTCCAGCACCACCATTATGTTTATATGGTTGTTTTTATTGGTTGGTTGTTATTATGGTTATTAATAATACGATCTATAGTTGAAATCTGAGCCTAAATAAAAAGAAAAAGCAAGTGATTAGGTTTATGAGCAATCTAATTACTTATTCGTTTAAAACGCTATATAAAATAAAGTTTATTATTAATTTGCTGGACAGAGCGGTGAACATTATTATGCATAAGACAAAGATAACGATCCTGATCAGTTTAGAAATCTGTGTACGCTGTAAGGTTTTTACTTCTTAAACTTTTAAAATACACGTTTTGAATAGAAAGAAATCCTCTTCCTGGTAGTGTGTATAGCACGCCAGCACGTCTTTTTTCTCCAATCAGAGGGGTGTCAGATAGTGTCAGCCAATCACCATTCTGCGTTGGGTAGCAACGGGTGACTGTTCTCAGGCGGAAGATGTAAACAGCTTAATGTTCGTGTTAAATAATTTTTTTTAATTCAATTAAACGGGCACAGTTAAGACATCAAATATACATATACATACTGTATACAGTACAGTTTGCATACGGTAATATGTTTATGTTACGCGATTAAAAAATAAATAAATAAAAATGAAAAGTGCAGCACCAGCTGGATTCGAACACACAACCTGCCAGTTGGAAGTCACGCACCTAGACCAGTAGGCTACAAGACAGCTCGCATGTTCAGGTAGGCGAAACAGCCTTACACAGTCCTGCCGCAGTACACGGATATAATCATACCGTTATTAAATTCTTTAGATACGCGATTCCATATTATATTCCCTTTTAATCAAATTCTAAAAGTATGCTTGTTGACTCCGGTATCACGTTAGTTAAAGACTTCGAAGCTTACAATGTTTAGGGAGAAATGGAATACTGGTGTGTATTTTTTTCTTTAAAGTACCAAGACCAGCCATATACTGTATGTTTAAGTTCCAAAATTAATATCGTTTATGGCCTTCACACGCGTTACAGTATGCTCCTATTCTTTTTATGCTCAGCTACTAAGATTTCCCTTCAGTGGTAAAATTCAATATCTACAACGGGCACAGTAAAGACGTTTACAGTACAGTAAGTCTTTCTACGACAGACCAACGGACCACGAGTGCCCCTGTCGGTCAACCAATCACGCACCGCGGTATCGCGTGTCATCTTACCTGCGGTATCTGTACTGCAGTGTCTGTACCGCGCACTTTGAATGGCTGCATCTGTAGATACACACACACTCACGCCAGAGCCAATTGTGATAGAAACAACCTCCCAGTAAGTATTTGGACTGCACAATACTGTACAGTACAATATATGGTTTCAAGTTTTAAATTTAAAGTTAAATTGCTGGGTGATTACTGGCTGCTGAAATTTGGATTAAGACAAAATTTAGATTTTCTCAATTCGGATCTAAACCTGAAAGAGGCACATCATGTTCCCAGCAAGCCATAATAGTGAACTATTTCTATATATTCGTATATATATTTTATATATATGTAAGAAACAAACAAAAAGTAATTCTCTGATTGGGCCTTGAATCACCTGGGTGCAGTGCGCTACATTACAGTCCATTGTCCATTACCAGTATAAAGACAGTAAAAGTTTTTTTTTTTTAAATGAATGTCAAAATGTTTCCAAAACATCCACTTGTAATATTTTAGCGGCTTAGTTAAATGATTCCATATTAATATTACTATCATGTGTTTTTAAATCATAACACCATTTTCTTTTACAATAACAGCAAGTGGTGTTCTTAAAACATGGTATTGTAACACTTCAGGGTTCACATGGGCGCCCTCAGCGCTGCTGCATCAGGTCGGCTCCCCATCATCAGGGACTCAAACCCAGGCCTCCGGCATCACTCAACAGGGACCCAGCCTCTTGAGCCAAAGGGAAATCTCCCGTCAGCCCAGCGGCTGCGGTCCCTGCTATTCACAGGGAAGGGCGGTGACGTCACCGCGCTGGTAAGCCGGCTCTCACAAGCAATGGAGGCCGTATGCGTTACAATATCTTTTTATTAAATTCAGTATATAAACTTTATAATATTAGAACAAGCATGTTATAACCATAACCCACTGTAAGTCACCAAGTTAAAGACTTTGATGCATAAAATATTTATGAAAAAGGTGGAATACTGTTGTGTACCTTTTTATATTTAGCTACCACTACCATCTACTGTGTGTACATTAGGTACAGTATAACATTATACTACTGTTTTTATTTTTAGCTACCAGAATTTACCTTTAGATTTTCTGTATGTGGATGTAAACCTGAAAGAGGCTACAGTATCATGTTCACAAGCTACAGTATAATAATAAACTATTTTTATATATTCAACTGAAAAATCTTGCTTTTATGAAATACACCTACTTTTTAATTAATTTAAAACCTCTTAGTGAGCTTAGGGCCCGGTACCGCCGGGCAATCTGATTTAGGAAGCACATCTCATTGTGTTTAACAAACAAAACCACAAAACCTTTACAGAAAACCTTATATCAATCGAAAATAGACAACTGGAGCTTCACAAAACTATTTTTAGAAGACAAATACACCAAGGCAATCATGCCCAATAAAAACAATTTTTGATGATCCACTTCTGCATAAGTATGTCAATTAGTTATTAGTTATTAGTAGCCAGAAAAACATGACTGCAAAAGCAAAAACTAGCAAAAAAAGAGTATATCCTATGTTTTTACCTTATCTGGTAGTATGATATATATCCACAAAAGGCTAGACTAACCCACCTCTAGACCTGGAGATGACTGATTGGCTATTGGAATCGAATTTTGAAGTTGACCGCTTGAATAAAATGTGGTCTGATTGGTAAGAAACGCTGTCATTCATTGTATTTTCAGCCATTCAGAGCATGAACCAGGCTTATATTTAAGGGGAGAAAACTCCTGGTGGAAATTGGCTCTGAGGGCCAAAGTTACTAAGTCTTTTATGTTTAACATTCTGTAATGTGACAGCCAAAATGCTCCACATGCCACGTTATGCTTTTACTGCTCCACCTGGCAGTTTTACAAAGTAGTACGGCCCCACAACTGAACATTTCTAAAAAGCTGCAGTACCCTGCAGCCCCTGAACTGCAAACTACTGCAGTATCCCCTGCACATTCTGAATGTCTGGATCTGTGCCTACAAATGACACTCTCGTTTTTCATGTGAACAAAACATGTATCAAAATACAAAGTGAGATGCAGACATTGTTAGTAAAATCCACTCAAAATATAAATAATGCAGTACCTCTTGGGTTTCTCATCGGTTCAGCTTGTGTCATCAGTCATATCTGAGTGTTCAGTTGCCTTTTTCTATAAACAGTGACATTTTTATAGAAGGTTTTATGTCTGGCTTGCCAGGGGTGATTGGAAAATACTTAGGTGCAGCTGACTTTCACATACCAGTAATAAAAGTATGCCATAAGCGCAATCTTTCCTTTAAAGTGATGTTTGGTCGAGCAGATGATTAAACAAGTAGATATTAAACATTGAACCAAGAGAACAGTTTATGTTTTACAATTTGATAAACAGAAAATACATTTGAATGATCTTTTAAGTATAGCGCACCTCTATAAAGAAAAAAGTGCAAATACTGTAACTTGTCAGTTTTGTTTTTATTTTCTAAAGAGGCAATCTCTTTCTACAAATTATTCATAACATATGCAAGGGTATATTTTTGTTCCATTCAGCATTACAATTGAGCATAAATATTATTCTAGCTTTTCAAATTATGTAATTGAATTGGTATTATTATATTGTCATACATTTGCTTTGAATGTAGGTTTCAGCTATACATGGGATGAATAAGGAAGAATCATATTTAAATGGGTTTCCTCATATGAGCAGAACCTCATGTCTGTATTGAAAAAAGTTACTGCACAAACTAGCCAAACACGAAATTAAATAATTAATTTTTTATAAGAAACATTTGATTAGAACTCTTTTGAAATCTGAATATATCATATTGGATGTTGTTTGAATCTTTATTGTTGTCGTTCATTCAAAGAACTCTAACAAGTCAGTTGTTTTCAATAAAATTACACATAATGGCAGTTACATATATTCATCTATAACTGCTTTAGATGTTTCAGTTTTGTCATTCTATTTATGGATAGACACTAAATTGCAAAGTTTCCTAATTTTCCAATCTATAGCAACCTTCCTATGTGAGTGACATCATAGAGTTTTGTTAATGACCTGTGAATAGTACAGTATCTTTTGTTTTCTAATGTGCAATTGGTAGAACACAATTTTTTTAAAGTGTTTCTAGTACCTTTGCTTCTTTTATGCTAATTCTGTTTAATATAGTGCTTTGTCCTTCCTCAGCCATAAGCCTGTTGTTGATTTCTTTCTTGGTAAAATACCTTCATTTCATACATTGAACCTTTTCATCTCTCTTTCTAGAAAATGTCCATTATTATCCAAGATTAGTTTAATTTCATTCTTTTGCGGTTATAATACAAAAAAAATACTTATTTTATGCTTCTGTCTTTTGTTCTAATATAATTTGTATCTGTGGTTGAAATGTGTTATATTCCTTTTTATAACTGAATCCTGTTTTTATTATTTCTAAAGTGATTGATTTATATTTTTCTTTATTAGGTTATTAAACCTTGTGAAAATGCCATTCTCTCGCATCACAAAGGATATAGTTGGTCCACTTCCTCCAAGCTAGAAGGGTACACATTTGTGTTGGTGATCTGTGATTATGCAGCAAGTATAATGAGATACTTCCCTTATATAATGTAAAACCGGAAAAATGGTCAGTTAAAGTTGAGAGTGGGTATTCTACTACAAATATTTGACTGGACAAGAAATACATTTCACGTCTAAAATTTTAAAGCAGATTAACCATTGACAAAGTATTAAAGCCATTAAGATCTCATCATATCATCCTCAGGAAGATAGGCATATTGAAAAGTACAGTGAAACCCTAAAAAACATTCTTAGGAAGATTCCTGTCATGCTCAGGATTCAACTAAAACCAATAATTTATCTTATTCTTTATTAGCATTTGAGCTTTTTTATCAATGTAAACTGCAAGGACTGCTACTGTATACCAAATATTTAAACAGTAATGAAATGCTGAGTGTTGTTGTTAGGATAGGATGCTGTATTTACTTACTTACTTTTTCAAGCAGGAATTCGATTTTCTTGTAACAGATGTAGTCTAGCTGTAGGGGTTAATCGAGGATACTCTACCTTTTGCATAAATTGCAGATTATAAAATTAAATTCAATGTAATTGGTATCCTAAAATTAAAGACAATTTTAAGATATAAAATGCAACATTTGGTTTGGTTTTGTGATGCAGAAATGTAGGTTTTTGAATGGTTCCAATCTAGAATTGACACCTTATTGGCTCTGCCTGTGACACTTTGACCTACCGAATGGTATTCTCATTATTCTTGCTTGTACACATAGACTCTACAGCATTAAAATCCTAACATGCAAATTCAGTTTTGTGTTCTTTGGAGAAAAAGATAAATCACTGTTGACAAAATCTGCTATCTGGCAAACAATTTCTTGTATAGATAAAAAATGGTTGTCTTCACCTGGCTTCGTCCAGGTATTATAGTACAGATGCAGCCACTAAAAACAAGCGGGGTATGCTGCGGTAGAACGCAGTGAGCGTGTTGCAGTATACCGCGCTGTACCGTTTGCAAATTAGATTATGTTAATAGTATCCAGAATCACCTTGTAAAACCAGCAGGTGGAGCTAATAAAGCTTAACCTCTCCTGTACAGCATTTCAGCTGTCACCAGAAAACATCTGGTTTCAAATCCCAATCACTGCTGAGGGAAAATCTTTATTCAATTAAGAATTTAAGTTACTCTTTAGACTTTTAAATTTAAATGGTGTATTACAGTATGTTAATTATTATACATTAGAAAGTTGGTATATTTTATGAAAGCAAGATTGCTCAGTTGGACAAAGGTACACAGCCTACCACCTTTATCATAAATATTTTAATTATGCAGAAATATTTTATGCATAAAAGTCTATACCGAAGATTTTACTAAAATTATTAATGAATGACCTTGGACAAGCTGTAAACTCAAAGTATTACCCTGGTTCACATTCTTTGTAACCGTCTTTGTAAACAAAAAGACTCTATTTTTTCATTGACAAAAAGTAACACACAGCATTTCGTTGATCCGATCACGCATTCGTTTCCAATCATACAAAGTATGCCTCATAAAAGATATTAAGTACTGATATTATTATTGTATGTAAACTGTACTGTATATGGCTGGTCTTGGTAGTTTAAAGAAAAACTACACACCAGTATTTCATTTCTCCCTAAACAATTTAAGCATCAAAGCCTTACATGTGGTTATTTCAGAAATGTTTTTACATGCTCCTTCTGACCATATTATTGTCCGTTTATATACTTTGTGAAAATTTATCGTTTTAACCTTTTCTGCGAATACGCTCGTTATCGGATTAAACAAAAGCATACTTTTAGAATTTGATTAATAGGAAATATAATATGGATTTGCATATCTAAATAAATTAAGAACGGTATAACTATATTCATGTACTGTTGCACAGCAGTATAAGACTTTCCATTGATATGTGTATGGCTGTTTCAGTGGTTGTCACATGACTTGCCTTAGTGGTGTGATAGCTTAAGTGACTGATTTATAACCCTGAGGTCGGGTGTTCATACCCAGCTGTCGTCATGAGTTTTCTTGGGGAAACAGGCTACCATAAGAATCAGTATAGATTCTGAGAAATACATTTTTCCTGCATTAAAGTTTAACTCGTTCGGAGCGCCCTACATTACAAACTCCAAGTGTTTCATTTTGAGCTGAAGACGCTCACATCTGAAGAAGGATTCACAGCTGAAAGTTGCAGGCTGCAGGCCTGCAAGGTTGCAGGTTGCAGGCTACCCACCAAAGTAAATGTATTGCAGTTAATGTTTATATTATTATATCTAATTTTTTATTTCTTTTTTAAAAATTAAATAAATCATTTGCCCAGCCTAAGGGGGGGGTCTGCTCTCATTGGCAGCTGACATTCCTCCATACACTCAAGTGAAAAATTAATAACGCCAATGTAAACGTCGCATTTACAATTTGTTGATAATAAAAATGTTAAGTTCTCTAAAGCTTTCTCAGTCAAGCATGATAATTTACCTAGGGAGCTGTGTAAGCATGCGTAGGCAGCAAAAGATCAGCTAAACTGGGAAGAAAATGCTTTCAGAGAAAATGTTTCAGGGGTGAAGAACACAGATCCCCAATGCAATTTCAACCAAACCTGTCCCCACACACCCTGCCCCCACTGCAATTAGAATATACACAAAGCACTGAAATCTTTAGAGTAGATGATCAGGGTTAAAAAGAAAGTCAGACAAGCAAGGGGGAGGATGAGTTGTGAAACTGTTACCTGTCCTCGATAAAGCGGTTAGAAAATAGGTGGATTTACACCTGTGAAAAGCGTTCCAATTTTAATGCGATATGGAAGACATTATTCATAAAAATGATCTTGTACGGTCTGTAAACTGAAAATATAAGAAGGAGACACGTTGCGTTTCACCTCTTTTTATACTTGGAAAAACATTCCAATGTTAATGCGACACTGAAGATATTAATTACCTTTTAAATCTGAAGGGAGATCTAAAGGGATCAACACGGTACAGGTTCCTGCTACTGTAGCTATCAAAGGGAAAGACGGTGACATCACCGCACAGGTGAGCAGACATACCCTCTAATGTTAAATATATTTAGATCTTTGAATTAATATCGTTATTGATTTCTTTAGCCTCACAACATTGTCCAATAATATTCTTCTTGTGTCTAATTTAAGCAGTTAAGTTAAGCAGGATTTCAGCTACAGACCATAAAAAAACAGGATTAACTTTTTTCACATGTTGATGATAATGATATCAGTAGCAGTTTAAAACTATTCGTTGTTATTAATAAATGACTTAGATTCAAACATGTTGTGTATTTAGAAATATAAAAAAGTCAATAGAGTGTCCATAATATTGCTATTTTAGTTTTTCAAAGAAATGTTTGTTAAAAGAAAACTCGTGGCTATAGCTGGATATGAACACCCGACCTCTTGCTTAGAAGTCAGTCACTTAAACCATCCCGCCACTGACGCAGTCATGTGACAACCACTGGAACAGCCGTATACTTATACTACTGTTTGTGTTACAGTGCATGAATATAATTATATTGTTATTTATTTAGATTTGCAAATCCATATTATATTTCCTATTAATTAAATTCTAAATGTATGCTTTTGTTTAATCCAATAACGAACGTATTCGCAGAAAAGGTTAAAACGATCAATTTTCACAAAGTATATGAACGTACAGTAATATGGTCAGAAGGAGCATGTAAAAATGTTTCCGAAATAACCACATGTAAGACTTTGATGCTTAAAATGTTTATGGAGAAATGGAATACTGGTATAAATATGTTTATGTTCCTAAATTAATATCGTTTATGATCCATTATGCTCCTATTCTTTTTATGCTCAGCTACTAAAAATTCCCTTTAGTGGTAAAATTTCCATATAAATATTCAATACTAAGCGGATTAAAATGTGCACAGTAAAGAGCACCAATGCACCACGAGTGCCCCTGTTAGTCATTTTTGCCAGCCAATCAAGTACCGCGGTACGGTGCAGTGGCGCACGCGTAACTGCTCGCAGTACAGGTTTGTACCGCGAACTTTGAATGGCTGCATCCGTATAACCTGTATTTGTATTGAATATGCACTCCAAATTATACAGAATATAACACAGAGTTATCCCCCTTTCTACAAATCTGAAAGTAAAAGGCAATCTACTATATCTCTGTATTCTAAAAATGCATCACTAACCTGACGAGAATGTCTGTAGCTGGGGGATTCCTCATAAAGGGAATCAGAGATTCCTAAAACAACAGAACAGCAAGCTCTCCTTTTTTAAATACTTAGCTGGACTTTAGGGTTGATTCAATTAATCTGGTCTTTAAGGTTGATCCAAGTATGGTTCTATCATTTGGCATATTTCTTCTTTCTCTGTCTGTTCTTCCTGTCTGTCTCTCCTCTTCCTGCTTCTGCCTACCTGACTTTTTTCCCGGAATTTTTGACTGTTCATCATTTACCAAGGCATTAATTAACTAAAGTAAAAAAGAAGGCCACCTTTGATCATTGCCCCAGCATTGTGGGTGGCTCCTGCTCTGTTTTTAGAGCTTGAAAAGTGCACATTTGGACTTTTAATGACACTTCAGTAGCCGTAGCAATATTTGTGGGAAAAAATAAAGTGTTTTTTTCCTATAGACCCTTTCTTTTGAAATATTTTGAAGGGAATTTCAAGAAGAACAATCTTATTTAGATGGGATATGGAATTGAATTTCTTAGTGAAAAGTCTGTATGGGTAGACAACAGTAATCATATCCTGGAAGCTTACATGTTTATCATCAATTTAGACTGAAATTAATTGTCCTGAAAACTTTAAACAGGAAAATTAATCAGATGAAATCCCTTCATTGGCAGTTTACATATGCTTTCATATATAAAGCCATTAATTTCATACAGTTTTGTTTTGTTGATTTCCCATTGGTATGCTGCTCAAGAACTTAATGTCCATATGTGGATTATCACTGTCATATACAGTACTGTACTTCACACGTTGTTTCTAACTGCACATACTATAGATGATCTATCATGCTTTTACTTTTTTCTTTAGTCTGCAAGCATTGATAAAATACTTTAATAAAAACATTCAGCATATGTTGTTTTCCAGATCAGTCTTATCTAAAGTATGAAACGTGATGCTTTATATTAAAATATTTGTTCAGCTACACTCTTGAAAAAATAAAGGTCTCCTCAGTGGTCTTATCAGCCTTCACACACTGCTCTACAATTCACTTTAAAGCGTCTCAACTTTCACAAAATCATGATCACTGAATGGAACTAAAGAAAACCTGATGATTTAGAAGTACAGTAAATTTGCCTCTTCTTCAATCTGAATTGAGAAAGCATTCTAAATTTGATATTTTTGTTTGTCTTTGATGAGCAAATGTTAAATAAAGCCAATTCATTGTGTTCAACTATATACAAAAAACTTTTTTGTTTGCATAGAAGCCCTTAAACCACATTAGAGAGCGATGTAACATATTGTATTACGTACAGTATGTTTTTTGTTACAGCTTTGTACTAACAATGCAATGATTTTCCTCTGATTTTATGATGAGTTCCATTTACAGTATGTGTGCAATATTTGTGTGGAAAATAAAAACTGAGATGTAACAAAGAAACGTTTCAGAGTATAGAGGAGGCATTAAAATGCAACAAATGAGTACTGGAACCAATAACACTTGTTGCTTATTTTACAATCTATTGGTATATATTGCTTATTGAATATTTACTATTTACTTTTGCAAAATGTTAGCATTATTAACGTATTAATTACTTGCTTTGTTTTGCATTACTAATGAAGAGGACAACAGCTGGAATCTGAAAGCATGTCACTTGCATCTTTATATGGCTTAGACCTCATTCCAACTAATCATTTTATTTTTTAAATTATTGACAAAGACATTTTTTATTAAGATCATGATTATTGGCACTTGTTGTGTTAAGAAATTAACAAATTACAAATTCAAAAATTACATAACAGGCATTATCATAATTTCTGATTGCATAACATCCTGGGCTCTCTATTTTTTTTTCTTCATGGCCTGAAGCATAAATCACTTTAGTAACTTACAGTAATTCTCAGATGTTTTTTTTTTCTAAAATTTAAAATATTGCACCTTAAAGTTTATTTTGACTGTCATTGTCTGTCCTTTGTATTGGTCATTATTCTCCTGTTTGTATTTAAGAACACATTTAAGGGACTTGATGGGGCACAACCAGGAGGGAGTTCACTGAAACACAGCATCTAATAAAGGTTGTGAAGAAAGCCAATAAGGGTAATAATGATTTATTGCCTATAATGTCTTGGAAATATTCCAGGTAATGAGGCAAAGAAATTTAAAAAAGACCTTCACATGACTTCTGGTGGTAAAGACTTTCAAATGATGGAAGGTTAAATAATAAAATAGAAACAAAACGCTCTTTCTGAAACTGGGGAGAAACGTTGATCTCAGAAGATCATACCGTGTTTTAAGGTGTATTATAAAAATGTAGCTGCATTTACCTTACAGCCACATTTTTATGTTCACAACTGTGTGAAAAATGTGCACTATACAGTAAGTTAGCATAAAGTAGCCTTAAAATGATTGGTGATGAAATGCAGATCAGGTTTCTTGCTGATTCGTTGTGTCCTGTTATAAATGTACAGTAAATATGTTTCTTGAAATGTAATTTTTTTAAAATTAATTACAGGCCAGTGACACTGGTAGCTGTCCAATTGGTACCCTCAGAGACAAAGAAGTCATAAGCCATGATGCAACCCCCTCCGCAGCTCTTCTCTCAATTCAGCTGTTGGCCATGTGCCTGTGGTTAATATGGTCATGTTGCTTTTATCCCCACATCCATCCCACAGTTTCAGCTTCCCATGACTTCTGGTTTTGTTGCTTGCCACTCCAAGGGTACTCTTGTCTTTCAGTCTGTCCTGGATAGCATATGATCAGTCTCCAAAGTCACCTGAAAGTCCACTGGAAGTCAGAATGCTCCTGATCTAGCTGTTACACCCAAAACCACTGTGCTAATATCATGGCTGTGATCCCCAGTGTCTCTGGTGCATGAGCCCCTCTTTCTCCTACCATAGCTAAAGCTTCCTTTTATTACTGCAACAGGAGCCCAGTCTCAGGCTGCTGGGATTGGCAAAGTAGAAAGCAATTGCTGCTTTTCCAACACAGAACATCCCTGGAAACAGTGCATTGTAACATTGTTGTATTTTCCATTAGGAACAATTTTGTTATTGATGGTTATGTTCCCAATCATGTACAATAGAGATATGACAAATATATATATATACTGTATATAACAAAATGTATAACAATTGTAAAACTCAATTGTAAAAAGTTCTACCTACTGCCTATTAATTTACAAATTCATTATACAGTATATGAGCCCTCATTTACTATAAAGAATACAGCATTTAAATATATACAGTATATATTATACTATATTCATTAGAACTATTTGTTTTCACACTTTTTGCTTACATTTTAGAATTGTTTAATGCTTTGAATGTTTCAATTTTTTTTATATTCCCCCATGTCCAACAATACATCCAAATATAAACACACATTTAATATCTTCAATAATTTTGTCCTATTATTTTACTGTTCTCACTACAAATAATATAAGGCAGTGGAGATCCAAAGTCCCTCTACTTGTTCTTGCCATGGAACTTGGGAAATGAGTAATGTAGTTAACATGGCAGGACGAAGTACAGTATGGAACGACACCTTCAGTTCAGGAGCTGATGTAGTTAATATGAAAGCTTCTTAAGATTCCTGCACCTTCTATACGCAGTTAATGGTCCAACAGCAGTGCAGGCAGAAGAAGATGATCCATTTAGCATACCTCAACACCTAAACTGGCAGATGAATGGAGAAGAATGACCTGCATGAAAGAACATTCTCTGAGTCCATGGACGATAATCTAATAATAATTTTACCTGGACAGTGCTGTAGAGAAGCTTCTAACTGTAATCTGGCATGGAAACAGCTGTTGTAAGAAGAACCTCAATCCCATAAATTGAGACAGAAATCCATTTCAACAGCTGTGGCAGTAACTGAACAGCCCGTTTTCATACAGTATTTCTCCTACGTTTTGGCATGGAGCAAGAAAAATATTTATTATTCTGCACCACCACAATCAGATCTCCTTTCTGGGTTGAACATCACAAAATTAAAACTGGCAAACCAAGGAATATGGAGGTAGCTACTGTATATTTATGTTCTGCAAGGGAAAATCAGAGGAAGAACATCGAGTTCATGGATTTGTAATTGCCATCAGGAATGAAATCATCAACCACGTTCATGAATTTCCTGTTGGAATCAATGAGTGCCTTATCACTCTTAAACTTAAATTATCAAGAAAGTAACATACATCTATGATTTCCACATATGCCTCTAACGTTCATTCTGATGACCGAACCAAAAAATCTATCTAATGGCAAATTGACTAATACTTTTTGAAATCCTATAATAAGCCAGAATTATTCTATTTGAAGATTTCAACTGCCGAGATGGAAGAGATGACAGTCTCTGGAATGGAGCCATTTGCAAGGAAGGATGTAGAAATGTTAGAAGCATTCTTTAGAGACATTTTTCTCTCTACCAAATGCTCAAAGCATAGACTCATCACTACCAGTACCCTTTTTTGCTGAACAGAAAGACTCAATATTAACAATATCCACTGTTCAAACACTGGCACTTCATTGACTTTACGATTGCAAATGCTCAAAATAATGAAGATGTCCACTTTACCACTGCAATGACAGGAGGTAATGAATACTGTCACTCAAACATTATCTCAGCAAGGTGTAAGGCTTTGGCAGAACAAGCCATTCTCCAAGCAGAAGAAGTTGGCCCACCAAGTAAAGTAAAGGGACAAAGGAGAACTGGTGGCAGAGCATATGAGCAGAGCATATATTACAGACAAGGTAAAGGAAAATCAACATCTTGCAGCCATAAACAATGTGTTTTCTTTGCTGCCACAAGAACTCTTTATGAACTCTTTATGCCTAAGATAGAGACCTAAGATAGAGGTAGAACTGATCAAGGACTTTCAATGAAAAATCTACTGTCAACAAGTGTACAGTATATTCATATCCTTCCCACAACATCCAATTAGAAATGAGTATGAAACTTCCATGGAGTAATTGATTGAATTCCCGTTGAAATTTTGAAGCATAGCAAACAGGGTCTACACTACACCCTCTCATTCTGATCACACTGATTTGTAATAAAAAATCAAACCCAAATGATTTCAAGGGTTCCGCAATTGACAATCTTAAAGAAAGACAGGCATGAAAGTGCTTCTTCTTTTTCAAAATCCCAGTTTAAAAATTTATCTGTTAATAGTATATGTGTCATTTTCATGCATTATCTTTTAATCTTTATTATCCAATTCTGGAAAACTATTGCAAACTGAAGTGTAAACTGAAGCGTTATCCCTATTTATAGACAAAGCATATAAAAACAATCTGTTAAAAATTACCCACATTTTTTTTCTTGAAAAACTAAGAAATTGAGAAAGTAGGCTAACCTTTACAAATATGGAAGATATTCTAAAAAATGATAGTTCCAGAATTTATTTATTTTTCTGTCACAACTCTCCATTACTTCTGGTGATCATTTCATAACAGAAAGGAAATGTGACCAATAGAGATTAATAGACAAACTATCAATTTGATAGCAAGGGTTTTCCCCAAATTAATCAAGTTGTATTGGTCTGAATAATGGCTATCATTCAAGGTCCTGAATCATTTAAGTGGAAAGAAGGGCAAGAAAGTCACTAGGTGATTTACAATTCAATTAAAATGTTTACTGTTAAGCCAAAGGATCCAGTTCAAAGGATGAGAGCCCAGAGCTCTGTGACCTTTAATCATATTTTTGATCACTCTACCGTCAGTCTCCAGGCGTTGTTTGTATAAAGTGACCTGCAGCACCTTCTGTAGGGGCATCTGCTGCAAAATATCTATTTTTTAAGCCGACAAAATGCCTCATTTGTCGTTATGTCCTACTTTACCTTCTTTTGTCTTTTCATTACATCATTTACATTTTGATGAGACTTGATCTGTGATGAATACTGATAGATGGTCCAAGCTCTTCACTGAAGGTCATGTTTGGTGCTCGGTCGAGCTTAAATCTTAAATCATACTTTACATTACCTTAAATATATGCCTATTTTCAATTAATAATATACTGTATATGTGGCACCTTTGTTAAATTTCCTACTTCTCATTGTCTTTGTTGAAGCATACACTGTACTGTATATAGTGCCTTTTTGGTCAATACCTTTGATATTGGTCAATACCTGTACTGTATATATTATAATATATATATGGCCCGTGCTATATATTATCTTTCTGTGTCATACCTTACACAAATGCAAAATAAGGTTTACCTTATGTAACTTTTTAACCAAAGACCACATTGTAAATATATTCATAATTAATCTGTTTACTTCAATTTAATTACAGACCTTATTTACACTGTACATTGTTAATTTCTCCCCAAATATTTTAGGGAACAGTTCAATTGGGTGCCTTTAATTTAGAGTGGCTAATTGTAACCATGTAAAGAAATATTTTGGTTTGACCATGTATAGAAATATTTTTATAAGGATCACTGAGTTATTACCATGGAATTACATGATACTCATGCCAAGAAATCTTAATTGTACTGAGAAACTAACATCATGGCACACATTCAGAATTTTCAAATGACTTGCCAGCACAAATGGCTGGGGATTCCTGCTGCCTGATAAGGTGTACTGTATCATTTGGAGTGCAGAACCCCTAGCCTTAAACTGTCCCATCAGATAATGACGAGTTTTGACTCCAGCACATACTGTAGGTTCTTTTAGGTTTTCCCAAGAACTGTCCCAGGTGGCCCATCACTGCAGTTCTATTCTTTGTTCTTTCATTTTTATTCTAAATTCTAAACCTCCAAGAAGTGCTATCCTTGGGCTTTATTTATTTTTTTTAAAAGCAGATGACAGCACTCCAGAGAGGGCTTGCATTTATCTATTCAAAGACGAAACATAATTTTGTAAGATTTTATTTATTAATGAAAGATCACTTAGGAAAAAAACAAAGCTGAAATTCTTTAGATAAGACCAGATAAACCTTGTAAGTGTAATCTTTTTTGCTATTATCCAGTCTTCATTAAGATGTTAGTGCTAATGTGAATCAGGGTCACATTTTAAACTATTTGGTCATTAGATTTGTGCACATTCGGATTTGTGATTTGTTTTTTATCTGTTTAATCACTGCATCTACACAGAGGCACCTTATATTGCATGAGATTACTGGTAGCTTATTGAATGGCTAATAGTAATGAGCCTTTGTGTGTACTCAGATGAAGAGCTATGGACTGGATGTTTAGAAAGAAATGTAAAATTGATCTGTCCAAAAAATCTAAATATTAGTATTACATTAGTATTTAGAAAGTAATGATAAAATACTGTACAATAGCCTGATTTAGTCAGATGATAACCATTAAGTAAGTTGAATGTTAAAATATAAATAATAAAGTAAAAATACAATAGGTTCTTCTTGATTTCTTTTTTCCATTGTTGTATTTTGTTTTAAATCCAGGCTTTTATTTTGATTGTGCTAGTTTATGACATTTGTCTTATTTGCACAAGGCACTTTGTGGGGTTTTTGGGTACTGCATCAAACACATGACTGATGACATGGTTAAAAGAACAAGTGCTGCTGTATACTTAATGCGGAACTGCAGTCTCAGCTTCTCTGACTGGTTATTAAATCTTGGTAGCAAAATAAATTAATTGATGGTATCAAAATAATTTACAAATTCTGAATTAATCACAAAATTCCAAAAGCACATACTTGCAAATTTAATCAAATTTGTCATTTAAATTGGAGGTTTTACATGTTACTGTGTACAATTTACTTTTATTGTGGTTTGAAATGCACCAATAAATGTCAATTCTTTTTTAACCTTGAAATATAGAAATCACATTGCAGTTCTCCTTCAATAAATTATGAAAGAAATATATAATTGGTGCTATTATGTTAAGCCTGATTTGAGTGATTATAAACATTTTGTATTTGTAGTTTATGTATTGGCAGTGCTCCTGATAATTGTAACTTCACATGTGAACTACCTGAAATAAAGTAACTGTTTTTGATATTCTTGTGTAAACATACTGTATGACTAAACATCTATTAAAAACCACACAATTTATTAATGCTGACAATTTTAAAACACACACATCAAACAATTTACAATTACAGAATTGTAACCTCTGGTATGA
Source organism: Lepisosteus platostomus (assembly GCF_059453375.1). Lineage (NCBI taxonomy): Eukaryota > Metazoa > Chordata > Actinopteri > Semionotiformes > Lepisosteidae > Lepisosteus > Lepisosteus platostomus. Next base: position 26,598,989 of record NC_142619.1, on the reverse strand, counting down.
AAGGTAGCAAGTGTGTATGTTTGCTGACTGGCTGCAGATGAGTCAGAAATGATGAAACAGAATATGCCTTGAAATTGAAAAGTGTATGAATGCATGAACTGTTGGCTTGTAAAGAATATGAATCACAATGATACACTGTATATTACTTAACAGAGTCCAAAACAGGTTAATAATATATTAATGGAAAATAATGAAACACAATCCCCAAAATTTTGTTTTGTTTCATAAGTATAACAACATGGAGTTCTACTGTTTCCAAATGGCAAATAAGCAACACTTGGCCATTCAAAACCAATGCTCTACTTTAATGCTATTTTTTAAATTTTGAGGCAAGTGGAAAATCCACTCCATCTCAAAATGACCTGTTGATCTTAGACCAGCTGATAACCCTATCCTTTTGAACATACAGATGCAGCCATTCAAAATGGGTGGGGTATTTCGCGGCATACCCCGGTGGGCGTGTCGCGGTATCACGCGGTATCACGCAGTATCACGCAGTTAATCGCGTCATTTGACGTAATGCCGGAAACTATCCGGCGTCACCTTGTAAAACCGCCAGGGGGAGCTTAACCTCTCATGTACAGCATTTGAGCTTTTAATTTTGAACTGTGTATTACAGCATGTTAATCATCAGTCATTAAAATGTTGGTATATTTTATTAAAGCAAGATTGCTCAGTTGGACAAAAGTACACAACCTACCTTTATCAGAAATATTTATGCATCAAAGCCTTTACCGAAGATATTACTAATAGAATTAATAATGAATGACTTTAGACAAGCTGTATACTCAAAGTATAATTTCTTTAGCACATTTGTACAAGCACTTGGAATCTGTCCAAGCCATACTTTGTCAGGCATTTTGTTTTACTTCAACGGGCATAAAAACTCCCTTGCTTTTAACAGGGCGTTTCATAATTTCTAACTACGAAAATGATTTAAAATGCGACACTTATCATTCAACTAGAGCTCAAAATATCACAAGGATCCTCAAGAGCACAGCAAAGACTGTATTAAAAGATACTTGTATGAGATACATGAGAATCCAGGCTTTTTTTATCAACGCTTTCTTTTCAGTATACCAGATTTTATGGAACCACTTCAGAAGGGTGTCAGCCAGTCAGATTCCAGGAATCGGTACTTTAAAGGAAAAATACACACCGGTATTCCATTTCTCCCTAACGATTTTAAGCATCGAAGTATTTAACTAGCATGTGAAATAGCGTGTGAAAAAGTGGTAGTTTTAAGCTTTTCTGCTAATATAATATGGAATCGCGTATCTAAAGAATTGAATAACGATATGATTATGTTCGTGTACTGCGACAGGGCTGTGTAGGGCTGTTTCGCCTCTCTCTTCATGCGACTTCCCTTGTAGCCTACTGGTCTACATGCCCGATTACCAACTCAAAGTCATTTTTGATAACAATGAATAGTCACCTTCTTCCCTTCTGACAACGGTCCCTGCTTCTGCTTCCTGCTTCTATTGTGTGTGTGTGTGTGTGTGTAATAGAGTAAATTTTTATAGAGAAATGGAGGCTGGACAGTATGCGATACAATATAAACATTTATATTGATTTAAATCGTGTTTTGATTTAAATCGCAAACGCGTGTTTAATTATATGGTTTTTTTAATCATAATCAGACTAATGCAACACATAAATTGATACAGTATCTTTGTCTTCTAAGTATCTTAATAAACTTTCAGCATAGCTTTCTACCTGTTTAGATTTATTTTTCTTGGGGTTTTGGGATCAAACGTGGAAGGATTAGATTGTAATCGTTTTTATTTTTCAAATACGTTTTAGAAAAGTGTAATCTATACCTGCCCAGACTGTACGCCTTCCTAAACCCTGCCTTTCACTCCTGTCCTGCTCTTCCCCGCGCACCCCAGCCGGGCGCTCTTCGGCCTCTGCCCGGGACGAATGTATATTTTGATATTTACACCCGGCGCGGCACCGAGGGAGCGTCTGCATTTATAACTTAGTTTTTAAAATTAGTCAAGCAATATGAAGCATCTCCTTTTACTTTTAAGTCCCTTAAATACATTGAGCACAGCTTTCTCACCACTTAAGATTACTTTTTGATACCATCCTTACACAAAGCAGAAACTTTCCGATGACATACAGTACAAGTGGAAAGATTACAGATTTTAATCGTCTTTAATTTTGTTACGTTATACGTTTTAGGAACGTTTCATCTAAACAAACACCACAAAACTATTCTCGATTGTATTTCTGAATGTTATGTTACACCTACAGTAGTTCACTGCTTTAAATACATCGAATTAAGAAAGTTAGGTGTAGCACTTTAGATCTTTTTTTCTGAACCAGGGAAAATCTGATCATGTTTCTCTATAACAATAATAAAAAACTTTATTTTACATATCACCTTTAAAAGTGGCATCTCAAAGCAATACAGTAGATCGAAAAACAGTTAAAAGGGACCAAAGTAAATACCAGACAAACGCAAACGCGTTTTTAATAAAATGCTTTTATTCATTCAGCAGAGAGTGAGAGGGACATCCAGCAGAGAGAGACACACACACCGGTTTCCATTGACAAAATTGTTTTTTTTCAATTCCTCTTGTCTAACAGGAATGTTTTGTTTGTGGACAGACTGTTAGACTAGAGGAAAAGAGCGCCTCCTTCTACGAAGCATTTCGTTGATCCGATCACGAATTCTTTTCCAGTCGCACGAAGTAAGGGTTGAGAATCTCCGATTCACCATGCTACTAATGGTTTCCCGGAGATTGCAAGGCAAGGCACTTTTGCCTCTGGACCCATCGAAATTTACAGACGTGGTCCACCCCCAGTAAATTTCAAAAGTCACAAGATTTCGAAACACGAGGGCGGCGTAGCGGTCGGCTCTTGCTTTCCCGTCTATGCCGATGCACTGCAAGTACAACCCCCGCTCCATCTCCTGAGTGATGGGTAACAGTTGGATATCTGGGAGAATTATTCGTCCCACTGGCGTCTGTGAATTCTGCTCTGTAAACGGTGCTTCCTGGGGGGAGATAGACGGCGGGGACAGCATCAACAAATTCCTGCGCGGTGGTGAGCGGAGAGGCCGGGATGGAGTGTCCTGAGGCGGTGTGTGCTCTGCGGGGGGCAGAGCTTCCGCCAGGCATTGCAACCTGCGCGGCGGGGAGAGGCACTTTTCGGGAGACAGCTGCTCAACTGTTTGACTGCTGGAACATACTGTCTCCTTCCTCTGCATTTTAAGGAGTGTCTCTAGGCTCCCAATCCTCCCCAGTAATGCATCGTACTGCTCCCGCTGCTGCCGAAATGTCTCCACACAGGTGCTGCTTCTACAGGTTGGCACCCTGGCCAGTGGTCGAGAGCAGAGACCCACGGCCTGTGGCAAAATAACATAATTCATGTAAGAAAAGTCACACAGTAGTATTCATAATACAGTAGTATTCATCAGTCGCGGAACAGACGTCAAAATAAACTTTTCTTTTTTTCCGTCTTAACGCTTTCTTTTTTACTGTCCTGGTGGTAGATTTCGAAGATCGTTTCACCCGTGCGGTGTTTTCTTGAAGAACAGGCTACGAAGAAATAATTATAATTGAATTTAAAATTCAAAACGGCAATAATACCTTGTAATATGCGCTGTAATCGCGTATTTCAAATGAAGTCTGCAGTATTTGCTTAACCTTCGCTCTTTGGAAGCTGGGGCGGCAGAAGCACCCCATCTCTTCCCGTAAAAGGTCTTGGTCTCCTGCTCTTTGCAGACGACCTGGTCCCGCTGTCACCCACAGAACAGAGGCTGCGCCAGAACCTGGCACTGCTGGAGCAGCACTGTCAGACCTGGGTGCCGACAGTCAATCTGGACAAGACCAGAGTTATGGTTTTCCAGAAAAAAAGCCAGACCTCAGGGAAACAGGTACAAATTCACACTTAACAACACATTAACACCTAACAACGGGAGCAGGGATGAATTAGGCCAGTACCCACTATTGTTAAACATACAGAAAAGAATATTAAAGTATTGAAGTATTGGCTTTAGTATTAGCCATACAGAACATTAAAGTGCCCCTTTTCCATTCAGCGGGTGCCTGAGCCGCTGTGTCCTATCTTCTGACAGTCGCCGTTGTGAATGTCTGTAGAGTGTATCTTATTTTTAGTACTATATTTTTGCATTATATGCCCTATTAATCAAACTCTAAGAGTATGTATCGGCTTGTCCCCTCCTCCCGCCCCTCTCTGTGTACAGTAGAGCCTCCTGTCCAGCCAGCACATGTCCACAGACATTCACAACAGCGACATATCATAAAACGTTTGCACATATAGATAAATTATTAGTTGTTTTACAGGAAGTTAAAAAAAAACACTTGAATTACTTATCCAGTCTCTCGAAATAAAGTTATTTTTCAAGAAATGCAACAAACGTCGGGCAATGTGTTTTTTTTAATCCAACATTGACAGCCACATCTTAAATCTTGTCAGTCAGCTCTTTTTTCTCTATTTGAATTGTGGCTTACACATCGCACGACTTTAAAAGCTAGAAAGACAGGTTTCGATTCACATTAGCTGGCGAGCCTCGTTAACAAAAAAACTGACAATACCCAGGGAGGGGGAGTTCAAGCCAGAGAGAGAGTTTTTTACCCTCTGTCTAAAAACCCAAATAACCCGGGGCAGAGACTCTGGGGGGATCATTGCGTGGTACAGAGCGGAGCTCAGTCAATTCTTATGGAATGTGTTTTCTTTCTTCTTTTTTTCAGCATGGAATAAACCTGTTACTTGATTCATATGGATGCCCGGTTCCGCCGGGGATTCAAAACATTTTTTATTTTTTTTTAATCGGGTATCAAAGGGAATAGGCAGTATAACCCTGTTCATGCACAAACTGTGGCATGTTACATTGATCTGGGTGTCTCCTCTTGCCAGAAAGCTCTAAATTGCATTTTGAGCGCGGTTTTTGACTTTTTTTAAATTGCATTTTGAGCGCGGACAGCACATACAAGGGTTAATTGCACAATGAACTGCGCCAAGAAATTTAAAATAGTCTTCTTTAGGTGTGAGGGTAGGAGTGGACCACAGCATGCATAATCAGCAAACCAGAAAAACAAAGAACAGGACAGGTGAGACGTGTATCCAGAAAGCGAGTGATCAGAAAAAGGAAATGGTGTTACGCCCAGGTTTTCGACCCAATTGTTTTAACTTGCTAATGCATCAGACACATTTCCTGGCGTATTGTGTTTTAAATAAAATAGGAGTGTCTTTCCCTGGTATTAGCTCATTGGTATGGTGTAAGTTTTATCTGTACCATACCATACAGTATATAGGTACAGAATTCAAGCTGCACCACTGTATCGCTTTGGTAAGGAGACGGACAATGGCAAAAATCACGAAGACTCTCTCACACCAAATAATGAAAATGAAAAGAAACAGGAAGTCAACACGGGACATTGTTCAGCAGTTGGCTTCGATGGACATCTTCGTTTCCGAAAGCACATTATAAAGGGGAGAGGAGGCAAAGAGAATCTAAACCGAGGACGATTCAAAGGTAAATAAATTTCTAAAAATACCTTTCTTGCATGTAAATACAACTACGCACATTATTTTTAAAACTAACTGTTGATCTCTTTTTTTTCAAGTCCTATTGTGCAAGCTATCGACAAACTGACAATGATGAGCTACCGGCGATGCAAGTCCAAAGACGGCTATGGGCTGACCTTGGTGCGACCGTTAGCCCGACATCGATAAGAAGAGTACGCAGGAGTGATAATGATAAGACTAAAAAACAAAAAGGAAAGACTCCAACAAGCGCTCCAATGGATTGAACAGGGGGAGGCATTTCAGGATGTTCTTTTCACCGACGAAACAACAGTGGCTCTAGAACAGTTTTCAACAATGGCATTTTGCAAAAAGGGGAGATATGTGGACAAGCCAAAGCCCAAACATCCACTGAAGGTTCACGTCTTGGGGGGTATATCTAGAAGAGGCCCGGGACCACTTCTTATTTTCGAAGGAATTATGGACCGTGAATTCTTCGAGGAAGTCGTGGTCACACAGCATGCTGCCCCATATATCAGGGAGCAGTTTGGATCAAGGCACCGTCTCTTTCAAGACAACGATCCGAAACACACAGCAGCAAGGGCGAGGCTTATAGCAGAAGGAGTGAACTGGGTGAAAACTCCAGCCGAATCCCCAGATCTAAATCCGATAGAGATGGTTTGGCATTCGTTGAAAGACTACTTCGGAAAACTGCTAAGCCCGTCACAAAGCAGGAACTGATCGATGTGATCTATAAATTCTGGGAGGAAGAACTGACCGAACAAAATTGTAACAATTTTATTAACAGGCTGTTTCGTGTTCTTCCTAGGATTGTTGACCGGGGCGGGGGACATTCGGGAATGTAAGTCTGAGAAAGATAGTCTCACGTTTGTGGACAGTCTGTCCACAAACAAAACATGTAAAAAAATGTAATTTTGTCAGTTGAAACCCGGTGTGTGTGTCTCTCTCTGCTGGATGTCCCTCTCACTCTCTGCTGAATGAATAAAAGCATTTTATTAAAAACGCGTTTGCGTTTGTCTGGTATTTACTTTGGTCCCTTTTAACTGTTTTTCGATCTACTGTATTGCTTTGAGATGCCACTTTTAAAGGTGATATGTAAAATAAAGTTTTTTATTATTGTTATAGAGAAACATGATCAGATTTTCCCTGGTTCAGAAAAAAAGATCTAAAGTGCTACACCTAACTTTCTTAATTCGATGTATTTAAAGCAGTGAACTACTGTAGGTGTAACATAACATTCAGAAATACAATCGAGAATAGTTTTGTGGTGTTTGTTTAGATGAAACGTTCCTAAAACGTATAACGTAACAAAATTAAAGACGATTAAAATCTGTAATCTTTCCACTTGTACTGTATGTCATCGGAAAGTTTCTGCTTTGTGTAAGGATGGTATCAAAAAGTAATCTTAAGTGGTGAGAAAGCTGTGCTCAATGTATTTAAGGGACTTAAAAGTAAAAGGAGATGCTTCATATTGCTTGACTAATTTTAAAAACTAAGTTATAAATGCAGACGCTCCCTCGGTGCCGCGCCGGGTGTAAATATCAAAATATACATTCGTCCCGGGCAGAGGCCGAAGAGCGCCCGGCTGGGGTGCGCGGGGAAGAGCAGGACAGGAGTGAAAGGCAGGGTTTAGGAAGGCGTACAGTCTGGGCAGGTATAGATTACACTTTTCTAAAACGTATTTGAAAAATAAAAACGATTACAATCTAATCCTTCCACGTTTGATCCCAAAACCCCAAGAAAAATAAATCTAAACAGGTAGAAAGCTATGCTGAAAGTTTATTAAGATACTTAGAAGACAAAGATACTGTATCAATTTATGTGTTGCATTAGTCTGATTATGATTAAAAAAAACATATAATTAAACACGCGTTTGCGATTTAAATCAAAACACGATTTAAATCAATATAAATGTTTATATTGTATCGCATACTGTCCAGCCTCCATTTCTCTATAAAAATTTACTCTATTACACACACACACACAATAGAAGCAGGAAGCAGAAGCAGGGACCGTTGTCAGAAGGGAAGAAGGTGACTATTCATTGTTATCAAAAATGACTTAGAATCGATCATGTTGTGATATTTTGAAATATAAAAGTCAATTGATTGTCCATAATATCGCTATTCTATTTTTTCGAAGAAATGTTTGTTAAAAGAAAAGTCCAGCACCAGCTGGATTTGAACACAACCCATGAGTTGGTAATCGGGCACGTAGACCAGTGGGCTACAAGGGCAGTCGCATGAAGAGTGAGGCGAAACAGCCCTACACAGCCCTGTCGCAGTACACTAATATAATCATATCTTTATTAAATTCTTTAGATACGCGATTCCATATTATATTCCCTTTTAATCAAATTCTAAAAGTATGCTTGTTGACTCCGGTATCTCTTTAGTTAAAGACTTCGATGCTTAAAATGTTTAGGGAGAAATGGAATACTGGTGTGTATTTTTTCTTTAAAGTACCAAGACCAGCCATATACTGTATGTTTATGTTCCAAAATTAATATCGTTTATGGCCTTCACACGCGTTACAGTATGCTCCTATTCTTTTTATGCTCAGCTACTAAGATTTCTCTTCAGTGGTAAAATTCAATATTACAACGGGCACAGTATAGACGTTTACTGTAAGTCTTTCTACGACAGACCAACGGACCACGAGTGCCCCTGTCGGTCTACCAATCACGTACCGCAGTACCCCGCGTCATCTTGCGTCACGATGCGCGACGCCGTAGCCAATTACCTCCGGTACGTGTCTGTACCTCGCACTTTGAATGGCTGCATCTGTACAGTAAATTTGTCTGTCAGTGCAACATTAGGACCATGGGGTAGATAAGAAATGAGAGTTTCTGTTTTTGAACATTTTACACTAATAAAAGTTGACTCAACAATTATTACACTAAACATATCTGAACTAAGAAATGTATCTTAGCATTTAAATATACTCCCATGCTTCTCTCCTGTATTCTCCCGACTTCAGTGTTATCTATTTTCATTTGCTTGAATGTATTTGAGTGTATGCTTGTATTTGTTGAAATAGTATAATTTCTTGGCCTGATATTTTTTTTATTAATGTTTACATTTCTGTGATGTTAATGGCTGATACACATGAGTCCTTATACAGCCCACTACTTTTCTTCTATTCAGTGACAACGAATGATAAAAAGTAATGTACAGTAATAACTACAGTTATTTCGTAGGTCTTTATAATTCAATTTCAGTCTCACATTGGAATACCCTTGCTTTTTAGAGCCCTCATAAATATATTTATTTACCTATTAGCATGAAAATGAAACCAATGCTTTCAGTGTTTAAATGCTTGACTAAACAAGTCTTTTTCATTATACAGTATGTACAGTATATCAAAACCTAGACAATAATATCACAATTCAATGTACTTAATCATTCACATGTCAATTAAAATTAAAGATGGCTTTACAAATAAAAATGCCTGTTCTGAATGCACATTGATCTTGGGGGTATATAATAAAAAATACAAAATTAAAACAAATCAAGAAATCACAAAGCCCTGGGATAATCAGGGTGTCTTCCTACTTTTAAATTTATATCATAATTATATTTTCCATAATCAGTTTTGTCTTTTGCATGTAATCACCATTCCATGAATTTAGTATATGACTCCATAAGCAATCCACTTTGATCAGGTGTATAGTTTAGTAATTACTTCAACTGTGGATTTGCAGTGTATATGGTACTTGAGGTAGACTATACCATTTAGTCACTGCTATTCTTCAAAAGACAATAAGCTTCAATGGAATAAAAAATAAAAGGCTTCCTAGTTGTTGTTTTTTTCAAAATTCTAAAACTTAGCAAAAACTAAAATATTCACAAGAGATATCTCCCAGAATGAAAAACGTCAGGCATGGATTTTCAGATTTAGCTGATGATGCTTATTTAACATGTCATTCACATCTTTGTTTCTTTCCACCAGACCTTGTGAGAGTTATCATAGGACAATTCAATTTTGCTTAACAGTCCTGTCAGGAGAGATGCCCTTTTCTACAAAGACAAAAAAATCCAACTTTTCTCTCTATGGGATTTTCATGCAGACATGCTGGGACACAGGTCACCTTCTGTAATAACATAAAAGGCAAAAAGTTGATGTTATACTCAGAGAGACATAACTATTTTATCCAGATTTCAAAAGGGATCAAATCTGTCTATGGTTTTTATGGGATGTGTCTGATTCCAAATGGCAAAGTGGGAATTTGTGAGGGATACGGGAATTTAAAGGCATAATACCCTTGAACATTCAAAAGCAACACTTATTGCTGTTATTCTTTTTATCACAAACCACAAGTAGTTGTTTTTACAAGTGTGTCATTATATGAGAAAAGTTGTTCTCATGTTTACCAGAAGCATCACATTCCCAAATTATTTTTTCATCACTCTGTACTGTTACTACTGTATATCATTAGCTGAAGTAAGACGAAACTTGCAATGTTACTGGGTTATAAAATCAGCACTTTGAAAATCTGTACTGATATCTTTTAATTCAACATGGGCTTTCCTACCGCAGTTCCCAACTTGCTACAGTATATACCTTGAATAATTTACCGCTAAAATTATCTTTCATTTAGTGAAGTAATTTTGGGATTCTGTGGAATGACAACACAAATCCCTTTCAGGACAAGAGTTTCAATTCCACTTCCCAAAGTCAAAAAACCTACCCATCCATTTTCTAATTGCTTCTTGTAATTAAAGGTACTGTAGCAGGGACCCAGAGCCTATTCTAGCAGCCAAAGGCTGAAAGGTACACTACGGTACACCCTGGATCACAAGGCAGACATTCAGACAAACACAGTCACACACTCACACTTGGGCCAATTTCCACAGAAGCCAATTAACCTACCAATATGTTTTTGGACCTTGGGAGGAAACCAGAGCACCCAAAGGTAAATAAGAAAATAAACTCCACACAGATAGCATCCCAGGTCAGGAATTGAATCCTTGGCCCCAGCACTGTGAGGCAGCAATGCTAACCACTGCATAACTGTGCCACCTAGATACAATCTTTGATAATTTTAATCAAGTAGTGCCACAGCAGTATGAGTATTAAGACCACATCCTGCAAGTGGATAAATCACCTAAGACAGCTGGACAAAATATTAAATAACATGTAACAACAGTGTATAACATGGAGACCAGTTAGCAGCTATTGAAGTTGCAAGGGTCACTGCATATTCTGCCATTCTTTCTTCAAGTGTCCAAGCAACAGCTGACAGTAGAATTTTGTCTCCTTATCCTTAATAAGGTCTCCTGATCCTGGATACACTAAAAATATGTACATAAAATTCAACAGTCTTCTTATTTCAAATGCCATTATAAGCACCATCATTGTATTATTGCTGTTATTGTTGTTGTCCATAATGATGTCAAACCTTTTACTTCAGAGAAGAGTCATGTTAAAGCACACTGTAATGAATAATATATAGTATGTAAAGTAACCTATGTATGGTGAATGTACATAGAGGTACTAGTACTTCACTTTTTTTTCATAATGGATGTTACATGTAAGCAGAGGTTATTCAAAGGGTTTAATAATTATTAATCAATCAAAGTCATGCTGAATACAAGTATGATGCAAGTGGACTTTATTTTAGTGCAATGGGTTAAACTCCAGATAACAGAACACAAAAATCATAGCCCTCCATGATTTATTATGCAGTTTTACTACTGAGAGATTTGGTGCTGCAAAAAGGAAAAGTAATTACACAATTCAAAATTTTGATTCATTCTGATCCCCAAATATTAATTATAATTCATAATTCATCTATTTAAACTCCTTGTTGTCTCATGAGTGTAAAATATTAAATGTCTGACAACACATGTACAAAGGTAAGGCGTATTCTCACAAAAGCTATATAGGTTTGCCTAGTTTAATTATTTTGCACTGATATTGCCATTCAGTAAAGGAGACAGAAAATGTGCTCTGGGAATATTAAAGGCAGGAATGTTATCATGTGTAGCAACAGGAGTCTGGAGTTGACCAATTTCTTTATTTCAGAAGTACTTCCAGCCAACTTAGATTCACATCTGGATAATTGTCAGGTCTTTACAAAGATTATACTTCAAATTCTGCGGTAGCCCACCCTTCTTTATTCACAAGGCAGTAGCACAATATTTGTTCATATATTCCTTGGAAATGTAAGATTTTTGTATAAAGCAGTAAAGCAGTAAAGCCTGTCTTCTGTGCACCAATTGCTCTTTCTTCTGCCCACTTTGCTTCATAAGTACAGTAGTTAATGGGATTTATTTGCCATTTCAGTTTAAGAAGAATGAAAAAGTCAGCAAAGGGAAACATATTCAACAGTTTGTAAAAGAGCAGTCTGAAATAAAGTTGACTGAGTTTCTAATAGTGAAATACTTCAGTGAACGCAGGGCTACAACCTTGATTAAGACTGGCAATAATATTTTGAAATGTCTGTGATGTTTTGACACATACTGTAAGGTCAGTCATCTATTTAATATACATGCAGATTTTTTGGTATTTTTTTTTTAACAGCTATTCAGTCAAACAAATCTATATTTCTTCTAAGCAAATATACTTTAGTTCTGTAGTTTGATAGTGAAATATGTTAAGGTGCTTGCAAAAGTATTCAGAGCATTGTACAATTTTCACATGTTGGTGGTTTAAAGCTTGCAGTCATGACATCATAAAATGGTAATTAATGTTTCTTATGTACACAACCTACACAGCACAAAAAAAGAAAAAAAATAGCAAAAAATGAAGCATATAAACTAATATATCAGAAAAATATAATCAGTATGATTGCATACTGTAAGTAATCAAAACCCTTTGCTGTGGCTAACGTAATGTATGTGCTCAGAATTACCTTAACAAGCATCAAAGTTATTTCAGTTGCCTCTGTCTTTGTGTAATACTAGTGGTTCACAAATTTCAGAAAACATATACCCATCTCTGTAAGGTCACTGTGTTAAGCAGGGAATTTAAATTATATAGAACATTCAACCATGAAGACAAAGAAGCTTTCACAATAATGCATTATTGTACACACATAATTGTATAATTGCACAGATCGGGTAAAGAGTATAAAAACATTTAAACGGTTCTTATCTCTTTGAGCATAGTGAAGTTGATGACTGAGAGGTGAAAGACACTCAGTAACTGCCTAGGTCAGACTGTCCCTACCGAGCAAGGTGGAAACTTGTTAGAATTCTACCATGAGGTCAGCAGCCACATTGAAAGAGCTACAGACTCCAAACTGTCAAGATGGAGCAAAACTGCTGTCCATCAGCAATTCCCAAGCAATTTGAGTGATCTTGAGCAAATCTGCAAAAAATGCACCAATCTGGAATGCAAACTTAGTAGATACAGTATTTAGCAAAAAAGGCTTACAACTGTAATTGCTATCAAAAGTGCTTCCACTAAATATTCAGTTTCACCAGTCTGAATACAGTATTCAACATAATTCAGTTATTTTTCTTTAGTTTCTTTAGTATTTACTGTAACTCAACTTATGCTTGATGTTTTCAGTTTAAAATGTCAGATTTTGAATAAAAAATTAGGTTTAAAAAATGTGTAAGCATCATTTTTTGATTTCACAAAATGCAACATCATTGGAACAGTCTGAACAGTATTGCAAAACACTATAGTTTAACATACACTAAATCTTCTGGAGAAAAATTGCTTTTAAGAGAAATGTATTTGTTCTTGATGATGGAGCTGATGATGAGCTTTTTCCAGTAATCTGTCCACTGAATTCCCCTTTATTCGGTTCTTACAATTATTACGTTGTTTATGTTAAAATGTTCCTGAATTAACTAAGCAATAGACACATAAGTGCAGACTACATTTGTTATAATTAACTGGCAAAAAATAATGTCAAAATAATTGTGTTAGGCAAATTGTAGACCCATCATTTAAACTCTACAGTATATGCCTGAATATGGTCCACACACACAAATAGTAACAGGTTTAAAAAAACACACAATGCATAACCTCTTAACAGAATACCTACAGTAGTTGAACAAATTCTTTTTAGGGTCTTATGTTAAAATTGATTTTGTTTTAATACTGAAGAGGAGAGGCCTGTGTGATTCATTTTGTGATACTCTGTTTCATACCAAAAGCCCTTAAAGTTTTATTCTTTTTGACAGCTACTTCATCTGTAGCAATTTAGCCTTAACTAATGCAGACCTGCTACTGAAGCAAAGTCCCACTTTGCCATCGGTTTGCTCAGGGGGCTGCCAAACTTTAGCATACTCAGAAATGCAGTCTGCGGCTAACTCGTCCTTCTTCGACTTCACAATGTGTTTATGTAAAGAGCTAATCTTAATGCCATGCCACTGTGATGAAGAATTGTAACATAATCTGCCTACAGTTGGCATCCTCCTTTTCAGATTAGAATATGCTTTTGAGCAGCTTGCAAGACATATAAAGTCTTAAAATTTGTGCTCCACAGACAATAGAAAATTCTATGATGGTTGTCTGTTTTCACTTTATTTAGGCTGTTTTATTATTATTTTTATTATTTGTAACGGGCATTACAAATGCGTAATGGAATGCTTAACAAGTATCCTCTGTTTGAATAATGAATTAGTTATGTGTTCCTAAAACAATTTACCCCCAAAAAAATGATAATGGAAAAGAGGCTTCATCAACTGTTTTAGCAAACATAAGAGGAAGGCAACAAGGTGGTGAAAAAAAGGTTTATGACCCCTTTACAATTCATTCAGCAGTCACCTACTCTTAATAAATGTATAATACACAGCAATAATAAATATGGTTTTAAAGGGGGCTGGAAAGTTAAAAATAGAGAAATATACAGTATCTCTTAATTTACTGGATAGTTAGGGTATAAAGAATACAAACAAAGGTTAACTCTAGCATAGCTTCCAGTATTGAAAATAACTTTTTCAAAGAATTAAAAAAGAGAAAGCAGCTATGTGTTTCTTGTTAAATCTGCCCACAGTGTCAACACAACAACAGATAAAGTGGTCTCCTACTGTGAAAGAAGGCAAGTTTTTTTGGCAACATGTATCCAAATTATGCAAAGAAGGTGTTCAGCACAATAAATTAGATACCATTCCAACAAGCTTTATGGCAGATGGCATTATCCTGAAGCATAGCCCTTCCATATGGCAAGCTATTGCAATATATTCCAGTATGTTAACATTAAAAGCAGGGTTGTAATCTAATTTACATGCAGTTCCCCTACACATATCCCATATTATTTTTTTAAAAAATAATTAGCTATTAATTTATACATAATTAAAATATTATTTAAAAAAAGTAAAAAGCCCATATTTATTTAAAATGCTGAATTCATGTTGAATGTTCTTTTTTTAAATGATGCAAAATCATTACAAGAAAAGATGTAAATGTGAAGCTGAATGATAAATTGTTAGTTTGATTTTCCGGAACATGAATGATGTCTCAGGAATAGTAATGCCCCCCTTTATTTGAGTGAACTCAGCAAAATAACTGCTGTCACAGAGGAGACCATGGATGGTGGTACTAAGTATAGTAGGAGCAGATGGGAAAAGAATGGAACCAGTTAAGTAAAGGCTCTTCTAAAGAAGAAAGTTTTGAGTCTGGATTTCAAGGAGTTTAGAGAAGGTGACTCTCTGATATCCTTGGGTAGAGACTTCCAGAGCTTTGGGACGTAACAGGAGAAGGCCCTGTTACCCACAGAATGTAGACTGGCTTGGGGAACAGTTAGAAGAGCGAAGGTTGCAAGGTGGGGAGTAGGGCAATAATCGTTCAGACAGGTACTGAGCTGCCAAGCCATGCAGATCCTTATACTGTAAGTGCGCATGAGGATTTTAAAGTCCACACGGAATTTGACAGGAAGCCAGTGCAAGTAAACCCTTCAGTTACTTAACCAGCAGCCATATCACCCTGCAACTCACAACTGGCAACCCACTGAAGCTAAGCAGGTGTGAGCCTGGTCAGTACCTGAATGGGAGACCTCCTGGGAAAAACTAAGGTTTCTGCTGGAAGAGATGTTAGTGGGCCCAGCAGGGGGTGCTCACCCTGTGGTCCATGTGGGTCCTAATGCCCCAGTATAGTGACGGGGACACTATACTGTAAACAGGCGCCTTCCTTCGGATGAGACGTAAAACCGAGGTCCTGACTCTCTGTGGTCATTAAAAATCCCAGGGCGTTGCTCGAAAAGAGTAGGGGTGTAACGCCGGCGTCCTGGCCAAATTTCCCATTGGCCCTTACCAATCATGGCCTCCTAATAATCCCCATCTATGAATTGGCTACATTACTCTGCTCTCCTCCCCAATGAGAGCTGATGTATGATGAGCGTTCTGGCGCACTATGGCTGCCGTCGCATCATCCAGGTAGGTGCTGCACATTAGTGGTGGTGGAGGGGAGTCCACATTACCTGTAAAGCGCTTTGAGTGGAGTGTCCAGAAAAGCGCTAGATAAATCTCCCAGGTCACAGGTCTCTTGCAGACTGCAGCAGGATTTCCAGGATTTCTCTGTACTTTGCTGCAACCATTTTACCTTTTGTGTTCCGATGTCTTCCAGGCCTTGAACTAGTATTATTGAACTAGATTATTATATAATAGAAATATATTTTATATATTAATTGTATTTATACATTTTTCTCACATATTGTAACAATGTGTTTTGGGGCTGTAAAACACAATATTCAAAATTTACAATACATTTGACAATTACGACACCCTTTCTCCTGTATTACTTTATTAAACTGAGAGTTTACTGTACTTTATCATTTTTCCATTCAGTTAGTTCTTCAAGTACAAAGGAAACTAAAACATTGTTTATCCCAATCACAAAGTCTTTCCCACAGACCAGTAATTCTGTGCTCTTAAATAATTCTGTCTGCACAGAAACTTATATAACCTTAAAAGAGATTATTGCAGTGGGTGAGACTGATTTAGCTGAATCATTAAAGATATTTGACATCCCAAAAAATCAGTAGAAAAAATGTTATCTTCTTCTTTACTTTTTCATACAGTATGTACATAATGTACTTTCCTCTAATGTAGTTGCTGAATGTAAAAGTCATTGTGAAATAAGAAGATAAATCTGAGCAAAATTTTTCTTATAAGTTCAATGATCAGTTTGTTGTTTGCCTTTTTTCCAAACCATTAATTTGTCATCCTGGTTTCATCATAAACACATTCATCTTATCATTTTTTAACAAAGGAAATATAATCATTTTGTTACACAGTAAAAGTTCATTTGCTTTTGCAGTTTAACACATACCTTTATCTTTAGAGGCTCATAGTAATCCAGAGCTTGATCCAGAATGCAAAAGCCACAAGGTGAGACTACACCCAGGATGAGATGCCAGCTCACAGCATGATACACACACATTCTAGAATGCGAGGCACAATTTTAGAGGTGCCAATTAACCTGGACATCATATCTGTAACGGAAGCTAGTCCAGGCTCCTGTGAAGGGTAGTTTATCGCCCTATGCAGATGGTATAATCTGGAAGTAAGTGGAGAAGGACAACAGGGAAGAGATGTAGAGGATCAGGATAGGATGACAGACAGGGGGGCGTGACGACAGTGATCCGGTGCTCAGGGGGCATGGCACAGGCAAACAAGTCCAAAGACTCCAAGAGGGAAATCCAGGGTCCAGTCCGGGGTCCAGGTGCTGGGAGAACCATCCAGGACAGACAAAGTTAAAACCCAGAACGGGATCCGGAACAGGAACAAGGAGTTAAAAACAGGCGCTCTGAGCCCCGGTGGTGCACATAATGAACTAAAATACAAAAGGGTCGGAGCATCCTTAAGAGGAGGGATGACTATCGTGACAATATCTTTCAACTAAAGCAGCTTACAGATAAAAAATATGGGGAACATGAAAACTCCACAAAGAAACCACACCAGACGGCTATTGAACTGACCTGGGGACCTGGGAGTGTTAATTATAAATCATTTACACCTTACATTTGTATAACTCTTTTCATCCCTGTGAGTGCTTGTTATTTTTTCTTTTACTGAATGTAAAATACTCCAATATTTCCCTCTACCCTTCTGGTATGTTTGAGAGTGTGTATGTGATACGATAAAAAGTGTGAATGATACTTACCCTTTTTGTTGTTTCCCTAAAATCACTGCAGTGTTTTCCCTGTTGGAGTATAATATTGTGTTGATCAAGATGGCCACCAGTCACCTTTCCTGTTTGTAGTATCACACAAATGATCTTAAAGGGAAAGGTTACTGGTGAGCCATCTATAAATAACCGATGTAAGGTTAGGTGTTTTGTTTAAGTGAATATATCACGGTTGCATGACTCTGTTAAAATTTATAAGGTTTTTGGGGGATGGTTAAATACTTTATTTTGAGCAAACTGACCATCTCTGTTAAGAAAATGTGAGTGGGTCCCTTTAAGAGGATGGTCCTTAGAAGAGGAGGGGCTATAAAAGGGACTGGGAGAGCTCAGTATGGAGAGGGTGCCTTGGAGGAAATGTGTGGAGAGTACTCCTGTGAGGGTTTTTTTTATTATCCCTATTTTGATGGCAATAAATCCAGTTTTGTTTGCATTTGAAGACTGCTTTGTGGGAGTTTCTTTTCTTTCGAGCGAAACCTGGTCACTTGGCCGGTGACAATCCCAAATCGTTTCAAAGCACTTTGAATTTAGGAAAAGACTCATTTTATCCATTGCACCAAGTGAATGACCTCAGTGATGCTCTTCAACCATAATTCAACAGCAACTCCGCTAATATAGCAGATTGAATTAAGTGAGAACTTAAGGACAGAGACTAATTCAGTCAGGAAATCAGGGTTACCAGTGCCAAGAGATCACTAATGAAGCTACTGTAGGTGTAACATCGTATCTGAAGCTGTTCTAAAACACTGTGTAACCAATCAGGATATAGGTTGCAAATTCTGGTCTCAAGGGAAAAATGCCACCTACTAATTCAGCAACACCATATTGCAGCAGCCAAATGGGTTTTCAAAGTGATCTCTCTCCCCAGTCAAATCCATCTGAGTTTAGTTTCTCATGTCAGGAAATGTGGTCGTGCTACTAACTGTAGGTAGTGAGATTTCAGAGGGCGCCAGAAGCTGATGAAGGGACTTCTTGATCTACAGAATCTCTGCCATTGTGATACATCCCCCACTTCTAATTGATACTTGGTTCAAATTATATAGATAGGCACCAAGGTTAGCATTACATTTTAGCTGTTTACCCTGAAATTAGTCCCTTTTCTAATAATTTGTTTCCTCAGGGCCAAAATAGGAGTTCGTTTGGAGCTCTATTGTATGTGAGTTATTATATGCATTTGCTTGCAAAAATAGCCAAATTTATATGTGGTATCTTCCTCTGGGCTAATCTCCTTTTAAAACAGGCTTTTAAAATAATAGAATTACAGGTAGTTCTGTTTTCTAGGTACAGTATATGCTGTTACATTATGGTTGACCTTGTATTTAGTTCCTTCTCTTTTTAGGTTGCTTTCTGACAAATGAAACTTCAGTAGAAATTGCTTTCTTTGTGTTTTCATTCTTCTTCATGTCACATTTTTATGGAGATGTATGGCAGTTTAGCTATAAATGCTAAACTGAAAGGTCAACTATGTAAGCATTCTGTTAGGTAAAATTAGCCACAAGCCTTGAAGCAGTATGCAGCCTTTAGGCATTGCAGAAACAGCAGGGTGAGGCATCTTTTGCAAATAAATCCTCAGAGCACCTTTTATTTCTGCTGCATACTAAACAAATAAAACCATTGACATTAACCCAGTCCTCAGTATTTTCATGAAATATCAATCTTATTTCACCAGTGAATCAATACCTTTTTATTACCTAAAACCAGAAGTAGCTTAAATGGAGCTACATTACAGAATATGAACATCTTGACAAAACATGGAACACAGTGTGAAAGCAAAGCTAAGTATTTTTTTGCATGTAAGTTAAAATCAAATCCATATCACATCCTTTTGACAGAAAACATGCCTGCAGTGATTGAAAAAAAGGCTTCAATGAATTTTTTTATTCATTTTTTTTGTGGGCATTGTGTTTTCAACCTTTCCTGTACATTACCAAGCCGATTTCAAAAGATTGATTTATTGATCTATTATGAGTTTTTGTGAATATTAATAAATTCTCACTGTATGGCAGTGCCAGAAGGTAAAACTCAGTAAAAGGATTTCTAATTCTACATTACACATACTGTATAAAGTTGAAGTCAGTAATGATTAATACAAATACACATATATTTCATATACAATATATGCCTGGTAAAATACACCACATTTGGTTCTCTGGTCAAAGTTAACTATGTTCCATTGATGGGTCTTAGTAAGGGTAAGACAGACGCCACTGACTTCTAGATTTCAGTTTTATGTGAAACTGAATTTATGCAGTTCTACTTTCTGGTGCTATTAAATGGAGAGAGCTAGTTAATATTCCCATTCCCTTCAGAATCCAAGGTTGAAGCTATAAAGTACAGCAATAACTTTGCACCTCCATGGCAGTCAAATAACAAGGAACAGTTTGATAAAAATTATAGGATTTTATATTTAACATAATTATTTTTGAACTAGAAAATTGTATTTAATAATTGTATTTTGTTGTTTTATATACATTGAACTTTTCCCTTTTTGCTGCAAATAAATTTAAAAAGTATTAGCAGGAAAATGACTCAAACAATAATGTTTTTGTAGCAGATGCATCGGCACCTTATTTGAACAGACTTGACATACAGTACAATCACTTCCAAAATTATTGGCTTTCTTGATGAGCAAAACAAGTTGTATAAAATTAACAACACAGGTAATGAGCTACTGTATATTTCTTGCTCAGAAATATGGAAAAACTGTACTCTCCTATTCTAATGCAGTTGCTCAGAGAAAATGGGTTTTGTTAACAAGTAATAATTTTATTTCTCAAAAAGGTGTTAAAATGATTGACACCTCTAAAGATTTATATAAATAAAATCAAACACTCTACATTTTATTTTTTGTGTTCATCTCAGTCCTAAGGAACTGCTGTATATTATGGGCTTCTGTGGCCTCCTTTTTCACTGGGGTATAAAAATGAGATAACATGCATTTAAATCGCTTTGTCATCCACCACCATGGGGAGAGACAAAGAACTCACAAATGAAAAGAGAGAAATGGTTAATGACCTTCATAAATCAGACTATGGGTACAAAAATAAACAAAAACCCTAAATATACCACTTACCAATATAATTTAGTAATAATTAAGAAGTATTAAACCACTGAAACAGTGATAAACCTGCCCGGTAAAGGACACAAGTGGACTGTATGAAACTTAAGTGAATCTTGCCCCCACACATGGTGAGGAAGATTGTTCTAGGGACAAAGAAAAATACAAAGGCCAAAGTTGGAAAAATATAGAACCTGGTTGAATCTCAGGGCCACCAAGTCTTATGCAAATAAGGGGTGGAGCGGTGGCTCTGTGGCTAAGGATCTGCACCTGTGGCTAGAAGGTTGCTGGTTCAAATCCCGCAGCTGGCAGAGGAACAAGGCCCTTAAGCCCAACTGTACAATGGCTGACCCCAGGCTCTCTCCCTATCTGTGTGTCTCATGGAGAGCAACCTGGGGAATGCGAAAAGATAATTCCTAATGCAAGAAATTGTAAAGGGTTAATAAAGTGATGTTGTTGAAATAAGCTATTTGGAAGGCAGAAAAAAAAACAACTTTTTTGAGAGCAACCAAAAAAATGTAAGCACATGGAGTTTGTTAAATGCATTTAGCACTTGGGCTGGGTGCTGTGGTCAGTTGAGAAAAAAATATAACTCTTTGGCTCTTTCTCACACCTCTATATTTGTCATTGTATATGCAGAAAAGAACATAATACCTCCTGTAAAATATGGCGCTGGGTCTTTGATATTACTATATTATATTATATTAATCCTGGTTTGTTTCCACTGGTCCTGAAGCCTTTGTTGAAGCCAACTGCATCATGAACTCT
The DNA here is from genome assembly GCF_059453375.1 of Lepisosteus platostomus. Lineage (NCBI taxonomy): Eukaryota > Metazoa > Chordata > Actinopteri > Semionotiformes > Lepisosteidae > Lepisosteus > Lepisosteus platostomus. The sequence continues at coordinate 26,577,562 of NC_142619.1, read as the reverse complement.
AGGTAGTACTGAGACATTTTCACCTCTGCCAGAAGACTTAAACTTGAATCTTCCAGCAAGACAATAAATCCAAGCACATACCAAAATCCACAAAGAAATGTTTAATTGATAAAAACATCAGCACTTTGCAATGGCCACCTCAGTCTTCAGACTTGAACCCTGAGCTTTGTACTTTAAATTGAAGAGCACAGTTTATAAGCACAGAATTAAGGATGTCAAAGATCTGGAAAGATTATGGAATGTCTTCTCCAATCTCATAAAACATTTTCAGTGCAGGTATTACAGCAAATAAGAGGGTGCAAAAAATATTGAAAACAATGGTGCCAATAAATATGGCACTTATTTTTGGGAAATAAATTAATAATTTGAGAGATGTGTAATTTTGGTTGATTCCATTGAATCATTAATAAAATTAAAAAATTGCACATGTGGAAAAAAATAGAATATAGCTCATTACCTTCATTGTTTATTTTATACAGCCTTTATCATACTTTTTTTTAGCTACTGTACATCGGCTCATTCATCCATCCATTTTCTAATCAATTAACAGGATTCTGGAGGAATCAGAGTCTTGCAAGCAATGGGTGCAAAGCAGTCCATCATAGGGCTCACACCAGGGCAAGCTTTCCCAGAAGCCAGTTAACCTACCAGCATCTCTTTGGCCTAAAGGGGTAAACCAGAGCTCCCGGTGGAACATTGGCTCAAAATTGTTTGCAATATTCAATATTTCCTTGCCAAAATAAACACACCTCTGTTTGTGCTCAGTTACAGAAAAATAAAGTATACTTAAATAAAGTATATTTTGGAGAAGTTCAAGTAGATAGCGGGTTTATTCCACGCTGAAAAGAAAAGAGACACAACGTTTCGGCTATGGAGCCATTTTCGGGTGTCATGAAGAAGGCCTGCAGAAGGCTCCACAGCCAAAACGTTGTCATACGTTTCTTTTCCAAAAGTTAAAAATACAGAAAAGTTAAAAATATTACTAAATACGACTCAATCTTTATGTGCATGTGGGTTGTGATGAAGTATGTGTAGGTGAAAGAGCAAGATGCCTTACTGTTGGGCAGTAATCGAGGATGCTGAGCTTCTAAAATAAGAGGCAGGCTCCCTGATGAATTGGCTTTCTTGCCGAGTTTTGGGGAGGTGGATAGTCTGTTATGCTTGTACTGATTTCTTTTCCCTGGGAACCGTTGTTAAGCTTGGATACAAATTATTGTGTCTGCTATTCAAAAACTCTTTTTAAGATGTTTTGTGCAGACTCTCATCTGGTTCCAGTAATAAAGTTGATTCTGGTTTTTAATTACTGTATATCCAAGGCTTAAGAACACTGCTTCTCAGTAGGATCCTGTTTACAAAAACGTTTTTTTTTCAATTCCCACTATCCCATTCTAATAAGACAAAATGAATGATGTGCTGTAATTTCTTATAACTACATGATGTAGTTTAACTTGGAAATTTGTTTGATTATACTTTAGTCAAAATTTTAAAAGCATACTACTAAACAAGTAAACATCAAACTACTAGAAATTTTAAATATACCAATGTGTCTTGTTTAATACATCCTACCGCCATTAAAATTTGTGGGTTTAATTAAGAAACTAATTAATGTGTGCTTATGCCAATAATATTGACAAATGTAGTCATTAGGAATATTGAAGTTGCATACTAATGCTCCTAACATGTAGCTTTAGCTGCATTTACTCAATATAAAACATTATTTGTGGCATCAAATCCAGTCTTCTAAAGCTACATTCCAAGCCACACTTCGTTTGTGGTACCAAGTTCACCTCATAATTAAATATTATGGTTAAAATTCCCATATCATATTGGCAAAGCCTCCTGCTGTGCTGAATAAAATAACTGAAAAGTAGTGTATTAACTGCTAATTCACAAAAACTACTGAATGAGTGCAACTAATGTAGTTGGAGGTGTAGAAGACCATGATTTTTTCTGCAAAATTTTGAAGAACACTTGTTTGAAAAGCCTGCTATAGTCCTAAGATTACTTCCAAAGTTTTGACCCTTTACTTGAGGGAAGGTCAAGATTGTGTCATTAAGATTAGAAGATGATAGAATAAAATACTGTAGATCAAGATGAATTTTCAAGAGTAAAAACCAAAATGTAATTCTTCAAAAAACAATACATAGAGAAAAGATTATCAGAAATGATTATATGATTTTGTTAATCAGATAAGTTCTTAAAAGTAAATTTTATGCAGGATAGGGGTTCTGTGATGGCATTCATTTAGCACTAGCAACCATTGTTTTGTAGGAGAATCAATGAAAACTGTCAAATACTAATTGCACGTTCTTATGTTATCAATTGCTAGAAGGCAATTGGTATTTTGGAATTGGAATATTGTTTTCCATCAAAGATGAAATTGCAAAGAAATTACAGCAAACAATTAATTATGGATTGGCTGTTTCAGTCTCAAAACTGAATTCCAGCATTGAATTCACATATCATATCTTTTTCAGTGACCCAGGGGATTTAGCGTTCTACTTGAATAAGGGTCTTGCTTTCTTGTCTGTGCCTGGAGCTGGTTAAAACATTCCTGTTCACTTGTGTTTGTCAATACTACCAATAATTGTCAATTAATAGCTATTTCAGTGGTTTGATTAGATCCTAATGACTGTGAGACGGAGAGATTAATATCTATAAAGTATTTGGCATGACTTGTCTATCAGAGATAATGACAGTCTGTCTACAGCTGGATAGGATGCCCAAACCCCCTTCACTATTGTGAAGATTGAGCTAAGGGGTTTGCTGTAAAGATTTAGATAGGCAGGCTGGGGGATGCGAGAGAGATGCAGTACATGAAAGGATGTCCAGGAGAACAGAAGTATGTGAGATGTGAATCTAACCTTCCTCCCAAACTTCTATTATAAAATGCATTTAAAGCAATGAGTACTTTTTGAGGGCGGACAGTGGCACAATTCTTAGCATTGCTACAGTACCTTGCATTGCTGGGACCTGGGCTACTTTACTAGGATTCACTCTGCATGGAGATTTTATGTTCTCCCAGTGTTCATGAGGGTTTCCTGTGGGTGCTCCTATTTCCTCCCACACTCCAAATAAATACTGGTAGCTTAATCGAGCTTAATGTGAATGTTTGAGTGTGTTTGTGTCTATATGTCTGCCCTGTGATGAACTGGTGTGAAGTACAGGGTATACAGTATCTCGCCTTGCACCGTTGCCAGCTCCCCTGTGACACTGTATTGGATGAAGTGGTTGTAAAATGGATGGATAGATGGAGTGCTTTTATGCCTTTACCAATCATGGCCTCCTTATAATCCCCCTCTATGAATTGGCTACATTACTCTGCTCTCCTCCCCACTGATAGCCGATGTGTGGTGAGCGTTCTGGCGCACTATGGCTGCCGTCGCATCATCCAGGTGGATGCTGCACATTGGTGGTGGTGGAGGGGAGTCCCCATTACCTGTAAAGCGCTTTGAGTGGAGTGTCCAGAAAAGCGCTATATAAGTGTAAGCAATTATTATTATTATTATTATTATTATTATTATTATTATTATTATTATTATTATGTAAACCAAATAGTTTTAATATTTTTGATACCTTATCTTTCTTTAGACTGCTACTTTCTTTATGCTACTACTTAGAAGTCGTTGCAATTATTTTTAAAGTAATTTGTATTTTTAAGCTGTATCATTGTTCTATCTTAATATTTTTCCATATGATGATAAAAATTCACAAATAATTTCTACATTTTTTTTAGTTTGTCTACAGAAGCAAGACTACAGAAGCACTATAGTGGTTGTGTGCATCACAGCGGGATGATGCTATCTTAAATTCCATCATTATTCAGTTCTTCATTGTAGCTTTTAAATACACTCTGTCATGCCATGTGTCGTTTTATCTGTGCCAGTTAATGTGGTAATCAATTTAACAGGAGTCTTGTACCACCTGGAAGTATTTGCAGTATCTGCCAGACCTCAGGTGGTACAAGATTATATATGCCATGAGGTGGCAGTACTTGTGAACTCTGTCATAGAGTTCACTATATTTCTAGTTTCATCTAGAGCTCCTGAGTTCTAAAAGTGTTTGCTTCACGGCTTCTATACCATGTTTAACCTTGAATTTGTTCATTGGATTCCCCTTTGGTGCTTTGTACAGTGTCTCTTGGTTTTGAGCTTTGTTTGTCACAGCTCTGGATTGTGTTCACCTTCGCTGCACCAGCTTTTCTCTGCTACACAGCTGCTTGCCTGCTTGCCCATGTTTCTCTGCCTGCCTTTGGGTTTATTTCCGAAAACATGTCACTGATTTACTATCTCCAGCATCGATACATTAAACCCATCTCTTAATATCAATTATTGTTTATACACATTTATGTTTTTTGTTTCCTTTTAACTCTGGCTATAAAACTAGAGTCACAATTTTCATTTGTGATAGTGTTATTACACATACTCATTGTAACACACTGTGAAATGACTATATTTAGTTTGTTTCTGCACTAATTCTAAAAAGTACAATAAAAAACTTACATTAAACACATACTGTATTACAGGAAGCTGAGAGGTGTACCTCAGATGGTACTGTAAATCATGAACGTAGTTTTTGTTTTTTTTCATTTTTGTTAGTACAAATGACACTGTGACCTTTTCTTTGAATCATACAGTTTTAATAGATACTTAAATCTAACTGGAATGCTTCCAAAGTGTTAATACCATTACTATAAAACACACAGCCTGTGTCTTTATTGGCAGCATGAAGATGGTGGTAAATTAACAAAAATGCATGATTAAAACTCTGCAAATAAAATACTTTATTAGCCACACCACTGTGTTCTATAAATAAAAAGCATCAGTAATGTTTGATTTTAATAACTGGAAGTTGAGATGTCTATTGGTAAGGCCTATTATCACACTTAGTGCTATTAAAGATTTCTAATAATCTTTTGGTGCCTTGAAAAAGCAGCTTTATCCTGCCTGTAAATGCAGAGGAATGTGGCCAAGAGGCCCCTCTGATAAGAAATGTCGTAAAGTTGTGTCCAATGCTGAAGCATCTAAAGATATGTAGTACAGATGGGTTCCAGTGAATCTGTAGTCTGTTTCTTCCCAAGAAAATATGTCAGAGGTCACTGTCCATCACCCATTGGAAAATCCATTAATGAGATACCAGAAGGGTGGGTACCAAGACTACACTGTAGTTAATACATCTTGACCAATTACCATCTTTGATGTTGTGCCTTAAAAGCTAGCACCCAACTTATTTTGGTTTACTTACTGGCTCCTCTTGTCTCTCCAACTGAACTGGCAATCTGTATTTTCTAACCATATGACTGGAGTATACTGTAAGTCAGGCCTTTTCTCCAAGAAACCAGGCCATGAGAGTGAGTCAGTAAAGTACAGAATTCTGCCCAAGATATTCTTTCTGCAATAGAAAAAAACTTGTGTTCACAAACCCAGGTAGCATCAGCATGATGCTACTTTTTGCAGAGCTGTCCTTAGCAACACTAGAGAAATCTCTCCCCTTTTTCTCTGGTACCAAGACATCCCCTGCACACAGCAAGCAGCTGCAAAGTCAAACCACATACCAATCCAGCCAGCTCCATCTTCTCAGTGGGACGTTTAAGCCGATCAAGAACATTTGGCCAATGGATCTTTGAGTATAAAACTTCTGTATTCACATTACAATTCTCAAGAGTTGAACTATCATTCCAAACATATTTAGTGTTTAGTTCATGATAGTAAATGCAACATTTAGTTGTATCTGAGAATATGAATTTGATGTAATTATAGGAGACTGATAAAACACTTACACCTACACTTATACTACACCATAACACGTTATAGCAAATGAACAATCAGCCTTCTGTATTACAGCTAATTGTTTCACAAATATATTCTATTCCAGTTAATTTGTTATGCATGTTTTAGTGTTACATCTAAAAAATAGTATGTATATGTAGAAGCCATGTGTGTGACTATAAATTATGTTTGATTAGTCATCAAGCACTCTCACTATTTAATGATCTAATTTCCAATTGTTACAGGCGTAAAGGTTAAATACATATGATAATTAGTCTCTTTTGAATATTTTAGCAAACAGGTGAGCTTCAATTACAATGATTTCAAATACACTTTATAATTTTCTTTCAGTTTTTTCTGACTTATCTGTTTTGTTTTCAATAACTTTTCCCTTTAGTATGCAAAAACTTGTGATTTGTGATTATGTGATTTGCTATGTTTTTACATACTGTATGTAATGAACAAGGAGTTATTTGGTTCTCAATTGGTACAGAGGACTATACTCCAAACCTAATATTTTGTCTCTTTGCATACAAATTGAGTTTTCAGTCTCTGGCTGCTTTTCTCTTCATCTTTACTTCACGTACATGCAGGTATTGTGTCAAATAGAATGTTAGGATACAAATTTGGATTTTTTTTATGCATCCAAAACTGACATTGTTAATGGAGATATGAACACTTTCTCATATACTGTACAATGCCAAGACCTAATAGCTATATCTGATTGAAAAGCACTTAACCAACATGAGGAAGGATCGTAAAACATTTTCTTTGATGCATTTATAATATCTTTATCGTAATTCTCTAACAAAAACTAGCTTTACAAAAAGAACAATGAAACATCCATAAAACCCTTTTTATTGTTTTTTCATGACTACATAAATACAAGGGATGAAATGCTGTATTCCTTTACAGTGGCCCATAATAATTGTAATTTACAAACACCAGAAAAAACAGTGAGGATATATAAGGATCATGTTACTCGACAAACCCAGGACAGAAATTGAGTTTTATTTAAGGCCTATATGGAACTAAATCATAAAAAACAATATGAGAAAAGTGGATTAATTTAGCTTCCATACTGCAGTATCAAAGACTATTGAGTCCTTAGGCCTATTTCCTACCTCCTACAGTATACTGCTGTTTTTTGGTAGAATACTGTACATTTCAATTCATAATGGTTTCCTGTAAAACCTCCAAACCTATAACATAAGCATAAACATGTCACGGACATCCAAGGAGACTAATCGTGGGGAGCAGGAGAGCAGAAGAAGACCCATATGCGTAGCGGCGAGATGGGAAAAAGGCCGGGCTCATTAGTGCAAAGAGTTCAGGAATGCCGTATAGAAACCTATGCCCTCAGGGAGCGGACATGGGGCGCCCTGGTGCTAGGCGGGTCTCAGGACATCCAAACGTCAATGCTGAGCCAGGACAGAGTGCAAGACCCGGAAATATATAGCCCAAGGGAAAGAGAGGGACAGGAAGGACAGCAGACTGGAAACTAGGGACAGGACAGAGAAGGAGCGCCCTCTGGCTGCAGAGGGCGTGACAAAACATCAGTATTAAAGCACAAGCCATTCGAATTTTACAAAGCCAGGAATCCATCCTGCAGTCATTAAAAAATTAACTTTCATTGGCTGGGCTAATGCAATGCAATATGTATAGTTCAATATGTACAATATGTATTGTTCATTTTATTCTGGCCTGGGGATGAGATGAAAAAACAAAAAACATTCTTAAAAGTATGCATGAAGTATCTGTTACTGAAAAAATATACTGTAGAACATACTGTAAATTAAATAATGGAATATTTCCCTAACATATGATTTTAAACTTAATTGGTGTAATATCCATTTTTGTGAGGTTAAACACCAATGTAAATGAGCACATGTAAGTTAATTGTCCACAGATGGACACAAACATTTTCCACAGCCATTTTTTAACACGTGGTCACTCTTTTATGATTGATAAGGTCCCTTGTCTAAATCTCAGCTGTTCAGAGAATATTTGTCATTAGGTTAATGTTCTCAATCTTAATTACTTACTTATAAATCAGTGCAATCACTAAAGTGCTTTTGTGTTGTATATCTCTTTTTACTGTGTTGGAAATCTGGAAGGTATTTCCAAAAGACAGATTGTGTGTGGTAATGAAGTCCAATGCTTGGTAATAAAGATTTTCCCTGCTAGAAATGTCATTTCAGAATTAAAAGTTAAAGGTTTAAGTACAGTAGGGTGCATGATATGTCAAATATAAACACATTCACACAATTAAATCTGGATGATGGGGTCTTAGATAGAAAAAGAGCTGAACAGGATGAAACTTAGATCAAGGTTGTGAACTGAAACGTTAAAATTGGCGGCACAATGGACTAGTACCATTAGATGAATCTAGCTAGTAAATAAGCGTCTCCATGCTGCCTGCCCAAGTAGTGACTACGAGTATGCAGATCTCATATGCCAGCTGCCATATCAGGAAGTGGTGTTAGTGGGGCCAGTAGGGGCACTCACTCTGCAGTTTGTGTAGGTGTACATGCCCTAGTATAGTGATGGGGACACAATACTTTAAAAAGGCAGTGTCCTTTGGATAAGACATAAAACCAAGGTCCTGAATCTGTGTGGTCATTAAAACTCCTAGGGCATTTCTCGAAAAGTGTAGAGGTGTCACCCTGGCCTTTAACAATCATGGTTTCCTTATTACTCCCCATCGATTAATTGGTTTTATCACTCTGTCCTCCTCCCCACTGATAGCTGATGTGTGGTGAGCGTACTGGTGTGCTATGGCTGCCGTTGCATCATCCAGGTGAACACTGCACATTGGTGGTGGTGGTGGGGAGTTCCCATTCCCTTTAAAGAGCTTTGCGTGGAGTGTCCAGAAAAGAGCTATATAAGTGTAAGCAATTATTATTATTATTATTATTATTATTATTATTATTATTATTATTATTATTATTATTATCTCAGCATGGTCTTGTTTGAGTATTGTAATGAACAACTCCCGGTTCTGTGTCGGCAGCATAGCGACTGACAGGCTGGAGGCAACTTTACAGGCTGAATGACAGTTCTATTGCCTTTTTCATAAAGTGGGTCATGTTAATTGTAGAGGCAGAGAAAGTGCAGGCATTCTCTGAATGCAGAGGAAGGGTTAATGTTGTTTATTTTAACCTACTACCATAGGTGTGTGATGTTCTGGTTTGTAATATATAATTGATGTTTCATTTACTAAATCAAAATGTCCAGTGAGTACTAATTGCCACTTTATTTAATGATGTTTAATTTAATCTTTTGGATATAATTAATGCACTCTCAATATTAGTAAATTAGTATTTTGCAATTTTTTTGTAACATAAAACAGTGATATCCCTACCAAAGTTTCAAAATAAAAATTAAATTAATGTATAAATATTCAAATTAGAAATAACACAATCATCAGAGGAATGGCTTGCTCTTTTAATAAGAAAAAAATGTATCCTGTGGTGGTAGAGAGAATGGTAAAATGTTTAAGTCGTAATTGAATACCTTAGTGCACTTGACATATGTGACTGAAGACAAATTACTTGGAAACTGTAGTGTTATCCTGATATTTATGCTGACTAGTGCATTTCATAAGTTAATTAATAAGGTAGTGGAAGTGTGATGTTTTAGGGAGTTTGGGGAATTAACTTACAGTATGTTAATCCTTTACCACGAGATTGCCTTCAGTGTAGACAGAGGGCAGAATCACTATTTTCTGTAATAAATATACAGATTTGTGAGGCCAACAGTTTCCTACAAATAAAAAATGTCAATTTTCAAGCATGACAATGCAAGACCAATATCAGTGCTAGGACTGCAATGGCATACTGTTACTTCATGAAAACAATGTCAAGGCCTTGCTGTTACCATATTTTTGTCATGACCCCAGTCCAAAGATTCTGTATGACCAACTTGTCATTGTGGTTAATAGAGAATAATAGCAAACAGCCAACTCTCACCAGAAGGCTGCGCATTCACAGAAATTTGAACATTGCATAGCAGCTCTAACAGGCTGATGAGGTAAGGATCAGTGCAGCCAGTGTAACGAAAGCCTTCTTTCCGGACCTTATGCAGACGACACAATCCGAGGATGAGTGAGGAAAACACGGGGAAAAAAGCATGTGGGAGTCGGGAATGAAAACATGGGGCGTGTCCATGGTGCGCTGGTGTTCGGGGAAGATGTGGCCAAGGCAAACAATCCAGAAATAGGTCCAAGGGGGAATCCGAGAGGAGGCAATAGTCCAAAGCCGGGCGGTCCATCCAAGACAAACGGGGTTAAAAACAGGAACCGGGTTGGGACCGCCACGGGAACGGAAACAGGAACAGGAACAGGAACTAAAAACTTGACGGGACCAGGCACTTCCAGGTCCCGGACTCGCCTGGTACGGGAACCAATGCAGAGCCCAGAACAGAGTAAGCATATGGCTTTTAAGGGGAACTGAAAAGGGGTCTGGAACAGGGAGCACGTGCGGGAGATGAGTAAAAAACAAGGAAGGGCTGGAGCGTCCTTAGGAGGAGTTTATGAACGTGACATCCAGGACTCATTTATTGTTCAGAGAGCTCTCTCCTACATTTTACTATATTTTTAATGTTTTAATTTTGAGGTTCTTAAATGTTCCTACTGAAATTGTCTCATGATTTTTTCCAGTGACTTGGTTTTTTAGAACAATGACTAAAATATTTTATTCAATCTATTAGACTAGAATGCTGCATTTCCTGTTTGTATCAGAATATTTATGATTTTGTTTTGTACCAAATCCAGCCTCTTTCTGCTCTAGATATGTAGAAGTTGTTGTCTCAAAAGACTTGCAGACTTGAGGAATACAAAAGTGAGTGTTAACACACACATAGTAAGATGTGAGAAAACACATTTTAATACATTTACGGGAATGTATTTATATTCTAGATTAGAAAGGCACAGATCTGAATATAAGATGAGTTACAACATCATGTTGTAATAATGTTGCAAAATGAGTGAAGTTTCAAAGGTAAGAAAACATCAATATAAATAAGATTTTACATTATAACAAACATGATAAATAATATATCATACACATATCATATATATGATAGATTTTTTTAAGTTTTCCTTGTAGTATCATTAAAACTAAGAAACCGATCCAGTTTAATGGTTTAAGTTCTAAATTAAACATTTATATTTTCTTGAAACAAACTGGCTTTGCTTTAAAGAAAGCACTCCTTTCAATAGCGATGTGATGTCTGATCCATATGAATATTGCTGTAAACATTCAACAATCAATGAAATATTGTTCAATCACAACACTAAAGGAGATGGAATTGTCTCCATTTAACAATAGTCTTACATAATATACATAATTGTAAGACAATTCCATCTCCCATAAAATTGTGAATGGATGAGAGCTAATTAATTTACCTACACATAATTCACTGCATATATATGCTCTTAACACACACCCTATCTTGGAGAGGTGTCCCTTTTAATATATATTTAGAAGAAGTTTTGTAGTTTATTTACAAATTCATGCTGCTTTGGATAACATCAATTTGTAAGGTTCATTCAAACAGCTTCCAGTCTACACTTCCTGTCAAAAGATGTGTTGACCTAACGGTACCTGAAAGAATGAGTTGTTCAATATTGCTAAAAATGTTGAATGAATAAGTAGTTAACAGAATGTAAAGATTTACTTCAGGGTATGAAATTTCTTTTCGTTTTAAAACAAATGCACCCTTTAATGAAGTCTCTCAATTGATCAGTTCCCATGGGCTTTTACTTTCCCTTCCAGATGAGCTTCCAGTTGCTAAATGGTAGCATTAATTAAACTTTTAATTTGCATAACTAGGTCTTTTAATTTTTATCAGGTTTTTAACAGTTGAGGATATATTTCCATGCATATGTTTAATTTAAAATGGTTTTATTAAAGAAACATTAAATAAACAGAAAGCATGTTTTCTTTGTTTTGTTCTGGCTTAAATATTTTTGTTTTATTATTTTGTTTTTTTCCTTGAGTGCATAGTTAAGTCACATGTATCAGAGATGAAAGTATTAATTATTCTCAAAAGATTTAATCTGATTCCACAATGCCATTTCATAGTATTTTGACCATGTTTTTCAGTAAGCATTCCTCTGTAGCAATAGGTTTGCCAAGGCTATAGGGTATAGACTTTAATCTAGCTCTCAGTAAAATAGTGACTAGTTTGTCTGGTCCGACTACCACAAATCCTACAGAACCTCTACTAGTATGACTCATTTGTGTTTTCTTGTTTTGTTCAATGCAATACAGAGCTCTTTTATAGAACACAGACTGCTAGGAGCATCTGAGTCACTGCTGGGGATTTCTTGAAATTTTATCATCCCACACACACCAGGGTGGACATTTCCAGGTCATAGTTGTGGCTGACAGCAGAGCATTTCAGATCAAATGCAGAAGGAAAATTTATTTTTTAGTACACTGAAAGGATTAACTACACACTGACAATAAAACAATAAAAAAAATCAAAGCAGCTCTCAATTTCAAATCTTAAATTTTTGTAATCTAAAATGTATGCTTATTCACATGCCTAAAAAAAATGTAACCATCTGTGAAAATAATATTTATAGTAATAATGTTACTGTGAAGTAACATACAGTATGAAGTCAGGTGCACACTGTCTCGTTTTATGGATTTACCCTTTTCCTTGATACTGTATGTCAAAAATAGAAATCTTGTCAAAACAAAATCAGTGTGTTAGAAATTTACTCATATGTATGAAAACATATTCTTATATTTTTCTAATAGTATCATAGCACTGCGATTCCTTGAGGATATTGAGAATATTGTACTGTAGATATGACAGTTCCACACATACACAGGCCAAGAAGCTATTATTCTTTACAAACATAAAGAGAGACCTTGACAGGTAATTACTGTTACTTTTCAATTTGGAAAACAGATGAGAAAAAAGCTTCAATATAGTTTAAATAATACACAGCATGGTAAAAGTACAGGTAGGTCTTGTGCATCTTGGGAAATAACCAGAGATATTGCAAGCCTGATACTTCTGGTTCTGACACAGGGGTGAAAAGCACCAAAATGACTAGGTAGAAGAAGCAGAAAACAGGAAGCACAGACAAGCAAAATATAATCAGAAGAAACAAGATAGGGTATAAATAGAGGTGAGGGGTTGATATATCACGTGCAGTGTCATCAATAGAACAGTAAATAAGGACAGAAATTTTAAGCCAAATGCAAGCACAAAGTTAATACTAATGAAAAGATGGGTTGCATGGGAGAAATGAGAAAATAAAATTACTAACAACGGGCTATCTAGCTAAGAACTAGCTAGCTCCAGTTTCAAGAGAATATGGGTATGGAAATATGGACCAGATGAAGTGTCCTGTTAAGAAAAGCCACAATTAACAGAAGGATTGTGTCTGAGATGAAGACATCAAATGGAATAAGGTTCTGTGTAATGTACAGTAGGATGGACAAAGGACAACAGAGTAAAGAGAAAGAGAGCCAGAGAAGGAAAAAGGGAAAAATCCGATTTTGAAATTGTAAAACTGAAATGCAGTCATTGCATCCTAGAAAAGAAGGCTTAAGATAGAGATAAACAATAAGGATTAAGCATTAATAATATAATTGTTTATAAATTCTTACTCATTAATCAGTCACATAACTACTATATTCAAAGATAAGTAAATTACTTTACTAAAGTGAAGCAAATGATATCAAAACTGTAGAATAACAGTTAATTCTCAAGATCGATAATGACGAATGCTCAATTATACTCATTCAAGAACAATGGACTCCAACGTCCACATCAGAGAGAGAGCTGCTGGAGCAATATTTAATCTTCTTCTCTGCAGGCTTTTAAAAACCAATCCTGATGGTGGTGTCAGGGAAGAAGTGGGACACGGGGTTCTGCTGTTGCTTTGTCTTGGCAATAAGATATCCAGGAAGGACAAGGATCTTCTTGTTAGTGTCCAGTGGATCTAGATTTTAAATTTGTGCATGAAATTGAATCCAGTCCAGGAAATTCAAGTTTGTGGGAAGAAACATAGCTGCTACTGTACTTCTGAATATTAGGATTTTCAGGCATGTTTACAAAAATCCAGCGATACTGATTCCAGTGATCAGGAGTTACCACAGTGAGCTAGCTACTGTAGTTGAAAGGTCTTGTTGCAATGAGGATTGATTCTGGTTTACATGTGACCTCTCTATTAACTTAGAATCTCAGATACCGTTTAACTCCCTTGGTTTAGACAACAATAATGGTAGACACATGGTTTTGTTGTCTGCATGCCCAGTTACATGTGAACAGAGAGAAAAGGTGAGAGCAGCTGTGCAGTACCTTTTAACCTGGAAAGTTATGGTTGGAGATTTCTTGTGATGTCATGTGCTGGAATGGGAGTCCACACCCTACAGGTTCCTGATTAGTTAATGATCTTTTGGATGATTGACTATGACCTGCAATGTGTATCAATGTCTAGTTGCAGTTTTATTTTTTCTGTCGACATTGAGATTGAGATTCCTGTTGTTGGACATCCAAAATGGGTGGTTCTGCTCATTTTCCTGGTCCTGGTCTGTGTCACTGTCCCGGGATGTTCTGCTTTTCAAGAAGGAACGTCTCCCCTGCATTGCAATAAATAGAATTACTATGGTTATTTTGTAGCAAAGACCACAGAGAGAGGCTTTACTAAAATCCCCAGCATCACCTACTTCTGTAGTGTATTAATAAGCATTGCCGCTACAGAGAGCTGAACCACTGTTCCTGAAGCCAGAGAGGCAGGAAAGTCAGAAGCAGTGCCTGGAATACTGAAAGACCTTTAGTGCCACTTCTGAACTTGAAGAAAAACAAGATGTACAGTTAGTACACACAATGCATGGCTAAAAGGAGGAAAGGCAGCTGATTATAAATAAGAATGAGAAGCATTTTTAATTTTATGAATACACGTATGCTCAACATTGTGACATTATTACTAATAACAGGCTTGAATTGTTCTGACAAGATCTGAATGGCAGTGTTTTTTAGGTGATGTGGTGTGAAGAAGATATTAAAATGCATTACCCATGGCAGCTGGAAAATCTACAGTGCTGAAGGACATATAATGTCAAATCTTGTCAAAGCTCCCAAGCTTTGGTATGAAGTATTTCTCCATCAATATGGGTTTCTGGGTTTTTAATAATAAAATTATTCTGTTTACATAATTAAATTATCTGTAATGCATACATGTTTTATGAAGACTTAATTGAAAATAATATAGTTAAAACAACACTGTAATAGAGCTGTTGCTTTTTTCTGAATAAAGAAATTATCCTGAACCCTTGAGGGTGCAGATGTGTGACGCTAATCTGTCCAAATCCCACAAGCTCAATTGTGAATCAGTCAGGAGAAAGATATTTGTTCTCTTCGCAGTGCTTAGGGGAGAAAAATGTCCCAGCTTAAAACATTAGCAATATCAATGAATCACGCATATTTTAACAAGCAGGAAAGAAAAGTGGCTTTAAAATCACAGCCTGGAAAAATTCCTTCTTTTGATTCACTGTCTCAGTTTGATTCTCATTTGGGCAAGAGGTGTAAGTTCTCCTGGAATTATATTTAAAGTTTATTCCTCTAATGCTGAGTTACATCTTACATATCTTAAGGGCAGCTATTGTTTGCAAAGCATTTTATTTTCTAGGTTTCTCTTAGAAATGTACTCTGTATATCTTGCACAAACTACTGGTATTTAAAATAAGGTGTAAAAGCTAAAATCACAATATTGAATAAGAACAATATAACAATATATGAATACCATAGCATGATATCATGACATGGCAGGAATCTTGCCAGTCCTAATTAAAGAATTGTCCATCTAGAACACCTGAGTGACTGGCATGAGAATGCAGGTAAATATTCTCATTTAAGAGGCGATCAGGCGGCAAAGATAAACCTACAATTTTATAAGGCTGAGAGCTTGTGCTTTTGCCAAGTCTGTCTGGTTAATAAAACTTTCATTTCATTTATACTGATTGACCTCAACATAGGCGAACCTGTCACAAATGATTTAAAAGTTATAAAAAACTATAATTTAAAAACCCAAAGGAGGTATTGCCAAGTGAATACATGATTTAACAATTGTTATTTATTTTAAGGTTTTTGATCATCTCTGATTCATTCTGATTCAGACTACTAATCAAGTTTCCAGTAAATAACTGCATACTATCACAACCCTAATTATCATGGTAAAAAACAGCCTATCAACAACACACTACTTATTTGTACTATGAGTATGATTCAAGTCTTAAAAATTAAAACATTAACATCCAGTCATACTAATCCTTAACTAAAGTTGCAGTTTGATTGTTGGAAATAAAGCAAGGTCAGTTATAAAGACAGTCAAACAAACAAATACAACCATCCTGAAAGGCCCATTCCTAAAAACACACCTATAGTACATATAGCCCCATTTTCCAAACATATTGAAAATCCTTTCTTGAAATAAGTACAATACCATCAGCACACACTGTGATGGAATTCACACAAACAAGCAAGGTTATCTAGCAACATCTTGCATGATGAGTCAAACACTGAGCTGTTTACAAAGCAAGGACCTAAGGTAGCAGGAGCAGAAAACAGATAGCCCTGCAATTAAAAGGTTCTTGGCATATTAGATCAAGCTGGTGTTTATCTGAGAAAGAGACAGATGTCTGAGAAAAGTTGCAGCAAAGCATTATGTGACCGGATTATCTTAGTGACAGTCAATATAATATGTAGAACCAGCCTGGTGTTCTCCAACAAGATGTAGCACAGTTGTTGGTCAGGTTTTAATTAAAAAAGAATATATAACAGAGCTTTTCAGTGGTTGTTTTGCATCCACTGTCTGGGGATAGAGAGCAAATCGACTGTACTACATCGCAGCAATGAGAGAAGAAGCCGAATGTGAACATATAGGGAAAGACAGAAGTAATAGGCTTATTCCATGCTGAAAAAAATAAAGAAGAAAACACAATGTTTCGGCCATGGAGCCTTCTTCAGGTGTGAGAGGGGAAAGACTCTGTGGATCTGTGAAATTTGGACCATGTTTTGGGACAGTCTCAGGAAGAGAAGTGTTTTGAGAGACAGTGTTTCAGAAACAGATAAGCAGCTTAGCTTTCCAGTGTGTAAAGAGAGGGATTCAAAGAAGTCTAAGAAATACAGTAACTCAGAAAAGACTAGGTTTTTGTCTTGTAATTTTGATTATTTCCGTTCTCTGTTAAATAAAGACATTAACACTTACTGTTATTTTGTTCTCTATGACTAAGCTTGCATGTCTGTCTACCTAAATGCTACTTTTAAATACTAGTTTCCTTGGCACCAACCCCCAGGAGTATCACAAGATGGATATAAAACTACGTACTGTATATGCAAAAGTTTTAAATATTAAATTAAAAATTTTATCATCTGAAATATTGCTATAAAGCACAGATACAATTAAATGCCTGAGTCATTGCCACATCCCCCATTTCCCTCCCTCAGGTTTATTTTAATGATTCTTTGAAAAGCCCAAAGTCAGTAATTTAACATTTTAAAATATTCCTTCATGAATTCTTCTGGACCTAATGCCAGCAATGCGGAGGTCTGCCAACCGTTTTTCACAAGATAATTAAATGTCATAAAAATGCCAGAAGAGACAGTTACACTTGCAAAGATTATAGAATATCTAGTTGTTACTTAATTGTCTTTAATGTTTTGTTGCAAATAAATTAAGTCCTAATTGTTCTGAACAGCATCAATTTATCTTGAAAGCTAGCTCACAGAAAGTATAAGACTATTCAAAGTACTGAATTATCTAATATACAGTACAGTGTGAGTAATGCTGTGCAATGCTGTGATTATAATAATTAAATATTTAATTATTTAATAAATAATTTAGAAAATAATTAAAATAAGTAAATGTGTGGAAATGTAGTCTGTTCCAATGCCATGTTATACAAAGAGCTAGATCCCACCTGCCTGTTTTTTTTACTGGTTTACACTATTGCTCAAGATAACCACTATATGACTTGAAAGTACCTCTCTACTTGTAACACACAGTACCATTCCAAACATTTTTAGGTCAAATGCAGAAGAATACTTCTAATACTGCTTATGTGAATAACATTAAGTCGCCAAAGCAAGGAAGCTTTACATTTTATATTTGTTTTTGGTCACAACTTTGCACTGCACGACAGTTTGATCCACTGTTTGGCTCAGCCCAGTCTTGTGGCTGTCCAAAAGCACACATTTTCCAGGTGAACTCTTGCTTTCAGTGATACATCAGAGAAGTGTGCAACAATAGTTAGGTCTCTTATAAGGTCACTTATCACAATCTTCTTTTATATGCAGCACAGTGCACTGAGGAACAGGACAGGTTCATGCTGGGAGCTTGGGTTGTGGAGTCTTCTTCAGGTATGCTTAAAAAACTTCATAAGATCACTTTTTAATATGAGTTTAAAATTATAATCACCAGCTGTTGATTTAATATTTTTTCAGTTAACTGTGGTGTATAAATTTGAAAAACCTTTTAAGATCCTTTATTTTAACTACAGTATTTTTGAAAGTTGATTGTTTTTACTGTAGATATTTTGTCTTTAAATAATTTACAAATCAGAAAAATGAAAAAGAGCATGTAAGAATAAAGAAAATATCTGACTTTCAGCCAATTGTAGAAGAATCTGTTCGCCTTTGGCTATTTTTAGCATTTAAAGTTTGATGTACTGTAAATGTCATCATTTTTGCTGTTACCCAGATGAGTTCCAGTGAGTGACGCTTTCAGCTCAATCCCAATAATAGAAGGACAAATTGTATTTCCCAGTGAAAAAGAGTGAAATAAGAAAATCTTTTGGTAATTTGAATGTAACAAGTTATAGGAAATGATATATTTCATAATGCATTTCAAATATTGATTTATTTGTCTTGTTTTTTACCTTCAGATTAGGTTCAATTAATCTAAAATATGTGGAAGACTTTAATACTGTTACTTTGGTTGTTCGTTTATTACCTCTCCTCAGCCATCCTCTTTAATGCATGCCAGAGTGCCAAAGTATATATACAGACTTTGTGACCCACACACAGACTTGAGTCCTTGGACTTGTTTTGGAAAAACTCTTTGCCTTACTACAGATTAAATTATCTATGCCTTCTATGTGTTATAGTGACACCTGTACAGCTAAAGTCAGTGCCTGTACATAGCCAACAAGGCAAAATATGACAGGATAAACGGGTATTTTGTCCAATCTCTTTATGCAAACTGACTGTACCTTCTGTACAGCATGTATCATAGACAGTACACCTGGGAGAAAAAATTGCTTGTGTGTCAAGTTAGTAGCTGGTCCTCTTGTCCCTTATCTACTGCACATTTAATTCAAGTCAAGTCATTAAGAGTGTAGAGTAGAATGAAAACGAGATAACACAGCCGTCTAAGATCAGGAGTGCACATCACTGTTCAAATTTAAAGGTTTTCTTTGCCTTTTCATTCTTCCATCCTCAACCCGGAGTACTCCTGTGTCTGTTGTTTTTTTTTATTCAAATCATTTCCTTAGTCGCCAGTGATAATTGGTGCCTATACAATCTGTTGGCTTGTTTTTGTTTTTTTCTTCATCCGGGCCCTAGTTTCAAAATTTCAGTACAGCTTACAGAAAAATCACTCTTAAGCAGACTTAAGAGTTCAGCAGAAAAACACTGACTCACTGTTGGAGTTGTCTGACAATATAATTCCTACCTGGGTGTATTCATCATCATACAACTATTATGTATTAAGAGCCATTTAGTCAAAAATCAGGGAGAAAAATCTTGAGGAGCAAGTTTAAAAGAGACTACATCAAGTTCTTAAAACTTTAAATGTTTCTAGCCACCACGTAAATCGTTTAATGCACTAATTAAGTGATTGAAACAGGTGATTAAGAGCCCGACTAGATCAAAAAAAGTAGAGACAGGGCTTTTCCAGGACCAGGACTAAAACTGTAGACTACTTACCTGCTTTAAGCCATAGACAAATACTGATCTTCAGCATATCTACTCAATCTCAATACAAGACAATCCACCCTGTACTGGGACCACCTGAGCTCAATTAACACAATGAAACCTGCAAGTGGACCTAATTAGCCTGTTGCCAGCTGGGAAATGTAGTACTATCCTTGGACATGAAATGCAGAATGCAGAATGAAATGCAGAACGTTACCGTGAGTTAAGACTGCTTATCCTTGGCCTTCAACAGACCCCATTTAGAACTTTACCTTATATTCTCTCACAATATGTTGATATCTTCTTAAATATGACACTTATATTTATTTTATAAAATACTGCCAGTTGTGTATTTATGCATGGTAAATGTGAAATGTGAGAGCTGTGAAAACAGGTGTTTTTCAGTACACTTTCGATGCTTAAATTCTTAAATTCCACATGTATTTATTTCCCCCAGAAGAATATCATTTCATTTTCTATGTTGCTTTGAACTAGCAAATTACCAGCCGATTCTGTCTTGCATTTTTCTCACTCCTGTCTCTCTTTTCTCTTCTGGGTTTGTTTATCTGACTCTTATCACAGATTCCCCATTTTCTGATTTAATATCCATTAACAGAATAAAAAACATCAGTATATGTAATGTTTAGCAAGTAATTAGTTTTCTTAAATACAAATCATAGCAGAAATATTTCTAATCCATATTTATCATAATCACTTGGAAACTGACATGATATTTTTAAACAACAGCTAGCTAAATAAGTAAGAATCTTTAAAGAAATACTTTTATATAAACTTACTGTTCACATATTAACAGCTAGGATGACTACACAGGCCTTGGTACAGACATTAGAAGATATGCTTCCTATAAACAGTCAAACATAGCCAGACCATTGTATTAATTTATAACTATCTCTAAACTAATTGAAGTTAAATAATTAAATCAGCCTTCATGGGAGACGCAAGCAGGCTCAAAGACGAGATAAAAATAAGGATCCAGAAACAGGGAGAGGGAGTGTGGTGAGAGAAGAGAAGTATCAGAAGTGAGAGCAGAAGTAATTAGTTCCATCTGAGTTTTCTCATTTATAGACTGGGAATACAGAAACTCCAGGTAAGTGATAGCTGTTTTATATTTGTGGAAATATCCATCCATTTTCTAACTGCTTCTTCTTACACAGGGTTGCAGGGGAGCCAGAGCCTATTTTTGCAAGCAACAGGCACAAGGTAGGGTACACACTGGAAAGGATGCCAAATATCACAGGGCAGACACATAAACATGCACATACTGTACTTACTGTACACTTAGGGTCAGTTTTCTCAGACGCCAGTTAACAAACAGTATGTTTTTGACCATGGGAGGAGACTCGAGCACCTGGAGGAAACCCACACAAACACAGGGAAATCATACAACTCCAAACAGATAGCACCTCAGGTCTGGAATTGAACCTACAGTAGGGCTCCAGCACTGTGAGACAGCAATGCCAACCACTGCACCACCTGCACTATGTTGCCAATTTCTAGAAATACAGTTTTTTTTTTATTTGTGGTACCCACAAGGCAAAAAAAGTCTAATTGTCTTTGTGGCACATTTTTTGAATATGAGAATATGTTCCCATTTGTTTCAGATCTGTTTCAAAGTGAAATTTGGTCCTTAGTGAAATGGATATGACATGGGCCCACTCTTATTCTCTTACATGGTACTTGTGCCTCATTTGAGCTGGAAGAGTTCTATGACCTATATCTCTGGAAGTCAGGATATTGAAGCTCACAGTATTGTAACTATCTGTATACTGTATAGTAGTAGTAAACATTTTGTTTTATAGTCAATACATATTTTCCTTTTTAAGTCTGCTGCTTTTTATTAATTTTTAATAGAGTTCCTAACTATAGGAGTTGTGTAATTGTTAACTTGTTGCATAGCAAGTTGGCATACTGTTTAGCACGGTCTTGATATTCATTTTGATCTGATATGATTGATACTTCCTCTTTATAATTTTGTGCTCCCTGTACTAAGTTTCTCGAATGCAAACTTGTGTACATAATAAATGCTGGCAACTACTTTTTGAGCATGGTAAACATATCTTATTCATTGTTGTAATTTTCTTCTTTGACAGAACTAAAAACCACAGAGTGTTGTTTGAGGAATTATCCAACACAGTTTACTCTGTTTCTTTTATTGATGAAATAATGCCAATTTACACAAATATTATATGATACAAATATTCTATATCAATGCAGACATAATAAGGTTGGGTAATTTCAAATTATAAAATGCATTTTGTAAAACCAGCTGACAGCTAAAAACCTATGCTATTGGCCATATGTGTTCTGAAAGGTCAGAAAAACAATTTGTTCTTTTGTCTCTCTCTGACTCAGCTCTGAAATGAAAGCAGGCTATAGAAGTATCTTAACAGAATCCATATGAAGATTTATCCAATTTTGGAAAGCTAAGGGAAACACCCCTGGTGCATGATTATGGTGAAGTGACTTAGAGTTGCCAAGGAGACTATTCTTTACTTTCTGTGTTTAAAAAATTAAATACAACAAATAAAGAATGTGTTACATTCATCAGGCTTCACAGGTCTATTCATACCATCACAAGGCAGTTTGACTGGATTTATGAACCAGTGGCTTACGTTATATGTGGTGGGTTACATAGCTGATAAATTCAAATGCTTCTAGCATCTATATTGACCAGAGGCCATATCTTGCTGATTTTTCATCTTCTCCAAGCACCAATCCTCCTCAAATTTTGACCCAGCTGACTGTGTTCCCCAGAACGTTTAGCTGGGGTTTTTGATGAATATACTGTAGACTGCCATACATTACTCTATGGATGTTCAGTTCTGTTCCCCAAAAGGCAGAATGTCTATACTGTAGATACTCAATCACACTTAACTACTAGACAGCCCAATACCACTATTGGATATATGTTTATGAAGCAAATGCTTTAAGCGGAGTGGCACTGTGGCGTAATGGTTATAATTGCTAGTTTTTCCCTGCTTTGCTGTTGATTTGACTGCAGCCCCTTAGAACTAGACATATCCATGTTGCTGTCTTACACAGAGATGGACTCAGAACTGTTGTTATACACTTAATGATAAACAAGTACATGATGTCTGTGTCCATCAATTTCTGTAATAAAGAATTCCTACACCCAAGACTATAAAATTATTTACTATAACTTCCTTAGAACATGACAATAAAAAGTAATCAGTTATTGCTTCTTTGATGACATTAGGTTCAGGCAAGATGGCAGCTCTGGCCTAAACTACATTTACCTCTACTTGTCCATTTACAGACAATGTGCAATACTGCATGCCAATGTGCAGTACGCTGACACTGCTCTTAACAAGAACCAGTTCTGTGAAAGATGACTGGCCAAGTAATAGTTTAAAAACCTGGAAGCCTTTTTTAAACCGGGGCGCTTAAAAACTGTGTGGGAAGAATGAAGGAGTGAACTGAAGGCTCTGTGTGGGACAGTGAACAGGTCCTGTATGGCCTGTGTCTGTAAGATATCAATGTTTTGTTCTGAAGCCAGGTATTTTTAAAGGGTTGAAGAGTTTAGTTAAACTCAAAGGGAAGCTAAGCTTTTGTTTCTTTTGTTTCCTCACACTCTAACTAAAAGGTGAACTTTGCGTATGTTCCCCTGTATTTGTGTTTGTTTTCTTGAGACCTATTGAAAGGATTACTTGAGTTTATTGTAAATCTGTTTCACTAACAGACATATTTTAAAAGCAAACTAAAATATTTAGCCACCCAAAGAGTGTAAACCAATAGTGATAAGATATGATACACCAGAATCAGCTGAGCTAAGTTTGTATGGAGGGGAATAAACATACAGTATACTGTAATATTTTTGGCTAGATACTAAAGAACAAAGACATTTGGAATAAGCAGAATAATTTTGAAATCTGACAGGAAGCCTGTGCAATTACTGTAATACAGGATTGATGTGAAAACTAATGTTGGAAATAATCAGACTTCTAGCTGCTAAATTCTGAAAATACTGTAATTTATCAAGTAATTTTAGAGATATTATAAGAACAAAAATAAATCCTTGAAAAAGCAAAATCATTAAGCAATTTTTCAGTTCTGATATAGATAGTAGAGGACATAGACTGGCAATGTCATACATATATATATTATCTAAATGTCCTACTTTATATATTTACTACATGGAAATAAAATTATTAATATTTTGTTTTCAAATTGAGTTTCAAAAGTCAATCCCAGATTGAAAATAAATAAAGAGGTAATAATTTTGGCACAAAAACTGAATTGAGTGTAGACAATTGACAAGACATAGAGCTTGATAGGAGGAACTCAATAACATGGCCCCAGTTTTATCAAAACTAAAAAAAAATACTTGTGTAATCTAAAGTATTATATCAGAAATGCAATATGATTACATAAACCTTATTTTGGTGTCAGGTTAATTGTGGGTATAGATTTGAGTATTAGTCATAGACATGGTCATTTATACTAGTACGTTTAGTAGTTGCCCAAGGGAAAAATGTAAATACTAAAGTGCAGAAGACCCAGTATTGAGTCCCGTGGAACATCTAATGTTACAGATCAAACCACAGAATCGAATTTACCAATAGAAATACATTAAAATGTAACTCAAGATAAGATTTAATCGTATGAGGACAGTACTATAGAAGCCAAACAAGCTTCCATACGGATAAAGTAGAATGTTGTGATTTACTGTACAGTATTAAATGCAGTGCTGATACTGTATCTAAGGGAATTGATGTTCAAGTATACCCAAATTAACTGCCATGAAAAGATCATTAGTCACTTTAACAAGTGCAATTTCAGTGCTATGTAATTTTCTAAAGTCAGATTGAAAGGTTTTGAAAAGTTAATTTACTGTACAGTGAGATGACTGGATAAATTGCAAATGTACGTTATACCATGTTCTCAAGGAAATACAAGTGAGCTAAAAAAGATTATTCACAATTTGTATGGTTTAAACATTGGTTTTGACTACAGTACTTTGTAATGTGTACACCACCACAACAGAGCTCAGGGAGCTACAGTATATGTTATAAAGAAATACAATGTGGTACTGTAAAAGAGTGAGGAACAACAACAAACCTGAAGGGAATGCTATTTTAAAAGATACCATCATGCTGAATATAATACAGCATGTACTAAAAATGGCATGTTTGAGTATCTGATGACTAAGCTTGCCATAACATGCAAGGGCTTTGATATTATTTTTATCCTCTATAATAATTATCTCTAGTTTTGTTTTACCTATACATGTATATGAATAGTTTAGCCAAAAATGGTTTCAACAAAGTCTGTAAAACTGTTCATTCCACCTCATCAACTGTTTTCTTTAACGATGATATGGATTAAAATGTAGGAAATATAAACCTAGTTTTTATGGCTTGGGTATTCAAGATCTGTAACTAGATGCTATTTATTTGCTTTTAGAGTCCATCTTGATCTATAACATTAGGTAAATGAATAGGCCTAAGGATCCTTTTATATTGAACACAGAGATTTCATTGAGCATCCACTTTTGGATTCATTTGCATGCCATCCATTAAACAGCAGGGCCTCCTGACTCAAAAGCTCTTTGCAGATGCCCTTGAAACGTTTACTCTATCATTCCAAAATTCTCAGTAGTTTGATGACAAATCCACACAAGCAAATGAAAAAAAGCTGATGTGGTCATTGCAGACACAGGCAAGGTTATCTCCTCTCCAAAACAAATGTGTGTTATTTGTCTCAATTTGTCATCTTTCAACAAACAAGGGGAAAAACCAACACACTTTGATCTAGTTAAGTACTAGTTAAATTAACATATCACATAATCTTGATTTCTAGCATTAAAGAAGGCACCACAGAATAGAAGTTACTCATCATGTTATGAAATGACGTACACTAATCCCTTTATGCTTTTTGGCTTCATCTTCATTGTTTTTCTGGATGTGAAGCAAAGAATAGATTAAGTCTAATTCTTTAAATACGATGTTCCAAACAAATTAAATACTCCCCCTTCATAAACAATCCTTCATAAAAATCCTAGGTTATTTTTTATGTATCACAAGCAAAATTTATGAGACAGTAAACAAATGTGCTGTCGAATTCATCTACACCAGTGCAGTGACTCTCATTTTTATTACATATCCTTCAAATCATGATATCATACTGCCTTAGAACATGTTTAATCTTACTGACATTTTAAAGTATAAAAATATGCTTCTGGTCCATATGCATTTGAATTACAGAGCATCTCTGTACTGTAGCAACAGCTTTTTTGTTTCTTTAGCATAACAAACTCGAGTTTGTATTGTAATTGTCCCTGAAACAATACTGCAAAGGCATGTGAAGCTTGTGATATGGATAGATTTATAGATTTATGGTGGAGGATTGTATAAAACTAGTGTCCTGGAACGGGCACTCACATCCTTCATTTACTGAGCTGGTTTGTATTAAGAAAAGCCTATCCTGGCCATTTAGAAATAAATAAGAAATGTTACAACATAGTTTGACTTTTTCTAACCTATTGTTCTCTTTAGGAAAATGTTGTATATGTTGTAAGTTTCCCAGACAAAATAACCCTATGTTTAAGAGTCCCGAGAGTGATAAATAGCCCTCAGGCACAGGGCAGATGGTAAAGAAAATAAACAGAAAAGTGCCAAATGGTACAGAAAAGAGCTAGAACTAAATAACCTTGGGTAGACTGATCAGGTCAGAATATCGATGGCATTCTGAATCCAGCACAAAACAAGTGTTAGAGAATTCAAAAATGGAGTTGACAACTTTTACGTGTAGAACCAAATAGAATACTCTGAATTAATTATGCAATTATTGTTGTTATTATTAGTTTTATACAAAAATAATAAATATAATCATAAATAACATTACAAAATTAGTTGCACCCTTTTCATCTATAATGATCAAGTGTGATATGGATTTTAAATAGCAATCACACGAATTACTACATATTTCTCAATTTTGTATTGATGAATTACAGTATAGCGACAATCATATATGCAGCATTCATTTTATCAGGTTTTTGAAAAAAAAAAACTATATAAATCATTTTATTATTTTCTAAATGTACTGCTGTTCAAAATTGTACAGGGTCCATTACTGAAAAGAAATTCAGATTTGTGCTTTGGCCGGTGACAATGAAATACATTTTCTTTTTCTTGGCAAGCAGCTCATCTATCATGCAGTCTAGCCACTGGTCTAGAAATGATGTTGTGTCATAACCTCCTTTGAGGCTGTCTAGAAATGATGTTGTGTCATCACCTCCTGTCTGTCATTGTCTACATTCAATTGTAATTGTATGACTCAAGATGCAGGCAATGAGTTACTTCTCATTATATACTTTATCTCTATTATATCTTTTAAAATGAACTCAATTTGTGTCATGATGCCACAAGGGCGTCCATCACAAAAGGGTTTAATCCAAGTGGGCCCATGCACACCCTTTTTTTAAGTGTTTCCCCTTTTACATGCTCTCTCCACTGACAGTGGTACTCTCAAAGGCTTCCTCATTGGGGTAATTAGGACACAGGGTGTGCTTTAGTATTTTCTTACGCTTACTCTGTCCAAGCTTGTTCACTGAATAAAGACTTTAGAGCCCTTGGATTATGGACTCTTAGGCTCAAATTCATGACACATAGACCTAGGTGTTATTATATAGTCTTGTTTCTGACTCAAACACTTTGGTCCTTCAATGACCACCTCTGAGGTCAATTCCCTCAAGGCTAACATTGCTGAGCCCTTCACTCGTGGACTCCATCTCCAGTAACTCTAGTGACCCTCACACCTTAATGGTAGGTCAGCATCACAATGGCCAAGGTTACTACTCTTCTGATAGCAAAAGTATTGCTGCTGCACACAAACACCAACAACCCCACTCTCTCCCAGAGCTTCAGCTCAGCTACTCTCACTGCCATGCTTGACCTATAAGCTAGAGTAAAAGGACACAGAACACTCGCATACCAGCAACACTTTGCTCTGCTTGGCCAGTTATCGCTTGCCTGCATGTGCCAGGTGGATTATACACATACACTTCGTAACACAGGAACTACAGTGCTGTCCTTCGCTGGTGTGAGCCAAGCTCAGACAGACTCCCTAGCTGGTTCAGCTCTCAAGAAAGTACAGGTACAGTATGTTACTGGTAATAAGACCATCCACAATTGCTGCTTGTTAGATTACACAGTTTATATATCTGTGTTATCTTAGCAACACAAGTCTCTCTGATAAACTTTGAAGTTTATCCATATTTTTATCCCATGTATACCCCAATATATAGCAATATATTGAGGCAAACTTAATTATTAGATATAAACAACATTTACCAGTAAGATTGTAAGATCACTGTTTAAGGTTGTATGTTTCCTTTATATACAGTACATACAGTCTATAATTACAATACAAATGTGATACAACCTGCAGCAGGGTTTCACAAACAGGACTGTTTGTAGGTAAGTGGAGGGAAAGCAGACACACAAAATAGCTACAGTATAGGGTAAAGATATAGTGCTCTTTTATTTAGAGTATGAGACAAAATAGACCAAAACCCAAACAAAGTAAAAGTAAAAGCTGTCTTTGAGCTTTTAACTTGTGATTTTTAGTTCCCTTTACAGTCAGTGAACCTCCTTACTGACAATAAAAATGGTAGTCAGGTTTCTCTCCAAGACTTCTCAAAACATTACTTTTGTCCAAGAAGTCAGTATCTCACCGAGAATCTCCCAAATCTCATGTTACTCCACAGCAGCAATCACTATCTGAGCATGTCTGCTCTAATGCAGTGCAGTGGACTTGCTGTCTGTCATCAGAAGGCAGATATGGAAAAACTCTAGCCTCAGCTTCCTGGTTTTTAAACTATTACCCAAGCAATTGTCTCATACCAATTGGTCAGGCGACTAAGGAGGGCAGGTCACTCCCCATAGCTTTCTGGGGCATGTTCAGTAGTTCAGACAAGAGTCTTCTGACAATGAGCAATTGTTGACCTTTTTGTGAGAATGCCCGATCTGGGTCACTTTGTCAATTTTCTTACTCCATAGATCATCCATAAAAATTATATTACTGGTGTTTAGCCATGAGAAATAATATTGATCCTTTAACTACATCATTATGTTTCCTGCACAATGATGTAAAGGAAATGAGAGCACCTACTGTTGTAATAGGCTACATAAACAAAGAAAAAGCACATACTGTAGCCTTCTCACAGAGAGTTTTCCATTACTCAAACGATGGGTCCAGAAGCTGTGAGGCAGCAGAGCTAACCACCACGCCTCTGTGACACAAGCTTAATAGTGTTACTACAGTGTAGGGGTTTTGTGAATTTACAGGAACAATTTATTAATTGTGACATTAAATCGCAAGGTGATTCTTTTAGGGCTGTTAGAGGATCAATGGTCAGAACAATCAGCAGAGCATACAAAATACATGCAATACTTTTATTAATACGTAAAATTGTGCATATAAAAATATATCAGTCTGCCTGGATGCAGATGGCAGATCTTACTGTGAGGGATACCAAGATATAGAATATATCACAAGAGATACAAAACATGAAGAGATACCAAACAGAGTGCGATGGACCTGGTCCCATACACTAAGTTTGAAGTAAATATAATTCTTACCTTTTTGTGGTTGTTTGTTGGCTAGAGCTAATTCAGTTCATTTTGGTTTAACAGTCAAAACCTCATTAAGAGGCAGGGACGGATTTTAAGCCAGCAATTACCGGATGGCCACCGGCTTGTTACCCATTGTGCCCTCTTGTCCCATCCTTTTATGAACATTGGTGTTTTAAAATAATAACCCATATGTTTCAATAAGGGTTTAAAATATTAAGGGAAATGTGAAATGTATTTGAATTTGGTAATGGATGTTTGTTTTGATGTTTGTGGTTTTTTTTTAGGTGAATGTGACTGTTTGGTAGTGGGGTTCTTTAAGAGTGTTGTGGGTGTTTAAAAGGGGAGGAGCCTCTGTAATAAAAGGCAGAGGTTAAGCTCTGTGAGTCAATCTTCAGTTGGGAGCTGAAAAAAGGAAGGTGGCTCTGTTGAGAGTCAGTTGTTTGCTCTCTGATGTTATGTTTGTTGCTGCTACTATTATTTAAATAAACTGAGGCCTTTTTGTACTTTCTGATGGTGGACTGCTTCATTTTTGGAAAATGCTTGGAAGTAGTCTCAACAGATTGTACTGTGGGAAGGTTGCACGGCCACACAAGGAAATATGCATTTAGTATAGCACTTGGCTATACTATATTGTTAAGCAGTCTCATTAATACAGACTCTACATTCAATACTTATAAGTAAATGCATTTACTTGTCTGAATCAAATTGATATCAACCTGTGTTGAGATAACAACTGAATTCTCAAGATTGGTAATGTATAATATTGGATTTATACTCATCCGGTATGGATTTGTATCTCCGGGCAAGGACAGCGAAAGAACAGCTGACAGGCTCTGTCGAAGAGGTCTCCAATCTGTGGTCTCCTGGCTCGATGCCCAACCAGTCCTGGTGTGGCTTGGAGTCGTGGGGAGAAGGAGAGAGAGTTCCTCTGTCAGCTTCGCCCTGGACAGTTGTTACTCTCCAGGGACCTGCTAGTTAGCCTCACGCTGAACAAGTGAATCTGTACACAGAGGTCACTGTGCGATCATTGCAAGTCACTCTTTGGGGGGAAGAAACTTGGTTAGCTTCTGGCGTAGTGGCTCCCTCTGAATAAAAGTATTCAGATAATAATAATAATAATAATTGCTTACACTTATATAGCGCTTTTCTGGACACTCCACTCAAAGCGCTTTACAGGTAATGGGGACTCCCCTCCACCACCACCAATGTGCAGCATCCACCTGGATGATGCGACGGCAGCCATAGTGCACCAGAACGCTCACCACACATCAGCTATCAGTGGGGAGGAGAGCAGAGTAATGTAGCCAATTCATAGAGGGGGATTATTAGGAGGCCATGATTAGTAAGGGCCAATTGGAAATTTGGCCAGGACACCAGATGTCGACAAAAGTCCAACCGTATTGCCCCATTGATCAGGC
Source organism: Lepisosteus platostomus (assembly GCF_059453375.1). Classification (NCBI taxonomy): domain Eukaryota; kingdom Metazoa; phylum Chordata; class Actinopteri; order Semionotiformes; family Lepisosteidae; genus Lepisosteus; species Lepisosteus platostomus. The sequence continues at coordinate 26,546,821 of NC_142619.1, read as the reverse complement.
AGATACAGCAGTTCACGAAGTCTTGCTGCAGGCTTGACCTCGGTCAGAATTCTGTCTTTACCTACAGGCTTTCTCTGCCTCGGCACTTGGGAAAAAGTTACAAGTCCCAACACTCAGACTACAGCACTGGCAGTCATGTGATTGTCAAACAGCCAGGTTGCTCAGATGAGTCTGAAGGAGTGCTAGGGCACACAGACTCTGTGCAATGCCTTTTAACTGGAGGACAATACAGTTGGTGATTGGTCAAGAGGTTGCCGGGCAGCTGGGGTATCCACGCCCAGCAGGTCCCTGATTGGTTGGTCAACTTGAGGAATGACTGACCATGACCTCTGACTCTCGGACCATAATCCAGATGTGCTTAGAGTCTCATTAGAGAACCAGGCACCAAGAGTGAGCATCTATCATGATAGCTGGTTGCATCCCGATCCTGGGAACTGTTCCTTATCAGGAAGGCGAACATCCCTAAATCAGTGTACCAACATGAGTGGTTTCACTCTGGCTTGGACCACAGTGATGAGAGAGAGGAAAAGCACAGCAACACATAATTATGTCTTATTAATAATCATTTCCACTACAAAATCATTGCACAGATGTTTTTTTTTCACTCATCAATCACAGTACAGCTTTTTCCAAAGTCCTGTATGCAGTTTGAGCTTCTGCAGAAGAATGCAGGATAGTGAGGACCCTCAATACATCAATCAGGGCAGCACACTAAAAAGGCAGCAGTAGGAATCAAAGCATCACTAATGGAAGGTCTTGATGAATAAGAAGAACACAATTAAGATTACTGCTCATCCTGTTCCACACCTCAAGGACAAAAATCATATCATCATATGCATTTACACTCTAAATGCCTCAGTCTCACTGAGCCAGGGAATGCCTTCTAAAAATTAAGAGTTGAATTGTTACCTAGAAAAAGATCCTGTACCCTTCTTTATTTATTGAAACAAAAATATTGTTTTCAAATTACTGTATATCACCTGTATTCTAAAAGTCACAGATCATGTTTCAAAGAAGCTCCAGAAAATGTGCAAGTTTTCTAAAGAACAATCATTTTCACATAAATAACTGTAATCCTTTTCCGAGCTGAAGTGATGTCAACAACGTTTTGCCATTCAGCACTACATACATTTTTGTCAATTAATAATTGAGAAAGTAAGTGTGCTTTAAATATTTTTTTCAGGGTCAGAGAAAAAAAGTGAGAGAATAGAAAAAAATGTTAAAATTCATACTGTACTTCTACGGCAAACTATGAACATTTAATTAAAATACATAGTATGCATATACAGGTTAAAATTATCATAGGACAAAAAATGCTTCTCTTAGAATCATTTATGAAAAAGAAAGTGTCTAAGCAACACATAAAAGCTCAAAGGAATTGCTGTGAGACTAAAATTTAGAAATTAAAAAAACAGAGGGAAAAACCATCAATAGAAGCTGTTTGAACTACATGATGTACTATAATAATGAAATCCTTATAATTTATGTTGAATTCAGCTTAATAAAAACAATGTTGCTTTAAAAATAGCATAGTGAACAGAAGTTCAGTAAATGAATTGCTCGGCAAAGATATGTGAGCTTCAAGGACAGGCTCAGGGAATGACGCCTATTCAGACAATGAAAATTTATTAGGAAGGAGCAGATGGACATAATCTCCAAATGAAGCTACAACAAAAACACAGATAACCTTCAAAGCTCATTTTGATGTCTCCATGGTCAAAACTCTACAGTACATGAGTTGCAAGTTATTGACATGGGCATAAGATATTGTCCCAACAAGGTTTATAGTAAAATGCTTGATGCAGTTTACAGTAGTAAAGTAGTGTAATGTAAATGTGTTTAGCCAGAAAAAATACCTTGGAGAAATTATGTTAGACTTATGTTATTATGTTATTGACACACTGTGTAAGAACCTAAAATGAATTTGGTTTCTTATTTTATTCTTTCTGAGCCCCTGAGTTGAGACTCAGAGTTTTAAAATGCTGTGTTTAATACTGGTTGTACTATCAATTGTGGTTATTCGTAGTACATCTAAGAGGATTTTTTGTCTATTATTTATTTATTTTTACTACTGCTGTGAACAAGATATGAGAGATATGATCCAGGTCATAAACATGGCATTTATCACTGGGAAATTGTGTAATACCCCAAATACAGTTATAATAAAGCATTTCATTTCAACTGTAACTTCAGAATTCAGTTTTATTATCTTTTCTTGCAAATTCAAAGTCATAGAACCTCATATCACAGTGTGCATACATTTCTATGAGGCGTTTTATTAATTTAATTGGCTAATGACATGTTTGTTTTAAAAGCAGATGTTCTCAAATGTTAGTGTGCAAGCTCTCAACAGACTGTAGAAAGCCAACTTAATTAAGGGAAAGAAGAAAACATTGAGTTTACAGCTCCCATTACAAACCTGTCATCTGAAACCATATTCAAGGAATCTCTTTATGTAATCTAAAACTCATATGGGTTTTGAGTTAAAATGTGTTCCAAATGTATTATGTACATTTATGCACTCAATAGTGAAAATAAAGATGAAGATCCATACCATAGACATAGCTTGGACTTCATGATACAGTGTATGTATTTACTCAGGGTTGTTTTCAATACATTGAAATTTATCTGAAATCAAATTAGGTAATAAAAAATGCAAACAGATTAAGTAGGACCTGCCATTACCAATATGGATATACTGTACATAGTTTAACCTCTGTTACAGGATTAAAGACATAATTATTGCTTACAGGGCCAAATTCTAGAATTTAAATTATATTATTGCAGTGACTTTCCTGCCTTGCTTAAATGATTAAGGTATAAGTGCTGCACAGATTAATGGCACAAAGATTGCAAAATACAGCTTACAATATTCACTGCAGCAAAAAAAAGAGAAACCCCCTGTTTTCTTATGGAAAAAATAGAAACGTAATCTGAGTGAATTGAAGTAATTTTGTAGGAACCTGAAGTAGCCCACGACATCATGCATTAATGTCCATAAAATCAAGATTGCACAGCATAGAAGCAAAATGGACACAGATTCAAGTTACTGGGGTCACATAAGGACACCCAATGACGTAGGGGCTGAGTGTGACCACTGGACAACAGGACCTGAGGCACAAGACTGAGCCAAAGGAGCAAGGAACAGAAATCTTTTCATGTCTACCAAGAAAAGATTTCTGAGGACAAGTACATAAAACAAGGTTCCCTTTTAATAATGTATCAGGAACAGGAGTGTAGCAGTTATTCTATAGCTTTAAAGGGTAAAAAGGGGGAAATCTAATCTGAGTATGTCAGCTAGCATTATAGAGGACTGGGACGTCTCAATTCTATAGCCTGGAGGTTCATGAAAAAAAAAGGTTCTTTTAATTGAGTGAGTGACCGTGGTGTCAATGACATTAAGGACACAGCGTTTAAAACCCACAAGGTTTAATTCTAGTAGTCAGACTAACATTGCTTGACAAATAAAACATACATTACAAGGTCATTAAAGACTGTTCACAGTTTAAAGGAGCTACAGCATAAACACACTGGTGGCTTAATACACAACAAAATCCAGATCACAAAACACAAATATGAAAATAAAACTTAAATTACATCAAGAACACCTTGCAAAGCGGGACACAGACTCACAATGATTTTTAATATTACGTCAGGTTAACCCATGACAAAGCCAGAACCACACTACAAAAAGTTACTTCCCTTTTGGACCCTCACGCTACTTAATGGAATCTGTTACAGTACGTCAAAGTGGCTTGCTCCAGGTAATGAAAATACATCTAACAAATATGTCTGTTTTCTGTCTGCAAAGGTTGTACAAGATATTCTCTACACTCTATCTTTAGTGCTATCTATCATTAAGCTTGTTTCCTACATTTAAGAGCTCCTGTGTTTTCATTTAAATTCCCCAGTGGTAGTAGTTGTCACAGGTGCTCTTCTCTTTCCACACAGTCAGGGCGAAGGTTTAGAGTTTGGTCCTAGGCCTGGAAATACGGTTAGGTCAGTGACAGCAATCTTCACATTGTTTTCTTGGGTGCCCAGCAATTATCACAATGAGGGTTTGATGACTCTGTGGGGTGGACCTGTAAGTGAGGGACTAAAGGAAAACAAAAGACAGAGGAAACCAAACCCAGACTACCTCATACTGATATTTGGAAATCATCCTACAATACTAGTCTTCTGAGTCATCATGCAAATCCTCATACAGTTGTAGCCTACCAGTAAATGAAGGACAAAAGTGATAAACAACACACCCCAATACGTGTCAATTATCATACAATATTGGCCCATGGCAGATACCTCTTACAGGGGTATCCTTGATCATTCAAAGCTTTCTTTCGCATCATCCAGGTGGATGCTTCACATTGGTGTTGGTGGAAGGGAGTACCCATTACCTGTAAAGCTCTTTGAGTGGAGTGTACAGAAAAGCGCTATATAAGATAGTCTTTTAACTTTTAGGGGGTGCAGATTTTGGAGTTTGATTAATGTTTAGAGTACCAGAAAAGAGATGGGCTGTCTGGATTGGATATGGGGCCATAATATACTGTAATCTTGAAGAAATGGGAATTTCTACCACAGATTTTAGGTAGTAGAGATAAATTAGAGTGAAGCACCCAGGAGTAATAAAGAGGCTAACTGCTCATCAACCTTTCAAGATTGAAAACAACAACCAAAAAATTATTGTATATTTACCGTTTTTCACACTTCTATTAAAAAGTTATTTTTGCTTCAAATGTGCATTTTCATGTAAAAAAGGTCAATACTATCCACTGAACTTGCTGGCTGTATCGTAATCATGGAGCTAAAGTGCATATTTAGAGGATGCATTATTCGCATGTTTGTCAAAAATAAAACCAGGGAATGAGGGTATTATTTTATTATTGTTGCTGATTCCATTTTCTAATGGAACTTAAAGTATTATTCAAGTTTGAAAATACATTGTGTTACGAGTACAATACTTTTTTATTATATGATAAATCACAGGACTGCATGCATCACAGGAAGCAAAAAGATAAACAGTTTATTTATTTAAAAAATGAAGATGGAGAGGAATAATAATATATGTGTATGTATGGTAAAACATATTATAGTAGTTTTCAAAGATTATAAAGATCAGATCAAAGATTTAAATCTAACTTTATTTACAGTACACACATCTTACAACCTTGTTAAATCCACTCTTATGTGTGTTGAACCTATAAGACGTTTGTGACATAATGAAAAAAAAACATGTAATGTTTATTCACTATGCTGCAAAACATATATATTTTTTTATGTGTAAGACCTGGATTTGATTCTTACCAGTGCTTTAAAGAAAAAATCTGTTATAATAATAATATGTTATAATTACATTTCTGATAATCAAAACGTATCACTCTATGCATGTTTGGATTTTAGATATTGATTAAATGTTTGTGGTGTCATTTTGACATTCATAAATGTAAATTATATACTTGAGTGATTGTTACATAAGCTCTAATAATAAGCTGATTTATTGGTAATAGGTGATGAGGTGATTAAACCTATTGGACACTGTATTGTAACTGGTGAAAATGAAGACAAACAAAAGAACCAATTGTCTCCACTTATCAAGAGGGCAACACTTTTATAACAGCAATGTCTTAGATGCTGAACTAAATCATAACAGGTGGATTTTCAAGCAGAGTAATTTAGATATGAATCAAGGTTGTGTTTAGACCACCCTGATGAACTTCAGTGAGTGTGGTGCACATAGGCAACAAAATACAGTAATTGCTGTGTATAAATTACCAATCAATATGGAAGCCTGTCATACCTCTATGTTCCATAAAATGTCAATGCATCTTTTAAATCAAGTAAAAAGAATATGAGGAAAGAAAAAGCACTTTATTAAGCATTGAAAACAGAACAAGAACCACTTATAATGAACTGAAAGCAAGAGTTAAACGAATGGTTGAGAGAAATAGAAAGGAATATTGCAATGGAGATTAAAGCAAACATTTATTTTCAGTATTATAACACCAAAAATAAAGGATGAAGTAAAGTGTATTGGAAATTAGATTTAGGGCTGATGACTTACATTAATATTTAATCTGGTGTTTACAGAGGAATGAACAGACAATGTGCTGCAGGTTGAGCAAACATAAAGTGCTACTTTAAATAATATTGGCATAGAAAAATCAGAAGTGTTACAAGTACTACAGGCACTTAAGATAAGTACATCTTTAGGCCCTGAGGGTATTCTACCAATTGTACTTGAGGAAACAAGAGGTATTATTCATTGGTAATTCACAAAAGTCCAAGCAATCTCTTGAGACAAGTTTAATAAATACCCACTGACTGGAAAATTATTGAATTAATGTAGCGCCCGTTCATAAAAAGGGTGACAAAGTTAAACTAAGTAATTATAGATGAGTAACTCTTACTTCTATTAGATACAAGGTCAGGGAAACCATAATCAGAACTGATTATGAACTAGAGGATCATCTGTATGGTTAAAAGGTTCAAAGAATAGTCAGCATTAATTTAGAAAAGGTTGGTCTTGCTTAACTAACAAGCAAAAGCAGTAATAGAAAAGAACAGAGCATATGAAATGGTTTATTTAGATTTTCTCCTATACAGATCTACAGATAAGACCAATCTAAGATGATTAGCAAAGACCTTAGAGGCTGTAAAATACATTCCTAGACTTAGACAGCTTTCAGAATTAGGCAGACACCTGGCATGGGATATTTAATGTAAACAAGTGCAAGGTGTTACATGCAGGTAGAAAAATACAAGTTACAAATATTCAAATGGGAAAACTTAAAGAGGCAGCTTCACACACTCTTTTCATCTTTTAGACACTGTGGGGAAGCAATAAAAAGCATTTTCGTGTGCATAATAATGCATTGCTGATATTAAAAATATCATGTACTGTATGCACTGTAGATCAAGTAGGTAGCTGCGTCAGAAACACAATGTTTCGGCTGTGGAGCCTTCTTCGGGTGTGAGAGAGAGGAAAATCAGCAGTTGGCAGTTCAGTTAGCCACCTGAGTGTTGATTCCACTTCTCTCCTGCTTCCTCCTCCTCTCCACTTTCGGCCTTTGTTCTCCCATGCTTTACCAACTGCCGGTTTTCCTCTCTCTCTCACACCCAAAGAAGACTGCACAGCTGTAATGTTGTGTTTCTTTTCTTCTCTTGTCAGTATGGAATAAACCTTTAGTTGTTCTAATGTACTGTATGGCTTCTAGAAAACAGCATCTATTGGATCTCATTGCTTTTATACCTGCTGTACTGTATGCCCAGTTGGTTGAAGCCCAACTGTTTTTGATTTTTTGTAATTATCCGTGTTTGATATTTACAATATCTACACTGCACATTTATTTGTTATACATTAGGTCAGAGACAATTTTTAATAGGCTATACTCAGAATCTATTCAATTCTTCATTTTGAGTAGTTTTTCCATGGCTTTGTAAGATAGAGGGTCACAAACCTAAAATTAGAAGTGCATATGAACGTATTTCTAAAGTGAAGATGGATCTTTGTCCTGGAGGATAGGAACAAAACCGTCAATCATCTATGATGTGCTCTTGCTATAAATTTCAGACATCCAATAACACTATTTGGCTTGCTCTTTAGCTGAGGACTTTTACTACTGAAATAGCATCTGTTGTCCTTCAGGAGAGTAGAACACTGCAAACAAGACTTGGGATACACGTTGATCTGATTATTCAAAATCAGCGAAAGGTTTACAGAGAAAAAAAATTGTTGCCTGTCTACAAATTCATGAGAAGATGGAGTACTGCCTCTCTACTCTTTGAGTGAAAGGATTACATTGAATGAACATACAATATATCATCAACTAAATACTATTCAGTCACTTTGGAAATTGGCTGCTTTTTCAATTTTGACAGTGCTTTATGTATTATTTTATATAGTAAAATCATATGTTTTCTTAGAATCTGAACAGACCTGTAAAATCACTGAATGAGTTCAAATAGATCAATTTTTAAATTAAAAAATCCAGTAGTAAAATCAAAACGTTACTCAGTTATGATTTTCATTTCAACAAAGGCATTTTATGGCTATTTAGCAGAAATTCACAATCAAATACTCAGACTACTGATTGAAGTTATGATCCTCGTAATCCAAGATTCTGAATTGTTCTGCTTATACAGTTTATACAGCATATATTTGTTATGAAGTTTACTAAGGGTGCTGGAGGATTCATGGTACTGTATGTAACAGAATGACGCCTGATTATGTAAGCCAGAGAGCAGGGAAACACAGAGCGTGAGCTTCTGTAGACCTGTTTAGACTGAATACTATTGCAGTAGTTAACTGAAATAATTTTATATTATGGGAATATTACATTTCAATGTGCAGTATCCACTGTGGAACAGACACAGTATAGTTTAAATGCTTCGGAATACATTACATAGAAATTCACTTTTCTTTAGTTACAATATACTATTAATCACATTACAGATAGAATAACTCTTCTCTAGCCCTGCATCTATACTATGTGTGTACTTTTTTTAGATTTTTTAACAATACCATAAATGTCTTTAAATAAATTAAATCCTTCATAATGAACAGATATAATTTAACTCTTAATGTAACAAAGGATAAAGGCATCTGAAAAATTAATACTTTTACTTGCTTTTCTGTTTGGAATTTTCTTTAGGTTCTGCAGGGACATTTTTATGTAGTGATCTTTAAAAAAGTTCAGGAAAGCATAGCGCTCGGTCATAACTGTTATTTTGGCCAGTATGGACACTATTATTTCTTTTATTACACATATCTTGATAGAAATTACCACTTTGTATCAGAACACCCAGTTAGATACAGGACAGCATAAGATTTAAAGAAATATAATAATGTTTATCCTTTATTCCATTCTCATGGCTTAAATTCATGCCATTGAATTTATATTGTGCTACCGACAAAAAGAACAGTCTTGTCAATTTAAGATGAGCTTTTACTACCAAGCTGTGCCTTTTCATTACATCACTATTTAATTTTTACTGTTATACCACTAATCTCTTGCCCCTACCACTTATTATCTCTAATAGGCCCTGGTAGAGTCACAGGCATATTTTAATTAATCATTCATTAGGGAAATTAGAGAAAATACTTTAGCCTTCAGCTGAACATTGTTTTGGATTACACGTTTCCAATTGCTTAAGTTTTTTATGTCTAAAGAAATACATACTGTATGACCTGTGTACCTTTCACATTTATACATTAATACTCAGATTCTTCTGGGAACTTTTTAGTTTTCCCTGAATGCTATGTAAATGAAGGAAATAGGGGATACAGTCATTTTTAAACTGTGTACTGGGTTCGATTCCAGGCACATTCTGTGTGAAGTTAGTAAAGTCTATAAACCAGTGATACACAACACTGGTCCTGGAGTGTTACTGTATAGTGTCTGCAGGTTCTTGCTCCACGTGTGATGGGAGCCAGTCCTGATTACCGTGTAGTGGGTAGTTTAGGACCCTGTGCAGACCGTAAAATCCGGAAGTGACTGGAAAAGGGCTATGGGGAAAACACGGATAGGAACAGAAGGGATGGTGATCAGGGGCCGGAGCAGACAGTGATCCAGGTGCATGGGGGAGCGCAGGCGAACAAGTCCAAATGAAGGAAGTCCAAAACGGGAATCTAGGGCGCAGTCCAGGGTCCAAGTGCCAGGAGATCCATCCAAGACACACGATTAAAACCAGAAACGGGATCAGGGACAAGAACAAAGAAATTAAAAACAGAATAATGAGGCCAGGTGCTCCAAGCCTCAGACTCAGCTGGTTTGGACACCGTTCGGAGGCCTTTGCCCTCAAGCCACGGACGTAGGGTGATCTGATGCTAGGCGGGCCTCCGGGCATTTGTATTCCAATGCTTCTGGAGTACCAGGTTTAAATACGGTGAATCCATGGACAGGTGTACATGAAACTAAAGAGATAATGAAACTAAAACACAAAAGGGTCGGCGCGCCCTCTAGAGGAGGGATGACAATCGTGACAAATGGTGCACTTAATTACCTAATGTAGCTTATCAACTGGACCAACTAAATAGTTTTCAAAGGTCTTGAACTGTTTGTATAGACCTTGAACACCTGTGGGATTCTTTCTTTTGAAGTCTAGAGCGGTGTATTATGCTGAAAATCAGGGGTTCCTCATCATACACATTGTGTATAATCCTGGCTACAGATTATCACCTTTATTATCTATGATAATAAATAGAATGGGTGTTACTTCCACTGACTGTCCTGAGTCTCAAGTACAAAAACAAAATTCCCATGAAAATACAGAAGGCATTTTTTTGTAAATTTTCACAAATTTTCCGTACTCAAAAAACAAGCTTCCTCAAAATGTATCAACATATTGAATTACTGAATTACTGCTTAGCTTACTATGTGATATATGCAATTACTTCTAATATGAAAATGATACAATCATTAAGCTCTTTAGTAATTTCCCAAGAATCCTAATGTACTGTAAGCACAAATTTCAAATTTCATAAGTGCCTATAACAGTGATTACTGTCTGATAATTGAACTAGATGATAATTACAAAAAGGAAGACTTTCTGGTTAAATTTAGATTGCACAATTTACTGATGCCAGTTTAGCATTACCATTAAGACACCAGTAAAAGCTGTCATGGGGAGTCAGAAACATCACCGGAAATCTCCAGTCAAATCTTTAAATTTAACTTATATAACAAGATTTACCAAGTTCTTAAAAGAACTGTAAGGTACACTAAAGACAAATACTAGGAAGAGAAATTGTGGGGGAAAAACACTGGTTATGGAATGCAAAAAAGTCCTGTTAAACCAGTAATCTGCCCAAGAAACCTCAGGAAAAATTGCAGAGATTAAAGATTCAGTGAGCACTGCATAAATGCGACCTTTTTACAATAAAATCACAGCAAACAAATAACAAATAATGTGTGAAATGAAATGGATGAAAAGAATATTGAAATGCTGATTGGGACTGCCGTCTGAAAAGTCATGTGTTTTGATTATATTGATGTCTTCTTGCACGAGCGAATGTAATAACACAGGTTATACAGTGGTGAAAAAAGAAGTTCATAATTAAATTATCTTAAACAATATGAGTAAAGAAATAAAACCAAGATATTAATATTTATTTAGAAACCATTATATAAATTAAATGGTAAATTATATAATAATGCATGCTATGGAATAGAAAGGAAGTCTGTTAAATAGTTTCTTTCCCTGCCTGTGAACATTAAACTGCTTCTATTAATACTGACTGTAAATCAAATTGTCATTAAGGATGTTTAAAACCAATTAGCTGTTTTAATGTTCTGTAATGACTGTAAAACTGTCAAAGAATATGTATTATGTTCAGTATTGAACAAAGACAAATTACAGGGCATTAAGAAATTTTTACTTTTGTATGACTTCATATTTCATACCAATGGCTCTGCATATCCATGTTAAATATTTACATTTTCTGTCAGTTATATTACACCAATTAACTTTTTTTTAAGTGAACAAAAGGACTGTTGTATGCATTTAAAAATTGTATGCAATGAAAAAAAGGGGACTCACAGTACTATGGAGATGGTACTGTAACTGCTGCCTCACAACTCACAACACCAGACGTGGATCCCGGGTTTGATTCTGGCATGGGGTGCAGTCTGCATGGAGTTTGCATATTTACACTGTATCTGTGTCAGTTTTCATCAGGCACTCCAGTTTCAGGCTTGAAATAGTTTCTCTGTGTTGCTATTAGCATCCTTTCCAGTATGTATCCTGGTTTGTGCCCATCACCCATCACCTGATCACCTGGATCAGGCTCTGACTAAACTCTAACTTGTATTGGACTATATGGTTATTGAAGGTAAATGGATGAATATGTATTATCATTTCCTTAATTCTGTCTTTCAGGGGAGGGTTATTTTAATAATTTCAATGTTTAAACAGTATGTTCCTGTTTTAATACTGATTTCTGGTGAACAGCATTAATGGTAATGCCGCAAATAATTTTAATCCACATTCGCTTATTTTCATTTTAACATCCAATGCTTTCAATTAACATTAATTCGTTTATCTGGGTTCCCTAATGAAAGGTCTTTATACTGTAGATTTAAAAACAAAAGTAACACTTTTCAGATGTCGAAGAGATTTTATTAGAATTTTGTAATCTAAAAGACTATGGGTATTCCAAATTATTTGTTTCTGATTTTTTTACTCCTTTTCAGTGAGTAAATAATGTTTATTTTTATCATTTTGTGTGCCTCAGAACAAGGCGGTAACAGCATATACTGTAAAACAACTTTATGCCAGTACCAGTAATAAGAAAATTAACAATATAATACATAGCAAATATATAAATGCAGAAGTAGTATGGCAAAAGCTATCTTACACTATTAAGCAAAAAATATAATTATAAACCATGTCTCAGGAAAAATCTTGTTTGAAATTCACCTTGTTACAGTATATTTTAAAGACAATACAAGAGAATAAGACAAAAAAAATATTGAGTAAATAATGTTAATAACGTCATATTAGATATTTTTATTGCTACAGTAATTTGAATTGGAAGCTGTTACTTCCGGACTGTTTTTGGGTGTTCAAAAGGCTTTTATCAACATTACATCTAAATTAGTGCCAGGTGTACAATAAGCATTTTCACCTGGATACTTTGAAACAGGACAGGGCAATGTAAAGCTGCCCTTCAAATGAAAGACGTTAATTTGCGAAATCAGCATTATGCCTCTGCTGAGATGAAAATTGGTGATTAATGCCCTAGCACAATAAATGTGTTATACTATGCAGCTGCATTACTCTGCAGATGTTCACTTTTCTTGCCAATGATCAGGCCATGTGAACAGCTGAACAACATTACTGATTTTCTGAAAGGATTTTATTTCAGGTTAGATTTTACAGCCAACAGCTGCCCAGTTTACTGAGCACAGCCATTATTAAGAAATAATAGTCAGCAAAGGCGTAATACTGAATTTCCAGATTATAATATTTTGGTTTAAAGGCAGTTTTAAGGATGTTCCTGTCTCAAAATGTACAGCTGAACACAGGGTCATATGGTTTGCCTCTCTCTTTGTGCAGTTGCATTAAAACCAAAATTAATTGACTAAAGTCTAGTTGTAACAGTGATTGTTAATGTATGCTTTAACCTGTGTTATGTGGGACGTTAAAACAGACTGTATATCTACTGTAGGGGCTTCATGATGGTACAGTGGTTAGCATTGCTCCTTTGCAGGACTGGGGTCCTGGGTTCCATTTGTGGGGTGCCATCAGTGTGGCATTTGTATGTTAATATGTGAACTGTGCTCACTTGGTTTTCCTCCCACAGTCCAAAGATACTGATAGGCCCATTGTCTTCTGGAAAGAACTGGTGCTGGTGTGTGAATGTTTCTGTCGGTGGGTACCCTGCAACAGATTGGCCTCTGATCCGGGGGTGTATCCTGCTTTGAGCCCTTTACTTGCAGGGATAGGGTCTGTATTGGATAAAATGGTTAAAAAATGGATGGATGGATATCTTTTTGGGGGGGATAGATGGATATCTACTACATTCTTTAAGAGACATATTCTCATAATAACCATCTATTTAATGCCGTTTTCAGAATTTTACCCAAACTTTTAATTTAAGCATAATATATTCCAAGCCAGACTTCAGAACTGGTTTCCTGTAAATGAACTGAAGAGAGGTGTGGCAATGTGATGTTTTTAAATCTGGAACCCAAGAAAAATATTTTCAGGAATTTCTGGGTATAACAGGAGTATTCATTCATTTATATATTATAATAATATTAAAAAAAGAAGAGGAACTGCTTGGGGCAGCATTATTCGCATTAGCAGGCTTATCCATGATGTTCTTTTCCTGTAGAACTGAGTGCGGAGATCCCCTATTACACAGTCACACAACAGGCTTCTGCACCCAAGTTTTTGGTGCTCTGTGAGCTCTAAAGTCCTGCAGCTGCTTCATTCAGAGGCAATCAGCTCCCATTACCTGGATGTGACATGAGAACTTGCTGGTGCTAATTTTAGTGGGCAGTACAACATCATATTTTGTTGACAGGTTGTAAAGAGCTGCAGCGTATCTCAAGTGAAATTAAAAATCTCATTTTTTCAGCACTTGGTATCTGCCAAAGTCGACACAGTTCTCTTCACATAAATATACTGGAAAACGTTTTACACCATAAGCAGCCAAACACTCCCAAACAACTACAGATCAGAACGGGATTTTAGAGCACAAGTTTGACTCACCAATTACATTTGGAACAATTTATTTTGCCCCCTTAATTAGAAAATTTACTAAATTGAGTAGATTTGACTTAACAACCTGTAGCTCTTGATGTCCATTCCTGACAATACAGTAAATGAGCCAGATAATACAGTACTTTAAACTGACACCCTTAGTCCGAGTCTACAATTTAAATACTACACCTTTTGAACTGTAGATTTCCAAGACCAAGTATGGACAGCCCTGATTTTTACCCATACACACAAACATGTGTGAAATATTCTTATCCACAAGCATGCAAGAAAGCTGTCTGTGTATTTCATCTGCTTTGGTGTGTTTCTTGATATTTTACATTAACCAGGACTATTATTTAACATAGTTTCCAATTATGCCAATTTAAAGCACTAAAACCTCAAACAATAAGGTTCTTTATGTCATGAATAGATATAAGAGCATAAGAAAGTGGAAGGTGTCCATCGCGCTCATGTGGTGGCTGCTAAAAAACTGCTGCCTGATTCCAGTATGTAAATAAGAGTAAAGCAAAACACAGAGACAAATTAAAACATAAGACGTTTTATTACTGTTCAATTTAGGTAATTAGCATAAATTGTGAAACAGGTTGGGGTTTAGGATTGTTTGGAAGAATCTGGATGTGCTTTTAGGTGAAATAAAAATATACACAGTAGAAATTATGTTTATATAATTTGCATTATTTTATTTGAATATTAACAAAAACTTAGATAAGAACTACTGTATATACACTTGAGACCATATGTACAGGTGGACTTGCGGAGAGGGCCTTATTGTGAACAAAAGACCATCTCAAACAGAACCACATGGCAAAAAATTTTAATCTTGGAACTTCTTTTCTCTACATGGATAAAACAGCGATGTCTCCATAACAGTTCTGAACACAGCTCCGCTCATATACTCCATGATGTGACTGCTCCCACAAATGGAGACTAAGACTAAGCTTCAAGGAGCCTTTAATTAAAACCCTTTTCTTTAATTAATAGTCTTCATAAGATTTTAAGCTTTTTTAAATTATGAGTCCTTGTGATTCTAGGTTCAAGAGACAGGAATATTGATCATACTGTACCTTTGTGCATCACTGTGACATTAATTTTAATGCAACTACATCTCTTGAGTAAAGGGTTTAATGGTGCACTGGGGTGTTTACTATGGGTCATGTGTCCACAGGGATTTGCTCTGATTGATTGAATTCCTTCTAAAGTCCAAAGACATGCTTACCAGTTTACATGGAGTCTAAATCTGAACAGATCCCCTATACTGTATTTACAAATAAGAGAAGGCATGAGAATGTATGCACTTTGATGGATTGGTATCCCATCCAAGGTGTGGTGTTGGCTTCCTCTCTATGTGTTAGGCTCCATTTTAATGGGGTTCCCTTTGGATAATACTATTGGATGCAAGCATATACATATCCTTCCATTAAAATGAGATTAAAAACTTAACACCTAATTAAACTTATAAGGTCCCTTCAATCAGGCTGAACCTCTAAATGTTCCTTGACAAACTAATCCTTTACATTGCTTTTCCCATGGCTAAGGAGGTGTAGATGAAGATTGCTGTGGTAATAATTGGTTTCAGCCTATGGGACACTAAATATAAAGCACAACATAAAATACCAGACAACCCGGAATTCTGTTATTAACAAAGACTAAGTTATTTGCTTAATAGCCATTTTCTTTAAAAAATATTTTGTAATCTAACATGGTGTCTCTCTTCAGACTGACAATGCCATAACCTCCTGCTCATACATATTCATGCTGTACCACTATATTGGAAAATGAAAACTACTGCAGAAAACTACAATTACATGTTTTCAAAATAACAACTTGCTGTCTTAATTAAAACTATATACAGTATAAAGAGGCAATAAAAACTCAGTAAATAGGTATTGTAGCCCACAGTATTTGTTGAACTTTTAACACCTTTTAGTTTGTACAGTAATGATATGCTTAATCTGTTTGCATGTAATATGATTGCTTAATTGGTTTAAATGCCAGAAATTATATACTGTATGTAAAACCCAATCAACATTTTGATATTTACTCTTAACAGTGATAGCAGTAAAGACTAAGACAGGGTGTGGTACAGACCAATGTACACTAAACATTCTAAGGGTCAAAATAAGAAGTAGATCTTTTCTACCATGTTTTTCTTTAATGCTTTAGCAATATATAATTGAATAGCTTCTGTTTTCTTCAAGGCTTATATGGTTGGAATTATTAATTTGTATAAATTACAAATTAATTTTGTAGTGCAAGTTACAAAATTAATTAATAGTGTAACAAACGTCTGAGGGATTCTTTTCAATAATGCTTTTTACAGTTTTATAACTCCTTTACAGAAATGTTATTTGTAAATTGTTGATGTTTACAAGTTTCCATGCCCATTGCCTGTATGGACCAAATGGGAGAGCTTAATGCAAACTGATAAAATAAGAGCAGGCTAGGTGTTTCTGATATTAAGATAGCTTATTAGTATCTTAGAATAGCTACAAAAGCAGTATTGTAGTACAGATCTACAATGGTGTCTTTCCTCACTCTTTGCTATAGTGTATTCTCACTCATCTCAGGGATATTCTTCAGAGTCCTTTTCTCTCATCAAGGAATGCTTCTCTTCCAGAAGGCATTAATGATGGAATCAAGAAACCAAACTTTACTTCAAATGACAATGAAATTTCAGACAATTGAAAGAAACAAGGATTTACTATTGTATGTTAACTATTCCTGTAGAGTTCATTAAACTCATCTAGAGCCCTTTTCATCTGAGCAGCTCTGTGGTTGCAGAAAAAGAAAAGATAAAGTAAAATTATTTTCTAAAAGGATGCAGTTCCTTCTTTATTTCCTCTTTTCTCAAAATCAGTGGTTTGAAATGTCTACAGAAATATCACTGCTAGAATATTTAAGTACTTTATTTAGTCATCTGCAATGTGGTGAATTGGAAATTCTAACAAAAAACGTTATAGTCCTTTAAAACATTTTACAGTATAATTGAATGTTGAATACATATAAATGTAATGGTTCATAAATACATTTTGCAAATAATAACAACATTCATGATTTAAATGTATTAAATGTTTATTGAGTGTTTGGTCATAGTAAGATTTGGCTCAACCTGCTTGGCTGAAGGCAAACCTGGGACAAATTGAACTTGGCTGCTGCCATCTCTCCTGAACTTGTTGCATTGTATTTGAAAACATCATTAATAACTTTGTGCTATTAATAACTTAATAACTTAAAGTTATTAATAACATCATTAATAACTTTATGCTATTTAACAAAATAGCATAAAGTCATCAAATTGTCATTTTTCAGTGGCATTTTCCTTACTTTAATTGCAAAACAACTGTGAATGTACATATAATGTATAAGGAAAGCTTAATGTTTCATTTCTTTGATATGATAACTTATTCTTACAGTTGGAAGGAGGAGGGTGTCGTAAATTTAAAACGTTTCTTAAAAAAAGTTTCTAGAGAAGGTGTTGACTAAGCTTCAGCTGAATTTACAGGCCAGTAAACAAAAAGGATCAAAGGTGATCGACTCGGGAATTACTCTGGTTAATCATAATAAAGAGTAAACGTTTAACACAGAGAAAGACAGGATAAGGAGACATAGGAGTAATTAGAAGGAAGAAGGGAACAGAGAGCAGGAATGAAGAAGAAGTATGCCAGGTGAGAAGACCTTGTTTCAATCTTGGAGACCAGATTCTAATTAAGTGATTCCACACTCTCCCCCGCTTAACTCTCCGTCCCCGGCGAAGGGCTATCTCACCCCGCTTCTGACACCAATATAACGCAACGGGAGTTCAGGTGGGCGCCCTTGCTGCATTAGGTCAGCCCCGCACTGTTGGGGGCTTGAACCCGGGACTCCCGCGTCACTGAACAGGGACCCAGCCTGGTGAGCTAAAGAGAGACCTCTCCACAGCCCAGGGGCTGTAGTCCTGCTATCACAGGGAAGGGCGGCGACGTCCCCGCTCTGGTAAGCCGGCTCTTACACAGTACCTGTCGGCCATATGCGTTACAATATATACATTTTTCAGATTATAGGGCTATTAAGACCAATATCTCACTGGATGTCATTTAGTTTTGTGTAATTTTCTTGTTAATAAATATTTTTTGTCCTAGTCTGTCTATGATTCGTCACTCTTTCACCAGAGCAATGCCAGAGAATAAAGAACTTGCATACCTACCCCTCCAGTGCATCTTTAACATATCTGAATGGTGTTTTTT
This sequence comes from Lepisosteus platostomus, assembly GCF_059453375.1. NCBI lineage: Eukaryota > Metazoa > Chordata > Actinopteri > Semionotiformes > Lepisosteidae > Lepisosteus > Lepisosteus platostomus. The sequence continues at coordinate 26,528,372 of NC_142619.1, read as the reverse complement.
TTAGAAATACATTTACAGAATCATTACCATCTTTAAAATGTAATTGAAATGTAAATGAAAATGTAATTTGATGATAATCTTATGGAAAACAGTTGATATGACTTCAGACATTTCTATCTAATAACAATGTTAAATTTAAATTTTCTTTCATTACTGGTGGCTACTGAATGGAATCCAGTCAGGTTGACAAAGCAAAATAACATACAAAGCCAAACAACACTAGAGAGAATCATTTATACAGTAGCTATTGAAAACAAAGACTATTAAACTCCAGTCTCATGGGGACACAATGAGAAAACAGTAGCAGACAAAAGCACATACTCAAAAATGTGAATTCAAAACTTTATCATTGTTTTGTTTATTTACAAGAGCTGAAGAGAGGTCTGGGTTTAAAATCAATTAATTGAAGACTGAAGTAAAGGAACCTAATGGGGTAAAAAGCGCATTTGAGGCAAGATGTAAACTAGCAGTGGTTTCAGCTCAGAATCCACAAGAGAGTAGGTTTCTGCTTCACTTGCTCTGAATGCCCCGAATTTAATTCTGAACAACATTGGATGGGTGACTCATTTAACATAATACAATTTCTCCCTTTATACATTATAGACAGGACACTATGCGACCAGCAAGATAAAGCATAATGAAAAGGACTTTAAACACATTTTCACCCTCATTAAAGACAAAGATATTGTATATACAGTACTGTATACTGTATACATACAATGTTTTTTTTTTCAGTTCTGTTTCACTTTACAAATCCCAAATTTCTATATTAAATGTGAAAAGTTCTATTTTACATGCTCTCTTGATCTACTTACTTTGAATTAAGTTAAAGATAATTTAAGGTGTTATTATTAAAGCCATTTTCTGTGTCAGCTGTCTATCTTATTAAAATATTTCAACACCTAGCCATTATAAAACAGATGTTACCAAAGATGCCAAAAAGCTGTATAACATCCAAGGCTACCTTTTTATTTGTTTACATTGTAAGGGGTTAGGCATCATTAAAATTTAATTAACCTTCAGAGCAGGCGTCCAGTCTTTATAGCAAGTGTATGTTATTCTCCATTTCCCTCTGATGGTTTACTGTATGTGCAGATGTTTCAGTGAGGTCCCAATTAATGAAACCCCTAAGGAGATCTTTTACTTTATAATAAAAACTTGCTCAAAAACAATGCTTTTTATATTCCCTGAATCTTTAAAAAATTTAAACCCCATCCCTACATGTCATCTAATCATCCCACATTCTGAATGGGACTGAAAAACAAACATAAAACAAATCTCCTATCAAACAATTAAGGCCTATAAAATCCAGCAGGTTTTTTTCCAGTTGCAGCAAAACCTTGATAAAGTTTTTCTAGATGTCTTTATTTATTTTACCTTCTTATTGAAGTTCAACAATCTAACCACATATTTCCAGTTCAGTTTGTTAGGGCCAAAACAAAGTGTCTTGGTCTTATATAATCATAAGTTGAAACAAGTGTATGCATCATTTGTATCTCCACATAATTTCACATTCGGAAAGGTTTGAATATTTTTTCAAGGCACTGTATTTATTATACATTGTCAATTATGAACAGTCATAATTTCCTGTGACAAATGTATAGTTTCCTTTTTAGAAATATTGTAAGGATGATGGTGAGTTTATCTGGGCTGTGCATTCCTCCTATTCCATCTTAGCGAATTATGTTTTTTCATAATTTCTTATTGTAAAGAATGATGGTCATGTTTCACCATGCTGCTCCTACACAGAACTATTTCTTGCATTGAGATCCCTACTTGAAATTGCTCACTTTGAAGCCTTTTTAGAGAACCAGTTAATGCAAGAATGCATTTGTAATACTTATAATATTTTGGGAAATGCAGAAATAATACTGTTTGAAGGTCCTTCCTTCTCAAGGATGGAATTATAGATTTGAATTTAAGATCTGCAGTACAATAAGAACAACATTCTTCAGTAACATATTTCTTTAATTACAAAGCCATTTCGGGCACTAATAACGGGAAAGACTGTGACTGTGTTTTGTATTTAATCATTTTGTTTGTTTTAATTTACAAAATTTAAAGAAATCTAATATGGAATCACACATTTGGTAAATTAGCAGGCCAACATGTACTAATTAAAGGGATCTGTCATCTCTGGGGAATTAACTAATTTTCAGTAATCACTGCCATGTTTGATACCTGCTAATCACACTTCAGGCTATACAGTGCCTCATTTATAGAATAAGAGATTGGATCAAGACAGTACATGAGGTACTTACTCTCACTCCTGTAGTTACCAAACACTCTGTGGTGATGACAGATGAGATTTCAGCTGATGTTCAAGGTCCTCTCAAAGCTTTTCAGTCAATGTCACGCAGGTGATAACAGCTGCTCCAGGAAGCTTTGGGATGTGCTGATGTTCCAGGCACTGTTAGCGTGCTCTAGTTGGCATCGGTGAAGGAAGATGTCCAGATCCTGATGACATCTAGAAAACAGCTCCATAATCCCAGCCAAAAATGATGAACATGCCTGGTAAAAGACACTGGCAGGTATCAAATAAGGACATGATATAAAATTACATAAAGAACTTTCTGCTACTTTGACCAGAAATGCACCTGGTGAATTGAAAAGGAATTTGTGAATGAAATTCAGTATTTCACTACATTTGGTTGCACATTAAGACTACACCTGCTCTTTCAATTCTAGTAGCTTCCACATATCAGTACTAACTTCACATTTTCCTGTAATTATAATTATGCACAGGGAAATTACTTTTCTAGTGTTGATTGTATCGATAAATGTTATTTTCCCCAAAAAACATTAAAGAAAGACAATCTCCAGGCAATTAGTATGTGAAAATGTTTGTTTTCTTTAGCTCAAATCCCCAATTAAAATAATTGGAAAACTAATTGAAGACAGCAGTAATCACATGTCAACTGTTCTTGTTATAGGATTTACATACTGTATAAATAATATTCCACTGATTATTATTATGATATATAATTTGATATCCTGGTATACTGTAATGTATAGTATTTTCTGTTTGTTATTACTGTTCACAGTGGAAATATACAGTACAAATGTGTTATGAGATACTTTAGTGAAATTCAAGAAGAACACTACTGTATGTCATGTGGAATTTGCAAATTACTTATTTACTTACATAAAAATAGAAAAAATGTTCAGTAGTCAGAGTAGCACTAGAAATTAAGGATCAAGAGTTATGTACTTTTAAAATTTCACCCCCCTCCCCGTCCACTAGAGTGTGTGTTTTCCAAGACTCCCATGAAAAACAGACGTGCAAATCTCATGAGACTTCTTCCCTGTAAAAATATATTTCATCCCCAGCTGTTTACATCTTTTTGACTTGGGAACTGTTTCCATAGCAATAGTAGGAAAGATAGTCAGTTAAAATGGGAGAGATAAGATGCCTCCGTGAAACCATGTTCAGAATGTATTAAACCACACAATGAACAAATGGGTGAAGAAAATGGAGGAAAAAGGTAATACAATAACACATAATCAGAAGAAGCAGGACTGAACATTGAGAACAGTCACAAAGACAGTAATAGCCTAATTCCTTAGTGGTCTTTCTGAGAGATGTAAATCAGCAATAGTAATATTTGCTTCTAATGTGTTCATAAATGTTTGACTGATGTGTGCATAAATAAGTGATTAGTTTCCTGGAATTTATTAATGATTAATACAATTCTTAAAACTGTTTCTGACTTATCATAGTTTTGCTGATTATAGGCAATATAACTGGTTATTATAAACTGTGCCCTTACCTCAGTTCTGTAAGATAACCATCTGGTGAATACACTACCTTTATCCCTAGAATTCCTTTGTGGTTTTGAATCAAAAATCTCATGCAGTAATGCATCAGTATTTATCAATGGTGGACAGCAAGGTTGCACTATGGCTATTATTACACGTTTATTTTTTTCAAAACCTATTTTTATTTTTAGTACGTTTTACAGAATGTGGATAAGTGTCTGGCAAAAGTCTACGTTCTTTATAATTTTTAATCTGCAATTTCTGTTAAATAGATTGAAGGATGTTTCTTGCTTAACGCTAGACGTGAAAAGTTGCTGTAGTTATCCATACTTGTGCCTGTGCGAATACAGCATACTACATTCTTTGTACTACAATCCTAAGAGGTTAATTGAATTTGTTCAACTAAAACTAGACTGATTTAAATACTATGAAAGAAACAAAACCACATTGTTATATGATTAATGTGTTCCATATTATTTCCCAGTTTGAATTTGTTTTATTCTTATTTTTTCCGATGGGGTTTTTTTCCTTACATTTTGATTTCATATCATCAGGGGTTGTGCATGCACCTTAGATTGATAACAACATGTCTACATTACACAACTGCGATTGGGAATTGCCCCTACATTCATGGCACCACGCAACACAAATAATCCTGAAAATCAGCTTTTGAAACAAGGTGGAACAAACAGAAGCAGCACAGCATTTGACTACAATGATCCAGAAATAGACAAATAATCAGACCAGTATCTCCACAACACAAACAGAAATATAGATACTTTAGAGAATATTTGCAAAATATACACATTTCATTTAGATACAAATATATCATTTTAAGGGTTCCTAGGAGGTTTATAAGAACACAGATTAAAGGAATGGGAAGAAAGTACACAAGCAGGCTGACTGTGCTTATAATAAAATGAATAATGTGGTAGAAATTGGTAGTAAATTATAAAAACAACTTTCTGTGACAACAACAATTGAATATTCACTTGCTTGCAGATCAAATTCACCTGTGATCACCAAATTTAAAAGAATACACATGAAAGGGAATCCTGTGGGCCCTGTGTTCATAAGGACAGAGTTAGCCATTTCTGAAATAATTTTAATACATCAAAATATTACTAAAGTCGCAGTGCATTCTGGTACCACTTGCGTTTTGTCTCTTATTCATGTCTGTAATTTTATGTTAGAAGAACAAATCATTAAATGATCTTGGTTTTCTGTAGAAGGTGAGGTGTTGAAACTGGATAGTTCCATGCACTAACTGGTAACAAAGGAATACAGAAGTGTGAATTTTTAAAGAACGCCTATTATGATATTGAACTCCACCCACAAGAAAGCATCAAGTGTCATACTGTAGAAATTAAATAGATTTTTCCAAACACATTTTACTTTAAACTGAAACATAGCTAAAGTCGTGTTCATCATTTCTAAGAAGTGATATTTGATTACCTTCTTACAATATGAAAATCTCCAATCATGTTTTTTTTTTGTCCACAAAGAGTAAAATAATGATCCTTATTCAATTTTGATTTCTAAATTTCCTTTACAGAATACTGTAAAAACATTTCCATCTTAGAAACATTGCCAGACTGCAGTATGTATCATTCTTTCAGTCTCTTTAGCAGGTAAACTTTTTCACTGTTGGTTGGAAAAAACACCTGTTTATGGATTGATGATCACAAATAATCACATCACAACATTCTTTGAATCCTTTCAGTGGCTTCCTCTAAGAATTCAGGTTGATTTTAAAATCCTTTTGCTTATGGTAAAGGCTCTACATGTTTTTTATGTGATTAGGTTATCTGTTGACTCACATAACCAAGCATAAAAGAACTCCACCACATAAGGTTTTTTAGATCTAACCTGAAAATTGACTTATTTAGAAGGTGTTTAATAATAATAATTGCTTACACTTATATAGCGCTTTTCAGAACACTCTACTCAAAGTGCTTTACAGCTTTACATTTGTGATTGCTTTTTTCTTTTGTGTGCTTTGTTTTACTGACTTTGCTATTTAATTACATATTTAATATTTAAAATGAATTAATATATTTTACTAATGTACTAATTCATATAATTATTGTATTAACATTATTATTATTTTCTCTTGATAAGTGTATTAAGTGCTGTGAGATGAACTCTTTTAAAGGTGCTATAAAAATAAAGCACAGTATTATTACATTCATTGTTTGAGGGTTACCAAGACACTTCTTAAAAGTTACCAACAACCTTCTTTAAAGTCAAATGCATTTTACAGATGAATACCGGTAGTTTTTCTTTTACTTTTAAATTAATCATATTTCATATGCTTACAAGTAAAAAACAGGCAGTCATTGAAGTGTTCTAATATGTCCCCATAGCTTTCAGGCCATAAAGGCCCATGGGGAATGAAGGGCAAGGGCCACTATTTTTCTCAACCATTCGACACTGGAGGTTGAGGTGATGTGGTCAGCATCATGCTCCGGAAGTGTTCTAATAAACTTGCCAAATACAAGGATGATTTTTGTACGAGGAATATCTGCAACTAACAGTCCTCACTGTTTTCAGCCTTCCTTGCAAGACAGTCATTGAGCTACAGTTTCTGTGTTCAATGGAGGAATGGGCAAGCTAAACTAGGACATAGGTCTTGTTTGTAGTTTCCAATCATTCTTGAAATGACACTACACACAACACCTCATCAAAAAATCATGAAAGGTTTCTGCTTTATTTTTATGTGTTTGTATGTGGCTGTGACTTTTTAAGGAACTGTCTGTGTTTGAATATTTGATATACTGTACTTTTGTCACACTGTGTGTCTCTGAGAGATGCTTGCGGCCCACAGGTTGTACACCTCTGATGGAATTGTTTCCATCCGATAGGAGGAAAGGCATCGGTAGTAAGATAATGCAAATTACCAAGTAGAGTATATGTACAGTGTACATAGAAAATTGGTCAAACCAAAACATGGCAGTTTTTGTTTTTACTAGTTTACCAAAGAAATTATCAGAGATACTGTATCATTTTCTACAAAGAGAAGAGACCTGCACAGAAAGGATACCCGAATGTGATGAGATGGATCTTATTTAAAAGAAACAAAGAAAACTCCCTGCCTGTCCTGATGAGCACAGATCCTAAAGGGCTGCCCTTTCATATTGTAAGTGCAATGGGGGGTTTTATTTTGATGCGTCACAACTAGGTCTTCTTAGACTGTCAAGAAAAATGAAAACCTCTTAATCCTCACAATTTTTTTCCTTTTGGATGTGTAACTGGAACAGAAAAAGATATCACAAAGCATAGAAGAGCAATGAATTCACCCAGATACTAAAGAAAATAAAGTATTCATGACCAGATGTCACATTTATTAATCTCAGCACATGTTTTGATCTTTTCTTGCTTCTAATGATGTGCCTTAATTGTATACATCTACAGCACTACAGTGTAGACTTATTGCAGGGATTTCATGGATAATAGAGTTAGGTATTTAGGTTTTAAACACAATGTCAATGATGACTTTGAATTCCACAATCTGACTCAGCCTCAGCTCACAGGTGATAGATTTCAGTAGCCCACGTGCAGGTTAATATTTACAAATTCATATGTTGCTGTTGTTCAGTGTCCCAGTGTTGGGCTGCTGGAGGCTGATATTTGCCTGTTGCAGCAGTAGCCGTACAAAGTCTGTTCGTGTTTTTTCTCTTTGTGGGGTTGGGCTCAATCCATCCATCTTCCCAGTGACCATCCCCTGAGGCAATATCCGTGTGAACCTTTTCTCTCTGAGCAGAAGTCCTTCCACAACAGTCCTGGTTATGGTTAAAATCCAATGTCCATTTTGATGTTAATCCATGATAAATACTGTTTAGCACTGTGGTCAATAACAGCAGCACCAATATTTTATTAATTCCTTTGCTATTGGCCTTGGTAAAATAAATATCTCTGAAGACATCAACAAAATATAAACAATGTACATCTCTAAATATCAGAAATGTATATTTGGGATAATATATAATATTATACAAGATTAATGACATGCAGGTTCATGCTACAGGGTTAAATTTATATTACTGTACAACAGCTATCATATAACAGTACGTATGTATATATTTATATATAACTCTCTGTATATATATATATTTATATATTTTATGTAAATGTAAACTTTATATCCTCAACATCACATAAGGGGTAATTCAACAGATTAATGCAGTTGAATTACATACAAGATATGAAGTAGATGCAGTTGTATTGAGATATAGCAAATGTTTTATATGCTTAAGTTATTGTGAAAACCTATGATATGCATTGAACATAACTGTGTTCTTAAAGAAAGCTATGATGGTAGAAATGTACAATTCATTAAGTATAAATCATTGAAGTATTTAAAACCACATCTGAGAATGTGCTAGTTGCTAGTTGCTAAGCAACCCTGTTGCTGCTACAATAGGCTTAGGATAAGGCCAATCAGATTCCAAGTTGGAGGTTCAACATGCTATGCTAATTAGAGTTTAAGTTCTTTCATTTTTTGTGAAGCACAGCAATATAATTAATTGATTATATTCTTTAGATATAGTCAAATGAGGTCCAATTCAATGGTTACAGGGTCATTTCCTGTAAGGACATACCTCATATCTGAAAGGTTTCACTTTTGAAACTGATGGATCAAAGGCTCTTTATGCTTTTGAGTAGAGTGTAGTGATCATTTCTCAAAACTAATTAAGAGGAAATACACCAAATGTGCTCTTTTAATGTCATTTCAACTCACCTGTTATAGTATATCTTGTATCAGAATTATAAATTTAGAATACGTATATGAAAGAACAATATTTGTGAAGTGCATACTCTTGAGTAATGGTGGGATTGTCATTAGGAAAATAAACAATAAAAAATAATATATTTAATCTTTGTGTTTTTTCAGCAAATAAAATGACACTGTATTGATCATGTGTTTTTGTTTGGAACGTGTGTTAGATTAAAAAAACCTTAATTAACAAACTAAAGTTTTGTTGCTACCATGTACTGTGAGTCTTAAAAAGGTGTGTTTTTTATTAAGTAATGTGTTTTCAGAAGATTGTCTGGGGGGAAAATGTTGAATTACCCCCATATACACAACTAAAAGTCATTAACCACTGAAAATCACAAATGTTGTTGCTGTCTACATCATCTTAAAATGCAAGCCAGGATGTCAATGTTACCTTTCTGTCATGACTGTGCCTTCCCCAAGCCATTAAGAAAGAGAGCTGGCCTCTGCTTGCGTGTAACCAGTAAAGACAATCTCTTTGCAGTTATCTGCATGTAAACAACCGGAAAACCTCAATTCTATAACCCTGCCACATTTGGATTCGCAGTAGAACAGCATACCAGTCACAAACTATTTTTCCACATGCAAAAACAGTTGGCCAATGCACTTTTTTAGCGAATGGTACAATGCACACACATGTCCAGTGCCATCTGCATCCAGAATAAATTGTTGTGCAACACCGCTTTCAGACGATGAAACAGGATGATCCATGCAAAAATGATCTGGCCCGAGTTTTGGGAGGGTGCGCGTGTGAGTCAAGACGGGATTCCAGACATCTTCATAATGAATAAAAGTCACAGACATGAGGTCCAATGGAGTGATATCATTTGGAAGCACATTTTTTTTTCTAAATAGAAGTATATACATAATCTCCCTGAATAAATACATTTGTTATTCAATATACTGGCCATATAGAGAGCCACTAAATGTTCTTTTATTGCCATAATGCGGGGCTATCAGGAAATAATGGTGAAACACTATTTTAATCACATTGAAAGCCAAAGATAGGGATCTTCCATTAACAAAACAATTATTTCCTAATATTTACAGTTTACAGCATGCACATTTTATACTGGACTAGCAGTATCTAGTTTTAATTCTACATTGAATCACTTCCATTATGCAGTTACAATAATTGAATGGACTCTACCAGGCTTATTGATGCAGTCTAGCTTTACAAGATTGATGGAATGGGAGATCGAGAACGTCTCAGTGGACAAGGTGAGCTGTAGGGTGAAGTAACTGGAGACAGTCTCAGAGCATTACCAGCCAAGCCAGCTATGTTGTTTAAGCTTCTGGATTTTTCATATCCTTTATGCAAGAAAATGCACAAGACATAAGTTGGAGTCAGCCAAGAAAATTGAACAAGACACAGGACACAATGCAACACTATAGTTCATGCATTTATCGGTAGAATGTGTTTTCAGTTCTTCATTTACAAATGTCCATTAATTAACATGCTGAAGTGTTAATTATATTATTACTTTATAATAAGAAATATATGTTTATTTTTATTTTTAAATATTACATTTTAATATTTAAATATCTAAAAATGTTAAAACTCTAAAGCTATTTGTATTTGTGAAGTGATTGTCAGTCAATCTCTGAAATAAAACATTTACCTTTCCAGGATATTTTTTAACTAGTTATACTCAAAAAATTCAATTTTATTTAATCCATCCATTGCCTGAAAACCACTTCTTCTGGCAAGGATCACGCAAATCCATTCTGGATGCATAGCAGACAAGGTGGAACTATGCTCTGAATGGGAGGTCAGCCCATCACAGAGCACACAAACATACAAGCACAAACATATAATTTGATGACTAATTCTATGTTACTTGTTCATTAAATAGAAATTTGTTCTCATGTTAATTAATGGACAAAAATATCATCCACCCATCAATCATTTTCTTTAATTGTTGCATAAAGTTGTGATACTTTTTCATGACTTTTTAAATAATAATATATTGTGCATATTTGACAGAAAATGTAATTTTTATATATAACCAAAATGTACTGTATATTAGCAGAATTATATGGAGAATATAGACAATCTTATGTACTTCCAATATTATTTAATTAACTACAGTATATATGCACTCAGCATCAGTTTAGGACCTTCTTTACATAAGAACTAGTGTGGTAAAAAATCCACTACAGGAAAACCACATTGATTTCAGAAATAATTCAAAGTAATTTAAAGCAAACATGATATTTAAGACAAGCTTAATTAGGCTTGTCTAAGAAGCAGATGTTTTGTAACTTAAGGTGTGTGCTTTAAATATGATATTAAGGAAGATATATTTAAAATAATGTCATGTAAAATAAGTGACACCTGAAATGTACTATAATTAACACTGTAGGTTTATAAAATATATATATGCAGTTGTATTAGCAGTAGTAAATGGGTTATCAGAAAATAATGTATACTGTAAAAGGGAAAAGTGTCTCTTTTAGTATATAATTTCTATAATGTTCATCTGTGCTCTAATTTTTACTTTTTTCTGTTTTAAATATCAATCCACTGAAGTTTCACAGGTCAAAAAACAAAACAAAAATATCAAGCATTTGAAACTGTTTAATACAAGTCCTCTAAAAGAAAACAACAGCCATTAAAGCTGAAAATGAAAATGAAGACCCTGCTTAAATACACTTCAGAGGGCGAGTGGCTCGGATGGATTGAACGCATCAATAATAACAGTCTGTGGTCCGATCTTTGTCCTCTCTCATGCTGATGGGTAGGCAGCTTTTCCCATTTGTGTTCTTAGCCACTGAAACTTCAGTGCTGACTCTGCAATCAAACCCATTTTAATAAGCATTCTTCTTAATAAAACTATTGATAAATGCTTTGATTTTGCCAGTAGCCCACAATATAACTCAATGGCATTAGAGTTGTCAAAAGATAATACTGTGACAATCAACACTTTTGTTGACTAACATGAAATGCCATTTGAGATATCTTTAGTTCAGGATTTCAGAATATTGTTATTTATAGTCTGAGTGTTCAGGCGCACAATTGCAAAGCTTCAGAATCTACTTGTATGCAGTAGTGTATCAGTGTTTCTTAAAGGCCCTTCTCTAATGGCTGGTAACCTGTTATTTGGGAAAGATATTATCCTTGAAATTGTATGTGCAGGTTTTAAAAAACTGCCACTGGTAGACAGTTTTAATGTCACATCTAATGTCACAATGTGGAATATATTTTACAAATGTGTAAGGGCTTAATGAACTGTTACAGAAATACCTGGAGTTCTTATGTAAATAAGTCCAAACTGAATACCACAAATTTATATTTTCCTGACATTTGTTTGTGTAGTCCATTTGTGTCCCTTCTTGCACTTCTTTGTACTGTACTTTTCATGAAACTATTAAAACTAGGGGAAAGCAGAAATGGCTGTAATATGCTTTCTTCCTTACACTTTATAATGGGAAAGGGTGTCGTGTGGGTTTTTGTTTATCCACTCTTAGTGAAATTACCTAATACAGTTCTTACTAATCACATTTTTATTTAAAATATGCTACACTGCATCTACAAATGCAGGATAATTCAGAGACTTTTGTTTTTTCAGATCCTTGATTTTGTATTACTAAATACAACAATCCTGTGGGTTAGCATTCTTTTTATCCTCAAAACTATTCCTCTTAAGTATTCTTTCTAATTCTAAATTCCAGTCTGCACTTTTAGTCATTCTCCAGTTCAGGCATATGCTGCTCCAGAGAGCTGAAGAAGACACAATGTAACAGATGAGTTGACTCTTGTCACACTGTGAACAGAAACAGTGGAGGTTAAGTACCAACTGGAGGACTGTCACAGCCACCACTGATACAGCAGAGCTCTGCAGGAATCTGGCCAGCAATGGGAGTCACTGTTGTTTGGTGAGCAGAGCCAAGGATCCCCAAATTAACTCTATTTCCCTCTTTTGCAGCATAACATTTTTCCACCACTACTATAGACTCACTGCCACTGTGTAATGGCTTGACAACCTGCAAGCCATGCTACTCAATCTGTGCCAATAGGTACAGTCTGTGCTCTACAATCCAGTCAAGGGTCTGGATGCACTCCCTTGCATATAAAGCTTCACATTTCAATATCTGGTGGCCAGCAACACATACTTTCTAATATCTGTATGTGTACTGTATGTCTCTGTGTGTGTCCGTGTTTTTGTTATTTTTTTCCGCTTCCTGAATCCCCATTGGTCCATCACTACTGTACACCATCACTGCAGTTGTGACATCATCATCAGTCAACTTCTGGCCAATCAGCAACCAGACCTAAAGTTCAAATACCTGAAGATGTTTCAACTCCATTACTTTTCTGCTCAACTTCAGTTAGCTTTTTGCTCAACTTCGGTTAGCTTTGGCTTATGTTCGCATTTGCTCACTAGTGTTCGTGTTTGTTCATTGTTAGCTTCGTTTTCATTTGTTTATTGGTTTTGATTACCTGTGTTTTGTATTACCTTGCCTGCACTTGATACTTTCATTTTTACCTTGCTTGTGCTCATTTGTTATCCTATTCCTTGCTCGTGTATTTTCTTCGTAATTACCTGTTTTCCACCATTGTGCAATTGGTTCACTCGTGTCGTGTTATTGTTAACTGTGACCTTGTTGAACACCAGGGGAAAAGGTATACTGTAGATAAGGTCGTCGGATTACATTATGCACACGTACTGTAGGTTTGTTTTCTGTCTAGACACACCAGGTTAGGGGCGTGTGCCACTCATTTATTTTGGTTCTGGTTAGTTCAGTGTACGGAAGTTAGGATGCATGAAGACGCTGAAGGCCTTTTGGTTTTTGTTTGTTTGGGTTAGTTAGGTTAGACCTCACTGAATTAGCTAGATCCATTTGGTTTTGTTCTTTTCTTAGGCACCACTCAAGTTCCTTCCACTTATTCACTTTTTTAAAATAAATCACTTTTGTATACAATTTTGTTATCATGCTTCCTTTGTTTGCTCTTTGTCGATGTTCTATATAGACTACTTACTGTGTCATATACTGTACATCTACTGAAACAGATACATGCCATGGTTATGTATAGGACTCTGTTCTATTAGAAAAAGATGGGACAGGCAATGAAGGCTTGACAGAATATTTAGAACTTTTTAACACCTTGTCTTATGAACAGAAATTACTTGTAGTTGCATGTATTTTTTAATTAAATAAATCATATATTTCTTATAATTGTGAAAAATGAGCTGTCATTTTGTCACTTGAAAACTAAAGTTACAAAAACAATGTTTAGTCTTTTGTTTTGCAGCCAGCTGTTCTCCAAGCAAAATTAAAGTGCATGAGCATTTCTCAGTTCTCTTATATAAATAGATTCTTGCTATCACCCAAGACCTGATCTATGTGGGCACTTTGCTTCAGAATGTAGGATTACTAACACTTTAAGCAATTATCTCCTAATAGTACATAATTAGCAAAGATTTAATGGACTCTGATATTCCAGAATAAATTCAAATTTAACGACTGAGATAGCTAAATGATCAATTTAATTTGGATAATATTTTGATTCTTGGACAACTAAAAGATTGACAGTCATTTTCAAATTTATTTTTTTTCACAACGTTATGTTTTGCCCTATAAAAAGAAATAGGAAAATAATATTAAGCAAGTGTGTCTTTTTATTTTAATATAACTAAAGACACTTATAACACGGCCAGTGCTCTTTCTTTGTTTCAACAGCCATTTGCTGTGGTTTTAATGCCTTTCTGAACAGAGTACAAATGAAGACGCACACTAAAGAAAGAACAAACAGAGAGCTTTGGATTATTAGAATGTAAATTCCCCTCAGAGAAATAAGCAGAATTTCTAGTTCTCCCTCACTACGTCTGTACCTATATTATAATCAGTTTTCTGCAAAGCTCAATGCATTACACAATGCTTCATGCACAAAATAAATTGCAGACATGTTAAGAGCTGTTGTTTTTCTCACAACTACATTATCCCTGTATAAGGCTGTCCATTTGTCAGGGCTTTGTATAGTAAGGTGTTTAAGTCTTCGCATCTGTACTTCACCTAGGATGTTGAAGTGTGTAATTCATATTTACATCTAAAATATTAAAACCTACTGTATAGGAAGGTCGTGATAACTTTTATTTTGAAAAGTTAGTGATGGCTTTCATATTAGAAGGCAGTTAATTTGCATCGCAAGACCAGTTAAAAGGTTTAAGTGTAACAAGTGAATCTGAAAATATTGTATTGAGAGAAAACTAGTAAAATAAAGAATTGTGCAATATCTTCAATAATTTGTTTATCACCATATTTTTTATCACGAATTTCTGTGCAAATGAAATACGGTGTGTTGCAGCTCTGCAGGATACAGGTGCTTTAAACTTTGCCTCAAGCTATTATGCATTATTGACCACCAGACACAAGAATAAAAGCAATTTATAGCAAGGGGAAAACAGCATCCATCTCATCAAACTATACTTGTCTTCTGCTTGTGCTCTGAGGGATTAATGAGTCAACACCCTGACCATACCGTGGATGATGCTGAATGTAAAATACCAAGGTTAGTTTTTTTCTTTATCCTCCTTATGGCCCAGTTAGTTTGAAGCTTAAAAGTATTATACAGTATGAGATGGAGACTTTTGGATCCTGTCGGTTAGTTTGTCCATGTGACATGATAGCAAACCATTGGAGTACCTGTTTATGTTTATCAAAATGTCAGAGCTAGTATAGAGATATGTTTTCTCAAAAATACTGAAATTGTGTCTCCCTTGGGAGTTCTGTGGGCTAGACTACAATTATTCATTTCAGTTCATACTTTTGTTGTGATGTGAATAACTTAACTAAGCTCTGGCTGGGGTCAGGCTTATGCCATTGATACTGTGTGTGTCTTTACGGGACAAAAGATATCCATACCTTTCCTGATCCCTCCATCTGTAGAACATGTGTAATCACCTGCCGTCAGTAAGAAACATGTTCCACTTCTTCTGTTTTTGTCTCTGGTACTAGATCTCCTCATTGGGAGCCTTTCCTCAGGTGACAGAGTATGGTCACTTCCTCCACTGTCTTCACCTGACAACACTGGTCAAAGCACCATGTTGGACAATAATGATATTGAGAAAAAGTCCAACAGAGAGTTTCACATTTTTTTTTCACACTGAAACATACCAAACACCAACATCAAGCTTACAGTACAAAGGGTATGAATGCAATAGCATAATGAACAAGGGTTGCAAAAAGACATTATACATTGATTTGGGTTTATGGTATGTGTGACATCAGGGTTAGTGTCCTTTCTAAGAAGTTGCATCTATGTACAAACGTTTATATATGGCTGCTGAAATCACAAACATCTTGTTTGTTGATTTTGCCTGACTTTTATACAGCTAAATGGAAGTTTACTTTAAACAAATTGTTTACATAGAATTCTTAAGGAAACAAAGCCTATCTTGTCCAAAAAACAGTTTTGGAAAATTGTAACTTTCATAATTTGGTGAGTTGTAATGTAGTAAAATGTGGGAGAATAAACGTTGTATTCCTACATTTGCCTACATCGTAAATTTTGACCCTTGAGGACCCTTGGATTGGATCCTCAAGGCCCTGTCAAGCAATAGAAATTGTGTTAATTTTGATAGTCAGCTACAGTATATTTAATTTCTGACTTGTGATTTAATTTTTCAGATTCTCAGATAATCATTTTCAAGCTTTTTCTATATATTTTTGATGTTCAGACATATAGTATTTCTAGAAAGCCATTTTCTTACCAGAAAAATTCTAAAACTCCTCCAAGATTCCTGCCCTCTGATTTACAAACATATCCATCATTTAAATTAATTTTCATGTGTAAAGTCCAAAGTCCTGGAATTGTTACAGCTTCAGGGTCTTTTAGTTGAGTTACTTTTACAGTACATACTGTACACAGTGTATGCTATCCAATAAAGTGTTGCAGTTTGCAAATATCTTGCAAAACTGTTACACATTTTAAGTTGGTGTATTACTTATAAACTCTCAGTTTTGAGAATTTTTCAGGTAGAGCTGAGCTTCCAGGCAGTTAAGCACAAATGATCAAAGGAGATCTAGGGAATTAGTTCGCTTAATCACAATAAAAAGTAAACATTCAACATATAGAAAGTCAATATAATAAGACATGGGAGAATTTATAATAGAGATAAAAAAAAGAATGGAAGGAAGACGGAGAGCAGAAACACTAGGTGAAAGGACCTGATTAGTCCTGAAGACCAGATTCTGGCTAAGAGCTTGCTATGCTGTTATCTTAAGAAAATTCTGATTTCCTTTATTATGGAATCCTTGGGCTAAAAATTTTCTCTCCTAATTTGGTGCATCTTTAGAATATCAAGATACTGAACATTCCCATTCATTTGTGGCCATTCAGGTAATAGGAGGGGGGACTTAGTTCTGTGTGGGTGGTATTCTTTTTATTTAGGATGTAGGTTTTATCCCTTTTGTTGACCTGACAAGGCATTGTATAGTGTTTGAGGCTACAGGGTTAACATATTCTGGGTTTATTGGCTCTGTAGAGCATAGGCGTCTGAGATACAGTATACAGTATTAATTCATATATAGTGTAACAAGTATACTGTATTTGTTTTTGGTGAACATTTTGTGTTAATGTTATTGTTATTGTTATTATTAATATGTTTTTTCTAGTTTACCTTTGATTTATCACTCTTTTGCCAGAGCTGTGCCTCAATGTACCTCTCTCAGGTATACGCAGGTATATCTGACATTGGGGTTGATTTATTTTAATGATTTCACACCTTTATTTTCTATACTTCTGACAGCCCTCCACAATTTGTAACACTATTCTTTCTTTTTTCTGCTTTGTATATCTTGCCTGTGTGCAATCTGCATTGTGAAAGCCATATTTATTAGAAAATAATTTAAGACAAGACAATGGCAGTGAATCATAGCTTCCATACAACAAGATACATAACAAGGACAGTATTTAATATTGTTTCTACAACGCAAATAACATTTTCCCAGATACTTTGGCCACAAATGCATTGTTGTTTTTTGAGTTAGGATTAGGATATTTATTGTTAGAATTCTAATACTTCAATATTCAGGAGCATATTAGTGGGACCAGCAATGACCCTTTGCATACAAGTACTACTTTTGTTGTAAACAGTGTTTCTGTGCTCCTAATTCTCTTGGGGGGATTGCATGCATGTATTGTATATTTTATAAAATCGAACAAAGATATGTAATTTTTTTATAATACTATCATTTTTGCTACTATTATTAATTGTTTATGTGGTTTTCATTAATGAGTAAACATTTTAATCATAGAAGGGAAGGATTATATGGGTGAGAACAAAATACTCAACAGGACAGCACAAATGAAAAACAACATGACACAACAACAAACCTGTCATGCATGATGCCAAGCTAAAATACATGCCGCATATTTTGGAGCAAGCAAATACTGTATACAGTACATACAAAGGATGACACGCATTTGCAACCATTATATACACATCAAAATGAACTATATAGTAAACCTATTTCAGAATTCACAAATCAGAAACACAGTGCCAATCATAGCTGTAATAAGTATAAATATATGACACATTTAAAAGTTTTAAAAATTATATAATTGAAGCAAACTTAATTCTTGCTTCATACTGTATGATGGTGATTTGATTTTTCATTACATCTTAATTATTAATTGAAAAGTAAAGTTGAAAGCTTCAGTATTACTTTTAAAAATGAGGTAGGTCTATATAGCCATTGCTTTAATAATGAAACTACCATACCTGATCTGTTGCGTTCCAAGAGCCTGTTTTCTTTAGCATGACAGGCATCGCCTTGGGTACTATTACAAGCCATGTTCAGTTCCGTCTTGCAGTATGTGGGTGAGCCACCTTGGGGAGCCTGTGGAATGTGCTTCTTTCTCCTGCGTGGTAGTTTCTGTTTTGCCATGGCAAGCGAGTAGTACATTCCAAAATTATTCACGATGACAGGTACAGGCATGGCTATTGTGAGCACCCCAGCCAATGCACAAAGGGCACCTACCAGCATTCCTGACCATGTTTTGGGGTACATGTCTCCATAACCGAGGGTGGTCATAGTTACCACAGCCCACCAAAATCCAATAGGAATATTTTTGAACTCTGTGTGCTCACTGGCTGTTGGGTCATTGGGACTTGCACCTATTCTCTCAGCATAATAAATCATGGTGGCAAATATTAACACCCCCAGAGCCAAAAATATAATAAGCAGCAAAAATTCATTAGTGCTAGCTCGAAGAGTGTGTCCCAGCACTCGCAGTCCTACAAAATGGCGGGTTAGCTTGAAGATTCGTAGGATTCTGACGAACCTAACGACCCTGAGGAAGCCCAGCACATCTTTAGCAGCTTTGGATGAAAGCCCACTGAGACCCACTTCCAGATAAAAAGGCAAAATAGCCACAAAGTCAATGATATTCAGGAGGTTTTTGACAAATTCAAGCTTATCAGGGCAGAAAATGACACGCACAAGAAACTCAAAAGTGAACCAGAGTACACAGACTCCTTCCACATATGTCAGTGCTGGGTCCGTTTCAATTTCATATTGTGAGACCAGTTCAAATTGGCTATCATTCCTTATCAGTTCGGTTTTGTTTATAACTGTGTTAAAAGCCTCATGGGTCTCCAGGCAGAACGTTGTGATTGACACAAGGATGAAAAACAAGGAGGCAAAGGCGATAAACTGCAAAAGAAGAAAGTCAGAGTTAAGAAAAATCTCACGCTCTGCTGCCCTGAAGAAAATTAATTAACACCTGATACTTGACAAGGCAAAGGCACATAAGCTAAATTTAAATGAGAAACAGTACCAAAGCTGACCTGAATATGAAATTGTGGGTAAGTAAATTAAAATGCTATATAGCTACATGGTGATTTGGATTTCCTACCTTAATATAATTATTCCTGGAATGACAGGTTCAATTATTCAACATAGCCTAGGAGAAAAGGTAAACTCTCACAGCGGTTTATTTGCAAAAGTGCTGCTGTTTGCATGTTATCATTATTGTTATGATACTTTGGATTAATAGGTATCTTTGAAATTGACATTGCATAGACACTTTTTTCACCTCATTGACATTAGAATTAAAAACGTACTCTGAAAGTCTTTAGATATGGTGGTGCTGTTGTGCTCAGTCATGTGAAATGATTCTTTAAAAAGCATAGAGACATCCAAAGAATCAGAATTCCATTCACATATGAGCAAAGTCATTCAAGTACAGTCTTAACCCCCTGAAATCTAATGTGGATGAAACCTCTCCCAGTAGCATTCATTGCCATATCATCACAAAAATATTATTACATTCTGCCATTTCTAATGTCTTCCAAGTGCACAGAGGTACTGTAGCTCTTCCATAGAAACATCAGTATTATCCTGCTCATATACTGTGACAAGGAATACAAGACCATCAAGAAAAGCCTGTCGTTCTCTGAGTCTCTTTGTTCTACAGTCTAAAATGTTAAGAATTTTTATAAATAGCATCACCTTCCTTCACCCTTCTAAATTTATTTTTTGAAGTGAAGATTTCAAATCTAAAACAAATAATATTGTTAGGAAAGATTACCAAGAGTAGCTACAAGTTATTTTCTGGCAGCTCATGCTTACCATATGTATTAGAATTTGCATCCAGTATTAGAATCATGGCAAATAAGCAATTTGTAAAAAATCACTATTACTCACTATTAGTAATAATATTATTATATTTTAGGACCCTGACTTCAATCCGGGACCTAGGGTGCTCTCAGCTTAGAGCTTTTTCTGTATGTTTTCCCTGTGTTTGCATGGGTTTCCTCTGGGTGTTCCAGTTTTATCCCTCCCACAGGCAAAAGACATACTGGCAGGTTAACTGGCATCTGGCAAAACTAGCCCTGGTGTGAGCATATGCATGCTTGTGTCTCTGTGTGCTCTGTGATGGGCTGAAGTCCCGTCTAGAGTATATCCTGCCTTGCGTCTGTTGTTTGCAAGGATAGGCTCCCGTACCCCTGTGAACCTGAATTGGATAACGTGGTCAGAAAGTGGATAATATCCAATTATAATAATAGTAATAATTTCTTATTTTATTATAAGCAATGATACTGTACCTTGCAATATTTTGGACAACACAGTCATCTTAGAAAGTTATACTTAAAAGGGTTGTTTTGTAGATGTTAATTAGAAATAGTCTTTGATTTCCAATTAGTATCAGGTAATCCAGAGTTAGTGCTCAATTTAAACCACTGGAAAATGCTTTAATAGGTTTCGTAACATAAGATCTAAGATGATGAGAATAGTGTTCTCTCTTTTGCAACCCTATCTATAGAATTATAGATGTATGTATTGGAATCCTGTATCCCATTGAACACCCGTTGTGCCTGGAGTGCCTAAGAATGTGCTGAAAGAAAGTTAAGGATCAATCAAATCAAACGATTTAAGAGATCTTCAAAAGAATCAATCAAACATACAAAGCATATTTTAGGTTTTATCACCATTTATCATAAAAAAATAAAAAAAAACTACAGTAATTCTTGGCCAACGTATTCAATTTGTAAGTCATATGCAGTATGCCTTAAAGCCCATTTGAACAGCAACTAACTGGTCTGGGTCTGGTCAACACTGGGAAAGAGAGCTCTAAAGCAGATCAGGTTACTGGTGTACAAGGTGTTGGTGCAAGAGTAGTTGGCAATCTTGCCTCAGGACCAAAGTTTCCAAAACCATTGATTACTAAGGTGACAGGAAACACTAAGCTGTAGGAAGTGTCATCATTTAGTTGAAATGCTAGACTGTTGTCCTGACTATTTGGTCATTAATGTTCCCATGGGACTGTATTTAAGAGTGGTGTTAACACAGGTGTCCTGACTAAATTCCACCTTGGGTTTATATGATACAGCTAACCTAAACTTTCCCCTTAATTCAATTGGTGAAGTAATTTCTAATTTTCCAACCGAATCTCATGTATAGTATTGCTATTGGTGCTTCATGATTGCAAAGTGTCTCCATGGTGGTTATTGCAATTCAGTGGTAAAGTGTTTGCCCTTGTACATGTAAAAAGTTATATTTAATTCCTTATTAATCATTAAATTTCTTTCTCATGATTTAATGATATGTAAATAGATTAAAACCCAGGGTTTTGTTTTGTAAGAGAACATGCTTGGCTCACAAGACAACCAAGGTATTCTAACAGTAAAAGCATCAAAATACTGCCTAGTAATAACAGCCATACCTAGATATACTTTCTGGTCTGAACTGGCTGACTAGTTCCCCTGTGCACCAGAACAAGGAATAATCTAAGAAAACTTGTTTTACACTGACTACATCCATAGGTCCATGTGTCCATATTTTACACTTACTACATAAGTATCCATAGTTGCATAAATGTAGAATTGAGACTACAAGCCAGACAGTGGTGGAGCTTGAGCATTTCTGAACATTGCTGGATTAGTAATAAGCATAAAGTTGTATACTCCGGTGGTCACATGTACCCCTGGTGGCATCAGATCTGCACTAGCTAGTGCTATCAGAAGCCAGACACTTCCAAAGGTTTCAATTCATTATTGCTCAAAGAGAAATGATGCACAGCCTCTTTGACAGAGAAAAGTGTTCTTGTGTCATACTTGTGTACAGCACACAAAGGCCCATACAGTATGTACATAGTGAATGTCTGCTAAATGAACAGTTATACATGCACAAGGACAATACATGCACAAAATCATAGATGGAAACTCATGTACTGTATGAATACATTTGGCAAGTATTTTGGTCTCAATAAACATATGAATGTAGAACACACACTATTGGCTATAGTCAGGACTGTTCTTCCCCAGCATAAATCATCATATAAATACAGCATCTGCACAGTGAACAATATCAGTTGTCACACATGATTGTTAAAAGACTTCTGCAAACACATTTTATTATCATCATATTTAAAAGTGGTTTCAAAACAAATAGTGATTCAAATGGTCCCCTGATCCATTTATTATTTTCAGTAACATAATTTCAATTTAAAGTTTACATGCACAGTAATTCCATTAGTCCAAGTAGGTAGCTGCATCAGTATGCATAGGCTGCAAAGGAACAAGTAAAGGTTTATTCCATGCTGAAAAGAGAAGACACACAATGTTTCAACTGTGGAGCTTTGTTCAGGTTTCAACACACCGGTACATTTAATATTTAACTTTGTCTAGACAGAAGATAGGTCGGGTGACAGAACTTTAGAATCACAAGTTATATATTATAATAACAACACAGTTTTATTTATACCTAGTGTACGTTTCAAGAAGCATAGCATGTTGCGCAGTAGCATAGACACACAACAGCACAAGAAATGGAAAAAAGATAATTCATTTAATGTAGCCATGAGTAAAATTTATATATAGATAATAAACCCTGGTGAAAGTTCGGGTCTTTAAAAGTGTTTTAAAATGTTGATACAGAATTTGTAATAGATTCTCAGATAACAAACTGGATTATAAATCCATAATCTGAAGATAGATTACTGTACATGAGAAGGAGAAAAAGTACACCCTAAATACCAATGGGAGCTATTACAATTTATAGAGTATAGGGGTACTTTCTACACAAGTACAAATACAAAGGAGTACAAGTTTAAAGGAGTACAAATTCTATACAAACTGTAGAATAACTGTACATACTGAAGTCTATTTACTATTTTAGGACATACTATACAGCAGTAGGTAAGGCAAAGTAAAGTGAAAGTAAATCTAATCTTGATGAACTACAGGCATTTGATAATATTTAATTATCAGAAAAAGAATCTTAACTAAGCAACATTATGCGAGTGGAAGAAAGTTACAGTACCATTATGATGTTTCTAACATGAGCTTCAAATGAGAACAGAGAATTACAGGTAACACCAAGGTTTCTAAATTGACGTTACTTGTGGTAGAAGTAGTAAGATCTACTTTAAACTATAAATACATGTGAGTGTCATCAGCACAACAGTGAAATCCAAGTCCATGATCATGTTGACCAGAGTCAACATGTAAATTCTAAAAAGTAAAGGTCCCAACACAGAATCATGCAGAACACCCTACTGTATGCAAGTGGCAAAACCTCTGATATAAAGCAGTGAAGAACTGCTAATTGGCTCCTGACAGCCAAATAGGAGTAAAACCAATTTAGCAACACATTTTTCCATTTGATCCTGTAGAATTTGGTAATCATGATTGGCAGATTCAAAAGTTATACATAAGCACAGAGAGAATACATTAAGAGGTTCAGAATCAGAAGCCAGTAGTAAATCATTACATGCTTTGACAAAGACTGTTTCAGTACTGTGTCTCTGTCCAAGCCCTGAATCAAAGACGCAAAGAACTCATTAAAGGCAAGATAAGGCTGCAATTGAGCTGCCACCACCTGTTACAAAATTTTTATTAAAAAAGACAAATTGTAAATAGAATAGTAGTTATTATGTACTGGGGGACTAGGTTATTTTTAACACTGGTATAACAGCAACCAACTTCAAGACTACAGAAACAAGATTGGACTTCAGATATACAGTGAAGATATCTGAATTCCAATCTGTGAAATACTGTGAAGATGTTAAGCATATTTAATATATGCTGGGTAGCACTGTAATTGCATATGATTTAAACATTAACCTGAGATGATCTATCCTGACACATGATCCTTTGTATTATTCAGGGAGTACCTGTACATTTCTTTATTTCAGTTCCTTTAAGTCTTAAGTCCTAAGTCTTTAAACTTTAAAGTACCACCAGTAATTATGAGTCAACTCAGGTTATTATCATTTTAAGATGGTTTTAGATTGCTGGCTTGTACATTTTTAATGCTGATATATCATCTTGAGTGGAGTTGTTTTTGAAAAAAAAGATTTCACTCTCACTTTAAGTAAAGCAGACACCAGGGTCTGAAAATAAAAGTAAAAAAATCAAAAGAAATTACATAAGGATCTTAGCTTTAGCTTTGTGAGCTATCAATGGAATTATTCATATATTTTTAATCACAGCTTTCCCAAAGAATAAATTAATATAACCACCATTTCTAGATGTTTTTTTTATTGTCTGAAACTGGTTCTTATAGAATTAATGATTACTATAAATCTTTTTTTTATTCTTCTTTACTCGTTCTATATAAGATGTTAAGTCATAGAAAACTGTTAATATAATCTATGTGACTTTTATACATCTGAAATTTAACTGTCGTTTATGAACAACTGGTTTGGTCAATGAATATTTTTTCAGATGTATGCAATGAAAGCAAATTGGTTTTAGAGACATAGGAATTTCACACCCATTAGTTGCTTGAACAATTAGTTGCTTGAAACTTGAATTTTACCTATGAATTTTATTTATTAAAATTAATTTCATGCTTTGGTTCTCAAAGCACTGAAGAAGATTACATCAAAATACATATCAAGATAATAATTAAAAAAGAAGATAATTAGCTGAGATTTAAAACTCAAAAGTAGGTCTTTTTTCCAGTTATAAAAATATTACAGACACAGAAAAGGCTGTTTAAATGTGGGATAAATCATTATCAGCAGACCTGTGTGTGTTGGGTGTAAGGCACAGAGAGTGGGTGTAAAGCTTTGTAAGTTAACAGTAAAATCTTAAAACCCATGCTACAGTATATTTTACAGGTAACCAGTGCAGTTGATTAGGTGGGAGAGATCAATTTCTGATTCAGATTTTATGAGGACATGAGCACAAGCTGAAATCTTTCTGAAGTTATTTACAAATCTATAATTCCTGAAGACATTTTGATCTAAGTGAGCAATTGTCACATACAGTAGCAGGCTGTTTTATGGCAGGGTGATAGAATTTAGTCAACATGCATTTTCCACAAAGGAGCAAGTACAGGTGAATTCCAAACTGGAAAGTACTGTACTGTAGATGATCTCCATTCTATCTGCTTCCAAAGATCCATGATGACTATGTAAGTGCCACCACCTGGTGAAAAACAAACCAGCTACTGTAATTTTCACCACATTTCATGAACCTCCACCCACCTCTAAAACTCACTGTTATGTACCCTCTACCACTCCTCCTTTTCTGGACATAGAAAAAGCAATTACCTTGTGTTGCTATACATGCGCAGACAATATGAAGCTTATCCATCACTTTCCAACCATTATTCATAGTTGCTTCATCTCATGTAGGATTGCAGCAAGCTGGAGCCTGTCCCAAAAGGAACATGCACGAGGTGGAACTGTACTTTAGTCAGAGACCAGCTATGAAGGGCAGACACACAGGGTAATTTGGAGACATGTTTTGGAAAGGTACAACAAAATCTCAGCACTCAGAATAATCCTCAAAAACATGGGAGAACATGCAGACTCTACGCAATGTGAATACACAGAAAAGCAAAGAAGAAGCTCTGTACATTAGTAAAGGCAAAAGGCTATTTTTGAAACACAAATATTCACAATCGTCATCTAGAGGGCGCTCCGCCCCTTTTGTATTTCAGTTTCATTATCACGTTCACCTGCCCCTTGTTCCATTTATTATTTAAATCCAGTGCTCTGGAACCTTGAGGTTCTGCATTGGAAGACGGACGCCCAGAGGCCCGCCTAGCATCAAGTCGCCCTACGTCTGCAGCATGAAGGCTTAGGCTTCCGATCGGCGTCCTGACCTTGCTGAGTTTGGGGCTTAGAGCACCTGCCTGTCACGCCCGACATCCCTCCCTAGAGGGCGCTCCACTCCTCTCATTATTGTTCGTGTGATTTAGCTCTCCAGGTGTACCCTTTTAGTGTTATTATTTAAAGACCAGCTCCTCCAGTCCTCGGGGCTCATCATTAGGGTAAGATGTCGCGAGGCCCGCCTAGCACCAGGAAACCCTACGTCCGTCTCCTGAGGGCATAGGCCTCATCCCCGACACCTCCCGCTTCCTGAGCCCGGGGTCTGGAGGATCTCGCCCTGTCACCCTTGGACCTCCATGTTTCGTTCGTCTGTGTGCTCCCCTCTCCCGGGGATTTTAACTTTGTCGCGTCCCAGGATGGATTTCTAGTTGATGGACTTTCGGACTGTGCTTTGACCTGCCCTTGGACCCGTTTGGATTTGGATGCCGTTTTGTCTTCCCCGTACACTGTCTCACAGACTGTCACTATTATTTTGTGCACTATTAAACCCCTGTGTGTTCCTTTTACCACGCCTCCTGTTTTCTCCAGCTCCTACCACATCGGATAGGGTCTTCTACAAGATCTGACACGGATTCCAGTCCGTGTCCGTCACAGAATGATGAGCCTATGCTAGACCCCGCGAGTGGTAATCTGGAACACCCGGACCCTCATCTGGACCTGTTTCTCTTCAAGATGCCCTTCCTGTTTTCCTGTCAAGATCCATTCCTGTTTCGCTGGACAAGGTATTTTTTGTGGATTTTTTTTTTTAAAGGAATTCTTGGATTTTTTTTTTCCTGGATCGTCTTGTTTCTCCATTTTTTTTTTCTTTCCCTGCTGGAACTATTTTGAGAGTGGACAGCCCTACCGTTTTGTATATAGTATTCTCAGGTTTTATCTCTTGTGTATATAGCGATTCTGAATTTCCTTCTCTGGTTGTATATAGTCTGTGCTTGTGATATTCTTGTTGATAGTATTGCCCTTATTTTTAATTGTGTAGGGCGTCAGGAGCCGCCCTTGAAGGGGGGGGGTACTGTCACGCCCGACATCCCTCCCTAGAGGGCGCTCCACTGCTCTCATTATTGTTCGTGTGATTTAGCTCTCCAGGTGTACCCTTTTAGTGTTATTATTTAAAGACCAGGTCCTCCAGTCCTCGGTGCTCATCATTAGGGTAAGATGTCGCGAGGCCCGACTAGCACCAGGAAACCCTACGTCCGTCTCCTGAGGGCATAGGCCTCATCCCCGACACCTCCCGCTTCCTGAGCCCGGGGTCTGGAGGATCTCGCCCCGTTACCCTTGGACCTCCATGTTTCGTTCGTCTGTGTGCTCCCCTCTCCCGGGGATTTTAACTTTGTCGCATCCCAGGATGGATTTCCAGTTGATGGACTTTCGGACTGTGCTTTGACCTGCCCTTGGACCCGTTTGGATTTGGATGCCGTTTTGTCTTCCCCGTACACTGTCTCACGGACTGTCACTATTATTTTGTGCACTATTAAACCCCTGTGTGTTCCCTTTTACCACGCCTCCTGTTTTCTCCAGCTCCTACCGCATCGCATAGGGTCTTCTACAAGATCTGACACGGATTCCAGTCCGTGTCCGTTACACTGCCCTCGGCGTTCTGTTTTTAACTTCCTGTTCCTGTTCCAGATCCCGTTCCGGATATTACTCTTGTCTTGTCTTGGATGGATCACTTGGCTTTGGATTTTGGACTGCGCCCGGAGTTCCCCCCTGGACTGTTTTGGACTTGTTTGCCTGTGCTCCCCCAGTGCACCTGATCACTGTCGGCACCGTCCCCTGTTCGTCATCCCTTCCATTCCTATCTGTATTTTCACCATAGCCCATTTCCAGTCACTTCTGGATTATACTGTTTGCACAGGATCCTAAACTACGCACTACACGGGAATCAGGACCAGCTCCTGTTACAAATATATATATCACACACATTCATCAGGATAACCTGATTTGTTTCAAACCAAATAGCCAAGGTTTTAGGAAAATATAATAATAGATCTCTTTTACTGGAGAAAGAAGGAAAAGCCCTTCACAGATGAGCTTGACATTTTATTTACTCTGATGATTATGAAACCACCCTTGTAGCACACAACCCGATGAAACCAGATACATGTTTGCCAGCAAAGCATGTGTTCACAGTTTCTACCTAAGAAATCTATATATACCCTGTATATAAAATAATCTTATAATTCTGCAGCAATTTTAGCGTATTGCCACACATTGCCATGTCCTGTCATCTTGTCTCTGTAAGTCTATCAAATCAAGCAGCTCTGGTGCATTTCTCTGTTGCATTGCACTTTTGTTTGAAACCCTTTACTAGAGTACTTTTAGTCCACATTCCCTGTTCTTCACATGGACATTCTACTGGTGCCACTTATCTCTGTGCAATATTTAAGGGTTTGCATATTTTAGTCACTTAAAACCAATATTCACTCTCTTGGGAACATAAAGTGCACCTCCACCCTTCTTTAAAGGATAAATCAGAATGTATAATACAATTTTCAAGAAGCCAGATGGTTTGGCTGTGTTAAACAAGTCAAAGACTACTACGGTATATACAATACTATGAAGTCTAATTTTATCAATCTCCCTTCCTTTGAAGAACTTACTTGTCACGAAAGCGTTCTTTCAGGACCCTATGCAGACGACATGATCTCGGGTAGAGTGGGGAAAACAGGGGGAAAAAGCATGCAGGAGTCGGGAATGAGAACAGGGGGCATGTCCATAGTGCGCTGGTGTTCAGGGGAGGTGTGGCTGGGGCAAACAATCCAGGAATAAGTCCAATGGAGAATCCAAAAGGAGGCAAAAGTCCAAAGTCAGGCGGTCCATCAAATGGGGTTAAAAACAGGAACAGGAACAGGAACAGGAACAGGAACAGGAACAGGAACCTTGACGGGACCAGGCACTTCCAGGACCCAGACTTGCCTGGTACGGAAACCAGAGCAGAGCCTAGAATAGAGTGAGCGCCTGGCTTTTAAGGAGAACTGAAAAGGGGGTTGGAACAGGGAGCAGGTGCGGTGGATGAGTAGAAAACAAGGAAAGGCTAGAGTGTCATTAAGAGGAGGGGTTTACGAACGTGACAGTACTCACTTGTGGCAGCTGTGTTTAACTGTGTTTAATTTAAAAATGTCAAATGAGTTTTTGGGTAATTTCTGTTTATTTTGCTTTGTAAACCCTCCTTGGTTAAGATAGGACTGCGTACCTACTGTATACAGTATTGGTTGTGAAAAATCAAAATTCCGATGGCACAGTGAGTTTTAATTAACAGAAACTTATTTTTGTGCCTTCTGAGCAAGTTCGGGATCAGTACTACTGTATATAGCACTGCTCCAGTGAAATGCTGCCCCTGTCAGGCAACGTATACACCTTAACTTTACCCAGTGCTTTCATTCATAACACAAGTGCAAAACTTCTTAGTCCTTCCACTTGTACAACACATGAATATTTGCTTCTGCAGCAACCAGTTTCTCCATTTCTTTTTTTCAGTGAAGCAAGTCTCTACTATTTTTGAATGTTATTGTAGCTACATTTTGAAATCTCCATCACACAACTTCATGACTTGCTGATGTTACATTTGTATTATTTTGCAATTTTTTCAACTACTTTGAATAACTGCAAAAGATGGTTTATACATATTTAACACACATGGTTTATTCATTTTAAAAAAAGACTGACTGTCTGTCTTTTTTTATCCTGTAAAACAGGCTTGTTTGGAAGACATGCTTCCTTCCAAACAAGCCTCTAGAAACTACATATTCCAAGTAGCTCTCAGGCACTCATTGTTTTTATTCTTCCATTACCAGTCATAAAAGCTACACATCCTTCTTCCTGTCAACATCTACACATAACTATAGTTGTGTTGCACTGTACTTTTATCAGAAATGACTGTTTTTGAGAACAGACAATGCATTTTAGGGCTGTGTGCACTATCTGCAAATATTCATGATCAGAAACCCACATATTCCTGATAAGGGTCACAGAAACCCAGAGACCATAGAGAAGTAAAAGATGAGTGTTAAAACATTTTTCCAATTATGTTCATTTTTAATTGTAGTGTACTGTACATAATTTGCTTTCATGTATGTATTTTCATTCATTGAAAATAGTTTGCAATGACTGTATATCACATTTCTTAGGTAAAGTATTTATGAGGTAATAATTAATTACTTCATATTGATTTTATAATACTTACATTGCAATGATTTACTGTATGTGTCTGGATATTATTCTTAGAATACAATGATAGTATACTGTATGTCTATTATGAATGCTTATATTCCATTAAATAGTCCATAAAAGCTATCGAGGTTTAAATAAATAAAATATGGGTGACCATATTGG
The DNA here is from genome assembly GCF_059453375.1 of Lepisosteus platostomus. NCBI lineage: Eukaryota > Metazoa > Chordata > Actinopteri > Semionotiformes > Lepisosteidae > Lepisosteus > Lepisosteus platostomus. The sequence goes on along the minus strand of NC_142619.1, from coordinate 26,497,932 downwards.
AAACACATCTGGTTTAGATTAGCTGTATTTAATGTAAGCATATTAACAGAAAGCATACACCAGCAGTCATATCACCCTACAACTCACAACTAACAGCCCACTAAAGCTAAGCAAGTGTGAGCCTGGCCAGTACCTGGATGGGAGACCACCTGGGATAAACTAATGTTGCTGCTGGAAGTGGTATTAGTGGGGCCAGTAGGGGACGCTCATCTTGTGGTCTGTGTGGGGCCTAATGCCCCAGTATAGTGATGGAGACACTATACTGTAAAAATGTGCCATCCTTTGGATGATATAAAACTGAGGTCCTGACTCTGTGGTCATTAAAAATCCAAGGGTGTCTCTCTAAAAGAGTAGAGGTGTTACTCCAGTGTCCTTTATCAATCATGGCCTCCTAATACTCCCAATCTATCAATTGGCTTCATCAATCTGTTCTCCCCCCACTGATAGCTGATGTGTGGTGAGTGTACTGGTTCACTATGGCTGTCGTTACATCATCCAGGTGAGGCTGCACATTGGTGGTGGTGGAGGAGAGTCCCCATTACCTGTTAAGCACTTTGAGTCGAGTGTCCAGAAAAGCGCTACATAAGCATAAGTAATTATGATTATAAGTGCATACACCAATGCTATGAAATTATAAGACGTAAAGTACGGACAAATCTTGTTTAGTATTCAACCTATCATTACATTCTATTTAAACATAGCAAGAAAGGTTTGCTAGGAGTCTGAACATTATTGACTAAAAAAGAACCAAAAAAAATAGAAGCCTGATTTCTACTTTTAGAAGGACAAGAACCTGGGGTTTGACTTGCCCCATTGAATCGCAATGACTCCCAAAACCTCCTGAAACAAAGGTTAATAGTAGAGTCAAGCTAAAATTGATCATGTCAAATAATCTCCCAGAGTTCAATGGTTTATCAACATCCCCTCATTAAGATTGTTTTGTGTAGTAATATCTATATCATGCTGTGAGAAGTCCTTGTCCTTGATCTCACCATTAGTCAGCATGAAAAAATAAATATTTTTCATTGAATATTCATAAGATAGAAAATTCTGAAGTATGCCAAAAATGAAGTATGTAATTATAAAATATATTAAAATTTCATGATTACATAAAGAAATACATTCAAATACAACTTAATGTGTTCTCCAGATCTATCATTCACCTAGTTGTAGTTAGACAGCAGTTATATTTGTTTTCTACCTATGTCTTTTTATGGGTACTGTAATTGACATTAGTATAAATAAAGAAGGGCAAAACATTCAATTCCACATCATACTAAAAACGTCCAAAAAATAACTTTAATTAATGATTCTGCACTGATATATGTGCCACAGAAAAGAGTCTTGATCAGTGGTAATTTAAAACATTTTCTCTGACATAATTTACTGGTATTATGTCTACAAATATTCATACACCATAAACACTACATAGGACATCATAATGACACATTTAAATTTCAAGGCTTAGATGAAGATCAATTAGTTATGTTTAATTTCATGATCTTTCCTACTTGAAGAGATAAATATTCAGATTATAGTATAAATCTTTTATAAATAAAAAACATAAATGGAATATCAGTCTATCTATATAAAATGGCAGGTCTACGTTATGACACCAGATTTTATTTATAAATAACATAGAATACATGACTCTAGAGCCTACCACCTTCATTGCTATAGTATTTGGATTTCCATTAAGCAACTAGTTATTTACACTTAGTGTGGTTCGGTTTTGTTTGAGTACTACTGTATGAACAGCAGATCAGTGTTACAGGATGTTTAAAGGCTGTGTGGACACCCTGTGATAGTCAGTCAGCCTAATCATCATCTGAGAGGATACAGCTTTCGGTCATTACAATTGTGATATCTGATATGCTGTGATCCTCTTTATAAAAACGTGATCTCTTTCAGCAGGTTAGCTGGGAAAGAGCTAAGTAAGCCAACTACCAGAGAGAGTGAGGAAGTGAGAGAAACTGGACAACAATTTACAGAAAGCCACTAAGGTAGCAACCTGAGGAGATGACAGCAGCAGAGAGACAAGAAGAGTGTGTTTTGGTTTTTGTTTTGTTTTTTCTATAAGGAAGAAGAAAGGCATGCTGACACGTCAGTCTTCTTCTGAATGAAAACCTTATGCTGTCATCTTTAAAACTATCCAGTAGCACACCTGTCTTTTTACATTATTCTTCTCTGTTCAAGCACAAGACAAGTATTTTAACAATAGAGGGAAATCAAAAGAATAGCTTTTTAAATGATTGACAGAATTAACTGGCTGACAATTTTCTAATATTGTCCATTCATTGTTAACAATTTCTCCTCATCCACAGTGTTGATATAAAGCAAATATAGATACAGTACTTAACAGGGGTCCCTCATATTAGTAAAGCTGACTTGCCTATTATCTTATTCTCCTGCTGCCTCAAAAAGGGAAGCCTCACCTTCCATACACAGACACTGCTGCATGTCATAAGAAATCAGTGCCACGTATATCAGCAATTTGAATGCAAATTCAGAATAATTCAGCTACATAAAATAGGACATCAGACATACAGTAGTTTGAATTCTGTGAAGCACTGGATGCTTGGAAACAAACATAAATGGCAAACAGGAGACAATTTGAACATCATACTGAAAGGAGTTTACTTATGGTCTTGATGAATGTATTCTATAAACGGCTTTCCTAGAATTACAAAAAGAAAATATAAAAATAATTTTGGGACATGTTCATAAATAACAATGTGCTATCTTAGGAAACAAGATGTGTAAATCTTTGTTTATTCTTTGATCTTAAAATCTACACTGCTGTATCATTTACTGAGTATGCTACTGTATATAGAATGCCATTTTACTCTTACTTGCAAATACATCAATCAGTATTGAATTTCTTCATCAAAATAACATTAAAATGCATTAAATGTCTGCACATGAAAAAAAATTATTGGAAACCATAATTCCCATTGTATAAAGTAAACTATTATTAACATTTTAAATTCTTTACTTTGCCTTAAATTGGTTTGGACATTTTTTAAATCTTGGCAGGGTACCATATAGTCTATTTTTATAACCCTGAGAGATGTATTTTGTAGGTCTTAAACAGGGCTGTCTTCCAAAAAGTTATTTAAGTCATTTTCATACTCCTTGTCTGAAGTATGAAAAATGTGAGATATGAGGTTTAATCAGTCTTTATGATTTTCAATTCAAATAAATGTGTTACTTTACTCTACAGAATTACATTACCTTTTATGTCTTTATTGTTTGCACTTAAAAAAAAATGATTCGAAAAGCTGATACAGTACAAACTGCACGAATTCCTTTTTTCATATTTTCTTTAGACTTCTGCTCTCCTTTGTTATTTTAATAGAAATGTTATTTGTTGTTTTCAAATGTGACATATTTAGGTCAGAGACGCAAAAATCGAAACTAAAACAGGGTGCGTGAGTGATTAATATACAGTATTCTTTTAATGAAGGAGCCAAGTTCACAGCTGTGCATTTCACCCAGTAGTTTAAGAAGCTGGGAAATCACCAGACCTCCAGAAGCAATTTCTTTTTGTGATGATTTTAGTTGTATGACTCATGCAGTTTCAGAATATAGTTATAATATGTAGGTCATTGTGCTCTGATGGATCTCCGTCAGTTTTCATATAAGATCTTGGGATTTAAGACAGGCAGATAGATATAAAAAAGCTTCTTAGATGCCTTAAAATTCCAAGACAAATGTCTTCTAGATCCTTATATAAAATAATGTGTGTTTGGAAGCCCATGTGCAGTAAATCTTCCCACAGTCCTTTCAGTACATTTCTGACCAAGAGGCATAGTGATTTATTTCCCATTGGTCGTCTTCACAGGAGAAAGTTCACTGAATGCATAATTCAACTCTAGTGCTCCACGAGGACCAAGTTCAATCGGCAGCCTGTTAGTACATAAACATTGATGTCTAATAATAAAAATATCTGGCAGAGCAGGCCTATGAAAGTCTGTCAGGAATTTTGCTTAAAGATATCATAAATAAAGCAAAGAGAAACAAATTCATAGATCAAAGCAAAATAATAAAAAAATTATTGAAAAAGGCGCTTGATCTTATTAAATATTATTAGATGAAAGCCCTTTGATTCAAATATGAAAAGGACCACCAGCATACCAAGTGTCAAGATCCATATACACAAAGAATTGAGCAGAAATGTGTGTTCCTTAGATTTCTTAGTGTTATTTTTATTATGGCACAAAAGAAAAATTACAAACTGGATCCGAACAAAATCAGTGCTGTTTCTTTTTGATAGGCTCCTAAGATGAAAGTGGTGTTTGGAGATTTTTTCTTTCTTGACCACCAGTAGGAATCCATTAGTGAATAACAGGTGTGCATCAATATGGAGATACTGTGCCTGAAAAATTGCACCCCTTTGAAATGTTTAGTATTCCTTCTTATTTCTGGATTAGAAAGTTAGAAAGTTAGAATTTCTGGATTAGAAATTTCTGGAGTCTGGAGCTGGAAGGCAGTAATGCTAACCTCCATTAAAAAATATGCCGCCATATGCCTTGAACAATGCTTAATTTTAAAGAGCACAGGTAAAGCCACTATCTTTGAAAAAGATTTAAACTGTTAAGAATATAGAGGTTTATTAAAGCATACCAGTTTGCAATGCCTTAGTTCTCCTTCAGTATTCAAATATTACAATTGTTAACTTTATTCATTGAGTTGTTTCCTCAAAATGGAGATGATGTGGTGCCAAACATGTTCTCAAATGCATACACCTTCCCGTGAAATAATTATTTGCATCACTTTCTAGTATGTCATAAGAATATAAGTATATATGACAAGGAAAACTGCAAACAAGATAAAGTCATTTGCTCTATTTAGCTAGTTGGGTCGCTAGTTACTAATCAATTTGAGGATCTCATCCAGCCAGGGCATTGTCTTCATCAACATAGCTTGAACAGCTAGAAAAATTAGAATGAAAGCATGCTAAACATGACAAATGGATTAATACGAGCAAAATCATCACATAGGTTTCAGAGCTCATACTGTGTTTAAATTTTAAGCATTTTCTTTTTGTTTTTGCTTAATAAAATAGATTTATTGTGTTTTCCATTTCAAATGCCTCTGTAAAAATGAAGATTGATTGTAGCAGAGACATACTCAATAATTGATCTTCTGAATGCTTTTAGGAAAATATAAAAGCAAAGCAGTCCTTTTATCTTACACTCTGGTCTAGATGTAATCAATTTATGAATCAAACAAAATGCATATTAGTGAGTCATAAGACATCTCTGACACTGATTCTGGCTGTGCTCCATGGAAATTCCCAGTCAGAGGCAGAGATAGAGAGATGTGTCTCATCACATCTCTTGACTAAGGCCATCAGATAACCACTCTGGAACAATGGGAAGCTACATAATTAGCAGGAAAGGACCTTAATTTCCTCTTTTATACCTCCTCTGGACAACAACCATCTGTTAAGCACCATTATTTATCTTAACACACCTTATCAGAAATTACTCATTGAGCAAATTGTTGCCAGGAGTTCAGCTTCCACTTTTTCCAGATCAATACTCTTGTCAGATACCCACTGTGGTCACCATTTGCAATTCTGGGAAGCCAATGCCCACATGGGAGAAACATAGTAGCTCATACTGTATATAAATTGAAAAAATCTTATCCTTTAGGTCCTTTTTCCTCTTTCATCTAGAAAGGTGTTTAAGGGATATCTTTGAAGTTTTCCACGATACCAGCATTTTACCTTTCCAACATGTATTATGTATGTTGTTCCAACATGTACAGTATTATGTATATGTATTATGTACTTGTATTAATTAGTCTGCAACCCAAAGATTAAACAGTTTTTCAAGGAATAATTAGTCTTGAATTGTAACTGTGTACAATATCATGACAAAATTGAAACCTCTCCCTCCTTAATTATAATGGGATTCATTTTGATTTTAACAAAGCTGTAGTATTTAACATTCTCTTTATTTTTTAAATTAAGTCATTCTTTGTCATTCTTTATTTACCAAACTGGACATAACCAAGTGGTTAAAATATGGTACATCTACCTTTCTAGTGAAATTGAAAATGAAAATGGAAGGTATTGTTAGATTACAGGATGGTACTCTACAAGTGCCATAGCAAAATATTGCATTTTACTTAGCGTTATTATCACTTCAATATATGGAAGTGTTCAAACTGTGCTCCTTTTATCGGATGAATAATGGAGTTCTTTTCCAAGCTTCACACACTTGTCAGTAAGAAAATAGATTCACTTTATGTTAAAATGCAGTGGCCAGTGGCCAGTAGCCATTGAACTTTCCCCATATGGTACTGTCAGAGCAAGTCTTATTAATAATATGGGAATTAAGTTTGCTGCTCCCTTGTCAATCTCTCTCTCCCGCATCTCAGTGGTGCTGGACACAGAGAGGCCATTCCATTTGGTTTAGATTTTAGGTGTTTTTCTATCTGATAGAGTTTCCTGATAAGGAACAACTCCCAAGGCTGAGATTCTCTAGCCAGCCTAATAAATGGTCATCTCTGGCGCCTTACTATCTGGGAGATTCCAAGGGAGAGTCTCATCCCAGGTTGTTTACAACCCTAATGTCAGAGAGCATTGTTACTCATCCTCCACCTTGATCAACCAATCAGGAACTGATAGAGCAGGGTAACCCCACATGGGTCTTGAATGCCCGCGAAACTTTCAACCAATGAACGACCGTAGTTCCTCCAGATAAAAGAGGCAGCACAGGGCCCAGAAGGGGCCCCTGTAGGAGATTCTCAGACTCATCTCGGACAAGCACGTGGCGTCCAGTGTGTCTGAGTGCCAGGACTTTACTTTGTTCTAAGAGTCGAGACCGGAGGTCGGCCTCACGTAACCAAAGGATCCGCCCGAGGTTAGCCCAGCAGCAAGCCTCGTGAACCACCAGTACCCCACCGCAAACTCTAGACTGATCAATAAGTGAACTACAGTCGGAACTGTGGACAGCTGAATTTCAGTATTCAGGACTAGCTTGGACCCGAAATCACTTTTCATGTGCGCAAACTCTTAGTGCAGCCAGGACTAACTAACCGGTCTTCAGAGAGCCCACTGCCAGTGTGCCGCAGCAAGAATCTCTCCCTCCTTCTCCCACACCTCACGCCAGACCAGCACTGCCTGGCACTGGGCCAGAGGATGCCGATTGGACGCAGCAACAGCTGTTCCTTTGTGTCCGCGGGAGATCTGAATCCACAGAGATTGGATGAGTATTCAACATTCTGCATTACAGCTCGAGAATTCAATTGTTACCTCAACCCCAGTTGATATCAATTTAATTCTTATAAGTGATGTACTTGCTTTTGAGTACAGTATCTAGTGTAGACGTTGTAATCCAAGTTCATTTACAAAGCGGTCTAAATGAATGGTATACTGAATTTATGTTCCTCTTGGTTTGTAACTCTTCGTAATTGAATATATACCTTTTGTATTCTGCTAACCCTCACTATAAGATCTGTTATGTTTATATGCACATTTTATGTATTAATAAATGTATTGTCATGTATTAGTATCCGTGTGTGTGCGTTGCTGAGTTATTCCGCAAGGTCAATTTTCAAATAGCCATCAAAGAATCATTTTGTGACTTACTGCTACAATTAATAATTGTCCCAGTAAATGCACAAAACCCCTACAGTACCAGGGTTTTAGATACATAGTATTCAATAATTAATAATTCTGAACTGGATTTTATTAAAAAATTAAATCACATGAATTGATTAGCAATAAGTGGAGTTATCAAACAAAGGGCTGAATTAAATTTAAAACATAAATCCACCCACAAAAATCGTAAATTCCATAATCAAGATTTAACATCAGTTGTACCAGAAAATATACTGTATCACTTTTGGAATTTCAGACTGTAAAATTACATTTAAGACATCATACCTGATACCTTCTATTTCTTAAGTACACACATCCTGATGTATGAAAAATAAAAAAACTAAAGTGAATCCATGTCGTTTATTTTCATACTGACCTGACCAACCCTCTTGTTTCAGTTAATGCCTCGCTCCTCCCTCCCTGCCTCTACCTTACAGCTGGTGCTTGTCTCCAGGGGGTACCTTCAATCTTAAGTTTTCTACCAGCCTTGATTTGAGGTTGCAGGCAATTGACTGTATATTCTAAAAGATGACACCTTTGAGCAAAAGAATGCACAAATTTCAGTATAATGTGCAAATACATTGCACTAAAGAAATGTTTTTAATTAGTAAAAATAAAAGAATATTTTCCTTGTCCTATCTCCAAAAAATATTTTATGTAACAACCAGGAAGGGGACTACGAAACAAAACTCAGATCTCTAGTAACACCTAGTCATGGCTTGTGTGTGATAAATAATGCAAGTTACTGTATGTCCTCACATAGTACACTGACTTGGACTTCCATTAATTGAGAAGCATACAAAAATCCCAAGAGTGATGGTACAACTGCTGTTAAAAGTTTAAGATGGCAGGCAGACTGCTTTTCACGGCTCTGGAATTTGGCATAAAGTTGTACTGTGTGCATGGATGCATCTTATACAGTGTAAATATGTATATTTAGAGTTCATTTAAATTTGTGTAAAAATATATGTCATCTGATGCCCTGTGTTTAAGAAAAGTTGCAAAAGGTGACGGAACAGATTTATTCCCTTCTTTTCCATAATGTATCATGTGTTTAATTTTATTGAAGGTGCTGGCTGTGGCAGCACAGTGATATTGTTAGCGGCGAGTTATTTACAAACCCCGTGCAGGTCTCGAGACGGGGTCCGAAAGCTAAAGTATCCAAGACGGGTGACGAAGAAGAGTGGTCGATTTTTCCAGGCAAGGTCAAATCTGGGTAGCGAGAACGTACAGTAGAAATAAATCCCAGAGGGGCGAGACGAGAGAGAGGTAGCGAGAAATCCAAAGCAAAAGTGTCGTAGGTCAGGGGATCCAGACGAGGTAGAGAGAGTTTCAGAAAAGGAGGGCGAGGCGAGCTCAGGAGGCGGATGGAGTCCTAATACCGAGAACCAGTAGCAGTGAGCAGAGGGTTAAATAGTTGCGGGGAAAAGGTATGGAATGAAGATTGAATGATTTGGAGTTAATTGGAGCCGGCTGTGCTTGTAACAGGTATGGTGTTTAGTGTTATTGCATCAGAGTTCCTGGCTTTCACTGTGGCCTGTTCACTTCTGTGAAGTCTGTACAGTCTTGCCACGGACATGTTGGGTATGATGTGTGCACTGATTGCCTTCCATAGTCCAAAGACATGATGTCTCAGTTAATGGGTTTCTCTATATTGTACCCTCATGTGTGCAAACATGTACAGTATATACAGCATGTTCCCTCAGATGGAGTGGCATCCATCCAAGGTGTATCTTACTTTGCACCCATTGTCTGCTGTGTAGGAATACGACCATGTATTGAACTAATAATTTATTTCAAATGAAGGCATGTACTTGTGACCATCGTGATTCTGCATGGGCTTGTGGCCTCCGCCGCTCCGTCCCGCCGCACCTGGAGCACAAACCCGGGTCTCCGGCATAACCCAACAGGGAGCCAGCCACATGAGCTAGAGGAGACCTCCCCCAGCCTAGGCACGATGACATCACTGTGTCTGAACTAGCTCCGCTACATACTGATCTGTTCATTGAAAAAAAAATACTGTCACACTTCTTTTCCTAATGGTGCATTTATATTCCTTTATAATTTCATATGGACAAAAAGAATAGTGCTGCTAAGTCATCTCTGCAGTTCTGACTTAATGTATATGTTAAAAGGTAGGTGTGCCCCTTAATTCCATCATATTTAAGAAGTGAATAAAGCTAATAAAACACCAACCTTTTGTAATCTAAAGATGTTTTGCTAAATTACTAAATTGAATACTATAATCACTTAACAATCCATTTACAGGTTAGTAATACTTCTCAAGGGTTAAAATATTTCAGAAACGGTGAGTGAAATATGTTAACAAGTTATTACTCATTGTTACAGGTCATTACAAGAATCCCTTATTATTAATCCGTATTAGGTTTTGACAGATGTCACAGTTTAAACTGTGATCTTAAGTTCAATTTTAAATAACATAAGTAATAATTCTTATAATACACTTTTTATAATAATATTTTTAGATAATGTATAAAGCTGTACAGATCTACACACTTTTCTAGGTACTGTATATTTTTGTTCCCAATCTGAAGGTACTGTAAAAGCAAATTAATTTGCAATGATTGATTGCAGTTCTAATGAACGTTTAATGTACTTCCATTGTATTTATCCAAATGTGATTTTGCATGGAGTGTCAGCAATACAAAAACATTAGAGGATACCATAGAAATCTTACGTTCTAAGCCACAGAATGTTTGTAAAAAGGCAGCAAAAACCAAATAAAATGAACTACTAATTTTAAGGCTTGACAATTTCCTCTCATAAAACAAATCCTGCAGCTACCATTTGAAATATTGTACAGTGATCACAATGCTTTGTTCTTTGACTGAAAGTCATTTTCATGCCCTGAATTGCATTGTAATTGCTCAGAACATGAAAATAAACATGATGACAAAAGAGAAGGATTTTAATACTGATCAGCCAAAGGGTCTTTGACTTTTGGCATAAGTGAATGTTTTTCTTTGCTATTTTCAGATCCTTCTTTTTATAGTACAGCCATCTTAGCTTCAGATGTGAGCTTCTTTGTAAGAAAAAACAGAGGTAATGAAGAAGAAACTGAAACAAATGAAAATCCATTTCCACAAGACAAAGTGGTTTATTGTTTTTCTCTCCATTTTTGTAGACCGTCCCCTCATGACAGCTGACTCGCTTGGGGAAACCTTTCAAATCCACAGCTTTTGGCAAGCAACCAGTAGCATATTTAAAAATAGGTCTGCACAATACACTCAGGCTTACAAATCTGAATTATTCATTCAAAAATTAAAGCTAAGAAAAGAAAAAAAAGATGACCGTAGGAAAAAGAGAATGTTGCCAGACACATCACACAGTCACAGCTTCAGCAAATCTGGGAGAGGGATTTTTTCATTCAGAAAGCATTTATTTTAGTACTACTTGGTACCTAGTAATAGACTCAGTTCTCTCTCTATTTATAAACCATTTACATTTAATTGATATAGTGAGCCATCTGAGAACCAAACAAGACGTGGGTAAAAAGTTGCATTAGTAGATTAATGTGGGATCTCCCAAATCAGGCTTAGGGTTGTATTTCAGTACTATTTTTAATGCCAGATGTGTTTTTGTAAACAACTTAAATATATGTACATATACTGTACATCACAATGCTAACAATGGGAATTCACACATTAAAAGAATGTATTGGCAGCCAATCCGATTAGCTATATATATACCCCATAGACAACACACCATACATCTTACCGGAACAGGTCAATGTACTGTAATTGGCTACAAATGCTATCAGTGCCATATGTAGCTGCACAAAACAGTGAATGAGGATCCACATATTGTTGAACAGCATGGATACAGATACTGTTGCTATTATTACAAATTAGAGAGAGGGGGAAAAATATAAATTAATAAGCCCAAGTAGAAATCTGAGGCATGTAAATTCTTTATATTCTTTATGGCATGGCTTTGATAGAAAAGTATTAAAATCAGTCAAACTTTGAACAGACAAATATCTATTAAAAAGACAATAAAACAACGGAACAGTGCACAACATTAAATGCTACAGTACATACCGTACGAAATGATGTGTTTCATAGGCTTATGCCCTACAGACCCAGAAATGTAGAGTCCAACCCCTGTAACCTGAAACACTATGCAGCACCTTGACAAGTCAACAAGAAAAATACCCTGCACCCTAAGTAAAAGAATACGACACAGGACTAAATCTCTCTTCCTACAACATACAGTAGATGCAAAAAATGAATTAGAATATACAGTATATCTTTATTTTAAAAAACACAATGCCAAATTACGAGAGAGCGTTTTAAGCCCTAGGATTCCACTTTAAAGAAAATCAGAATTTCCTAAAATAACAGGACAGGTTCTCTATAACAAGCTTCATATTAATGAGCCAGAAAGTACTCTCCATGACTGATCAGAACAGCCTGATATAACAATCTATTACAACTATTTGTGCAAATAATATTACAGTTATCATATACATGTTTCTTACAAGAGTTCATCATAATACTTCAAACTGAAAGCTAAGAGCAGGAAGGAAGGACTATAGAGCTGACAAGGACTTTCTGTAGAATCATCTTATCGACACTAGTTCTGGTACTATATGGGTAGGTGAAAGTTTATTTTTTCTGAATGGTTTCTATGCATGATGTTTTATGCTGTATGTTGTTTATGAGATGGTTATGAATATGTTTGTAAGCTTAATTCATGTAAAGCATTACCAATATGTCTAACATGCACAAAACACATACTGTATTATGATGCTAAGAATCTGAGCACAAGGTCAATTGTGCAGCTAACAAAACACAGATGCACAGATATTATCATTCATATAAATGTGCATTTTTTGCTAAGGAGTCAGAATGCCAGTTCATCCAATGCCATAATTTCTTGTTTTTATGTATTCTGTTGGTTCCATTAGTCCTGAATGTTTTTTTTTTTAGTTTTTAACACAGTAACAGATCACAAATTATCTGTTAAATCCACCATGTTCTGTTGCATGCTTTCATTTACTTGACTTTCAAACCTGTGCTAAATTGAAGCTTCTTGCAAATCAATATGTAATATTTCTTTCAGTAGCCTGTTTGTTTTAGTTAACACCAAATTGTACACCACTCTAAAAATAGCCAGGACTCTAAAATTGTTCAGTGGATAACATGGCAATATTTACTAAAACAGGTAACTAAGACAAATGAATCAATCTTCTCATTGAGCTTCTTGTCAGTATTTGGACATTTCATGTAAAAGTGATCTAACCAGCAGACCAAATTCTTTGAATCCCAGCTATAACACCACTCCTAAATACAATGATGTTTAATGTTTCTTGCACTTCCTATGTGTTGGAACACCACTGAGAATTACCCAACTTAAAGCTGAGTATGAGTAGCCAAGCCCAGTTTAGTAACAGTGTATCTTAGAGAGGTTACTAACGCATACATAATTTTCTCTCCTCTTCTCACACAACAAGAAATACAGGCAACTTTCTTGAATTCAAATATTGATTTCACCATAGGACTATAATTCCTCAGACCATACTTCAGTTTTTACTGAGCTGCAGAATAATATTTCCTTAAATGTTTAAGCTAGTACACCAATAACAAAGATGTACAGTATGTATTCTAGCCATTTACTGCTGTGCTTAGTGTGTGAGAGCATGTCAAAAGCTATTAATCCGTGAGAAAATCACACGGTTCATTCCAATGAGGCTACAACTTTCCATTTATATACAGTACTGGGCCATTATGAAATGTCATTTTTTTATATTTCCATAACTAATGTGTCAGTGTAGTCACTTCTGCTTGGCAACAATAGCCATCTTTCTGTTAGAGCAGATGATTCTTTTATTCTGCAAACCTATTTTTTTCAACAACCTCAAAATTCAATGTAAAATATAAATCAAGAGACAGTGTGACAAAATTAAACTATTCCTTTATCTTTTTGGCACATTTCTAACATTTTTGGACACTGTGAATAGTTTTATTTAATTACTTTTAGTTTAACTATACTCAGAAAATAGAAATGCGTCTTGGTTATAAAGCAAGATCACTTCACTTTTGAAGGTAGTGACTGAAGAAAATAGTAACTGCCCAATTCTAAGAATGCAAAAATGATCCAAATGTTTGAAAAGCAGTGTAAATGTCTTATAATAAGAGAAAACAAATCTAAATCATCACAAATTACTGCAGTTTCTTAACTATGAATAAAGAAAATAGTTTATAACAATCTTTTCAGCCTTTGCTTCAAGGCTGAAAAGGGACAATGAGCAAAAAATTACAGCAAAGGAATTTTAATCAAATCTAAACTAAAACACTAAACAGGAGAAAATGTGTATCATATTTCAGGACTGATCATACCTATCAGAATAGTTTTTAATATGTCAATGTGAATAATATTGTAGTGTTGCAACGCCTATTGAGAGGTCTGAGCACTGATATTTCTTGTTTAAGGACTGATTGGACCACAGATCAACCTGGCTCAGCCACTGCCTATAGGTGAGGGATGAACTCTGGGCATTTTACTGTCTGTTCACCAGTTCATAAATTAATTTTCACGTCATTCCCAGATGAAAGTTGAAATTGTATGGGTCACGTGCTTTCCCTCTTTAATGGGTTCACCATTCAGGTGCAATATTCTTCAGATTTCTTATTTAGTATTAGCATTATCTCCTTCTTTCAACTACTTTCAGTTCCAGTACTAGTTTGGTCTGATTTTCTAAAAATAAACCACTTTGTACTCAATGTAATAACTAGTTTGATACTGTGGGTCTCGTTTGGAGTCCAGATGGAAGGGTGAATGGCTTTTTCAGCAAATGGGCCTGAAGGGGTTACCCTTAACTGAGCTGAACACCATGCATCAAAGTACCTCCACTCAAGTACTGCCAGAGGCTGACATAGGGAAGCAGCAGAGTTTAAATAAGGAGGGCTCATTTGCATTCAACAGTCACTTCCTCAACCTGCTCTTTCAGTGATTGCCAAGGAGAAGCTAACCTTACCCATGTCCCTACAAAGATTGGCTGTAGGTTGCCTGCATAATCAGGTACTTCATTCTGACCATTTCAGTTGAAATACAGCAGTAATAAAAGCTGAATATCTTGTAGCATTATGAAAGTCCAAGGCTACAGGGGGAATTGGAAAAGATTACAGACATGGCTAAGCTGAGGTGTCCATGCAGCTAGTATTCTTGCCAAAGAAGGGACAGTCAGGAAACTCTACATGGAAGCAAAGGGCAGAAGCTGTGAAAGTGCAGTGGCAGAGACACTGCAGGCTATGGCAGCATTATTATTAGGGGAGCTTTCACCTATTTTCGTCATATTTGTGACGTTAGTCTAGCCCAGGAAACCCAAGCAAGTGCTCCCATCATGTGTGCTATTGGCAAGTGCAGCTGTTTATATCACAGGTGTACAGTACATGTTCTTGGTCTTTTCCCGCTGTGGTGGAACTTCATTCACAGGTTTTTCAGGTACTGTGTCCTCACCAGGGAGTTCCATCTTTGTATCTCAGTCCTGTCCTGTAGGTTTACTTCAGATTTGATGTTTTATTCATTTCTGGAGTGCACTGTTACATTCAGCACCGAAAAAGATGCACACATAGTTTGACCTTCTTCTAGCTGAAATAAAAAACTATCCTACAGTAACTGAATGACAATAACTATTTACACACATCATTATATTTTAGGTATTGAATCTGTTTGGTATAAATACTGTATATTAATGCAAATTTCGTAATGTGTGTATGCTTAATTTCTCGTTATTTGTATAGTGAACACAAAATGTATTTTTAAAACATAGATATGTGATCCCAGTTGATTAAGTCTATTAGAACTACATTAACTTGATCCTTCATTTTTTCTGGATATGCACCCAACTCTGACAGGCTTATGAGATCTTATAAGGCTTTCCAGATAACTGAATATTGTAAAGTAAATTAAAGGATTTATACTACACTGTCTGTATACATTTGTAAACAGTGGAACAGCATCCAAACCATGATCCTGCCTTGTAAGCTTTTTATGCTTGTTCTTCTTGTGTCCTCTTTGTTTAAAGTGAACACTTTCCAAACAGCACTGTCTCTCACAGTACTCGACTGTACTCAACTCTTATTTTGTTGGCTTACATTATGTCACCTTTCAGCCTTGATGCATACCTACAGTATCAAGAAAACCCAGAAACAAATAAGGTATAATATAAATATAGTATACAATATCAGTTCTACACAAACTGACATGGATTGTACTAGACATCTGCTCAATGCTGCACACAACCATTTAAACCATTTAAAGGTTTACATTGCCCTACACATTTCAAGCATATTACAACCACTAACAACACTGAATAATACAGAAGGATAGATATATTATTTGAGATATATTGTATGCAATTTTCAACAGTGCTTCAGTCAAGAGAATAATTATTTTCTATGAGCTCTGTTGAATAATAAGGTACAGTATGCTTTTTTCAGCTACTCCAATTACTCATTGGCAATATATAGTAAATCTAACTGCTGCCTTCCTCAAGCAAGATAGCTCATGAGTGAGAAAGGATGACAAGGGTTCAGATAATTTGACAGTCTCATTTCATTAGATGACAACCACGATAAAGTCATAATGACACACAGACCCATACAATGAGTAAAAAAATGTGAATTCAATTACCCTTCTTCACTGTCAAGAGAAACCATGCTTCATTTCGAGAGAGGAAAACTATCACTTGAGGACCAAATGAATAAAAATGGGAAATCACAAGTCTCTTATCTAAACTATGTGAAGAGCAATTCCATCAGGTATAGAGCAGCTAAATTTGATGTTTCTAATATTGATCGCTATAGTTTACAAGTAATCAGTTCTTTGAAATTTGACAATTTCAAGGTGATGTGCTTCCAAACTGACAAACAAAACATTTAAAATATTTTGAATTATCCTCCCCTAGCACTGACCTTTGAATTATTTCTACTGCTGGAGGGCAAGCCTCATTTGAAGGGCCAAAGGGTCATGTCCTTGCTCAGACCTTTCTTAATAATTTCACATCAAATCATTGAAGGTTACATATAGTGATTTTAACATGGTGTATTTGCTAGATGCCCTCTGTAATTTAACAAGAATTTTATCTTGATTACTGAATATTTACCCTCCGTATTTTCCAAACCCTTGCATCTCTGCTTCCCAGTATGTTTTATTACAGTATCACATTCTGTCTTTGCAAATCAACAGAGCACCTTCAGAAGATATAATTCCCCTTATGTGCATCATAACCAAATACACTGAAAAAAGGAGTCAATAAATAAAATATCACGTAGCTACTATTTCCATTGACAGTTTAAGATGTGCAGTTCTATAAATACCACACTGTTTCATTCATGGCTGTTTTAAATGAATATTTCATTGTCTGTCTTTTGTGTTCTTTTCACTTTCTTACCTTCAATTCGGAATTTATTTACAATTCACCTGAAACTGTTTTTTTATTATTATTGTTGATTTGCTTTGTTCTCTCAAATTCTTCTCACTGGCTGTTTTTTTTACATAAACCATAAATGTTTATTATGGTTTAAGGTACACAGAGGGTGAGACAATTGCATCAACTTATTTAATAAATTTAAGATATGATATGTTCAAGTCAACATCTAATGAATTGATGCTGTGTGAGTATACTGCAAGTTGTATAGAGAGAAAAATGACTTTAAAACCATCTGTTTTCATTAAAAAAATTGACTGTACATCACGGACTTTCATTCAGTCAAAGGACAATGCAAGTGAAATCCATGCTATTACTATGGAAGTGCTAAAATTAACAATATTGTTTGCAGCTGACACAATGGTTTTATGCTAATGCATTTTTAAATGGCTCTTGAAGTACGAATATGAAGATGAATTTCTCAAATTTTTGTTAATCACCTTTTTTTCTACATATAATCTGAAAGCTGCAGCCCACTGATATGCTCCGTAAAATAACAGATTCAGCTGTTGCTATGGAGATGGGAACTGCAAGGAGTTACATAAGTCATAATAAAGTGTAATCTGCTGATGAGTGATCAGATGAAGACATAAAGCGTGACAAGACCAGAGCCTGTTTTTGCTGAAACTCATTAAAAATTGAATGAATGTTTTCAAAGACTGTGGCTGAGGGTCTTGAAAAAAGACTGAGAGAGAGTGAGTCAGGCTCATCTTCAACTGTCAATCAGTCAAGAACAGGACACTGAAGCTGCACTGTTATATGAGATGTAGATGAGCCTGCAGTAAAACCAAATCTTCTGCACTCATTTGCTGAAGATTTCTGTGTGTGGCAGAGCTGTTTCCTCATTTCGTGTCAACTTTCAAATGACCTTATCATAACCACTTATGTTCCAGTATTTAATAACCCTAGATTTTCTGAATCACATTCTCACTCTTCCTTTGGTCAGGAAAACATTTCGTCATACTTCCTCTCCCAATAGGTCCAGCCACCCATAACTACTTTTGATATGTCAATTGCAATAGTGGCCCAACTATTAAAAGAGTCCTCCAAACCCAATTAAGTTTAAAAAAACACATTATTCTGTCTCCAAACATTTTCAAAATGTTGCTTTAAAAATATTAGGGCTCAACAAAGTACAGTTTATTCTCTTTTTTGCTCTTATACTCTTGTGTTGTCATGTGTTCTTTCAACCACAAAACAGAACTATTGATGTAAATGTGTGCAGGGCATTTACACGTGAAACCCGTTAACATTTTATTTTATTCTTAAAATGTATTGCACATATTTAATATAAATATAAAATAATGTTAATTCTGAATTAATTACCTAATGAATGAATGTCTAAATTCATTCATTATTATAAAATATGCAGGAAATTAATTGTTCTTTCTGTTAACATAACCAAACTAAAAATGCCTGCAGAATACCTTCTCTGTCATTGGTTTTTATAAAAGGTATAAGACGTACAAGAAAATATTATCTGTTGTCTGTTCAAATTAAAGGTTCTGTGACTTCTGAAATCTCTGATGTGTCATCCCTTAAAAAGTAATCCAGTGGCTAAGAGGTTAGAGTGCTCTCTCCATGTTCAAGAGACCAGTGCTAAAATCACAATGAAGTCATACCTATTAAGAAATCTAAACTAGAGTATTAGCATTTTGCTTGGAACTCGGCACATGGATTAGGAGGGCAAATGGCAATCATTATTCATTAGCTCTGGAATCAATCATTAGCACTATCAATCTCAGTTTCTTTGCATAAATATAATTAGATGAAATCCTTGTAAACTGTATTTAAATATATATAGTTATTCTTATCTTGAATAATCAGCATGTGAACTAATGGATTTATTTTAACAAAATGAACCTGCCTGTGAAACTGACTGCTGCAAAATGATTCTCAGCTACTGAGCAGCAGACACCTTGACTTGAACTGGTAGTACCTGTGGATTTTTAAGTAATGCAGTGACTTTGTAAAGAACAGGCTTCCTGCCCTGTCTCCAATTACACTAAAATCCACATATTTTAAACTGACTGGATGGCCTTATGTTTTAACTGACATTTTGAAATGTACAGCATCTTATAGAACATTAGGCTGTACACCAGAATATCATCAATATAATCTAATCAATTTTAAATAAGTAGGTAAAAAAATTAATTGCTTTGAGGTCTAGTATTTCAGTCTTTAGGAATATACTGTAGATAGTTATTTTCGTTTGAATAAGTCACTACCTAAAGATTATTTTCATAGTATCAATGCTGACAGAAAATGTCATTAATATGCAGATACAGACAAGATCAAAAGGAGCATCTCTGAGAGGTGGCTAAAACAGATTGAACTGATCATAAAGAGATAATCAGTTAGAGGCAGGTGCAGTCTTGCCTTTTGGATTTATAAATTAATGCTTTCATGCCCACAAGAAAGACACAGGAATAGCAGATCTATTGATCAAATCCATAATGGAGAGACATACTGTACTGTAGATCTCCTTGCATAGACACAAAATGAACAGTTTACTAACACACTGAAATGGAAGTATATTAGTGAAAAAAAAAAATTACAAATTCATTTTTCTAATGACATGGATATACTGTAGTTCAAACAAGCAGCCTATATTTCCTTTAAGTTGCCCTGACAGGAATTGTCTTCAATTAAAGTTATGTTCAAGTTTTATTACAGATTTAAAAAAAAAAACTTGCTAAAACTAAATCCACCCATATAAGTGTAAAAATCATTGCCAAAATTGCTTAGACTATAATTTCAGCAAAGCACCTTGTGTTTTACAGTATTTCATGGACACAGTCACATACTGTATATATAATTGTGTTTTTCTCGTTGTGTTTTTTTATGTTTTCAGAGCATGACAACAAGGGACCAAACAGAATAACATTGTACTGCCAATCAAGTAAGCAGTGTGGACTCATTCTCAAGTAGTTTGTCTACCCCCATTTAATCTAGAAGTGAAAGGGCTCTTGAATCGGTCGTTTAAATAGCCTCTGCATTTCAAATAAATAACATGTACGTTTATGCCAATGCTATGAAAACAAACCCAGTGAGAGTCCTTTTCTTATAACCTGTCTGGTACCACAGAAATTACAGAGCATATTGAATAAGTACATTATTAATTCTACTCACATACTGTATTATGTCAAGAACCATGCACAAGGTACTTTGTACATGAGAAGTGGCTTTTTAAATGTAATCCATGTCTTCTGCAAATACAATTATACAAATATTTCTATTATCTTAGAAACAGAAAAAATATTTACGAAACCCAATTACTTTAATCAGTACTTGTTACAATGAGGATCCTTAACTTCCAGATAATACAACTGTAACAGATACAAATGGGTGAACACCTAGTAACCTACTGTGGTAAATTATACTGTATATAATTTGATCCTGACAGTTTAAAAGGCCAATATTTGCTGCTGTGGACAAGAATTTCCAAACCAATGTCCCAGCATGGTAAATGGGGACACTGTGCTGTTAGAAGTGTTATGCTTTTGATGGGATTTTAAAGTGGAACTGTAAAGATCCCTGTTTGATCTTGTAAGAGAAGATGTGTACATCCTGATGTTATAGTAACTGTCCAAGCCGCATTTGGTTTGCACAATCTTGTCTACCTTAAATTTCCTCTTGATTCCCTCTCAACAATGATGAAGAATTTTCTCAGTTTGCATACTTTGCTGTGTAGTGGGGCTGCCACCAGTTGGGTGCTGCATTTCGGTACTGGATAAACCATGTACCCCTCTAGATTTAAAGTACTTCAGATAAAAAAGAACTATAAAATGCACATGATGGTGATGTTATCATATGATTCCAAGAGTGAAAGTATTATGGCAGTACTCCTTCATGTATTTCAATGAATAAAATATACTTGTATAAATAAGCTTAATGTGTGATAATATCAGAATGTAATAAAAAATATGACATAAAAATGTCAGAATGTCATAAAAATGTTTTTTGAAAGTAGCACAAATGAAACAAAGCCATGGTTCAGGCAGACCTTCCTTAATCCTATCTAATGCAAACATGCATATTCATGACATACTGTACTTAATCTTCTGACAACATGCAGCACAACATCTACAGTATATGTCTGGGACCCAGGCTAGAAACATCAAGGAATGTTTTTTCCAGTGTTACCAAACAACTTGCCTCCTTCTTCTCCTCCTCCCCACTCCCCCACCTGATTTTCTAGGGCTCATCTGACTGACGAGTGGCAGGACACTGCCCCCTGTCCATGGGTTGCAATTGACCAGGTAGGCTAAGAATTGTAATAATAGTAATTATGTTTCTTTATTAGCCCTATACAATTTCTTGCATGAGGAATTTGTCTTTTCACATACCCCAGCTTTTCTCCATGGAGACACAGACAGGGAGAGAAGCTTGGGGTCAGAGTGCAGGGTCAGCCATTGTACAGCACCCCTGGAGCAGTTAGGGTTAAGAGCCTTGCTCAGGGGCCCAACAGAGTAGGATTCCTCTGCCGGCCACGGGATTTGAACTGACAACCTTCCAGTCACAAGCACAGATCCTTAGCCACAGAGCCACTGCTCCACCCCGTGTTACTCACAGGGCAAAGGTAGCCAAAAAAGGTTCAGCAATGCAATATTAATTAATAATTGTTTGCATTTGTACAGCACTTACATCACAAAGAATACCTAGACACTTTCCATATGAGCCAGAATAAACTTTACTGAAGAGTGGTCCCCACCTGATGACAGTGGCAGATATTACACCACAAATGCCCCCACTACACATCAGGTCAGGTTGAGAAGTCAAAAATCCTTCACAAACTGAATTAAGAAGAAATATGGGTTGGCCAATTTGGGGAATTGAATTTAGCCATACAGTGGTGTTAGCAGCTCTACTCTTGTGAACACTGGCATGGGTTTATTAAAGACCACAAGTAGCTAGAAACCTTGGTTTAACATCTCATTGGTAAGATTGGACCTCTTTCAGTACACTGCCCCTAGTCACCCTCTTGGTGAATTGGATTATAAATTCTGGTTCAGAAAAAATCTTCCCACCTGCTAATAGAGCAGCACAAATTAAAACGGTAACATTCTTTTCCTTGGATGGTCATACCTCAGAATGCCAAATAAATAACTCATCCAATGGGTTTCACTGACTGTATGTGTTTTTTATATAACTGAATAGCCATGTGGTATTCTCAAAAATTATATCTGTATTTAAATTTTCCATAACAACATAAACAGCCTTTAACTTTGGATGGTGCAGTGGCTCTGTGGCTAAGGATTTGTGCCTGTGGCTTGAAGGTTGACAGTTCATATCCTGTGGCTGGCAGAGGAATCCTACTCTGTTGGGCCCCTGAGCAAGGCCCTTTACCCTAACTGCTCCAGGGGCACTGAAGAATGGTTGACCCTGTGCTCTGACCCCAAGGTTCTCTCCCTGTCTGTGTGTCTCATGGAGAGCAAGTTGGGGTGTGTGAAAAGACAAATTCCTAATACAAGAAAATTGTATATGGCCAATAAAGTGATCTTATCTTAATTTTTGGAATACCGATGGAAGAACAAAGGAGCTGATATTTTAGGAGGACTTTATTATTTGAGAATGTAAAAAGCCAAGCTATTAGTAAATTTCTTTTTATAAAAACATACAGTCTAAGAATAGTCTTAGAATTCATTAGTGGTTAGATGTTCATGCAACATTATTTTTATTAAGTTAAAAAGGTTTTGATTTTATGGAAGAAGATACAGTTTGCATGTTCTTCGCCTCATGTTTTCTCCAAGTGTTCAGTTTGTTCTCCCACCTTCCATAGACATGCTGGCTGCATTAAGTGGTGTTTTTAAATTGCACTGCTTGTGTATGTGTGCCCCTGATAGTCTGGCTTCCCATTTAGGATGTTCAGTAATCCTACCTAGTGCTCTATGCCACCAAGAAAAGCAACAGGATCCCACAACTTTTACTAGGAATAACAAAATAATTCTGTTTTATCATATTTGCATTGTTTACCAAATTTTGAGATTTCTGTTCTGAAATAAGAACAGTCAGACAACTGGACTGTTATTTGCACATGCAACAGTTTTCCATAGAGATTATCTACAGAGATTCTTTGTTGATCCTTCTACTTGAAAGCTGTGTTTATGGCCCTCTTGTAAAAGTACAAACTCTTAACTCTAAAAGAGTGTCAGCTGGAATTTTATTCTTCACATGAGATCAAAGAAGCCTACAAGACAAGCTCTTGCAGATGATTCACAACAATTGATTTATTTAGTAGGTATGCATTATATATTTTGGAACTGTTCAAAAACTCCTAAATAAAAAAGCCCTAAAATGCAAAACATCTATTTAACTTAAATAATTGTGACATACAATGAAGACAATTGAATTTATTGAGATCTTTCAGATCCCCCTGTATGGATGAGAGACCAATTATTGGCTTTTCCCCCTTCAAACTTTGTGTCCCTTATGGTTTAGGTAAGAAAAAAAACATTACTATGGCATGAAAAAGTTGAATTGGTGAAATAGTTTTTTTTAACCTCTTTAACGTTAAAAAATGCCAACTCCCACAATGTCACGATCGCAACCCCTCCTCTTAAGGGCGCTCCAGCCCTACCTTGTTAGTTTCATCTCCCGCACCTGTTCCCTGTTCCGGCCCCTTTTCAGTTCCCCCTTAAAAGCCAGATGCTGACGCTATTCCAGGCTCTGCATTGGTTCCTGCATCATGCAAACCCGGGACCTGGATGCGCCTGGCTCCGTTATGGTTTTAGTTTCTGTTTCTTGTTCCCGTTCCCGTGCCCAATGCCGGTCCCGACCCGGTTCTGTATTTTAATCGTCTGTCTCAGATGGATTGCCTGGCCTTGGACTTTTGCCCTGTTTTTGGATTTCCCGTTTGTCTCATCCCTGGATCGTTTGCCTCAGCCACACCTTCCCCGCCCACCAGCACTCCATGGACACGCCCCCCTGTTTTCATCCCTGTATCCCGCATGCCTTTTTTCCTCGTGTCTTCTCACTCAACCCTGGATCGTGTCGTTCTCACAGGGTCCGGAAAGAACTTTCCCTGACAATAAATTTAAGATGACAAAAATATTTTTTTTAAATAGGTTGTTTGTGGAAGCACTTGTGATTTGAGTGAATTCAGTGTTTTTAGGGTCATCAGGAAAGAACTTTCATTTTTTCTTTGGCTTTTATTAGAATTAATTATTTAGTTTATAATAATATACAGTATATACTGTATATTGACCTTTTAAATTGCATACCATAGGGAACATTTTACTTGTAAAACTGTATTTCAACTATATTTAAAACTATAGTCACTTTGAGAACATTTGTCAGTCTTGTTTTTAAGCTTGCATTTTTCTTTCTTGATACTTTCCTTGATTCCTCAAATTTATATTTTAGTTTTCAGATTTTCAATTGTCCCCAGGTTATCTGCATACTTTTTTTCAAAACATTTGCACAAGGAAGTCAAAAGGATTTAAATATGCAAAATATAGCACAGACACCAAACACATTAATGTTAGTTCAAGGATTTGGATTTTGTACAAGACAGGCTGTGAAAACTGCAGACTACATTACCAAATTTAGGCAGTGAAGCAGTTCTTCTAAGTCCTGAACAATGCCTTGTAGCCTTGGCCACCAATAAGGTTAATGCTAAGAAACCTTCTCATTTAGGCCATGTGACAAGCCTTTGCCAAGCCTGTGACAAGACATTCACTCAAAGTGGGATCTGCCCACCATCTGCCTTGAATCAGCCAAGGCCATCCAGAGGCTGCCATGCTCTGCAATCCATGGACTCTGAATCCAATGACGAGCAATGAACAGGACTACCAGTCTCGTTTTCCTGACCTTCTCCAGGAAGGCTGGGTGGAGAGCTACTGGAGAAAAGGTCTACAATCATGTGACATGTTATTTACAGTCAATCCATTCTCTATATGCAAGGAGATCTACAATACAATATGTCTGTCCTCATCTCATCTGACTACTCAGCCAAGGCTAGTGAGTCTCTTCCTGAAAGGAGATCTATCACCTGATTGAGGGGCAGTAGCTGATGCACAGACTGGAGGGATGCAAAGCAGCATTAAATGCTTAGAAGGAGCTGAACTGCCATCCATTCCAGGGTCTGAGCGCTCCTTGACTCCTTGGTGATTGATGAAGAACAGCTCTGATTAGTTGCCCACCTGCACAAGTACAGTTCTAGCACACTGAAAGGAAAGGCCTGAAAGACTGCATTAAATTCCAAAGTACTGATGTGCATAGAAAGCAACTTCTTGAAAGGAACATGGGCACTTCGTCTGTTCCAGACAACGGGGTTCCCAATCCTGCCCTCACAGAACACTTCTGTTGCTGGGTTTCATTCCAGCTTAGTTGTTAATTACTGGTGTTAACTGATGCTATCTGATCTGGTTGCTTGTTTAGACATTGTACCTACCTGTTTCTGCACTCAATCCTTGTGTTAAAAACTACTCACCCTGCTTCAAGTGTTTTTGTTTCCAGCACTTTCAACATACAGAATTTTATGCAATCTCTCCTCAATTTTTTGGTTCTTATTTCTGTCTTAACTAATACTAATATTAATAAGTTAGCAACTTTTGCTGAACAGACACAGGTAGCAGTGAGAACATGAAATATTCTCCAATGGATATTTTTCTTATTGTTTCTGCAAAACTCCAAGAAGTCCAATTGGTTACCTTTCAATTAACAAAATTGCCAGAGGGAAATTTAAAAATTCAGAAATTGGTGCAGAGTTGATACCATCAATAAACCTTACCAACATTATAAGAGCTGAAAGAAATTTAAAAGTATACCTCAGAAAGAAATTGTAAGCAATTGGTTTGTGATTAAGATCCCAGATGGCAGAGCAGTCACATGTGACTGGCCTATAAGAGCTGTTTGTATAAATACTCAGTCTAATACCCCATGGAGAGGTGAGTATTCCATTTAATGGTGGCTATTCTTCAAAAGGAATGGGAATTGTTGTTTAAGGGTGAGATCTGCAACAGAATGATTCTGTGGGTCTATTAGGTTCTGCAGTGGAAAGATGTGAGTGGTGTTATAATACAGAGACAAGCAAAACCCTACATATTCTGAGGGTCTCAAGAACAAGAATAATGTGAGAAAAATAAAACATCTAACAGATCCTCCTTGCAGTTCATGGGGAGTGTCCCTGTGTACAGTATATAGTACTCTTATTTCATATACAAGTAACTCAATGATCAACAATTGCACAATAATGAATACTAATGCATAATAACCCTCAACATGTATACAACTCGTGTATACAACTTTTATCGTAACTTCAGATGACTGTAATTACATAACCTTAGAGGTTAGTACAACAGATGTACAGTATTTCTGCTACACACTGTACTCAAACTGAAGCACAAATCAAACAGTTGCATTCTCCTGGGAGAGAGATAACTCTTGCAGTCAGGATACAGTTTTAATGCTTTGTAGCTGATTGATTTAGAACTGCTGATAAGCATTATACAAGCTAGGTAGTCTTAATACTAAGGTGCAAGATGTGTACACAGTGATAACATGAGCAATATATATAATGCAGGTGGGTAGCTGCATCAGCATGTGTAGGCTGCAATGGAACAAGTAATAGGTTTATTCCATGCTGAAAAAAAGAAGAAAGAAAACACAACGTTTCAGCCATGGAGCCTTCTTCAGGTGTGAGCTCAAACGTTGTGTTTCTTTCATCTTTGCTTTAAAGCCTCCTGTCATAAAACTTTCATGTTTCTGCAATTTCCCTCACGGGATCAATAAAGTATCTATCTATGTAGCAACCGATGTACTGTACGTTACATACATAAATTTTTTTACACATTCAAAGCAAAAAAACAAAAAAGAAGTAGATAACAGGAAAGAAAACTGAAAAAATCATGACTGAACAAGTATTCAAATGTTTTACTATGGCAAGCCAAAATTAAGGTGCACAAAATTACCTTAATAAGCCACACAATTAGTTGAGTATATTGTAGCTTAAAATAGATCACATATTAAACACTAACATTACTTGCAAACTCTGACATGCTTCACTGAGGTACAAAAGTCATGATTATTTAAATTCAAATTACAGAAAAGCAACATGACACTTTTAAAATCCCAAGAACGAAAAATGGTTTTGCATTGGGTGTGCCACACTTTGCTAATGGCATAACTACATCATGCCAAATATTTGTCATTAGTCTTCTTTTCAGCTATAACGTCCAATACCCTTAATTTGTTTTAATGGAAACAATCCTTTTGAATGGCAAACATGTCTCTAGGAGAAGCTTAAAGGTCTCTGTCATGTCCATTAGTTTCATTTTGCATAACTCTGCATTAGTATGTGCTACACTTAATTTCAATTTCTTCCATGAGAAGAGACTGATTTAGAGTGTAATGTTTACATACATGTTTGTTTGTTTTTTATTTGTTTAACAGAATTTTCCTTTTCAGACATTTTCAAAAACTTTAATACAACAAGGTCTCAACATGACATTGAGATTATAATACATTCCCTTTTCCCCTGCTAGTGAAAACATCAATTTATTTGAATACTGTATGTTAGACCGCAATGCCACATGGATATATCTAAAGCCTTAAATGCAATGTACATTTCATGAACTTTTTTAATATTAAAGGCGGTACTTGAATCATTTATCACATTTTCTTGCATTGAGTGCAATTTAGAGAATGAATATGGATGATAAGAATATTTCCATTTATATTACATTATTAACATAGAATCCAATGATAGATTGTTGAGATGACTTCCCTGAACTTCAGGCCTTTAGTCATTTATCATTCTCCGCAATTATTCTGTATTTCTCTAAGCCTTCTTGTGACAGAACTTTATCGGAACAAACTTAAAAGGATTACAATATAAATATTTAGAATTAAGTACAGTAATATATTTTTGAGTTAAATTAGAAAAAAAGATAAATCTATAGGGAAAATAGGTAACAGTTACATATAAATGAAAGTTTTGATAATACATTCTCATCAATTGAGTTCTATAGTTTCAGTCAGTGCTTGGGCAATTGGTTCAGGAAACTAAGTTGTGGTTGACAAATATTTCAGGTCGGTCTCTTAGCATAATTTATAAGAAAGCTAAAATTATGTAAAAGGCTCTGTTAAATGTATGAATTCTCAAGAAAAAATGTGCACCTCCTACTGCTTTTTTATAAAAGCATAACATAGATCCAAGTTTGCCGTGCAAATCCAAATCCAATCCACAGTGGTGGTTTTCACAGAATTGATTGTTTTTCTGAGTAGCCTGGAAAAGTTTGTAGGTGTTACAGGCTCTGTTCTCTCTTAACTGAAATCATATTTAACTTGAAGGGAGCAGTTTGCCAAAAACGTGCAATGTTCTTCAGTAACACATGCAGCCACATCACATCCAAGTTCTAGGTTCCAAATGGTGTCATACATTTATATGCTTCTGATGTTGTGGCAGGACTGTGGTGTGCTTCACAGCTGTTTGATTCAAGCCAGAAGCCACTTTCTGTGTGGGGTTTTTATCTGGTTTCCCCATGAGCTTGTGGGTTTTGTCTGGGTGCTCCAGTTTTCATTCTTATTTTGCTGTCTCAATGGCATCTCTGAATTTTGTTCTGTGTAATGACAGACAGGAGACCATTCCAGGATGCATCCTGCTACAGTATGTGTCCTGTGTACCTGCTCTGGCTCTGTAAATCCAATACTACACAGAAATATAATAAGCTGTTATTGAAAATGTATGAATGTATGTATGAATACACAGAAATGAATATATATGCTTTCATTAGCTGATATATTGTTTATAAATACAGTATTAATTTTCACTGCTGTGCTTACTCAAATTTCAACGTGCACAACTCCTGACCTCAATTTAGCATTTTTCCTTTCTAACACTCGGCTAGAGTGACATCAA
Organism: Lepisosteus platostomus; assembly: GCF_059453375.1. Taxonomy (NCBI): domain Eukaryota; kingdom Metazoa; phylum Chordata; class Actinopteri; order Semionotiformes; family Lepisosteidae; genus Lepisosteus; species Lepisosteus platostomus. The sequence continues at coordinate 26,469,000 of NC_142619.1, read as the reverse complement.
AAATTCGATGCAGCTCTAAGAAGTTGGCACCCCTACAAACCCGCACAAACGATGATTCCCAATTCATTCCTGCTGAACCTTGATAAGACTGTGTGTTCTTTACAGCAGCTTTGTAAATTTAAAAATCTCAAGCTGGTTATTGAGGGAATTGAGAATTGGCAGAGTTACTCTGTAAAAAACCTTGGTGTTATTTTTGATCAAAATCTGGCTTTTGAACAACATGCTTTTCAACACAATGCTACTAATGAATCCTTTTTCTACTTCTGTAATATTGCTTATGTGTATTCTTGTCTCACATAGCAAGATGAAGAAAAACTCGTGCATGCACTTATTTATTTTTCTGCATACACTACAATAATGCCTTGTTTGTTTCTAATCCTTTCATACAGGAATGGCTGTACCTGGTCACTATTGGGATGGCTGACCCCGAAGGAAGTACAGGTTGCTGTGTTGTTGGCACTCAAAATTTTCCAAATCAATGGGTGAGTATGCAGATGCTGTCCTGTGGGTGAGACATTTAACCATGGCCCTGACTACTTAAGTCATTATAGATCCCCCGGCAATTGGCAAAACAGAAGGGGTTGTTAACCAAAGAGTCCTGAATAAATGCCACCTGAGGCTTGTAAAGTCTGACCTTCCTGAATTCCTTCTTTATGCAGGTGGTGGAGGAATTTCTCATTTCCCCACCTACATGATCTGTAGCACAATGAGGCTGCTGGCACATAATGGCAGCTGTGCAATACCCAGATGGGTGATTCTCTTCCAAAATGGAAAACGCAGGTTCCTTTCTATGTATAAAGCACACTGGGATCCTTCTGGATGAAATGTGAGACTTAAAACTAAAGATTTTTTTTAATTAATTACTGGAATTATAACATAAGTTAAAAAAGAAATTCAGAAGTAAAGCTAGATGCTAATTAAGCACACTTCTGCTTGCCTATGTATGCATGTCTTGCACTCAGGACTGCCTTTATCGTACCTGTCTCGTACCCACCCCCCCCCCCCCTCCTCCCCGCGCCTCTCCATTTACACCCTTGCAGCAAAATCCCCTAGCTCATGCCAATGGCAATGGTGGGAGGGGGATGTGCGCGACATATCCAGCCTCCAAAAATACTTTCTACATATTCATCTTCTCTCACTTTCATCACGATCTAACAGAACTACTGAATCAATATTAAGTTGCATTATGTTAATAAATCAGCAGTCCAAATTCTAAATAAGGCTAAATGTTTTGATTGCATTGCTCCAGTTTTACCTGCTCTGGATTGGGGAGCTAAAAAGAGTTCAGAGTAAAATTTTAAATCATACTCCTGGCTTTAATGGGTTAGCACCTAATTCCATCTGCACAGCTCTTTCTCCATACTCTCCCAAGTGCAGCTTTCAGTCTCTTGACACTATTAAGTAGCACTTAGATTGTGGGATGAATTTCAGAAAGAACAGTGATACTGTTAACAAGTTTAAATTGAATTTGAAAGCATACTTTATATCCTGTTTAATTAAATGTCAGTCATGTTATTGTTGCATGCTTTATTACATACAGCACAATGCTTTATTGTACGCATTGTGCTGTATGTATATACTGTATGCAATATTAAATTATTTTGAATTTTTATCATGTCATCTGTTTTTATTGTCATTGTTTAAATTGTCAATTTTTTCCCAGAAGTGCATAAGCGCCATTTAAGTTATTTGTTATAAACCTACCCGATTTGGAATAGTCAACTGTGGGCTCATCATGTCTCCGCTCTTGGCTACAAGCCCTGTAAACTCACACAGGGGAGAAGGAGGACGTGTAGGCAGACTCCTCCAACCTGCCCACCTTCCAGCCATTTGTCCACTTGTCTTTTTGACATGTCACAGACTGCACAGCATGGCAGGCACTTCAGCACTGATTGGATCAGAGGCACATCCTGCACCTGCAGCACTGCAAACCTGCAACAACCTGGAAGGATGAAGGGGGTGTTGTGGCAAAGGGAGCAGAGAGAGACCCAGCAAGCCTATCCCAACTCCTCCCCCAGCCAACTGAGCACTACTGCTTGGGAAATCCCATTCCCAGCCGGCTGACATCATGACCAGGACTCAAAAGCACTCTGCTTGGATCATAGGGCTCAGTCTGTGCCCAGACAAGCCCTATTACTGGTCAAGGCACTCAGATTCTTAGTTGCATTTGTGATACTTTTTGTTTCTCTTGTACTTGGAGACGTTGTATATACAATGATGTATATAAAACATAACAAATGAAACGCTATAAAGATGAAGATGGCAATCATCCTTATAAATAACTATCATTTTGATAATAAAACATCTACAATGTGTGTAAAGCAGTGAGTAATAATACCCTGTTGACTGAATGACTACTATATATCAAAGCTTTGACCTGAGTGCCTCAACCAGTAAAGAAACTTAATTAGATTCCAAGCAATCACAGGGTCAATGTTGTCGTACAGTATCAGTACATGACCCCAAGCATCACAATAGAAAGAGCTCTTCCTAAGTTGGGTGGAAGTTAGTCACGCAGGGTCTTCACAGTTTTTGAAGAAGTAGCATCTTCTGTGAATTACAATGACATCATTGAGAGATGTGCCACAGCTTCAACTGACTAACTATTCTATACAGCAAGGTAGAGCGTGCAGTGTGTCAAATGATGAATAGCTCGGACAGGTGGGCGCATCACAGGAGCTTGTCTGAAGGTCCCAGGTCCCCCTGCAAAGAGCAGGAGTCATTGCCAAAATTGTAGTATTAAAAACATGTGGGGTCTAAATTGCATTGTTATGGAATGAAAAAAAATAAGTGGTAACTCCAGATTTAAAATAGATTTACAGCAGAAATTTCATGGAATTACAAACTTAATAAAACCTTTGTATAAATAAATGTAAAAAATGTACCAAAATATAACTTAAAATTAAGTTAATTAATTTCATGTGAAAGCTTATTATTTAAAAATGAAATCAGATACAGTAAGGCTACTTGCCTTAGAGGGGTACTTGAAATCAAAAGCACTTAACTTCTCTTCCTGCTCTTAATATCATACCCTGTTGTGAGTGTTCTGTGCAATTCTCTGTGAGTGTTATTTGCAATATTAAATAACTATTAAAGTACAAGTCCTAGGAAAAAGTTAAGCTGATTGTAAACAGAAGCAAAGAAGCACAACTAAATGTTCTGAAGCTCCATAGAACAATGTTGTGCAGTGAAGTGTGTGTCATTTAACCTCCTGAAATTCCCAAGTTCTAGTGTAAGTTCCTTTATTTTCACTAGCATAGGCTTTTCAACTATAGATACAACAAACTTGTATGTGTCTGCAGATTTTAGATTATATACTGTACACTACTTATCATATATTCAGGCTTTAATATCCAAACGACAGCACATATTTCCTTAGCTTTCATACACATTTATTGTTGTTCATTGCTGATTCATAGCAGTGCAATCTCACACTCTGGTAAGAAAATAAACAGAAAGTGTCAAGTGCTAATTTTAACTAAGAGAATAGTATAGAGCCAGAATAAAGCCCTAATGAAAAACAACAGAATCAATGCTTTAAGGAAGTCTCCTAAGCACTCGTGATCATCAGTTAAAGAGAAAGCAAGGAAATTAGGTTTGGACCATTGAACCTAAAATTTGTAGTCCTCTTGTCCTCTTGTCCTGCTAAGGGCCACATCCTAACCTGCCTTGAATCCATAGATTAAAAAATTGAGAGTATCAAATTCAATGGTCTGGTCTAACAAATGGATAAAAACTGTAGTCTATAATATGGGTAAACTTGTTCAAGCAAGAAAAAAATATTTTATTGACTACTAGCTATTATTTTACTCTGCACAATCTCTCCACTTCACTGAGCATTTTCAAATTATTACAACCCTTCCCTTTATAACAACATGTTGTGTTAGACATACAAATTCATATTTACAGTGGCTATTTCATATTTTTTTTTTTAAGAAAAAGCAAAATACACTGTTAAGGACAGTGTCAGTTACAATGGCCCCTGTGCCACAGAAAGTCCCATTACCATTCCAAAGGTATTTTTCTGTCTTCCACTGTCCCATAGTTATTAAGTCTTGAACATCTGCCAATTGAAAACATTTTAACTGAGGTGACCCTTTTGTTTACTAATGAACTGTAACATACAAGTGTCCAACCCACCAGAGTGTTAAAGCATAAATATTAATTCAATATGTTCCTGTGCCCTTTGTCATGGAAATTTTTAAAGGACCCATAGCACCTATTTAAAACAACCTATGTTACTGATTTTCTCATGGAAGTTTTACAGTATGTTCTGTATTTCAGAAATACACTGTGACGTCAGAAAACATATTTCAAGCTTCAGGATTTCAGACTCTTTCTGACTTTCTGTTATCTGTATGTTGATCACTGTCAAGGGATTGAACAACATTATATCTTAGAGCAAACTAAATATCAGATTGATTCAGGTCAATCCTAAGTCTGCCACTCATTTTCTAACTGCTTCATCTAATTCAGGATCACGGGGCAGCACGAGCCTATCTCAAGCAAATCTTAAATCAAAATGCCAGAATTAAAGTATAACATCCATTTTCTCACACATCCATTCATGTTCTATCTGTTTCAACCAATTCCAGGTTGTGGAGGAGACTATCCCTGCAATCAACGGGTACAAGGCGGGATACACCTTGGATCGGATGTTATCATCCATCACAGGACAAACAGAGGTACAAACAACAACAGAAAAATATTGTACATTAGGGCGAATATTCCCAGAAGCTAATTAACCTTCCAGTATGTCTTTGGACCGTGGCAGGAGAGCAGAGTCCCTAAAGGAAACCTACTGGACATGAACACACATACAGATGCAGCCATTCAAAGTGTGCGGCACAAACACGTACCGCAGGCATTTGGCTACGTCATAACGCGTCATCGCGCGGTAGGTGATTGGCTGGCCAAAATGACCAACAGGGGCACTTGAATGACCTGTAGATCATTCAATTTCCATGCAGCTAGTACCCCAGGAATTGAACCCAGGTCTCCAGTATTCTAAGAGAGCAATGCTGACCACTGTGCCACTTTGCCACCCTTAAAGTATTCCATTTACCAAAAGTGATCCATTCATAGAGATGGAAGGCAAATGCACTAGTGGTTGTGTTCCTTCACATTTCTTGCAAAGTAAAATCAAATGAAAACAAAACATTGTCTGGAAAGAAAGCCTGGAGCGTTTTTTGTACATGTGACTTGCTGAAATTCACAAAACAAGTCAAAGTCTTGCTGTATACCCTCTCCTAAACATAAAAAAATCACAATGTCCTGTACTGGTTTGATATCAACATTTCAGATTTAAAGAATGGCCACATTCAATTACATATGTTACTTGAAGTACAACACTGTGTTGGGAAAAATGAATAGGTTGTCTTTACTATTATATCCCTATCTTTATTGGGTGGCACAAAATCACTGTGCTAAATTATATTACACTGTCCTATATTATTATAATTTTGTTAATTTTGTTTTTGATGGAACATTTAGATGCAAATAGTCTTATTTAGTGATGTGCATATCAGTCCAAAATAAATTTTGACATGCAGATGCCCATTGTGCATCACGTACAAAAGAAAAAGGATACTTTTATAACAGGGAAAAAATCATTTTTGAGACATCACAAGAACAAAAAACAGTAATTTAAATCCTGCTACATTCTCAAAGTCTAGCTTTATAAAATAAATGTGCTTTGCTTTTTTGCTCCTAGATATCACCTCCGGTAACTGAACCAGATAATGTTATCCCTTTCTACATCCCCAATGACCATCAAATTGTAGATGTCTGTAGAAGCATCTGTAATGAATAACTTTACATGCTTGATCAATGCAAACCCAACAAAACAGAACTTCTTTTTTAAGCACAAGGTTAAAATCTCTCAAGGTCAGGCAGACTTAGAGCAACACTTTGTAAGACTATCTTTCCTTGCACTTTATCTCCAACCTGATAAAAAGCCATTTCCAAATGCCAAAACACATTAATTCATCATACTTAGCGACAGACACTGATCAATGAAAACTTTGACTACAGCACCTTGGTACTCATAGAAAAATTTAAAGAAAACAAAAAATGATTTGTAGACCATCTTTTATAATACCAATCCAACTAACATTAGGGCTATTTTTTGTTTCATTATTTGTAACAAAACACACACACACAATGAGTAATTTACTCACTTTCAAGTCACTGAATTTTGACGAGCAGACGCTTCAAGGCACACTTTAAAGGATATAAGGCCTATTTTATCAATTCCAAGGGTGAGAGCACAGGTTTTTACCCATTCACATTTACAAATCAATGTTAATGCATTATCACATCAAAAACACTTTGTATGAGAGTGTTTTAATCATCTTTTCCTTCAAATTAAAATTTCATACCTCAGAACAAATCCTTTCAATATATTCAACCAGGGATGTAGAAAGCAGAGGATCTCAGTGACCAATCAGATAAGTTAGTTATTTATTATGGCTTTTGACAAACAGGCATACTGTATGTGACTTCAACAAATGCTCACTGGCCCATCTATCTTTTAATGGTCTGAGATGATATGAGAATGTCTGAAGGTAATTCTATAGCCTACTGAAGGATCATGAGCTCAGCAGTGCAAATCCATAGCCGAAACTCACACTTGGGCTCAGTTCTAAGAAAGAGTGTAAAAAAAGATTTTCTTGACCTGAATCTTGTATGCCTTTCTGGAATGCATAAGAGATGTGCAGACGTGTCCAATGCCTCTGCATCATGATCAAGAAACTTAAATTCCATTCTGTCACTGCCTGCTGGGTAGAGGTGTTGAATACATTAATTTATAATAGCATTAGGAATCACAGCCCACAATGGCAAGAAAATTGACCATGGTGATAGTTTTTCGTCCTGAGCCGAAGGCTTATTTTTGTATGAAAGGAAATGCTATTTCAGTCCATTTAAAGTGAACAGCAGTGATCATTTAAACATTTAGGAGGTAATATACAGTATATCATATGCTCATATTTCTTTTTAGATTGAGTAGGTTGGGTAGAGGCCTTTAGTTAGATGCCATTGAAGTGAACAAAAATCACATTCACATTCAGAAACTTAAAATGAGCATGTTTTAAAGTCATGTCATTTACCTAACCGCTTCAAACCATACGGTGTCGCAGGAAGCCAGAGCCTACTCGGCAAGCAACGAGCGCAAGGCAGGGTACAGTCCATCGCAGATGTTTTAAATATATCAATAATGATACAAGATCAAATGTCTGATTTTGAAATGTTTATTCAACAGCAACGGAAGCAAAAGCAGAAAAAGTAATTTCCTCACTGGCACTCACTTAACACACTGCAGTCCAGACCAGAACTGATGTTCAGAGTAATTCTGATACTGGTCAATTGTGGTTCTGGAAGATGCATATTTTGTGACGGGTACATTTTATTTTTCTAAACCAATGAAAATTGAAAATAATATTTAATCTGTATCTTAACCCTGCACCATAGAGGAAAAGCCTCCCCCTATTGCTTGTTGGGATGGTCTTCAACTCCCCTGTATTGGATAAAGTGGTTAGAAAATTTATAGATGGATATCAAAATTCAGCTCATAAAATAACATTTACAGTAAGATTGATTTTTCAAACATGATCAATGAATGGAGTTTACAGTTGATAGAAGACCCCCTTTAATAAAACAAAACAAATTTGAAAAAAAAAGTATTTATTACGCGGAACAATGAGAAATGCTGAACAAAAAGCACACAGTCATGTTATGATAATTTCATAAATACTGAATTTTGTTCCACGTTATTATCATCATTTTCGTTTGCATTTTACCCAGTACCATTTATTCCCTTATAATTTAAATAAAATAAATATAACAATTATATTATACATTAAATTTACTTTTTTATTTATTCCACTACACCTGTCTATAATGCATTGTCATATGGACTGACCCATTCAGCACTTCTTTTGCTGTTGCTGAGTTATTTAAATTTGTTTTGAAAGATAATCTTTCTCATTCTGAAACAGTGTTGACCTTTTCTTTGTTAATTTCTTTTTCTTTCTTTTTTTCGCCCTTGACGTTGTTTAGGATTCTGGATCCCGACTAACAATTTAAAAAATGCATTTTTTATTTTTCCATTTTACTCAACACATCTGTTGCTCTGCTACTTCACCTGTCAGAAATGAGCTGATGGGCCCAAGGCAGCATTAGTAGTACTGAGAAGGTCACAAACAACATGACGTCAATAAGACCTAAGACTCAGTAACCTAGACAACAAACACGAAAAGAGAAGACCCAGATTGCTCTGTGTATACGCAGAAGAAATGGAGATATGCCACAGCTTTCAACTATAAAGGGCTTGGTAAAGAAATTCCTTTTGATATGCTTTAACTTCACGTCATGCTGAATTCGGTGCTGCTTATTCTATTTTGTTGTTTTTTTAACAGTAGCTTAACAATATACTGTACAGCTAAATACACATTTCTCATTATATACAGTATATCATATATAAAATAAAGCTTCTGTAGTGTTTTTTTCTGGAATTTCAATTAGAATAAATACTATGGGATAAAATGGGATATACAGTAATGAATGTTTATCCACCACTATAATTAAAGCATTTTCACCCCAGATAATAAAAAAAATCCACTTAGTTTGTATTAAAAAACTCATCCTTGCAAATAATACATTCTTAGAAACAAAGGATTGAGGCAAGAAAATCCACAGAACTGTAAAACAGTAGATTAAAAGCAAAATAGCAATGTATTTGCTTTTGGAATGACAGGAACTGGAATAGGTGAAATCGTCATTGTCTCCATTTAGGGGAGAGGAGTACATTTTTTTTTCTTTTTAAAAAAGAAAAAAAATCTGAACGACAATATATCACACAAGACCTCACTTTTCCAGTCTGACAAATGTACATGTCTGCATGAAACCCTACTGTATATGCCTTGAACCTAATGAAATGATTGTCTTGTCCCTTGGGAATGCGTTTGCTCTCCAAACCGCTTCCAGGAAATACTAGTTTTGGAGAGCTTTCCATAGGAACATCAAGTAAAGCCCTTAAAAGAATCATATCTGTCAAGCATTTTATGTTATAAATAATTGTGTTTTTACTCTAAATGTGGATAAACTCTCTCAATATCTGAAGCCACCCATGCACTCGATCTCAACCATTTAAGACAAAGCTTCTTTTACCCCTATTGAGGCTTGCAAAATAATAAAAACATTGTGAAACCAGCTCTCACCCCAGCTCTAGCCACACTTTTAATTTTTCGTTTTGCCTGTAATCCTCATTGGATCAGACTTTAAAAGAGTGGCATTAATGTAAACACCAAGAAAAGCAAACATTCCTTTTTGCCGGCATCTCAATCAAACCCAGAGCTCAGGCCTTGATGTATTATCACATTTTCCACTCTATCAAATGGTTGTTTTCTCAGTATTACCCAAGAGAAATAAGTTTTTCAAATACAGTTTTTGAACATTTCAAATGCAGGAACATTCCTTAAGGAATTGTACATATTTTGTGTGCTTGGAACTGTTGGATGTACATGTAAATTAGAAGTAATACCATTGGTCATGCATCACTTTGTTTCATACATCAAATTAGTGTTTTCTATCTATGACATTGATCCTACTGACATTAACCCTCTAAAAACAGTATCAAATCACACTGTTTCTATATATTGATCCTTCTTTTTCTATTTTGTGTCTTGAGTGGAATGAGCCTTGCAGCCTATTGGGGCATGACTTTGCACAAAGATTGGCAGAAATAATGCACAACAAAAGAAGGTACCCTCAAAAAACATAATTATGTATACTGAAAAAGTAGAAACATACTTCTAGCTTTGTCCATAAATCAAGTTGGATCTAAACCAGTTACAGCGAGTGATATGAGAACCTGGCACACAGAAAGGCACTTCACACAAAATTGTGGATATATTTCAAGTGTCTGGTTTTTTTTTACTGAATCTAAGGACTCAACACTTTTAGCAAGACACAAAAAAATATTATTGCATTATTTTGAGATAACTGTACTGATTTGAAAGGGATTCTAAGGGAGGATCATTCAGCCACTGAGGTAGAGAGTAAACAGTCCAAAGTAAACAAGCACAAACACTAAGTGGAAGGAAAGTCAAGAATAGACTGGAGCAAGTCTGTGCAGTGAGTGAATAGGAAAGCTGGTTTAAATAGTAGTCTTAATGATCATCAGACACAGGTGTGGGTTTATCCCTCCCTTCTTAAAGAGCAACGTCTGGGCACACATACTGTACTGTGGGAAAAACGACAATGAAAGGCCTATTGCTAGGTGGGTGTGTGAAAATCTTCTGCCAGGACAAGATCTGTCTTCAGGGCCAAACCCCTTCCATTTGACCAAGTGTGACACTGTGTGACAGGTTTGAGAAGAGATACAAGGAATATTGGACATATAAGAAATGAACAGGGAAGAGCTAACCTGAAGGTGACGTGATTGAAGCGTTTGATAATCTTGAAGGGGCAAATAAACCTGGGACTTGTTTTCACAAAGGGACTTGAAGCTTGATGTGCTGGGTTGAAAACCACACCTTCTTCTCTAATGTTAAATGTGGTTGAGGATGGCACTGCTGGTTAGCTGGCTTTGAGGAGATATTGTTGAACCGGGACCATATCTGCAGAAGACTGCCTTCTACCTAGTCCACAAGTGGAAAAACAGAGTTTGAGGAATCCAGGAACAGGAGTGGTGGCTGAAATCCATAGATACACTGAAATGGTGAAGTCCCAGTAGAAGTGTTAATTTAGATCTTGTGTGAGCCCAGGGATGAGTTGATATCAATTAATCTGGAATTCATACACATGATATCACAAATATTGTTCAAGCTCCTGATTGATCCATTTAGTTGACCAATAGTTTGAGGATGATAGCCAGAGGAGAGTATTTTTTTATCCTCATTTTCTGCAGCAGGCCCTCCAGAAAATACAAATATGTCTATGGTGCAATGGAGAGTTTATTTTAGAAAATCTGTCCACCACCACCAGTTTGTCAGCACATGTAGGGGTCCTTGGACTGGATGCATGGCAGACAGAGATGTACTGGGCAACATCTTTACCCCACAAAGGCCCATGAAGCCACAACAAAGGCTGTGATGAAGATTCTGCGTCACACTGCTTATGGTCCATGGATGAGGTTTTAGAAAAACAGACACAGAAAAGTCTACATCCACAACAAAAGGCAGCAAGGGGTGAGGGTGGGAGAAAATGAGAGCTGATGTGAAGACTGTGCTTCAGGGGACCATATACTTTGACCAGATGACTTATTCATCAATTAGAGCAATAATGGAGCTGGAATTGTGAATGAAGCATCCATAGAAATCGGCAAAGCCAATAAAATGTTATTAAAGCAGAAATAAAATGTTCTGCTTCAGAGAAGTGTGGACTGGCCAGTCTGCTATTGGCAAGACCTTTCTTGGGTCCATATGTAGAGCACTGAGGAAAGGGGGGATTGCAATAGCCAAGTATGGTAATTTATTAAATATGGAATTCACATTTTTTTCTGACTTAGCACAGCATTAAGCATAGATTATTATTTCACAGCCACTGTAGAACCTCTCACACATGTTCAATATGCTCCAGCTCAGAACTTGAAAAAATTAGTATGCCGTCCAGATACATCACAACCAATTTATCCAAAAGATCTCTGAAGATGCTCACAAAGCTTTGAAAAACTGATGGAGTATGGAGTATTGCAGAGATCAAACAGCATACCAAGATATGCATAATTCTGATTCTGGGTTTTGAAGGCCCTCTTCCATTTGTCTCCTTGTCTTATCTGAATGAGGTTGTGAATACAGGGGCCTTTAGACTTGTGCCGAGATAAGTGGAAGAGAGCACCTGTTCTTAATAGTGATTATGTTTAATCCTCTATAAATAATACATGTACAGAGAAAGCCATCTTTATTTTCAACTAAGAATAACTCAGCTCTAACTGGGGGGGAATAAGGCCAAATGAAACCAATTTGAAGAATTTCCTGAATCTGCTTTTCATGGGTAGATTCCCCGGACCAGACATAACAAAAATGTGATCCCCAGGAGGCATGGTTCATCAATCATAAGGGCGGTGGTAGTCACTGTAAAAAGATTGCAGTGAATCTGAAACTTTGGGTAATGCAGTAGAGGCAGCGATATGTGAAAGACATACAGTAGACTCCTGCATGAATTACTCCAAATAACCAGTTCTTATATGCTCCAAGAAAAAGTAGGGTCATGGTTCACAAATCACAAGAACCCTAGGTCCAAAGGACAAGTATGTGTTGGAATGAGCATCAAAGAACTAATTTCAGTGTGAAGAGAACCCACCTTCAGGGTTACTGGAGCAGTTTTCCATGAAATAGGAACTTCAACAGTGAAAGTGCTACTCAAAGCCTGAGCACATAAAACTTTAACACAGAGAATAAGTGTAGTCCTAGACAGCAAGCTAAGTTAGTGTCAATATAGTTATCTGTAGCTCCAGAGTTGATGAATGCATACAGATTGTAACATTGGTGCTCCCAAGAGAATGAAGGCATTAACATGAGATGCTGAGAAGAGACATATGAGGAGTAGGCTCCACTCAATAAAGAATCCTCACTCTCTGCTGAGTGATGGCTTTCCCCTGAAGCCCTGGGCATAGATTACTGAAGAGGCCCTTGGCACAACAGTAAACATTATACACTTTCCCCTAATACAGTGACGACTACATTCTTGTGGCATCAGAAAAGTATGTTCAACTTACATGGGTTCCTCCAGCAGGAGTGGTGTATGACTGACGGCCAATGAGAAATGGAATGGGAAAGCACATGGTGGCCAAATATTACATTTGCACTCAAGCTTACATTCAGCCAGTCAAATATCCAAAAGTGTGGACAATTAAAAGAGGCTGTCGAGGCCCTGGGGAAGGTCTTAATTTGTCATTTCATCCTTAGCACTTTCAGACAGTCCCATGAGAAAATCAACCATGAGAGCTGGCTGATTCCAGAAGCTCTCAGAAGCAAAAGTGCAAAATTGAAAAGCATATTCTGTGACAGAGCAATCCCCCTGTTGAAGTTGGAATAGCTGTGATGAAACTTCAGTAGAGCAAGCAGGGGAATCAAAAGTATTCTTTGCAAAAAAGGAAATTGCAAAAATTCTCCCAGGTCAGAATAGATATGATTTTTAGATTTTCAGAATAGATTAGTAATAATATTTTATAAGATACCTTAACCCTGAAAAAGGAGTAGCTCAAAATCATGGAGCACTTTACAAGAGAACCTCTACATGCTGTTGGTTCACCCGAATCTCTCTCTGGACCCAGAATCATAATCATAGGTTCCTTAAACTATACACCTTCAGCAGGAATGGAAGCAGACACAATCGAAGCAGTAGAGCAGAAAGCTGTATTCAAATTACCCTGAGACTGTCACATTGCCGAAACCGGAGGAAACAGTTGATTAAAGACGGTGGTCAGCTGATTGAGTTGTTGCTGTGTATCCAGGAAAGCTCCCTGACTAGCCAGAGCCAAATGATTCCGATCCAACTCTGTAGAATCCATTCTGGCTCAGTCTTGCTGTATTGATTGCGAAGGGATTCTAAGGCAGAATCATCAAGCCACTGAAGTAAAAAGTAAACAGTCCAAGGTAAACAAACACAAACACAAAGCAGAATCAAAGTCAAAACTGTCAGTCAAAAGGCCTGGGTCATAACTGTTATCAACGTTGAAGTCTGGAGAAAATAAGGGCAAAACAGAAGTCAAAATAAGGAGTGGGAGACAGACAAAACCAGAGTTGGCAACACAAGAAGAGCAGAGAGAACACTGATACTGAAGCAAACTATAGTAATGAACGAGGAGTGAATAGAGAAGCCAGTTTAAATAATAGACTTAATGATCATGATGCAGAAGTGAGTGATACTGTAGTTACTGAATCGGTGCAGTGGAGAGTAGGAAACAGGAAAACTTATGATGCAAGAGAGGTTTTATTTTGTAGCTCAGAGAGCAGACTGACAGTACCAAAAACTCCAAGCTCAGGGTTTGAGACCTGTCACCATACAGTGAGCGGAAAATCATCATTTTTAATTGTGTAATATGAAGACTCACAATAACATTGCACTATTTTGCAATAATTATTGCATTATTTCAACGTAACAGTGTGTTATTTTGCAATAATTATTATGATTTAAAAAGATAATGCATTATTTTGTAACAATCATCGCATTGTTTTGAGAGAATGTTGGTAACATATCACCACCAACAAGTATGGAAGTCTTTCAGAGCCACAGAAAAAAATGTTCCATCATTTTGAGAAAACATTGAACTATTTGCAATAATTATTGCAGTGCCCAGACCTGCACCTCACAATGTCTCAACCATTATTACATCTAGCTCAAGCTGGACTCTGGTTGAGTCACTCATCAGGTACAAATGTATTTCATGAGAATAATACATCAGACAATATATCAGAAAGGTACCAGAAAAAACACATACAGTATATTAAAACATACAAAACAGCCTGTAGATTGTGTTTTCCCAATACAACAAAACTACATGATTAAATATTAAAGCTCCTGTATTTTACAAAATGTAATGCTGTGATACACGACAGAGACCCAATCCAATATTAACAACAGTATTCCACACGCAGTCTTTGAATAAAATACTATATTTTTCTAAACAATTTGATTTTTTAATTTTTATTAATCAAAGGGAAGTAAAACATTACACAGCCACATACAGCATTTCAACACCTCAGCCTGTTCAAGAATGGATCCATCAGAAACCATTCTCAGAATCTACAATTCTTATCCTAATATAATTAGAGCCAATAAAATTCAATTTACTTTTTCCATTTTAGACAGCATCAAGTAACCAATAAGACAATATATGTAAGTCTCCTTCAAAGAATACATTATTCCCAGAATACATACGGCAAATAAAAACTGAAGTAAAAAAATAAATGTGAGATCCTTGTGGAACACCTACCTAAACACCTGTGTCATACTAGATGATTGGCCTACAGAGGTCTATTTTCTTTAGTGTCTCATAATGACATATTTATGGTAATGAAACTCATCTTTAACTCTACCTATGATATGTAATGCATGAATCATGACTGCTTTCAGACAGTGCATTATCCAGTCAAAATGTCTGGAGAGTAACAGTGTTCTACATATTTCCTGAAATCTGTGTGAAAATCATCCTGTATTATTCATTTGAGAATTGGAGGACACACCCATCCTATGTGTATGTTTAAGATACACAAAACATATTAAATTAAATCTATACTACCTTTTCTCCAGTAATTATTAGTATTAACATTTGGTGTCAGGATGATCCTTAACTACATGATGTGTTAAGAAACTGGCAAATAATCTTTTTACTAATGGCTTTAGGTTTATTTTAGCTGACTGAAATACACTATACAGTAACTTATGTATTAAAACATATGGTGACACTACATACTTTTTCTAGTAATGTATTGTATATTGTTACAAATGGGGGTCACAAAACTGGTGAAAATCAGGAATTGACCGAGCGTTTTAGTCAATAATTGAAATAATTATTCATAACCCCCAACTTGTAAGTAATTTCTAGAAATATACCCGAGTGGTTGGTATAATTGAAGGCATGTGAATTCTTTGTTCTCCAGCACAGCTTTGTTGAGTAATGAACAATCCAGACACACTTGGTTAACAAATATTTATTACAATCACAAAGCACAAACTACACTACACAAAACATACAACACACAAATTACTCTATGTACAGTATTTACAAACAAGGCGTTTCAGAGGCCTAACATTCTGGTCACCCAGAAAACCCCAGACTGCTACTAAACTCTTAATGCCTACAGAGGCCACATAATGGAGAAGCTGCCTTCTAACTAAATACAACGCAGCCTGCAGTTAAATCTCTCTCTCTGCACCCTGGATGTCACAAAATAAATGGGAGCCTATATCCCTATCCATAAAAATGCACCCTAAGCGGGAAAGACGTTTCTAACTGAGGTATCTTTTACCAGGAAATCCAAGTTCTCTTCAAACACATAATTGCACGCTTTCTCTAACATGGTTCAAATACTTAGCTCCAGTCAGGTTTTGTTTGGATGATCATGAAGTAGGAGCTCTCACCTGGCGCAAGCTTCAAGTCCCAACTCTTCCGGACTCCTCTCTCTCTTCTCCTTGCGTCTCTTTGTCCCTCTTTTCTGTCCTGCTCGTCATGTGATCTTATATTGTATGTGTCTGTACTGCTCCTTGCCAATCATTAATCCACAACTTCCCTAGGTATACTAAGGTAAACTTTACAATTGTTTCTGCTCAATGGACCCCCCACCCAGACCTCAGCAAACATCCTCTCTTTTAGTATTTAGTCTTCCCAGTAGCATGAACTTTATCTAAAATCTAAGAGACACTTCTAAGTCACCTGAAGCTGTAACAATATGAAGGGTTCAAGGTGATCTGTACTACAGAATTGTATGAAAGCACATTTTGACCATTGAGTATAGATGAGAATTTTCACAGTATACATTCCTGTAATGTCAACATATCTTGAACAACACAAGGACATAATAATTAAGACAAATAGTGAAACACCATAATGGCAGATAATACTTTAAACTTGACAAAATCTGCTAGAATAATTTATCTAATTAAGGTACCCTTTGGAAGTCCAGAATTAACACAGCTCTATGTACAGTAGACATTGACAGAACCCCGAACATTCTGAAAAGCAAGTCCAAATTGTTTTACCAGACATTTCCAAGGCTCTTCCATTAGACCAAACGTGCTCCTAATTATCAGAAATTATTTGCAAAAGCAAAAAGATTGCATACTGTAGGTGTGGAAAATGTTTTGTTTTTTTTAATCAAACCTGGCTTGGGAATTTAATCTCAATTCTATCTGGAGAAAGGGAAAGTGAAGCAGATTTTGTAATGCAGCAAAAACCACCAGGTCATTCTGCAACTTGTGAATACTGCTATTCTAACTCGTTGCGCTATTTCTAATAAAAGGTTCTATGAACACTATTCTGCAAACAGCAATACAACCAAACTAAAATGTTCATTAAATGTCAAACTTGTTCCTAAAATCTTCACTATCAGAATGAAGAGACTAGTCTGTAAGCCAATCCTTTGGTCACTGAGTTGTCTTTAGTACAGCATAATCCTGAGGAAAACCCCTTGGAGTATGTTGCTCCACTCTAAACAATTTTGTTCCACTATGCTGTAAGCAGCATGGGAAAACCTCTGGAGACAAGTAACTTGTCTTAGCCAAACACTCTAAAGTGTGTCTTTCTTGGTTTGTTTTAGAAACCCACTTATCTTTAGATTTAAAAACACTTCAGGCTAAGAATAAGAACATAAAAAGATTGCAAACTTTGAAGAGGCCATCAAGCCATCTGGCTCATTTCTCATTTACTATGTAGTAGAGAATAGGTTCTCAAGGATCTCATTTGTTTCTGGAAAGAAGCGATGGTATCAGCTTTGACAATGTGGCTGTGCAGCTTTTACCAGACTCCCACATCCCTTTTTATAAAACTTCTTATTCTGTTTACAATGCATTTCCCCTTCACCTAGTTTCCATTTGTGTCTTCTCTTTTGTGATTCGATGATGATTTTAAGAAAGCTGATTTTACATCCATACGTTCTTTAAGGTCAGTGTTTCCCATTTAATATTTAGCTGTGCACTTGTCATCTGCCAAGTATTTTCCAGTATTCCTGGCTCAGAAATCCATCTAAAACTTTGTTTTATATCATTTTCTTCGCAGCTTCTACAAATGTGTCAGAATTCTTCTTTTTTGGTATTATCTCCAAATGTACAATAATTTACTAACTATGCCATCATCATCTAGATCATCAATATAAATTAGGAAGCTCTGTGGTCTTAACACAGATCCCTGTAGCACTGCTACAACATTCATTTCATCCCCCTGTTTAAGCATTCACCTTCATCTTTAACTCTGTTTTCTATCCACTAACGTCTGATTAATCCAAATACATGGATTACCTTGAATACCTAAAACCAACAACTTTATGCAAAAGCTTTCTGAAAATCTAAATATACCACACCATATGCTCTGCTGTTACTTGTTCAAAGAACTAACATATACTATATACTATATATTATATACTATACAATCAACTATCACATTTACTATCCCACAGCATGTTATGAAGAACCAAACTAGTTTTCAGCTGCTTATTGTGTCCTTTTGTTTTTTGGATGATTGGCCAGTTACAATTCAGGAACCTACTGTAAAAGACCACCATTTATGTATTTAGTTCACTTTTATGCAATATATCAGTGAGATTGAATTTAAAGAAACACCAGACTGATAACATTTAATTAAGAGTCAAAGATGAAAAAACAGCTGACGCTGTGATTCCAGTTTCCTTTCTTTTGGAGGAAGGGACTCACATTAAGAGCTGCAATCTTGTCTTAGTGTTTTTGAGGCCTTATACTAGTTGTTGTGCAACAGATGGCAACACATCTGCAAGGATTCTTATCTTTGAATTAGACTTGGCAGATAAAAAGATAACAATACTGTGACTTATTTGGAGTTTGCTCATAAATCATGTCCATGCATATTTTCAGGTGTAAAACCTGAAATCTCCAAATTCTATATAGTTTTGCAATTAAAACTATGAATCAGAAACTTCATGACAAATGAAGTATGATGACTTACTGTAGTACAGTTCTGTAGTGCAATGCAAACATTTAGTAAACAAATCTTTAAAAAGCTAAATACAAGTGACCGAAATTTTTCCAAAGTGTTTATTAAAAAACATTTTACTGTTATAATCTAGAATAATCTAGAAGTATTACGCTTCTTGTGTAAAAATAGTCCATATAGCCTAGTCATCTCTGAAGGATATAGAACATTATCTTTATTTAATTAATAGAGCACTGTGTCTTTAATTTCCAGTTATAATACAACAGAAATTTTGTAACAGTAACAGTCAAATAATATAAAATATAACAAAATATACAGTACCTGTCCTGTAAAATAAGTATTTTTACACTCCATCAAAATTATTTGCCATTACATCAAACAATAACATGTTACAGGACAGGATACCCAGTACCAGGGAAAAACTGAGCCCACTTAATGGATAAATCTAATTGTCTATAAAAACAATAAACTTACATTAGAAAGCTACAATACAGCTTAGAGATGCTGCTCAGAAAAGAATTCTCATAAATCAGAACATAACATTTTAAAAACAAGACTTTTCATTGTACATTAAACATAACGTAATTTGGTGAGCATAACTGCCAGAGTTTCTGACACGTTCTCTTAACAGGGTTATGCCTTGTGGTTTGAAAAAGGTTTCACTCTGGCCTTGGCATCTCTGCTTCTGGATTTGATCATACAAATGGCTCGTCAGCCACCTCAAAAGGCAGAACCTGACATGTTCAGTCAAGTAAATCTTAAGCGAGCAACTGGACTGCCATAAGGGATAAGCAAAATCTGCAGGAAAGCAAAGCCTTTTTTTTAATTTGCCATTACTGCATTGTTTAGTAATTAGTAACATTTGGGTCATTTTAACGTCCTTTTCGGGGTGGGATATACTGTATATGGTAATCAGTGTAATTTTATCCAGTTTTTTTTAGTGTATTTGCTGAGCTGAATCAAGGGCAGGCACTGCGCAGATGGTGCCCATGCTGGACTTCTATTGTACCAAACCCCCTGTGGAAGAAAGCAGAGATTGCCATTTTAACATGGGTCACGCACACCCTAGATTTAAAAGCATGCAGTAGAGTTATACTGCAACAAATAAAAAACCTCATGACCATACTGAACAGCTGGTGAAGTCGTGAAGAAGTATAGAGTTTGGGTTGCCCAATTAATCATGTAGAAAGTTAAAAGGGGGGTCTGATTGTACTTGGCAAAAATACAAATCATGGTGGAAACTTTTTTTTAAAAAGGGCCACTATATTGTAAAAACGAAGTGTAGATTTACTACATTTACTGCCATCGTTGACAGGAATAACAATAATATGCAGGACAATGTGCAGCTTGGAGGTCAATGCAAAAGTGTAATGAAGAGTAAGTGATTTACTGTATGTGACTCCAGCACTCTGAAAGAGCATTGCTGTGTTTTTAAAAGATACTCTTAAAGAGCAATGCAAGCACACAGGGATATCCTGACTGGAAGGATAAGTTTTACCACTCAGATACTGAACAGAAATTAACATTAGCATTACCAATAAGTTGCCATTATCCTAGCTGCATATGAACTACAATAACTATAATGATCAATATAACTAAATTAACATCAAAACTAAAATCTCAGTTGATTGAGAAAAAAATACATTTTTTGTTAATCTAAAATCAGCCTACAACATAGGTGGTACTTGCATTTGTTTTTGGATATGTCAAGTATATGGCACTTTGCATTTCAATAGTGCCAAGACTAAGACCATGTGAATATGGGGCGGAGCGGTGGCTCTGTGGCTATGGATTTGTGCCTGTGGCTAGAAGGTTGCCGGTTGAAATCCTGCAGCCTGCAGAGGAATCCTACTCCGTTGGGCTCCTGAGCAAGGCCCTTAACCCCAACTGCTCCAGGGGTGCCGTACAATGGCAGACCCTGCGCTCTGACCCCAGGCTCTCTCCCTATCTGTGTGTCTCATGGAGAGCAAGCTGGGGTATGCGAAAAGATAATTCCTAATGCAAGAAATTGTAAGGGTGAATAAAGTGATGTTAAACATTTTAATAGGTTGCTCTCATCAGTTAGGTCAAATTCTTACTGTAACGTTGTCTGTCAATTGATAGCACTACACAAATTTCAATCTAAAATGAAGAATTTGGGAGTGATCTTTGATTCCTGCATTGACTTTTGATCCTTGTGTTGAATATTTTAAAGCCTTGTTTTTTCCCAATCTGCGAAATATTGTCGAGCTGCATCCTATGGTGTCTGTCTCGGTAGCTGAAACACTGATTCATTTGCTTGTTTTAACAAGGATTTGACTGCTGTAATACCCTACCTGCAAGACTGTAAAACTGCATTTGACAAGTTACAATATGTTCAGCATTTGGAAACTAGAGCTCCTGCATTCAAGGTACTTGCATTGGCTTCCTGATAGGCTTGAAGTTAATTTTGAAATCCTTTCACCTAAATTCAAGATCTATATAATATGATTCTCCTATATGTAATTGATATGTTATCTATTTACTTCCTTGCTTTTGACATTTGCTCATTTGATACTGTTTTACTATGCGTTCCCACTGTACTTTTACAGTGTTTGGGCAACCTTTTGTTGCAATGTCCTAAATATCTGAAACATCGCAAAATAAACCACATTCCCTGCTTTAAAGACTAAAATCCTTGTAAAAGGTCTAATGTAAAATAAAGTTTAATTGTTGTTATTACTAAAGCTGTACAGTACCAACAGTAAAGGGCTGTTGTTTTTGTAGCTTGCAGCTCTTTCACTATCCCTTGCTGTAGTATGTCTAATTGTAAAGTACACAGAGATTGTACTCATCCTGAAAAGATGCTCCTGTATATACTGTAACATAAAATTAAAAGACAAATTCCTTTTTCAGCCCACTTACAACAGATGTTTCCTCAACCATAAATAGTTGTCACCCATAAATGCTGTTTCCAAGCATGTCTCATTACACAATAACTGCTCTGAAAAAGATTTTTTTATATATATATATACGGTACTATCATGTTTCTCTTTTCCACCCACAGCTTCTTTAAACCATTTTTCCTTTCTCTACTGCAGTGCTTTTTTCTTCTTTAACAAGAAGAAAACATTTATACAAGGGGTCCGCATTAAATTATAACAGTTTGTCCCTGGCAGGGCTTAGTTTAATTGCCCTAGCACTAACCTCTACACAACTGAAACTGAAGTCGTGTGTGTTTGATGTGATTGATTCAGCATCAGCACAAATGTGATATCCTTGGCGATTCAGATAAGAGACCCAAAGTCAATGACTTTGCCATTTTCATCTGGCAAACTTAACTTCCAAGGCTCATAGTGTTACATGCAGAGCAGAGGTTGAAGATATTTTAGGACTTGCTTTAAAATTTAATCTTTATAGGGAGTTGCCCAGTTCCTGAAAATTATCTCAAAAAGCCTTATCTCATAGTTCCCTTGTATTGATTGCTAAAGGCTGAATGCAGACAACCAGAGAATCCAACACTTTTCTAGCATTGTTCAGTTACTTAAATGTAAACCTGTAAACAGATGTTAGTTTACCACATATACTCAAATAATTACACTAGTAGCTGGTAATCCAGGTACACACCAAACTTTGCAACATACAGGAAATGCAAATATGTTGCAGTTAACTACATTTCATTGCCTAAGCATATGATAAATTGCATGCACTGGATCAATCATTAAATCATACAAACTTTCTTGAAAATATTCTGGAATTCTTCCAATAATAATTTTTTATACTTTTGGCAGAAAAATAGTAAAATTATAGCTGTACCACACAGCTTTATACACAGCACACTGGTTACACAACAGGTGGGAAAGTCAGACCAGTAAAAGCCCCAAAAGATCACTTTATATGCTTGCATTGAATAAACTACAGTAGGGCTACAAGAGATTGAGGGGTGAAGCTGTCATAACACCATTTCAGAGTTTTAAAATTGTACCGTTTTTATTTATATTTTAATTTGCCAGGCCATTTCATTTCTGTTCTACCTGATACTTGCACTTGTTAATATTTTCATATCTTCTTATGTCTCCCTATGTTATTTACATTGTATTGGCTGGTGTCCGCAGCAGGGAACTGAACCACAATTCACCTGTTACCTTAAGTGCTTACCTGCTATGCTGCACTGCCCACTTGACATTTTTTTACTTCCAATCGTAGTTTTTGTAACAAGTAACAAATCAATCCTTGCAACCAATCAGAATTTATTTTCAGTTGCCATAACTAGTTACTAGCTTATGTGTTTTTAATACGTAATATATAAATTCAACATTCTGGTCCTTTCAATGACTTTTTTATTTTCTACATTGGACATTAAATGTGCATTTATAGAAAATGGTTACTTAAGTATTAGTTAATAGATCAGGGTATTTGTTGGACAAACCTTAACTTCTCTGCAATACGCACATTGTGTCTCCTGTCAGGCTACTGTATCACCTCACAGTACTGTATGTCTGAAGTTCTCCGATACGGATAACTAAAACTAATCCAAGCAACAAGACTGTGCTATGAATATGTAGTGGTCATTGAAGATCATAAAATTTTCAAGCAATGCTACTTTCCATGTTCAGTAGGTGTGCTGTAGAAATAAAATGTTAATGAGATTTAGTGGTTGCATGGGCACAACTGAGCTGCAAATATATTCTATTGAATATAATCAATTCTATTAAATTGATTCTTAGCAACTAGTTATATTAAAGAGCAAATAAAATAATTAAGTAAGCAATACCTACAACACCCTGTCATACCCACCAGTGATGATTGTGTGAGAGCATTAAACTCAACCTGAGCAAGAACAGAGAAAAAAAATCACCTGAGCAAGACATTAATTGGACATCATGGTAAACAATAACATTCAAATATAATATTAATACAAATTTACCATTGTAATGTGCCAGGAGGATATTTACAATTGAAATCTTGCCTCCCAGAGGTATTGCACTAAGGATTTCCCCTTCGGGGAACCCTTTCCAATTACATGCTGTAGATATGCCTTACAGAGTGACTGGCCAAGCTGATGAAGTTGAAACATGCAAGACCTACTAAGATTAATCAAGTACAGTATCTCTACCCAATGCGCTAGCTGAGCCAAATGGCCTCCTCTTGTCTGTAACCTTTCTTATGCTTTAAATATTCTGCAGATTTTGTGCAGGTTGAAGAATTTGTTGATTCTCATAAAGATATTTTGTTTGTCCAGTAAAACTAAAAGAAAAACATACAGTGATACTGTTATTCTTTGTGTAGTTATAACTGTGCAGGTTTCAGTAAAAAAGTGCATTTTAAGTTAACACCACCTCCTCCCTTCAAAGTTAAATGCATGTAATAGTAATAATAACATAAAGTATAATGTTTTAACCAAACTCATCAGTGCAACCACACAACACACTCATTGCTGAGAAACAAATTCAGGCTGATATTCATGTTATCGTGTAACACAAATTGTGGTTTCCTTTCAAATCGCTCTCCTCAATCCTAACATTAAACAATGTAAGTCAACATGTCCCAGGTGTTTATAACCTTAGGTTTTGTTACTGTTTATTTCCTCAGCTTTGAACATTTTTCCTGTTTTTGGCAGTTTTCTTTTTTCTTGTTTTGTCCTGTCGTAGAAAGAACCCTTCCTACCTACTGTACAGTATGCATAAATTGCCACCTCATATTAACAATCTGCAAATCACCTCCTTGCTGGTAGAGTTTCAGAGACATTTTTGGCACACAGGAAGAGTAACACTGGAGTCTCTCACTGCCATCTCTCCTGCATAAAAAGCAACATGATGTCTGTATCCATCAAGAACTCACACCTTTAGTTCAAATGATGTGCGAAAGCCAAAAAAAGATGAAGCCTTCTGAATATCATACCTAAAATTAATCTTTCTAATTTTGCAGTAGATGTACTGTATCTTCCCTGCTGTTCTGTGTTTTCTTATTTAGACTCCGTTCAATACTATGCTATATTAAACACTCTCATATACCCTTTCAGAGATCCTAGCCAAAAGGTCATATCATGCTGTGTTTGTGTGACTGCCACATTCCACACAAAGGAATCTTATGGTGCGGCTTATTTAACCTCTGTAATTGTCTTCTGAAAAATAAAAGCACTGGGAAGAAAGCAGTGTGTGATAGCTGTGTGCTATGATGTCACAATGGGATATCCCTTCAGTTGCAATGAACAGCAACAGATGATCAAAAGCATTCCACATCTGAATTCCCAATCCGCCACAGGAATCTAGTTCCCAGTTTTTCAGTTTATTGTATGCTTTTGATCACTAAGTATAATGCTACTGTGCTATTCTCATTTTCTCTCCCATTATTTTAAATAAAGCCACAGAAAGTGACCTTTCCATCCACTGACACACGTCTATAGTACGGCCTCAAGGAATTATCTCTCATATAAAAAAATATTACTTTGTTCATGTATATACAGTAGCATGGCTGTTGATAGAAAACCTCTGAGAATAAGCATTCAGTTCTGTACATAAATCAAAATATTTGAAGATAAACTAAGGTGGATGATAATTAATATATTAATAATATATATTATATAATATATTATTAATATATGAGTGAGTGTTAACAATGAGTAAACCAATATTATACATTAAATCAGCTTTCATAGTAGTAGGTAGCCCCGATAAAAAGTAGAAAGTCAATGTTGGTTGGTGTGGGAATACGTCAGTATTTTAGACAGTTTAGACTGACTTGAGGCAATGACACAAGAACTTACAGTACACTCTTCTGATTCTCATTCTATTCCCTACATTCCCCTCTAACATTTTGTTCTGCAGATTGAAGTCTGAATTAACAGCTTCCTATTCCAGACTCTTTAGTTTTAAATCTTTATTCATTCTCTCCGAACAAACCATATAAACTTACTTCACATCACAGAGACTTTGCATTTGAGACATTTCTGTTCTGCTGAGGACTTTTAAATAACACTTTGTGAGCAAAAGGTGGTTTAAAAGACTCCCTCACTCCATTTAAAAACAAAGTAAAGCAATTTGCTTTTTTTCCCCCAACTTTTTTTCAATTAGGTTTTGACTTACCTGGCAGCCCCTAACATGTCACAGCCAATCTCTTGCAAGATGTGGCTAAAAAACTCCTCTGGAACAGGATCTTGTTTTCCCTTTTGGAACCAACAAATCAAATAACATGTCTATGTGAAGATACTGTATAGTTCTCCCAAATTGCTTAGTTAACTGACAATTATGTCAAGTTAAATCCAGACAAAAAAAGCCATTTAAGACATAACATTTAATTGTTTTAACTTCATTTACAAGCCAATGAAACTCATGTCATATTAGCCCTGATACTACTTATGAAGGTAATTAACTGAATATAATCTCTCTAGAAAATGCCAATAATAACCATAAGCTACAAAATTTCACATCACTTTACTCAGTACTGCAATGTTTATTGAAGAATACTGAAGACGCATACACAATAAAATAAAAAGGGAACAAAAATGAAATCTGGCTTTGTGAGCACCCCTTTGTTAACCTTATGCAAAACAAAGAAGACAGAAGAAACAGTTTCTGACTTCCTGCACTGAGTGGAGCCTTATTCATTCCGTTGCAATCTCTTCCAGTTGTAAGCAGTGAAGCAAAAGATGCATTCAGGCTTGGTTCTTCTAAGCAGCTGTCAGAAAGAGGAAATTCAAGAGAGGAAATGCTTCATTTGCCTTAAAGGGGATGCACTCTTCAAAGATTTATTTAATGACTAGGTTTATCAGGTTTACAGTGCTTTATCAGGGTAACTAGAAAATGGTACAAAGTGAAATTAGCAATTGGCAAGTCATCTCCAAAGCTAGCACTGACATTTTACCAATGAGCTCTTCCATTGTGTATATGGTTTACAGTATTAGGTGCAATTTCTTGATGTATTTTCTCTATAGCTGTGCCTGTTTCTGGAGTTGGGTGCTATAAGGCTACTGCTCTGGGAAACGGCAAGATCTTGATAATGTGAAATAAAACAATAATACTCCATTGCTGAGGAGATGAGAAACTGTCTGTTAGGTGAACAAAAACCTGGCTGATTAAATCCATGATGTCTGCTACTACAATAGAAATCGTTTATATACAGTACAAGACATGCCTGCTTTACACTGCATTCAGTTAGTAATTCAGTTAGTAGGGGAATTTGTATTTAAAGCATTTTGTCTCTCTATGAAATGATGTGTACTATTACCTCTGCAATACATATGTGGAGCAAAATCAATGCTCTGTATTCTGAGAAAAACAAAAGATGTGCCATACAGTACATGTATTTAATCACAACATTAGTGATGTGCTGTATTGTATGGGGACCTTAGAAATCAAAATGGATAAAAATGAGAGTATGCCATTTGGTTCATCGTGCATATTGTATTCTGTTTATGTTTCGTAACTATCACTGCTCATGCCAGGTACAAACGTCAATCAGTAGTGTAGCAACTCACACCTCACCTACAGGTCTTTAGGAAGTGGGAAGAAAATCAATAACCCAATTGACCATGAGAATAACATGCAATCTCCTCCCAAATTTCAAACAGTACTGGATTAAGTTATTGGTTTTTCTTCTAAATACGAATCCTGGCTGTTGAAAGTGTGAATCTTGGGTAATTAGTTTTTGCAGGAATAGTTAGCAGGAACAATAGGAAGAATTGTTTTAAATATCTACTAAGAAACATGAGTGAAGAAACCACAGGTTAATTCTGTGTACCTTCTGTTTATTTGGAACCATAGCAGCAATGGAAAGAAATCTCAATCTTTAGAAAAAGCTCTTATTCTATAGCATACTGAATATGTGCAGTCCTTAGACATCATCTACATAAGCCGATTTGCTAAGAATTTCTAAATATTGGCTGATTTGCTCTGGTTTGCAGACATTTTCAAAATGACTGAAGTCTGCCAGGAAGAGAGTCCATCACATTCAGTTTGCCCTTGATTTCATGAGCCATACAGGTCATGGATAAATAATGATCATGCCTGTTGTTTCTAATGCGCGCTCGTGATTTCTCAGTTGTCGCTTTATTGATGGAAATTCAACAATGGCCACAGGACACACACCCAGAAGCGTTCGCTCAGCCCTCACTTCATTCCCAACATGGTTCATTTACCAGCAGTAATATGAACAATACAGAAAAGACCACCATGCTTCTCAATTTAGATACAATTATTAACCTGTAATTATTGCACTATCAATTATTGACCTAAATAATTTACCTTTGTTTGTTGGTAAACATGTATGAAATTGTATTTTAATGGTATTTATTATTAGTCATAGTTAGAGTATTTCCTGCATCATGCAGTTGAAATAATCTGGAAAGGCATGCCACAATTTAATTTGGTTCTGTTTGGATGGTTCATATCTTATAGCCAGTAATATGTTCACGCAGTATCCATCACACAGTAGAGATAATGGTGAAACTAAACAATAAAAGAAAACCATTTCATTTAATTCTTTCTAAGGGCTTACTTGGATAAAATATTCTTAACACCTGCAATTATATGAACAAACAGATGCAGAGAATCTGAGAATTAACAATTATATCTGTATGAACATTAATATTCTTAATATTATTCCAGATTAATGAAAATAAATACAGTATGCTGTAAATGGCATACAGTATTTACAGTACTGACCAGATGTGCGTATTGTTCAAGAGTTCATCATATAGTACATCTCAGATTTTCTCATTTTTTCTTTTAACTATAATGTCGACACTTCACCTCAAAATCAAAAATTTAAAAGAACAGACCTTATTTACCAATAATAAAGGAGAATTGTTCAATTTCCTTACCTGATTCATATCATATGGTATATCTGTAACCTTAAACTAATTTCAGGACAAAGAGCTCTGTGGAACTAAGCATGCAAAATTTGTCTTCCTCACAACTGACACTTACCATAAAAATGTGATAAAGACCATACACGATTTTGTAGTTGCCTCCTGTTCACTGAACAAAAACATTAGGATCGAAAATTAGTTGCCACACTCAACAGCACAAGAGACTAATCTGATTGGTCCTCTTGGTGTCTCAAACAAAAATAATGTCCTAAATACTTCATAACAGTTAAACCTCATTTATGATAAGAGACGCATAATGAAAAAGCAGTAGAAAGGATATTAAGCATAAGATAATTATCATGTTCTTCAGATTGGGACTATTTTTTTCTAATGCTAATTTGTTTGTCAGACATGCATTGTAGATTTCATTGCAACAGATGTGCAAGCTTTTTTAAACAGGGATTTCCAGTTATTTTGTTATTTCATAGCCAACATGTTTGGAATCACCAATTGTTTATCATCTTTATTTACTGCATATTCTCATTGACATCTCTGCAAGATCACAGGCATGTGGCAGTTGCCAAGAGTTACTGAGAGCTGAGTCCTAACTGACAAAAGCTCACCTTACTAGGGCAACTACAGTAGCTTCTGGAGATCCCAGTCACAGTCAGCTACTAATATAGCATATACTCAGCCTTACACTGACAGAGCTATAGAGCTCTATCTCTGCTATGGCCAAGCACCTTTACTGGTTGAACCATTTCTCCATGTATTTAATAATCACTTTATTCAATTCAGGGTTGCATGGGAGCCTTGATCTATACTGACAAGCAACAGGCACAAGGTAGGACACACCTTGGACAGGACACCAGGCCATTGCAGGGCAGACACAGACAGAAACACACACACTCACAACAGGGCCAATTTTCCCTGAAGTCAATTAACCAACCACAAAGGTTTTTGGACTGTGGGAGAAAACTGGAGCACCTGGAGTAATTCTGTGCAAACAGAAGAGAGCATACAAACTCCACACAGATAACATCCTAGGAATTGAATCCAGGGCCCCAGCTCTGTGAAACAGCAATGCCAAAACATTTTATCACTTTGCCACCTTTTATTTACCATATTTTGTTCTTCATCTTTCCCGCTTAGGGTGCATTTATGGATAGGGATATAGGCTCCCATTTATTTTGTGGCATCCTTGGTGCAGAGAGAGAGATTTAACTGCAGGTTACTTTTTATTTAGGTAGAAGGCAGATCATCTGTTGTGTGGCCTCTGTAGGCATATTAAGAGTTTAGTGCTTAGTAGCAGTCTGGGGTTTTCTGGGTGACCAGAATGTTAGCCCTTTGAAATGCCTTGTCTGTAAATACTGTACATAATGTAACTTCGTGTGTTGCGTGTTTTGCGCCTTGTGTCGTTTATGGTAATATATATATATATGTGTTTTAACCAAGTGTTCCTGGATTATTACTCCTCTCAACAAAGTTGTGCAAGAGAATAAAGAATTCACGTGCCTCTAGTCATACCAGCCGCATGGGTATACAGCTAGAACATCACTTTCAAGTCGGGGGTTATGAATAATTATTTCAGATTGACTAAACCGCTCATACAAATACTGATTTTCACCAGTTTCGGAACCCCCCATTTGTAACAATTTGTGTTTTGTCAATTGTGTTAAAATATCTGTCCAGCCCCATTTGTAACAGTATTATCCAACAGGGTTTCTCCTCCTTAATACATTTGTGTTGAAACAAAGACAAAACTACACGTGACTGTGTCAGGTTGTTTCTTAATGATTTAATTCCCTTCAGCAATAAACATTCAGCAGTTCTTACAAAGATATGAGTCAAAAACATAATTGCAGATATGAAAGCTCTACATGCCCCTCAAACATGATTCTGCTGTTTCAGAAAAAAAAAACAGTGCCTACTGTATATTCCTTTGCATCAGCAGTTGGTGGTGATTAATACCAGCTGATTAATATCACAAAATACCAGCTCCCTCTTTAGCTCCAAATGACTAAGTTAACTGCCCTGTGAAGAGTGTTTTCCCTTTGTTTTAAGGGCTATGAAGTCAGCACAATAATCCATCAGTCTCTATGTTTCAGTGCTTCGGTCCAGAGAAAGTGAACATTGGATCCATAGTCCATCGATCTGCTTTAGGATTCTTTTTCTTGAAACAGTGTCTTTTCCTCATGGATGCTTTGGACCAAATTCCTTTGCAACACTAGTAGAACACACTGTGGAACAAGTTCCCTGAAAAGGGCAAAGTGCAAAAACATGCTGTTTCAAAGGCACATAACTTGCTCATGCATATGGTTTTTTTTTATTTCACAAACATTTCATGAATATGCTAATGTGCAGTAGTTAGTAATTGCTGCATGCTCAAGTAGTGTCATGGTTGAAAAAAGAAAGAGTTATGTTGAACTAATATGTTGAAATGTTTAAACCCAGTTTTCAAATGGATCGTAAATGTAGATATTAATTTAGGACGTTCTTACACAACGCACTAATGCTTGCACTTTTAGAAAGAAATGAATGGCTTTTTAAAATAAAGACAAACAAGTGAAGATATCATGTTTTCTTTTTTTCTGTATTTAAATGAAAATGGTTGATATAATATGTAATATGGATAATAATAATATGTAATATATGTATGAAGATTATAAATATTTACTACTGTAAATATTAAGCATATAATATGAAGTATATATACTATATGAGAATATAATAGTCTGTTTTTAAATATGTTATTGTTTTGTATGTTTTTTTTTTCATCTAACAGTATGCAAGGTTGCACTTTTCTTTAGGGATTCAGAGTTATAGAGTAATCTGGTAGAATGCACATGGAACATGGACATTTTTCTACACATTAGCAAAATAATTTTTGCCTGGTAATAAATATACCCAAGGGATACTGAAAAATAAAAAGGTGGGTTTCAATGATAATATACCAATGTCCTGTGCTCTAAGACAGGCAAAGGTAGATTTGCATCAATAAAAGTCTTTCACAAAGTGTTATTATTTGTTTATATCATTGTTCTATGTACTGCATTTTTTGCTGACTCATTCCCAATCATTTCACTTCTGGAATAATGGTAAGATAGTGTTCACTGCATTTTCTCCTCCTTAACTTTTAACTTAAAAATACTTTTTTTTGTTTCTAGAAAAGCACTAAAAACAGGGAGCTTTTGAATAAGTAAAATACAAGTTAAAAATGTTTTACTGTCTAGACCTTTGGTACTCACATGTTCATAGTTAATATGTGAAACAAATGTAACAGACTACTACTCCATAATATCACACAGTTCTCCTATTTGGGAAAAAATGGAACATGTTAAATTTAAACTTTTGTAGAAATGTGGTTAATGTATAATTGAGTCAGCCTCCCTGTTGGTTTTCCAAAAATATGGCTGACACATGAAGACACACTTAAATAACCTGCAGCATGACTAGCAAATGAAAAAGACTGTGTAAGCTTTTGAAGCAGCCAGCCTGGGACACAACATGTTGTGTAAGCACGTCAGGATATCCCAATCCCTCCAGTAGAACTGTTGTTGATGTGTTATGTGTTGCATTAAAGTGATCAACAGAAAAAAAGATGGTAAAATAAATCTTGACTGGTCTTGAGGGGATGTGAACTAAAACATTCTCAACAACAACGTGGATTTAGTGACCTACAGTGAATCCTGTCATTATTTGATTATAAAAATTCATAAATAACTTTTATTTAACAAACAGAAAAGATGATGAACAGTGAGATTCCAAGTAACGAACTAATGAAATTTTGCAACTTGTAAATGCAGTAGGTTTCAAATGCATACACATGCGCTGGGTCCAATATATACTTGTACAATGGACGTACTGTACAAATACGTATTAGAATCACTATATATTTTGAATAAGCCTTAGATTTACTAAGGTTTCAAATGTTAAATGAGAGTAGAGGCTTGCCTGGAAAAGAATACAGGTGTAACTGACCATGATTGAATGATTAAACTTTTAAAATGTAGTACAATATGCAGAATGTAAAGGGTTAGAAAGTGGAATTCATGGTTGAATAACTTCCTGAGATCAATTGGTTTCACAGACCGGGCAGTTTTCAATGAAAACAGGAAAGCATGAGCAAAATGTTGCCATGACAACAAGCATAGCCTGCCGAGGTAGCATCTTTGAACGTGCAGAGACATCCAGACAGTATTATTTTAACCTTTTAAGTGGTAAAAGCAGGCTTAATATTAAAAACATGATGTCAGACAAAAAGAAAGATTTACCATCACAATCCAACTTTGGTGAACTACAGAAATAAAAACAAGTAACATTTTACATTGATAATGGAACACAGAGACAACACATAGCATTAGGATAAGCAGCTCAGACATCAAGAGAAAACTACACCCTCCTGCTTTAGGATGCAGCATTAGTCAATGAATTTAAAAAAATCTGTAATATCAAATATTTTCTTTTCCAAATAAACTTTCAGTTCCTGAATAATTTACTTTTGATATTTATACACCACTGTTTTTGAGGATTAATGCTTGGAAACCATTTCTTCAACACTGACCTTTATGAAATTATTTTCAATCTCTGCTGGTGATCACATGTTTTACTTATGGAGCTTTTCAAAATTATTTGTATTTGTATTTAGAAAAACCTTGCATAATCTGAATAAACAATAACCTTTCATTAACATTTATAACTGCTAACACTGAGAATACATTGCTCTTGTTTGGATTTAAGGCCATTTAATAAATTGCAGTTTTTATACACAATCTATTATTTCCTTGCATGTTTCCTAGCAAAACAAAGCATTCCCACTATCAGATTTTACTTAGAAAGACTAGTGCATACACAGACCTTAAATTCATTTCTGACCTTCTCAGGATGAATGTGACTCACTTGGTTAAACAAATATATTATGTTTTCCTAAAAGTGAGTTCTACAAAGATACAATAAAAAGGTTTTATTACAAAGATTTTTAAATGCATTTAACAAATGATGTGGAGGCTAACATAGTGGGAGCTTATAAAATAAATTATGCTATGGAATGAGTAACTGTTTACGAAAAAGGAAAAGTATAATGGTCTGAATGCCATGTTGTCACCATGAATTATTCTTGCATTCTAATAGAATCATAAAGTGCTACAGTCTGAAGTGGCCAAACATACATATAGAATTCAAATTAAGTCCAAAGATTTCCTGCTCTAATTTTTAAAATATATCCTCTATTTGGTAGGTTTACACAACACTATATAAACAATACAAGACATAAATGGGATGGAATGTAACACCCAAATCTACACATTCTACACATGTAACACCCAAATACTCTAAACGTCCTGTATTCCTAAGGCCACAGTGTTCAAATTACTTTCTCAGAGTATTTGGATTGAAAAATAAGGCAAGCTCTAGGAAAGATCAAGAATAACTGCAGAAAGCTAACAAAAACTGACCTTAGCCTTACAAGGCAATTCATCTTACCATGAATCACGGAATACTGCAATCATCTTTATAAGTGTGGCTCAACTGAGAGATTAAGTGAACTCTTATGAAATTTAACAACAGAATGACATAATGAGACTGAAACATATTGTCATCTGATCAATCTGATGTCAGAAATTAAAGCAACAAGCCATCACAAGCTTTTTGCTTGTGAAACAACCTGGCCAGGTCATTTCTAAGTAGAAATGGTTGTTTAATAAATTAACTTGGTTTTAACCATTGACTAAAAACCTTGGTTTTAATACAGTTTGTATAATGCTTTTCTGTTTTCTACTTTTTGTTAGGTGTGCAAGCAGGTTTTTTAAATCATTGTAAATTTCTGGTAAAGACTCATACTATATATGTATTGAACACCTTTAGCACTAATCATCACATTGGTGCATTAAAATTAATTTCTTGTACTGTATGCCTGCTTTTTTTATTCTGGAATGGCAATTTTAATTATCAAACAATGTTGGAAGGTAGAAAAGACACATTCACTTTCAAAAGCATTACATGCCATTTCACTTTCACACAACCATTGATTTTACAGTAATTCCTTCAGCCTTGTCAACCTCTCTGGTCACCTACCAAACGATCATCCTCAAAGAAACAAGAAAATCAGAGCAGGGGGTGTGTATGTATGAAAAGCAAATTTCTTCACTTTCTCTTGCAACTTAATAAAACTGCCCTGTCACATTTTCACCACCATATAACGATCATAGTATCATTATGCTAACACAAATCGACCAACAATTTTAAGGTGATTTACAGTAATATGAGATAGGAACAAGTAAAGGTTTATTCCATGCTGAAAAGTGAAGAAAAGAAACAGAACGTTTTGGCTGTTAAGCCTTCTTCAGGTGTGCAATATGAGATACCTAATTAAAGGCAGACAAAGTATACATATTGCCCATCAAGTGTAGAGAGGTATAACTATTGTGGACGTTATCTTTGTGATGCATTCCAGGTTGACAAAGCAATAATGAAGCCATTGTTTCCTATGGTGGCACAAAAATGATGCCACGTCAAAATAAGATGGTCTTCTGTGTGGAGCTATGAGATCACCTGAGGCTCTGTTGCATTGAAGGTAACAATAAAAGGCATTGTATAGCTTTGTTTGAGGTCTTTTCAACATCCATCCATCGTCTATCCATTTTCTAACTGCTTCATCCACTTTGAGATTGTGGGAGAGCCGGAGCCTATCCCAGCAAGCAACAGACACAAAGCAGGATACACCCTGGATGGGACGCCAGTCCATCAGTAGACACACACAGAGAAGCACACCCTCACACCAGGGCCGATTTTCCCAGAAGCCTATTAAACCAGTATCTCTTTGGACAGTGGGAAGAAGCTGGATCACCTGGCAAAAACCATGCAAACATGGGGAGAACATAAAAACTCCACACAGATAGCATCCCAGGTCAAGAATTGAACCCAGGGCCCCAGCACTGTGAGTCTGCAATGGTAGTCCCTACACTACAGTGCTACCATCTTTAAACATTTGAGGCAAAATCATGTAATTACAGTATGTCATTTTCTTAACCATGGACCTCCTAATCAGATTTGCCCATTATTTGTCAGTTTATGGCATTGAATTTCCAGTCTGTCCGATTTCACAAGTTCAGCAAGGCTAGATCAGCAGTTCAAGCTGCAACAGCAACTAAACACTCCAAGAATCTGAAAGACGCTCTGTCCTCAGTGACATTAGAATACTTACAGCATGGGTTTTAAAGGCTGATGAAGAACTCTTTTGTAGCAAACTGAAGACTGTGCTTTGTTGTTCACCATAGTAAGCAAAAGATCAGAATAGTAAGCTAGTTTGATTGTTATGTCATAACACAGCAGAAAGAAGTGAAGAGAGAAAACACCTAGTAATAATATTAATATTTAAAGCAACAGGCATAACATGCTTTTTTATTACACCATGTTTATATCGGTATGAACTTGAGATAATATTACTGTAATTTAAATGGTGTGAGCATCTATTACAAATTGAAAATGATTTGTTTTCACTTCTGGTATATTTCTAAAGCTAACAGAAAATGACTGGCCAACTATTGAATCACCTTGACAGAATATCTTTAAATACTCTGCTGCCATTCCTGAACTCTGTCCTATACAGGCAGTCTGTTTAGCATTCTTATTCTACATTCTAATATTGTTTAAAATTCCAACTGGAGCTCTAAAATTCTAAGGACCTTCATTAGGACCATTTGTTTTTCCCCGACCACTAAAAGGTTTCACCTTCATCCAGAGTTTGAAACAAGAGTTTGCTTAAACTTTGATTGTATAGTTAAAAGCATTCAAAGCTGTGTGAATTGAAGTGGCAAGCAAGCAGCCCCTAAATGTAATATCTACGCTTGTCCATTTGGAAATCTGCTCTAACTCCAAGACAGACTCCTTTCAAATGCAGATGTTGTTATATCAGATAAAAGGATAACTTTGGCAGTTATTCAAAGACACAGACAATACGAATAACTTAGCCTTTAGCCTTTCTCTAGCACTTCAGTTTTACTAGGACGACTATATGTACAGTACTGGAAATGCTGCAAATGCAAATGCATCTCCCACACAGAACAAGGTCACTTTTTTCCCCTGTCTCATTAAAAATGCAGATTGCTCACAAAGCCCAAGATTAGGAGACCAGAGAAACAATTCATTATTGATTATAGCAACAGTCTAGGACAATGCTATGGTGTCTTTTATAGAAAAAGAGTAGGCATTTTCAATTTTATTTTGTCACTTAGAGGTGACGCAATGTCTGCTTAGATGAACCATGTCCCTGTCTCCAAGATCATAATAGGACACAACAGCAAGACAAGGGGATACACTGTAGCTACTCATGGGATAATTGTCTATTTTAAGAACAGGCAAGGGGTGGCCCAGTACAATCACTGAACTGGTCGAGAGCATTACCAGTTTGCTTCACCTTGAGGAGCAGACACTTGGAAATAATGACTGCAGCAAATACTCTCAACACATCAAAAGAGGCTATTATAGTTGCTACACATGGGAGAGAGGTTTATATAGTCTGTGTATAAATCACACTATTGAGAGAGGTGATGCATCATTGGACTTAACAGATGCAGCATTCTCAATGAATGAATGGACGTGTTCACATCATATCAACTGTAACAGAAGAGTCCTCCTGTTGTTTCAGTCTTGTGATTGTTAATTAAAGTAAGAGCAATTTATTTTTCCAACACATAATAACTGTATTTAAGTTTTGGGACTCATTAAGCTCCACCCAAACATACAAAGGTCCCTCTTGTCTAGAAAAGTCAGAAGTAAATTCACTTTTTAAGACACATCCTTGGGCTATTGACGCTGATAGCTTAGTCATTGTCATATCTAAATGATAATAGACTAACTACTGTAGGCTTGACACACCCTGTGTGTTTGGTGGCTGATTTTCATGTCAAACACAAAATAAATTTTACCTCTAAATCATCTTACAAAAATGTCATTATATGACTGCTTCAGCAGCCTATATATTCATAAGGAAACAAACTAAAATCATGTTTCATAATCTATTAAATTATGTTTTTGTCCATGTAGGGAAGCTTCCAATACCTAAGTTTAGTTAGGAAAGCAATTGAAATGTTTCTAATGGTAGAGATGCTGTTACACTTAGCACAAAATGATTTGTATTAATATCGACACTATCTGAATATTATTCAGCTTGTCTTGTTTTGGAAAATAAATATGTCTCATGATGAACTGCCTCGTGTATATAAAAAGCAGATCTTAAGTGCTATATACCTTCCTCACCAAAGGATGAAGCATTAAAAAGGATAAACAAATAACTTTTTGGTTAGAACTAATCCCAATTTTCCACAACCTGATCAGAACATGTTAGTTCTACATGAATATGTGTATTTATTAAGTAACTTTATAAATATTACTAAAAGATGGCTATTTAGTTACACACTCAAGATAATAGATTCTTCATATGATAAGACTGTTAGATACTGTAACTTCACTGATTTGTTACAATAAAACAACAAGAACATTATTTCCTCTAGTCGTAGACATTGGGCATTGAGCTAATTAGCATGGGAATGTTGCTTTAATATTCAGTGCGCCTCCCTTGGAAACGCAGTACAGATCCGTGTTGCGGCATGTTTTATTATAACTGCATATCATATTTTATGATTGTGTTCTGTTGAATTAATCGCTATATATTTTCTAACGTGATCTTTCGTTTTATGGATGTTAACCTCTGTTGTTTGCCTTCTGTTTCTGTTTGTCTTCCTCAACATTAATCATTCTTTAAAACGCTTGTGCACTAACAACTTAAAAATAGTTACTATGTCTTACGACCGTCTAGACTAATTAACCTGGCTTTTTGCCATCAGAGCCACTTGCGTTTCACCATATTTTATAACATGCGCCATGATGCCTTCGTGACATCTAAGGAGATAATAGTGTCGCAGGTCTGTCCCCTGCAAAAATGTGAGCTGTTATTAAGAAACACTTAGTATACTTCGCAAAAATGCAATGCGCGCTTTTATAGACAGAAATTAAATATTCTTAACTTTCAAAAAAATATACACAGCGGGTAAGACTTATCACGTTTCCAGACCAACGGATGTATA
Organism: Lepisosteus platostomus; assembly: GCF_059453375.1. NCBI lineage: Eukaryota > Metazoa > Chordata > Actinopteri > Semionotiformes > Lepisosteidae > Lepisosteus > Lepisosteus platostomus. The sequence continues at coordinate 26,430,527 of NC_142619.1, read as the reverse complement.
ACGCAACCTGCACGTTTTTTATTCGTTTTTGATGAAATGCCACCTATTACAGTTCATTCAAATAAATACCCTGCTCTCCCCTTTTCTTACTGCCACCTCCACAACAGGTTTCCATAACAACCTCGATTTGAATTTCTATAACCTTCTATATATAGAAACATCGCTTCAGATTGAATGCAAAACATGAGTATCCTTTGTATAGTGTTTATTTACAGGTATAAATGTCTCGATGTATTTTATTCCAGTATGCATAAAGTTTTTTATATTAAATTAAATTTATTGCAGCCTCCTATATTGGCCAGAAATCCTGTCTAATGACAGTAACTACAGGCTGCCTGGGGTGACTTTAATGAAATGTCCGTAAATTGGACTTATGACTGACTGCATCACGATTAACTAACTCACTGTTATTATAGGATCTTTATGTTTATGGTGAGCAATGCAGAGTGCATGCATGTAAAACGCGAAACATTGGGGGGCGGGACTGCCTTATTATATATACTGAAAGCATTGTCATAAATCGTAGTTCTATTTGGCATTCTGCTATACTCAAAAACACGGGAAAGTGAGGCTCTTTATTGCACGATTTAATCTTGGAAGGTGACAGTGTAGCTCCCTAGCTGGGTTTGAAAATTAATAAACTGGGTCCACTTGAACTTCATTCTTCATTTGGAATACGAAGGCGGTCAACTATAAGGGGTGATAACTACTACAGAAAATACTGTGATATACTATTCATATTTAGCATCTTTACTCTCATTTGTGCTTTGAAGAGTTCGTTCCGTTTATGTTACTGATGCTTTACCAGTATCTTACCCTCGCAGTTCTGGAAGAATAGGGATCCTCAAACAGAGCCCAAATCACCGGTTGCCACTTTTTCCAGCGACTGACATTGCCTTCGGGTGACACCACGTCCTCAATGCCAAGCCTCTTACTCAATTCTTCGTCCTCCCCTTCTCCAACCCCTGGTTCCCCGCTTATTTCAAAAATATCGAGCGCCTCCTCCGCGTCTCTGTGCTGCCGGTAGGTCATCCAGCAGCAGGGTTCCACATCGGTCTCATCGATACCCCAGAAAGCCAGCTCTTCCTCGAAGAGCGGACCGCAGACATCGGCAGGGCAATGAAGTTTCCCGGTTCTGTAATAGTTGAGTACATAGGCAAAAACGCCAGGGTGGCGGTCAAAAAAGTACTCGTTGTTCTTCGGGTTGTACTCGATGTAGCCAGGGACTTGTTGCTGCTGATCCACCCCGGACTCTATATCAGACTCGGAAGCGAGCAGAGCTAGCCGTGTGCCCGGCAAGGTCTTCAGTGTGTTCCGATACGTTTCGTGCCTGGTTCCCCCAACATTGAGGATTATCCTCTCGTTGTCGTCGATCTTGCCCATCGCTCCGGATCAGACATGACTCGAAAAAAATGGGAGATCGCAGCTTTGTCTACCCTTTTTTTCCCCCTTCTTTTTCTTTTAAAAAGTAGTCTATGTAAAAGCCAGTTGAGTACCTCCCACTTCGGTAAGATCAGTAAACGCCATCGAACGTGATGCTCGTCAAAAGAAAATTGCTTTCATTTTGTTAAACGTTCAATTGAAAGCCTTGTGTATTATTGCATTGCTGTAGGTAATCTGAAGGAAAAGAAAAATCCGCTTACTGCACGTTAGACTTCCCCTGGTTTCTCCCTGTGCAAATGATCTCAGGCAACAGCTCTCTTTGCGAGCGTGCTGTGCTGTTTTGCCTGTATCAGTCCCTTCCCTTTCTTCCCCTCTCTCGCACACAAGCAGGTGAAGTCAAACGGAATGATATCTCTGCTCACTATTGATCAATCACCTTCTCCTTTTTTACTCTTGGGATTTTATGAGCCTCTGTGTTTCGAAATCATCAAATACTCTTCTCTTTTGCAACTCAATTTGCTTCTTTTATCCTGAAATCAAACCAGGGCACACCCCATGAAACATTTCCTTCACCCCTGGTTCTTTAAAAAGGCGTTTTATAAATTAAGAGACGTGGCATAAGACAAGCAACTCTTTTTTTTCCCTGTCTGTTGAAAATATATCTAATGAGTTCTTAGACCGCCTTAAAAATTATACACAGCATTATGAAAAAACGAAATTCGTAGCCTATAGCTCATAGGAAACAAAAGTAGTTTCAAGAAAGAAAAACTAGTTTTTTTATTAAATGTATATGTTCTTGCTACGAGTAGAGTAATATTAATTGTTAGGGGTATTAAGAAAACAACACGTTTTGGTTTAAGAGCTCTAGAGGGTAACTACAATGGTTTATATGTGGAGGCACATAGCCTTTTTTTATTGTTTCATTGAAGATGAGCGGTTTCAAATATCAGTTTGTCCGCTTGTTTATGTCGCAAGATTCATGATATTTAATAGTGCTTCTCACAAATATTTATGTTTTCTGAAATATTTCTAGATTAATCACCGGAATACGTATAGGGGAAAAACCCTTGCACTTCACTGCAACGAGGGAGCTGTTCTTTCAGCACTGCCCAATCTATTTCTGCTGCTTTAATTTTACAGAAAACAGAAACCAACACCCAAGCCAACGTTTCCAGACTAGAGCCTTTTTTTTTCACAGAAGCCTTACTCTCTAGACTCACCGAATGTTTCCATCACCGTAAGAGTGTTGTTTTGAACAGATGGAGAAGAGGCGACCTTTAACTACAGGTGTTACTCTTGTCAGCAACTGGGAACTCGCATTATTGAATATTACCGCAACACTGTGGGTTCAGATTGGCAAAAAGGCCAAAGATACATGCTAGTATGTATTTAACAGCAACAATAAAATAAGCAGACACAAAAAATATTTTATTCATTGGAAACGCCTAGACTGGTTTTACTTCAGCCTTTTCACTTAAGAGGTTGGATAAAAACCTAGGAATGCAAAAAGCCTGAATACTTTGTTCTAATAGTTTACGGTATTAAAAATATGAACACTTTATGGGTGTGACTTAAATTGCAAGTAATTTACAATGTAATTGTATGTAAAGAACCACAATTTCTCTTCATATTAATGTGTTTTATGTAATACCAATATAGATAATAAACAACGGCAAAGGAGTACACATTGTGCAGTACACAAAAAAACATTTTCATTAAGAATATGCTAATCCCTTTATTCATAATTATGCATTTGTGCTAGTGGAATAAAATATACTATTTCAGAACATTCTGCAATATACAGTTTTGTCTGTTGTTTATTTAAGTTCTTGTTTTTTTACTAAAAAATATCACAGGGCAAAACAGTTACCAGTGTTTTTATTGATAAAGGAGTTCTATGAGCATGGAAACGCCTACACTTGAAAAGAGCAACACGATCTCCTAATAAATTCAGGTGGCTATACTTCACGAAATTCATTCACTGGTTAATAATTCAATCCCTGGCATAATGCATTCTATTTATTAATACAGCTAACAGCAAAAGGCTAATATGAATTATTTTTACTTTGTATAAATGGATAAGTTTCAACCATTCAAAATGACCACTTCATCTGTATGTCAAGAGCAGTATTGCAAAGAAGTATACCAGATGAAGCCTCAGTCTACTGTCAGCCCAGCTCCAAACAAGATGTTTTTAATGAATGATTGATTTTGAAATGAGATGCATGGAAAAAAATTGAATTTGGTAGAAATCAGAGAGGCATGTCATGAGGAGTGATGGTTAAATTTCCAATTCAAGCCAACACATTATGGCCTGTGTGTCACGATTGTAAGTAAGCCCCTCCTCTTAAGGACGCTCCAGCCCTGTCCCCGGTTCTAGCCCCCTTCCTACAAAAGCCAGATGCGCCTACTAATCTGGGCTCAGCTTTGGAAGATGGACGCCTGGAAGTCCGCCTACCAGCCATTCCAGGAGGGGTTCGACGGCATAGGCTTCGCAACGGCGTCCTGACCATCTGGGTCCGGGGCTGGGAGCGCCTGGCCCCGTTACCCTTTTTTATTCCCCTGACCCTTCGCCGGACCCGCTCCACCTTTTAACTTTGTCTTGTCTACGTCATGAATGGACCAACAGGCGCTGGACTTTGGATTTCCTGGATCTTCTTACGGACCCCCTTCGGGCTTGTTTGCCTGGACCCTGCCCCCCCGAGCACCGGCGCACCTTGGTCACGTCCCCCTGTTCTTCTTCCAGCCCTGATCCCAGTCTTTTTTCCTCGTGTTTGTCTCACTCCCCTCCGGATTCTGCCATCTGCATAGGGTCCTGAAGAACACTTAGTGACACTGTGCAACTCTGGATACCCAAAGCCAACAGAAAAGGCATTTGATGTTGTGGAGAAAAAAAACACACACACACGTTCACAAGATGGATTGTGAAGAACACCAGACACAATCTTTTTTCGGGCCAGAAAAATAGACAAGGATGTAATTTTGGCTTTCAGACGGTCACAAAATATTACTTAGAAAGGAATTGTACTGTAACTCCTATTTTTTATGAGGGAAGAATGCTTCTTAAGAAGGAATGGTGCAAGCCTATGTCAGTTAATATCTGTCCAAAGAGTGATATTTGTAATGGATGATATTCCCTGCATCAAACCACCTGTGCAGCACAAACATAATACAATGACAGTGAAGACATCACATCAGCATCACTGAAATGCTTGTTATGTCTTTGTTTTAATGAGTCATATCACACTCTCACAATACCACACGCAAAGAAATTAATCAATTAGCGCTTCATACTCAGTAATTAGTGGCAAAAAAATGTATTCTGCTTCTAAAGTTGGAGGTTTAAAGTATTATATCGACACTATAAACAAAGATGTTTCATATAAAATCTGGTCTTAAATGACATACCAGATGTTCACCTTGAGGAAAGCACTTCCCAATGATGTTATGTTGACTTATATAATAAAAGAAGGTTGAGAAACAGGCAAATGTTCTGGTCAAAAGTCTTAGAGAAAGTATAAAGCAAAGAAAAACACCTATAGGCTGCCACAAAAACTGCCATTAACCCATCTTATAGAACAAGCAGGACTGAAATAACAGCAAGTCATGTTTATATATCATTATAGTAATAATTTAAACACCCAGGGAGTATGATATACCCTTCTAAACAGGATTAATAATGAATTATGAGTATGAAAAGGCATTTTTAGAAGCCTTAAAGAAAGGATGAATTAAAAAGACCTACATCAATAACATCAGTAGCATTAACAAGCAGACAACATCTTCAATAAGATCACACAAGGACAAGAAACAAAATCAAGAAAGATGTCTACCAAGGGGATATGTAATACCAGAGCTCTTTACAACTATATTGAAAGTTGTTTGTAAGGCACTTAGGTTAAAGGAAATGGTCTGAAGATTAATAGAGCCTAGCTGAATTATATACAATTTGTTAATGACATAATCATGTTTGCCCCAATCTCAGAAGAAACATAATTTCAAGAACTACAAGAAAATAGCATTCCTGAAAATTATCTAAAGTGATATTTACAAGAATCGTGCTTTTTCCAAGGAAATTGAAGTCGTTGAATTAAAGGCATCAATAACCTAAAAAGGTTAAAAAGGCCTATGCATTGGGCCCAATTAAGTTTGCCAACATAAAGAATTGGAAAAAGAGCTCAAGGTTCTCAACATGAAGGTCATCTGTGTACCCTTATCTAAAATCAGATGTGAAATCAGGATCTTGAATACAACAATATTAATACCTAATAAGGAAACTACAGATGACCCAGTGGTGCATATGTAAAGGTATACCTAGAAAAAACTAGAAGGACAGAAAAGGAAAAGCAAATTAATTAATTCCTTACACTTATACAGTGCTTATCTGAACACTCCACTCAAAGCACTTTACAGGTAATGGGGACTCTTCTCAACCACCACCAATGTGCAGCACCACCTGATTAATGCAACAGCAGAAAATGTGTGCCAGAACCCTCACCACACATCAGCTATCAGAGGGGAGGTGTCCCCATCACTACACTGGGGCATTAGAACCCACACAGACCACAGGGTGAGCGCTCCCTAATGGTCCCACTAACACCTCTTCCGGCAGCAACATTAGCTTTCCTAGGAGGTCTCACATACAGGTACTGGCTAGGCTCACATCTGCTTAACTTCAGTGGGTTGCCAGTTGTGAGTTACAGGGTGGTTGGACCAGGAAAACAATGGAATGGATCTTAAAGGACAAAATGAAATAGGAAGACCTTGTGCAATATGAAAAAATTAAGAGGTTTTCAAGAGCTGTTTGGATGAATTCAGCTAAAGATTAAGCTTGTAGGACAATCTTGGGGAGGCCTCTATTAAGCAATTAATTGACAAGGAATACTCATTTATGTGATCTTGATAGTAAGATATACAATAAACAGCATATTTAACACAAAATTCAGAAATACGAATTACGATATGAAATACGATACCATTATCATTTTCAGGAGTTTCATAAATACACAGTCAAAACATTTAGCAACTACAGAAAGCTTTGACCATGATTGTGTCTCAGTGTAGTGTAGCCGTATCCTGACAGTGCTCTAGTTACTCTTTTGTCCTTCATCTCAGATGGCAGTTCTATTATTCAAAAGATTGTAGCTGGACATGATACAGGGCTATATTTAAAGTTTATATCCTGCGTTAGGAGCTGAACAGACCCTTAAATGGCCTGAGGCATAAAAGCTAATCAATTATATACTAAACAATTGCTCAGTTCATTTAACACTTTAGTGTTATCTATCATTGTTATCTATGGACTTGTAGATGTAAGTTTTGACATATCCTGTTATCCATGGAATCACTATTACTGCAGAATACGAGTAAGATAAACTCAGTTTGTATGACCAATGTCTCACTTTTCTTTGCATTAGTACTCTTTGAGATTTTGACTAGATGTCCTTCTTAACCACTCTCTCCTAATTTGGTATCTCAAGCACTAATCTTAACTGGTTCTCTTCCTGCCTCTCTGATTCATCCTTCCATGTTTCATATCATAGTTGTTTTCCTTTTTTAACTGAACCACACATACCTCTCAAATATCAGAAGAAGGACATTTTTTTTTCTCGATACCAAATCAGTTTTCTTATTTTTTGCGTTGGGTTCTCCCACCATATGTTCACCACCAATGTAGACTTTCTTTCATCATCATCTGTGAAACTTCTTTGTGGATACCAAAGTACCTAGAGTACCAGATAACTTTTCCTGGATTTCCTCTCATCACCTTTAATTCAGGATTTCAAATTCTAACCTTATTAATAACCCCTGCTTCTTATTATTCCTCCTATCCCCCTATAGTGGTCTCGCCATCACTATTTCTCTTGGCCTTGGCTCTATCACCTCTTTCCTACACTGCTTTGAATTACTGTATGGTGCAACCCCAGATTCCTGCTCAAAAAACTCCTTTTTTCTTTTTCTTTTAAATAAATCCCAATAGATTTATCTCTTTAACAACAGACATCCCTCAGTTTCTGGTCTTAGCCCTTGTTCTTTAGACTGGACAACTGCAATAGTCATATAGTTAGCATTCCTGAATTCATTGCTGAACAATGTTCTCTCTCCACCATAACTAAACTCTATACTGTAGCTCACTTAATATTCTCCCCTTCTTGTTTCTTCAGTGCAACATCTCTTCTGCCTACTCTATACTGGCTAACGTCTTCTAATTGGAACTGATTTACCATCATTGCCCTTAACTACTGTTTATTCAATCCTACCACCATCCCCCTTCTATTGTCACTTTCTCATTAGTCCTTTGTCTTTGATTACCTTCCAATGCCACCCTTGAGATTCACCTGCTGTATCATTAGAGCCTTCATTGTTCTAATCCCTTTGCTTTTGTTTCAGTCATTGTAAACTGTACTTTTAAAGCCTAAGACTCAGTTCAGTACTGTCCTGCAAGACGTTGTACACAATCTTTTAGTTTTAATGTCTCGAATAGTTATATTAACCACTTCTGCTTACAAAAGTCTACATTGATCTCTCTGCACTGCTAACCTTTTTCAGGTCGCGAACTTTTCCAAGGTCGAGTTGAATGAAAGTTGCTTTGCAATAAGGAATTAATAAATGCTAAATAAAACTGAATGATCTGTGTATCAAAAACTAAATTGCTTTATAGAGCAGAATAGGATTGTAAGTTGTCATTATTATAAGCTTCCATGTATGAAAATAGTACACTTCAGCTTTATTAAGAGGTTGCACTGTATATAGCTTAGGGTGGTCTCTTTATCAGTTTATCTTACATTCCCAGGCTCCATCTTGCTACAGTACATAGCTATTCTGGTTATTTTCTCCTGGGTCTATTTGGTAACCGTGAAGCTCCTAATAGACCTGAGCTGAAATTGAATGTCCCAATGCTTTATTTCATTCTGGAGATGACATATTTTCCTGTCTCCAGGGTCCCCTTATAATCAGGGCCTAGAGAACACTGCAGGTGATGTCACATCAGTAAACCTCCTTCTTGTTTGACTTCCACGGCTCCAAAGAGAATTAAATTGCAATGTTAACATTCTCTTATTCACTCAGCTTGAATACTAGATGGTTAGTTTTAAAACAGCATCTGAAGTGCGATTTTTCAAAGGTTAGACGAAAATTGTGTATGTGTGTTTTGCAAAGGAAGAATAGAAATAGGTCGAGCTATGGTACGATCCAGTCTCTTGGTATCATGGTAATCAATGTGCAGCATTTTTCAATATGTTTTATGAATTATTACAAAGGTTTGCTACTGCTTTCTAAAACTGTCAATTAGATTACATTTGGACCGTTTTGAATACTAAATGTGAACACAAAGTTCTGTTTGGAATGCTGCACATAAAGATATTACATACACAATAAAAGAAACCTAACTTCATGAGATACTACAAGGATTACAGGAATTGCACAGCCATACCATTGATGCAGGTACTGTATATTAATAGAAATCAGCATATAGTACCTTTTTGTGGATAACATGTGTAGTAGAAATATTATAATTTATGAGCATGTTCCCAAAGATGCATTTATATAAAATGAAAGTTAAATTTTCCTTTTGAGGAGAAAAATTGTTCTGTTGAAATCAGTCAAAACAAAACACTGTACTCAATTGCACATTAATCTGTCCATGGCTGATGGATTTGTCCTTTGTTCTGTATTGAAATTGAGATATAACCAGCAATCTATTTCATAATACAGTGTTCTACAGCAAAAGCTATGTTTTTTTTCCTAGCAAGGCGATATATCACATTTAAAATACGAATAAATTGAAATCTCACAAGATTTGTGCTAGGAATCCAAAATTATTAACATCTTTAACCTTTGAAAAAGGATGTCTGGTAGGAGAAAAGGTTTGGATCTGATGCTCTTCTGTACAAGTGTTGCTAATGTTGAAGAACTTACTGGGGAACTCACTACCTCCAAACAGTGTGCTCTATCTCAGAAATGTCTGTCTCAGAAATTAAAAATGTTTCTTTATTTACTGTGGCACTTAATGCCTGTTTCCAACTGGTCCACTGACTACTGACTGACAAATTGTGTCAATTAACTTGATTTTAGATGGATTAATATTATGACAGGGCCACACAGCAGTGCAGTGGTTAACGTTGCAGCACTGTGGCCTTGGGTTCAATTCTAGACCTGGGCTGCTTCCTCCCTGTATGTTCTCCCCATGTTCATACGTGTTTTCTCTGGGTGCGCCCACAATCCAAAAACATACTGGCCATATCTCTTTAGCAGTTTATCTTTTTATGGGTCACCTCTTAGGCTGCTGGCTGGATTCAGAATTGAGAAATTCAAAAACAGGATGACAAATAACCTGATTGACTTTTAGAAGCAGCATTAAAAATGTCTTAGCCTTGAACTGATGTGCTTTCAAGCTTTCAGTTCTTAGAAGCTTTTTTTTTTTTTACTTTTTATCCCAATTCAACAAAGATGAATTTTAGGTCTGATTTAGTCAAATATGTTTTTGTTGGCACATTTAAAATATTTTATTTATGGAACTTCACTGAAATGGATGTCCTAATCTGAGTGAGCTGTATTCTCGGTTTGAATGAAATAAAAATAAAATACTGCTATTAATGAAATTGAAGTAACACAACTTTATGACAGTTTACCGTATGTTTATTTCATTTTTATCACAGACCTGCTGTGGTTTCCTTTTGTCTCACTATGCTTTTCTACAATGAGCCATGGGGACACCATCATAAAGTACCATAGTCCTGTGTAGTATAGCATAATGAAAATAAAATCTGTGGTCACACCAGGTTAGAACTGTGGTTAAAAAATTTAACATCGTGAAAAATTTAACATGGTAAATTAACATTAGGGCATAAATGCATTTAACATTTGAAATGTCATCTGTTTTAAAATGCATTTTCTGTGTATTTGAACAATAGTTTAGACAAAAGTTTACAATAGTACAGACAACAGGGCCTGCGTATATATTCATCTGTTGTGAAGGTCTCACGTGAATGCAACATGGCCAGTGGAACTAAGGAGACACACAGTTTGTAGATTTAAATGAAATGATATACAATTCCTCCTGAGTGACACAAAAGCAAAAGAAATATAAACCCAAGTAATCTTTACAGACCGTATGTTGCATTAAATAATGAAATAAAAGATTTCCAGGAGTACATGAGGAGATTAAACTTTTTTTTTAAATGCAGTCTGAAACCCTGTTAGATGAAGGTGAGAATTGTGTTGTGTTTAGTTTTTCTTTGTTGTTGTTGTCTGAAGCACAAAATCCTAAGTGTATCGGTTCTATGGTTGTAAGGATCAATAGAAAAACAATGTAAAATGCCACTGACGCATATAGATGACTTCAAATGTCCTTCACTACATGAGAAAATCACTTGCTATAGTACTGTGGTATACTGAATTGCTTTAACCAGGATTTAAAATTGTCAGCCTAACTGCTGAATGATAAATAACTGAATGAAACTCACAGGTATCACTCAGCATCTCATCTGGGTCTGCCAGAGTATTAGGAGACAAAGTTCCAGTAGTACTGAATGGTGTCCTGGGAAATGTCAACTGTCAGCTTCAGAAACTCAGTGTTGAGTTTAGTGAGAAACTTATTTAATCGTTATAATACTGCATGAATATTATTTTTATAGCTATTGCTGTCCCAGACCATGAACTGCATCTTTTATCTCCATTCTTTGAATTTCTTCTGTCATGGCTTATCCTTTCTTGTAGTTTAAAGAATATTAGGAGAAAAATTCCACTTTATCACTTTTTAAAAATGTGACAAAGCATTCCTGTATTTCACAACACCTTTCCATTTTCATGCAGAGGAAACTGATTTATTCATAACAGAGGACAGATAACTCATAAACTGTTCTAACACATAACTGTCAAAATGTGACTGCTATAGTTAGCAACCAACATTCCTTGACTTATACAAAACCAGGTTTCCTTTTTTTTTTAATTCTCATATCCTGCATTAAAAATATCACTTGACATTAAAGTTTGTGGTGACTTGCGGTGCATTTTCATCTCATTTTTGTGCTTATGTTTTAAGCTTATTCCACATGAGGTGAAAACAAATGAGCGCACTAAAGTCAAGACTGTAAGAGGTTGTGTATTTCCCTCCAGCACAAGCTGTCATTTCCACTCTGCAAGAGTGCTTTTAGCCAGCTCACAGCACACACGCTGGCGCGGCTTCTCACAGCAAGAGGTCCACAGGAACTGCCTCCACCCAGCAGCAAGATCTGGAAACATACTTTGAAGCACCCTGTCAACAACAGTTATCCTTTAAAGCTTCCCATCTCCAAAATATTATGCAAGTATTTAAATATTCAGCTTCAAAATTCCACTCAACATGAAGTTGATAACATGGTCGGAGTTCTGCTCTTTGAAGAGGATGTATCATTAAATGCAAGAAAAGAAATAAGTTGAACATCTTAACATCATACAGCGGTATTCAAAAGTATTCACCCCTCACCGGACTTGACTGACAGAAAACACTCTATAATGTCAAAGTTAAAACTAAACTGCATCCTCCTAAATTAACTATAAATCTAAAACAAAAAAAGTAATTCCATAAGTATTCAACCCTTTTACCAAGACACACCTAAATAGGCTTTTGTTCATCCAAATGTCTTTAGAAGTCACATAATTTGTTGAATGAAGTCCATCTGTGTGCAATTAGGGTATTTCACATAAGTTTAGGATAATTTATCTATCTTTGGGAGGTCCCACAGTTGATTGGTACAGCTCCCAATAAAAACGACATCAGGAAGACAAGACCTTTATTAATTTCTTTCATTCAAAGGAACATTGGAGTGTTCTGTGTTGATCAATAGCAAAAAAAATCACAAAGTAATACATTGTGATTTTATATTAAAACACCGTTAAATGTAAAAATGTCTAGCCGGGGGTGAATACTTTTAATACCCACTGTATATGCCAGTATGTATGTAATTATGTAACTTAATTATGATTTGAGTTCTCCAATTTTCTTAACCTTTTGCTGAACTTATTTTTTTAGATGTCGAAGTCTACACAAAATCGAATTGATTTGATTAATCTGAAACACTTCTTTGAACGATTACACCAATGATATGTCACTTATGTGTCGCTCATGTCTGCAGGCTATGTCCTTCATGTTCTGTTAGTTTCTATATTGTCATGTTGTCCTATGAGTTTTTTCTTCTTTAAACAGGCTGAAGAGGACTCTCATGGCTGTTCTGTTCAAGGGTGTCTCTCCACTGAATACCAAGTGAGCTGTGCAGGCCAATTATTACACCCCTTCTGAATACTGTATGTCTGCTACCTGGAAAATTACTGATTTGGATTGAAAAGCAGTTTCTTCTGAAAGAAACTGGTTTCTCAAACAAAAAATGATGAGCTATTGATGAATAATTCATACAGAATTTAGGCAGTAATTTAAGTCTTTGTATTGATTTTTTGTCTTTCTGTTAAGTTGTCTTTAAGGGTCTTAATTGCACAGAAAATCAATAAATGCTATTTATCAGCTCTTAGAAGAATAGAAGCATAGTCAATTACTTAAATGCTTTGTAAATAAGCTAAATATAAGCCAATCTTAAGTTTCAATAAATACTCTACAATATGTGTTATAGTACTGAAGCTTGGTAAAAGTAATTTTTCATCACCAGAAATTCTGTCTCCAGGGACAGCCTTATTTTATTCATGACCGAGCACTTCCTATCTTTAGCAAACATATAAAATATGAGATTAATATATTTACACTGGGAACCTCCATGCATATAATTGCAACAGAATACAGAAGGTGAACATTTATTTTTAATTTAGGGAATTTCCACTAGACACCTTGTACAGATAATCAGGAAAGTTTAAAAAGAAGGTCACATTAAGTATGCAAGTTGGCTTCACTAAATATGGTAGGATGAAAATGCATCCTCAATTCAAGGAGTTAGAATTGATTAATATTAATAACAAGATTCTTTAGCATTAAAATTATGTCTCACCCTAGGTCTATGCTTGTACCCTTTAAAAATGGCATCCCAATAAAATATTCATTAGCTGTTACAGTGTTCCCTTATTCAACCCAAATTATTTCATGAAACAGGTGCAAGCCTGTTCACTGCCATATGAACGTAGCCTCACCAAAAGCCTCATGGATTAAATTTCAACAAACAAATTGCTCAATCTACACCACACACTACTTTACAATATATACTGTAAATACAATTACAAATACATACAGTATGTAAAAAAAATGACTGAATGCAGGATTTTTCAGCAACCATTCAAATAAACTATAACATTTGTTACTAATGGAAAACACAAAACTGAGCTGAACCCATAATAATTTTCATTTATAAACATTTTAAAAGGCAGGACACAAAAAATATTAACAGTGAGAAAGCAGCTATTACTGATAACAATGTTCCGTGGTTTATAAGGTTTGGAACTGTTTTTTTTTTCAGATTTTAATTTAAAAAATGCAATACTGCAAGATAGACTGTATACTGTATATCTACCTGTATTTATACCATAGAGAAGGGAAGTCCTCCTGTCTAGCACTCTTCACCCTCTGCTTTCATTGAACTGCAGTCTAAGACTTTCTCAGCATTAGCCATAACGACCGTTTTTATATAGGCTACTCTGCAATGACTAAGCTACAGATTTAGACTGAACAACTAAAAATGAAAAAAGCAATCTGTAACTGAATTAAATTCCTCAGAGTTGTCATGTCGGTGAAACTGATCTCCATATAAACATATTTATGCATGCTACATAAATCAGTAAAAATAAACAAAATGCCCTACCATACACCTTATACTGCATATTACTGTACATACATTTAAGGGCTTGATATGAAATGCAAGAAAAAAATAAGGTCGACAGAATAAAATGCATTGCAAAATGATAAACTTTTTAATTGCTTTGAAGAGAATAAAAAACTTCACATTGTGCACAGTAGCCTGAAGACTATTAACCTCATTTACAGTCTAAATTAAGATCACTGCTGCAGTGTGCTTATATCAAAGTTATGCAAGACAAAGTTGGTTTTACAGTGTAATTGGTAATTTGTGAGCTCTATGTGCAGTGTTTAACAGAAATAAAAGCAAGTCATCAGCACAAGAGGGAATGTGAGAGAAACTTTACCTGCTGATGTTGCAAGGGATGTTTTTCAGTTCTTTTGATTATAGCAACCTCTACAGGCAGATACTGTAAAATGTAATAATTCAAAAACTCATACTAACATTATTTTTGGTGAACAATACAGACAAATGTATTAACACTCACACATATAAATCCGCATGTGGTATACCATGTTTTTTTTTCCCAATCCCAATCAATAATGTATACAGTACAGAGTTTATTTGTGCTGAACACACTGAGATCTTAATGAAACATACAGTATTTGATGCATGATTCATCAGTTTCTTTGTGTTTATGTGGGCATTGATAACATACACTTAAAACATAAAACCTACATAAAGTTGGTTCCAGAGGTGTTCATGACATTACCTCTACTGTGCTTCATGGATGAGGTGCTGTTCTTTGGACCACCTGCAGTTCCTTTCGTTCTCCACACTTTAACTTTTCTTCACTGTTGTAAAGGTAGATCTTGGTTTCACCTATACATAAAACCTTGTTTTAAAGCTCTCCTGTTTCATCTTTGTGTTTCTATTCAAATGCTAAGCCCTGGCAGATGTAATATTATGGCTTTGGCATGTACTGTATGGGCTCTGCTGAAACAGGCTCACCCTTTTTCACTGATGATGTACAGTAACTACTGATGGGAACAGCAGAATTAAATCTGACACCCCCCAAAAAAATGTCTGCTAATGTAGCATGACAGCAACACATCAATACCCAAAAATATACTGCTTATACCACCAAAGAATTCAACGGGAATCTTAAACTGGTTGAATGAATCATCCAATTGAGCATGCATATTGTTATGGTAGTTGCGAGTGAATTTTCAGGTATCTCAGGAGTCTAGGGACAACAGTCAAAACATCTAGCTAGTGTCAAAATGTCTTGTTCTCAGGAGCTTCAGAGCAAGAAAGGAACTAAGTGTTTACTTGGGTCTGAGACACTGATCAAAGGAATGCTCTGCCTTACTTTGAAATAAGTTAAATGAGTTCTGGGTAAATGTTTAAGAGTCATCAACAGCTGAGGAACAGAGGATAAATGTAAAGGTAAAGGACAGAGAAAGAGAATATAATTGCTCTCTGGCAAGGTTCAAATACTTATCTCCTATCGGGTTTTGCCTAGATGATCATGACGTGGGGGCTCTCGCCTGGCGCAAGCTTCAGGTTCCAACTACTTCTGTCTCTTCTCTTGTGATCTGACCTTCTTTTTCTTCTCTTCCTCCCTGTGGTCTTAATGTGATCTTATATGGTGTATTTCTGGACTGCTGATTGGCAATAATTTATCCACAACTTAAATTAAATAGGTAAACCAAGGTAAAATGTATGATTGCTTTTGATCACAGGATTAGGATCCCCTAATTCTCTGCTTTGAAGCTGAACATATTTACACTGCCAGCTGTTACACACTTTTACTCTTAGAAACACATCTTAATCACCTATAGCTAAAACATTATGTTTGTCTTCTAATATAATGAACACATGGAATTTTCCAACACTACATTAGAATATAGTACATTGGAATAAATGTACTGTCATGGTTACTAATTATATTGTCAATAGTTACTTACACATTCAAACTGCCTATTATTTCCACATTAAATACACTTTACTTTATTTGCTCCTGTTAAATGTTGCCGTCTTATTTTTAACTCATCTGACATACAGTATAAGTATTATTTTTAATGAAACTTAAATGAATATACACAATGAAGATACAACATCCAGAGTGATTTTCTTTTGAACAAATAGCAGTATGACAGCAAATGTACAAGTTAGCACATTTAACATTCATAATGCAATTCTAAATTATAGGGATTAAATGCCAGCTCATAAATTTCACCCATTAAAATTTCATAAGGTTAACGAATGTCACTTAAATATGCTAGCTTGTTATTCAAATAACTGTAAAATAAAAAAGTTACATATTCTAATTGATTTGCTCTATGTTATGAAAAAAAGCATTGAATATATGTTCCTTTACATGAAAATAAGATCAATTTTCACTGGTGATTTAGAAAAATTAAATGTTACTCTGAATATATTTTATTTGCATCTAATAAGAATCTTATTTTACTGTAAAAAGAAACCCAAGACTTGTATCAGGGCAGGATGAAAGACTGCTCTATTCTAGTCTGTAAGCATTCACATGCACCCTTAACTATCCACAAAGAGACAGCTTTTTGATAGCCCATAAGTCCTGAGAACAGATAGATATACAGTGCCTAGCAATTATTAAAGTATTCCCCTCATACTAATAATATCACATTTTTATGAACTGCAAGTAAGGTATTTTTTTGTATTCAAAACTGCCAAGATCAAACTGAATGCCATTTCAAGTGAAAGAAGCTGACTCTCAGCAAAACCTGCTTACAAGTTATACAAAGTGAAATTTACTGAATATTTAAGTATTCAGCCTCCTTCAGTACTTCAAGCCCCCCCGGTCAGAACTTGGTGGGAGTACCTTTGGCAGCAAGTCCGGCTGTCAGTATTTTTGAATAGGACTGACAGTTTCTACAAGTTTGTTAGTGATGGGTGATAAGACACAATTGTGTACACATTTCCTATTGGTTTCAAGTCAGGACTTTCAAAGGAACACTCAAGGACATTCACTCTATTTGTAGAAGATCACCATTGTTTGGTTTCGGCCTTGTGCCTCAGATCATTGTCCTGCTGCAATGTGGATTTTAAACCCAGTTTTAGATTTAGATTCTTGGGTGACTCAAGCAGGTTTTCCTCTAGGATTTGCCTGTTGTTTGCATTATCAATTTTTCCTCTCAGTTCTGGCAAGTGTCCAAGTCCCTGCTGATAAGTATCCCTGGTAACATGATGCTGACACCACTATACTTGACAACTGGGATGGTGCTAAATGAGTGATGTGCTGTGTTGGGCTTGTGATATATGTAATACTTTGCATCACAGACCTACTACAAAATTCAGACCAATGGTTCCCAGTCCTGGTGACCCATGGACCTATTGTTTTTTTGTTCCAGCTGAGACCTCAGTTACACAATCAATTTCATTGACTTAATAACAACAGGATTAATTTGAACTGTTTGAACCCTGCTCTTGTTGGAGCTTTAACTGTTGTATTTTGTAAGAACAATAAAATCTAAAACGTGTGACAAAAAACAGATGCAGATTTTCAATTGAAACAACTTCTTAAATCAAGTAAAGCTGCAGTTATCTAATGAAGGTGGGATGGAATGAAAACCAGCAGGTGTGGGTCACCAGGACCAGGATTGGGAACCACTGAATTAGAGACCCTGCCAAGACTATTAATTCTAACTTAATCCTACCTGCTGAACACACTATTTTATTTCAAGATCCATGTTGTCCTGCAATACCCATGCCTGCACACCGTTTTTAATATAGGAATGATATTGGCTATGTTAGTATTGGAGGCATTTCTAACCAAAAGCACATCCATCCATTTTCTATCTACTTTATCGAATTCAGGGCTGCAGGGGAACTGGAGCCTACTACAGCAAGCAACAGGCACAAGGCAGGATCATCGCAGGGCACACACAGGCACAGACATGCAAACATGTACTGTATACCAAGGCAGAATTTCCAGTATGTCCTTGGACTGTGGGAGGAAACCAGATCCCCCACAGGAAACCCAGATGAACATAGAGAGAGCATACAAACTCCACATAGATAGAACCCCAAGAACTGAACCACTGAATCAACTTGCTGCCACCCAAAGCACATTAAACTGCTAATTAAGTAATATGTAACATATTAATGAGATAATGCACATTTGAGCATCCACAGTTTTAACTGCCCGTTACAGCTCACCATAAAGGCCTTCATGGTAACGAGTTACGTAAACTAAAAAAAAAACCCTAACAAATGTAGACCTTTCATTTAGTTTACTTCAAGATACATGAATGAAATGAAGGTCAATGATCGACAGTGGCTTCTACTACACGAACGTGAGCGCAAGCGCACTTACACATACTGTACTGATATGCAGCATGTGTGAGCTATGTTACAGCAGTTGAGGGTTGTAAGATTTGTTACAGGGAGACTAAGGAAGCTGGTTCCTAGGTGTGTTTCCAAACTTAAGTATTTAATAAACACAAATATGAAAAGAATACTCCCTAATGTCTAACCACTCACTCCTACCTGCAGTGGAGTAAATTCATTTATTGGCCACAAATATCCCGAACCATGAGAATTAGATTGGGTGCTGCAGGATCCTAGTCCCACTGCGGGGCTCCAACCAAAAGTTCAGTTTTTCTCTAGGGTGACCAAGTATCCTTCTGCCACATGCCTGCAAAGTATCTCATACAAGATTTAAGAAGAGTTCTTCGGTATAGGCATCTTTCTTCTCATCCACTCACTTGATATAGGTATCAAGGTATCATTGATGTATTAACAGTAAATCCTATCTCAGACACAGAACTATACACATCTTTCAAAGTTATTGCAATCTTCAAACCAATTTCCTGCTTGGTCGGCTGCCCAGTTTGGAAGGGTGGCTGGATCTAGTAAGTGTGTGGTCTTAATAACTGACAGTGCTCAAAGGTAGCTTAATCCCTGATTTGTTTCCAAAGCAACTTGATCGTCATAGTTAATTTGCCACACCACTTCTGTATGCTATTTGTGGCTTGAAATTGAATATCTTCCTGAGGGAACATAAACGGACAGGTGCATTTACATTTCAGAAGTTAGAGCACTCTAATTAACTGCAAAACATAGACCATAACACTAATTTTGTGACCCTTCAAACAATTGCTGCAGCTAAATTGGTTTGGAACTGAGAATATTCTCATATTATTTAAAAATATAATTTATGTTCATACTATCATCATCTTCAGCTTTATTAGTCTGGAGCAGATTCAAAAAATAAATTCCTGTTTGGAAATGTAAAAATTGCAGCAAATATGTGGAATATATGCAGTGGGGTGAATACTTTTGCAAAGCACTGTATACGGGCAAGAGAAACTGTAAAAAAAATTCCCAAGTTATTCCACACTGTAATTCACAGAAATGTTAGAAACCTGGCTTTTCACAACTCTTTGGAACACCCAAAGTAACAACCACACTGACCAGTGTGAAAATAAACACTGAAAATAAACTTTTATTTTGTTTTGAAAACCACTGCTTTCACACTGACAGTCAGACCCATAGGCCTTACCATTACATTTTTTTCACATGATGCAGTACTTTCATGTTCGGAAAACATTAAATTTTCATTCTATGAAAAATGCAAAATAGATCGAACCTGCACTAACAAAGTATACATTGTTTTGTCAATTTTTTTAACAGATCATAATTTAATTTATTGTGGTCATTTTTCTAAAGGGTATGCAGAAAGAAAGTAACTCACATTTAATTTATAACATGTTTTAACAATGGTTATAAATGACAGAAGTGCATGGGTTGGGTTTATGTCTAATGTTGGTATACATACAAAACTAGTTTTTTTACTTGTTTAGAAGCCATGGGAAATAAAAATACAAGGGTTGTGGTTGGGCACTTGAGTGGAAATTAATTAGAATTTTTGGAGGGAGGAGGAAAGATGAAGAACATTAAACTATTTAACTGGTGAAAGTTCAATTTTTACTATTCAAAAGTGATTCTTACGAACATGACACTGGGCATAAATCGCTTTGTGAATTCCTTCATTTTCACATTCCACAAACACACAATGTTGTATAATTTAAGATATATATGTTAATTATATTAACCACTTACTGAGGGTCCTGTATGTTTAAATGCCCCAAGAATTCTTTAAGATATTTGCAAAATCTTCATCTTCAGATATTCCAATACTTAGTCCTTCGTAATAATCTTCAAATTCACAGTATGAAACATCATTGCGATTTGTGCAAGCTTCCCGCAAGGTTTCTACAAACCCAGCCCTCAGCTGATCTTCTGTGGCTTCACCTGGATCAATATAGTGTATTACAGAACAATGAAAATCCTAGTTTATTATTTCCTGAGTAGCTAAAGTAAAATCAAGCACATGTCCAGGTTGCAGAGCCAAAAGCCTCTGCCATTCTGCATTACATAGTTAAATTCTATTATTGTGCATTTTAGCCTTTCCATCACCCGAGTAACCAGACTAGCTTCCCTTAAAGGAGACAGGAAGCAACTCATCTAATTATTTAAGATGGGACCCATCCCACAGCTTGCAATGTTCATTGCAGGCCTGTACTGTATAACAAAGGGGAAAAAATAAAAGAATTTGAAGACTTACCTTTTATGTTCATAGTTTACATCATGCAGCAGGCCAAAGAAAAAAATAAAAGAATAGACAAATAGGATTTGTAAATACTTGTGTGCATATGTTTGTTTTTTAACTGCAGCTAGTCTTACAGTTGCACTCACTTGGTTTCAGAGTCAAAACCACATTTTGAATCAGGGCACAATTTAAAGTCACTGGACAGCCCCTGGCCTCTTTGTACAGTGCCCTCTTGTGGACTGGAGAGGAGCTGGTCTCCCCATCCATTTAGAAACACCGGTGTTTAATGCATCCATAACCTACAATATTTGTATGAAACTAGTTTAAAAGAAAATATACAAGACAAAAATACTTTGTTGTGTGTGGGGACAATGTTTGTTTTTGTATACTGTTTTTGTGTAATGGGACATAAAAGGCAGAGGCTCCTCTCTGCTGTCTTGATCCTCTTGTAGAATTTAAGGAGGAAGGTGTTCTGATTTCTTTCTTATTTTTAAAAATATTGTGTTGTGTTCCTACAAGCAATATCTGTTGCCTGATGCCTTGTAAATAAGGGCTTTTGCAAGCATTCTTTTTGGCTGTGGACTGATTAAATTTGGCTTCACCAAGAACTGAGCCCAGGTGACTAGGTGGAAAATAGAGGAACCTGTGACAGTATTCAGTAATGCTGTTTTTATATGAATACAGCTACAGTATTTCCCAGACAACTAATATTCTTGTAAAATTAGACAAACTAGACATGTGGGCTTCAAAAGTGGGTCACATTCAGCAGAATTCACCCACAAGGCAACAGGTTTGTTCTTAAATATGTAAACTGAAGATGTGTGCTCTATTGCTATCTTCCACTGATATGTATTTTCATGTAGCTCTTGGTCTCTGATCACTGCTGTTTTATTTTAACTTCATGTAAGTAATGTTTTTATTTGCTGCCATTGTATCTGTGTATATTTTGTACCTGTTTCTACCAGTGTTTAAAACTTGCAGTACTTGTTGAATCTAAGCATATACAATTCAATTTTATTTCTAAAGTTGACTTTTATTAAATTTCCATAATGTCAAAAATTAATAGATTTTATGCAAAAGACTTTTTATGCATTCACAGAATCTTACCTGACAGTACTTTTGGGTGACCCTTGGCACAGTAGAACTTTTCAATGTCAGTCAGAGGAACACTACCAGTCTTGTTTGGGTCCAGCTTCATATAGGCCTGGTAAACCATTGGACATGTATTGTTAATTATTCTGTACTGTATCAACTGGATATCAATATTACATGCCAAAATAACTTTCTGCAGACAAATTAAGAGATGGCATAGTTGAATGTTGGAAAAATTTTAGACATTAGTGCAACATACTGTAGTTTTATTAATATTATTTTTTTATACAAATATTTTTAAATTTCTTAAATACTTGATCATGATAAGAACACTGTCAGTGTTTGGTTGTTGGAAGATGAGATCTTTTATTGGCACACATTTATTGTGAGTCAAGAAATCAAATCGCTCTATCAGGTGACTTACTTTTCTGACAAATGCCTTTCGGTATTCATTCATTTCTCCAGTGACTGCTCTTAGGAACTCCCCATAATCGACTTCACCATCACAGTTCAGGTCCATTATCCGCCAAACAGCATCAAAGTCCTAACGAAACGTAATGTAATGATTTTTATATTTCTCCTTAGATATTATTTCAATTATTATAACAACTGGATTTAGCTGTCCAACAGAAGGAACACAGGCACACACTGTAGAAACAGCTTCTAAAAGAAGCTGACAAAATTAAGAATAATTTTACAGAGGACAGTCACACCTAAGTATTTATCAGTGATATTTTAAATAATTAGACAGCAATAATTCGACAGCTCAGCAATGGTCTATCCTGGCCCTACCTTTTCTGACAATGTCAAGTGAAACTCCTTCAGAGCAAGCTGAACTTGCTCTTTTTGTAGAACACCGTCTCCAGATTTATCCAAGCTTCTGAAGAGCTTTCCTATTCCTGTAAGTGTACGAACTCCTCTCTTCTTTAGTTTTTCTTTCAGTATTCCTGGCAAAGACAAATGTTTGTGATATTCTCTTGATAACTGACCGACATCTTTTTTTTAATAAATCAACTTGCATCCACCCGTGTATTTTCTTATCATTTCATCCAATTAGGGTCATGAGGGAGCTGGAGCCTATCCCGGTGGGCAGGATACACCCTGGACCTGATGCTAGTCCATCAGAGGGAAAACAGACACAGACATACTTGGACTGTGGGAAGAAACTGGAGCACATGGAGAAAACTCTTATGAACACGGGGGGGATATACAAACCGATAGCACCCCAGGTTCAGAAATGAACCCAGGGCCCTAGTGCTGCGAGGTAGCAATACAAGTAAACTGAAAATCAATTATATATAACACTTAATTATCATTATATGTAATAAAATGGAAAATCCATAATGACTACAAAGTGGAAAATGAAGTACAGTGAACTAACAGAAATGTAGGATGCATTGTACACATAATGCAACAATCTAAAACAGAATTCTACCTAAGAACACTATGGAAGAAACGACAGCACATATAAGAGGGATTACAGTACATTATGACTAAACGGTGAGCATGCAAACAGTTCAGCAATGGGAGCATGCCTCTTCATCTTCTATACTGGGTGATGCTAGCTAATAATGTGATATGAAATTACATGACTAGAATAAAACTGACTTGGGGATGACAAAAACACCCCGACCCCTACAAAATAAAAACAGTGATTACTCGTGTTCTTAGTTATTAGTATTTTAAGAGGTAATTAGTATTTTAAGAAATCTAAAAAGGTAGAAATACTTAGTTCTATCCACTATAAATGTATTCATTTCCACAAAGACTTTCAAACCACACATTTCCCCACGATTCCATACTCTTGGCAATGGAGCCACTTGGTCTTCTAGCTTCTAACAACTTACATCATTGACTTAATCGCCATGTTTCCAAACCCTGTGTGATTGAGGACTTACAGTAAGTTCCCTATAAAATCTGTAGTGCAGCGGCTCCCCAGTAACAGGAATGAGAATAACTGCACTATGCCATTAAAATGCTTAATTTTATATTCATAAGCCACTTTATCAAATCACATTATTCATATGACATATTCTATGACTGATATCACATAAATATGTTTTGTATATTGTATACAGTGTTTGAAAGCATTTATTTGGAAACTAAGTTATTTTTTTTACCCATTTAAGTATTTGTTATAGTTTATTACTGAAATATTACCCTGAATGGAGAAGAGTGTATTTCTGTCATCTACTTCTTGTTTTGTTGGATCCTGGTAAATGTCTTCTACAGAGGCCCTGAAATACATTAGAAATATTCTATTTAAATAAAATCAATTCAACCCACACCCTACTAAGTTAACTGTTTACATTATTTTAATTAGTTAGCAACAGGAAAGGAGGTGGAAGTATAGAAGTTCAGAAGTACAGTAGTTCAACCTAGTGCTTTAAGGGGGAAGACTGTAATGACTTTTGTAGATCACTTAATTTGACTTGAGTTACAGTTCAGGATTTTATTACATAATGTGACCAAGACATGTCCTCCATCATCCTTCAGAATGTGATCAGAAGCACACATGATAAGAGAGAATATTGGAAAAGAAAGTTTTAGGAGACCAAGATAAATCTTTATGAAGTGGAAAGTGTAAAGTGTGAAGAAAGAAAGAGACTGCAGATGCTCCAAACAACCATCTGTGAAGTATGGCCTAGGACTGCATGGCCACCTCTGAAATTGAGCATTCACACTTTTTGGTAGTGTAACTTCATATGTACAACACACCATACAGATCGTATTGTGCTAATCATTCATCTTAATCTCATGATCAAAAATACAAACTGCTTGACTGTAAATCAAATGTAATAGTTTTGGCTTTGCCATACCAACACATTTGGAAGACACTTAATTAGATAAGAACTACATTATTTTATTATTTACTTAGTTACATTTATGTGCTCTCTTAATAATTGTCATTTGTCAGACAGGTATGTGGCAACACCATGAGGCTATTGCCATTTGACAAAAGAAAAGCTTCTATTTATACAACAGATAAAGTCATACCTGTCGTATAGTCACATACAGGGGTGACTGAACTTTAAAATACTTGAGAATTTTATTCTATATTTTCCTTTTACACCTGAAGAAATACCCATTCATCACAGAGGCATCATTAAAAAAATTAATTATAATTCAACATACCATACAGAATGATCTAATTTTAAATTTTATACTGTATAATACTATTAAAAATGTTTTCTGAACTTACAGTAACATGCTTTTTGCCATTTCATCCACATCAGTAATCCGAAGAGTTAGCAATGGCTTCTGTTTGATATTTTCTGGGAGATTATGTCCAGTGGTAGTAAATGTTAAGTTAGCCCCCTTTTACAATAAAGTAGCAAAAATTAAAGGAATAAGTTAAAAAGTTTACAATAATTAAAAAAGCAGCGAGTTACGTTCAAACACAAAGTTAATATCGGTAATTATTACTATCCTTGTCCATGTCTGAAACTATTAAAAAAATTAAATTACTTAAATCACAATTCGGTCAAAAGCAGATTTTGCAAATCTTCCCTTGAATCCAAACCATTAAATAGTGCAAAACTGCAAAACTACTTACCACATAGAAGTCATGAATTCCAAATTGTACTCCTTTTCTTCTTCCATGTTGATGACTGTATGACCCCTTTTGAATTAATGGGAGAGCACTTGATCTAAAGAAAACCAAAATGTATAATTTTAGGAAAAAATACCAAATTAACAGTGAATTGGATTGTTTCTTAAGAAAGTCAGAAACAAAGAAAAGCACAAAAGACTTGCCTGTTTTTTCCAAAGTGTCGATATTCATAGATAGTCAAGGATTTATCAAAAGCAAAGAAGAATCCAATTAGCTCTCTGCAGGCATCATGTCCACTCCTAGAAATTAAACATTGTCCCAATGAAATGGAAAATCTTTTTATTTCATACAGGATCTGATCAAGAGCTTGAAGCTGCGAATTAAAATATTTTAAAGAAAAATGTGCTCTAACCAAAGAAACTTCAAACTACTCTTATTACACACTTCACACTCTACTGCTTTTGCTTTAGCAGCACTTTTCCAGAGAAAAAAAATATACATTGATAAACTTACCTTGTTAAAATTCGGGCATCAAAGCGCAACTTGTTAGACAGCAGATTCTCTGTCAATGCTGATCTGGTCCTCACTCTGAAAGAATAAGTAATTTAACAATTTAATACGGAGTGGTGGCTCTGTGGCTAAGGATCTGAAGATCTGTGGCTGGAAGGTTGCCAGTTCGAATCCTGCAGCCGGCAGAGGAATCCTACTCCGCTGGGCCCCTGAGCAAGGCCCTTAACCCCAACTGCTCCAGGGGCGCTGTACAATGGCTGACCCTGCACTCTGCCCCCGAGCTTCTCTCTCCCTGTCTGGGGTATGCGAAAAGATGAATTCCTAACACAAGACATTGTATAGGGCTAATAAAGTGATGTTAATATCACAGTTTATATTTATCACTTTATGAAAAGATCATGCAATTGTAGCACAGGGTTATTTTTAATTAAATATGATCATATTACCCGTTGAGTGCACAGCCAAAATGTTTTGATTTTGTTCACTAAACTTAGATTTTATTTCTACTGCAGAATAGAAAGATCTCTAAAGCTAAACCATACTTAGATTATACAATCTCCTAACATCACTTTGTCCAAAAAGTGTTCACATAGTTTATGCTTACTTCGTGTCATGCAGCGCTCTGTTCTTGAATCGCAAGGGCGCTGATCCTGGCCTCTGTACTGAAATCTGCTCATTGCTGGTTGAATTTTGATCAGGGTCACTTATGACTGCTCTAAAAATATATTTTTTAAGAGACAACTTATTCTATGCTTTTAAAAATATATATTTGGCAGATAGCTGAAATGCTTATTAAAGTTACAAAATGACACTGCTTCTAGCAATTACCACAAAAAACATGGAATATTAGAAAAACATGCCCTTAATTAAAAACTAAAGATTCTACCCTTTAGAATTTGTCTTTGTAACAGACTTTTGATTCTAGTCAATAATCATCACTGGTCAAATAACACTTCCAACAGGAAATACACCTTAACTCATGTAATTTGTTTTTATTTTCAAGAAAAGTTCACTTCAAAAGAATGTCTAACCTGGATAGTTGATCCACCATTACCTGCTCCACCACAGCCTGCTTTCTTCTTCCTGCTGCAAGATCTTCCTAAAATACATTTAGTATACATTTATAGTATATACAGTGCAGTCCATAAGTATTTGGACAGCAACACACTTTTTGTTGTTTTGGCTCTGTACTTAAAGTGCAGAATGTCAGCTTTAATTCGAGGGTATTTACGTCTATATTGGGTGAACCAAAAAGGAATCACAGCCCTTTTTATACATAGTCCTCCTATTTTAGGGGACCAAAAGTAATTGGACAATTGGCTGCTTAGTTTTTTCTTAGCCAGCTGTGTGGACGTTGCATTGTTAGTTCATGCACAAGAGAGCTAACAAAAGGTCTAGAGTTGATTCTAGACGTGACATTTGCATCTGGAGTCTGTTGCTGTTGTCTCTCAACGAGGACCAAAGAAGTGGCAATGCCAGTAATGCGGGCCGATTTTTCATGAGGCTGAAAAATCAGAATAAATCAATCAGAGACATAGCCAAAACATTAGGTGTGTCAAAATCAACTGTTTTGCACATTGTTTAGAAGCAAGAACGCACTTTTGAGCTTAGCAATAGCAAACGACCTGGTAGACCACGGAAGACTACAGTAGTGGATGACCAAAGAATACTTTCAATCGTGAAGAAAAAAACCCTTTTGACTGTTGAACAGATCAGGAACACTCTCCAGGATGTAGGCATCGATGCGTCAAAGACTACCATAAAGAGAAGAACACACCTGCAAAACCTTGGGGGGTTCACCACAAGACGCAAACCACTGGTAAGCCTCAAAAACAGAAAGGCCAGGTTACAGTTTGCTAAAAAGTACATTAAAAAGCCTGTAGAGTTCTGGGACAAAGTCTTATGGACAGATGAGACAAAGATTAACCTGTACCAGAGTGATGGAAAGAGGAAAGTGTGGAGGAAAAAGGAGCTGCTCATGATCCAAAGCATACCACTTGAGGTAGTGTCATGGCTTGGGCGTGTATGGCTGCCAGTGGAACTGGCTCACTTGTCTTTATCGATGATGTGACTGCAGATGGCATGCAGCAGGATGAATTGTACAGAAGCATCTTATCTGCTCAGATCCAACCAAATGCCTCAAAACTCATTGGAAGGCACTGCACCTTTCAACAGTGACCCCAAACATACTGCTAAAGCAACTGTGGGTTTTTTCAGAGCCAAAAAGTGGAATGTCCTTGACTGGCCAAGTCAATCACCTGACCTGAATCCCATTGAGCATGAATTTCACTTACTGAAGACAAGACTGAAGGCAAAAAGCCCTCGAAACAAGCAGGAACTGAAAATGGCTACATTACAGGCCTGGCGGAGCATCACCAGGGAAGATACCCAGCAACTGGTGATGTCTATGGGTCGCAGACTTCAGGCAGTCATTGATTGCAAAGGATTTGCAACCAAGTACTAAACATGACAACTGTATTTAAGATTATGTTAATGTGTCCAATTATTTAAATTACTGATGTTGGGAGGACTATGTACTGTATATAAAGGGATGTGATTAGGGCTGGGCGATATACCGAAAATTTACCGTTACCGATGTTAAGAATCTCTCACCAACCTAATTTTGCTTATGTCAGTATGTTCGGTAAAAGCTTTCCCCACTGTGTGCTTTCATGAGCGGTCCCCTTAAAAAACTACAACACCCAGTTGTCATATTCAGTCACATGCTTCTGTCTTGTCCAACCTTCGCTCTTCATTCAAAACACAAAGAAGCGTGCCGGGCATGAGACAACACGAGCGCTTCTGCTGAACCCCAGTCAGGCAGGGATGACTCAAGTACAAGTGAAGACGAGCTGGTATCTAAAAAAGATGCAGTGTCAATCGTTTGGTCAGAGACTGACAAGAGGACTCATGGTCGTGATTCCGCCAAACAGCTGTCTCTAACACAAGGTGAGGTGTGTGCAACTTTAATAGTTTCGCATATTTAAAACATGATCTTTCAGCATATCATGTAATCATAAAATTTCAAGGATTTCAAAACAATTATTGTTAATTTATTGTTACCTTGGTAAATGTGGGAAATTATCGTGATATTGATTTGAGGTCATATCATCCAGCCCTAGCTGTGATTCTTCTATGGTTCACCCAATTAGACATAAATACCCTCGAATTAAAGCTGACATTCTGCAGTTTAATCTCATAGTCATTGTTTATTTCAAATCCAATGTGCTGGAGTACAGAGCCAAAACAACAAAAATTGTGTCACTGTCCAAATACTTACAGACTGTTTTCAAATGTTATTTGCTTCTGTCTGTGTCTTCCTATGCTTTTACCAAGATTCCACTGGTTCACTCTGCCCAGCCAAATGGCAGCTGTAATCAGTCACCACCACTGGGGACTTAAACCTACAGTCTTAAAGCAACACAGATCAGATCTGAACTTAAAGACCTCCAGGCTGGTTTGTATAATCTGCCAAGTTTCAAGAGACTCACATTTCCCATTCTAAAGCTCAAGGCATGCTTTAAATTTAAAACACTTACAGCTTCCAGTTTTCTCATGCTGTGCTGGATAGTATAGGGCTTACTGGTATAACACTGCTGTAGGAGGGCTTTTTCATCCAGCAATGTCCAGTCATCTTCATTGCTGAGAGACTTCTAAAATGAAACATTTTTCATCATATATCTTCTCTTCATTTAGGCTTTTTTGGCTGACACTTTAATCAGGGTAACTTACAGTACATTTGCACCCATATACTGTATATAGCTAGGCATTTTCCTGAAACAATCGAAGCAAAGTTTATGAGCTCAGAATATAACCCTAGAATCTTCCAATAAAAAATAACAGCACTTACAATTACTTCATTTTTCTGTGTGGTAACAATCCCCACCTTAGTTATTTATGCTATCCTATTTACAAAATGTATTATTCATTAGAAATGCACGTAATATAAAATCAAAATTCCATGAAATGCTGCTGTCTAAAGATTCCAGTGAAACAGAATTCGCATATTAGATGGTCTGGTAGTTGGTCATCCCTCAAATTATAACTTCTGAACTTGAGGAGTATACAAAAGTTACTTCTTGACACTGCTAGTCGGACGGTGGGTTAAGAGTTTATTATCTTCAAGGTGCAGTATTTTTTATAGAATGTTTTACATGAAAGCAGAGTGTAACAGCTTCAATAATATTTTATTCTTCCTTCGTGTATCATGTCACAGAAAGAAATTTTCACACAATTAATGAATAACTTTGAGAAAATCTCTTTGTTCATAAATCCGCTACTGTAGTAATAACACAATAATAAAACAAATATTTTGCTACTCTTTAATCGGTGTACTCACATTTTTTGTCTGGCATAAAGCTGTTTAAAAGTCCAAATGTAAACTTTAAATAAGGGGTTAGTATATTAAATTGTATTAATATGTGCACGAATTAAAGACATTCTTAAGAATCCACATTAATGGTGATAACACAAAAAGACAAATTATCATCTTCAAAAGCAATTTCCACCCAACTATGCTGTACTGCAAAAATAAAAGCACTGCCATGAATGCATTTTGTTGTGTTGTACTGCACTGTAAATAACCAACATTTACCCAAGTCTCAGTTTCATAAAACCGCAGCTAAACCAAAAGGCCTATTTAACAAATAACAAACACAAAACATGACAGCAGACATCACCTGCGGCTGTGGTGCTGTATGTGACAACGGCTGTGCCTCGGTCTCCAGCTTGTTTTTTTCATTTACTCTCTGTGAATGCTGCTTAAAATTCTCCTTCAGCTCCGCTTCATACTGCTTGTATTTTATTTTATATCTCTCGGAAGGTGCAGGCAAATTTTCAGGGATTGTCTTGTCTTCCCACGGTGGAGGCTATAAAACACATTACCAACAAAGTATAAAAAACAGGAGAACCTGCATCATGTAAAGTGAAAACAGGCTTTTCCTTTTCTTGTGGGAGTGTTCACTATATAAAAACACTCTCACAACAAATTGTTGTTTAAAAATAGAACCACGAAATAAAATTAGTAAAATGATACACTTTATTGTAATTACAGTTCTTCTGAAATTAACTTGATATTCCACACAAATTAAAGTACAAGCATTGTAGTATATACATACTATATAGTATATAGTATAGTAATAATATATAATGCAGATTTTTCTTATTTCTTTTACTTGATTATTTAATGAAAACTCTAATTTTGAGTCTTCAGAATAAATCTCGAGAGAAATGGATGTACAAAATGTGCAAACCTACAGTTAGATGTCTACAGCCCTAACCACTATTCCACACTGCTACCAGTATCTTAGACCTTCTAAAACATTAAACAAGGTCTAAAGTCTTGTCCTATAAAAACATTTACCTTTTTGCTTTCATCTGTTTTAATGAAGTGCATTTTAGTAGCCTGTAAGAAAACACAAATTAAAGAAAGCTTTATGATTTGTAATACTTCACCCATCTTGTTTTAGGGTTACAATATTATTTTACAAGGAAGGAAACTCCTGTTAAGTTGTGGCTGAGTATGAACATTTAAAAAGATATCACTATAAAACCATAATTTATTTCATTAATTATATACATTTTTAAATCCCAAAGTATCCCTCACAGAAGAAGACTGGAGGTAATGCACACATTGTGTGCCAACAGCCCCATTATACTTCAGATCATGAGAAGTGGAGTGAGAAATTGCGTCACCACTTGAATTTACGGGCAAATGTATGTAGGGTTGTTTGTGCAAGCCAAACATATTTATGGAATTTAGCCATAACAATGGGGTTAACACACCTGCTCTTACAAACAGTGCCATGGGATCTTTAATTACCAAGTCATCACGACCTTGGTTTAACATCTCATCTTAACGATGGCACCTTCTACAACACAGTATCCTCTGACATCATACTGGGGATTGGTTTGGAAATTCTGGGACAGAGAGAAGAGTGCCATCATCTGGTCCACCAGATGTAGTGACACCCTGTTTTTCCGTGTACTGTAGATCGTCTGAGATCTGACGAGATCAGGCTAGAAGTGGTAATACTGCTGCACATACTGCCAACAAAACTACAATATGTAAATGTCCCAATCACTTTATTTGCAGCTAAAAGTGCTCATTTGCTCAATGATTCTGTCAAAGGTTTGGACAATCAAAGATTTTCTTTGTCGGATTTTAATATCAGGTATTATAATGTAGTAAGAGTATAACATTTTTAAAAGCTGTGATTTAAGATCAAGATGCAATGGAGATCCCTCAGATAAGGACAAAAAAGAAGAAAATACATCTTCGATCTGAATGAAAAAAATAGATATCCCCGCACGGTTTGCTATATAGGGCAGGTGTTTTAACACCAGTACTGATGATAAAAGCTATAAACATTCTGATGTCTAATAGGAAC
The DNA here is from genome assembly GCF_059453375.1 of Lepisosteus platostomus. NCBI lineage: Eukaryota > Metazoa > Chordata > Actinopteri > Semionotiformes > Lepisosteidae > Lepisosteus > Lepisosteus platostomus. The sequence continues at coordinate 26,398,295 of NC_142619.1, read as the reverse complement.
ACAACATATAACAAAGAGAATCACTGGCTGAATTAAAGTAATAAATCAACTGAACCAAGGTATATCTATCTACACTAATGTTTTCTAAAAGATAATGGTGGCAGCATAGATATACCCAGCTGTAGACGGACCTGATGAAGGGGAGCCAATGGAGCAGACAGAGGAGACCCCCAGCTCACAGTAGAGGTGGAATCTGGGGGACCAAAACGAGGATATCCTTTGCTGGCAGGAATGTACACGTCCTGTTTTAAATATCAAAAGAATTTAAGAGAGCAGCGAAGGAAGCTGGTTGGAGGAATAAAATAAAGACACTGAAATGTTTTTTTTCCATTAGAAGTATTTTTAAAATCAGAGGTACTAAATGCCAGAAGTATCCATAAAAAAAATCCATGATGCATGACGTATTTTGTTAGCTTTCTTATAGGAAGCAGCAAAACCACTAGTCAAGTAACTTTTATTCCTTCAAGACTGACAGTAACTTGAGAGGTATGCAGAATTGATTCTATGCACCAGTTAACAAATAATTTAAATTTAACAACTGTTTCAGGCACCTTAGATAGTGTAAAGCGAGTGTGAAAAGAAATTTAACGAATACACAGTTTAACATATTGTGGAGTGAATTAAAAGTAAGAGTTAACTCAAGTTATACATGGAATTCTGAAACACCCATATGTTTGGCAACCTTCTTACCCTCATATTGCGGCTTCATCAGAACATTTTACAGTTTTACATCATAATACTGCTATGAGGTGTCTTAAAGAATCAAGACACCAGGACATTGTCAACATTTCCAGTTCTCTGGGGCTTCAAAACAAGGAGATGTCTGCTGAGATGCAGAAGTTAGAGATTCAGTGAATAAAGCAGCAGTAAAGTTGACCTTAGTTACCTTGCAAAGGAACAAGTAATAGGTTTATTCCATGCTGAAAAAAAAGAAGAAAGAGAACACAACGTTTCGGCCGTGGAGCCTTCTTCAGGTGTGAGAGAGACAGGGCAGTAGGCAAAGGTAAAGTAGCGGGAGAACAAAGGTTGGGATGGAGGAGGAGTGAGAGGTGGGAGCAGGGGACAGAATGCTGGTTTAGTGAGAGAAGTGGGCAAGTGGCCCAGGGAGGAAGAGAAGGTATGACGAAGAGATCTAGAAAAAGATTTGGAGGAAGGCATAGTGGGTCGCAGCAGCTGTAGGCGGTAGTAGTTCAGGTGGGTAGCTGCGTCAGCATGCGTAGGCTGCAAAGTAACAGGTAAACGTTTCTTAGTTACCTTAGTTTATTAAGTTCTGGATAAATGATTAAGTGTCAATCAACAGTCCAGGAAGACAGCAGGAAGACAACAGGCACGTAGGGAAAAAAGGGGAAGGAAGAGACAGGAGGAAGGACAAGGAACAGAAGGGCAGAAGGTGAGAGCTCCCTGTCCTGATAATTTATGAAGACCAGATTGGAGTCAAGTGTCTGAACCTTGTTAGGAGAAGTTTGCTATTCTGTTGTTAGGAACTTTGATTTCCTGTGTAAAGAATCCCTTGGTTAAATGGCCTCTCCTGGTTATTGAGTACATTATACAATAGGGAAATAGGTTCCCATATTGTAGCATCCAGGTTCACAATCAGAGACATTTAACTGTAGGTCATATTCTGTTCGGTTTAGAAGGAAGCTTGATCTCTTATTTTGCCATTATATAAAATTTGAATGCTTGGTAGCAGTCTGAGGTTTTTCTGGTTGGTAAGGACGTATGGCGTTTGGATGTCTGTAAATTTGTAAATAGCATAAATTGTGTGTTTTACATTCATATAGTGTGTAGTTTAGCGTGTGTATTGTCATTGATAAATATCTGTTTAACTCAGTGTGCCTAAATTATTACTCTTTTCACCAAAGCTGTGCCAGACAACCAAAACTCATGTGCCTCTAATTATACCGACCACTCAGGTATACTGTATTCTCTGCAAAAATATTTTACACCTTGGGAGTTAGTTATTACACATTGATTAATCTGCACAGTTATTTTCTGTTGTTCACCATTTTTGTAACCACGTCTATGTAAAAATATAAATGATTATACAATTCCATGGTATAACCATGATATAGTTAGTGCCAATGAAGTTACAGTTCTATGAACTGCATAATCCAAAAAGTAAATTGTCAGTAAGTAGGCTTGTTATGTTACCACATTAAAGAAACTGACCAACAATCCCCTCGTTTACTGCAGCCATTGTAACTTACTTTAAACAGACCTAAGATTCCAGAAAACATACTGTGAATGGCAAAATATAATAAGAGGAATTAAAAAGAGCAACAGATATTACTGGTTCCACTACATGCTAGGTTTTTGGTGCTTACTATTCTACTCGACACCACTGTACTTTAATATCAAGCTTGACTTAATATTACAAGAAACTGTATAAGCATCACTCACCTCATCTTCTGAGTCACCAAGTTTCCCCAGTCTTAGCTCAGGGACTCTGCCAAAAACAACAGCTGTATTGGTATTACAGAACAGGTTAATTATGCTCCTGTTCACATCAAAATTGTAAAGAAACCTGATAATTCATGCAGCCTCTGCTTAACTAATTGCAATAAAAGAGGATCTGATGTACACTTTTTTATTCCTTATTAGTGTAAGATATAAAAAGACTGTTGCAAAACACCTGTTTAATGATGTTTGTCTGTGATAGTATTTTTCTAATTAGAGCTAGTTTAACAATTCTGAATACAGACTGAACTGCAATGCTTGAAACACAGCCAGGATCCAGTTCCACCGTCCTACAATTTCAAATTATTGGAGGTACAAGTAAATTACCACATAACAAAATGTTCTTCTCGTGACAATTTCCAGATGTTCTGAAAAAAATTGTTTTAATGGGCATCATGTATCCTCCAAAAATTCAACAAATGTAATTTGGTTAATTAATTAATTTTGTAATTTTGTGACTCGCTCTCAACCAAATCCTACAAAATTCTCTATGTGATCTGGCCATATGATGCTCATAGAAGTTTCAAGGAACCCCAAAGGTCACATCCAGGGATCTACAGGCCTCTCATGTTATGATAAATGTCAGAGTTAATGGGTCTATCACCAGGAAAAGATTGAGAAAGAATGGCTTTCACGAAAAGAAAAAAGCCAGAAGGAAAACCCTGCTCTCCAAGAAGAACATAAGCATGGCTTATAAGCATGAGTCAAAATTGGTGTTGTTTTGGCCATAATTCAAAACGTCATATTTGGCCAAAACCAAACACTACTTTGACCAGAAGAAACGCATACCTCCTTTAATGCCTCATTCCATACTATTCCAGAGTATTCTAGAGGAAAATCTGTCTGACAGCTAAAGCTGAACTAAAAGTGGATAATTCAACAGGACAAAGATCCAAATCAGATGTAAATCTAAGATAGAATGGCTCAAAAAGAAAAAAAATCAGGATTTGGAATGATCAAGTCAAAGTCTAGACCTAAACTAAATAGAGATGTTGTGGTGGGACTTAAAGAGAGCTATGCACACAAGAAAGCCCTCAAACATCACAGAGCTGGAGCAGTTCTGTAAGAAAGAGTGGGGCAGAATTAGGCAATGTGAAAGACTGATCAACTCTTAGAGGAAACATTTAATATAAAATCATATGGGGGGGATACTTACTTTTCTAATCACAGTGTATATAGGCCTAAAGATAATAACATTAATTAAAATACCCAGTAACGTGTGTAATAGTCCTATAAGTACAGTTAAAATTCTTAACACTGTGGTTAAAAAAACGTATGTGAAAAATAACTTTGTAATTCTTACTCCGTAGGACGAGGGCTGCGAGATGCTCTTGACTGGACTCTCCATCCCTGGAAAGGAAAATAAAATAGATCAAATTCCTATGTGAAAAGAATTTAGATAGCATAGAAGATTATACTTACTTTCAACCCTCTCCTCTGCAATTTTTTTAGCTTGTTCTCATACTATATGTATATTTTATCTTGAGCAATACGTATTAATCTTTATTTATTATGACTGGGTATCACATTGTTTTCACGGTTCAGATAACTGCATCTTTTCACTGCGAATACGTTTTAGTTTTATATCTAGTTACCAGTAGTCCTCTTTGTAGCTAACAAGTCTGAGGGCAGAGGCCTTCTTAATTCATCTTTAACATTCAAAATAAATTCGGGGAAAATGTATACGCATTTTTTTTATTTTCAAGAATAGTACAAATAGAAATTAAAAGATATTCTAATCACCTTACTAAATGTTTGCAAACCAAACACAATCCCGTACTGAGCATATTACATCAAAACAAATGTTTTAAGCGACAAAAGGCACAAATATCTCTCTCTATAGACAAGTTACCTGTGCATAATTCTTTTCTCCTCCTTGCTTGGATTTTGCTCCTCCTCTTGGTGTAGCTGGTACGCCTTGTATTTCTAAATTCATTATAAAAAAAACGAAACCAATATTTTTCCTTCAGCGAATTATAAATAATGGAAGTTCAAAGTTTCGATACTAGAAACCATTTTCAAGCATCCATCTGCGGAAGGTGTAGAGGACAGACTCCGCCTCCCACGCCTGTTGCTTGGTTTCACAAACACTGGATGCCAGGTCACTCCACACCGATACCCGGATCGCAGATAGAGCACACTTACATGGATGACTTCATTAACTCGACTGCAGTATGTTGGAAATGGAACATAGTCGTAATGCATTTTTCAAAATTATCATACTTAACAAATATTTCGAAACTTAAGTGAAAACATAACGTTAACATGTGCTTTCTGATTGAAGACACACAACATGCCGATTAAAAGCGTGACCGCTGGGCACGTATTCGTTAGATCAAAACAAAAAAAAAAACTTAGTTTCGATTCGGTTCTTCTACTGGAAAAATTGCATTCAGTAGCACTGATTACAAACATGGTTTGTGACATTCCTGTGTATCGGAATGGAAAATTAATAATGCAGTTAGACATTTTAATGTTTTTGTTTTGGTTAAGTAAAAATATTGTAACGCTTACGGCCGACAGGGCGCTGTGTAAGAGCCGGCGTACCAGAGCGGGTGACGTCACCGCCCTTCCCTGTGATAGCAGGACCACAGCTACTGGGCTGTAGAGAGATCTCTCTTTGGCTCACGGGGCTAGGTCGCTGCAGAGAGACGCGGAAGTCCCGGGTTCGAGCCTCCAGTCGGGATGGGGCCGACCAGATGCGGCAAGGGCGCCCGCCTGAGCCCCCGTGCGTTACATTGGTGTCAGAAGCGGGGCGGGATAGCCCTTCGCCGGGGACGGCGATTTAAGCGGGGGAGAGTGTAACGCTTACGGCCGACAGGGCGCTGTGTAAGAGCCGGCGTACCAGAGCGGGTGACGTCACCGCCCTTCCCTGTGATAGCAGGACCACAGCTACTGGGCTGTGGAGAGATCTCTCTTTGGCTCACGGGGCTAGGTCGCTGCAGAGAGACGCGGAAGTCCCGGGTTCGAGCCCCCGAGGGTGCAGGGGCCGACCAGATGCGGCAAGGGCGCCCGCCCGAGCCCCCGTTGCGTTACAATATATACAAATAATGAGGAAAAAATAAATTGGAATAAAGATTGCTTGTCTGGGAGTGTTTTAAAAACGTTACTTAACATTTTGTAGTAACACACTTTTCAATAAAGCCTGAGATGTATAAGCTAAACTTTTAATATTCACTGTCTATCACTAATAATTGACATACAACAGTACTTGTCACTTAAATGATTAATGAACATATAGTCATGACAAATTGAAAATTATACTGTATACTGTAAATTTAAAAGAAGATCCTTAAATTCTAGTTACAGACCTGTAGTTTTGAACAGGTTTCAAATGGAAGGAGGCCATTCCTCCCTCCTTGTCCCTTTGGTATCTGATTGCAAAGGATCTTGTTCAGCCATTGAGGATTTCAAGGTAATCTGCATTAGCGTGGTTTCGGTCCCCATGTTCAAGCCAAGAGACAAATGCAAGTTGTAGTACAAAAATGACATATAAAACTACAGTAAACGATCTGCCCTGTATAAAAACATTTAGTATTGATGCTAATGTGTGCCATGCCATTTTAAGGATGAAATCACTTTAGGGTCTCTTTAACATAGCATGTTTACATTAAGTCTTTAAAACCACAATAATAAAAGCAGAAAAAAAGACAACACAAAATTGACTAATTTATTTAAAGTAAGGCAACCAAACAGATCATAACCAAGTCTGCACACAAACCATACAGTACTTTCACCTTGCTAGCAAGGCACTCCACCTTCAGTAGACATGTTTAACAGATAATATAGACAGGTATCTCAAACGGCAATGAAGGTTACAAACCAGACGTTCCTTTTTACTGATGAAGTCTGTATTGTACTCTTTATTGTTGAAATGCTATTGTTGAAATGCTTTTTTGTTGAAACTCTTCTTGCTTCCCCTGTGTGACAAAGTATATAGTATATATAGATTGTAAGATTAAATCTCTCAGAAAACACAACACTGTTTTAAGAGACGCAAATACAAATGACTCATGTAGTTCAAGTAGGGAGCTGCATCAGCATGCGTAGTCTGCAAAGGAACAAGTAATAGGTTTATTCCATGCTGAAAAGAGAAGGAAGGAAACACATTTCGGCTGTGGAGCCTTCTTCGGGTATGAATCATTGAATCACAAATGAATCGTTATCTCTATCTTATCATTGTGATATGCAGTTGTAGACAAGTTCACGTGTCCACCTGTTTTTATTTTCATACAAGAGGGAAACCACTTCAGCCACCACTGAAGTACAGTACCCACCTGCGTAATGCACAGCCAACACACTACTCAGCACATCAGATGGAATAGGATACATTTCTATGGAGAAATGTTTTATGCAGTCTACATTGTTTAAGCCAGAATTAAAATTAGCTATATTCACACGTCTGCTCTTTCAAACTCAGCCCTGGGATTCTTTACTATCCAAGATGTCAGCACCCTGGTTTAACTTTATATCTAAAGGATGGCACCTCCTACACTACAGTGTGCTTTGTCATCATACTGGGGCATTGGGTTGGGCATTCTGGCCTAGAGGGAGGAGTGGCACCTACCAGTCCAGCACCTTTAACAGCAGTGACCTGGTTTTTCATCCCAGTACTGACAAGAGCGAATCATGCATAGTGTTTAAGAAACAATCATGCTACAAGGCTGTTAGAGGGTTATTATACATGCAATTGATTCTTACTGAATTCACAACCATATATTACTTTTCAAGTTGTTTTATTTCCAAAACATGAGTTAAGAGTGTCTTTTGGTTTTTTCCTAGCAGTGCTCAGAATCACTTAATTGGATCAATGAGTTGCCCAGTTAAGAGAAATTAGATTGCTTTTCACATTTCTGGTCTATGAACATTTAAGGTAAAATGGTAAAAGGTGAAAGCTATATGTTTTATTTTAAAACCCAATATTTTCCTGCTTTTTAGTATACCCAGTTTAAGCAGTTTAGAGGCATTCATCAAACTTTCATACACCTTTTGTAAACAATATCAATGAAAACAATTCACTCAGATCTTCCCCCCCCCTAGAAAAATATAACCGGGTTCAAAGTCACAAATCAACAGTTCCACTTTTTTCCTCTTTGCAAAGAGTTACAAATCTTTGGTCCTCAACTACAACTAGTAATCTCAAGTTAGAAGATTTGTGTTTCCTTTTTATCCTAAAAGGTAAAGCCAATTTTTACCAAATAGTATTGTTTGTTTCTTGTTTAAAGCACCAGTATTAATTTATTGGGATATTAGATTAATTTAACCTACTAAAGATTATATCAATCATTCTATAGGTTCAGTAAACACAAACTGTATGGCCTTACAAATACGGGCAAAGTCCTCCTAAACAAAATTCACACCATTACATGAAGAATGAATTCCCTTGTATATATGAAGACTAGTATGATATAATTTGCCTTTACTCACAACAATCAATTTTTTTTCAAAGTCAACACATATCTGAATTGAGACATACCAGCAGAGGTTTCAACAAAAACACAGAACATGCAATGCATAGATTACGACCAAACATGCCTCACTAAAAACTAGAAGCCTCACACAGTTATACAGGAACAGATCCTCAAATACCTCATCCGTGGTAAATTTAAAAATCTATATAACTTTATAATAAATTAGAATAATGCCTATCCTGAAAATGCTGTAGAGTACTTAACAAGACTTTTTTTTTAGAACCAAGTAGATTTCTCAAAAGACCTAACTTTTACTCTGTCAGAGATATTCTCTCCTGCAACCCTGGAGTGCAACATCAAGTAGTGTAGCACAGCTCACACAGTGCAGTGGGTAAACACCTAAGGCACACTGGGCAGCCTCAGCTAGGTTCAGGTTTCACACTGGTGCAACCCAGGTGCACAATCCTTAAAGGGGTGCAATGTAAAAGCATAAGGAAGCTCTGGAACTGTTTAACATATGGTTTTAAAGATCACAGATGTAGAAACAATAGATACCAGACTTCATTTCTACTAAATCTGCAATTTAAAGAATAATGCACTGGGAAATCCTCAGTATTTTTAAAAACTCAGAAAGTTAGTGTTCACTCTTGTCTGTTACGTCTCCTTAATCCCGTTTCTTCTACCTCTTCAGAGTTAATATTAATAGCACCCACATTTTCAATGTTTGTTTCAAATGAACTCTCCAAGGAGGCCATATGATGGTCACTGCCACTGTTTTTATCCTCTTCACTTTCCAAAGCTGCTCCTAAGCTTGTGTCTGGGTCCTGGTGCTCTAACACATCCTGTTTGTCCACAGTGCGGCCTTCTGTCTCTTTCTCCTGGGCTGTCATTGACTGAAGAATGTCTTCAAGGTTCTTACCACAAGGTGGTTCTAACAGAAAAAAAAACAGTGACCATTCCAAATTAAACTTGCTTCGATCTGCCTATTAATTACATATATTCAAGAAGGTTTCTTATTTACTCCACAGTCATTTGCGCTGACAGAGTATAAATACTTTACATTTGGTAGGCTAATTTTTTCAAATTTAACATAAATACTGCAAACATAAGTAATATGTGTTTCAGCTTAACTAAGTCTAAACAAAGTTATCTGATATCTACAGTGGATATAAAAAGTCTATACACCCTTATTGGAATTGAGGGTGTGTAGACTGCAGTATGTCCAAAATTTGGCAGCCTGAATCCTGACCAGGTCTACTAGTGCAAATGTTCACATTACACCTATCCTGGAGTCCTTGCACTGACTTCCTGTCAAATTCCATGTGGATGCTCACCTATAAGGCTCTGCATGGCTTGGCACCTCAGTACCTGTCTGAACTATAATCGCCCTACTCCCCAGCTCGCAACCTTTGTTTTTCTAATTCTGGTCTCCTAACTGTCCTCCAAGCCTGTCTACATTATATGGGTGACAGGGCCTTCACTTGTTATGCCCCCAAGCTCTGGAACTCTCTCCCCAAGGATATCAGAGAGTCACCTTCTGTAAACTCAAATCCAGACTCAAAACTTTCTTCTTAAGAAGAGCCTTTACTTAACTTGTTCCATTCTTTACCCCTCTGCTTTTCCCAGTACCACCATCCACAGTCTCCTCTGTATATTGTAATTGTGTTTTACCTTGTGTATTCTTTTTAATTATTGTTGTTGTCATTCTGTAAAGCGCTTTAAGAAGCCACCTTTAAAGGCGCTATATAAAATAAAGTTTATTCTTATTATAGTATTATTATATTAAATTGCAAGTTTCTGTGATGTAAAGCCAAACATCAAGATAAATCATGTCAGACATTTTGCATCTTTAATATGACCTTGCAACCAACAAACTTCAAGAGAAAAACAAATAGATAATTATTAGGAAAAATGCTTGAAATTAAAAAACCTACAATACCCTGGTTGGATAAGTGTGCACCCCCCCAACTAATACTTTGTGGAAGCACCTTTTGCATTAATTACAGCATTAAGTCTTTGTGAATAAATCTCTATTAACTTTGCACACCTGGACTTTGCAATTTTATCCCACTCTTCCAAAAAAGTTCAAGCTCCTTCAAATTGCCAGGGGATCTCCTGTGCACAGTCCTGCTTAGGTCATTCCACAGATGTTCTATGGGATTGAGGTCTGGGCTCTGACTTGGCCATTCCAAGACTTTGATCTTGCTTTTCTGAAGCTATTCCTTGGTTGACTTGGATGTGTGCTTTGGGGCATTATCACGTTGGAAGGTGAAATTCCTCTTCATCTTCAGCTTTCTGACAGGCCAACAGGTTTTATGCCACAATATATATATATATTTGGAGCTAGTCATTATCCCATCTATCTTGACTAGAGCCCCTGTCCCAGCTAAAGAGAAGCAGCCCCAAAGCATGATCCTGCCACCACCATGCTTCACAGTAGGTACGGTGTTCTCTGGATGATGAGCTGTGTTGTCTTTGCACCAAACATATCTTTTAGAATTAAGGCCAAAAAGTTCAACCTTTGTCTCATCTGACCATAAGACATTTTCCCATATGGTTTGGGGTGATTGAATGTATTTTTTTTGCTAAATTTAGACAGGCTTGGATGTTCTTTTTTGTGAGAAATGGCTTCCGTCTTGCCACCCTACCCCATAGCCCAGACATGTGCAGAATACGGGAGATTGTTGTCACATGCAAGGAGTGACCAGTACCTGCCAGAAATTCCTCCAGCTCCTTTAATGGTGCTGTAGGCCTCTTGGTAGCCTCCCTGATAAGTTTTCTCCTTGTCTTGTCATCAACTTTGGAGGGTCATCCTGATCTTTGGCAATGTACCTGTGGTGCCATATTTTCTCCACTTATTGATAGTCTTCACAGTGATCCAATGCCTTTGATATTCATTTATACCCCTCTCCTGATCGGTACTTTCAACAATAAGATCCCATAGACATTTTGTCAGCTCCTTGCGGACCACAGCTATACCAGTAGAATGTGAAGTAAGAGACAAGATGTAAAAAGGGTTAACTTAAGTCAGTTCTGCCTGAAAATTAGACTTCTAAGCAACAGGAGTTTATGGCAGGAAAGGGGGTTAACTGATAAGGATTCCAGATGCGAGCAAGGAACCCCCCCCTGGGGGTATAATCTTAAACTGACCATTTGGCCAGGGCCTCTTAACTGGCCAAATACCATGACCCCCCCCCCCCTTACCTTAACACCGAATGATGTCTGAAGCAGCAAGCAAGGACTATATAACCTAAAAGTTTGTACCGGCACATCGAACAATACTTCGGTTTTGTTGTTTCTTGCGGGAAACAAGACTTCGGCTTTATTGTTCCTTGCATGCAATAAACTCATCTGTTTTACTTCATCTCGGGATCAAGAACCTTATTCCTTCTGTTACAACAAATTTGGCGTAGTCGGCGGATGCTCCAGAAGGCGCAGAACTTCCCATTGGCAGGAGAGACGGTCAGCGCTCACATTACTAAGAGGTAAGGACTCCTCTTTTTTAAAAAAAAAGTCCCGACTCTCTCTGACCGATTGGGAAGTCTCTGCTTACTGCAAGAATCGCCCGAGATGACAGAGTAAACGTGATTTCCTGAATTCCTCTGGCCCGGGGAAGACACCGGTGTATGTAATGGGTTGTTTGCTGTAAGCCCAGAATTTGGTCTGGCAGGCGGTCCGCGGTATTGTGTACAGGCGTTCGAAGCTGGTGTATGCCTTAATTGCGCGTGGAGTTTAACGGGTTTTGGACCTTTACCGCGAAGTTCAGGACTGGTGTGGGCCTTAATTGCGCCCGGAGTTCTGAAGTTCAGGACTGGTTTGGGCCTTTATTGCGCCCGGAGTTCTGAGGCTCAGGATCGGTGTGGGCCTTAATTGTGCCCGGGGTTCTGGAGCAAGTGGTGCATTAAATGCACGTAATTCAGGACTGGTGTGGGCCTTAATTGCGCCAGGAGTTCTGAGGCTCAGGATAGGTGTGGGCCTTAATTGCGCCCGGGGTTCTGGAGCTGAGTGGTGCATTAAATGCACGTATAATCCAGGATTGGTGTGGGCCTTAATTGCGCCCAGGGTCCTGAGATTAGCTACGCCTTGATCGTGCACGGATTGGCGTGGCATGGTTTTTTGTTTTAAAGGAAACAGAAGTAGGAGATATATATATGTATGTTTTTGGTGTTTTCCTTGTTTGTGAAATACATATACACACGCACGACACTAACATAAACACACCTCATAATAAAAGAGCAAAGCATTAAGTAGCAGGATTTAAAGGACGTTGAGACTCAAGAATCGCCCTGATTGAGCTCAGTGTGTAAGTCCACCCCGGGGCAAAAGCAGCGATGCTGGCGTTCTGGGGATGGTGAATTACTGATCAAGAAAGGGGGTTTTCGAGGTCTCGTTCCTTACCTGTGAACAGTGCGGTGTAAGTCCTCTCTAAAGTCTCTGAGAGGCATTTACATCTGGAGCCCTTGGCTGAATGAGTGCAGGAATGCACAGGTTTTTCAAGTGAAAGCATCCCCTTACTGTATGAGCTGTTACCTCACACACAACAAAAGTAAAAGAGACCGAACATGTGTGCTAACTGATGGTTTGAGAAAGTGGTGGAAGGGTCCGTTTATATATCGGAAAAGTGTAAGTTGACGGAAAAAAAAGGAGAAAAATATGCGAAAAGTTGAGTTTGTCAGAGGGAGTCTGGGGCGAAGACACCTGTAAAGAAAGCATATGCGTATTGATTGGCAAAAGCACAAGCATGTAGCTCCCACCCTGGTGCACGGCCGGCACCAGTGGTGGCAGATACATGAGAAAAAAAAAAGAAATTGGGATGTGACTTCTTAAAAGTGTGTTTACGGGGAAAACAAAAACCCGGAAGAAAAGATACTTTAATCGCTACGAAAGAGTATGAACAAAAGCGAAAAGAGGCAGTGCAGGAGAATCGGAAACTAAAAGAAGAATTAGTTCCTGGTCGCACTGCACTAGTTAATGTGTTATATCCTGCTCTCCCATAGGGGAACAGACAGGCAGGAAATGAAAATAATTGGGATCAATTCCCACAGTGACCATATGGAGACGGGGGGTCTGAGTGGGATGACACCTGGTACGAGTGTGATAGAGACGGAACAGGTACTCCCTTCTTAAACAGAGGGCGCCCGCAGACCTGTACTCTCACCCTAAGTGGGAGAGGGCCTGATGTAGCGGGGGCTGGCGCTGTTGATGACAGCGTCACTCTAACTGTCTCGGACCCCGTCGAGGGGGGTCCACACTTGCACCTACCTTCCCCGATTCCCCCATACGATCAAATCCAAAACCGGAAGATATTGACCGGTGGGCTAAAGTACCGCACCCGAAATTAGGAACGCAGCGAACCTGGAGTGCGCTTCAGGAATTAAAAGGATTCATGTAGAAAATAAAACAAGAATACAGCACATTGTAGTATGAAGAGAAAAATATATTCTCGATGTGTATGTGTGTTTTATGAATTTGTGTGCCGGCATGTATGTGTCTAACTGTGAGTTTTGGTATAATAAATGACGGTGTGAGTGTGTTTAGCCAGCGGGACTGGCTAGAGACGTAACTAAAGAGACTTGACGAAAATCAACTTAAGGAGATTGGAAAATATAAGAGCGTCTGAAACGTATAAGTACAGTACAGGTGGACGTAAAAGTAGTTAGATAAACAGTTTTTGTATTTTTATACAATTAGTTGGAATAATGGAAACAATTTGGATTTATTCAAATGTCTCGAAACCAGACATGCTGAAACGCTGTAGGTTTAGAATCGAGACTGGGGAGAATAACGTCTTGTGAGAAGATCTGTTTACCTAACAATTAGATCCTGTAAATCCCTTGTAGCCTCCCTAAATCTGTCCCAGTCCAGTGGATAAAAATGTACTGTTAATGGAGTGTTGGTTTCTCTGTTAGGGGATACTGGAGCACTACTGTCATGCTTGTTTCACTCCTCTGTTCAAAAGTGTGCTATAGAGTAATGTATATGGGGAGACGGCAGGAAGTCACAGGAGTATTGGGGCAGCAAGTTTTACTTGCCGAGTACCAGATTTTAATGGGTGGTTTTATCCCAGATCTATTGGGTTGGAATATTATGCATTACAAAGAATGACTATCCAGAACAGGGTATCACGTGGCTTCAACTGACTGTGATCACTCAGTATGTTGATGGTATTCTGAGTGCTTCCCCTGACGAGGAAACCCACAAGTCTGAGTTGCTTCAGCTTTAGAGTCTCTAATAGAAGCAGTTATGATAAGGCCCTTTTGTGCCTAGCATTGTGAAATTTTAACAGGGCCTGGGTGCAATGTTTTTACGGGTGCACAACTCTTAACAGATCTGCTTAAGGGGGGAGTGCAGTACAAGGACAAGATTTCCTTGGTTCCAGCAGCAAAAGCCGCCTGTTATAATTTGAAACAAGCTCTCTTACAGGTGCCGAGACTGGGGTTTCCTCAGATGGATCAACCATTCTTTGTATGTAAGTGTGGAAAAAGGGTTCTGGGCAGCTGTGCTGACGCAAGAGCATGGATATAGGCACTATTATACCATTAGATGCTGTAGCCAAAAGGTGGGGGACCGTGAAAATTTAAGAAAATGTAATACTGCTTACTGATGGGTCCTCTCTGATGCATGAGGGAGAACAGAGAACAGGCTGAGCTGTTACAACAGAATTCAAGGTGCTAACAATCGGAAAAATGCCCCTCCACTGCCTCAGCGCAGCAAGCCAGTTAAGAGCAGTGATGGGAGATTGTAAAAAGAAAGATGTTAAAGGGTTACTGTATATGTATATAATGTATGTATTTGTTGCATGTAGGCCACAATTCTGGATGGCTATGGAGAAATAGGATTCTCTCACAACGGCAGGGACTCCAGTTAAGAATACTGGGCTTGTCTCTGAACTGATTTGTAGTTTTACAGCTGCCGACAGAAGCAGCTTGAGTAAGGTGTAAATAACACAATAAATAAAGAATTCCAGTAACTCAAGGTAACAACCATGCAGATGCAGATGCCAGACGAGCGGCACTGGGAGAGCGGGAGTCTGAGACCCCAATGAAACCTCTATTGGGGAAAAGGGAGAATTCAGGTTGAGGCCTTTAATAGATGTTTAATAGTGGTTAGAACAAATGTGTAAAGAATGTGGGGTTGTATGATGATGTGATGTGGGCTGGCACATACCCAAGTGTATGACAAAGATGATCCCGTGGTACGGACTGCCCTGCCCCTTGGATACTGATCTAGGGGCATACTACACTGGGAAGGTGTGCCAGGCTGTAATTGCCTCACTAGGGGTAAGTCGGAAGTCACATTGCCCCCATCACCCACAGTCTGAAAGACCAACTGAGGAAATATCAACTGAAGGAACACCGTGGGTAGATGCTCTACCTGCAGTCCTGTGCGGTTTGCGGGCTGGAGCAAACAGAACTGTGAGACTGAGCCCATTTGAGATCATCACGGGCAGCAAAAGAAACTCCCTGGAGGCCAAGTTTGGCTAACGCACTGATGAATTCACTAACTCTCTATTAAAGTATTGTAGGTTTGTTAACTGAAGCAGTGCACAAGGCTCGTGAACAGGTGCCGGACGCTTGGGGACCTCCAGTAGAGGGGAGACACGACCGGATACCTGGCGAGTGGGTGTATGTGAAGAAGAGATACCCTGCCAGACGTTGCAATCCTGCTGGGAGGGACCATATCAAGTGCCACTAACTACTGATTGTGTCCTGAGTGACAGGATGAGATCGCTGGATCCGCGCATCGCACTTTCACCGACCCACGGCACCAGAGACTGAGTGAACAGAAAGAAGGATGTTGTTACCGTTTCTGTGTCTGATGCTTCCTAAGACCAACAGTGTACTTGTTAGGCCTGAGGAGCATTACTGGGGATAAGGTATCAATACATTCCGGGTGTTGGCATATCTATCAGCCAAAAAATTATAATCGGAGTTGGGTCAATATTCCTATTCCAAGATCCTGATGATAGATCTCCACATGGCTGAGGTCTGCGTTTGGGTCCTGGAGTAGGACTTTATGTATTTGTAGGATTAGGGTTGTTTTATATGTATAACTGTAACTATCACGTGTACAAAAACATCAATAACATCTTGTTGTAACCGTGGAACGCACAATGTCATGGTAATGGTAAAAAAAGGAAAGATCTGCCCTGACATTGTATGTGTAAAAATAGGCAGTCCTGACGTATGCCATATTTTATAAGGGGGGAATGAAGTAAGAGACAAGATGTAAAAAGGGTTAACTTAAGTCAGTTCTGCCTGAAAATTAGACTTCTAAGCAACAGGGGTTTATGGCAGGAAAGGGGGTTAACTGATAAGGATTCCAGATGCGAGCAAGGAACCCCCTGGGGGTATAATCTTAAACTGACCATTTGGCCCGGGCCTCTTAACTGGCCAAATACCATGACCCCCCCCCCTTACCATAACACCGAATGACGTCTGAACCAGCAAGCAAGGACTATATAACCTGAAAGTTTGTACCGGCACATCGAACAATACTTCGGTTTTGTTGTTTCTTGCGGGAAACAAGACTTCGGCTTTATTGTTCCTTGCATGCAATAAACTCATCTGTTTTACTTCATCTCGGGATCAAGAACCTTATTCCTTCTGTTACAACAAATGCAACCATGAAAGTTTCAAGGAAATCCTACAGGAACAGATGGTTTTTATTTGGGGTTAATCAGAATCACTTTCATTGATGGCAGGTGTATGCTACTTACCTTTGGACATGATTTTGAATGTGATTGGTTAACTGTACAGCCCCCATTATAAAAGGGTGTGCACACTTATGCAACCAGGGTTTTGTAGTTTGTTTTTTTTCATTTCAATTATTATTCCTAATAATAAACTATTTGTTTTTCTCTTGAATTTAGTTGGTTACAAGGTCACATTAAAGATGGAAAATGTTCTGACATGATTTATCTCGATTTCTGGCTTTACATCACAAAAACCTGCAATTTCAATAAGGGTGTGTAGACTTTTCATATCCACTGTATATACAAACACAGGCCTCCAGAAACTGCCAAGGCCTTTAATACTTTCAGGTAAGAAGAGAAACCAACCTTCAGGATTTAGAGGAGGGAAGTCCATGCCTCTCTTTTTCATCAGCTGTCTAATGGAGTGTAGCTGGGCCATGATCTCATTCTTCTGTTCAAAGGCCACAGATTCCACACTGGAATGTGGTGGGGACAAAAGTTCAGACCATCAAAAAATGAACACATGCTTTTGTATAAACAACATTTAGAATTACAGCTGTACATCTAGAGAGCAAGAGTTTAGGAGCAGGAACAACGAGCTGCATTTGACTTCTTTGTATTCACCGTCTTTCTTTGACCAAGAGGAAAAAAAAAATATTAAAGTGCCCTTTCTTTCAAATCACAATTTTAAGGAATTTCTGTAAATAAGAGCTAGATGAGTTTCAGACATAACGTCTATGTAATAACTGCATTGAAGGTATATTAATAGGACATACACAGAAGATTCTCTATACCTATTTTAAACACTGGACATTCACTCACCAGGTAGTCAATGGGTCTAGCTGGGTCAGTATTGAATTAAGCATCTTCTCTGTTTGAGCTAGACGCTGCTCAAGTTCGTTCAGTTGATTTTCTGTTAAGATCATAACCATTAAAATAGGTTATTACACTGTACTGGACTTTAAATCAAATCGTATTACTACCTCTGCCTTGGCTACAGGTACAGCAGGCTTTCCTTCTTTGATATGTCTCAACACTTAAAAAATACAATATGGTGACAGTGATTGCTGTTAGTAAATAAGAAATTTACTGTATTAGCCTAAATTAAAAAAAACACAAATTGTTCTGCATCACTAAAGTTGCAATGTAAACAAGTGTTCTAAAAGAAAACCTTCTGAACTCCAAACCATTAAGTTACAGTTTAAACTCTGGTTATCAAAAGAGTGCTGTCAATATACTCAAACTGCATGGTAACAGCCACCATCCCACAACGAGCATTAAATTACACCATCCTCTCTAAATGTATCACAACATGAATAAAAAATACTTTACCTGTCTCCTCTGACTTTTTAGCTCCCTTAGAAGTCTTTTCCTTGCCAGTCTGAGATTCACTGGATTGAATCTGTATATTACAGAAGTGGTAAAAGCAATTACATTTAGAAAATGTAAAATCAGAACCTCAACTCTAAGCTCTACAGTGAAAACACATGTTTCACAATGCATTTGTCTATAAATGTTTTAGAATAAAACAATACAGATGTATTTAGTGCCTGTGAGCAGAAAAAGTTGTTGGTATTCTTCAATAAAGTAAAAAAATAGGTCTTGAATCTGGAACATTAAAAACTGACGTGTCAAGCTCCTCACATGTGGAAGCCCACCCCAATGACAGGAGAAAATCTTCACCAATAGAATTCCAATCCCTAATTTCAATTCAAGCCATATGGTGCCAGACACTGAATGGAGCTAAGCCATGGAATATTTGTATACTAACGAAAATAAGAAGCAAGGAAGAAATTTAAGACACTGTATCAATAACATTAGAGGCACTACTGCATACATTGTTTTCAGATGAAAACAGCACAAGCCTTTTTAGTGCTTGCACTATCAAAGTAAATAGTAGCAGGTAAGGTGTTAAGCAAAGCAGTTAACATCAGATTCAAATGTAATATATCATACGCTCATCAATGGAGATATAAGTCAGCTAAAAACAGGGATGCATAATGAATACTGCTTCCATCCAGTGATGGGACTTATTGATAAATTGTTATTGTCAGAGTTTGGTTTTATAATAACTTGAGATTTCTATTCTTGACACTAGACAAAACCACAATTGTTATTTAAATATACTTCTTTGTAGTTTTCATGTGCAGTCACACAGAACTTTGCAAAAGTATTCCTATGGCTCCTCATTTTGCAAAATTACAAAAAATTATGCACACTCATTTTTTTACATTTAAGATTTTGTTCAAAATCAAGATGTTTAAACTAAAGATGTCTACGGGTAAGATAACAGATAATAAATAATAGATGTCAGCAAAAACTAAAATAAAGTAAGTATTTATTTACAATATTTAGTGGAAGCACTTCCTGCAGTAATTACAACTGCAAGGCTGTTTGTGTCTATGCACACTGTCTTGTTGCAATGTTTGATTATTCTTTCAGACTTTTGTTCATGCGTTCACAACCTCAAGTTGCTTGGAGTTCACTTATCGTATGGATAAAGGTTTTCATGACTTTCCACAGATTCTCAAAAGAACTCAAGACAGAATTTGAGCCACTGAAAGACATGCACTTTCTTACGGCAAGCCACTCCAGTGTAGCTCTGGCCTTGTGCCTGTGGTATTTGTCTTTCTGAAAGGTGAATTTTTGTTCCAGTTTTAAGTCTAAAATAGGTTTTTCTCAAAGATGTCCAAGTACTTCGCTCCATCTATATTCCCATCAGTCTTGACAAGCTTCAAATAATGATGCCACCACCATGCTTAACAGTAGGGATGGTGTTGACTGAGTAATGCATTATATTGGGATTGTGTCAGATGTAACGTTTTGCAATGCAATATTTACAACCGATGAGGTGTATTATTCTGATCTACTAATTGTGTGGCTCATTAAGGTAATTTCTGCACCTAAATTAATCAGTGTGTGCTTACTTATGTAATCATGACTCCTCCATTTTTGCTTTCAGATTTCTTCTTCCATTTTGTTTTTTCCTTTGTGTGGGGCAGGCTGTGTACATAACAAATATTAATGACTACTTCAAAGTGTCATGACTGCAGGCTTAAAACCAACAAAATGTGAAAACTGTGCAAGAGTCTGCATACTTTTTGCAAGGCATGTATATGAAGTCAGGATTTGTTAAGGCCGTTTCACATTCATTTTGCCTCACAGAAATATTAACTTCTGTGTTCCTGTTCTACCACAGGGATTACAGCAGGCTGGCTAATATTGTTAATACAATTAGCTTTCACACAGCACATTTAATCACCCAGGGGTCCCAGAGCTCCCTCCAAATCTCTTATGCCATGATGCAGAAGAAAACATTACTCATCTGCATTACAGAGTATCTTTAACAGCTGTGAGAAAGAGCTAATTGTTAAAGGGTGCTCTGCCAAACGTTGTCGAAAATCTGTGTTACCTTAAGAAACTTGTAGACAGCAAAGACGCCCACGCCAATGGCATACAATGGCATCAGGGTAAAGACATAGCCTTTATTATTTGCTTTAAGCCGTTCGCTCTTTATCTCTTGCTCCATCATTTTTCTCATCTGTTGTATGTTCTCAAATGACTGGCCCTTCCCACTTCCTGTATCCATATTGACCTGATGTCCTCTTAATGGACCAGGGCCGACTGCAACACAGAGAAGACAGATCACGTTTTTGTAAGCTGAACTGCAGTAACTGCATAAAGCCCACAGCTGGCAGTTTGTGTGTGACCCACAAGTTTTAAACAACGAAAAACAAAATATTTGCTTTCCAGATTAAAACACTGTATGCAACACAGTTTCTTGACATTTTTATTATTCAGTCACTGGTTAGTGTAGGGACAGTAGATCTTCAAAAAAAGAAATTGCTATTCATTTTGCTATTCACTTGGGAAA
The DNA here is from genome assembly GCF_059453375.1 of Lepisosteus platostomus. Classification (NCBI taxonomy): domain Eukaryota; kingdom Metazoa; phylum Chordata; class Actinopteri; order Semionotiformes; family Lepisosteidae; genus Lepisosteus; species Lepisosteus platostomus. The sequence continues at coordinate 26,377,858 of NC_142619.1, read as the reverse complement.
TTTCTAAATTTTCAGATTTAAAATGCATTTTGTTTTCCTTTACCGACAAAGAGTGTTTGGCAAATTAACAAATAATTAAAAATAATTATTTAGGTCTTTTGTGTTTCTTTTACACTGTGCAGAACGGTAAATAAAATTAAGTATAAAAACACAAAATTGATTGTTTACAGTAATCCTCACCCCTATTTGGAGGATAAAAGCAGCGTCGTACCTTAGGATATTAACAGGGCTGAATTAGTGTTTTGTCTGTGACTCGCAAGCGTGCAATGTTGTGTTTTTGTCCATGCAAAACGCGCATCTCGTCCTGTCAGAACACATGCTTCAGTGCAGCCAACCGATTTAAGGTGGTGCACCCACGATAAACAGCACCCAGTTCCCATGCTCTCGTAAAGGTCGCCCAGCGCGTCGAACACTGTTACCTTTCCTACTGAAATGCGGCTCGAACGCTCTTGGATCTTTCGACCCGGTTCCGCCCCCGAACATTCTGGGGAAAACCAGGCAGCCACACAGCACGGCGGCGAAGGCGACCGTCAACTGCTGCGAATATGTCAGAACCATCGCTGGAAAAACTCAAAAAAAATACACAAAAGCCAGGCACGACCCACTCCTCATGAAAAGTTCACTTGATCTTAGCCAAATTCCAATATGATAAAAACCCAGCAGCGTTCTTCTAAATACATAACCACTTCCTCTTACTCGATAATTTACATTTCCTGTCTGTAGTCCAACCAATCCTCTGTTCAAATTAACTGAAAGGAAATGGCGGTGATTGGTTGGTTTTCAAATGACTGACACCACCATGCACATATCACAGACGAGAATAAAATCATCACTTGAGCTTTGATCACATAAGTTCTACTGAAACAAAGAATGGCCGTGAGTGGCTTAATAGCTACCGCAAAACTTTGGTGTTTCCCTTGGGTGTTGGTTTTATTTCCAGCCTGGAGCCTTTTGCCCTTCTGTGCGTAGTGTTCATATTTTTTTAACCTACAACCGAAGACACCAACTGTAGGATTTGATTACCAGGTATCTCCTAATTGTTGTGCATTGAGTGTCCTACGATGAACTGTCGTCACCTCCAGTGTACATCCTGTCTGTCGCCTATTGGAAGATAAGATAAGATCACTTTATTGGTCATGTACAGTACAATTTCATGCATAGGAATTAGTCTTTTTCACATACCCCAGCTTGCTCTCCATGAGAGACAGACACACAGATAAGGAGAGAAGCTTGGGGTCAGAACACAGGGTAAGCCATTGTAATAATAATAAAAATAATAATAATTGCTTACATTTATATAGCGCTTTTCTGGACACTCCACTCAAAGCGCTTTACAGGCAATGGGGACTCCCCTCCACCACCACCATATGCAGCATCCACCTGGATGATGCAACGGCAGCCATAGTGCGCCAGAACGCTCACCACACATTGTACAGCACCCCTGGAGCAGTTGGGGTTAAGGGACTTCCTCAGGAGCCCAACAGCCCAATTTCCTACTGATTCCTCTGCCGACTGCAGGATTTGAGCCAGCAATCTTCCTGCCACAGCCACAGATCCTTAGCTACAGTGATACTGCTCCACCCTTCTGGGTGGGGCTCTTATTATTCTTATTCTTATTATTAGCGCCTTTAAATGTAATAATAATAATGTTTCTTTATTAGCCTTATACAATTTCTTGCATTAGGAATTTGTCTTTTTGCATACCCCAGCTTTTCTCCATGGAGACACAGACAGGGAGAGAAGCTTGGGGTCAGAACACAGGGTCTGGCATTGTATGGCCCAAGCCTTGCTCAGGGGCCCAACAGAGTAGGATTCCTCTGCCAGCTACAGGATTTGAACTAGCAACCTTCCAGTCATAGGCGCAGATCCTTAGCCACAGAGCCACCGGTCCGCCCACTGTGGAGGAGGAGGATACAATGGAGGAGGATACAATGTATCTGTTTAAAGTGCTTTATAGGAAAAGGAAAGAACAGTTAAAACAAATGAAAACAAAGATAGGAAATACAATTAGCACAGAGAAACACAAAATATTAAAATTTTTAGCAGTAGTAGAAGATGCAAGGAGCAGACACAGAAATCAGTCACACATAAGCCTTCCTAACACATAAGGTTTTGAGCATGGATTTGAATGCTCTCAATGTAAGTGACTCTCTGATGTCCTTGACCATTGAATTCCAGTGCTTTGGAGCATAGCAGGAGATGGCCCTGTCACGCACAGAGTGTAAGGGCTCGGGAGGGGAACAGGAGACCTGAATCAGCTGAACACAAAATTATGAGGTGGGGAGTAGGAAGATAATAATAAGTCATATAGACACTGATGTGCCAAGCCATGTAGAGCCTTAAAAGTGAGCATGAGGCTTTTGAAGTTGGCACAAAACCACATAGGAAGCCAGTGCAAGGACTCCAGGACAGGAGTAATTTTGATCACTGGCATGCAACCTGGTCAGGATTCTGGCTGCCAAATTCTGGACTTACTGAAGTTTGTTTAGTGGGGATATAGATATCAGAGTGAATACAGTGTTGCAGTAATCAATTCTATAAAAGACTAATGTGTTGACCAGCTTTTCTGCTACAGAGACAACATACAGTCGGACATAGTCTGGCAATATTTTTTTGCTTAATAGTCGAAAACAATATTCACATCTTTCTAGCTGATCGCTTGGATCAAATCAAATCAAAGTTTATTTATCAAATGCACAACAATACAGCATGCAGCAGTAGTTGCTGGCAATGAAATGTCTTTTCTACAGGCTCACCAGGGGGTAAAATCACAAAATCAAGGTTACAAAATAATGTTTCATAATAATAGATAATAATGTAATAGAAACTGAATAAAATAAACTAAGACAAAACTCAATATGAATAGAGCTGCTATGTGTCCATGGTCTATGCAATATATTATGTCCAAGTAGTGCAGTGTGCCGAATACAATGAAAACTGTATTTCCATGTAGCCATTATGGGTGATTTGCTAAAGGAGCTGCAGGTTGGCTATTTGTCAGTCTTATTGCCTGGAGGTAGAAGCTGTAGAAGAATGCTTCGGTACTGTTTACCAGATGGTAGGAGAGAAAATAGTTTATGACTGGGGTCCTTGAGAATGGATTATTTTAGCTATACATGGCTTATTTGAGTAGAACTGCATTGTTCACTAGGCTTGCTATAATTGCTCTGTATCATATATTTAGAGTGGTTTTTAAGTGAACATGACTTCGGGTTGGAACAGAGTTGAATTTTCCCCATAAGAAATATGGAATATATACATATATATCATTTTTATTTTCAATTTAAGCTCTCCCGCCTTCCGAATAGATTTTCAGGAATGAATTACGTTCTGATACCAGGGTATAAGTGTATTCTATGTACAGTATATTCTACTACAACCTTCAACTTTCAGGACTAGCTGTCAAAAAATGAATTTTCAAATATATCCACTAGGTGGCGGGAGTCTACAAATTGTAGCAGCGCAAAATATACAAATATAGTTCAGGTGGGTAGCTGCCTCAGCAGGCGTAGGCTGCAAAGGAACAAGTAATAGGTTTATTCCATGCTGAAAAAAAGAAGAAAGAGAACACAACGTTTCGGCCGTGGAGCCTTCTTCAGGTGTGAGAGAGACAGGGCAGTAGGCAAAGGTAAAGTAGCGGGAGAACAAAGGTTGGGAGGGAGGAGGAGTGAGAGTGGACAGAAAGAGAGGCCAATCAAGAGGTGTGAAGTCAGAATGGGTGCAGAGAGGTGTGAAATGAAACTTCCAATGACTGGAGAAAATTTAAAAGAACAGTAGACTGTCGTTAAGAGAAGGGAGAATGTGTGATCCTATGTTTAACAGCCCAGTTAAAGTGTGAGAGGCCGAACTGATCGTTGGTGACCGAGCGGTAGGGGACACAGAAGGAGGTCCAGTGGGGCAGCTGGCGTTGAGCCAGGTGGCAGGTCAGGACTTCTGAGGCTGGGGGTCGAGGCGCAGCTCCTCTCCATGTGCTTGGGAACAGCAGGACTTTCAGGAATACCCCATGGATCTGGCGGAGAACCTCTGTCATTGCTACAAGAGGGGGAGTCAGTAAAGCAATAATAAAAACCTAGGATATAACAAACCAGGCATTTATGTACTTAACACACAACTTCCTCGCTTATGAATCTGATGTACTGTACATGGGCACACAATTATGGCACCTGAAGAAGGCTCCACGGCCGAAACGTTGTGTTCTCTTTCTTCTTTTTTTCAGCATGGAATAAACCTATTACTTGTTCATATACAAATATATCCATCGTTAACTTAATGGTTCGTGGGTACATAGCACATAATTGAGTTCACATTAAATAGAAAAAAAAACTTTTACTTTCACTTTTACGTGAAACATGGTACTAAAATCCAACAACCCAAAAAATGCCTGACTAATTTAATATCTAAAAACGATCAGTATTTTAACACCTGCAAACATTACCAAGTAATGCCAAAACTATGAATAAAATATATATGTACGTTGACTTCTCGATGGAGCTCAATACATATAGTGTATTGTACATAATACAATATGGAAATGCTGTATACACACGGTTTTATTATATTTTATTCCACTAAGGTGTCTAAGAAAATGTAATACAATTTAATACATGAACAGTCTATAAGAAATGTACAGTAAGTAGAATCAGAAAATACAGTAACTTCTAGCTGTAGTTCCTGTGCTGTGTCAAAGTCCATCCATAAGCGTAAGGTACAACATAGAGTATAAAATTGTTTTTACATGTATAGAATTCTCTCATGTTAGTTTTAATTTCAGTTTGCTATCATAGAAATAGCACTCTAATAATGACCATAACCTTTTCATTTTCTTATTAAAGCAGTACCAAAGACAATCATTATAAAATGAAAATAATAAAAAGGGAGATAAGAAAAAAGAACTCCTTTCATCTTCTGCAACAGATATAATTAGCATTTATTTAATCATCATGTGTACATACTGTACATATATCAGCAGAAGTAAAGCCAACTGTTGAAACCCAGTATACACAAAGCCCTTGTCTTCTCAAAGCACTCAACAGGACAGGTTTCCAATATGACATAAAGTAAGATTCATTTAACTTTCTAGGCAAAGCACCTGCTTTATGAGAATTTCTAAAAGGAAATGGGCTGTCGTTGTGAGGATCATTTTGCATGTTCACCTGATGAACTAAAGAAAATGTGAAACACATCTGAAGTAACTGTCATAATATCCGCGTGTATACTGATTTCCTTCCTGTTTTGCACACTTCTACACTTGTTAGCAAAGTTCCTGATTATAACTTCTTTCTGCTCTTCAGAAACTACTGCATTAGTCAGTGCTCTTTGGTCATTACTGCTCCCACCCTAAAATCATTCTCTTCACAGCCACTACAGCCAGTCACAGATCCACGCTTGTAAGACTTCAAGACTGAAAGGCTGAACATGGCTAAATTGTCTTTTAACCTGCTACTTTTTACAATAATGATGGATTCCACAGTTTACCTGCAGTCTTTAAGAGAGAAGCCTTTGCCAGATATCAACAATCAAGACTTCATCAAAGAGTGTGTTGAGGCTCATAACCAGTTTCGCTCTCAAGTAAATCCACCTGCAAGTGGAATGATGTACATGGTAAGATACTTCAGAAAACACATTTTCAGAGTTTTATACTTATAATAAATGTACTACATATTTTATGCACATTTGATATGATGATGCTGTGCAGATGCAGAATTAAGAAAAATAATCTGCAAAATGATATTGCTTAAAATTTAAGGCCAAATTTCAAGACAAAAAGCCACTGTTTGTCTTGAAACTTCATTAAGCAACGCATAGAATCTTGCATTATTATTTGCCATTTCTGCATGAAAATATGACGTAAGCAGGTCTTGCAAAAAAGAAAGATTTACTGGAGGTTGTTGAAAGTTTGGTATTTTCTGTGTTAAAGTTGGCACTTTTAGATGCTTTAAGATCTACAAGGTTAGATGTAGTGCTGCACCATATATTTATAGCCACAGGAGATGGCATAAAAACCAAATGCTGAAAGAAAAAAAAAAGTGTGAATTTCCTAGTATAGAGCAGAAGTAAAGGGTCTGTTAACATTGATTCATTTCAAGAAGATGTTTCTTTGACTGCTTAAATTTATAGAACTCACTCTTCAACACTTTAAATATCTAGTTTTAATTTTCTGGTGAGTGAAGTACTATTTCTTTCCTATTTTTCTTATCATCCTTGTCATTAGCTTATGCATTATCAAGCTAATTGTGCTTTGACAAATTAATGACTTTAATTATCTTTAATATTATACCAACCTCCATGTCTGTTAAATGAGACTCCAAACTGAGTTTAATGTAAGATTTTGCTATTACTGTCAACTGCAATGTAGACATGGCATGGTATTAGAGTATGAAGGAAAGCATTTTTTTGTATTTTAAACGGACATTCCTACCCTTTTCATTATTAGAACCATTCATTTGAGGAACATGTTGCACAATTTTTAAGGTGAGAAGTGCTCTCTATAAATGGTGCGTTGTAAACTGTTCCCTTTGTATAAATCTGCATGTAGTGCTTCTTGTGACATGTCATAATTACTGACATTAAATGAATCTGACATGAAATTTCCCAGGAGATTAAAAGCAAGTTTGGACACTGCTGTGCAAATAATTTTAATGTATGTTCTAGTAGAACAGACATTCAGAAGACATTTAAGAATACTGAAGGATGGGTAGGTACACTGGGAACAAATGATCTTGACATCTTTCTGTTTATATGACTTAATTCTTTTAAAAGGGCTTATGGTTTATTTGTTTTTCTACCAACTTGTCACAATGACATTCAGATCCTGACATTGTCAGAAACTAGTAACTAGTAGTAACTCTTAGACTTTTTTACAAACAATTCCTTTTTGATTGTTAAGCTTTTTATAATGCAACAAATACAAAGATGAATTAGAAAGCCCTTTCTAAGGCAACTGAAAGTTTGAGGGATATTTTGTCCCCTTAAGCACAGTGTGGGCAGATTGTTTATCCAATAGTTTTAATGTTGGGTTGGCACCTTTTCAGGAAAATAAGGACCCAAATGGATTTTTGTACCATTTCCCATTTAAACCCATTTCCCCTTTGAGCATAACAAGCTTTCATTTTTTACTCTTAAGTGAGGAACAATCTCATTATCTTGTTACTTCCAAAAACAAGTTCTGAACGTTTCCTTTAGTCACACCTTAGGTTATTTTGGGATTTTCCATTAGTAATTACCAGCAAGTAACTACACATCAATTTTTTCTAGTCTGGATTTTCAGTTATCTATTTAAATGTATAGTCTCGTAATACTGTATAATTAAAGTCTGGTAAAACCTTTTCAGATCCACTATAAATATGTTAATTAAACTAAAAATATAATCTATTAATCCTGTGAAAGCTGCAACAAAGCCTTGTGAAAACTTTGATGATGACTTTTTACAATTTTGTCTTTTCATTTTGTTGTTTCTTTCCTGTTGTATACCCACTTGGTTTGGTATTTGTGCATACACTCTTCCGATATGTCTATGGTCTCATCCTCATGATATTGAATATTTGACAAACTGTTCCAGAGTTTTCTGTTGCGCAGTAAACTCAGGATGTCCCATCCAAGTCAAGCCCATTTTTTCTCTGGCCTATTATGTCACCATGATTTGGAAATCTAGGTCACAAATGGCTATGAAAAAGCATAATATTTTATTTAAAAAAAATGGCAATGGCTGTTCAATATAATGTTACCTGCACCACCTCTGTCCCATTTGAAAATAATTTTAAATCCTCAGTCCTTTTGCTTTTCTCATCATAATGCAGCCCTCTTTTCTGCATTCTTACACTCCATTCAATTATTCAGTCATATTGTCATAATGACCAAATGAGATGTACTGTACTTTGACTTTAACACACCTGGCTGAGGACAGCGCTGGGCAAAGATCAGCAAATCACAAACAGGTTCTTGTCTCTCATTTCTACAAACTGTTTACTACTGAGGATATGACACAGACTCAGAATGCTGATGGAATTACAGAAGCAACCCAGGTGTGACTTTGCATTATTTAATAAGGAAAAACCACACATTTGGCCAAACAAAGTAAAGAACTAGTGTCCATCTTTCTGCAGTCTGATGCCATTTACTAGGTTTATAGATAATGTTGACCTGAACAAGCAATGAGCAAGTGCCCTGGAATGCATCAAAACCAGATTGAGAAGCTTCTTGGAACAACAGAAGGGAGAAGGCTAGAATATTGTTGCATATCAGCATTAATGGAGATCCTTGGCAGTCAGCTGGCATAACTAAACTTGTCCAGACTCACCAGCAGAAAATTGAATCAAGACAAAGAAGAGCCTTAAAGAAGAGAAAACAACAAAGTAAAAAAATAATGATGATGTCTGCAGACAGTAGTATACAAATTGGAATAGACAAAGTCAACCACTCAAAGATAAAGAAAGAAAAGTTCAGAAGAACCACTTATTTAAGTGTATTGAAGCCCTTGAAGATACTGTAGTAAAGAGGTACAAAAGGAAGGTGGTGAAGAAGTTTTTTTAAAGAATTTTCAGTCTCAGATGATTACTATGAAATATTCCTGATTATCTCTCATTTGGTAATTAAAAAATATGTAGTTACACATACATTTATCAACTTCATTTTAATTTATAATTATTGCTATGCTCTAGTCTAACTAGTATTTTAAGTGAGTCTCATTTGTTTTCTTCAACAACTAAGGAGAAAACATCCTTTGGATTTTCTGACAATTTTCCTGCTTAACATACATGCCACATTAATCGCTATTTAAAACAAAAATAGAATAGATTAATGGGTAGGATACCCCTAGCTTTGCTACCACCCATTTTGCCTAAATGACTGACTATACCAACACTAAAGGTGTTAGGTCCTCTGACTAACATGAGGTGCAGATAGACTCTGTTCCTGTTGAATGGTCAGTGAAACAGACACTCAGAGAATAGACTCCAGCCAAAAGAGGCCAAGAAACCAGCTTCTGGATGTCACAGAATGATGTGGAGGACAGTGTGTCACTAGGTAATCCCAGTGACCACTTTGTGATAACCAATATTAACCCCTGTCATGTGCTCCTTGATTTGTGTCCTCAACCTTAAAGGATCAGCGGTAATTTATTTTTATTATATAAAAAAAGACCTTGACCATCCACTGACATCCAGACCTCCCTCAGACTAGTTTTAAATTGAAATGCACTTACACTGTTTCTATTGTTATCACAATGTTTAATGAAATAAAAATTAGCCAGAAGGAACAGATAATCCTGTGGTAAAATATGGAAACAATAGATAAGAGTTTATAATAGTAACAAGCACTTTATTTCATTTATTTCATTTTATTTCATTCCGGCAGCCATATCACCCTGCAACTCACAACTGGCAACCCACTGAAGCTAAGCAGGTGTGAGCCTGGTCAGTACCTGGATGGGAGACCTCCTGGGAAAAACTAAGGTTGCTGCTGGAAGAGGTGTTAGGGGGGCCAGCAGGGGGGCGCTCACCCTGCGGCTCATGTGGGTCCTAATGCCCCAGTGTAGTGACGGGGACACTATACTGTAAACAGGCGCCGTCCTTCGGATGAGATGTAAAACCGAGGTCCTGACTCTCTGTGGTCATTAAAAATCCCAGGGTGTTTCTCGAAAAGAGTAGGGGTGTAACCCCGGCATCCTGGCCAAATTTCCCCATCGGCTGTTATCAATCATGGCCTCCTAACAATCCCCCTCTATGAATTGGCTTCATCACTCTGCTCTCCTCCCCACTGATAGCTGATGTGTGGTGAGCGTTCTGGCGCACTATGGCTGCCGTCGCATCATCCAGGTGGATGCTGCACATTGGTGGTGGTAGAGGGGAGTCCCCATTACCTGTAAAGCGCTTTGAGTGGAGTGTCCAGAAAAAGCGCTATATAAGTGTAAGCAATTATTATTATTATTATTATTAAGAAACAAAGTCTGAAATACAAAAAAAATACTTATTGGTGTTATTTCCTTGAAAGTAACATATTAAACTCTCCCAATTGCTGTTACTGATTATTAAGTGAATTAATCTTTGTTAGGTTTACTAATTTATGAAACTTTTTTTTTTAGACCTGGGATGAGGCTTTGGCCAAAACCGCAAGAGCCTGGGCAAGGACCTGCAATTTTAATCACAATATCTACCTGAAACAACCTGGAAAGGTTCATCCCACTTTTACTCCTGTTGGGGAAAACATCTGGGTTGGAGCACCTTCTTCCATATTCACTGTATCCAAAGCAGTAAAGGCGTGGTATGATGAAGTTAAAGACTATGAATATAACGACAATGTGTGCAGCAAAGTATGTGGACATTACACTCAGGTATGACATTTCTTATAAATTACAATGATAACATTTTGTTTTTGTCACTGGGTTTTTCTCATTGACATTGTTTAGACATGGCCAAGGATTATACAGTATACCCTCTTTCTGGCCTGAACTCTAGGACTTGAATGAGGGGTTGACTATCCGGGTGATACTAGGGTTAAGGCAGACATAACAATCGGGGACAGATAAGGACTGACTATGTAGTTGTGCAGGTGTCATAGTGCATTGTCCCTTCCTCCTTTGTCCCTCTCTGTCCCCCTGTTTGAGGTTCAGTTAAGCCTATTCAGCAACCCCACATAATCTAGTTTATAACCGCTTGCTGTGTGGTAATTGATGGATGTCTAGGCAAACTGTCATTAAATCTTTGTTGATTGGCATCTGCCCTACTGCTTGCACAAGAAACATTGCAGGCCTTGAAAGAAGAAAGCAGACAAAAAAACAGACAAAACACACCATCCATGACAAAACACTGGACATTTTATATATTTAAATTAAATATAATCCCCCCCCAAGACTGCTTTATGCCCACTTTTGTCACTCTGTGACTCTGTGCCCGAGAATATAAACAATCCAAGTGCTATTTTTCACTTGTCTCAAATGGTTACCTACCACTCGGGTGCATTTTTGACATTTGACATTCTTGACAAAACACAATTTATCACTTTTTATTTAACTGCTCTCTCTCCTGACGCTCTCTATTTTGTAACAATCAAGTAGTGGAAATGTTGAAAATACGACCAGTACGTTTCCAATTGTAGTCAATATTTTCCAATTTGGCTTATGTAATGAAGAAGAAACAAATAAAACCTCATTATTATCCTGAAATTCAGAGAAAGAGGTGAAGTATTATCAGTTACTCCTGCTGTTAATAACAGAGCAGGTCTCAAAAAGTAATTGAATAGTCATTCCACTCATTGTTTAGATCTGTTATGTTCAATTATTTAAATGACCATATTTAAAATCATTGAAGAAGTTTGTATTTCTCTGCGCTTGCAACCTTCCTCACCTACCATGAGTTTACTGCAAGACTTGGAATATAGTTATAAAATCAGAACAATGTTTAAACATGAAGGCATTCGGCATTCATGCTTGTTCCGTTGTTATGTTACAAAATTAAATCAGCAAATTCTGCAAGATTTGTTTCTGCACTTCAAACAGCCAGGGTCTCATGAATGGTGGTATGGCTTTTGTATCTTGTGTCTGATTTGGCTACATACAGTATAGTGGGAACAGGGACTTTGGCTGGTTGCCCAGGGCTGACCACAGCTGTATAAACTGTCTGATTTTGTACTGTATATGGCAACAAACTGTCACTAACAATCATAAAAATGCATTGTTGTTGCATGGAAATTTTGCTCATCTCCAAAAATCAAAGCCTGTTGCTGGTCTTGAGAAAACGAGTGAGAGGTCAAGCTACTGGCTGCATCTGTCCTCCTTTGTATATTGCAGTAAAGAAATCTCCTACTTGAGTTACCATTAGTGGTGTGGTTTTCTGGGAAGGCTCTAAAAGATATTACATTTTGTTACATTTTTTTTTAAATGGGAGATGATATTTCAGTTTCCACTGTCTTACTCACATTTAAATATATTCTAAATGTTTTGTTTCATTTATTTTTTTAAAAATGCGTAATCAATAATAAATTTGCTATTTAGAACAATTCTATAGGCCCTTACACAGGAACTTTCCAAATGTTCAGTCAATAGTTACGTAAAGTAAGTATTATTGGTGATTTCAAACAGCCTAAATGTCTTTTACATATACTAGTGACATCTGGCTCAAGCTAATGAAATTACTTAGTAAAAAACTAAAGAAAGATGGAAAAATATGAGAGAACAACCCATTTATTGTAGCAATTTGACTTCATATGCTTATTCTCTAGGTTGTCTGGGAGAAAAGCTACAAGGTTGGTTGTGCTGTTCAGGTTTGTCCTTCTGGAATCACTGATTTTTCTACTTCCATTCCAAATCCAACCATATTTGTTTGCAACTATGGAGATGCGTGAGTATACTGAACATAACACTGAAGCATGATTTTCAAGCACATCTAACCAGTAAATTATTTCAGACCCAAAGGTTATGCATCAATATTAGATATGAATGCAAAAGAAATGTCCACACTACTACAAATAAGCATCGTGACATGCTTACATCTATGAGAACTACAACACTAGTGAAAATAAACCAAATATTATCATAATCAAACCACATATTATCATCATTATTATTAAGTTTGTCCTTAATGTATTGGCAATTGTTGTAATATATATACTGATGGAAAAAAGAAACACATCACCCATTCCTCCACACTCTGCGTGGAACAGGCTGAAGAGTGACTCATCTGTGAAGAGGACCTGATGCCACTGCTGACGAGTCCAATTGCAGCCTCTGTCTGGCCCAAGCCAGTCAGTTGTGATGTCTAGGAGTTGTGAGCAGCAGTACGGGTGGCAGATCTGAACCAATCTCTCAGATGGACCAGTCTGATGTCGGTCCTGCTCTGGTGTGGTCACTTGAGGGTGACTGGATCTTGGATGTTCATCTGTCCTGCCGGTCTGCTGAAACCTTCTCTGCAGTCAGGACAGAGTGGAGCGGCTTACTCCGTAGTGTCTGGCAATGCTGGCACATGACATGCCTGCCTGCAGCATGCCAATGGCCCTCTCCCTTGCTTCTGGTGATATTCGAGGCATTATGGAATACACAGAAAACTGACTGTGGCCTTTTTCTTTCGGTGACCTAAGCTTTGAATTAAGGCCTTATTAAAGGTGACCACATCAGGCATTGTTCCACCTGGAACTCATTGGGTAAAGGTGCACCTGACGAGCCCTCGTATGATTGGCAAGTTGCAATGCCTCAAGCTGTATTGCTGGTCAGAGGACTTAAAACAAATTGACAACTTTTTGTGAAAGTACATAAGCTATAACTATAGTATTCTCATTCCAGAAAATGTTGTGTTTCTTTTTTCCATCAGTATATTTTATACTTTCCTACCTTTCTGGTACAGATTTACTGCTTGTAATATCTCTGGCTTAGTCCTAAGGACAGTGTTTTGATTAAAGTGTGTGTTCTTTCTTACCAGTGGGAACTTAATTGGAGTCCATCCTTACACTCGTGGAGTCAGCTGCAGTAGATGTGGTAGTGACACTTGTGTTAACAATTTATGCCGTAAGTGTAACATACTGTCAAGTGTATAAATTCAGCATTGAGCATTTTTCAATGATTTATGAATGTATTCTGCTCAGTCTTTTAAATATGATACCAAAACAATGTCATACATTTTGTGAAATTACAATAGTTGCATGCACAAAATGTAAAATGTTTTTAAAGGTTTCATTCAAAACCTGAATGTTTAAACTGAAGATGCTGAAGAGTTAGATGTCTTACAGTAAATGTCAGCACCAAGAAAAAAAAATATTGTTGATTGCATAAGTATTCAGACACGTGAACTCAATATTTGGTTGAGGCACATTTAGGAGCAATTACAATTGCAGGTCTTTTTGAGTAAGTCTCTACCAACTTTGTAGCTCTCTAAATTTGCTTGGGGATCACACATGGGCAGCAATTTTTAAGTCAAGCCTTTCCACAGATTCTCAATAGGACATGTCAGGACTTTGAACCAATGAAGGGCATTCACTTTATAATTCTTTAGTCACAGCAGTGTACCTCAGTGTATTCAGTCCTACTGAACTGTGAATTTTTCTCCCAATCTTAGGTCTGAAGCGGGTTTTCCTCTAAGATTTTTCAGTACTTTGCTCCACCTTTGTTCCCATCATTCTTAACAAGCTTCGCAGTGTCTGCTAATGAGACTTAGAACTTTACAATAATGTTGCCACCACCATGCATGACAGTTGTTGATCGATGAACATTTTCTTCCATCTCAAGCACTGAATTCAGTTAATCTTTCAAAGTCACCATTGTCCATCCCTAACCACCTTACCACCTTGTGTAATTTGGATGGATAGCTTGGTAAGGCAGTGTTTAGGTGCCTTCCACTTCTTATCAAATTCAACAATCTAAAATAAGATAGTAAGGGTATTTCAAAATGCTTTTGTACCCTTCTCAATTGTCTCCATGGTCATTATGGTTATGGTTGCTTGGAATTTACTACCTGACAGAGGAATATTGCGGAGACAGGTCTATTTATTTTGAACTCTCATACCACACAAAGAGGCCACTCAACCAATTGTATTATTTTGTGCACCAAAATTAATTTAGGCTTGTCATGGAAAAAGATTTGAATACCTATGCAATCATGACTTTCATATTCATTATCTATGTATTGTTTTTACTTTGAGTAGTTTTTTACATTGTGTGGAGTTTAGATAGAAATATTAATTGATAGTTCAAAGTATCATGACTGCAAGCTTCAAAGTAACAAAATGTGAAAACTGTGCAAGGTTTTCAATAGTTTTGCAAAACACTGTATGCACAACATTCAAATAGTAGCTATGATTTTACAGTATAGTGTGAATCTAAAAATAAACATATAGAATAGATAAAACTAAGTGAAATCTGATTAAAGCAATATCTAAAACTAAATAAACCACTGTAATTTCTTTTTTTGATAGTTGAGTGTATGATACCATGTGTACCTTTGATAAAAGGTTTCCATGTGTTTAAAACAAATTATTTTGTTTTTCAGGAAACCAAGCCCGGGAGCAATTAAAAAGTAAGTAATGATTATAAGGGTAATTGAATAAATTACAGATTTTGCTTCAATGTCATGGATAAAACTATTTTGTTCTTGCTTGACAGGTTATAAAGACTGGTATCCAGACTGGGATACTGATGCCACCTCTTCTGCTTCTAGCAACTACTTCTGCATTTCAGTCCTAATCTCAAGGTCTGTGTCACTTGTTCTGATATTTGCAGGAGTATACGGGTTTCAGCAGTTATATCCAAACATGTTTGCTTATGAATAATCTAGGTTGTTTCATAATGGAAAGCACATTTCTTAGTTCATCAGCAAATAAAAATGCTGGTTTAAATATTAGACACTCTCTGTTCTTAAGTAAAATTCAAACAACACTGTAAAAAAAACAAAATAAAGTTGATAATCATACTGATCTGAAACTTTGCATTTGTTTCATTGCATAACAAAACTGATTGTTATTAGTTTTCCTGAACACCAGTATTATACCATCCACTAGTGTACTAGTGCACAGCACAGCGTGTGCTGTCATGGGACAACATCATGCCTAGGATGGTTGAACACAAGACAGTAAGAGGAGTTGATTCTAACTGATGATGCTAACCCAGCACAGCACATGCCTTTAAGATCAATATTCCTATTCTATTTCCTGTTCTAACATGACTTGTTCTAGTGAAACAAAGAAACAGACGTTTGTATGCTTAAAATAACTTTCATGAATATCACGTATGATTTGGCACATACATGTACCATGTAATGTGCTTGCTGTAATTGTAACTCTTATGTTACACCTATGTAACATCACAGATCGAGTCTAAGTCCAAACTTAAAAATCAGAACACAATATCTAATTTTATTCTAAATTCATTTTATTTTTCAGTCTAATATTGCATTATCATTGTTTAGCACCTTTTGTTATTAAAGAAGTAGACAAATATTCAGCAATTTTTAGGTACTTCTGCAATATTCTTTTCTAGATTTAAGTCTTTGTTATCTTGTACTGCTAAAGAATTAGTTGAATGTGCCTCATTGTCTGCTAAAAATGAGTAATCACCTTTATCTTTCCTTCTTCATAAGTTTATACATTAGTTTTTAAGATATATTGCATTGTAGATAAATATGGGAAAAAATCTAAATGTTCGAGTTATCTTTATCACTACACCCACCATCCTTTGTACTTAATTTCTGGGTGTGGAACTTCCTTAAGATATGGGCAGACAAATGAACGAACATCAGATTTGCTCAAAGTTTCCAGGATGGAGCTACATTCACATTCTTTATTCTTGGCTCAGATGATAAAATCAAACATTTTAAAATCTGAGCTTCTATTGAAAATTGTAAGAAAAATTATATTTATATATGGGAAACAGACAATAAGAAGCCTCAATGTGGGTAATCACTTGCTTATTCTGGAGACAGTATGAGTAACAAATGAGTGGCATTAATGGTTCTTGGTGCTGTGCTTTACCTTACACAAGACAGAAAAATATAATGGGGAGATTTAATGATATTCTTCAATGACAACCTTCTCAGTTATTCATGTTCAGTGATGTTTTTTGCAAGTTTTGTCCAAGTTCTGGACCTCCAAATCTTTGAAGAGCTCCTAGATTGTTGCTGCAGGGACTGCATTCTACATCTGTGACAGCTACAGCACAACATTACTAATTAAAAACATGCATTTCTTTATTTTGGAACTAACCTTTTGGGCCTTTTGTATTATGTAGTTTCCTCAGAGCACCATCACTGCTATATACAGTATAGCTCTCTGTAAAAGATTAAATGTGCACAAGAAAGCTTTCCATGACATCCATCCACTTAAACATGCAGACATGAAGCAACCCTATTATTTTATGTACATAAATGTGACCCATTAGTGTGTCTAGGAAAGTTAAATACTACTCCCTTACGTTTACAAGTTATATGTGTGAGGGGTTACTTTATAAAATTAGCAAAATGTGGGAGATAATAATTATCAAAGTGATTGACGTATTGTGTATACTTACTATGGAAAACAACACAAAAACATTAAAAGCAATTTCCTCCCAAGGCATTTATTTGTAACCCCTTACACAAATAACTAAGTTACTTGTAATAGCTTACTTTAAAAGAGAAGCTTTTCCCAACGCATCTTGAAAATTTAACCCATTACCTAAATTCCTGAAACACTTTCAGGTATAAACATGTAAATTCTTATTATAAAAACATTTTCCTGAAATATTTTAAGTAAATAGCCGCCATTCACAAGGTATGTTCACCTTGGATGTGTACGGCAGTTTCTGAAGCAGATGCAGGTCTCTCTCTAAAGACAGAAGAACCTTCCACACCTAAAGCATTAACAGGATACACCTCTTTGGTGATATCACACCTTCAATTCTTTACACATTTTCCTGTCAGCAAGGCTTGATATTCAAATTTAATAGATTACATTTGGCAATATTTACTTACAACTTAAATTAATAGTTTGTAATGCAGAATTTCAAATTTGCAAACCAAGAAGTCTTCCAAGCCCATACAATGACATATGATGCATTTTAACTATACTGTAATGTATACAAAATACAAGGCTCATCTTTAAATTGGCTTTTTTTTTACGACACCTATAAGCTAGTCATTTTATTGCAGTTATTAACAATTGCCACGTGATACACCTCAGAATGATAAATAACAGAATAATCTAGTGTGGCAGTCTTTCCTTTTCTGATTTTTTACATTTGTGGAGAAATATTAGAAACTTCAAAGCTGATTTTTGTATATCACAAACGTATTATAAAAAACTACAGTCCTTATAATACAATAAAATCAGACTTTGCAGTTGTTAGTGAAATAAATGCTTAAAAAACCTTGGTTATATGATGTGATTTTATTATAAATTAGATGGAGTTATAAAAAATACAGCCAGTGTCAGCATAGAACACAGCTAAGGCTACAGGAGACCAAGATTTCTCAGAAAGTTCTTACGGAAAGCCAGTTCAGGCTTTTTTCTTTTTTTTCTTTTCAGAGGCAGAGGATGAGGGCAGATCTGGGTTAGTCGGGGGAGCTCCAAGCTTCTTATGCTTTGCCTTCTTAACTTTTTCCTTGATAGCTTCAACATCGATTTTAGTTTCCTTAGGAGCTACAAATGAAAAAGAAAAAAGTTTGTACAAGAAACAATTTAGTATTTGACACCAAAATGGGATAGTTGCCCACGGATGACAAAGAATAAACCTTCAAGAAAACATAAATACATGCCAAAAAGAGAAAATCTGAAATATTATTTTAACAACCTTGTTCTCTTATCTTCAAAATAGAAGGTCAAAAATATAAATCTTTAATGGGACACTCTATACAGGTGGTCCACGAGATACTGTACATGGGAGTTAGGGAACAGCAAGTCAACATATAGTGAAACAGCGTACAAAGGAGACATTTTCCCCATACACAATGTAAACATGAAGGTTTTGAGACCTTAAGACCATAAACTATGCTTATGTAACGTAAAGCGGAAGGCTTTTCCCATTAGAATTAATGGAATAGAGTTGGTTTAGGGGACCATAAGTTAAATTGAGTTCCAAATACAGCACAGAAGGTCTTGTTAGAACTCCAGTTTACACTCCTAAATAATGCAACTTATAGCAAACTGACTCAAAAGGGAATTGCTATACATACAAGATATGTACCCAACAAACAGTTCAGACACAGCTATACATTTAATGCAACTAAAACCCATAAAAAACACATTGAAAAGCATCAACTCTTTTCAAATTGTGATCTCATTGAAACCCACAAAATCAAAATCGTTCACTACTTTAGTGCAGTTTTTTCTTTTTCTTTTAAAATGTTCATGCATTTAAAGTCAGCAATAACACCTCGATCCCTTGGTTGGATCAGTAACGCATTGCGCGGTGGTAACATTAATTTTGGGACATAATGATTCTCAATCTGAGACGTGTTACAGTCCATAAGAAGAAGAATTTTTAAATGTCAGATTTAGCACTTCACAATAAGACAAACCACAAATCAGAATATTTTTACAGCGGGTTTCTCAATTTATATCTGAAATGTGAAATGACATACAGCTAAGCAGTTCAATCTTAAGAATCACAGAATATTTAATGCTAAAGCCTACACTGAACTTTGAATATTTTATTATTGTACTTTTAAATAACCCACAACCTCAAATGAAAGCTTCTTTATTATGCTGGACATGGAAGTGGTGTTTGAATTAGTCAGACATATGACTAGCCAGCCATTCTAAGAGTGTACCACAATTTCATGAGCTTTACTTGCAAGGATGGCATACCTTTTTTCGCTTTCACAACAGGCTTTTCTTTGGGAGGAATAAAGGCTTTCTTTCTTTCTTCTTGCTTCTTGCTTAAAGCTTCAGCTTGTTTCACCTTGGACAAAAAATGTGGGAGTTATTGACTAAGAAACCTGACCCAAGTTTGAGAATCTTGGCATCAGCACAAAATGGTACGCAGAACCTATAATGCACAGAAAACAATTATTTAAACAGATAGGCCAACTGAGAACTACTTTTAATAGATACTCAATTATACAGCAGGTAATTGTTCTGAAGGAATGTGAGGATGGGACCTTGATTTGAACTTTAACCCCCCAGTTACAAGTCTAGAGCCCTAATCACTGCTCCATACTGCTGCCTCAAATAAATCAATTCCTCACAGCAGAGGTATATCCATTCTCTACTTGTGCATCCCTTTTTTATTTGTCCCATCTATCCTTAACAGCTCTCCCATAATAAATATATAAAAGCAACAGCATAACAAAATACTACAATGCTCCATATATTTTTACTACAGTTACATTGTGTGGCAATAACCAAATTAACAGCAATGAATGCATAAAGAGAGATTAGTCACAAACAATGAGTGAATAACACATCAAAACACTGCATACAAAGATGCTTCATCTACTATCACTTATAAAAAAAAAACCCTAGCTGACTGAAAAGTTTATATTCACACAAGCACTATAATGCTAATCAGAAACATCCTGAAAAAATGCCCACCTTAACTTCTTCCATCTTCTTCCGTTTCTTTTGACTTTGCCGGAGGAAGAACTCGCCACTTGCCAATTCCTTATCAACCTGTTGACAATCACATCATGCAATCAAAGACAATCGCAGAGGTTTTTTTAATCAATCATTCAAAAAGATTTAAGTGTTTAATGGTTTAACTTTTTTTCAGCAAGGTTTAAAAAGGAACCTGGGAACATCTTCCTGTTGTTGAGCAGTGATGATTTCCTTTGATTTAGCCATCTTAGGAAGTAATGTAAAGAGTTAAATTGAATATTTTCTTTCTGTGACTGCCAGGATATTGGAGGAATATTTTTATCACTGTTCTGCGTGAGACATCTTGATTGCAGTCTCAGATGTATGTTGCAATTTCTTTCAGATTTCAGTTTTCTCCAGTACTGGCACTTCATTCTAGGCCTGATGCAGAATTATCTCTACAAACTGCATGCAGCGTTGATGGTTTAGCATACAAGAACAATGTGTTTTGGTAATATTCTATATCAAGTGGCCAGTGATTGGCTGGACCAGCTAGGAATATGATGAGTTATGAAGAATTTAGGTAGGGTGCTTTCCTTGTCTTTTTTTTTTTGCACAGAGCAGTGCCTTGCTGTTGTGAGGACAGTCTATTTGCAGACGCCTCTGAAATAAAGTTTTATAGTTCCCGATACAGTCTGGCGCTTCCTTATAGTAAGGCGACTTTTGCCTACCACTTTATAATTCAGACTACAAGACTTTTTAGTTTTGTACTTCTGTTGGTGTATAAGGGGCTCTTCCTCTGCAGCAATGGGGCACAGACCTGACTCTCTGGTGGAGCTGGAGGGAAGGGTGTGTACTCTTTCTTCACAGTCTTCTTCTTGGGCTGTTTCCGTTTGCTCAAATTTTTGTGCTTGAAGTGGGGCAGGAACCTCTCCCAGCTCTGTGTACGCAGCTCAGGGTCCTTGGCGAGCTCCCGTTTGATCATCAAAGTCTTAAAAAACGACAATGAAAAAAAAAACGTCACTGAGTACGCAGGTTGTCATTCGAAAGAAAAGCAGCGTGGAGATCACAGGCCAAGTTCAAGGATGGATTACCAGTGTTGATAGTGACCTCATGTCACTACATTGTGTATTTATTAGATACAACAGGCACACCGAGTAATATGCCATTCAATGTATTATTAAAAAGTTCCTGGCTACCACTCTAACTCACAGATAAAGATATAGACAGACAATGAGTATGACCTAGGTCATAAAGAGTGATTGTGTAACTTAATTTGTAATGCATTATTTGGAGGACAAATACAGAACATTAGAAAAAAATAGGAAGCGGTTTCAATGATTCAAACAGTTCATTTCCTGTTTTTATCTCACTTGTCTCTCATTAGCTGCACGTATTCAGATGTACACAATACTCTATTAATGTGTATATGCACATGAATATACAGTGCCTTGCGAAAGTATTCGGCCCCCTTGAACTTTTCAACCTTTTGCCACATTTCAGGCTTCAAACATAAAGATATAAATTTTTTATTTTATGTGAAGAATCACCAACAAGTGGGACACAATTGTGAAGTGGAACGAAATCTATTGGATTTTTGAAACTTTTTTAACTAATAAAAAAATGAAAAGTGGGGCGTGCAAAATTATTCGGCCCCCTTGCGTTAATACTTTGTAGAGCCACCTTTTGCTGCGATTACAGCTGCAAGTCGCTTGGGGTATGTCTCTATCAGTTTTGCACATCGAGAGACTGAAATTCTTGCCCATTCTTCCTTGCAAAACAGCTCGAGCTCAGTGAGGTTGGATGGAGAGCGTTTGTGAACAGCAGTTTTCAGCTCTTTCCACAGATTCTCGATTGGATTCAGGTCTGGACTTTGACTTGGCCATTCAAACACCTGGATACGTTTATTTGTGAACCATTCCTTTGTAGATTTTGCTGTATGTTTGGGATCATTGTCTTGTTGGAAGATAAATCTCCGTCCCAGTTTCAGGTCTTTTGCAGACTCCAACAGGTTTTCATCCAGAATGGTCCTGTATTTGGCTGCATCCATCTTCCCCTCAATTTTAACCATCTTCCCTGTCCCTGCTGAAGAAAAGCAGGCCCAAACCATGATGCTGCCACCACCATGTTTGACAGTGGGGATGGTGTGTTGAGGGTGATGAGCTGTGTTGCTTTTACGCCAAACATATCGTTTTGCATTGTGGCCAAAAAGTTCGATTTTGGTTTCATCTGACCAGAGCACCTTCTTCCACATGTTTGGGGTGTCTCCCAGGTGGCTTGTGGCAAACTTTAGACGAGACTTTTTATGGATATCTTTGAGAAATGGCTTTCTTCTTGCCACTCTTCCATAAAGGCCAGATTTGTGCAGTGTAAGACTGATTGTTGTCCTATGGACAGACTCTCCCACCTCAGCTGTAGTTCTCTGCAGTTCATCCAGAGTGATCATGGGCCTCTTGGCTGCATCTCTGATCAGTCTTCTCCTTGTCTGAGCTGAAAGTTTAGAGG
Source organism: Lepisosteus platostomus (assembly GCF_059453375.1). Lineage (NCBI taxonomy): Eukaryota > Metazoa > Chordata > Actinopteri > Semionotiformes > Lepisosteidae > Lepisosteus > Lepisosteus platostomus. The sequence continues at coordinate 26,355,388 of NC_142619.1, read as the reverse complement.
GACGGCCAGGTCTTGGTAGATTTGCAGTGGTCTGATACTCCTTTCATTTCAAGATGATCGCTTGCACAGTGCTCCTTGGGATGTTTGAAGCTTGGGAAATCTTTTTGTATCCAAATCCGGCTTTAAACTTCTCCACAACAGTATTACGGACCTGCCTGGTGTGTTCCTTGGTCTTCATGATGCTCTCTGCGCTTTCAACAGAACCTTGAGACTATCACAGAGCAGGTGCATTTATACAGAGACTTGATTACACACAGGTGGATTCTATTTATCACCATCAGTCATTTAGGACAACATTGGATCATTCAGAGATCCTCGCTGAACTTCTGGAGTGAGTTTGCTGCACTGAAAGTAAAGGGGCCGAATAATTTTGCACGCCCCACTTTTCATTTTTTTATTAGTTAAAAAAGTTTCAAAAATCCAATAGATTTCGTTCCACTTCACAATTGTGTCCCACTTGTTGGTGATTCTTCACATAAAATAAAAAATTTATATCTTTATGTTTGAAGCCTGAAATGTGGCAAAAGGTTGAAAAGTTCAAGGGGGCCGAATACTTTCGCAAGGCACTGTACATCTCCACAATTATTCCACACAGATTTCCTAGTGAAAAAGGAGCCATACAAAGTAACAGGCTGAGTTACAACGACAGAAGGACATACCTTAATGTTATATATTGGATGTATATTCTTCATTGTATCCAAAACAACCTTTCTGACCTATAAGGCAAAGTAAAACTGATTAATGAAACACAACACAGCAGTTTCTTAAAACAACTTATGGCAAGATGTACTCACTTCCTTCAAGCCATTGTAAGGTCCCAGGGCAGACACTGTGTTCCCCTGTACCATAATGTAACAGTTTGTCAAAAGCTCAAGAGCCTAAAGGAAAGAAGAAAAAAAAACTTTGAAAAACATGATAAGAATGTGTATAAATAGTAACTTTCTGAAAATGGCAAGGTCTTTCCACACATTGAGGGTAACACCCCCTTATCTTTAGTCTGATGCTAAATCAGTACATGAAAGAACAAGGCAGCTCAGAAAATAGACATTTTATATAAATAGTTTCTTGTGCCAAGTCCGCCTTTCTTTCAAACTGTTACATACTGATTGTTTTGGCATTTCCACTTATTAGAAAATGATTAATTGCCATTTTTGCTCTATTGTTCGTATGACATTCTTTACCAGGCAGAGACTTACACAAATAAGACAGCAAACAATATTAATGAAATGCATTTTCAAAGCAGTTCCTTTTTTCTGCTTTGTATTTTCTTTGATACAATGAATGTCCAATATTATTTCTAACTAAACAAATTAACAAACCCACCACAAAACAGGCTTTTGATGAGCAGTAAATGGAATGTACACAAACTCTGGAGCAATCTTTGAGTAAGCAATTATTTAAATCAAGCCACGCTTGACTGTAGAGGTCTTATAGTAACGTTTAGTGCCTTAGGATGGCCTAATTCATTAGGTTTTGAGTTGATTAGGGTTCTAAAGGTAGTCTTGAAGAAGCACATTTCATCTTGCAAGGTGATACACTAATGAAGATGGAGAAGTGTTCAACATCACCTTATCTAGACAAAGGCCTGTAAGTCAACAGCTTGGGATCATAATAGAACTGTGCCATCACTTCATTTTCAAGAGGACACATTACCTGACCAATTATAATGGTCAAGTAGGGACCAAATGAGAACGAAAGGCCAAGAAACTAGTCATTGAAAAGTTACCACCACGCAAGATAATCACTAGTATAAGAAGCTCTACTCTGCAATATGATGAAGTAATTTCTACAAGTCTCCACATTGCATGGTGGAAGCCATAGGTATCTAATTTCTCCATAGTTAAAACAAACATCTACACAATTTTAGCCTGATCACACAGAACAGAGACATGGACACACAACCACATTTGTTTGAGTCAACAACAAATGGTACTAGCTCAGCTCAACAAAGCAAGATGCCTTAACATGGGTAGAGAGGCAGTGGTGAGAGATATACTGAGAACAAAACCCCAGAAAAAGACAAGTAGGTAGCAGTGGACTCATCTGGGAATAAATGCAAATACAAATCAGCTCCCTGGTCACTCAGCTTCTCATATGCAATCATCTAAATATGCAATCATTTCTTCATGTGTGACAACACAAGACCGAACACCTTCTTGGACTGGTCACTGCATTGACACACTAAGACCAGAACCTGTGGGCTACAAAGATGTGCAGTGCAATAGACCACGTGTACTAACAGAGGTACAAGATATAACTACTATGTCCTGCTGAGTTTCAATACTAATAGGTGTACTCTACGTTGAGATTGTTTTAGGGTGAACAGTTGTCTTGCCCACTAATTCCTTATATTTTTATTTCAATTACAGTCCAATGCTGGCAAACTTTATTGGACTGTATACATTTAAAATATAATTAAAATCTCTTGTGATGCTATGGATCTCTCCAAGACAAGAGAACAAAATTAAAAATAACCACAAAATCTATAAGATGCTTCCAAAACCTACAGTCAGACAATACGTACAATATGCTGTAATGAAAAATAAAGGAAACTTGAAATTTACCACTGGAAAGTCTAACACACTTAAATCACAGAAAAACTAAAGACTCTCCCCATATATTAATTTTACACCTTTTGGGCAGTTTAGAACTGAAATAGGCAACAGGGACCAGCTTCATCCTGTTTGAGATAAAAGTTTTGTGGTGTACACAAAAAAAACAGCATAAGACCACACTATATTCCATTTTATGATGTAACTAACAAACTGTAATTAAAAACATGCAGAATGATTTAATATATCCTGATGAAGGTAATTCAAGCACCAACTTCTGAAATGCTGTCATCAAAACTACAAAATGTCTGATATTACAGAAAGGAAGAAGAAAATTATAAAGAGTTAAGTTTTTACAGAAACAAAATGAAAACTTATCAGCCTATCATGGGAGCATAGGACACAAGGCAGGGCATCCTGAATGGGAGACCAGAACCCTGCAGTGCACACCCACACAAGCACACAGGGACAATCTAGATAAGCTCTCCAAAAATACATCACTGGCCTTTGATGTTTAATTCTTGGTCTTTTAAAAAAAAAGTACAAGTCATACTTTTCCCCAACTAAAATAAGGCATCAAAGAACAACGAGGGAAACAGTGGCCTGAGTACTGGGCTTTACAGGACTGTTTATTTAATAACAGTGCCAGCGAGTGAAATACAAAAATGTAGCTAAAACCACATCGCATGGATTCTTTATGACACCTTGTGATGCTTACCTTAAGAGTTGATCCTTTTGGTCCTATCAGTCTCTCTCTCCTCTTCACATATATTTCTCTGTTTCTGACTAAAGTCCCAATTTTGATGATGTCGCAGGCCACATCATCCTGAAGAATTCGCACAGCCTATAGCAAACAATCATTAGGTGGACAGATCAGGAAAACAGCTGTCAATTAAATGTGGAATTTGAAATTTAGAGGCTTGCCCATCATTTAACCACTAGTAAAATCAAATTAATTACACTCAAGATGGTTTTATACAGTACTTTCAAATACCCCCATTTACAAGGGACGCAGTTTTGATCTAACCTACATTCTATTTACAGTCAACTCTTGGAAAAATGGCAGACTTGAACCTACATGGGCTTAGACATATTTAACGTCTATTTCAGCAGTTACCTAGCATTACCTATGATATTTTTCACTCATCCACAAGTGAACCTATCGTTTAAGAACAACGTATATGAAATGTTTAGGACTAAAGACAAGACTCACACTTTAGTCCTAGAATGAAAATATTTTTCAGACAGATCCCAAACTTTAACTTTTGGGCTACAAAATATCAAAGTAATTCTAGAATAGATACTTGTGTTTATTGGTGGTGTACTGTAAATGTACCACAATACATACCTGATCAAATGGAACGCTTCTTGCAAGCAGTTTTATCAGATCTCTAGCCCTTATAATGGCATATGGATCAAATGTCTTTTTTGTGGTGCTGACTGTCACACTACCCTCAATCAAGTCTAGGGTTGCTTTGATGTACTGAAGAAAGGAAAAGAAATATAAAACACATGAGAAACAAAGTAGCATTAAAGCGAAGGATATTTTCTGAGGCAATTGTAGAACTTTAAAATACACAAAATTACAAAAGAGACACACAACAATCATTATCTTTTCCAATACTTTTTGGTAGCTCATAAAAGTAAAATGTGCAAAGTAAAATACTTTTACATTCACATACAGTACTACCACCAAATAAAATTATTTAGACTGTTGGATTCCATGTTTTCAGAAACAGAAATGGAAAAAAAAACATGTAACTGGTGCCTGGTACCACTTAAATTCCCATGATAAAACAAGAAAAAAAGATGCAGCTACAATTCTAGAATACAAGTACACTACAGTATTAAGCATTTTTAACTCAGCTATAAAATATAAATATAAAAACAGCACAAGGTCATCAAATAAAAATGTTTCACACATCTATTCCATATTTTTGCAAACTGTAATTCAAATGGTACCTATTTTATTACAGTACATATTGCACAGTAGCACATAAAAGCTTCATTACTTCATACATTGGTACAAACACCAGGAACTGACTTAACAGCAGGAAACTAAGGTGAAAAAAGTGTTGAAGAAAAAAATAAATAGCATTATTTAGACACAACAGTAATTTTAGTATAATTAACAACTGGATATATATTTTTAGATCTTCCTTTTCAGTTCCCAATGTTAATGATTAAAATTGTATTAATTTAATGTTATAATGACCCATCATCTACGCAGTCATTACCTCCAAAACCAACATTTCTGTATTTCTCTTTTAAGAACTGAAGCTAATATTCTCCTTTCCAACAAACACGTCATGTTACAGTGATCAATATGAAAGGCATCTAGTATTTTTTAAAAAATCTGTTGGACACTGCACCTTAAGCCAACATAGGCACTGGATATATTCTAAAATATATTGTTTTTTAAATTAACTTACAGAGTCGTTTAGTGCTTTCTGCACAAGAGGCCAACACTCCTTTAAGTAAGCTTCTCTATATTTGGGGAACAGAGTGGCAAAACTGCTTTCCTCCAACAAACCCTTCGGATTGTCCTCTCTGGTAAATGGGATGTCCTTCCATCCCTCAGGAACTGTCAGAAGCTCAGACTCATCAACTGCTCATTCAAGACCCCGAAAAAACAACAACAAATAAATCATCAATTCAAGAAGTTGACAAACAAGACACTTAAGCTTCTGGACATTTACTATTCAGATACTAAAACCTGCAGTAACAACAGCAACATTACTACTAAGCTGAAACAATTTTAACACAACAAACAATCCCCTATGAATTTCAGAAGCTACTCAACTATTGAAAACTGGAAACAAAAACTAGAAATGCTCTGTTTTTTAAAGTTAAATAATCTGTATTATTTCTAACAGCTAGCAATCCTCCCTTAAAGCTGCTTGTTTACTTTTTTTTTGCCTGATTCTGAATGTTGTTCCAGATGTCCCAAAAACATTCCACGTTTACCTCTGTTCCAGAGACTTTCGTATTCCGTCTACATACTGTATATCTTCAGGTTTTTTCGAAAATCCTTGAAAGCCTACCTGTGATGTTTCTCAATGTCTTAAGCTGTTCTGTATTTCTGTATTTGTTATCAGTTAATATCTTCACAAGTTCCACATCTCTAAATCTAGAAGTGCGTACGATGGATAAGTACAGCGGATATCTAGTTCTTAAATACAGTGCAAACTTTCACAGAAATTATATCTTGATTTCTATTTTTGTATAGGCGCGTTTTGTTAAGAAATGGTTTCATCAAAAAAAGATTTGTATGTACTAGTTCTACACCACGTATCTATAACGATATGAACCACTGTTACTACAATATTATTGGTAGATACTTTTAAAAAATACTTCAAAACAGATGGGAAAGTTAGCATTTACAACAGAAATCTCAGATATCCAATACTGTCCTAAGATAACTTATTATAGGCATTGCCAATCACACTGGAACGTTGCAAATGTATAGCTTCCTAAAGTTCTGACCGGCTTTATACGGAATTTATGGTTTATTACCTTCATTTTGTTTGTTTTTGTATTTCTTCTTGCTCGGCGTTTCACTCACGCTTGCTCCTTCTGTGGAAGACGCCATGACTGCACTAACCTTTCACCGCTGAATCACGTGGCAGACAGAAAAAAAACTGTGCATCTGCGTAAACAATCCGTGAGGAGCAACACATTTGTAACTTTCTTACCGAGCAAATTAAAATGACATTTTTGAATAGAAGTATCCCTCTTAAACCACTTTAACTGTAGAAATTAGGAATATTGTTTTTAGGAATAATAGAAAGTCAAGTAAAATGAAGAACTCACTGTAGGTGTATTTGAAACATTCACGATATAAACGCTTTATATAATTTTCCGTACAAATCACAAACATTGATTAAAACGACAATTATGTTTGGCACCTCAAAAAGAGGGGTTTTGCTTTGGGTGGAATTCACTCAGGAGACATAGAAAAATAAATGTAGTTTATGTTTGCCTCGTCGATAAAGGTCTTAGCTTTTGTAGACTGCAGACTCCTGATCAAGTTGGTCACCTACTTCTGTTATAAAATCAAAATTTAAATTCATAACCTAAATAACCACAATTACTCAAACGAAACATTTGTTTTTAGAAAATATACGAGTAGGAATATTCGTTTTATACAAAACTACAAATGGTTACTGCAGATGCCCCGGTCAGACTGCGGGAACCAGGACTCCAAAAGCACTGGTTCACAACCATTCCTAGGGTGTTCTATCTACATACTTAACACCCAAACAGGTACATAAATTTATCATTATTCTGCATTTAATGAACATCACAATTTACACGATTTTCATTTGCATTTTTCTGCTCTAATATAGGGCCTTCATAAATGAATGTAGCCCAATTCTGATCCTAACAACATTACACAAGCTACTCTAAACCTTGCCATCTAACTATAGACCTCATGATACAAATTAAAATATTGTACTTCATTCACACTACAACCATCACCCTTAAGACTTGGATCATTAACACCTTAACCAGTGAAGTTAAAAAATACAAATCACTAATCTTAATCCTAACTTGAAATAGTTTGTCTATTAATGCATGTTCGCAGTTGATGGGAGGAAGACACTAGCAAAAGTTAGCTGATGTTTTTACAGACGTTTTTAATACTGTATCTCCCTGTTCCAGGCAGTCATCCCTGTATGGTTCAAGACCACCATAATTATACCTGTCTCAATGACTATCGCCCCATGGCACTCACACCAATTATCATGAAGTGCTTCAAAAGGCTAGTCATGGGCCACATTAAGTCCAGACTGCCCACCTCTCTGGACCCCCTCCAGTTTGCATATCGTCCCAACCGGTCTACCGATGATACCGTATCCCTCGCCTTTTACCTTGCCCTGATAAGAGGGACATTTATGTAAGAATGCTGTTCATTGACTTCAGTTCAGCATTCAACACAATCATTCCCCAGAAACTGATAGAAAAACTGAGCTTGTTGAATCTCAACACCTCCCTCTGCAACTAAATTCTGGACTTTCTGACCAAGAGACCTCAGATAGACCCGATAGGAAACAACATGTCTAGTACCACCATACTGAACACCATAATCCCCCAGGGCTGTGTACTTAGCCTGCTCCTGTTCACGCTGATGACTCATGACTGCACTGCTAAACACAACGCAAATTACATCATCAAGTTTGCTGATGACACGACAGTGGTGGGCCTCATTAGTAACAACGATGAGGCACCATAAAGAGAGGAGGTGGAGCAACTAGCGGCCTGGTGCTTCAACAATCTGTCTCTGACTGTAGATAAGACAAAAGAGATGATAACTGACTTCAGGAGGGCCCGCACTGATCCCTCCCCACTGCACATCAACGGCTCCCTTGTGGAGACAGCTGGAAGTACGAAGTTTCTTGGTGTGCATATCACAGATGACAACAAAAAAAGCACAACATCTCCACTTCCTGCCGCGACTGAGAAGGGCAAACTTTCCCTCCGCGATACTATCCACATTCTATAGAGGTACTATCGAGAGCATCTTGACAAACTATCATTGTTTGGGAATTGTAAGGACACAGACTGCAAGTCCCTGCAACGAACTGTCAATACAGCAGGAAACATCATTGGAGCCTCCCTTCCGTCCATTCAGGACATATTCCACAAACGCTGCGTGCACAAAGCTTCCAGTATTGTGGACGATCCCCCCTACCCCTCCTGCAACCTCTTTGCCCTCCTACCATCTGATAAAAGGCATCATAGTATACGGGCCAGCTCCACCAGACTCTGCAACCGCTTTTTTACCCAGAGGCTGTCAGGCTCCTCAACACCCTGGTACCTACTGCACCTACTCCAAATCTGGAAACTTAGTTATTTTTCGCCTAATGTCAGGCATACTGTCTGATGTATTCTTTGCACAATCCTGTAAAGTGAATTGCACTATCCACATTGCACTTTATGTTACCTGTCAGAAAATGTCTACATCAGCATTGTCTTGTCAGTGTCTTGTCTGTATTCGTACCATAGACCTGGAGAACAATCTCACTCCTCTGTATACTTGTACAGTATATGGCTGGAATGACAAACTTGAACTTGAAAATAGTCTTGATCACTAAGGATTATTAAAATTACTCAAACTTTTAATTGAACAAAAAACTAAATGTAAATCATAAGGTTAAATCTTTAGTCTGATACAGAGGAGTTGCTTATCTACAAGCTTAATGCCATTGCTTTCTTTGGTAAGGCTGTCTTGCAGTATATTAAACTCAAGCAGCCTGATTTGAGGATGAGTAAAATGTACAGTATAAATTGGCTCATGTTGTAGCTTCCTTGCATTGGCTCCTTGTGGAAATCTCTCCAGACTCTGGTGTGCTTTTCTTTTACAAGAATGTCGCGGTTTACAGAAGTTTACACTAACAGCACATCAGCCCATTGAAATTGTGTTTAAAGACAATTGCATTGTTCTCGTTTAATGTGCAGTATAGAAAAGATCTGGTGTAAAAATGTTATATTTTGTACATGTCAAAATCGGTTTTAATGAAATACACCAATCTGCAATAATCAAGAATTCAGTAGGTTTATTAGTAACAATTTTAGATGTATAACACCTGCAAAAACAAGTACAAATCCTGGACACTGAAGACAAGTCACAAGTTGTCTTCCAGTGTTGGCAGATTCCACACGAGCTCTACTAGGTACATCCAGCACCACACTGTACTTCAAAATTAGTCCATTAGGTACTTTTGGATTTGTTTTTCAGAACAGAAACAAATTTTATAAAAGTTCTATAAGAACTAAAGAGGAAGGAAAGGAGTATTATCATTGAATCCTTTCTTGATGTTTTTCACTGCATTTTAAAATGCGCTTTATTGCATTCATGCCCAGCAAGGTTAAAAACAGGAAGCCTGTTGTTCCACCAATGATTGTCATCACATTTAGAAGCTGATGCCCTGTGAGAAAACATGAAGGTTCAGGTTAAAGAACATGACAGAATGCCATGAACACTTGAGAGACTTCAGTATGATAGGAGAGAACAGCAAATGTTTAATTGAAGAAAGAAATAATTTTTCCTACATACATATTTTCCTACATAATAATCTCCTACATTAAAGTACATCAAACTAAATTTCCAGGCATTCTTCAGGAAGCATAGTTTAAATTGCAGATATAAAAAACATCAGCTATGAAAATGTGCAAATGATTTCAAAGTAAATTTATGGCTTGAGCACTCAAAAAAAGAATGGTTTGTCTCTATTAATAGCTTATGCCAAATGAACCAACATTGACATCTAGTGGTTACAAGTAAAACTGGTACCCATTACGTCTTTTAGATATTTCCAGACTTCTCAGACTGCCAAGCACCTCCAGAATACATGCATTCAGTACTTAACACTGCAGACCCCATGATGCCCATCAGTGAATCTAATGGACTACATTTTTCAATGGTTTTCTCACTAGTCACAAAGACGGCAGTATCGATTAGTAATCTGATTGAGAACACACGAACAGAAACCAGGCACAGACCAACCAAGTTGAGCACCACATTAGGAGATCACTTTATTGGCCATATACAATTTCTTGTATTAGGGATTTGTCTTTTTGCCTACCCAAACTTACTCTCCATGAGACACAGACAGGGAGAGAAGCTTGGGGTCAGCCATTTATACGGCGTCCCTGGAGCAGTTGGGGTTAAGGGTCTTGCTCAGGGGCCCAACGGAGTAGGATTCCTCTGCCGGCCATGGAATACGAACTGGCTACCTCCCAGTGACAGGCGCAGATCCATAGCCACAGAGACACTGCACTGCCCCACAGTGAATTAAGAATTAAGATTCTCTCTGTAACAGTGGTCGATTTAACTTTTGGAGTAGAAGCTGCACCTACAGTAGCCACAGAGAGATTAGATTGTTCTTTAATTTTTTTTGTGAGGGTCCTGTGTGCTGGAGATTTCAATACCAAACTGGTAAAAAAAAAGTTCCTAAAGCAAGCAATGTGAAGTTCTTTTGGTTCAGTTACTTACAATCAGATCGTTTTGCCTCAGACATCGTGGCATGATCCCCGACAATGATGGGCCCAGCTGACAGAACTGCTGTTAGCAATCTGTTTTTAAGTTCTCTTCTTCTTTTGTCTGTTCTCCTTGCAGGACAGACCTGTCAAAGATTTTTAAGAATGAAATGGAGGGGGCATACTCTTAATATTTTCTGGTAACTGCAGTGGTGTAAAAGAAAACTTATTGTAATTTAGTGCTATTGGAAAGAAAAATACCATTGAGCAGTTTTTCTTTTCCTGCTGGGTGCATATTTTTGTTAAGCAGTGCACATAGATGGGTTTCTTTGGAGTGACAGTAAACATCTGTACTGAAAACCGGCTCTTCTGTTGTAATCCATTAGCTGTATACCACCGAAAGGTCTCGTCAACAGGACAACTGGGGAAAAAAAATATATATATAATTTACAATATATGGCCTTAAAGTGCAAAAATGGGAATTCCTCATAGATATGACATTACAGATCCTCTATGTATTACACAATGTTCCTGTATTTTTTCAAGTTTTTTAAAAAAACTTTTACATTTAAAGTGTACCGCAACATTTTCAAGACCAGTGAAAGAGCTTATTTATGAAGGTTGAAGTCAACTCTCATCTCGCAAGTGAAAACACTCTAGAAACCCCACGTGACCATTGCTCCCATTGTCAGAGTCCTACAATTACAGAGGCATTTCATGTAGGTGTGAGAGAGAAGCCATTTATAAATAAGCCTCAAGGGCAAACTTTTACAGAATACAAGTTTATAAGAGGCCTTGAAACCAAGTACAGTAGATTAAATTTATAGGTTTGAAAACATTAAATGGGGACAATACCTAAGCTGAGCTGTAGTTATCCATAATGCTACTGTACATGCTGTTGCATTTGTCAAAAACCCGCTACTTCTAAATTAAATCTAGGAAATATTAGCCATTGATGATCCTTTATCTATTATACTAATAACAGAACAGACATGCAACAGGTCAGCAACTAAAAAGCACACAAAACTGGCACTGGAAATTTCGTGGTCTGGCAGTTGTTTCAATAATCAACCAGTGCCGTACAAATGACTGACATTCAGTAAATACAATGTTCACAGCTCAATTTAGTGTACATCCTAGGTCAGCGATGGAAAAACATGTTTTAAAAACAAAGACCTATATCAAATAATTAAATTTGCACTAGCTCATGCAACAATGGGTACTTCAATGAATCATGTACTGTACATCACTCTACAGCAGGACTATACAGCATGTGCTCACCTTTCATTCAAGAAGAATACCTTCGGTGTTCCCTTTGGGTTGGAGGTCTCCGTTACCCAACAGGAGACCACCTCCAAAACAAAGTCAAAGGCAAAGGTGTCCTGTGAATGAAGGGTCACCTCAAAAAAGAGGTGAGTGTCCGAGCTGAATTCCATCGGGATCGAGTTGTTGGACTTAAAAGAATCATTGTCATGTAGAGTCATACGGAGTTCCAAAATCCGGCTGGTGTTGTACTGGATTAGGATTAAGGACTGATGCCTTGAAAGGAAAGAAACATTTGTGCTTGATGTGGTGTATGAAAATATGCATTTACAAAAACTGATTCTCTCAAATGTTGGGAAAAGGTATTAAACTGTGCTAACCTGTCTATAAAGGTTAGACTTTTTTAGCAGGAAAATCAGAACCAATAAACAAATTTACTGCATACAGCATTTTAAAATAGTAATTGTGTAGACGTATTAATCTTACAATTGCTAAATTAAAAACATTAGATCTTAAATGTTAGTTAAAAAAAGCTTCAAAAGTAAATTTACAGTAAAGTGTGGAGTTGCAGTGGGCATGTGAGTACATTTGAAGTGAAATGCAACTGCTTTGAAGTTAACCTGATAAATGTTAAATGGAACAGAAAAATTAATAGAAATGTACTCCCAGTGAAAAGCTACAGACTTGATTTTCCCAGAAAAGAAAGGAGCAAGAATTCCATTAGCAAATAAAATCCTACCAAAAATCCTTCCCACACTCCACATAAAAGCCGGACAACTTAAGAATGACTTTTTGTGGCTTTACACAAGCCATTAGCCATAATTTAACTGAACCCGAGTCCCTTGACTGCAGAGTAACTAAAAACACACTGCTGTATCTTAGAGTCAAGACAAAGGATTGTTTTTTTAAAGTACTGCCTTTTCCTCACCAGTCCAAGAGATCCTCTCCCATGTGTGTGTGACGAAGGTATTCTCTGGTGTAAACACATTTCCATACCACCTGAAGGTCCCTTCTAGTGATCACTTTATCTTTACCGGCAGTGACATGAAGAACATTTTTAAACATGATATGGGTTTCATTCACCTATTTAAGAATAACAAAACATCAAATTATTTGAGAACCATTCAGTTAATATTCATAAAACAGGAGTCATGCGTTAGACTAAAGGATTCAGTTCTTTAATGTAAATCCATAATTTGGCCATTCTAAATCAAGTGTGAAAACAAAGATTAAAAACTGCCTTGAAGTATACAAGTAAAGTGGTCCGTTATCCAAATTAAGATCACAAAGAGTTGCTTATACTTTAAAATGAGCCACAATGGCAATTCTATCTGAACAGGAGGCAAACATTTAGTACATTTACAACCCAATTCAAATTCTGCCAGGTATGTCTGACTGGATTCTGCTCAAGACCCTGGGTTTTATGTCCACATGTACTGGCCATGTGACCACCAGTGAACTGCAGCTACAGTAGTTTCTGCCTCCACAATAATTCAATAGTGGCCCTTTCAATAATAGTAGTCTCAGGCTTAAGCCAGGCTAAACAGGATTGTTTCATTCAGCTATTGTACAAATAAAAACTTCCCCTTGGATGTATATAAAATCATTATAACAATATAAAATTAAGGAACAAAAATCATGGGATACTTGCCAGAACTGTTGCCCCACAATAGCTGTGATTGCTTGTTATGGAGTAGGAGTAATAATTTTCATTCTCTTTAGCCTGGCAGCTCCCATCGTTCAAAATGACACTCACTTCACCACTGAAACGACTCCTTAAAAACTCCTTAGAAATCCCAGCTTTTATGTGGCCAACATCACAACGAGTAAACATCCCAGCCTCTGTAAACCAAAGGATAAATTATCAATTTGCACTTAGTTGTTTTTTTGTGTTCAGGCTACAGCAGAGAAGTGTCAGTTTATTTTTTTAGCATCGGGGATGCACAGCTGTTACCACAGGACACTTTTTACAACTGCACTAGTTCCAGGGTAGGCCTACCATCACAAGCAGAGTGCACAGCAGGGCTGAATGCACCGCTGACATCATAATATCCTTCGTGGCAGACACAGGTGAAGAAACTCAGAGTATTAATACAGTAAGAATTTTTACTGCATTCATTCAGGACAGGGGAAGCACATTCATCCGTATCTGTGTGCAGGAAGAGAAGACTATATAATGAAAATCATTTCTGGGGAGATAACATAAACGTAAGAAAAGACATCTGGCATATGAATCAATTAAGGTCACTAAGAAAAAGTAAAATTTAAGTCCATTTTTGCATGCACAATATACAAGTTTAAAGGACTATTTCTATTTAACTACACACAATATCTAATGTATGACAATGTCTGACATTCCTGTATGTGATGCATATTCATTATATTTGTTACAGTCTTTAAAAAAAAAAAAACACTTTAGACTACAGTATAACAGACAAAGCACACTTACCATTCCAGAAAATGGTACCATCTTTTACTGTGATGTTAGGGTAGTTGAGGGCCTGTATGTAATTGGATAGTTCAGTGACAGACAGTTGCTCTTTAGCCTCTTCGTTGGAAATGTTGTAGACTTTGAAAGTGATCTTAGTTTTATCTTCATCCGACTTAAACGCGACCAATTCAACTTCTATTGGGTGATATTTCTTTAAGACATCCTTCAACTGAAAATATATGGATACATCAGTGGAAATTTCACAGGATATGATGGATATTTCACACAATTAAGCTTTACTTACTTGATTTTTGACCGCTTGCTCCAATTGAACTCTGGGTTTAGATGACAAAGTCTGAAGATAAGTTGGCAATACCCATGGCACAACAATGGCAAGGGATGATGGAACATCAGATTCTAGATCTTTACAAAAATAAAAATGCCTTTCAATAATCCTAGAGTGAAGTTTTGGTATTCTTATTTATACAACATAAAAATACAAATCACAAACCTTGAGCAGGTGTGACCACCTTCTGGCTGGGTATGACTGTTGCAAGAATAGGTGTGACTTTTGAAGGCACAGATGTGGTTCTTGCTTGGGCAGGTGGAGTTAATGCTTCGGTTTTGTTCATGGGCACAAGAGATTCGGGATCGAATGGGGTAGGTGGGAATTTTCTATGAGTGGGTGTGATCTGTTGCAATGGGGATTCATCTGCTTCTGGATCCAATGCAGTTATCACCAAGACAGTACCGATGGCTTCCGCGAGATCATCTGCCTCTGCTGTCTCCGGAGTTTTCGCAACCACTGATGGGGGTTCAGTCTCCCTTTCCAAGTCTGGGGGAACCCCAGACACTGCGCCTATCAGATCAGCTGGGGCATCAGCATCAGGAGAGGGCTTTGTTGCAGCCACAATGCTACCAGGGGGTTCCAACACCGGCTCGTCAGTGAAATCCAAACTTGGGAAAGCTCTAGCCTCTGCATTTGTAATAAAAGCCAAGAACGCCGAAAGGCCATGTTCACCCAAACACTCCTCAAATACCTCAAGCTGATAGGAAGTGTTGGGATTCAAGTCAAAACGATCCAGAGTAGTGCTGTTCACCTTCCCACCCTGAATTACAGAACGGTTTTCATCATAAAGCTGGTAGGAAAACATCACCCTGGGCCCAGACTTAGTCTTCCAATGGACCTTGGAGTCCTGCTGCTGGAATTGCAAATCTGTTACTGTACCCGGGCCTGCAAAACATTGCAACTTGTGAGAATTTGATCATTTTAGTAAACGAAAACAAAGGCTCCATTAAAAAAAAAATTAAACATCACATCTACCAAGTAACAAGCCATTTAAAAGTCTTCAGATGTCTTACTGCCAAATATGCTGATGCCATCAGAAAGAAGGAAACATGAGAGTATCTTTGCATCGAAGGGCCTTCAATGTAAAGATACTCTCATGTTTCCTCCTATGCAATGACCACTTTTCACCTCTTTACATCGAAGGAGGTGTGAAGCGGTCATTGCATATCACCTCATTATTAATGCACATCATATACGTATTACAGCAGGTAGTAGAGATAATACATAAAACCACTGGAGTTACAAGAAAGATACACCTACTGACGTGATTAATGAGATTATAAAAATGAATAGTGCTGAAACGTGTCCATTTAAAAGATGACCGGAACTTTAATCCTCTGGATATTTAGAATTTAAAAATCACAAATGCGGCATACATTACTTTATTTTGATACTCAACATTTATGAATGCTTTAAGATAAAATATATAGATTTTTCACATTGATTGGAACCATTGATAAATTGCGAGCAACTGCCAAGTTGACACTAAATAACCTTAGGAGTGACAGCTGATTGGGCACTGGTGATGACGTTTTATTAACCTTTTTAAAAGTCAAGACTTTTGACAACTGAAAACTGAACAAACCAATGTGCCCTGCTTATCAAAAGAACAAGGGTTTTGTGTAATCAGTATTTTGTAAACTGCACTTGATGTACGGTCACTTATTTGGAATGTTCACAGCCAGCACTTTCTACAGTACCCTTTGCCTTCCATCTAAACAATCCATCAATGATGGGCCATTAGGAGCCCAGCCTCACCAAGATTGACGGGACATTCCAAGAAGTGCTTTGGTGGGCAGCAGTTTCCAGTTGCTATAGAATGATTAATAGCAACCAAATTGCACAGAACTACATTGATCAAGTCACAGGACCACATGTGCTGCCCTAGACCAGTGAACAGCCATTTTTGGCCTATAGTAAAAAAGGCCAGTAAAAAATGCTCTCGTCTGATTCTGTCAAGACAGCAACATAGTGCGAAGCGTTTCTTACAGATGAACAGCTTATATTGCTTCTAATAGTCACATGGGCTACTAGACTGGGACTTTGGCAGTAGATCTGTTTAATCATTATAAAGAATTAGCACTGAGTTATCCGATTTATGTAATGTCAGTGCACATGCTATAATTGTAATTTCTGGTAGCTTACTAATTAAAAATGCATTCATGATTTAACTTAAAATAATTATCTATTTAAACTTTACACTAATATAAAACTAACAAATGCTGTCTAATACACAGAGTACACTACTTAAAATATGCCATGATCTTACTACTATTATTCTTATTATAGCATGACAATTATATCAAAAATGTTTTTTTAATGACCTTAAGTAAAAATTATTGGTCACATTTTATATCACGTTAGTGTCATTAAAGACCTGACTGTAAACACACTCATCGATAACACGAGCCAACCAACAAGAGATACAAAGTGTTTTGTTGATGCATCTAAATAGTAACATTCGAGTAGGTAGCCAAACATGTCAAAACATGCCAAAAGATTAATTCCATCTGCACTTGATGCAGAAAGGTAAAGAAAAGAAACATTTCAGCTGTGAAGCCTTCTTCATTTCTGGGCATGACAACATGAGAAAGATTTGAGAGAGTCATTTGTATATTATTACATTCAATTCTAAAACTGAAATGATAATAATTGGCCAAGGAAACAGCCTATAAAACCTACAACAAGGAAAATTCCCATTCAATTGTCAATCCTTCATAAGATTTAATGGAAGAAACGGACCCTTTAATGGAAGGTCACTGCATATTATGGCCAGTATCTATCAGGAACCACTGCTTTGGCAGATCTCTGTTAGTTACCCGTCTCAGCCTGGATGGTCCTCACACTCATCACCGTTTTCTCTCCACAGATAGCTTCTACAGTTGCATTGTACTGGTGGCAGGGCAGTACTCCAGTCAATGTGTAGGTGTTCTGGGAGGTAGACCCCTGCAGAATTTCATCATTGTACACGTTGAATGCAGAAATGGAGGAGTTGTTCCTTACAGACCACATCAGGGTGTAGCTACTATTGGTGTGAGCAACTTGACGGACATCTTCCAGTTTAGCATAAGCTGCGGAAAAGGAAACAAAATTACTGCATGCATTTGAAGAATAAACAATACCCGTTACCATACACAAATACAACGTATGAGCATTACCAAAATACATTGTAAACTTATCAATTGTTTTTTAAAAGGGAATTACAAAGCTATAAAATATTGGAACCAGTATACCGTATGCTTTCTATTTCAGGGAATTACTACTATTATATTTGAAATTCAAATCTGGATCTTATTAACAAAGCATATTCCAATAATCCAATTTTGCTGCAAATTTTACTCAAACTTCATAATGTTACACAAACAAGTAAAATGCTTTCTAGGACTACCAACTTATTACTGTAAAGCAATGCTGTAACACTTTACATTTTATCATACTGATCAAGTACAGAAGCACATATAACATGGTAGCAATTAATATTTACACCTCACTTGGCCAAACCAACAGTTCCGTGAAGAAAATAACATTCAATACCGTTGCAACACATTCACATTACCATCAATAAAGATCTTTTCACTGCTCCGCGTTTCTTCGGTTTCACACACAGTCTGCAGGGCCAGCTGTAGCTTGCTGCAAGGAGGCAGGTTGCTGAGGGTGAATTCCAGCTTGTCCTCTTTATGACTGTAAGACTCCTCTATCTGGAGATGACCCGTTGAGTTCAGGTAGAGAACAGACACCGTGAACAAGGTGTACTCCTGATTCAGAGGGCAGTCCCACGACACAGTGAGGCTGCTGCTATTGGAATCAGTGACTCGGAAATTCCTTGGTTTTTCAGGATCTGAGCGTGAAGAGACAAGAATAACTCTACTCCACACAATCCTTCAACAAAAACATAGTTAGCTATTTAAGTAACACAACCTTGACAGACATCAAAGCCACAATGCAGTCTAAGTTTGTGGTTACTAGTAATGATTTCCAATTACAGTGGAGTTGGCTAGTGTAGCTGGAGATTGTGTTGTGATTCAACTACCCCTCGGATACATCTCAGCCACTGGAGTTTCATCTCTCCTGTCCAGCTGGGCTAAACAGCTCTTAACAGGAGTGTCTAGATACAAGCCTGTATCAAGCAGAGATCCAACACAGAGATTTAACCTTGAAAATCACAAGGAATACATTTTGTAGTATGGATAGCATACAATTTTATATTTGACTGAATAAAACAGGAGTTCTTAACCTGGGATGCCTGCACCCCTAAGGGTGTGGAAAGGGAGTCCAAGCAGTGCAGGAGTAATGTACAATTTAACATCGAACACTCACCAAGTACTGTATACTTTCAACATAACATCAATATGACAGATGAAGAAAAACAATATAAGCGCAACACCATATTATGTATATGCATTGGTCAATATATTTTTTCATCCCCAGGTGGAAATTTACAAAAAAAAAAGATCAACATCCCACATACACGTTTGAAGCAGGTGTAACAAACCGCCGGATATCACAACAATCAAAACTTAAATTATAACAAAGCCGTGAACACCTGACTTCTAACCATCCACAGTGTTAAAATTTCTACTCATTTTGCATCTTGTGCAATTCTGTTGCTATTATTGTTACTGTCATTTTATTACTGTATATCATATACTCAAACCCTAAATTGTACCACAATTAAATATTAAAAAACTAAGTTTTGTGAATTAAAAACATTCATCTTTAGTTTTGGAATTGAATTATTTACAGTTATTGTGTCTTGAATTGAGGAAACAATACTTTCAAAATGTAATATGTAATAAAAAAACTTATTTTAAATATTATACATTTATAAATGACAATTTCAAAGCACAATCAATGTGATAACCGATTATCACCGATTGTTTTTGGCCGGCGCAAACCTCAAAACTATTGACCATTCCTCAGTAGCAGGAAAGACATTCTGTCAATCTTGAGGTTTATAAATAAGAAAAACTGATTATATTACTTTTTATACCATATTTGATAGTAATATATATTTTTGTTAATATAATAAAAAGGCTTTCCCTTGGGGACAAGTATGCTGATTCATTTAAATAACCTCAAATTAAAAACTGGGAAACTAAAATAAGAAAACAGATATTTTAATATGAATGTCATATTATTAGTTAAAAACCTCTCTCTCATATTTCGCAATATATTTTCATTAACCCTGAGGTTTACAGAATAATGTGGCAGACTCGGGTCCATTTAAGAAAATGCAGTCTTCCTCAGACTTGTCAACTCTGCAATATGTGATTGAAATGAGACATTGCTAACACAATTGTCTGGTCCCTGCAAAGCGTTTCTGTAACCAACTACAGCAGTACTAACAACTGCTCCCTGTCACCTCAGCAGTTCTAGCAACACACTCCAATGTCAACCAACCAGCCTTACCCGTGAGGGCTTTCACACACAAGATGGAGGGATTACTTGGATAATTCACACATGCAATGTAATCCCTACAGGAGTCGAGGTTGCGAAACGTGTAGTAGGGTGCCGTTACAGATTCCTCCTTCACCAAAATGGCAGCATCATCTTCAGGCTCATATAAGGTGACCCTGTAGACAGGGACTTCAAGTGGAGTGGACAACACAGTCCAGGAGAGCTGCAGCGTAGAGACACTTCTCGATTCGACTCTCACTGGAAAGCGTTCAGTGTAACCTGGGAGGTGTTTAGACAATCAAAATTCTTAAAAAAAGAAGTCAGTGGAAACTGCTATTTTAAAATTCCATGAGCACATGCATTAACCTAAAACCATATAACCAAACTAATGATTTAATGTTACTGACCTCCAACCAAAAAAAAAAAGATCTGATATTCAAGCAGTTAAAAACCTACCAGCACACTGTCATTCATTCAGATGTCATTTCTTTGAGAGCAAAGTAATTTATTTGAACTCTTCTTGGTTTGCTAGACTAAGGTTGCATATATAAAATGAAAATGTAGATTTTGTTTTCATGTACTGAAACAAAATTGACTTCTAACAAATGGAGCAAAATAGGCTCTGTAATGTTTCAAACTGCGTATCTCCAAGACTTTTCCAAGTCAAGACAACCTTTTAAGTTTGCTGCCCTCTTCCAAAATGTGTATGAATTTGTAGTTTTTGAACTATATAAATTCATTTTGATCTTGTAAAAATGCTTGGCCATTTTAATTTCTTTTGCATTTTCACTAACTATATAAAAAATATTTTCAATTTAAAAGGCAACAACGCTTACCGACTGCAAAAATAAGATCCTTCTCTTGACGCAGATAGAGAGTTTTGCTTTCACATGCAAAAACCTGATCAGCTGTGAAAGACTTCAAAACCTCCTACAGAATAAAAAGAGCACAGAGTTTCCTTTCAAAACAGACTTTAAACGCAAACAGCAGAAAATGGTTGTATTACCTTGAGAAACCAACATATTCCTCTACTTATTCTAACAGGCAGAAATGTGCCAATAAAGTGCAAAATGTGAATACAATAAAACCTAAACCTACTGTACGTGTCATTATGCTTCATTTGAACTTGAAAAGTTAGTTGAGGTATTGTACAATGCTTCAGTCCTCAGAATACTGTAGCTCAGCCTTTCTTTGGATTACAAAGCAGGACTGTTGAATGATCCCCCCCACATTCACCTCTTATTCTAAATGTTACTTTTTTGCATTCTATCACTTACAGTAAGTTGATTTTAGAAATTTGTTATTGTTCTGGCCATGTGCCAATTGATTTTCATATGAAAGGTTTTCACCACAAGAGGGAGAACTTGTGTAGACAGTTTAGGCCAAACTCCAACACTATGCTTCTGTAGAAATTTGAGGAACACACATTTGTCAGCATTTACAATCCCCTAGAAAACCAGAAACGACACTCACAATTGTGCTGCTGATGGGCTGCTCTTTAGGGTCATTTTGACTTTTTACAACAGAAGGGGCTGAACCTTGAAACAAGAAAAACTTCCATTAGGGTGGAAAAATAGTGCAACTGAATTGAACATTTTTAAGCTATCTGCTCAACTGTTAGATCAGCTGGTCATGAGAAGATTTCCATAGCAAACGCATTCTACTGAAAAAGAAGTAGTTTTCTCAAATGAAAATGCTACAGAGGACATGGGTGGGGAGACAGAGCAAAGCGACATTGAAGCACCACTATAAAGTGAACTAATTAATGAAACAGCGATGAAAAGGGGTCTCATCCAGTTCACTGGAGGTCCTACATGAGCCAGAATAGCACACATGCGCAAATATACCAGGAGGCCCTCGAACAGGTTGATTGCTGGAGCCAGCATTGCACATAAGCCACTATCTCCAGACCAGAGAAACAAGCTCAGGATGAGGAAACCACATCTCCATTTAACAACATCTCTCACTATAACGCATGCTGGTGAGACAAATATTACCCAAGCATAAACAGAATAAAATCTGCTTTAACATATTTAACCATAATAATACAACTAGTACACAAATAAGCGGCACTAATACAGATAAAATAGAAACAATATTCTTCAAGTGCCTTCAAAAAAGTGACTTTTAGGTAATGGAATTACACTACAGCATTGCATGGTGTTCAGGCCTCTAGACTCCAGATTGAAAGGTTATGGCTTCAAACCGTGGGTGGGGTGATGTCGTAGCCTCGAGAAAGGTTCTCCATGATTATTGCACCAGAATATGCACTAGTGTACAACACCACAAACAAGATGCTTAAATAATTAAATGACATATCAAGGGACACCTGAAACGTTATAGAACCAGCTTTGCAGCAGAGTGAAAAAGAAAGGCAGAATTATAATGTACTGAGTATTTTGCAAACCAGGAAGAATATGAAGAGTTTATTACAAGACAAAGTGTTCTTCTACATTGCCTTTTGAGAAACATATTTTTCATGTAAACCCATTTTAACCACTTAGTTGCTTTTGAGTAAGGTTCACAGTAAATACTAGATGTAATGGCTATATTAATTCTACTTGCATATGAAATAGTAAAGAGAGAAAAACAAATGTTAATGCATTGTTTGTTTAAGCATCCTGTTTGTGAATATGTACTGTATATTTTTCTGTGTTCTGAACCATTTCAGTCCACAGTATACCATACTATCAAACCGATTCTGCCCCTTTTGATGCAAGACAAAACTAAGGACTGTAAGTGTCATTTTCAAGTAGTTTCCAGAAGGCAATGGAAAGCACTTGTATACAACATGGTCAGCCAACTCTGGTCCTTAAATGATCAGTTTCTAAGGACATCAATTTTACTTCACCCACTTAAGGTTATCCATGCAATTAAGTCAAAGATTATTTTAAATGAAATGACCATTCCAGAATTGATTGAAAGCAATTACAATTAGCTTACTTAATTGATCTAAGATTATGTGCTTCAAGTACAAATTGGTTTAAGCATGATCAATATGACATGCTAGATCATGTGGCTAGACATGTGGCTATGCAGGATTAAGGGCTGGCCATTTCTGCTATTGTCAAGTAGTATAATGTGTTTGATTCCAAAAATAATTTACATAGCAGCAAAACCACAATATAAACTAAGCCACAAACCTGCTACAGATTCTGCCTTTCATTGCCAAAATTTGCCTGGTATGAGAACTGCTTCGCCTGGGATCGCAAAGTACTGCAGAGGGTGGTGAAGTCAGCGCAGCTTATCACCAGCTGTGAGCTACCAAGCATCCAGGAGATCTACTCAGCTAGATGTCTGAAGAAGGCCAGGTCCATTCTCAAGGACCCCAGTCATCCCAGTCACAAACTATTTTCCCTCCTACCATCCAGTAAACGGTACCAAAGCATTCGGTCCAAGTCCGACAGACAACAGAACAGCTTCTACCTCCAGGCAATAAGACTGCTAAATAGCCAACCTGTAGCTCCTAAGCAAAATCACCTGTAATGGCTACATGGACACACAATTCTCACTATATTCAGCATAACTGCACTACATGTATATATTGCATACACCATGGACACATAACAGCTCTACTCACATTGAGTTTTATTCAATTTAAAAAATGTAACCTCAATTTTGTGATTTATGCGATTATTGTGAGCTTGCAGAAAAAGACATTTCATTGCCAACAACTACTGCTGCACGCCATATTGTTGTGCATTTGATAAATAAACTTTGATTTTAATTGATTTAGAATGAATTAACAGATATACTGATTTTATTAACACTTAAACTTTTATGAGGACATGATTCATGTCAAGCATAAACACGCTAAAAGTGGTTTACTTTACCAACGATAAAACCGTAAACACATTTTAGTGTATCCCAAATATAAAATTGTTGCAATAATAATAATTGGCACTTCAAATAACGAAAGCACTATTTCTTGGATTTAAAAAAAAACTGTTGGTCAGAAACTTAAAGACTATACTATACTTACATGCACCTGTTGAAATTCTCCAAGTACTGAGGTCTCTTCCATTCTGAAATGTTAATGAATGGAAACCTGATGATACCAACTTCAGAGACATGAACTTTTCTTTTTCTCCAATCGACAACAACTCAACACCATTTAACCAAAGATTGCTATCAAGGCTGTTTAAAAGAAGAAGGTTGTAAATTTGTAATAATGCATTTTACCCATTCAGAAGAATTAAATCATCAGTTCCTGTTAAATATGATCTAAAAAGGAAATGAACATGGGAATTAATATTTTACCTTCAAGGTATGCAACCTATGGTCAGGATAGATATGTTAGTTTAATTGAATGCTATTAGCAACATATCTTTAGAAAACACTCCTTGTACCAGTTTACTATAACACACTCATTTCTGAACCTTGTGTCTATAAAAATCAACCAAAATTATTTCCCCATTTCCCCATTTAAAATGCAACAGTGCGCTACTCATAAAAAATACTATGTGAAAAGGCAAACAAGCAGTGCTGGTAAGAACGGATGGGCTTACTGGTGAACCTTAAAAAAAATGAATGGCATCTTGGGACAGCATTTTTTACAACAGAATTTCAGTTTACTAGGGAGGTCCATTTAGTATGACACTGAAAGGGCTCAATTTCAGAGATACAGATGGCAAAAACACTTCCAATAAGTTCCTAGTCATATTTAATGGCACAATAAAAGCTAAATACACACTCTTGACAAGTCCTTGTATGCACACTAAAATAAAACAAGGCTTTCTCCTCATAATCATTACAAATTGGAAATAGAACTGAAAGCATTTAATATCATTCTTCAATAACAACATTAGGATGTAGTACAATAAAAATACGAGCCAGTTTACAGATTGTGCACATTTACAATATAAAAATCTAAAGCAGTGGTGGTTCATCCTCTCACCATGTAGAATAATAACATGAGCATTGCATTTACATCATGTGAATTACCTTTTTTAATTGCTTTGCTTGCAGTATCTAGTGTTAACCTGCAGTTCTCGTAAGATTTAGATTGCTGAACGTTGTCGTAAAGGAATGAAGTGTGAAAGCAAATGATGGGAAGAATATCATTATATTTCGCTCACGAACTTTTATAGAGGAACATGAATATGATGTACTGAAATACCTTGCCCGCCTGGTATTACAACGTTGTCTGCGATGTAAATAAACATTACCTTTCATAGGTGGTATTGGAATTTATCATCCAGCAGAAAGAGTAGGTACCACAGTTGCCTGTAAAACAACGCAAACATTTCTGCAGTCAAAACTGAAACGAACACTCAACCAGGGCTCTAGTTAGAACAAATACTATTGACACTCGACTAAAATCGAAATTTCAGAATTGTTTTGGTATTAATTTTACATACAGATGATATCCAAATGCCTATTTAACTACCCTTCTAAAAAACACGGAAAATCATGTCAATAATTCTGAATATAAGGAAGTCATATTCGAGGTCATGTTCAAGCCAAATACTTAATCACTTAAATCCGTATTTATGCAAGTAAACTAATCGATTAAAAGTTAAAAAAAAAACTATCAACGTTGGCAACAAAACGAAGACCCTGGGACTTCATGAAGACGCTTAATGCACACAAAATCCTACTTACCAACAGAAGCTGAATGACCTACAAAGACGCTTAGAAAGGTTATGAGCGCCGAATAAAGCCTGAAAAAATAAAATAATGTTCATTCCAAGAAAACCTTTATTGTTTTGTTAAAAACTGAATAAAGTATTAGCTATGACATTACATCTTTCAATCAAATGCGATGATTCGGTGATTTGAAACTTGAAAGGTAAATGAAGCGCCTATGGCTACAGTGTCAACAGTTATAACCTTTTTGTACTAATCAAATCATTAGCTTAGTGAAATATAGTACAATGTTACACTTTTCGTACTCATGTTTCATAAGAGTTATTATTGATACTTCTTATTTACCATTCAAGAAAGCCTTGCATTGTTTTACTCGTCTAAAAAGCCAATTCCCCCCTCTGGTCTTGCTCTAAATGTCTGCAGCACCTGCATGGTATTTAGGTAATTAACGTTTTTTTTTTAATTGGATCATTTTCCCGTTAATGCCTTGTCGGCATTTAAAGGAGAAGGAAAGTATTTTTTTCAGAACGTTGGAAGATTAGAATGATGGATCCGGGAGGACAATGGCCAGAGTTCGTCTCACGAAGAGTAGGATATGAATAGTGTCCTATTCGCTATGTATTCGCACTTCTCACCTTTTTTTTTTTACCAAAACAATATTTCAGGTCATAAAGGCTTAAATGCGCAATTGATAATGAGGAAAATCAGTGACAATAGTGAAACAGTCACAGCTGTTTCAGTAAATTGACTATTCCCTTTTTCATTTATTAAATTTAAATATTTAGGACGGAACATTCCATCGTTTTTTAATCACAATACTGTAAGTACATGAGACGTTGCCTGCTTAGGAAATAACACTTAAAGTGGCTTTTTCCAAATAACTATCATGGATGATAAATTTAAAAATAATTTAAAGATAGCCTTCAAGGGCAATTTCATTTTTACACTGTCTAGAAGTTAGTTATAGCCATATGGGCTGAACTTGGTGTCCTAAATTTACAGAAATACTTTAATGATGAATGCAATTAATAATAAATGCACTTCTCAATAAAATCAATTAATACAGAATACTCCATAACTTTAAAATTACACTTAATCTAAAGGCTTTATAGATGCTAAAGCTATAAAACCAATTAGAAAAATATTTTCATGAGCTGTTCATGCTTTATAATTAAAACAAATTCTCTTACTAGTGGCAATTTGTTATACCATTCAAAGAAGCTAGGATTCCGACAAGCTCATTAATTAGTTAATCTTCATTTTTCTAGCGTTTAGTCAGTGTTGCTCTTGGACTTTCTTTGCTTACACTTCCAGCATTTGGTTTGTGCGTTTGATGCAGGTTATGTGCTTTTTTTTTGTTGCGAATGACTGTTCTTGAATGGTCTTACGCACAGTTTTATTCATGCAAAATACGTATTTCATAGACCTACTACAGGCCTAAAGATATCCTTGAATGCGATATACAGTACTAAGTGCTGGACTGTGCACTGTGAAAAAGAGTCATTTTGAGAGGTTGCTATTCGTGACTATTGGTGCTTCACAGTCAACAGTAATTGTAATAATGGGTTTGAATGATCCCAAAACCCTGTTTGGGAATAAGTGGTACAGTATCTTGAAATGGATGGATCCCCTTTACCTTTCTTCAGTTTTTCTCCAACTTACCCCTCTATATCTGTTCATATCGTTCCAGACACCTCAACTGACCCACATCATGTACTGTAGCAAAAATCTTAAAACGCATACAAATGTTTTTTATAAATGTAGAAATTGTATTGAAGATATACCATCAGTTGAGAAGCCTATATTATTACTAATTATTATTGCCACTTTTACATGATTCTTTTGTAAGCTATAATGAATTTAAAATGCACAGAAAATATATTTAGGTAATGATTTGATTTGTGGTACATTTCTTCTGAAATTAATCCCTGCTAGGTGTAATCTGTCAAATGGATTATTTCTTCTGGATCCATAAAAGGTGAACATAAAGGTTCAGTGTGTAACATTTATTTCTTTTTTATACCAAAGCCACTAAATGGAGTATATATTCCAGGTCTTGAAATCTGGATGTGATATGCAGAATGTACTAAAGAGAAACATAACTCCTTTTTCAAATGGTTTTATTCAATACAGGGTCGCTGGTGAAGGCAGGATACACTCTGATATATAAAGTAATTATTTTATTTTCTTGGTCATTGTTGTCTAATACATTCATGCATCCACTAGCAGAAATGTAGTAAGGGTCACTTCATCCCAGAGTCCTGCAAGCACTGGTTAGGTGACAAGGCTATACCCTGGACAGGATAAAAATTTCTCCATTTAAGAAGTCCTTCAGAGCAAGAATACTTTTTCATTTATTGCAGCACAAGACCTAATTCATTATTTAATATAACATTAATCTGTGTTTTTACAAATAATTCAGTAGTACAAAATGTTTGTAGGTATATTAATATGCAAAAAATAGAATATGGCATATACTGTACTGTAAGATCACTATTGAAAGATGTACAAGGTTGTCTTTTCCTCTCCTGTGTAGCTCACAATATGCTTCAAAGTCATGTGTCTATGTATACAGTATGAATGAATAGGTCTGCAACATGGGAATCTATTTTAAAATAATTATATACCAGTTGGTTTCAATTAGGCCGTTTTCATGACTGGTAATTCGTGTACTTTTTGATTTCTAAAACAAAGAAAAGTCTGTTGTGGCTTGCATTCCAAGAGATGAAACATTAACTGATGTCACATGTATGAGCACAGAACAGTATGTGTCAGAATGAATGATGACCACTAGGCAAATAAAACTGCAAGGCCAGTAACAATATTTAAATACCTATCAAGAACTAAAGTGATCCATACTGAGGAATCCAGAATAAATGCTTTTAACAATTTATCTCCTAAAGATCAAACTGCATGTTCTTTGCCTGTCAGCAGGAAACGCATAACAAGTGCTGTCTGTTAATGATTTCACAGAACGTCTATGCAGAACTTGTGACATCCTGCTTTGTGAATGCTGAGTTCTGGCGAAGTGCCATATAAGGAGGTATTTTCTGTTAGACCAGTATAAGAACAGAAAGGACTGAGTCGGCAGTTAGCAAGTCATATGATGTATGTGGTAATACTTTGTTTGTTACATAGTATAAAAAGACTAACTTTAGAACAATGATGAGATATGTAGTGGAAGCAGATATTTTAAAGGTTTAAAGTTAAATCTGGAATATTTTCATCGGAGGGATCTAAGGATGAACTGCAATCCCATGTTGGTGCTCATTGTGTTGAGCCTGGCTTCATGCTCGGCAACTTTTTCTAGCAATGAGATTTCCATACGTGCACTCCTGAGACTAATTGCTTCGTCTGCTGACTCAGTTGACAAGAAAGCTGATCAAAGAGAAACCACCAAGTTTAAGTTATTTTCTGATGAGGACCCAAAAGTGCGAACAAGATATGGAATGGTTAAAGGACTTAAAACAGGCAGAGCACATGTTTTCTATGGAATCCCTTACGCAGCTCCTCCGGTTCGTAGTAGCCGCTGGAAACCACCGGCTGCACTGGTTCCTTGGCATGGAGTTTATGATGCCACCTTTCCAAGAGCCGCCTGCTTCCAAGCTTGTGGGAATCCGATTGAGAAAGACAGGGAATGTCCAGAAAAGGTAATGCTCGAATAGAAAAGAGAGTGAAAATGGGTATGGGTAATACTTATAAATGTACTACAGGAAGATACAGAATACTGTATGTAATAATTGAATTCCTAAGAGAAAAGGCAGACTGCAGTTCCTTATTAAAGGATGTAATATTGTTTAGGAAGCAAAAATAGACAAATATGGCATAGTACCAAATTATTTGGTTATATTTTTCTGTCAAACACATCCATGACTCCATATCTTTGTACTTCACCTTATAGGTCAGCGAAGACTGCCTGTACCTCAATATCTTTGTGCCTTTAGACGTCAACTTCACAGCCCCTGTATCAAAGTCCCTCCCAGTGATGGTCTGGATTCACGGGGGGGATTTTATAGCTGGCAGTGCCTCCAAAGCTTTATATGATGGGAGATTTATCGCCAGTTCAACCCACACGGTGGTGGTCAGCATAGCATATCGCTTAGGTAAGACATATTTATTCACTGTCAAATGTTTTAGCACTCTGACCCAGGTGTGGGACCCGCTTATTGAGTCAAAATCTTTGCTAGTGTGAAAGCATCTATCGGGGTTGTAAGCGGGTTGACCCAGGTCAACAGAGAACCACGTCAGGAGCTGGGTTGACCTGGGACATTTGAGGTGAAACTCTGAAAGATTTAGAGGTACTCGTGTAGTCATACTGTATATTCATGTGTTATGTGAAGTATGAAGTATGATCGGAAGTATCTACAAATATGGTTCATTCTTACACAACACAGGGACTTTCAAAATGTGTGTGTATAGGGAGATAACGATTGGTATTAGGAAAAAAGTGGCTACTTTAAATAGGAGTTGGTGAATAATAAAAGCTGTTCTCATTACATTTGTATGATAGTCTATCATAGGACAGTGTAGTATATTGTGATCATATTTAATATCGATTACAGTTAAGAACTACAAGTATTAGTTTATTATTGTGTAGGAATAGTACTTTCAACAAGAAATTCTATAATATTCCTGTCATACTTTTCTTTGCATACTTACATATGTAGGAATACTGTACATGTATTGTATGGAGGAGCATCATAAGTCTACTACAACAACTAATAATAATAAGAAGAAGTCCTTACACTTATGAAGTGCTTTTCTGTACACTCCACTCAAAGCACTTCACAGCTTTCAGTGTGGAGTGGAGTGGAGAAGGGGGACTTCCCTTCATCACCACCAATGTGTAGCACCCACCTGGATGATGTGCCAGTACGCGCACACATCAGTTATCAGTGGAAAGGAGAACAGGTAATGAAGTCAGTTCATTGATAGGAGACCATAATTGGTGAAGGCCAGGGAGAAATTTGGGCAGGACTGGGGGGTAACACCCCTAATCTTTTCGAGAGACACCCTGGACTCCCATCTATGTACTGAGGCAGGCTCACACCTGCTTAGCTGCAGTGACTTGACACTTGTGAGTTGCAGGGTGATATAGCTAAAACATATTTTCAAAAGGGAGCAAAATGGTGTTTTTTCAGATGAGAAAAAATGGAACCTTGTACTGTATTCCAGATTAAAGTTCCTTTTTTTGCTTTTCAATTAAACCATATTTCTAGCCTGTTAATGGGTTTCTGTAAATGTACAGTAAATGTGGGCACTGAGATATCCTTAAATTGCACTTGGTTGTATTAATGTGCAGAAATCATACAGCTTAGTTAGATTATGCTAGTGGAGAAAATATTGCAGTGTGACCAAAAACGTTCTAAAACCTGCAGAATGTATTAATTTCCCCACTTTTTGTTTGTCACAAGATTTTCCATTTTTTGTACATTTCTTGAATTAGCTGTATTTTCTTGTTTTATGCTGTTTTTAAAATGTAATGAAGTATCCATTACAAAAATTGAGTTATGTATTAACATTAAAATTTCATTTATGATATAGGTAATCCCATGAAAATAATAACAATGCAATTTATTGTAAATTATAAACATCTCACAAATGTGTATACTGTTAACTTTTAGATGTTAAGTCTATGGAAGCCTGTTTCTGCCAGGGAGTAAAAAAACAAATGATACAGTATGTCAGAATTTCACAGAATTATTTTTTTCTGTCAAAATATTTATTAGAAAACATGCTGGGTGACAAAACACCAGACATTTGTATGACCTTTCAATGCAGGAGCTTTTGGATTCCTTGTCACAGGGACAGATCCTAAAACATCTTCCCTAGGAAACTATGGTTTTTTGGACCAACAAACTGCACTTCTTTGGGTTCAGCAAAATATTGCTGTGTTTGGAGGAGATCCAAACAAGGTAAGTGTGAAAAGAAAATGGTACAACGTTTCTGATTATATTAGATAATATACAGTATATAACATATATTATATACAATAAATGTATATATAAATATATTATACATCATATACTGTAT
Organism: Lepisosteus platostomus; assembly: GCF_059453375.1. Lineage (NCBI taxonomy): Eukaryota > Metazoa > Chordata > Actinopteri > Semionotiformes > Lepisosteidae > Lepisosteus > Lepisosteus platostomus. The sequence goes on along the minus strand of NC_142619.1, from coordinate 26,323,791 downwards.
TTGATTGTATTACATGAATATTAGAACATAAGAAAAGGTCCTGTGAACAAGAGGGTGCCATTCGACCCATCTTTCTTGTTTGGCAGTTTAGTAGCTAAGCAAATTTAAACTCATCCAACTGTTCCTGAAAGGTGCCCACAGTTGTGTTTGGGCCACAACAACCTAGCTAGGAAGTCTGTTCCAGATGACTATTTATAGAAGTGAGTAAATATGAGTTTCCTTTTCTCTGTCCTACATGTGCCAGTTAATTACATTTAATTAATTCAATTGCACTTGCTCAGTTCTTTAAATTTGTATCGTCACATTAAGGGGAATACATTTCCCGTGTTTATGAATATTCTGCTTTAAATTGTACATTGTATACAAGTCATGATGGATTTTACACAGGATATCTTTAAGAATGTCTCATACTCTGTACTGTAAATCACATGCAAGCTTTATATTCTCTGAATATCTGCAAAACATGTAAATGATGGTCTGTCACTTTCAGGCAATTCATTATTCTCTTCAACTCTTCAAAAATAAAGTAGTGCCATTGCATTCTGAATTTGAAAGCTTTCCTCTGATAAAACATGCATGTTCAATTGGGCTGAGGTTTAATTAAAAATATTAGAGGTTGAAAGGCAAATATCTGCTTGGCAGTCAGGTACAGTACATTAGTCTCAATTATGTCTGAAAAAAGGGCTGGTGAGGTGATAATTTGGCACTTTGTAGTTACAGCATTAAGGCTTTTCAGGTTCACTTAAAAAATCTATTGTGTACAAATGTCAGAAGATCTATGAAGCATTGAGTGCTACGCATAAATATTAATTTTACATACAAGGAAATGTCCTGCAATTGACTGTTCTTAGCACTTCTCAAAGATGACAAAATATAACAATGCCTGAATATTGATTAAAAACATTTTTGTGCATTTCTATAATGCATATTATAAAAATACAAAATAATGTGTAATAGTCATATTTATAATATGTATTACTGTACATTAGTATTTTCAGGCTGATTTGATGCTTAGGACGGAAATAAACACGAGTTTCTGGAATGTAAATATATTAACAATATACATACAGTTAACATTAAAGAATACAGATCCTAGAGGGGAATGGAAGAAAGCCCACAGGTATATAACCCACTGGAAAATGGCCCACTGGTTCAAGATATTTATGTAGTTAAGTCAATGGTTACATCAATAATGGAAGTGCTTAACTGACAATGAACTGTATGTATTAAATAATAATGTGATGTGTTTGAATTCCTAAGGGTTATTTTATGATCTGTATTCCTACACTTGGCTATACAACATAAATAAAGTATTATTAGATTCTGTTTTTTCTTAAAATGTAAGGCACCCACAGATTAAATGTTTTCCCCTTTAGTCTAATTATGGTTTTAGAAAAGGAATACAATTCTGAAAACTGTTTTCTCAATGTAGGTGACAATATTTGGGGAAAGTGCTGGGGCACAGTCCGTGAGTCTCCATTTAATGGTACAAAGCAGCAAACCCTTATTTAAACAAGCTGTCCTTCAGAGTCTGCCCTTCTCCATTCCACTGAAGACAAAGTAAGAAACCCACATTTATTACTGCTGTGAGAATATGTAAAAACTTGCTGTCAATTGTTATCATTGTTGCTATACACAATTTGCTCCGAAATTCTTACAAAGAAAATTTAACAAATACTATTTGTGGGCGGAGTGGTGGCTCTGTGGCTAAGGATCTGCACCTGTGGCTGGAAGGTTGCCAGTTCAAATCCCGTAGCTGGCAGAGGAATCCAACCCCATTGGGCTCCTGAGCAAGGCCCTTAACACCAACTTCTCCAGGGGTGCTGTACAATGGCTGACCCTGTGCTCTGACTCCAGGCTCTCTCCCTGTCTGTGTATCTGTGTGTCTCATGGAGAGCAAGCTGGGGTATGCAAAAGGATGAATTTCTAATGCAAGAAATTGTATAAGGCTGATAAAGTGATGTTATTTCTGTGATTTTTTTTTCTGCAAATGGTTTTCAGTTGTTTTGCATGAACAATGTCCCAGAGATAACTTTGGGCAACTGCCTTCCTGTAGTTTCATACAGTATTACAGTTCCATGTGTGCAAAAGAAAAAACTCTTTCATGCTTTACAAAAAATGGCCTACGTAGGAGCCCCCTATTTTAATTATGCTTCTGAATAACCACAAGTCTAAAAAAAAATCTTGCATGCTTCTTAGTCTTTTTGTGTGTGAAAAATGTAGAGTATATTGAGTCATTTATTTTTAATATTTAATGTTTTGCTATAGTACAATCTCAAGTATAGCAGTGCAACTCTAGTCCTGGAGTGCCAATGTGACTTCAAGCTTTCATTCCAACTCAGCAAATAATGACCTATATTAGTAAAATAATTGTCCCAATTGCACCAATTTACAAGCTCCTGTTAGTTTTTAAGGTGCTGCTGCTAAGAAAATGATACATCAGTGCTTGAGGACTGGAATTGGACCACAACCCCAGAAAGAGCCATTTAATTTTTATGATATAAAATGTCGTAAACATATTCACCACCTTTCAATGATGTCCCATTTTGGTGAATTGCAAATGATGAATCACACATTGAATCACAAATCTTGAATGCATTTATGAGCGAAAGAATCTAAATAGCAGAAAAAACTGCAATGAAAAATACAAAAATAAAATGTATTGATTGCATACGTTTTCAGATCTGTCCATTACATTACCTTCATTGGACTTTTCTCTGAAGTAATCTGATGAGAAAGAAGAGTTTTGGAACTATGTTTTTGGACAGATGTGAACAAAAATCTCGAGAAAGGAGCTCGAGAAAGAAAGGAATCGCTCCAAAAAGCATTTCATCAATAAAACATGGCCTGGCCTGATCTGTAATGATGAGGTAACTAAAATGGCAGAAGCACAGTTATTTCTGGGGTTTACAGAAACAGTTTGTCTGCTTGTGAGGACGTAAATGCTTCTGTTGGTGGCACTTCACCATACAACATGACATTGATCAAAAACCAGTGCATCCAAGGAGAAATAAGTGGAAAAGCTTGGATTGGTCAAGTCAAACTCCAGATTTAAATATACTGTAATCATATACAGTACAGTATATACTTGCATTTTATGTGCTCAAGAAGAAATTAAGTCAGGACACCCCAAAAATAGACAAGATCATAGTGTCTGCGGCAAAGTAACTCAAAATGATTATAAATTATGTAAAACATGATGCAGTGAAGGTATAATCAATGCAGGAGGTGAACAGATCTCAGCTTAGAGGTGCTCTCTAATAGCTATGTCTTGCATTATATGTTACATGAAGATAAGACTTACACATTTAAATTGTTTTCAGCTATGAATAACCATTTGCCCTTTCCAGATATTTAACAGCAAGTGAATTTAAATCCATGTTGTAACTCATTCTATTTAAAAACTTGTTTTTGGAAGAGGTTTTAGCCACTAGAGACCTGGTAAAATGTTTCTGAAGGAGAGCCAAGGGCCATAGACTGAACCCAGCAGGCCGAGGGGAGCCAGAAAAAGCAGTGACTCTAGCGTATTTTCAACAGTGACTTTCTATACTACCAATGATCCATCAAAATAATTGTCACCTGGAAAAAGGAACTGCATGGTTCCATTATTAGTGCTTGCAGGTTTTTATTTTAATTGACAAAATACAATTAAGCTTAATTAAGTTAAGTAAACAGTGTTAAGAGTTAACCTGTCAAGCCTATTTTTCTTTATTCCTTTTCCAGACATGATGCAGTAAAGCTAGGAAAAGATTTTGCTGAAATCGCAAATTGCTCAGTCAATGACATGGATTGCCTGCTGTCTCTTACCCCTGAAGCTGTCCTTGCTGCACAGATAAAAGCAGGTAATGATATTAAAAAATATTCCAATTCCTTTACCTCTCTTGTTAAATAATGCTATAGTTCAGCTAGGTTTAAATATGGCAGTCAAGGTTGCGTTCTGGTTAGCATTGTTGCCTTGTAGTTCTAGGGTCCTGGGTTCAATTCCTGGGGTGCTATCTGTATGGATCTTGTATGTTCTCACCCTGTTCATGTGGGTTTCCTCCATGTGAACAGGGTGACCTACCTCCTGGTAGGTTAATTGTCTTCTTTGAAAGCTGTCCCTGGTGTTAGTGTGTGCATGTTGCTTCTGTGTGTGCCCTGCAATGGACTGGCATCCTGTCCAGGGTGTATCCTGCCTTGAGCCCATTGCTTGGCAGGACAGGCTGTGGCTCCCCTGTGACCCTGACTGAATATAGCGGTTGGGAAATGAATGTATGGAAGTTCAGATATTGTACATTGTTTTTGGATGTCTTTTTAAAGGTTTAACATTTTTTTAAAGGTATTTTAAACCCTTTTAAATGATTCCCTGGTAGAACTTTAATTGATCACTAATTGAATACTGGGCTTAAAAGGTGCCCGAGAAGTAACATTAAAAATGGTTATCTATAGTGTTTATATACAGTAATAACACTGCAGTTACTGTTTAAATGCCAGATTTAAAAAAATTATTAAAGGGGTAAATACTTTGAAAAACTCTGTACAGTGTTGAAAAGATAACATCCGCTGAACATCAGAAACAAGTATGAACTTTTTAGCTCAACACATGTGAGAAAATATTTTCAAGCATTTCATTGTAAATCCTAACTAGGCAGGAATGAGCTGTTCAAAATGTTATTTCTCTCCTGTGCAGCCACCCTACCCCACATCCCTGACGTACCCTTTCATGTCTTTTGCTCCTTGAGCAGTAGTACAAATTGAATTTCCATTCTTTTCTAACTTTCTAACCTAATCTGTTTCTCCCTTTTGCCTTATTTTGCAAAATGTGTGCAAAAATGTCTGTTCCTTTCTTTCACTTTTGTAATCACTATGACCTGTGCACATTTAATAATCGAAATATACATTCAATTTAAAAATGAGTCCAATTACAGACTTGGTTCTTTCAAGTTATGACAAAAAAATCACTAAGCTGTGCATTCAAAAACCCATTTAAGTACTAGCTGTCGTACAGAAATACATTAATTACCGACGGTTCTGTTGCTATGTAAGCAGGGCTTATATTAATTAACAACATTGGTAATGGAAAATGTTGCTACGGTATGAACAATGACTTTGAAAAGCAAAATATCTGAAAACATCAGAGCAATGCGCTTCTCTGGCTTAAGAAGTCAAAGAACCAGTGAAAAAATAATGTGTTCAAATTAATTAATTGGGTTTTCTGAGAAATAAAGTTTTCTATTTTATAAAGTTTTAAAGAACATTTCTAAGGGATGACAGCAACAAGGGACAAACCTCTGCTACTCTGACTTGTTTTCTTCTGTGATGCCATTTCATATAAAGCGATAAATACCACAGTAAACCACTCTTTATTGCTTGTATTCCTCTTTATGCATCACTCCTCCAGCCCATCTCCACCTTTGCTGGTACTCCCTGATTAACTCCTTAACTCCTCCCTCCACATGGGGATCCTATCCTCCTTATCCTGCAGCCAGGTGGTTGGTCCTCACCCAAAGGGTTTAAGCCAGGTCTTCTTATACCTTACTCCACAATAAATAAATAAATAAATGTTTTTTCTTTTCTTCCAGGTTCTAAAATTATAAATCCATTTCGGTTCCTAGAGATGTTTGAGACCTGGGGACCATTCATTGATGGAGAGTTAATCAAAGAGCAAGCAGTGACTGCTTTTCTTAAGGGCCATTGGCAGAAAGAAAAGCCCATTCTTCTAGGTACTGTATGTTTCAAGGCAGATTTGTATTCTGATTTGATGCTGGAATAATTTCATTATATTTTATAGAAATTTTGATTGTACTGCTGCTGTTGTTTTGAAAAAAATCTCTAATTTTCTCCAAGTACAATAGTTGTGACGTTGCCTTACAATGGCCAAAGCACAGATCTAACTGTTTCTGCTGTCTAACTGTTTCTGCTGTTATTCAGGCACAACGTCTGAAGAAGGAGTTATATTCGTGTACAGTGTCTTCACCAAACCTGTTTCACTGCTTGAATGTACAGTTTACACCGCTGCCATTTTCAAACAACACGCTCTAAGAATTCTGCACAAATACTTGCCTTTCTATCCTGATGCAGACCATCGGAAACTGATGTCACAGGTGAGTACATTTATTATGACACACATCTATATCTTTTGAGCTGAGTCTTTTTTAAAACTGCAAGTAAATCACTGCAGTTTTTTAATCACTGCACGGTTCTCCTTCACAAAAAAAAAAATATCTCTTTGGAGGGCTTGACAACTATGTTCAATACCTGTGTGATAGAGTCAAGTCCAGTGCAGATGTACTGTAAAAACAGAGGATGAAGGCAACCATAGTTCTGTATTTGTAGGGCTTTAATGAACAATTGTAAAATACAACAATAACACAAATCAATGTCCCCTTCCATGAAATCTTTTTGAAACTAGTCTCTCACCCACAGTGTTATCCTGTTGTCCCCCAAGCAGCTGCTTATTTGACTGGAAGTCAGTCCCAGGATAGGCTAATTGGCAAAACCACCTCAGACTGGTCAGTAAACTTTCTTGGGAGCTCCATACTGCAGCCCAGCTGGTCCTAATTTGGGACATGATGGCTTCTAGTCTTGTTACAGCTTGCCAGGCACACAGGCTCAGCCAATTGAGGGTGAATTGCCAATGATATACAGCCTGTTGACTACTTGAACTGCCAAATGTTATTGATGAAAGCATGTCTTTCTTTTATTTATTTGTCTTTATTTTTTTCTTCTGTCAGTCCCCTCAAAAATAACCCTACTTCAGAGAAACTGTTTCCAACAACTTCAGCGTACAGGACGTTACACAACCTCTTTTCAACATGCTTGCCTTTATTTAAAGATTGCACAGCTCTTACTAGTTCATCAATTTATAATTACAGGTGGGAATGACACTGTATCAGACACTCCTAATGAGCTTTATTTTCCCTTCTGCAGAGGTTCAATTGTTTACTTTACATCTGAATGAAGATGTTTCAGAAATTGGTACAGGGTTGATACCAATGTCAAATCCCATTTGTCCTTTAGAGAGATACAAGCACATTTAGAACACAGAAAATTGGAAGCAATTAGCCTGATTAAGAACTGAGCAGGAGCAAAAGCCATGAGATACAGTGTTTCATGACCAGGGTAGGGAACCACTTCCATAAATAGTGGTCATGGAGATAAACCTTTTACATTATTTGTGTATTTGAGAGCTTCTTTAGAGACTTGAAACAGTAAAAGCACTTTTTCAGAATGTAGGCTATGCCCTATAACACAGAGAATGTCACTTTGAATCCAAGTTAAGTCCTTTGCCAACTGAGACTGGTATTGCCCAGGTGTCACTAAACACAGTTATGCTCAATCTCTCCATGTTATTCTCTTCTTGCACTGCACTATGCCTTCTGTGGCTTGCCACTCACCCAAGAGCTTTCGACTGCAGTCATGCCCGTCATCCCTCCCATGCTGATGTGCTGGTCATCATAGTAAACTACACTGAGAACTAGCCATGTTAAACAGAGAAGAATGGAAGAAACGTCTTCATTTATTTTTCAAATATGTTTTTTACTTTTTTTGTTACCATTTATTATATATGAAATGAATAGTGGAGTCTAATCACTTTAGACTTGTCTACTGTGCTGTAGCCTATTTACTAACTTTTATTTCCCATATGTGATATTTGCTTTGCAGACAGGTAAAAAACATAACACAATGCAAATTACATTTAACACAACATAAACCTATTAAAAAATAAAAAAACATACCTGAATGATGAGAAAGAAAAAAATAAATACAGAACTAAAGGAAAATATGCAACTAATTGTTCAGATTAAGCAGGGTAAAAGCCATGGGAATGCAGAGGATAACTTAGTTCTACTGCACAGAGTAGTAGGTAGTCTAAATTGATGCTCAGATTGATGCTTCACTGTGCAAGGGGTGATCATGACAGTTGGTGATTATACTGGCCTTCCACATGATTTGTTTGGCATAGGTACAGTATGTGACAGCTGTAGCTGTCGTTCACCAATAATTGTGCTAGCTACCTTCACCATTACTGCTCAGTCTATTGTATTGTGTGTATTTCAGTTACCAAACCAGGCTACCAGGCATGAATGTTAGGACAGATTCAATAAATGTAATATAAAATAAAGTCATCCTTGTACAACACATTAAAAGAGCAGAGTTTTCTGAGGAAGAACAATCGCTGTTGTTCTTATACGTGGTATCTGTGTTTTCCTCAAAGGTTAGTTTGTTATCAACAGCAGTACCAAGATATTTGTAAATGTTGACAATTTCAATGTCTTGCTTCTCAGTGACTGTTGGTTTTGCAGATGGTGATTGCTTTCTATAATCAATTATCATGTCTTTGGTTTTCTGGCACATTAAGTTGAAGGAAGGAGCTGTTGCAGCACTCAACCAAGTAAACCACCACAGGCCCATGATCAGTGTCTACGTCTTGGAGGAAAACGACAATGAGAGTCATTAGCAAACTTACTGATGTGTCTGTCCTCAAAAGGGCTTTCACAGCTGTCTGTATACAGGATGTACAGGATGTGGGAACATCACACTGCCCCAAGAAAACCCAGTCAAAGAGCAAAGCTGTTGATCAAAAACTCTAAGATTCAACCCACAATAGATTATAAAAGTATTCTCTTGGTTAACAAGCATGGTTGAATGGTATTAAAAGACTGGATAGAAAGCTATAAATCAAAGGCATTAGATGTGTCTTGGGACCTTCTAGATGTGAATATAAGAGATTCAGTAATGTGAGGGCCGGATTTTCAACTTCTCTTTCAGCCCTATAGGCAAATTGCATGGGATGTAGTAGGTGCTCTAACAACTACACTATAGTACTACCACAGGTGCCACCATGTGCAGCAAGATGTGAAAGAATGCCCAAAGGTACTTCATGATCACCATTTTTTTCATGTTATTTCTGTATCAACCTGCAGATGGCGCCTTCATTCCTGTTAATGTGCAGACAATCCCGAAGTTCTCTTTTAGGCTTCATTAATTACTCTCTTCTGAATGGACAGCTGGAGCGGTAGGTAGGTTAATAAGCCCCAGCCCCCACCCCATTGCTCCTTTTGTTGCAGAACTCCTCAACACGGCTGCCTTGTGTGGAAGCACACCTGCAGTGAGGCGTTGAGCTGAAGCAGCTGCACGTTCCCCCACAGCCTCTGTCTGCTGGTGCATCTGCTGCAGACACGGTCACATTATGCCTTGGCACGATTTGAGCTCTAGTGCTTTACAAATACCTTTAAATGAAACCATGACTAACTCAGTAAACACAAAGGAATTCTGATGAGGAAAAATTGATTTTGTGCTTTGGTCGACTGAAAATAGCAGAACGTCAAGCATGCTGCACACAAGTGTCGACAATCTGGCCAGTCTAACTCATTTGATCGTTCATAGTTAATTGATCTGAGGAGCTCATCCAGCCATTACTTGAAAGATGCCACAGTACCAGCATTGTCAACATGACTTGGTAGCTTGTTCCAGCTTCCCATAATCCTTTGTAAAATATTATACCATCTATTTCATGACAGCTGATAAGCCGAAGATATTAATTGCTATTGGAAATAGGAAAGGCCTAAAACTAAGATGTCAAAAAGAGAATCCAATCTCTGTAGTTTGATGAATAAGTTTAAAATGTACACCATCTGAGCTGTGCTATCAGAGCTCCTAGATAACTTCAGAAATACTAAAATACCACAGTGAAAGGTTCTTATAATTTTTAATTTGCAACACTCGCAGGCAGAAGAATTAAGAGGATGTACCAGATACCTAAGGAATAAGCCAAGAAAGGATTCTGCTCTAACAGTATTATTCAGAAGTGAATGTGTATCTCTATTGGCTAAAAACAAAACCTGAAGAAGACTAGTGACTTAGATCACATCCAAAAAACTGCCTCCCTTTGTGCTCTCTCTTTTATGCTTGCAAACAGCTTATTACCATGAAAGAAGAATCCTAATGCAGGTGTCTTAGCTATAATTCTCATATGTGGGAGGACAAGCAAAATATTTTTTTCTGACTGCTTGGTTTCCAGGTAACTGCCTGAAAGTGCTTGTTCATATAAATACAAAACTGAAACCTTTAGAAGTCCTTCACTGGTTTATTTCTTACCACAGAAAGAAACCACATGGAACTCTGACACATATTAAAGACTTATAATAATATGTATCTAAGCAAAAACATATTGCATGTTTTTTAATAATAAAGCTTTTGCAGTATTGTAAATGTTTACATTATTATATTTAGTATAAAAAATTAGAAGAATGTATTGAAAGAATCTACAAAATGTAAAGTCATTTTTTGTATATTTCACCCATCTTTTCTTAACTAATAATGCTTCCATCACTAAACCTTTTCAAGGCAACTGCATTATTGCAGTTAGCAACCTCAAGTGTTAAAAAATGGTTGCACTTGTGGATAGGACTACTTTTGACCCAAATGACATCTTCAACATAGACTTTGAAAGATCATTTTTTGGCCCAAGTCAAGTTTAGGACGAGTGATTTTTTTGCTCCTATCTGAATTTTTTTTTTCAGAAACTCTGGGGCCTGGATAGCACGGTGCACCATGTGGCAATTGTATCTCATAACTCACTGTGTCGGATCAAAAGTTGTAACAAAGCATTATTGAATCTCATTCACTTGCAGCAGCTTTTATTAATGGTCTTGATTATTTCCCACTCAGTTGACACCCCAGGTAGGGTTAGGGTTAGCATTCACACACTACTTAGACAATCTGTAAGCTCAGTGCTGGATTATGAGGCCCCCAAGTCAAGTTTAGGATGAGTGATTTTTTGCTCCTGTCTGAATTTTTTTTTCAGAAACTCTGGGGCCTGGATAGCGCAGTGCACCGTGCAGTAATCGTATCCCAAAACAGAGTCTGTCGGATCAAGACTTGTAACCAAGAATAATTGAATCATGTTCACTTACAACAGCTTTTACTAGTGGTCTTGATTGTTTCCCACTCATACTTTTTAGTTTGGGGAACATGTAAAAAACCAATGCCCACAGAGGTTCAGATATATTGTAAAACATGAACACTTTGAAGAGCTGTTATAGAGGACAGCATAGAGGCGAATGGTTTTTGATACTGTCATTCCTGACTAATTCACAATGTGATTGAGAAATGGAAATAAGAATGTTCACAAGAAAAAATATTGTTAGTTGTATGCTTTTTAAACCAGTCCTTTAAGTCTTGGATGGTGATCTTCAACTTTGGTCCTGGAAGGACACTGTGTTTGCAAGGTTTCATTTAGGCTGAGCTCTACGTCTCCATTGCTAATTTATTGCTTAAACTTTCTTGTTTACTTTAGATTAACTTCTTGCTTCTTGGTTAGTCCTGGGTGTCAAAAATACCCTACCTTGAGAGTGCCGTTTCCTACAAATGTAGTACTTTATGTAATCTTTTTCTCAACTAGCTTGAGTAATGATCTCACCTCTCGGTGGGTGAAGCAGTGGATCTCCAAGTTGTAAGATGAACCCACATGCTGAACAAAAGGCAGATGAGATTCACTGTGCACAGGTGTGGGTGCTAAGCCCACAGGCAGAGTGGTAGTATAGCAGTCCGGGAATGTTGTTCACAGTTAGTGATCAGGCAGGCATGGGGTCAAAGCAGGTGAAAATTAAACACAACTCATCCCAAAACACAAAGAGGAATATAAGAGACAGGGTCAGTGTGAAGTGAGGGTGAGTAACAATGTCTAACTAGGTAAGAAGTGTTTATCATTAAAATCACAAACCACAGTATGGATGTTATTTATTATTGTTTCTTTTGACAGTTTATGGTGAAACAAGTAAAATAGGGGTGACATTTCTGGGGTCCAGAATCAATCGTCATTTTTCACTACATGAATGGGTTTCTGGAAGTTAATTACATTCCTAAATAGATGTACTGTATGGGTGTACTCTTTTTGATCAATGATGAATATGCTGTTATGTTGTTGGCTGTGGAAATTAAAAATAACTCTTTGATATTGACACTTTCTGTTGATCGGCATCATCTTTTTGCTCCAGTAATACAATGTGATTTTGGCTTTTCTCCACAGACAGTTACCGACTATGTGTTTCTGTGTCCTTCGCGCAAGGCCGCTCGTACAGGAATGAAGGAGGGCAGCACAGTGTGGATGTACGTCTTTGATCATGTGATCTCTGACCACAGAGTATGGGATGGCCTTGAGTTCTGCTACCATCATGCCTGCCATGGCGCTGAGCTGCCTTTCATGTTTAACTCTGTAAGCCTCAGGAACTTCACCTTCACAGCACAAGAGCAGGTGCTAGCCAATCAGATGGTCTGTTACTGGGGCACATTTGCTCACACTGGTGATCCCAATGCACATGTGGAACAGACCCAGTTTTGTAAAAAACAGATGCCACCTGCTTGGCCGATGTACACAAACACAAGTGGTTGGCTAAATATGAACTTTACGCTGGGGTCACATTCCCAGCATGGTTCAAGAGATGAGTTCTGTGATTTTTGGGATAAGCTTGGTATTTACTAAGAAAAAGATATCAAATACAAGCCAAAATGTGTAGCTTCAGTCACTGTAAAATGTAGTCTTTCCTACATTTCTTTTATCTAATCTAACACCCTACTGTATATAGTTATGCATAATTCTAATGAAATAATAAAATAAACATTCAGTTCCTTCAGACAGAATACTTGAAAACAGTAAAAGGAACAAAGTTCTGACTTGCAATTGTCACATACACGTCATCAGTGAAATTAAATATTGTATCTGCTGTATTATGTATCAATAAGTTTAGACAGTATTAATGTCTAATTTGGCTTTTTTTTGCTTATAACAAATCAAATTAAAGCTTAAGAGAAACATGGATAATTCTTATAAGTTTGAATACCTGCAGTGTATCGGTGTAATACGTACTGATCTGGAATTATACATTCTTCTTACAAAAGAAGTAAATTTTACAATATTGAGTTCCCAGGAATTGCTGCAGTACTATATCTATATAGAAAACAATGACATTCTTAGTAAATGCAAGAAAGCATCATGACAGCCCTTGGCTACATGGTTGTTAGCATTGGAAGCACAAACAGCACCCAACAGAGCTGATACATGATACTTAATTTAACTGGTCAGTTACATGTTCTACCTGATTTTAAAAGATGCGGAGGAGTAAAAGCTCTATTGTGATATATAGATGATCATTTCCTCCACATTTACTCAGACCTCGTAAGGATCTGTAATTGTGTATTTAGATATAGGGGAAACAGGGTATTTTGATGTATTGTACAGTATACACAGTATTTGTAAACTAGTATTCTAAAACACCACAATGTTGGGGTGCTTGTATTTTCATACTTTTTCCCAGGATAGGTTTTGGGTTACTATGAGCCTAACCGAGAATTAGTGGCTTCTGTGAATGATTGTATTCTTCATCTTTCTTATTGTTTTGTAAAGCTGTATTGCAGTCTTATTATTAGAATTTTACTTTGGTGTAACAAGCCAAAACCCTAAGTAGCCAATGGTGACAGTAAAAAAACCACTAAATCTGCAGCTTTATTAATCAATAACTTGAGTAACCAAAAACATGAGTGATTTGTATCTAGCTTATACTGCTACATGTAGAGTTTGTTTCTCAATAGACAAAATATAGTTTATTTACAGTATTACTTGTATCAATGTATTAAGCCTAAATTAATGTGTTACCACCGGTGTGTTTTAACTAATGATCTTTTACTTTTTTCTTTCTATTTGTGATTAGCTTACAATGCAATTTATACAATTTACACTAATAAAATGGATATCACACTCACACATTTTTTACTATGGTAACACAGACAGTTGCTGTAAGATACTGTATAAGCTTCTGTATAAAAAATAACGTCTGCAATTTGATTTTTCATTTTATAAATTTATTTCTTCAACATTAAACAGCTGACTGAATTGTTGTGAAAAATAAATGTGTCAATACAAGTTCAAAGCATTTTTACTGTGAGCTGTTTGTAGTATTTAAACATGTAGCAGTGTTGAACAAAGGTATTTAAAGAACTTTTACCTAATGTGTATGAATTATGAAATGTATTATCTATGAGTTAGGCTTTCTGGAAAAATATAGGCTTGTTCTTTTTGTTGTTAAATGGTACTAAGACGTTAGGTAAGTAGCTCCCTTTTTTAGGCCATAAAGGCCCATGAGGAATGGGGGGCAAGGGCCACCATTTTTCTTGACCATCAGACACTAGAGGTGGAGGTGATGTGGTCAGCATCACGGCCGGCCTATTACCCCCAGAAGGATTAACCTCCAATACTCACTTGGAAAGCAGGCTGAGTGGACCTGGGAGCCGTCTGGAAGGAATTAGAGCAAGCTACATCGCTTGCCCTGGGATTGAACCCGGGACCTTTCAGGCAGGAGCTAGACACCCTTGCCCTTATTATTTATACTGTACAGTTCTTAACAGCCTCCCTAGACTTCAGGTTGGATATTTGGAGGAGAACGTCTGATGAAAGCCACAATTTATATCATAATAAAGTGAGAAGGCACTTACATCACTAACAGAAGGCATTGTGAAACCTTTGAATTTGTTAGTTAATTTTTCTTTTTCTATATAATAATGCCCACTATCCAGTTGACATTAGCAAAAGTACCTTGTAGCCTGATCATGTTAGATTTCACAGGCTGAGCAAGTCTGGGCCTTGTCAAAAGTCTCCTCCTATAGGTAAAGTCTATTTTATAATATTAATATTGTTACAGTACATTCAAGTGGGTAGCTGCATCAGCATACAGTACATAGGCTGCTAAAGGAACAAGTAAAGGTTTATTTCACACTGAAAGTAGAAGAAACACAACATTTCGCCTGTGGAGCCTTTTTCGGGTGTGGTACAGATGTGACCCATACATTTAGTTTTTCCTTTTTCTAAAATAAGGTGTCTGTTTAATTAAAGTAAAACGTTTGTGAGTATTTTTCATCATTTCAAAATTTTTTGTAGCCTCACTCTTAACCTGATGCCTATAGTTTTGGTCTCATTCAAAATCATTAAAGGTTTTTTGTATTTGAGTCAATATTTTGAGTCAGTGTTTTTGAAAAGCAAGGACATATCATCCCTACTCAGTGTTTGTGAAAGTAGAAGTGTTAACCTCAGTGTCCTGACTAAAGTCAATACTGATTTTGCTGAATCTGGTCTACCTGTGGTTCCCCCCATTAATTCACCTGGTGATGCAGTTTCTTACTCCTCTGCCTGATCCACTGTGTAGTGGTGTTTCTACTGCAAAATGGCTGCCAGGTGTCATCCAGGTGGGTACCACACCTCAGTATTTGATGAAACAGGTCTCCCTCTTATTAGAAAAGTCATTTGTAATAGAAAGTGCTCTACAAATACAGGGAATGAATTAATTTATGCCTTTGCCTTAAACCTACTTGGGCTTTCAGGTGCGGCTTTTTCTTTCCTCATGGATCAATAAAGTATCAGGGGCATCTGAGGAAGAAAAGCCACAATGGAGGATTGTTAAAATGGGAATCTCAGAATATGCCAAATACTGATTTAAAGTGTTTGGCAGGAGCAAACTTGTCGTCTTTATCTCTTCTTCAACTAGGAGCTAATAGAATTCTAAAGAAAAATAATAGTACTCTGGTACACAAGATCAATATTTAGTGGTCACCAGTAAATAGTCTGCTGTCATTTATCTTTCTAATTTTATTTAGTTTCTTCTTTTTGCTGGAACCTTAATTTACATTTATTGTTACTTTAGAGAAAACGGCTTTCACAAAAAGTTCCCCAAAGTTGAAGGTGATAAAGTATATTATACTTTAAAAAGTATAATCAAAGTATATATTAGTGTTGCAATAGCTCTGATGTGCAGTACAGTATACTGCTTCCAACACTTATTTTCTGATCGCAAAAGACTCTTGGAAGAAGCTTTGAGAATTCTTTACCAGCCTGTCTCCATAAACAAAAACAGAGAAGGACAAAATTGGGGCAAAATTAAAATTTAACTTTTTAATATATCCTAGCCTTTATAAGATCAAAGTAGTTCGGGTAGGTAGCCTCGTCAGCATACAGTACGTAGGCTGCAAAGGAACAAGTAATAGGTTTATTCCATGCTAAAAAGAGAAGAAAGAAAACAACGTTTTTGCCGTGGAGCCTTCTTCAGGTGTACACAGCCAAAACGTTGTGTTTTCTTTCTTCTCTTTTCAGCATGGAATAAACCTATTACCTGTTCCTTTATAAGATTAATTTCTCTTTTAAGATTCTAAACAGAGGACAGAGTTCCACTTCAGAATGAGTAAAACTTTCTTTAAATTAAAACAGAAAATGTTAAAATAATATTAACAGTAGTGTCTGGATGCCTACAGGGGGAATAATTAACTATTGCCCTGTAGAGTAGAAGAAGTGTTCATGTAGGCTCCTCTCAACACCCATAGTTCCCCTTCTTCCACTTCCCTGAGTAACAGATGGGTTTACATATGCCAAAGGATGTGATCACAATCCACTGATCAAAACCTGACAGCAGAAGAATACTGTACTGTATGTGGTTTTCATCACATCAGATAGCATATGAACACATTAGGTATTGACCACTCAAAAGATTGGATTGGAATGAGAGACAATCATTGAATCTAACAAAATCTAACACTCCCATTAATACTAAATGCATACAAAACAATCTGTATCTTAATAAAAATGAAATAAGGTAAATTAAAAAGAATAGAGAAAATAAAACATTCATTGAGAACAGAAAATATACATGAATGGCCAAAAAGAGAAATGGAAAGTTGTAATAAGTAAAAAATAAATTTTCATATTGTCAGTTATAGTTAATAGCATAACATGAAAATATAAATTATTCATTTTGAGAACAAATACAGTAGTAAATGAATCAAATCTTACAAAGTGTGTTCAGTCTGTACCATCACAATCAATCAAGTGTTGTTTTGTTGTTTCCTTGAGAATGAAAATTGGCCCAATTTAGCAGTTTCTCATAAGCTGCGTGCCTGTCAAAACTGGTCAAAAATCAAAAGTTTGAAAACCTTCTTCCTACATGCTGAAATCTGTTTTTTTGCATTTGAACCATGAATGAAACGGTAAATGTAACAACAGTGGTAAAGTGGTTCAGTGGTAATTGTAATCCTGACCTGTAAACAGCACAAAACATGTATATTTTATTGGCCATTTCAGCAGCAGGTTAGAAAAGAAAGAAATCACAACTGATTGCTGGTAACACATTGCTCTGCTTTCCTATAGCCGAATCATATCAATTCATCCATTTAACCACTTCTTCCACTTCAGGGTCGCAACTGAGCCAGATCCCCTCTGTGCAAGCAGGAGGTGCCAGTCAAGGTACACCCTGTTCGGTACGCCTGTCCAAAGCAGGGCACATACAGACAGACTCACACCAGGTCACGTTTTCCCAGAAGCCAATTAACCTAGCAGTATATCTTTTGACCGAGGGAGGAATCCGATGCACCCAGAGAAAACCCATGTGATCCCGGGGAGAACATACAAACCCCAGGGAGATAGCACCTCAGGTCCAGAATTGAACCCAGGGTCCCAGTGCTGCAAGGCAGCAATGCTAACCACTGTCATGCCCAGAATGATAACTGAAGGAGATCTGAATACTTGCTTTTGCTACCTAAGATATTTACAAAGTTGCTATGAGCCGATTACCATGTAACATTACTTATCATTAGCAGAGTAACCTACTGGTTGTCCATTGTTGAGACATGAAATATTCATGTTGATACACTGTTGCAGAAATTAAAAGTAAAAATGTATTCCTACCATATCAGTATCCCTACCAAAAGACAGAATGTGATGAACATCAATAGTCCATGCACGTTATCATCTTTGACCCTACTCTGAGGTTGTCAGCTCAATATTTCAGAATCTTTACTGCAGAAGAGTATTTATAATTCAGTAGTATACATTGATTTTTAAATGTGCTGATATGAGTGCTAGTGAGAGAATTGATTCCTTGCAGTATGGGCATTATCCTATTGCACTCATTGCATTTTCATATTCATACCTTTTTTCTCTGCAGAAATGTTACAGTTAATAAAAATAAAAGAACAAAAAAGAGAACACTCCAGTCAAACACAATAATCTTCAGATTTTTAATCTGCATCCACAAGCAATTGATCTGTATTTTCAATATAATTGGATTTATTGAGACAGCTGTCCTGCATTTTTATGTCTCATCAGTGGAAAGTAGGAAACAAGACATTTACTGTAAGCTAGTTTATAACCAGATACTTAATTGCAGAAAGGAATGGTTCCATTGCTATTGTGGTTTGACTCAGCTGCACTTGTCTGTGACAGAGAAATATTTGTGTGCTTTTAAATCAGGGTGCAATTTAAACTTAAGATTAAAATGATCATTTGGTTTGGTCCCTGCCCTGCCTATTAAAGTCTGTGCTTGAATACCAATCAATCAACTGGTCAGGCACATAGAACAGCATACTAAACAGGCCTACCTGTTTTATATAATTATTCTGATCACATTTTACTTGAAGGTACAGTATTTTGCACACTAACAGCAGACTACACTGAACTGCACAAAAACAAATCCGTGTACCATGTGACAACTGTATTACATAATGTGTGTACTAATTACACACATCTTCCAGGAATTACTTATAATGGAAGGGAGAGAGAGACAAACTTGTTTCATATAATGAAATTGTGAAACCTAATCAGTGTCTAAGTTTTCATATTCCTTTTTAGTTCCAGTGTAGGCCAGCAGTTAGTTAGCAGTGCATTCAGCATCATATCACCCTGCAACTCACAAGTGGCAACCCACTGAAGCTAAGCAGGTGTGAGCCTGCTCAGTACCTGGATGGGAGACCTCCTGGGGAAAAACTAAGGTTGCTGCTGGAAGAGGTGTTAGTGGGGCCAGCAGGGGGTGCTCACCCTGCGGTCCACGTGGGTCCTAATGCCCCAGTATAGTGACGGGGACACTATACTGTAAACAGGTGCCATCCTTCGGATGAGACGTAAAACCGAGGTCCTGACTCTGTGGTCATTAAAAATCCCAGGGTGTTTCTCGAAAAGAATAGGTGTGTAACCCTAGCGTCCTGGCCAAATTTCCCATTGGCCCTTACCAATCATGGCCTCCTAATAATCCCCCTCTATGAATTGGCTACATTACTCTGCTCTCCTCCCCACTGAAAGCATTCTGGCGCACTATGGCTGCCGTCGCATCATCCAGGTGGAGGTGGTGGTGGAGGGGAGTCCCCATTACCTGTAAAGCGCTTTGAGTGGAGTGTCCAGAAAAGCGCTATATAAGTGTAAGCAATTATTATTATTATTATTATTATTATTCCTATTAAAACTGGGACTCAATCCAAAACGTAAGACAAAAAGGTTTGCTTTTAATTAAAAGCCCCATAGTTTAAAGCTTATATGTGAATGAATAGCTGGTGATTACAGAACCCTACAGTGAGCCTGTGGAATATTCAGCTGGCAATGTGGTCCAATCTCATGTGCTAATGCACATGAAAGTCAAATCAATTCCTGTCTTTCTTACTGCAAATGCAAAACGAAATAAGTACTGTATTCCTCCAGCAATTTTTTTTGCTTCCAATACTTTTTGGTCATGTTTATCTTCTTACATTTGCCAAGTTATATGCTGCAACGTTCATTCAAATTAATCCCATCAGACCTCATTTAAAATATGGAGTGTGGAGTTTAGTAGGAACCTGGTCAGCACTGCAGGTTTGATCTAGTAATAGTTCCACAAACTCCAGTATCCTTCAGTCCAATACCACCTTCAAATAATATAATTCAGACTTTAAGCACTGCTCCTTTAGACTTTAGCATAACATTTACATAATAATTTTATTTACTAAAGCAGTAAGCCTTTCAAGGCTATATGAGGGCACTTTGAATAAAACATTACGTGATGCACTGATTGCACTGATGAAACACACATTTTCTCAATGCAATAAATAGGAAATTAGCCCACAGCAAAGAGGGTGCTGTACAAAAACTGTCAACTGTAGGCAATAGATTGAAACTTCAGGACCCGGCTGGTTTCTGTCAGGAAATTCTCAAAAGCACATCAAAGCACCATTTTCAGCTACAGCTTCTGTAGTTTCAGATACAGCAAAATTTATGATTTGTAATCTAAGGTGCTGTGCTGGGTAATGAAGATATTTGATTAAAACATAAAACATGTTTATTAGAAAAAAACATTTTAAAACGTTTATGAAGAAATAAATGATTTCACAGTCAAAGAAGCTCCTTTGGCAAAATGTTTTCTAAACTTGTTTTTTAAGTCTACTTTCCTGGATTTACCTCTCCTTTACAGCTCATACATAACATCAAATCAGTGTCCCAAAGATAGATTTGTGAGGGGTGGAATCTGTGTAATTAATGAACTCTTCACTACTTTTAAATGGAAAGGGCACCTTCCATTTTGTTGTTTATTTTGTTTCAGTCCATCTCGAACTTGGGTTCTCTGCAATGCAGTTAACACGGTCCAATGAGAACTTCAAACAATTACCGTTCATTTACATCACAAATAATTTTACTAAATGTTTACTATAATTTTAATTAACTTGGTGATAAACAAGCTGGACTTGGCATTTTTTAAAGAACAGTTCTTTCCAGACCCTATGCGGACGACACAATCCGGGGTTGTGAGGAAACACTGGGGAGAAAAGCCATGCAGGAATCGGGAATGAATACGGGGGGGCGTGTCCAAAGTGCGCAGGTGTCCAGGGTTAGTGAGTCTGAGTCAAACAATCCAAAGAAGAAGTCCAATGCGAAATCCAAAAACACAAGCATAAGTCCATAACCAGGTGATCCATCCAAATCAAAGGATTAAAAACTGGAACTGGGTCAGAACTGGCGGGAGGGGAACGGGAACAGAGAATAAAACCTTAATGGGACCAGGCGCTTCCAGGTCCTGGACTCGCACGATACGGAGATCAGATGCAGAGCCCAGATTAACGTCAGCGCCTGGCTTTTAAGGGGGGCTGGAAGGAGGCTAAGAACAAGGACAGGTGCGGGAAATGAGGCAAACAAAGAAGAGATGGAGCGCCCTTAAGGGGGAGGGACTACAATCGTGGCACATATGTTTTGTTTTATTGCCCTTGTACTCCATCTGAAGCACACAGTGGTGAGGCGTTTCCCCCTTCCATCAATCAGCATGCCCGTAACTAACATTAATGATAGTTCAATGGTTAAATCAAACCTTAATTAAGGTGGAGAAGAGGCCGTATTTGAATAGTGAGCTTTAACTCATCTGACTGAGGTAAAAAATAACCCATCTACACAGACAGGGCTGTATGAATCCCGCTCTTCCCCTCCATTTTGCTGTGAAGGCAAAGATGGGCTGGAGGGAGGGATATGAAAATGAACTGCTCAGGCAAGTGTGATGTGTATACAAATGCAGGTGAAAGTGGGCAAGAATAGTGTTTGACCTCCATGCAAACTCTTTAAAACATTATCCGTTTGATTACAAGAATTCTGACATTTCATTATACTTGAATGTTGCAATAGAATACCAAGAACAATCTTTGCTGTTTTCCTGGTAACACCCATGGCGGACTGAAGGAGCGAGCCCTGAGTGATGAATACTTTCTGTATGCTAGTGCCACAATGAAAATTTATATAGGCAATCCTGAAAAGTTTACTCTTCAATAGCAAAAGGGTGCACAGACATCGTGTCCTAAACGTAGAACTACTTTTGTTGCCATTTAAAAAAAATAAAATAAAAAAAACTGCTCTCTGACTTTTGTTTCTCCATGTTTAACCAAGGTAAACAACAGTACCCTCATTATTTTACTGTACAACTTAATAACTTTGTGGATGACATCTGCAGAACATCTGATCTTTCTCTGTTCTCTAGAAAGCTGTCAAAACATAAGCTTGATTCAGAGTTAACAAAAATGCATTCTCCTTTCTAAAGAAAAAAAACTGGAGAGGAAGGATGAATCATTCTCTTCAATGACATCCGGTAAGAGACATGGAGAGTGTCCAGCTCAAAAGGATACCAGGATGAGTCAGACTGAGCAGTGGGTGGCACATTAGATTATGATACTTAGTGCAGGGTTACTGGCATCTCGCAAAAAAAAAAGTATCTGGGTCAAAAAGGAGAAACATTCATAAACTTGATACAGGGTCCGTTATTAAAAACAATCTTTCTGCCATACAAGAATCTTTGAAAAGTCCTGGTTTTACTCTGGGAAATTTGAGTGTTTTGCACCCAGTTTCCCAAAACCTTGTGTTTCAGATTAACGCTTGAACTATTCATATTAGGTGACATTGTGCCGGTAAATGTTTTCATAGTGGAAGAGACCCTTAAGCCATGCGTGATGTGATAGTAATACGTGCTGTTTCCGGCCCTAAATGAGTATCAACAGAAAGGAAAGGGTCATCATGCCCAGCACATACAGTACATCACAAAGAGCTTTCCCTACTCTCAACCAGCAGTTTTACCAGATATACAGTTAACAGTGAAATGTGTTTGTTGACTAATGCCCTATTATTTTTTTTAGCTCTACAGGTAAGTGCAGCTGCTTCACAGCTCCTTGGACCTGGGTTCTGGGCTGGATAGCCTTCTATGACAGGTTTGCACCTTCCTTCTGCTTGTATGGCTTTTCTACGAGTTCTCTTAGCCTCATCCCTCCTTCTAAAGCTGGGGTGATAGGTTCCACATTCCAGGAGAATTCCCTTAATTTATCTGCCATGTCTTGGGTAGCTCTGCTTTAATATAATCCCTGTGTTACGACCCCAAGTGTCTAGGGGTAAAGGGGTTTAACATTTAGGATAGTTTTTGATGCAGAATGGTTCTGGTGAGGGACTTGGGAAGCGTGATAACAAGTGTTGGTGCAAAAGTGATTATTTTAAGGTGAATAAGTGACTGGTATGTAATAAAACACAATAACACACAGGGATAGGGAACTAGAGTGGTGCCAAAGAAAAGAAAACAACAAACAAAATAGAGCTGGCTAGGAAAGTGAGGGAACCTAACTACAAAAGAAAACCCAAAACACACGGTCTTCAGCGTCTTCAAACGCCCTAGCTCAGTGGTTCTCAAACTTTTTGGACCAAGTACCACCCCTAATCCAACCAAAGCATCCAAGTACCACCTACAAGTAATCATCTCATAGGAACCCCAGAAATTCTCAATGACCAACATGAGCGCACGTGCACACACACTCACACATACATATAATAAATATTATAATAATAAACTTTATTTGATATAGCGCCTTTAAAGGTGGCTTCTCAAAGTGTTTTACAGAAAAAAAAACATTAACAACAACTAATAAAAAAGCACAGTGAGAGGGGTGAGCCTGTTTAGTTGAGCAAAGCAGATGTGAATTATTTTTTCGAGCCTTGATACAATTCACAACAGAGTCTAACAGATATTAAATCGTCAGGCATTTTCTTGACAGCAAAGGTCTCGCGGTGGATGTTGTAATGCGTACATTAATTTCTGGAGCAACCTCTCTAATTCGTGCAACTACACCGTTATGTCGGCTTGTCATTGCTCTAGCACCGTCTGTACAAACTCAGACGCATTTTATCCAGTCGAGGCCATTCTCTTCGATAAATTCATTCAGAAGCTGAAATATGTGCTCTCCTGTAGTTCCTGTTAGTAGCGGTTTACAGAACAGAAAGTGTTCATGGGACATGCCCTCAAACTCGTATCTAACGTAAAGCAAATTGGCCAAATCGACTACAGACTCATCTAATTGCAGTGAAAAACATCTGCTCATCTTAACGCGCTCTATCAGTGTACTTTTGATATAACCCTTCCTTTCGATAATTCTATGAATGACTGTGTCTTTCAGGGGGAGGGGGGCAGCAGGTCGAGCTGTTTAGCAGCTTTTTCTCTACACATAATACGTATCAGCTCTTTTGCCAACGGTAAATAAGGTTCTTCAAAAATAGTGTAGCTTACCTGCTTTAGCAATACGCAAGCTTGCATTTTTCCGCGTTTCCGTTTTTATTTCCGTATTTAAAGTTTTAATTTCATGCGCATGGGAGCGAAACACGGAGCCGCTCGGTGTATTTTTCTCAAATTAGAACAGTTCTTAAATATTTTTCTGTTATCACGCTTTCGTGTGCTCACAAGATTACCTGCGTTCGTAGCACGTATTTCTATGCATTCCTGTGTTTACAACGTTGGCATAGTTCCAAAATCACGCACATTCTCCTTTCTCCCTATTTGCTGGAGATACAGTAGCTTTTTTTAAATACAATTGGTCACTTGCATCCGTAGCACGCATTCCTATAGAGTGGTATAGAATTACAGAGTATCTCTTGTGTCCACTGAAGTATTAGCGCGCACTGTATCGTAGTACGAAGGCTGCGTATTCGACACGTATTAAAATACAAAATATGAAAACCCGTCCCGATTTTTCAGCGCACACGACACAGTTCCAGGGTCATTTGGCGTACCACTTGGCGGCACGCCACGTACCACTGCCGGTACGCGTACCACAGTTTGAGAACCACTGCCCTAGCTAACCTTCACTGACTACCCAAAACCATACTGTCATGACCGTCAACCTGCCCAGACCAGCCCCCAAGAAAGCTAACTAATTCCAGCAGCGGGGCGATAATTACAACCGCCGCTGCATGTGTTAGCTCAGCACCAGACGCCCTACCGTGCGGCAGGCTGCAGTATTTAAGCCATTCAAACCCACTTCTGGCTGCACGGTACTGAGTCTACACTTTAAGAGCTCTACCTGGCATTTATTCTGTACCTCGCATTCTTCTGGATTCTGGACTTCCCTTTTGCCTTTCGACTTTGGACCTCGCCTCTCGTTTCGGATTGTTTGCCACTATTTGTACTTCCTGGATTTCGAACCACGTTTCTCCTTTTGACCACGGACTCGCCTTACGTACTGGAGTGTTCGCCTGCCTCGTCACCTACTGTACCTACCCCTGCGTCTGCATAGGATCCACATGTCTCTTCATTGGGGATCCGTTACACAAACAAGACAAAAGGCACTCACCCATATTAAACTAGTGTTACTAAAACAAAAATCAACTGTATACAAAATGTACCCAACAACCTAAACTAACCCTATACACAAAAGTTCACACAAATACACAAAGGAACTATGAATACCAATTAGGGAAACAAAAGAACACAATGGTTGAACATACAACAAGTTAGGGCAAGGTAATGGCTAAACAAGGATAAACACAAACAAATGAAAGTACAAGACGAGCACAAACCAACAAAGCTGAAGCTATATGAATACACACGAAGAGAAACAAAGCCGAAGCAAAACCAAAAGTGAAACGAAACCAAAGCTAAGCCGAGCGGGACCAAAGTCAAACGAAAGGCCCCTTCATTCAGAAAACCTCCAACTTATATACTAAATAAGCTGCACTTGATAAAGAAGCTGATTGATGATGACATCACAGGGAAACAATGATGTAATGATGAACCAATGGAGGAGGGAGAACAATCAAGGTCAGGAAGTGTGGAACAAGGCAACAAAACACACACAGACCACACACTGGGACGTAATACCTGAAATATGTGGGATGATGTTTGGGTAAATAAAAGTATAGTAGCCCTGCAAAATCTCAGTGGTTTGTGGTGGCTGACCTTCTGTAAATATGACATTCAAGAAATGAGGGGAGGTTTAAAAAAACTCAAATCTGGTTAAATACAGTGCTAAGTAAACCCCCATCCTTTCTGCAAAATACTTCAAAGGAGTGATCCTGACTAGGGCCTTGTTTAAAATACAAACAAAATTATGAAAAAAAGCGTACTGTAGCTGTTACCCAAGAAATCCTGTAAATAATGGAAAAGTGCAAGAGATAATTCCTCAAATCTTTCGAGTAGGTATCATGGTGTGCTCCTCAGGCTAGCTGGTTTTGTCCTTGCTCTGTTAGTCTTCAATGACAATCTTTGAACAGAAATCACAGCGCATGTTCTGTGTGTCCTTCATGCATGTAGCATCCAATTAAAAAGGCAATTAAGAATGCACATATGAATGGGTTTTATTACAGTGTTTTCTGAGAGATGCCATAAACCTTAAAAAGTGTGCAAACCAAAAAAGATGAGGATCAGCAACAAGACAGGCAGAAGACTTTCTAATCTAACAGCACATAAATTATTTGCTGTGTTCAGAATGGTTAATTGTATAACACAGGCCTTCAAGTACACAGTACAAGAATAATCACTTTCATCTGATAAGTATAGGATTAAGCCATGAAAAATTTAATGGAGAGTCCTTGTTACTAACAGAAATCCTGTTGATATGTTTTATGTAATCTGTTTACGTGTTATTCATACTGTTTTGGCAAGCATATGCTTGCATTTTATGGATTGAATTTGTACAATTCTGATTATGAATACTATAAGGTTCCTTTAAGTTAAATTATATAAATTCCATTCTGAGACCCAAGTGCAGAAAAGCACTTTAAGTGAAAACATATCAAACTCATTAGAAAAGTTTTAGATAATTCCAGATCATTTGAGTATCATGACATAACTTTTATTGTACCAGGCCTGTTTAAATACAATAAATCTGTTACAGTGGCATCACTTTCATTTTAGTTGTCTCAAGACAACTTAAATCCTCTGAGACAAGAGACATGTATGTTTACATAAAGAAGTTTGATATACATTTGGGATGTGCAGGTATTGCATTTGAGGGTGTTAAGTACTGTGCCACAAAATAGTCATTTCAATCCAGCTTATATCATGGACTATAATAGCAGATTCCAAAAGACACAGTCAGTAATCACACAAAGTCTATAAAATATTGAACTATACTTCAACAGATTCCTGTTTTGTAACATGTTTTTCACTGTGAAAATACAACAAATGCTGGAATCGGAATGGTATTTATTAACTAAAGTTGTATCTTCTACTTACTGCTCAGAAACTGCAATTTAATCGTATATACTCAATAAAGATCAATTCTATATCCTTTTTGTGTCTTTACTCTAGTGAAAATATATTGCTGGAAACAATAACTGGGGGGAAATATAATTTGCTTTACTTTGAAGAA
The DNA here is from genome assembly GCF_059453375.1 of Lepisosteus platostomus. Taxonomy (NCBI): domain Eukaryota; kingdom Metazoa; phylum Chordata; class Actinopteri; order Semionotiformes; family Lepisosteidae; genus Lepisosteus; species Lepisosteus platostomus. The sequence continues at coordinate 26,296,875 of NC_142619.1, read as the reverse complement.
CAAAGTATGTAAATCCATTGCAAAATTAATAACAGCATGGAATGTCCCACCTTTCATCCGACACAATATACCCTGGCAGAGAAGTGAATTATGCCAAATCTAGGATAATGGGCCTAGTTCATTAATTTCTTAAAATATGAGTTATACCTTGTGATTAGAGACGTGTGTTGATATTCTGGCTGCATATAGAGTAGATAGCAAAACCCAGCAGCTCAATATAATTTTGCACTCAGGGCCAACAAAGATGCAAGAATGGTATGTGAGCAGTCGGAACTATCTAGGACCTGGGTGGTACTGAGCTGATATTCCATGAACATACTCCAGGCCAAGCAAACATGAATACTTTTAGTGTTACAGTGATACATGTAAATTATTTCTTAATTATTTTAAGCATTAATTTGAAGTCAGTATAAGATAACAAAAATCTTATGTCTCTACCTACAGTACATTCAAATTGCACTTTAGGATGCATTATTCATATTTACCAAATAGTTTCACATAAGTCCATTTATTTACAGTGCTGTGACATTTCAGTACTCTAAAGATACAGTGTAAATACAGCATCACTGTGTTTTAATTGTGTATGAGTTTCGGTTCCTGATGTTACGCATGTTACAGTATGTTTCTCTGATGGCTCCAGAAACTAAAGTTATTGGACACAACAAACCACATCCTTGAACCAGGAAAACAAAATCCTCTGTTGGAAGAGTCATGTTTGCTATGAGCAAATAAGCAAAATTCCTGAGTAATGTTTGACTCTTCACATACTGTACAGTAATTTGTTTTCAGTAATCACCAGGTGGGTGTAGTAATCACATTACAACAGGTCACTGGGGTGGGAGTAAGAAGGGATTGTCTTCAAATATTATTAGACTACTTCTCTTCTACTGGGAGCACCAGCTGTGGTTATTGAAAATCCATTCGTGGATTAGTTTCACCACACACAAGACAGACACTGTGGCATGCTCTATTCATGGGCCATTTATATAAGATCCATGCCCATTTTCAAATGCAAACACCCGTTTCGTATGAGGGATGTTTGTTATGTCATGTTACTTGCTTGTGAAGATATTTAAGTCGCTATTGGATAAATCGGTTACTTAGCTGAAGTGTCACCCAAACTTTCCCTTGGCTATGATTTGGTATGTGGTGCTACGGATGGTCCCTGATGTACATCTGGGTTAGGAGCCAGAAAGTCACGACACATAGCAAAACAATGTATAAAAGCACATTTTTCCTCATACTAATATTTTAAATGTGGAGAGTACTGGATCATAAGAAAGTAATTTTTGCCCTATGAGACTTAGAGGGGAAGGGTCTTCCATAAGATTTAATGGAACAGAGTCGGGTTAGAGACTGAGTGTTTCTCTTGTACGGTACCTAAGCCAATCAAGTACAGGGGGTCCTGTTATAAGTCCAGGTTACATTCTTAAATTATGCAACATATAGCAAAATGACTTAGAAAGGGGAATTAATATCCATAAGGCATTATGTAATTATCTTGAGAAGCATTCCCAACTCACAGTACAGTTCTGACATGGGTATACATATTTAATGTACTATACCTCTAACACATAAAAAACAGTTTCACCGTCTCCTTTCAAATTGTGGTTGTCAAAACCATCAGTCATTCACTGCTTCGGGGTAGATTCATTCTACAGACTCTTCATGCATTTGACTTAAGAGATCAAACCTTGATGCATTGGACGGCTCATCATTGTGTTGTATGGCGGTAAGAACTCAACTTTAATGTTGGCCATCCATCCGTCCATTTTCGATGGAATCAGGGTTGTGGAGGAGCCCTAGCCTATTATGTTTAGCAACTGGCATAAGGCATGAAGGAACAGAATGGACACCAAGTCCATCACAGGACACACACTCACACCACGGTCAGTTTTCACAGAAGCCAATTAACCAACCAGTTGGTCTTTGGACTGAGAGAAAACCAGAGCAGCCAGGGAAAACCCACACAAACCTCTTACAGGGACCATCCCTAATCTGGAATTGAAGCCAGGGCCCCAGTCCTATGAGGAAACCATGCTAACCACCATGCCACAATGCCACCTGTTGGGGCATAGCGATTCATAATCATGTGTCTACAAGAAGATTCATTTTTAGATTTTGCTCCTCATTATATTTTATCAATTTGTGACAAAACTATGCATGAACCATCTATGTTGCTGGCTTTGGTGCCATTGAAAATCTCTTGAAGCATCTTAATTCATCAGTGACGAATGCAAAAAGACATAACAGAGCAACTTATAACAGCGATCCCCTGTAAGGTATGAGGATATATTGTGAGGCAGTGGTAAGAGGCTCAGTCTTCAATGACACATCATTCCCTATTAGATAGATAGATAATACTTTTTTAATCCCGTAGGGAAATTGATGTGTTACAGCAGTCCAGCCCAAGACAAGAAAAAACAGATATCAAAAGTTATAAAACAAAAGACAACAAAATAAATAAAAATAAAAATAAATAAATACATAGGTGTGTGCAAAATGTGATGATCATAGTCACTGTAAAAACAATAAAATATGTGCAAAACGTGCATAGGTTTATACAGAGTGATTGTCCAAAAAGTACAATGGAGCAAACATCCTGTGTATAGACGAGCAAATGAAGGGCTATCAGTCCTAGCCTAGGGCAGCGTTATACACCCTGACAGCCGCCGGGAGGAAAGACCTGCGGAAACAGGTCTTATAGGTCTTACAGGTTAGTAAGCCACAGACTCTTGGTGCATACACACAAGGTATCTAGCACAAAAATAATTTATATCAGTTATATTCAAGGCCTTTTAGTACTTATGAATGGATAAGTTTAATTGTTAGCATAAAAATGTACATGTTTGCACCTTACCAAGCTATGTGATGCATTAGGCAAAATTTAGCAGAAATTATATTCCTCCATTAATGGCATTTAAAATTGTTACGCGTCCAGGAACAGGTATCAGACAGATAAACATCACATTATTGTACATGCTAAACATCTTTACTTTAACTTTTAGGTCAAACATGAGATACTATAGCTTGACCAATAATGATTTCTTGCTGAGACTTTCATATGAATGCTATCTGTAGATGAACACCTTTGGCTGTTTGAGAAACCCAAACCATGGTAACTGGGATTTGGCCCAATGGATATCTAGTAATACTAGTAGTATCACCTTTCATATGTACAATATTAAAATGGGTGTTCTAAAAACAAATCAGAAGCTGAATAGCAAGAAGTTTGATTCTTCACTTGGTTTCAGTGAATTATATTGAGAAAGAACAGAAAGTGAAAACTAACATCTGTAACACTCTGGAGTTCTGAACCAAAAGTATGTATTTTCTGTTTTTTCATGTAAACTTTTTAATGGAGTACTTTACAATCTATTGTTACTGAATTTCACGCTTTTAACCTTTTTGTTATTAGTTCTGTCATTTTTATCTACCATTTAATATCAAGTACCATTAAGGCTTAATGAATATACAGTGTAATTAATAGGACCTGTACATTACTCTGTTGGGGAATGTACACTGATACTGTATGTTCTAGATGCAAATGTGTTTAACTAGCACTTAGCTTGTTATACAGTATATGCTGTATGAATTAGTTTTGTGGTTCAGTAGTTGTGTAGTGTACTCAGGCAAAAGGTAAAAAAAAAGCATTACCATCACCCCTGTCAACTGTGCAGTTCATATTATAGCCACTTGAATTGAACATTTTCTCTATATTTTAACATAGTCACTTTATGAGGTTATATACACAACTATGTAAAATTCCTTTTGATGGGCAAGTATTTTTAAAAGAGCTCTTTAATTTGTGTGATACGTTCTCACAGAGGTCTTTTTAACTTTAATACTAAGGTCTTTGTCTTGTATTATAATTACTTATGTCAACAGAAAAAAATTACTCTGAGGAAATACATTTATATTCCAATAGGTTTGCTGCAAATAACTTGTTTTTGGGCAGTGTTAATCTGTTTTATAATAGCGACACTATTATTGTATATTAGCATTATAGAGATCTCTGTATCTAACCTTAACAATCAAAAAATCATGTAAACCCTTTAGTGCTGAAAGTAGCAATAGTGGAGAATTAGCAAGTGTTCTCCAACTGGTTTAAAAAAATCTAGTCATTGCCCCAGTTATCTTTACAGAATAAATATACAGTTAAAGGTGTGGCTTTTTTCTACGATGTCAACATTAAAGATTCTGTAGGAGTGGAAGAGCCTAAATGAATACTATACATACAAATTGCTTGGCCAATCTCCACGAGATTCCCTGTAAAACTTGAGCATGGTGGTCAGCACAAGTACCAGGTTCAAATCTGGCATCAGGCACCTGTGGAGCTTACATGCTCTCCCTTCCATTAGGGGTGGGCTACCTCTCTCCCCTGCAACCTGTTCAAAGGCGATCTTACTTCATAGACAGACCTTACAGTAAAAGGGTAATGCCTGGACCCTCAGACTTTCTATAAACTAGGTTTTGTGGGGTGTGGTGATAATAAAAATGGGGGTTTATTTCTTTCCCATTGGTTGTTGCAATTCCCTGAGAACGGTGACTGATCAATCTTGTACTGTGCAGCATTTTGTGACTATCAGCTGTGCTGAAAACCAGAACTTAAATATTAGTTGTTGCTATCAGTCAGACAATTCTAATTCCAGCAACAATGAGCAATGGCATGACAAAGACAATAGAAATCATCGGTGGAAACCCATTAAACATACTGAAACTACCTAAAAGCCTGTAGATATGTTGCATAGATTCTGCTCTATAACCGACTCTGAAGAGTGTGGTAGTACGTCATTGACTTTGAAATATATTAACCCACCAAGGTAGAAAATATACATACCAGACAGAATTTCATTTGTCAGAATTACAAAATAATAAAAGAATAGCTAAAAATATATTTTGAGACTTACTTTCTTGGTTCTGAGTGGAATTGCTGCAGAGGTGTGAGTGAATTACTACAACTTAACAGGTCATTAAGCTCACCAGAATTGAAAAAGATTAATTCATTTGAATGAGCAAAAGCTGTGAGAGATTGCAAAACCAAAGTTTCACACCAGTTCTAGTTGAGAGGAATGATTTTTTATGAGCAGAATTCAACATAGAAATGCATCAACTTGTAACGGAAGCGGTCTTTCAGGACCCTATGCAGATGATACAATCCGGGGAAGAGTGAGGAAAACTTGGGAAAAAAGCATGCAGGGGGTCAGGAATGAAAACAGGTGGCAAGTCCAAACCTGGGCGGTCCATCTGAGACAAAGACAAACAGGATTAAAAAGCAGAGCGGGATCCGGTGGAGGGTCAGGGGGGAACAGGACCAGGCGCTCCAGATCCTGGACTCGCTTGGTACAGGAACCAATGCAGAGCCCGGAACAGAGTAAGCGTCTGGCTTTTGAGGTGGGCTGAATAGGAGGCTCGAACAGGGGGCAGGTGCACAGAATCAACTCAGAAGTGAAAGAGCCATAGTGCCCTTAAGGGAGAGGGACTGATTTTGATTTTGTGCAAGTAGTGGGAGATATTGTGAGGTCTGAGAAAAGCATTGTATAGACAAGCAGATGATGTATCTGTTAATTAAGAGATGATTTAAAGTAGAATAAAAATAGTTTAATTACTTGACACCTTTTCATATTCTCGCTTGCTGATGTGGAGGTGACGATAGTTTCAGACACCTGACTTGCTTCATCAACAGTGTGTTCCCTAGCGATCATTTTTGCGATTGATCAAATTAATACCTTATGAAGCACTGGTTGCCTCTTGCATCATTCCCCTTCAGGGACATTACAAAACCATCATAGTGTGACCAGTGTCATCAGAAGCCATGACAAGGTCATTGGAGAAGGGGTTTTCCCTGAAAGATGACTGGAGCACAATGGTTTTAAACATAGCTGGAGGAGACATACATCACACAGAGTGATTCATTTTTCAAACAAGCAATCCTTGGGTGATCAAATGGTTCTGATAGGCTTTTCCTTTGCCACACATCAGAGGCAAAACAAGGAGAAAAAAAAGCAATCAAGCAACAAAAGGCTACATGCCTTTTCCCAGAATCTTTTAAGTCTGTTGAAAAAAGGGCAAAATGGAAAAATTAGCTAATTTATTGTCCCTGCAGAGTTTGTTTGCTTGCAAGACAAGAATGAACTGTTAAACATGACTTTTAAGTTTGGTGTGTTAACAGTAAGAATGCTAAAACAATTTGAAAAATAGAATCAATCATAATGATGATGACCAATAAAATGTGATGATGGCTAGGTGCAGATCCCAGTATGTTTCAATTCATCACAATGCTTGTTCTGTGACTTTGTTGTGACTGACTCCAAATGTTATTGTTATTATATGGCCTACAAAAAAAAAGATCACAGAGTGCTTCACTATTTATCCAAGAAAACACACCTAGCCAATTGCAATCTGGTCAATCAGCAACACAATGGTAAATCTCAAATCTTTATAAAGTAACCTCCATTTTGGTTTTGGATATTACTTTTATCTCTAATTACGTTTCTCTTGACAGGTGTACAAGGTTTTAGAACATTCCACCTTCAGTATTTGTTTTGTCCCTATAAACACCACCCATATTGACACTTGGGTTTTTTTCTGCACAAAAAGCAGCATTCAATTCTGTGTGTTATGACTGGTACACAGTGAATGTGGACATTAGTATAGTGCTTTACATGCTCCACTACACCTCAGCCCAAATTGATTTTCTTTGGCTTGTTTACTGTCACTCGCAGCACAGCAGGCTGCTTGGCTAAACCCAATGCTCCACTGCACAGGTGCTCTAAATCAATACAGTGTCAGAGATCTCAATAGTTTATGTAAATTTCATCCCGCTAAAAGACTCATATAATAGTTTTTTAAATAAATATTTTACTTACCACAACACTTTGCCACTATAACTAGACTTGCATTTTACAAAAGAGGTGTTCCTGAATAGAGCCATTAGCAGAAGTAATAAAGAACACACTAAAGGGGAGACAAGGAAGGCGGGGGTCATTAATCATCAGAGGCTGCAGTGATCCCCTTTGAGTTCATTAACACTTTCCATTGATTTGCTTTGTAATATTTCCTGCTCACTAACATGCTTGGAAAGCAGAGTGCTCAGGGTTTATGTTGGAACTGAGAGGTACAATTTACAAATGTCTGTTTTCTGTCATAGGAGATAATTCATTCAAGGTACTATTATTTTTGTGTTGCCCAAAACTCCACAGTAATTTAATGTCATAATTTACCAAAGATTACATCTACTAGATCCTATTCCACACATAATATACAGTACTTTAAAGGGGCGATTTATTAAATCACATTGTATTCCCTGTGCTCTCTCATACTGTATCTGCTTCATTCCTGTATTGTTCCATTTTCAGTTGAATGCTACAAACCACAGCTAGGCAGTCAAGCACTGTATACAAGTACAGTTGTATTTTTCGGCTTAATGTTACCAACATTACCTTATCACAAACATGAGGATGAAAGAGTTACAAACAGTGCAGAGAATAAAACTTCAAAAAACGTACTGTACTGAATTTCTCATTTGCTTTCATCTTTGATTAGCTTTCTACATTTGTTACACCAGTAGCATTTTATTTTATTTTCTCGGACAGCCCAAGGGCCCATTAAGCAATGGGGATTTGAAATCAATTTCAATGCAACCTGCTAGCCCTCTGGGAGAAATAAAGAGGCATTGTTTAATTTGGGTTATAATTAGAATAACTGGCAAATTGAAAAAACAGCAGGACCATGGACCATGCCTTGGAGCATTATATATTCATAAATGCATGAAACAACGATGTGCTTTTACAAAACATTTAAGGTAGAATATGTATGAGATCTTCTTGACACTGAAACTGCACTGATACAGAAATTAAATTTGGTTTAACTGTTTTCTTCCTTAGTCACTGCTGTATGATGGATTATCCTGTGATCTGTAATGATACTCTAAGAAATTAAATCTCAGCTGGAAATAATGACTGTTTATATTATATATATATGCTGAAACAACTTCCATTTTGGTTGATGTGTACAGATATTACTTATTATCTCTAAATGTTTCTCTTGACAGGTGCAAATGTTTTATTGAATATCAAAGGAAATCTTTCACAGTGCCTAATATGATGGTAACACAAAGCACTTACCTGGCAAAATACAAAATATTGTATAGCATGTGTAATGACATTATCTCGAGACAGGTAAAATTATGCTACTTAATTTATCAACATCATTGATCAACAGTGAAAGTCACAGGCTAGAAGTATGTGTCTCCACTATTGGAAGCAATTGGAATACAAGCTGTACATGTGCAACATGTGACCCAATTCTGTCCTGTTCCTCTCATGCAGCCTGGAAAGCATGTACCTGTTCACTGACCCCAGATGATTAATCAGATTAAACAGATTAATCACCTGGTCAAGTGCAGGGCAGTATTCCACATTTGCTGTTGTACAGAAAACACTACCATGGCTGTTTGTCATTGTTACTACATTTTAGTGTCCTGGTTTTATTTGTGGGGTTGAGTTGTCCCTTTACTGACCTTGAGTCAAGCTTCTGCTATTGCAGCATGCCTGATGATTAAAGTACTTCTGGTCTTAATATACAAGGAAGAGAAAGATCTGCAGCAGCACGATGTTCTTCACTATGTCTTTTTTGCTTCTTTAGCAATATGTTTATGTTGCAAATATGTAATGTGAAGTGAGCTTCTGACACATTAAGTTAATCGACAACCGATTCTACAGTACTGAATAAGTTTAAAGCAGTCTTGGGCTGGACTGCTGTAACACATCAATTTCCTTACGGGATTAATAAAGTATTATCTATCTATCTAAACAGTAGGAAGTGCTCCTGTGCCAGTCAGCCTGGAGTTATTACCCTAAAACTAGACAGTTTTATAGGAGTATAATGGTGTCTATCCTATAGTAATCAAAATGCTTCTCTGAAGATGTTAATGAAACAGGCTTTCACACTAGTATTTTGTTTTGTATCAAATTCTTCAATCCAGCCAAGACAAATCGCTGGGCACAAAGTGTTTAGTATACTTTGATCATAATATTCTTGTGCTTTCTAGACCACACTTTTTACCCCCAAACTAAATTCATTAGGTTTCATTTGGATTATCTACCACCACAGAATTCTTGGGGAAGTGGAAGCTTTTTGTGTCCAAGACAGCAATAAGATCCTTAAGATCCCATTCAAACACTCATTTAATCACATTTAAGTCAGGTATCATTATTAATGGATTAATGGGCACCTCACAAGTACATGATTTGTGAATGTTATTCCATGTGCTATTGAAATGATTCCCAGGAACAGTAAGCAACTTTTAAGTTCCAAATATTGTGCTATTAATTTTAAAATTAACTTATTCCAATTGAGGTATTGTTAATGAGTAGTTTTTTGTTCTTAAAGACAAGGTATACTCTACTTGATAGACTTGGTACTATCAAAAACGTATCAAACTAATTTTCACTGATTTGGTTTAGAGTTTCAAAATGAGAAAGATGTTAAGACTTCAACTGGACTTCACAGACTTCAAGAGGTATGACTATTGCAATGAAGGTGGTGGTTCACCTCTCTCTTCAGGGTGACTAATAGTGCCTCCCTTGTTCTAGACAGTGTGAATGGGAAGGGAAGATAAAGACCCAAGTGACGCAAATAAGAGTTGGAACAGAAGAATGGTGATGAAGATCTCTATTACAAGACTCCTACCAGTGGAAAAAATTCCAACATCTGAGACAAAGCCTTTGTTTCCTCAGAGGATCAACCCCTCATGCCATCTTGTACCTATTCACATCCATATATTGAATCATGCCCAGCCTCAATGTCTGTGTCCGCAGAGTGTTTTAAGACTTTGTCTGCTATGTCATTTGTGTAATTTGTGGTTTTTACCTGGAAAGATACACCAAAATACACCAGACAGGCAATGAATCCTGTGGCATAAGCCTGAAGGGAAAGAACGCTGCTCGTTAAACTTTACGAGCAATTGCGTCCAATTTGTTGAGCAAGCCAACACTGTGTACTACAGTATATGTGCAAACACAGGAAGTGTGTCATGTTTTTCTAAGTGTTTCTTGCACCACATCTTCCATTTATTAGCCCATTGAAATCAACAAGTAAATAGAAGACGCAATTAAGGTATTATGCCATGTTTAGGAATACCTCATTTCAATCTTCTGCAAAAACCAGAGAGAGAGAAAGACTCCTCTTTTTCACTCACTTAACACCTCCATGAAAGAATTGTTTCCCTCCAATTTATTAATTCCATACAGTTTAAAAAACTGAAATGAATGATATTGTCCCAAAAAATGATTAGCATGTGACAAGTAAATGCTATATATGTACATTATTAATTGGATTAATACATACATTCATGAAGTATTTTGCTCAAGGGTACAACAGTGCTGCTCCACCAGCGCTATATGAGTCCTAACTACTACAACTTTACAATACTTCCCAGTGTTACTTATTCAAAGTTTTAAAAGAGACTTGTTTAAATGATATTCCGAATCATTATTGATATGTTTTTCTGTTTAAGGACAATTTGGTCATATCATGAAAGTTGAGTGCAAAGCAAAATACATTTAAATCTTTCACACTGCATCTACACTAGAATACAAAGTTGGTGGTCAAAAAGACATTTTTTAAAAAACAGCAAATTGGAGTTTTAAGAATCATGAGCAAAATTCAAAAAACTTTAATATTAATGTTGTTTTTGGCACTGATGAGATCATAAAAACAGAGAAAGACCATATGAAATCCAACCTCCTGAATGCTGGAAGAAGTTTTACAGTATATGAAGGAGAATAGAAAAGCTGCACAGTGACTATAGGAGCAGAAAAGGCAGAATGACTAATCAAATGTAAACACTACTGGAGCGTAACAGGCCTCTTCACGTGTCTTTTTCTTAATGGTACTCTTTTTGGTGTTCTGGGAGAATTCCTAGCTCCTGGCCTCTTTTTCTCCCATAGGAATTGGCGGGTATTTTGTAGAGATTAGAAAACCGCTGGAGCCCACCACCCTTACATTCACTGCAGAAACCTGGAAAGCTGACACTTCCCTTGGGAATGGAAGAATACAAGTCAGGAACTGAGACTCTATATTGGTGGGAATGTGCCCTTCTATAGAATGAGGTGCTCGCCACTGACTCAGGGTGTCCAGTTCCATCATTGAGGTATTATTGGCGGTAACTTCATTCTCCAGAAATCATTTTCTGTCTGAGATTAGCTATTATGTACTGAAAGCTTCATTCATTGCCACACCTGGCATTCTGTGGGGAAGATTATTCACAGGACCTCCACGGGGAATAGAATAAAACAGGAGGAGATGGATCCTTTTATTTTCTGAACTACAGTTAAGGTCAAAAATTTAAATTCTAATAGACCTTTGAAAAGTCCTTACTGTCTTGTTTGTTGAATCTAGAGAAAAGTTTGCTAAGATGCAGATTGCTTTCTTTCTCTTACCATAGTTTTATTTGCCCTGGTAGGGATGGAAACAAGACAGTTCTCCTTTGCTGCCTGCCAGAATTATGAGGAAACCTTTGCCTTAGCTCCCAATAAGCTATGAGATCCAACTCCGAAGTGATGCACGGAGAAGGTTCAAATTATAGTATGTTGAATGTTTTCTAGTCAGTCACATTTTAGAAAGAAAGAACTTGTATGCAGAACATATCCGTCCCCCCCAAATAAATATCCTTTGTTTATACTATGTAACATTTCATAGCTTAATCATTGACCATACTGTATCTCCATGAATGTGTTAATTATATACATTGTATATTTTTCAAATATCCTGTTTAGCGACAAGTTCTCTCTGAATTATGTTGGAAAATGAGAAGGGGAGATTCTGCAATTCCAATATAAAGGCACAGGATGTTATTAATCATTGCCACCTCCTGTTATGATAAGGTGTCGCTTAACCTCCCACAAATGAAAAGTGCATGGTGCTCTTTTCTCCCCTGTATTTACATTTTTATTGCACATTTCACCGCAAGAAAATCTATTAGAGAAACAAAATTTAATTTCTAAGAAATGCCTGGAGACACCATGCATCAAGCTTTCAATATAATATACGTTCTAGTAGATGCGCAATAATCACATTTAGTAAGACCCTACAAATGACAAAATCATATTATTCTTTCTGTCAGAGCAAAGCAAAGGCATAGATTTATGCTGCATTGTATGAATCCAGTTTTACATTGGGTTTCAGCAGACAAAATTGTAGGAGCTGGGGGCAAAGCATACAAAGCATTAAATCTGTTTGTAGCGGTGTAGGAGTAAATATAATTTCATAAGGGTGTTTACACAGAGCTGATATTGGGATACTTTAAAAGATGTGCCTTAACAAATTCAAATAACATCGGTATTGTCCCCAATCCTTTCTGTATAAACAAGCCATTGTAAGTTGCCAAAGGCTTACATAATGTTGACTCTTGAATTAAATTAATGAGTTCCACAAGATAACATCACCACCCTCTTCAGTATTTATTGTAGATGTTGAGTTATGATGTGAAAAACAGGCTGTTTACAGGCTCCTAGTGCCCTCAAAAATAAAAGATAGTTGCTTGTTGTAGGGTTAGTTCCCACCTACAGTATGTGTGCAAAGCCCTAAGGATATTTACTTTAAAGATAAGCCATTGTAATTCTAGGTTCATTATCTCTTGAATTCTTGAATGAACCCTGGACAGGATGCCAGTTAACATGCAATTCTAGACATGAGATAAATTACATTTATAAATTATGCCTTTTAAGTTAATTCATTTTCCCTTCTATTCAGGAGATGCTATGATATAAAAAAATGACGCTTAATTTGTTTTAATAAAAAGGAACATTTTATTTATAAAGAACCTAAGCATACAGGAGAGAGGAAGTTTTATATACTGCACAGTTATTTCTCTGAGTGAGTTCAAGGTAAAAATAAAACCTTTCTGAATTTGTTAATGCATATTATTGATACTGATAAGTAGAGTAACACCTTTAGTCACACCTTCACTAGAACAAAAGAACAGGGAAAAAATGCCATGAGGTTTATTATTAGAATACAAATTATCACAATGTAAACAGCTAGAAATACTAGTAGTTCTTTAACTTCAGTACATACAGTAGGTTGTTCTTGCAGTAGACTGTTGATATGCATCTCAACCCTTATCCCCACATTTTTTAGTGCCAGCTTGATTACCATCAGTTTCCAGAGAGCTGGGGAGGGAGAAGGGATTACAAAGCACTGTTGAGTGTTTGGGAGTAATAGCATTTTTTTAAAAATGAAACAGAAGTGTTAGTTATTAAGTTGATGGGTCCCCAGAAGTGATATTTTTAAAGAAATATGTTCTGAAGGGTTATTCTTGTTCTCCTATCTCTGAAATATTAAATAGTGCTTACATATTTTTTCTACTTCTGCTCATGGAATTCTTTTCTTTGCCACCTCTCCGATCTCTTCTGTATCCAAGTTTATTTATGCCAGAAATCCTCAGCCTAACCCCTATCTAAACGTGTATTTTGGGTGACTGTCATTTCATATGGCCACTGTAAATTGTGAAAAGTCTTGTGACCACTGAGAGTACAGCCGGAAATCTACTATCACGGGCTAAGTAGACGAGGAAGTGTAGGAGGCAAAGAATTTAAGACAGTAAACCAAAAGCCCTCTTTGGATTCAGTGAGCTGACAGCCGGGAATGCTATAAAGGCTTAAGAAAGAACATTAAGTACTGTACTTCCTGGGATAAAAGATTTAAATGTTTTGAAACGTACTCTCCCTTTATTAGAGCTACTTAAATAGATCTATAGTAACCTACATACTGTGCCTTGGGAAATAGACCCTTCGTATGATTGTCCCATTTTGTGAAATTACAAAATGGATCATACACTTAATTTTATTCAAAACTTAAATACTGAAGTTGAAAAACTTACTTCAAAAGGGTAGGTTATAGTAAATGCCAGCAAAACTTGTAGCTTTAGCCTTGTGGTTTGACTGACCTGCTGAAATTTCTGTTTCAGTTTTAGCTTTGAAGCGGGTTTTCCTCCAGTATTTGCCAATACTCTGCTCCATCAATTGTCCCCAACAGTTTTGACAACTTTCCCAGTCTCAGTTGATAAGAAGCAGAACTTCTCGGCAGAAGTGTTGACCAAGTGATGCACTATATTGGGATTAGGGCAGATAACGTCAGATGTAGACAAAAAGTTCTAATTTTGTCTCGGTTGACCACAAAAACCGACATGTCAGGTATAAAAATTGCCTTCAAGAGCCACACAATTAGTTGAATGGACATGTCTGTCCTTCCACTTTGTTGCTTTGTAGCAAACCCCCATGTGGGATTTGAAATGTTTTTTTCAGTGCACTACAAGTTCTCTACTTCAGTCCCTGAACTCTGTAACTTTAAGTCACTGTTGGCTTCACAGTGGTATTCCCAGCTTTCAGTTTGGAGGGACGTGTCTAGGCAGTGTCCGAGTGTTTTCACTTCTTGGAAATCATGTGCAGTACTTTTTATTAATTTAGGTTTGCTACACAAAAGGTTCTTAATACAATATTATGCAATCATGACTAATCTATTTCTGTTATACCTTATCTACTTTTTTAATCTGTAGAACAGATTTATTTATACCAAATATTAATTTTTACTTCACAGTGTCCTGAGTGCAAACTGTAAAAAAAACAACAACTAAAAATTGTACAAAGGTCTGAATACTTATGAAAGGCACTACATTACATGACACATGACAGGACAACGTTCCTTAGAAACCGCTCTTTCACAACAGTACTAATTATATTATCTGTTTATTTTTATCATTTTTTCCCCATGTATGAATAAGTACTCAATTACATAGTGATGAAGTGCAAAATCAACACTGTCATGTGCAATTTTATGTTCCCCAGCAAATGCTACAGAATATTTAATTTCTTCCAATCCAAACTTTACAGTTTAATGAGATTCTTTTATGGATAATGGAAAACGGCTTATTAAAATTTCAAAACTGTTAAAACCTCTTGCTTCTAGATAATGCTCTGTCATACAGATAAACTATTTCACATTAATAAAAGTTCACAAATGGCAATTGCATTATTTGCAGAAGAGTCCACACACACCTGTAACATTAGGATACAGCAAACCTAAGGAATAGAATCCCCTTTTCAGTCATTGCATTCCAGTCATAAACTAATGTTGTGCTCAGTCCATTGCACGGCAGAGTGATGTAGACACTAAATTATTAACTGCTGGAGCCCTCCTACCATTACAAAACAGCTGTGTTTTCAATTTATTAAAAAATGATGCAAAGGTAATTGAGTTAACATTCTAGACAGCATGCCACAAAAAAAGACAATATGAAGATGATATCTGTCATTCAATTTGGCAGATGGACAGCTGGCAAGATGAATAAGCAAGAGGAAAAAAAAAAGTAAAAAGTTGCAGCAATTTCTTTTCCTAGTACTTTTTCCTACAGAAAAATCTTTTAGGGTATTTTCCTAATTATATTAAAAAAAACAATAGTCAATGAAAGATATGGATACAGTATATTGATTTACTAATCCCAGTAGTGAAAACCTGAAACAAAGCAACAGTTGTTGAAATGCATTTCCTCAAAACATCATTAAATTTGGAAATCAAAGTAGGTATTCATAGGTATAATATTATTCCATCCAGTTTCTACAGATAAACTTTGCTTTTCAAACATTTGTTATAAACAAAAAGCCAGACAGCCCCAGTCTAGGCCACTCTTCCCTCACTTTCCTTTGCGTGGAGTGGAGTGTGAATTATGAGCATCTGTATTTCCTCGGCACACATTTACCACTAATACACACCCTGTCTGCAACCTACTTTAAAAGCTTTAAACATTCAGTTACACATTTTTTGGTTTTTGAAGCATTACAGAACACCACCCAAGCTAGGCTTTTTTTAAAAAAAAAGCAATTAGAACACTTTAGTGCCTACATTTTGTTCCTTGGTGTGAATTTTCTGAAATCAACAGCCTTCTGAAAACAGAATTATACCTCATCCTCTTGCAGTAAGGCTATGAGCTCTTCTTACCACACAAAATGCATGTTTTATTCATTACAACTGCTGGATGGTGATATGCTTTCATTGCCATGTACGATACATTTAAATCTCAAGTAGAAAGTTTTAAAAATGGATTACTTGATTGCATAAGCAGCCTTACATGCAGTAAAAAGAAAAAAAGAATTTCCATTGTATTGGAAGTCTACATTGAATAGTTTTTCCGCCCTCCATAAACTTTCATCAGTATAATTTTACATTTAGCGACATAGCTATTCTATCACTAAATATAGATGACATTAAAAATGTTATGATGCAATGCACTGGCATCCTGTCCAGAATTCAAGCTTCTCTTACTCCCTTTGCCTTGTCGATTCATACCAGGAATATGTAGCTTTCCAGATAAGGGATGAAAGGTATAATTTAGGAGGTCAAAATAACATTTTTTGCACATTGTGATTTGTATTTTTACAAAGATTTTTCCTGCTCTGATATTTTGTTATTCTAAAATTAAGAGGAACTGCAAACTGGTTTCTTTACATTTTTTTTCTTTTGGAAATTGGAAAAAATTATCCAGAAAAGTTGCGATATTTCTTAAAATGTATTATACAGTATATGACAAGACCTTGAATTTGATTTAAGCCACAAGCTGTGTTCCTATACGAATTTTGTTAGCTGACAAGTTTTATAAGACTTCAACATGTGCCCAAATCACTTTATTCATCTATCCTATGGCTTTCTGTAGTTAGTCAAGTCATGTATACAGTAAGTGCTAATCCAAATGTATAAAAGTCTGACTTAAAACACACTGCCCATTTCTCAATGAATAGTTCTCCTATTTTAACGGAATATGGCTTTAAATTAACACAATTGACGGAAAGAAAAACAAGCAGGTTACACAAAAATAACCTGTTTACTTGAATATTCAGTTTAAGAAATTATGTTGAAAACCCAACAGCTGCACAATGTAAATAAATGAAATATACAGTGGTATAAAAGATTTGTGTGGAGAATGTTTTCTTAGAAATGGAGAGAACTCATTGATGCATTTGAGGTATATGATGTTATACTGGATTTGTCCAAGCTTTTTTGGAAATTCTTGGCCATACTGAACACCTATTTGCATCCCCATTCCTGGTATGTAAATAAAAAAACAGGTTTTTCCCAGAAGCATTAAAGAAACAATGATTAAAGGCTAGTTATTTTTAACCTGGAAGGGCAAGAAGATTCCTCTGGAGACACAAAACCCTTGAACACAGCACCATCTTTCTTCAGTCTTCTACACGTCTTTCATGTTCATGTTAGAAACTTCATTTTGTTCAATTTTCAGGTCCTCCTAGAGTCCAATGAAAATGTGCTTCATGGGACTTCATGTTTAACTCAGGTCAAGATGATTTGATAGTTACAGTAAGTGCACTTCTTTGTTTGCAAAAGAGTCACTAATAAGTCTAGCCTTTCAGGATTCAAATCTTCTCTTTACATTGAGAGAAACTTAAGTCTAAATACGTCTGGAAATAGAAAACAAAATGAAACAGTAGACACATTGACATTGGAATGTCATTTTCTCCTTTAGTATATATACTGTAAAAGAAAGGGTAAAAGCACATTACTAGGCAAGGATAAAAAAAAATATATTGACCATACAGTATGTGCCATCAAATGACAAGGTGGATGCTGCACATTGGTAGTGGAGGGGAGTCCCCATTACCTGTAAAGCGCTTTGAGTGCAGTGTCCAGAAAAGCACTATATAAGTGTAGACAATTATAATTATCAGATACTAAAGAAAGCAAATGTATGAGAATGGGAACTTTGTTTCTGAAAACTATGAGATGATTCCCTTGGTGTATACCTTTCATATAACTACAACTGATTATACTCTATGTTTCATTAATGCTTTTGCAAAAACTGTCAGCAAAATGTTGATTTTAATTATTAGCTCGAGTATAAAACTCGAATCTAAAGGGGATAGTTAAGTATTCTTTTAGTGCCTTATAACTAATTCAAATGGAAAGTCTTTTAATTTGTTTTACAAGGAGTAAAGTTTTGAAATTTAATACCCATTCACCTAAAAGAAATCCACTCAGCATCATATTTTCAAGTGTACTTTAGAACATTTTTTCAGTGAACTAATAAATGAAAAACATATTTTTTTCCTCCACCTTTTTTATGGTTTGATCCCTGTTTAATGAGGAGCATTAATAAGAGGCTGAGTACTTTGAGAAACTCTATGGGGATTTGGTAGAGACGTCTTTAACTGATAATGAATGAAGCTCATTAGCTTTTCATCTTCAAAAAACTTTAGGGAATGGTCACAAAACAAATGGAAATGCAAGTACTTTAATTCCTTTAAGAATTATATTTCATTAAGGTTTTGAATGCTTAAAGATAGGGTGATTTGAAATTGCAAAATATTTCTTGGAAGAGTTAGAAGACATTCAAAGAATACAGAGGTTTATTGCACTGAACATGACAATGGTGCTTTTCAGCCAATGCGTAAATTATGGCTCATTTATACCTGTAGCTATCAGTATGAGCCATCAAGGATTTCTGCTCTTTTGGCCATTAGGTTTCTCTCATATAATGATTTTAATTGTGGTATTTGATATTCAAAGCAGGACAAAGGGAGCCATATGTATTTAGTTCTATGACTAGATGACAGTTGTAAGTCTCTCCAAAATACAGAGGCCTGTACTCAGTATCCCAAAGAGAGTAGTCCAATATAATTGAACATCTCCAATGGTTTCTTTCTGCAAGATGGCATTGTCTCCGTATACTTATTTGACTGTGGCACAATCAACACAAATGTGATTCAGTGAAAATGTTCCACTGGTATCTGTAACGTCAGTATTGCCTATGGCATTTGATCCTGTCAATGACATTCAAGTTAAACTTGTTAACAGAGAAAATGTCTACCGTGTCCAATGAAATTACTGTTAAATCAGTACAGCAAAGTCTCCAATTAGTCTACAATGGTCTGTTGAGTTGTGGTGGATGACCATTTCTGGAACAGTTAGGAACACTAATTTGTGTTAAAATCAATTGAATTCCCTCTGGCTGGCTGCAGAGCTTTTGAGATGGAGTCTTTTCTCCTCAAAACTCTTAGGCCATGATAGTAACCGAGATAACGTGTGATGTATTCACATTAAAATTACAGTAAAAGCAGGCTGTATGATATACATAAAAGTTAATCAATATACTTCGATTGGCTGCGTGTACAGATCATTTGATTGTAACATTCTACTTGCATATTCAAGACTGCAATTGTAATCTGTGATAAGTAAAGGCACACATTGTGAAAAAATACAATGGATTTAAATGTGTGACCATTGTCTGACAATCTATTATCAGACAGCTTTATCTCAGGCTCATACTTTGCAATCTGAAATATTGTACATGTATTAAGAATCTAGGATAAATTCCTTAAAAATCATGTTGGGAATCTACAATTAATCTTCCTTTTGTTACTGAATTTAGAATCTCTGTTTGCAATTCAACCTTGCCCCGTGCTCAAGCCCAGCACTGAGCTAGAAAAAAGAGGTAGGGACACTCATACATATCCATTCATAGAGGCAGGAAATGTCAAGCTGTTTCCTTTAATGCTGCAGTTATGAAGCCTATAAAGTCACGTTTATGCATAGTTTAGTGAATAAAATATTTTTTAATGCATAGAGATACAGAAATACAGTCAACAACTGTTTTGCAATAAAACAATTTGCCAAGAATAATTACTCACATTTTTTGTTGTTCCTATAGAATATCAGTGGAAATATCCAGTTACATCTTACAGTTACAGTAACTTACAGTTCACTGTAAGTTTAAATCTTACAGTATATATCTTGAAATGGTACATCTAGATTCATAAAGCTAAGTACTGGTTCAATGATTTTTGTAAGCACATAAGAATAGTTGCATGTTTGCAACTAATGCTTCTACCATAAGAACATTAAAAAAGTTAGTATTTATAGAAAATCATATTTAAAAAGTACAGAAATATGAAGATCTCATAAAGAAGGAGAAATAAAATCATCAAACAAGATAAGGAGTATAAAATGTTCCATCCATTTTCAATAACTGCTTAAGACAGACTAACAGTAAGTCAAAGCCTATGCCAGCAGATTCCTAAACAGAAAAGATTTGAATAAAAAGTATGTACATGTGTAACACTGTCTTGATATGTATTGGTATAAAGTATTTTCTACACTATTAACTGTTCTACAGTGCCTATAAAAAGTATTCACCCCCCCTTGGACTTTTTCAAATTTTATTGTGTTACAGCATGGAACCATGATGTATCTAACTGAGACTTTTTGCCACTCATCAACACAAAGTACTCTATAATGTCATTATATATTATAATATATAATGTCATCACTTTATAGGCACTGTATATAGGTTTTAGTCACAAATGACAGTCTGAACAACTAAACTGAATTGAGCTTAGAAAAAAATCTTGTTAAGAGTCTATAGGTCCAATGAGTCTCATCAGATTTAATAGGAAAGGCAACTATTGTGTCCAGCAACTATTGTGCTGCTTTCATATATCTGTTATTGTGACAAAGGATATTTTATACCGATGTTGCTTTTGTGTAAAAGCCATTTCAAAAAGTAGCAGATGTCTTCTCTAGAAACCCCTTTTATGGATTTGTACAGCTTTGTGCAAAATTGTCCTGTTGTTTATGAACAGTACATCAATTTCTGATCAACTCTGAAGATTCAGACATGTGAAGAGAATCGTAGTAATAGGCATCAGATGGTGATGCTGCTAATAACCTCCACTAATGGTCATTAAAAATGGCAGCTTTCCTGTGGTTTGTAATTTTCAATGAGATATTGCTAGAATCATAGCAAAAAAACATAGGTTCACACATTGATATTGTAATGCTTTGAAAGTTACAGATGGATTTTAATTTTGTCTCATGACTTCCATCTGTTAACAGCAAGATAAGAGTGAAACTTAATATCATTAATAAATTTTGGTTTAGGCAATTCCATCTTTATTTACAGAACACAAAGTCGTGAACAGCACTGGGTGGGGTACTGGGACAGTTACACCTCTGGGCATTCACACACCCTCCACCCAAATCCAGAAATCATTCTGCAATAATTTGAAAAATCTTTTGATACCATTCCACACAGAGACAAAAAGTGTTTTCAAAACTGTGAAAATTATTACCTCTGACTTACAACTACAGTATGGGATGCAAGCCATTATGAGCATTCCTGTCATTTGCATAAATGTCAGCTTTGTGGATAGGTTCTGTGCCATGCTAAGTTAATTAATCAAACAGAAAGGAGATGTCAAAGTTTGACAAGTTCTGACAAACTGCTTCCTTTATTGTAGGAAGTACAATAAAATCTAGCAGTGTATTATTTGCAACAATTATTGCAACTTATTTATTTTTGGTGCAAGACATTCATTCCGTTCATTGCCATTATGTTGTAGGATATTAATACAGTAACTACTCAAAATACTTTCTTCCATTCATACATCATTTCCTTATAACACTTTATAAGGAAATGCCATTTTACTTTTACAATTTTTATAGTTCATGAATGCAAATAAAATTTAAGATTTCCATGTTCACTGCAGTGCCAGTCCCACAATCCCTATACAGATTAGATAATTGTTTTCTACCATTTAATAAACAAAAGATTTTCTATAGACATTAGTGTTGCAATTTCCATGGCAACAGGATCATACTTCCAACTGGTTTGTTGTCTTATCTCCTGAATCACTGAAGGAACACATTTTTCATTACATGAAACAGCTCTGTCTGCCATTGAGATAAAAATGGTCTTCTGGTTTGGGGAAATTAGGAAAGTGATTCATAACTGCATGCAGTGAAAATTAATTATTGTGAAAAACCACAGGAAATTCTGAACTGCTTTTGATGTTTTTTTTTATTTTCCCAGCTCCATGTTATATGGAAAATTAAAATCAAATGGAACTGCTCTATTTTATTTTGTTCTTGTGAAATCCCTTTTTATTTTTTACTTAGTCCCATCTTAATGCAGAATACTTATTACCAAATGGATCCCTGGTAATCTTTTCCTTTTACGGATTCAAGACAATGCATTGAACCTGCATGGCATTAAGTAAGAGGCATCATCAAATACACTGCACAGTCATTACATTTGGGTATGGACTACAGATGTAATCATTCTGATTACTTTATATGCAAATAAGTTTACCATTTACTCCGGTACAACAGTTGAAAGTGAGTGCACTATACACTACATTTGGATCAACAGATTTGTAATTAAAATGTATTCAATGTAATAAACATTTAAAATATATTTATTATATACTATCCATAAGAACAGAGAAAGTAAAGTCTTGGCTTGAATCTAGAAAAAAAAAATTATTCTGGATTTCTTATTTCTAATAGTACCATTTTACAAAATTGCAATTAACTTTCTAAAATACGGATTTTTTAAATTAAAGAATGCAATTTATAAACAATCAATCAATAATTGCAGGTGTTTTTGTTATTTCTGTAGGATGCCTCAGTTTAGGTTTTATAGCTTTAGTCATTACTAACAGGCTTTTTGTCTGAACTGTGCAATTTGCTTATTTAAATGACTCAATCCTGGATCTGGGTGCAGTTCTCTTTCTAAAAGGTCCGTGAGCCTCTCTGCCATCTCTACATTGTATATTTCCAGGCAACCTCCATTTCAAATAATTTTCTGATGCATCACGACTTAATGCACAGTACGTGCACTAGGAAAGAATGACCAGCCTCAGGCAAAATGAAAGCAAAATGGTTTCATTTACTTTATAATGAACCTTTGCTGCTTCATTATGATTGGAATAGCCAGATTAAAATCATTCTACATTCTCATAGCCAAAGTGAACTGTGGCTTTACATTCCTCAATTGCAGTTATTTTGAATCTGCGTTTTTGATTTCTCTTATCAAGACCAATATCCAATAAATTTATGTTTCAATTGCTTATGAACGGTAATGACTATTAAAATTACAGTCTCAGTCATGAAAAAACAATGACATACTAAACCATGGTATAGAAAATGCAATATTCATCACAAATTTTTAGATCAATACTTTTTTCCTCCAAACTGTATATTATGTTATACAGTATTATATTAGTATATTATGACTGTATATATTAAGATACTGTATGAGCTGACTGATGGCATATGAGAAAATAGAATGGGTAAACTCACTTGCATTGGCAATCATTTACAATTTTTAGGACTTTTGTAACAAATGCAAATTGCAAATCAAAACAGAAAATGTGGCTGTCAATTTGTCATTCACATTTTATTCCTTATTCTATTTCTATTAAAATGTCTTCATTGTGTGTGAATGCATGCATCAATCATCTCTTTAGTTATTGAATTTGTTGCGTTTTCTCTGTGTGTGCAAAATTGACAAGCAGGAACTACAGGAAGTATAGTGCTTCTTGTAGGTTTGCCCCAGAAGTATTGTTTAGAGAGTTTAACAAAGAATGTGATTCAAGATGACAAGAAAGCTTCAGAATGTCTTGATTTTTGCTTTAAGGTTTGGAACTAAGTACTCCGTGTTAATGGCACATGAACATTTGTTTGAATATTACTGGAATTGAATTAAGAAAGTCTGCTTCTTCATAAAATATTTAAATCATAACTTTTTCAGTTGCCAACCTTTTCCACCTCTGCTTTAGGTCTTAAAAGATTGGTACTGTGTATCAGAACAGTTACAATTGCTTTGACATTTTTTAAAAGACTGCAAAAACCCAAATTCAGCTGCAAATATCTAAACACCAGAAACAGTATATTGTGCATTCATACAAAAAAATAACTTACTTCAATCTTTCAATGTTTAATGCCACATTTAAGAATTTGTTTCAAATACTGCTATTCATGCAAAATACTTATTTTATCACCAGGTAACAATTATGTCTTATTATTCCAGCAGTTAGCAGTCATATCACCCTGCAACTCACAACTGGCAGCCTACTCAAGCTAAGCAGATGTTTGCCTGGTCAGTACCTAGATGGGAGACCTACTGGGGAAAAAACTAAGGCTGCTTCTGGAAGTCTTACTGGAGCCAGTAGGGGGAGCTCACCCTGCAGTCTGTATGCCCAACATAATAATAATAATTGCTTACACTTATGTAGTGCTTTTCTGGACACTCCACTCAAAGTGCTTTACAGGTAATGGGGACTCCCCTCCACCTGGATGATGCGACAGCAGCCATAGTGCACCAGAACGCTCACCACACATCAGCTATCAGTGGGGAGGAGAGCAGAGTAATGTAGCCAGTTCATAGAGGGGGATTATTAGGAGGCCATGATTGGTAAGGGCCAATGGGAAATTTGGCCAGGACGCCGGGACCAAGGGCCCAAGGGCCTACTCTTTTCGAGAAACGTCCTGGGATTTTTAATGACCACAGAGAGTCAGGACCTCAGTTTTACGTCTCATCCGAAGGATGGCTCCTGTTTTACAGTATAGTGTCCCCGTCACTATACTGGGGCATTAGGACCCACATGGACTACAGGGTGAGCGCCCCCAGCTGGCCCCACTAACACCTCTTCCAGTAGCAACCTTAGTTTTTCCCAGGAGGTCTCCCATCCAGGTACCAACCAGGCTCACACCTGCTTAGCTTCAGTGGGTTGCTAGTTGTGAGTTGCAGGGTGATATGGCTGCTGGCTGACAGGAACACTTTCCTGTAAAAAAGGCAGTCCTTCAGATGGGTCATAAAACCGAGGTCCTGACTCAGTGGTTGTTAAAAATCCCAGGGTGTTTCTCAAAAAGAGTAGAGGTATTACCCTAGTATCCTGGCCAAAATTCCCATTGCCCTTTATCAATCATGGCCTCCTAATAATCCCCATCCATGAACTAGCTTCATCACTGTTCTCCTCCCCACAGAGCTGGTGTGTGGTAAGTGTACTGGTGCACTATGGCTGCCACCACATCATCCAGGTGGGGCTGCACATTAGTGGATGTGGAGGGGAGTCCCCCTTACCTGTAAAGCACTTTGAGTAGAGTATCCAGAAAAGTGCTACATACAGTACAGTAAATGTAAGGAATTATTATTATTCCAAATTATTTTGTCCATCTGAGATTTAAAGAACACTGAATTAATAATCACTACATAACATCTGCAGCTTGTGACAACATGGAGCAGACATACTACAGTATATGAAGATAGTGGACATGGACATTATCATTGTAAAGTTTAGGCTCATTGTGGTAATCAGTCAACGAGATGTATGGACCACAATGACATTTGAGCAATAATAATTGACCATCACAAAAATATACATCTGACAATGCTTAGTTGAATGAGTTGTCCAGCAAAATCTGTAGAGTCCAACTTTAGCCTCAATTATTAGAATGTGTCAGATTGAATGAATCAGTAAATAAAGTATGCACTACTCAAAATTACACCAGTTTTATGCGACAGAAAGTTATAAACTCACAGTCTCACATTGTCTTGGATGGTCTTTCTTTCTTCAGCTGTTGAGTCTACACCAAGAATATGTGCTTTCTGTCTCTCAGATAGCAGATCAAAACAAACAATTAGAAACCTTGGCTTGCTGCTTTTTAAACTGTCAGCTGACCAATCGTCTTCCAGCACCTGGTCAGGTGACAGAGGGCTTTCTGGGGAATGTAGTCTAGACAAGGCAGCCACGAATCCTTTTTGCTCTCACAATACACGCAATAATAATAATAATAATAATTGCTTACACTTATATAGCGCTTTTGTGAATACTACACTCAAAGTGCTTTAGAGGTAATGGGGACTCCCTTCCACCACCACCAATGTGCAGCATCCACCTGGATGATGCGACGGCAGCCATAATGCGCCAGAACTCTCACCACACATCAGCTATCAGTGGGGAGGAAAGCAGAGTGATGAAGCCAATTTATAGATATTCAGCCTCAATCTGCACTAGGAGGTCACAGGGGGAAAAAAACAGTTGAAGAAGTAAATATTCTGAAATTATTAATGTTAAAACAAATTTCATCAAACTATATAACTATTAACAGAACTATAACAAAAAATATTTGCTATTTCTTTTTTCAATTGTTTAACAATGCAAAATGAGAGTTGGGCATACTGTAAGCAGTAAAAATATGGAGATAATTTACAAAGACAGAGAGAACATTATTAATTATTACATTTGTATCCCCACCCAGTCAAGTTCTCATCAGGTCTGTTTTCATTTCAATGGTCTTCAAAAAATACGTCAACAGTATATTATACAAAGCAAATATTTGATCGAGGTTATTAATTGCAACAGAATGGACTGCTGTTTCCTTGCTGGGTACAAATTGTGCCTGTTTGCTGTCCTTTACTTCTAGTTTACTTCTAGTAGTAACTATTGTTCCACTTCCACTTACTTGTGTATATACAGTCTCGCACCAGGACTTTTTTTGTGTATCTCTCTTGCCTTCCCCCACCTCCCCAACCCTCACAATACTGAGGAAATACTAGTTAAGCCTTGTCAAATACTTTATACATAGTTCTCGCTCTCTCTTGCAGTCGTTACGATCTAACAAAAGTACTGTAATATTTATTTGACATTGTCATTCAATAACAAATGTACTGGTTGGGCTGTGTTGTTTGGAGCAGCCTGGTGCTAAACCCAGGTTTGTCCAAAAAAATACAGCACTTTCTGACCATATAATTTTCAATTTACTAGCAAGCTGTAAATGCAGAGATAATGTTCTTGGCATGGTCTGGATTTTACTAATGATGTAGACATTCTCAGTTTTTGATTGTAAAACACGCTTTCACACAAAGAATTTAAACATTAAATGCATCCACAGAAACTGCACACCTCATCCCCACATGAAATGTTTGGAGGAAAAAAAGTATATCCTTTTACAGGAATTTTCAAATATTGCAGCTTTATACCATGAGCACAGAAAAAAAAGAAAGAAATCTATTAAAAGCTTAATTTGAAATATGTGATTCCCTGCTGTTTTCAGCACCAGTCATTGGTGTTCAGTGGTGTGAAGAATACTTCAGAAATGGCAGTCTGTAACTAAGGCGGGGAAAGCTTGACTTTCATCACACTCGCCTCATATTTATGCTCCATAAAAGTGTTTTCTTTTACCATCTAAATGTAAGTACCTATGGCAAATGTACAACCTAAATAAAACTTAGTTCAAGTAAGTAGCTGCGTCAGCATGCGTAGGCTGCAAAAAGAACAAGTAAAGGTTTATTCCAAGCTGAAAAGAGAAGAAAAGAAACACAATGTTCAACTGTGGAGCCTCCTTCGAGTGTGAATAAATATAACTTATATGAAATCATATTAAACTGTAGTTCAGTTGGCACAGGGCTGAAGCCAGGCTCCTAAAGTAGACAAGGCTTTGAAACTGCTTGCTGATGATTTATGTTCAGAATACTTTTCACTATTGATGAAATAGAAATGCCTTGGAGCACATAAAGCATGGTGTTAAAAAGCTTTTAATGATGTCTCATGTAATTATCAGGACTGGAGAACAACCAATTTACAAAATGTAATCCATGTCTGGAGTGCAATGTTAGACTACAACCTGTGTAATTCTAAAATGAACATGCTGTAGGGACAATCTAAATATCTGGCAGCACACACAAAATAACACTGAAACATGGAGCTATACAGAAGAAGACCCTTAATTTTGAATGTTTATATATAGTATGCTTTAAATTTGTCTTTTAGGGTAGTCACCAGTATCAATCTTTAAAATGGAAGAAAAAGAAACTGGGTTTTTGATAATCTGAGACATTTTCTGTTGTCCAGGTCTATGGGAACACATGACTTTAATCCCTTATAAAACCTTATAAATTGGCACAGCCAGATAATCCATGATTGTACAAGATAGGATTATTGTACAGAATTGTGTACTGGTATTAAGGTTTTAGGTGAAAGCTCTAAACATTTACAAATGGAACAATGAAGAAAATGTCTGAATAATTCACATTAAGCCCTTCATCATCCATCGCACTGACAGTGTATACAAGGCCGGAGTTTTTCTTTCATTATCATTTGAGAAAGCAGAAAGGATCAGTGTACAGCAGTTTTGCAAATTCAACAGGACTGCATTGAGCAAAGATAGAGGATTTAGAAAAATAAAAAATTGAGGTCAGAGCCACTGGACATTCTAGCCCTGTTTTGAATTTTGTTCTGCCCAATGTTTGAGCTATCTGTTTCATTCCTGAATTATTTGAAGAAACAGCAATATTGGGACAGACAGGCCCGTTAGCACTGTATGATTCTGTAACGCACTCCAACACTATTCTCCTTTATATCCTTGATATTTTTCACCCATTTTAATCGCTTTGTATTTATTCACAACAGCTAACAATCCAAAGCCCGCAAGTGCGCACACCCTGCTGAGGCCCTTTTCTGTCCCTGCGGTAGAATCATACCTGGCCCTCAGCACCAGCAAAGACAGGAGCCAGACAGACAGCCCCTCCATTCTTATTCCAGCAGAGCCCTTCCAGCTGTGTCCCCCTACTCTCTGGTTTCTTTACCGTGTGTTCCACAATATGCTAATTTTATAAAAGCACCACTTTACATTCTTCACCAAAAAACACTCACATTTCACCAGCTCTCACTGCATCTCCCCGCTAGTAAGACATACTGTACCTCTCAGTCACTCCCAGGCCTGACCACATAGAAGAGAAGATCTGATGCAGGCTGACAGTCTCACTAGAGAATGTACTCTGTAGTTCCAACCCCCCTGTGCACCACAGGTCGGACCCACAAGCCACGGTCTGTCCTTTGAAAGCCCCCTGGGATCCTTGGTCTCTCATGTTGCTCCCCATCAGGGAAAGACTGTATAGTCCTGTCTACCTGCTGGTCTTCCGTCTCACCGTTTTCTCTTCAAGGACGTTGTGGCAACACCTCCAAGGGACCTGCAGCTGGTAATGTTCAGTTGTCCAGCCTTGCCACTTCTCCAGCAAATACAAACACAAACACACTTCCGTGATTCGTACCAGCCATGTTTCTGGGGCCCACAGCTGGCAGCTTCCACTGCACCATCTGATTTCTTTCTGAAGAATTAGAAGAGTATTCTTTCAAACACTGTGCCTACTTTCAAAGGTTTCTCTTCTTAATGAGAGTTTAGACAGGACAGTTTAAATGGACAGTTGTGTTTTTACACTTGTTTTAACAATCGAGGGACTTTCTGTAAGTAAGAATTCCATTGTACCAGTACATGTACCAGTTACAAACAGCAATAAAGTTCAAGTTCAAGTTCAAGTAAAAAAGAACAGCTGCATCAACTCCTTGCAGCTGTGACCTCCCAGACAAGCACCCACTGACAGCCTTTCACAATATTTACAACAATAAACCTCTGCCGTAAGGGGCTTTGGATGTAATGGACAAAATCTTGTAAATGGGGGGTTTGTCCACAAAAGGGAAACTACTCTTCGTCTCTCTGTTTTTGTGCATTATTCATCATCATGCTTCTAAGTATAATTACTGTGACTAGTAATGTATTTTGTGATATGCACCATACTATCAAAGGGTGGGGAAAAGAGAAACATTTGAGTGTGACTGTGAACTTGGAGCTAATTGAAAAAAGAATCTAGAGAGTCCATGGCTTGTGTGTGTGAGTAATACGGTGTCAAAAAACAAACAGTTTCAGATATTTGCAGGATGACAGACAAGTTGCAGCAGTTTATGCAGCTGAAATACTGTATGATGTAGAAACCATAACCAAAATTAGTGCAAGAAAACATGAAAGTGAGTCATTAAACATGTTTTAAAGTGGTAAGGGCAGCAGTGTTATTGTGGTGTAAATGTACAGTAGTGAGGTGTTGTGGTGTGATCTGGTCCCAATCCAATGGCCAAATACTGTACATGATGTTGAATTTCATTTGCAGTGATTGATGGCTTTAGTGATTTTGTAAATGTCAATGTACAGACAAGAAAACATTCTGTAAAATGCAGAAAAAAACTTGCAAGAAAGCAAGCTATACATGTGGTACAGTATGTATCTATAGATAGGTGGAAGTGGGTGAGATTAGAGTTTGACCTCGTCCCAGACTTTCACTCCACATAGAGTATTTGTGATTATTGTGTCCGTTGTCTAAATTGATTCTATTTGTTCCTATGATTTTAAGAGAAAGAATAATTTAAAATGTCTCTTGAAACCATTCTTCTGCCAAAAACAAGAGTGTGTAACATGTACATAACAAAGCTGTGAGAGAAATAAACACAATGCGGTTTGAAGCAGATCAAAGTGCTTGGCAGAAAAAAAAATGAAACCCAATAGCACTCATGTCAATGACTGAATAGACAGAAAATTATATAAGGTGGTGATTTTGCTTGGCTCAAGCTTCACTTCTCATGCCTGCATTTAGTGCTAGATACAAAGGACGATTTTAAAAATTATTTGAAGCTACAAGCAGTATTTATCTTATTTCTCTATTATTTTTTAAACAAAAATGTATGGCTTTTTGGACTTGTAGATTAAATGCATATCTTGCTGATAGATACAAAAAACATTACATTCTGAGGGCCTTGCAGTGCACTATCAGCAAAATCTCTCCAAAAAATTGCAAAAATACTAGGTCGAAAAATACATTCAGACCTGAAGTGTTCGGTTAGTTTTTCTATACTCTGCTACAAACCTTAAACAGGGATGTGGAGTGAAATAAGAATTGTTCTACCTTCATTATTAAGTTGACTTCTAGAATTACACTTAATGCACTAGGGTGAAACTTATTTTTTAATATTACGTACATCCTCACTTTTCTGTACTAATAGCAAGCAAAGGATGTCTGGTATTGCCAGCAGTGCCTTAAATTACCAATGATATATTCTGAGTCCAAAACACACTCGTAAATGAGAACAAAATTATATATACTGCATATATTCGTAAGGGTAACACAGTGGATCTGTAGTTAGCATTGCTGCCCTACAGTTCTGGGGCACTGGGTTCAATTCTCAACCTGGGGTGCTATCTCTGTTGATTTTGTATGTTCTCATAATAATTGCGTGGGTTTCCTCCTGCTCTAGTTTCCTTCCACAGTCCAAAGTCATGATGGAAGGTTAATTGGTTTCTGGGAAAACTGAACCTAGTTTGAGTGTGTGCATGTTTGTGTCTACGTGTACATGTGTACACGATACTGACTTTCCTTGGCTCCCCTCTTTTTTGCTTCCTCCAGATCAAACTCCAGTCCTGCTTTCTCACAAATCTCCCAGAGACTGGTTTTGCCATGCCGAAATAAATCTATCACTGCCCACCTGCATCCACCTGTTCACAACTCTTCCTACTGTACATCCGAATTCAATTTCATCCCTGCATCTCCAAGGGCATCTTTTTTCTCAGGAGCCTGACCTTCTTGTGCCTTAAAAATAACCTGCTCATCAGATGCCATGCTGCCACCCCTTGTACCTTGACTTGACTCATCAGGGTGTCCTCTTTCTTCATTAACTAATCCTGATGATGTCGCCCTCCACAGAGTTCCACTGCAGCAATGCCCCCGGACTGCCCTCTGTTCCACCCATAATACTTGCTCTTTTTCTTTCTCACCACTTCCCTGGTCCTTGCGGGATCCATTTCCCTAACACCCTTTTCCTTTCGTCTCTCTGTACTTTCTCCATCATTTCTGGGCATACTACCCACATGGCTAAACCTCCGGGAATGTCTTGCCTTCTTGGTATACCTTCCTGTATGTACTGTTGTTGAAGTGCATCATCATTAATCTCTCCTCTTCATAATTTCCCAGCTGGTCTACTCCCTAGTTCCAATTTTCTCTGTGCCACATAACTGATCAAAGCAGCAGGACGAAATCCTAAACAACCAACATCCAGCATCACTAATGCCTCTCAGGCTTAAACCTCAGGCACCTCCTTAGGTGCACTGGCAAGATAAATATTACTTTGTGGTACTTCTTGATTTCCATTGTTTCATCAGCTCAAAACATTTTCATTAGCCCTCTGCTGAAACTTCCTTCATATTGACAAGTTGTCATCCTTCAATTCTCACATGGCTTCTCATTAACGCTGCCCCTTGCTTCATCCCAGAATAGAGAAAATTTTAGGCAAAACAACTTTCTTAAAATTGGTAGGGATCATCCTATATTTAACCTTATTGCACATCCTTGCCATAAGCCAGACTTTGCTGTGTCAAGACAATTGTCATGATTTCCCCTCTGTCTTCCTTTTTTTCTAAGGTCTATCACTTACACTATGCTACAGTACATGCATTGTCGACAGAGTGTCATTTCTTATTTTCTTTGATTTTTCTACACCATCTCTGCACCAAATACTAAATGCAAAGCAAAATTAAGGCTGTGGGACTTACTCCTGGAGCAATATCACTTTAATTACTTACCTACTGTATAATAACTGTCTTTTGTAACCCAAAGACCTCCAACCTTTCACTGGATTTCTTATAGAAGAAAATAGTTACCTGTCCCCAGACCTCACGAATCATGTCAGATTCTTCTCTCATGTTTTTAAATTCTGTCATGTTTTTAAATTTGCTATCTACACTTAGAGCCAAAATCTGTTATCATCCATTCAGTCATACATCTTTATTTTAGGCCATACATCAAATAAAAGCTAAAAAATTATAAATGAGGGCCCTTAAAATCTTTGCACCCTTAAATGAGCCTTCCCAGTCATCTCACTTGGGCTTTTATCAGTAACCAAATCTTAATACGCGTTGCCTAATCCAGTCTGTGGGCTTACTCATTAAAAGTTTAGAACCTCTGATGCCAGTTCTAACTCTTTTCAGAAGTCCTATTCCAATATCTCTTCCACTTTTCACTGCGTCAACTTCTCAGATAACAATTCTCCAGAGCATTGAGCACAATTCGTTGGCTAATCCAAAGCAATCTTCACAAACAATCCTTTCAAACTTTCCTTTTCTTCAACTTGAATAGACCTCCCACCAAAAACCCACTACTCAAAGATAAAATCAGCAGTTTTCAGTTCAGGAGGATATTGAATTCTAATCTCATACCTCCACTCTGACATATACTTGCCTGTTATGCACCCCTTTGTAAAAACACATTACACATACAAAACCTATCTATGGCATTTTGTCTCTCTCCTTTCACTCCAACCTCCTTTTTGCTGCCCCTGTAGGATCCCCCCAATCACTAATGTCCACTCCAAGGGTGAGGGTTCAGTAAGTCAGGTTTCAATCTCAACCTCCTCATTCACAGCTAATGACATTTGGGTCCCTCCCTCTTTATCCCTCCTCTGCTTCTAACTATCTGCTGTGGTGTCAGCCCTTGACATTACCCTCAAGCATCAATCTTCATTGCCCACAAGCTTCCACCCATGGTCTCCCAGGAGCAGTCCTGCTTGTTCTCTGGACAATTGCTTTTTCTGATCAGTTTTCTTCTTTTGGGGGGGTTTGCATGGAATCCAACCTCATCCACTCAGTTGCAGCAAACTTTAGCAAGTTGTAAGTCTGCCAGGTCTTGATCTACTTCTGCATCAATATAGTTGATCTCAAGCTTCTTATCCTTTCCTAGTCACTGCAGCATCTTCCACTGCCCATTAAAGAACTCTAGTATCAACCTGGTTCTACTGACTCACATTCCTTCACATTCTCACTTGTATGATTGCCTGCATCATACAAGTATCTCCTTCACTCCAAAACTCCAAACAGCACACATTTTCTGATCAGTTTTCCTCAGAAACATTGCATATCTTAGACAACTTGAGCAAACAAAAAATGCATTGGTGTTTTGGGGTTCCTTTAATCTTTTGGGGTTTTTTTTTTGACAGTTTTGACCTTCCAACTAGGGCTGTCCTTCTGCCAAGATAGTTAGTGCCAGTCATTAAAATATTGAGAATGCTAATCCTTTTTATTAATCATCCTGTCTCATCATCGTTAAAATTTGACCAAACTTCGAAAACGTCTATAGGTGCAAAAGACCTGCATTATTTTCAACTGCAATTGCAAGTCATTGTTTGACCACTTTGTCAATGAGACATAATCTCTACGCTCCTTATAGTCAGAATCTTAGCAGTGTCCTATTTGTATCCATTTGCTCAATAATAGAAGATCTCCGAAGTCAGAACTTTGTTGACCAAAAAATTTAAGAGGTAGTGCAGGAATATTTTACAGACCAACTAATATAATTTAATTACAAGAGTATCAATTATCTTATGAAGCAGTGGCACAAATGTGTGGAAATGCAAGGGAATTATGTTGGAAAAAAGTCTCTCCCACCTGTGGTTAGTTCATAAATACATTTTATTTATTCAGTTCTTGAGAGAGCATGCATTTTGATGTGAAATCTGTATTTCTATCATTACATCAAGATACCTGAATAAATAATGGTAAATATTGAATACTGAAACTGCCGCAAAACTGTCTGAATTGCAAACCACACTTAGCATGTTAACATTAAATAGTAAGATTGTTGATGTGTTTTTCAAAGCATTCAATCTATCCCAAGGTTTCTCACATTTTTAATTGCTTTTATCTTTGTGATTCAAGCCTGTAATTATAATCAAACTAAAAGAAAACAAGCTCAGAATTGTTCATTATGGAAAAATAATGTTATTATAAATAAAATATATTTATAATATAGTTAACAATTATTGAGATATTGTACTTTAATACATACTTAGGTAATTTAAGTGGTAACATTTATGACAACCCCAACTGTGAAAGCTTTTTCTAAATTTCTTCCTACATTTTGTAAAACACTTTTCAAAGCAAGTTGTCAAAATGTGATCATATGACCAGGTGTGATTTTTGTTCTCTAGTTCTCTGAACACCCAGTGTGATTTTGATTCAGTGCACAGCATGGTCTAGTATGAAAAATCATACAGTATATCACAAAACTTTTCTTTTACCAAAATATAGTAGGTCGATTTTATTTTATGACTTACATGAAATAAAAGCTAAATATATCAAGATGCTGTATGACTGCTTCTTGATTGCTTTATATTTCATGATTTTATTTTTAAAAATTATCTATTCCTTACCCTCTTTCGGATGAGATGTTAAACCAAGGTCGTGACTCTCAGTGGTCATTAAAGATCCCCGGGCATTTCCCGATAAGAGTAGGGAGTTATCCGGGTGTCCAGGCCAAATTACCCCCCTCAGTTTTAACGGTGTCCTCCAAATTGTCCCCATGTATGATTGGCTTGCACTTGCCCTGTGATGGACTGGCGCCTCGTCCAGGATGAACCCTGTCTTGTGCTTTTTGCTTGCCGGGTAGGCTCCGGCTTCCCGCGGCACCGTATGGTATAAAGCGGTTTGGTAAATGACATGACATGTATTCCTTATCTTTCTTACTACGAAATCCAATAATAAGGGTAAGAAAACTAAGGAATGTGGAATTGTTTCTTATGATATAGACAAAAGCTTACAGTTAGAATTTCCTGAATGCTACAGTATACAACAGTTGCATTCTCTCATTCATCAATGAATATTATTGACTAAAATAAGCATGGAGGTTTGATTATTTAAATAATTAAATGAAAAAATAAAATATTTTCAAACATATTGTGACTATTTTCGGAATAAATTGCTGTCTACTGTATTTGTATTGCGTAATATTAAATAAGAAAGGCATGAATTAAGTAAATGCAGTGAATGCTCAAAACACAAACCCAACCTGAGGCGATACTATCTGCGGAAACCTGTGGCCGGGGTTTGTAAGCCAGGGTGGCACAGGGCAACAGACTCATCAGTGGGCCTGGATTCAGACTACCGGGCTCCCAGAGAGAGGGTCGCGTGGGGCAGCCCACTGGAATCACTCAGGATGCGGGCAGACGGGCTGAGGGACTGGAATGCAGAGAAGGAATGCGGGGGAAGCCGGTGCAGGACTGGGAGAGCCACCAAGGTCTGAAGCCGTGCAGGGCTGAGGGGTGCAGCCCTGAGGCCAGGCCGGATACTCCCAGTCGGGGTGGTCATCCTCAAGACGCATCTGTTACCTGGTTGAACAGGTAACACGGCTCGTGCTCATAAGAGGATCGTCTGCGGAAAACAGACCAGCGTGTGCCGTCATTTGGACGCGAGAGGCACGCTGTAGACCGAGAGAGTCGTCTCCTGAGGTCCAGTTCGCAATCAGGGTCCTGACCTTTTGTTGCTCACTCAGCGGCCTGCAGCTTGTGGATAGGACAGCCCAAGAGATCTGGAAACCAGGCACAGGAAGGGCTCCATTGGAAAGCTGAAGGGTGGCTCAGGAGTGAAGTGATTAACTTGTCAATGCCGGATTGCCGAGGAGAGACTGAGCAGGGTTGGCTGGATGGCTTCACACCACAGACAGGTGTTCTGCATATTCCGTACTCTGCCCTGATTGCATATCCTCTCTCTGTGACAATCAGGGCAGAACAGAGGCACGGCCTCCAGCCACTGGAAATACGACATGTCCTGCTGTGATGTTACACGCAAGTGTAACAACTTGTATATGAAATACAGCCCTGCGATGGACTGGCTTCCTGTCCTGGGTGAACCCTGCTAGACAGGCTCCGGCTCTTTTGCAACCCTGAATTGGATTAAGTAGTTAGAAAATGGATGGATGGTATATGAAGTAAAGTACAATCAATTACATTCCGATAGTTTTATTCATACATGAGAGAGAGGGAGACATATACAGTAGGTACTTCTGCACTTCTGATGATATAGGTCACAGTTTAGTGCATCTTAGGTTTTAATAATTGATTTCCCACAGAATAGCATATTAATGCACTTGGCTCAGAGCTGTGATGCTTTCTCCTGGTATAACCACACAGCTGAGTGCATTAATGATAACTGAACACCATGCCTGGAAACCAGGAACTCCTGCTGGATAAGAAAACTGCACAGTGATCCACCATATGATGACATATGCACACCTAAATCTAAGATGCAGTATTCCATCAGCTACTATTTTTAGCACATTACCATCTCCATTGCTGGGCTATTTGTGCACTTGGCCAGGGGCTTTTGTCACAATTTTGCACAACAGAATTCTTTTCAGATACAATTATTGTCACGTATTAAAAGAAAACAAGCCTTCCTCTGAGTATAATGTAGTTCACAGTGAATCCACTGAATTGTGCATAATTACTTCAGCACATTCAGAAACTGTTTAGTTAACATCTGGTGCTCCCCTGAACACACACCCATCAGCTGTCAGTTCAGTCCTCCAAGCAACAGCTCTGAGTCATGTGAGTCACTGTTGTCATGGTAACCTCTAAAAATTCCACCAAGCTGCTGAACTCAAAAGCAGAGAATCTGAAGACAGAAGAGGGAGGCATTTTTTCCTCTCTTTCATCAAAAATAAACATCATACTCTCACTAGTGCCAGACTTTAATATTGTTTCTTTCATTATTTCATACCATGCCAAGGTTTTTCAGAGTAAACTTTTCTCTGACTGGTAATTAACCAAATTCAGTTAGACACAGTCTAAAGAGAAACCTGTAGGACAGTCTTGTACATTTGCATATGTATGCACTGCTTGTTCTTCTTACGTTGATATTTAAACACCCAAAAGATGTATTATTGATGACTTGTAAGATGGGTAGACACCCTATAGTCCACAATATAATTTAATTATCCATAAAACATTTAGTTACTTCCATTATGAAAACACACATCTTTGATACCAGGATGAATCAGGAATCCACAAGTGTCAATTCTCAGTCATGTCTTGCACACCGATTACAATGAGTCCTGTCAGGTTGCAGAAATCATTAAAACACTGACTATACTGTAGATGCTTCTTTTAAAATAATACATCCACATAGGCATTTAACATACACACGAGGACACATGAATGCATGTCTTGATTTGATTTGATTTTTTACAATAATATTTTTTTATCATATATTTGCAGGGTATAAAAGTGCTAATTTAGTACATGTCTGTGCAATGAAGTACTTTGGAGGACTGAAGTTAGTGCTCTTGTAAATACTATACACACTCAGGTAGAGCACCCCACATACTGTAGGGGTTGCTCCAGACTATGAAACACTGTTATAAATTCAGCTTGTGACGGCAGAGCAAAATACATCCACTTACAGTGGTCATACTGGGGTACCTGGAGAAAGTCACAGACACAGGGAGAACATGCAAAGGGCACCTGGAAGGTGCTGCGGGACACTAGAGCAGTGAGGCAGCAGTGAGGCAGCAGTGAGGCAGAAATGAGGCAGAAATGAGGCAGCAGTGAGGCAGCAGTGAGGCAGAAATGAGGCAACAATGAGGCAGCAGTGAGGCAGAAATGAGGCAGCAGTGAGGCAGCAATGAGGCAGCAGTGAGGCAGAAATGAGGCAGCAGTGAGGCAGCAGTGCCAGCCTCCCAGTCCCAGCACCACCCTCATGCTGCGGCAGAGCAGGGAAAGGCAATGCCCGGATTTAAGTGCTGCATTGGTTTCTGATTTTCATTCCATCTCAGACTTTAACGAGTTCATTCTTAGTCAGGTTTTAATTGAAAGATGCCGTTAAAACCGCAGCTCTTAAAGACAGCCGTGTCACACTGATGGACCTACAAACGCTTTAAAATAAAACAGCATGGGTAGATTTATAATCCAAACACACATACATACATTATGTGAATCTATATAAGTAAACAAGGTTGGAAATTGACTATTTAAACAATACAAGCTGATATTTACTGACCTGTGACTGGAACAAATGTGTTTCATTTCCAATTACCTCCCACAATTTTTTTTTCCTTTAATACAATTATTATATTCCACAGACTGGAGGCTTTTACTAGGTATTGTGATAAACTCTTAATCTCAGAAGAACCCTCCAGGTATCTCGAACAATAATGTTTGATTAATGAACAAAATTTTAATTTCCACAAGGATCACTAGCATCATAATGGAACATTTCATTTAGTGGGTGAAGAAACAATTTAGCAGTACTCAATAGTCTTCTATTTTCTGAATTGACACGGTAAAAGGATTTGCAGGTATTGAATTATATTAGGTGCGTTCAAGTTAAATAGCTGAAAGAATAGCTTTCTGTGCTCCATTAAGTGGACAATTCATAGCATTTCTTACAGACAAATGAAACTCAACAAGTCAGTTCAGACTCTCTAAGCTTCAATGTCCAATTTTCCCACAGTAAAGGTTAAATAGTTGTTAAAATTGCATTATTATTCATATACTATGGCAAATACATTTTAATTGTAAAGAAAATAGAAACATTTTTCCTATAACCATGCCTTTTGCTACTAAATGAGACATTGAAAAAAGATAGGAAATTATTATGGATGATTTCTATTGCGTATCAAGAAAGCATTTTGATTGTGTTCTTTGTACTTATTCATTTTTGTGACAACAGCTGTAAAATTAGTAATGTAGTAAGACTGCAACACTGTGGCATGCAAATAGCAGCCATACAATACTGTATCTTACTGTAGTAAACTTCCATTGAGTTTTTTTTATGAAAGTTCAGGCAAAATTACAGCAACCAAATTTTCACACCCACTGCGTTAATTTATAATCCTCCGTGTTATCTCTTCCAGAAAAGCTATTAATTACTTAGTAAGCTTCTTTCTTCCCTGTTTTCAAATGTTTGCAACCCTTCTCCACTTGAAACTTACCTTAAAGTTCCTGATCCTGTGATCAAGTGACCTCAGCAAGATCAATTCACAGATCAATTCAAAACCGTCCATGACTAACTTTTCGATAACTATTCCCAGATGCATTTTTCTAGTTCAGTGTTATTATACCTAATGAAATTGTTTTAATTGCTTTTTCTTACAATTTTACTTATTAACTGTGGATAATGGTGTTAAATGAATAATATATAAGTACACTTGCACTGTAAAATAATTTATATTGCACTGAAGAGGTAAATGTACGGTTTAATTTTAACTGCTGTATCTATACCACCTAGGCAACTACAGATCACTGTTACACTTCACTGCGAACATTTTAAACATTGAAGCTATTATCAGAAGCTACAATACATTTACAGTGTTGTAGTGACCCTCACGCCCAACAGTGGACTGTCCTATGTCCTTTCCCCTTTACTAGAATCCCTCTTCTCTTCCTCCTCCTGGAAATTGGTGGGGAGGGAGTAGTCCTTACTCGTTCTTTCTCCTCAGGTGCATCTAGCGGATGCCTGTGTCTATGTCTGTCATTCCAGCAAATTTTCTGCTCCACAACTAGCATGCCCCTCCGTAAATCACAGAGCAATAAACCAGGTGCCTCACCGCTGGGGCCCTGGGTTCAGTTCTGTAGGTGGGTGCTGTCTGTGTGGACTTTGTATGTTCTCCCTGTGGTCAAATGGGTTTCCTCCGGGCACTCTGGTTACCTCCCTCAGTCCAAACACATACTGGGTAGGTTAATTGGTTTCTGGGAAAACCGGCCCTGGTGTGAGTGTGTTTGTGTCTCTCTGACCTGCAATGGACTGGCATCCCATCCAGAAAGTATCCTGCCTTGCACCTGGTGTTTGCTGGGATAGGCTCCGGTTCCCCTGCAACCCGTATTGGATAAAGTGGTTAGATAATGTGTGCAAGGATGGAATAAATCTGCGCGAGCCTGATTCATCTACTCCATCTATGCCTGTCTTTCCACATCGTTGTCACTAGGAAAAGTGGTGTCTACCACTGTATGTTATGAATATTAACAATTGACTTGTTTTTTCGCTAGTGTTTCCTTCTATTATCATAACCATGTCAATTATTAAGAGCTTACATTGGGTAAGAAATCAAGCTTTTCGTTTAAAAATCTTTAAATCATATTGATCAGAATCTTCAAAACTGTGATCACAAACAATTCAGGTTCATTCATAAAGGTAAACTACTTAAAAGGCATTCATAAAGGCAGCCATACAATGCTGTAACTTAATGTAACAGTACTACATTTTCAAAGAGTTATAAATGAAAGTTTAAGCAAAATAACAGCAACCTGTTATTCTCACTTCACTTGCGTTGTGTTAATGTATAATCCTTCATGTTATCTCTTCTAGAAAAGCTATACAGTAAATACCTTAGTAAGCTCCTTTCTTTCATGTTTTTGTCTTTTTGCAATCCTTCTCCACTGGGACTAAAATGTAAGTATTGTACAGCATTTGTAGCAGAACAGGCCCTTTTTTAATTATCTTCAAATTTCATTTACAGGTGAGTATGTGACAAATCCAGCTTGCTAAATTGTTGGCTCTGTATCAAGGATGAAATCAAATCTTCAATGCACAGAAAAGATAAATGTTCTAAGCAGACAAAGTGGTTGATAATCACTTTAAAGTCTCTGCATATTTGCACAGAGTTGTCTTTCTTCACAGTAGGCACCCAATCTCTATACTGTAATACAAGACTCCAGGCAACAAGACTCCACTTTTCAGGCTAGTTAAAACAGTGATTACACAATGCCCTTACACAATGTCTGCATTTGCCATGTTTTTATTAGCAGAGGATGGCAAAATGTTTATCTTTAGTGAGCTGCTGAGGTGGAAAGGGTCATTCCTGTGCTACAGTTTCCACAGATACAGGAAGTTCCACAGTGTTCTTTTAAGTTAGTGTCAGACATTTTTATTCCACTTCTTTGCAGGAAAAGCAATCTTTTAGCACCTCACTAAGATGTGTTTCAA
This sequence comes from Lepisosteus platostomus, assembly GCF_059453375.1. Lineage (NCBI taxonomy): Eukaryota > Metazoa > Chordata > Actinopteri > Semionotiformes > Lepisosteidae > Lepisosteus > Lepisosteus platostomus. Next base: position 26,255,454 of record NC_142619.1, on the reverse strand, counting down.
ATTGTGTTCAGTTTCTTTAAAATAACATCCAGTATAATGTGCCTTATATTACCTACAAGTGCCAAATATTAACCAGATACTGTCCAAGAGTCTTATCCTCTTGCTGATGCCACCTGTGGGAATGAAAAGCTTTGGGCCTGTAACACTTCCACAGTATTATGAAAGGATTTATCTCATGGCTTTGCAGGTTATGATTTATAACTTTCTCAAAAGGTTATAAATCATACTTCCATTCACATTGAGCAACATGGCCTCCTAGTTTCCCTTACTTATATCATCCACTGTGACAAAATGTTCAAACCTTTCAACGTACTGTAAACAGACCACTGCTCCACCATTGTATCGAAAGCATCCACACGTCTGATGGAAGCTGGTGTTTGCTTTCAGTAGTCTAAAGCGTTGCAGTTACAGTAATGCAAATAATTCCTCATACAACTCCAGTGTGTTTTTCAGTTGTGTGTTAGGAACAAGTAGGAAGTTTTGTAAAAACATGTATGTTATTTAGCTCTTTTGTACCACCATTTCAAATCTTTCTCTTAATTACAACACATCCTTTTGCAGTACACTTAATAATAGCTTGTACAACTCCATTAGAATTTAACAGTGCCAAGCAATAGTGTAGCTAGAAAGCACACAGACCATACAAATGCATAACAATTAGTATAATTTGTTATGTTTACATATGCTAAATGACTTATTTTGTATACAAAACTACAACTCCATTATGGTCATGAAACAAAATGGCTTAGATATCAGTACATTATCAGTTCGGCATTGAGGAGGAAAAATAAGTACAGCGACATAATATATAATAATATAAGACCTTGGCACAGTAGTGCACTGCTGATGAATATTTTTTTCAGCATGTTTATTGGCATGGTATAGTATATGAAATTAATTTAAAGCTCCTTTTTCAAACATTTACCAGAAACTGAAACACAGTTTATCTGACCTAATTCTAATATTTTCAATATAACTGATTCAATCATCCAAGTATTATTCATTTTATGAACACTCCCATACTGTATAGTATGAAGTATGATTACATTTTACTGAATGAACTGGAAAATCTATAATGAATACACTGCACAGTAGCAGCATTATAAAATACTGACAGTTTCAGAATACACGCTTTAGCAAACTATCGAGCAGCAATAGATCATTTATAATGACTTGGAAAAGCAAGTGTAAGACACTGCAGGCGATTAAAATAACACTCCAAGGTAATTAAATACATCGAGCTAGTTTTGTCTGGAGTGTCATAGGGGAACAGAAGATTAATCAGTTTATATGCTGTACAAGACCATTAAGAGCTCCTGCTTTTTAAAAACAGCAAATAATTGCAGGTTAGAAAGGAATTTGTGATCTTTAGTTAGGTGATTGCATCCATATATCTGCTTTTTGTGATGAATCAACTTTCTCTGAGAGAAGGTCTCATGATATTGTAACAGAGTGGGTTTTGCCCTACTGCTATTCTTCGTGTCTATTGATTGAATTTTTGCATTACAATCTAGAATAATATTTTTTTATTAATTAGGTCTATGGAAAAACCTCACCTTCAGGATGGAGAGATCCAGTTTATGGTTAAAAGACATTAAGGGGGAATTAAGAAATGGGAGCTCCTACATGTATCTGGGAAGATTATATACTGTATACTGTAAATTAACAAAAATAAATAATTTTAAATAATAAGTTCTTGCTGTCATTAGCCTTATTTAAATTATTTCCGTTTGTACTGTATATTCAAATTGTGGACCAGGTAACAAGACAAGATATTTTCAAATTACATTTAAAAATAAAGAATTTCTAGAATCTTTTCATTTCTGCTCCCAAGAACTGGAATGTCTCCTTTCAAATGTCCATCATTAAATATTCACTGGCAATTTGGCTGTAAAATGTTGTAAGCAAGTAGCAGAGAGAGAGTACCACTACATATACAGTACAAGCTGTTACAGCAGACATGAGAGTGTAGGAATGGTGGAGGATAATGGATGGAATTGTTAGTGGTGATAACAGGACTGCTAGCAGTCTCAGACATCAAATGATACAGTATGTTTATGATGTTCAGTGTGTTGAGAGCAAAGCAAAATTTGGAAATATCCTTTAAATTTACTTGAACCTCCCCTTTTCAGAGTATGTACAGTACCCCATACGTGATGTTCAGAAACTCGTACTGAACTGTAATTAGTAGTTACACACTACGAGATTATGTGCTGATAGAACGTGTGCTTTAGATTTCCCTTTATGGTAAAACAAACACATGTACTTGTTTTGCTTTCTTTGTCATTGGTTTTAAATATCTAATGAGAATAAATTCTTATTAAAAAATCCTTATGTCTGGTCTCTGTAGTCAATCTCTAATGTATTTTCTTTGAAGTTTTATTGCTTTAAACCGACGTAGACATTTCAAAGGTAACTGGCTTGCAGCAGATGGAATGATGATGAAATTGCATCATCCTGTATTTTTCAACGTCATTGCCCCAGCCTTCAAAAGTTACACCCAAGTGTCGTCATGCCGCCTTAGTCTCTCATTGTGTCAGATAGTGCCAGTCGCATGTGGTTATTGATTTCCACTATTTGAAATGACGTAGCAGAAGAAAAAATTCTGCAAGTCAGAGATTTGCAAGCCCAGTAGAGGGTTCTCGTTCCTCTCGAAGCTGCCTTAAACAAATTGAAATATACTGTAATTTGTGCTTCTTAATTCCTGAGCCTACCTAAACCAAACATTTGTGCTGAGTCATAACAATAGTTAATGCGTTGTTAAAGGATAGTGTAAAGAAAGCAGGATTTCTAAATCTAAGTACATTCACAAAGTTAAGAGGTATACAAGAATGTGATGTTTTAAATATTTGTGCTGGTGAAAACTCAGAAATTCAAAAGCAGATAAAATTATGCCTTTTCAGACAGTTTGCCAATTACAATGTCTTCTAGGCAAATGCGCTTTAGGCTAACATGCTATTTTTAGGTTTGTCAGGGGCTGTATCACTTACAGTACATTACCCAATACAAGGAGGCTTTTATTCACAGTAAGTCCAAAATAGGTTTTCTAATTTAAGAAAACTGACTATATTTAATTTCTTTGGTTTAATGGGTTTCGTGATCATGAAAACACAGTACAAAAAGAATAAAAACACAACCTCAAATAAAAAAACAAAAATGAGAAATGCATTAGTTCTCTGCATACTGTAGTTACAAATTTATATTTCTTACTGTACAATTGTGATGTTCTTTACAGATACTCTCTTTCAAGCGGCAAGTTTTATGACTGAGGCACTTGCTGTGACTTTAAAACTGAGAGTGGGTTGCAAATAAAAACAAAACAGATGCAGTATTTCTAATATGGAAGAGGCTGAAATTTTGTTGCTTTGAGTGCTGTCATACAGTAACTTCTGAACTTCTACATTTCGGATTTTAGGATGATAATTTTAATATTTTCGAATTAGTTTTTTACTTACAGATTCAGAAGAGTTTTGGTTCTTCTGGTAACCGGCTAGCCAACTCTAATTCTAGGTCAGCCAGTCTATCTTTCATGTGACAAACTACCAATGCTTTGATTTAATTGTGACTGTGATAAGATGCTTTGGACATTCTCCATTCTCTTTCTCCCCCTTCACACAAAACGCAACTAATTATAGTTATCATATGGTCCCCATGCCCCATGTGACAAAGGTTTTGAGATCCACATGACTGATTGCTGATTGAGAGTACCAAGTAGTATAGTAGATAATTAATGGCAGCACTGCTTTTATATTATGAGAAAGAAGAACAATTTGGAAAAACCTTTAAAGGACTCGCTCAATGTAACTGCCCCTTAGACATTTTATACAGTAAAATCTAACTTTCACACAGTAGATAGCAAATTCCAATTTTAAATCAAATAGCATTGATTATTTGTATTTATTTCCATTGTCACCTTTTCCAGAAACTGGCTTTTACAACTAGTAAGTAGGCTCCAATGCTTAATGATTCAACATATTCTCAGATAAAGTATCTTTTCAAGAAGGATGAATTGACTAAGGCTATACATTTTGACTGTGTTGACTTCATATGAGCTCCTCAGAACTGATCTTAAGAGTTGCAATATTTTTTGTAGCATAGTGACCAACAATGCACTCAATACCTGTTTGCTAAATGAGGGGGTACTAATACATTATACTATTGCATCCCTTGATTTAAATTCTATACTTTTATCATAACATTCTGTTTGACTTTATTGTTCTCTACACTGTCATAAATGATCTGTCAAAAACACATCTCTTTTCAATCTCCTAAATGCTTTTCATAGTTTTTTCAAGTCCAATGTATCATGTCTTTGCAATATATTTGCAGTTTATGTTTTTGAAACCCACATGTAAAAATCTGCACTTGTTTACATTAAATTTTACCAGCCTGGTGTTTGCCCAGCTTTGAACATTATACACAAAATTGACTAGTGTTTATTCACTTTACCGGAATATTTATCATTGTTAGAAATATGGAAAATGTACCTTCTCTTAATCTACATTAGTTCCATAGAATCCAGTTGTCTGACAGATGAATCTCTTGTCTAATTCTAATATTTTTTGTATAATCTTACATGTAATACAATTATGTGTCATACAATTATTGATGTACTCTACATTACCAATTTTCCATCAACAGGTATCAATAGGTATTACCCCCGTCTTGAGTAACTGATGGAAGAGTTTTACTAATTGCCTATGAAAAACATTATTTATTCCACTAAACTAGTAGAGATCATCATTCTCTGGAGATTTGTTTTTCTGGAGAAAGTTCTAGCACCTGTACCTTCCACCTCATTTATGCTAATGTTATTTTTGTAGAGCTTTGCCTTTCCTCAGCCTGTGGCAGGTTGTCAGTTTCTTCCTTGGTGAACATCTGAATGAACTAATTATTTAATACATCAGCTGTTTGATAATTGAAAGTGTTTTTCCACTATCAGAAGGAGACCAAGCACCACAGAGTTAGGGTTAAAATTCCAATTATCTCCCCTGGTATCAATCAAAGATTTCAGCCCTTTCTGAACAAAGTAGTACTCAGAACATTGTACTGAGATCTGGGTAAAACCTTTCACCAATGCTTGGAACTTTGCCATTTCATATATAAGAAAGTGTGTAAAAATACTGACATTTAGTAGTGCATAGTAGAGATTAGAAATCAGTAATATCAAAGTTTATTTGCATGAGGTAATTATATACAAAAAAGTATAATTTAAAAGAAGCCCCAGTGTTTCCAACCAAATTCATATTTTGAAAATGCAGTTCTGCTCCTTTTATTTGATAAGCTCCTAGAAAAAGGTTTTATTTTACACAAGAAGAAAAATGAAAATGCAATAAAAAACACCATTGATATACTTCAACACAGTACCTGGTGATACTGTACATTATATTTACATGGCAGCTACTGTATATATTCTTAATTACAAAAAAAGCCTTGAGTTTATTTTTTGAGTTGCAATTGCATTTCCTGTTATCCTTTTTTTGGCTGCAGTGCATTTATTAAATGCAGATGCTCAGTGGTTGAAAGGGCAGGAGAGGATTTGTTGTTAATAATTATCTTTTAACTTGTAATCTGGGAGAAACATAGTGTCAGCAAGCAGCGTTAATCCTGCGGGACAAGCCTGCCCTACCCCCCTGCAATGAGGTGAAGGCAAGGTAAATGCTTTCAAAAAGGCTGCAACAATAACTCAGACTGTGTAAGGCCTGATGTTTGAAAACCTGTTGATATAAAACACTGCACAGTGGAAATGTTTGTTTTTTACACACTACTTGTTTTATCCCAAAACAAAGGAGAAGAACAAAACAAGCAATAAAAATGAAAAGTAAAAGAACATTTACTGTATACTGACAATATAATGCTGGTGTCTTAGAATGGGCTTCCAGAGAAATTTTCTTCAAAGGTTTTTTTTTTTGATGTGTTAAAGTTTTGATTACTGATAAATAGTCACGGTGCTCTCTTAAAAGCTTCACGGCATTGGAGGAACCATTGCTTTTCAGAATACATTGGTTACAGATCTTCAAATGTCAAATCTGATCTGCCTTTGATCATGGTGTAACAAAAGCATTTAATAAAAAGGAGTTTTTTATCCTTCAGAAATCTTAAAAAGTATTTTCGAGACACTACAAATTATGTAGTGTGACTTAAACTGATACAATCTGGTGACCTCTTGGTTGTCACCTTTATTAAACACTTGTTGTATTTTGTGACTTGTAGTTTGAATCGTTACAAGAAGAAGATGCCTAAGAGGGAAATGCCCTTCAAGGAGAGCTTGTGGAATTTGTTAGACATTGGGAAATAATTTCTTGATTTGCAGCAGAGTAATCAGTCCATTCATGGGAAAGCTAACAATTTGTCACATCATGCTTTTGTGACTTGTCCTGCTTTAGTCTTTTTGAGAAAGAGCTTTTGCTGTTAAATACTATATCAAAATACATTTTGTTTTTCTTTTATCAGTTAAAAGACTCTGGGTCTGTGTAGTTCCGACATGGGCAGTGTCTTTCTGACAACTACATCAACTTCTGTTTTTACAATTTCCAATTGAGGGAATTTCTTTCTTTTTTAAGAGGCATCTGTGCAAGTATCTGAATCAGACTGAACTGGGAAAAGGGTTGGGGTATTGGGCTTGTGCCACATTCATTGTCTTTGTCAAGATGGTTTCTAATCAATGTGCCGTGAATTATAATCCAGCATTCAGTAGCCAAATTATTATGAGCCGGCACCAGATAGCATGCTGGGCCTCTGAGCCACAAGAATAACCTGAACAGGATGTGACATGAATTCTACAAGGGTCCCATCTACAAGTCCCATCACATTCTTCCAGAAAGGTCACCTTCAGTTCACATTGGGGTGAGAGCAAAAGTGTTTGAGATTGAACTGCAAATTGCATTGCTTCCACCAGTGTTCAACAGGGTCGAGATGTGGAGGTAACTCTGGCAAGGGAAAGTGATGAACATCTGTCTGATTCGCCGCAAGCCAACTACAATCTCCAATTGAAAGAATCTATTTATTTGATTGAGGTTTCCATTCTGTGCAATTTAGAACAAATTGATTTTACAAACCATTTCTTCTTGTTTCGAAGGGCAATATATTATTTTAATGAAATAAACAACTGTTGTTCAAATTCAATTAATGTGATGCTACCAAAGCTCTTTTTCAAATGCAGATTTCCTTAAGATAAGCAATGTCCACTATTACTTCACATTTATAATCCATATAGGATTTGTGTGACAGATAATAAAACTAAAGAGCTGCTTCTGCATGAAACAAGACTTTGCCAGGTAGAAGCTGCTTCTGCTGTCACCATAAATACTGTTTCTTTACAGCAGAATCCACATTAGAAAGTTGAAACTAATACCATCTGTTCAAATGATTACTGCGGCGCCTGAGGAGGTCTTGTAAATCATTGAGGTTCAAGGAAAAAACATTTCCTTTGAGTCTTTCGATGAATAATTGCTTCATACCCTACACCTACAGAGATGTGAGTAGATTTGACCTTGATGTTGACAGAAGTATAATTGCAGCATCACTACTTCCAGTAAAATTAAAGCTTTCAAATTTATACATAAAATTCTCTGCAATTTTACAAAGTATTCTTCTTGCTATCTTGAAGCAGCATGAGATAATTAAGTAAGGAGTTCAATAAATGGGAACACCTAATTGTAAACACCTAATTTACACAGGCTCAATTATTTATAATCTTTAATGCTGCAGATCTGCATCAGCTAATCTCAACAGCCGCTTAACAATAACAAATTAGATGGGTTTTTTACATTCTGGAATGGCTGTTTATTAGCCATGAGCTAATACTGCTAATCTGAAATATGAGTTGCAAACAAAAGCAGCAGATGGAGTAAATGTAGATCTCTGTGGAACTTAAATTTCAGGGAAACAATTTCAGTAGCCCGCATTTTTTTTCTTCATAAATTTACCTTGGTCTATTTGAGAGGAGAGAGATACTGTCAAGGATAGGGTGGCCCCTACATTCAGGAGCTAATTTAGTTTTTTTGCCAACTATGCCACCTAGAAATTATAAAGGGAACTAGGACACTTTTCCCTTGTAACAGGTTCCTTTTATTTACCAGAACCACCAATGCATTCGTATAAAAAAATCCCATTTATTTATTACTATTTTTCAATCTTCCCATCACACAATTACAGCAGCTCCTATGACTGCTCACCCAATTAACAGAACAGATGACACAACTTTCTCATGGTGTTCTCTGGACCCAGCTCTGGTCAGTAACCTGATGTGCCTCTTTAGACCACAGTGAGGAAACACTGATGTTCACGGCATCCTTGTCAGTCGCCGAATGTGTCCCCGGTGTTCCCCTCTCTGCCCTGTTTGTCTCTAAGTCCAGTTTTGAGTAAGGGAGGGGGGAGGATGAAGCTGTGGCTTTCCTGTACTATTCCCAGTCCCTGGTCTCTGAGCCGAGTCTTCTCCTGGGTCCAACCTCTGTAATATCGTTCACAATCCTTCCTTCTCCAAAAGTCACAAGTTCTGTCCTGACTGGGGCTACCTGAAGCCCCCCAAAAGCCCCGTTGTCTTGGGTGTGGGCTGAGCCAACTGCTCAGGGTTCATTGATCAGCCGGCTGTATAGTGTTGTGTATTTCCACTCTGTTCCAGAGCCCCCCCTCCAGGTCAATGGAAAGCTTACAGAGACACTGGCAATTCAATGCCCAATTAAGATCAATCAGTGCCCAACACGTTTCAGCCCACACTCATTATTTCACTCTGTGACAATACCATAGGTCTAATAAGTGTATATAACCTGCAGGACCTTAGGCAATTGGACTAGGTCAGGGGGTCGCCTTTAGAAGGAGTGTGCCAAGGGTTAGCTCGTGCACTTGTTTTTAGAAATGTGCATGTCATTAATTATTTTTTTAATGTTAATAATAGCCCTACTTACATTTTCATTAAGAAATTAAAGTGTATATTAAAGTGAATATCTAAAATTAATAAACTAATATAAACATTTTACCCTTTAGTCTGATCCTTGCCCTTGCTCATAGCTCAGAGCAGAGAGTTTGAAACTGCATTGTGAGTCAAGGCAGATTGAGCAATAAGAACATTCACTACTTTCACCACTGTAGTCATCACATTATTAAGCTCAGAATTAAAAATCTTGGCACAAAGATTATCCTGATGAACAATACAATGAAAACTAACCATAGGGTGGCCAATAACTTTTCATTTTCACACATGCTATTTTTCAGCTTGTTGAAAATCTCTAGCTCACTATTGGCACAGAACCTAGTTTCCATTTGTGTCCCCTTGCTCTTCTTTAATTATATTAAAGGGGAAATGCAATGCTATTTTATATTTCAGGGTTACAAAGAATCAATACAGTATCTTCTAAAACCTCCAATTTACATCACAAAATAGATTAAATTTCCTGCGATTCAGAACAAGGCAACTAAATTTTTATATGTGATGTGGCCTTATTACTTTGCAAACAAGCAGGCTTTGTGAATAGATCTCTTAATCCAATAGAAATATTACTCTCAAATGTGAGACCGTTTTTCAGACAAATACTACTTACTTGTTAACTCTGCATGCAGATCACATTGGAACATTTCTGCAGTGAAAAGTCTATCGCACAACCTGTAATTATTCGCTCTTACATTGCATTTAATTTGTGACTACTCACTAGTGACAGTGACTAGTCAGCAGGAACTGTCGCATCACGTCGCAATTAATGGGAACTTAATACGAGTTTGCGACAACACAGCGACTTACAGTAGTTTCACAATTTGATGATTTTGTACTTAATTTGAAATATATCAAATATTTCTATGTGAATTAATTTATTTTGTTACCAAATTTGTTATAACTGGTCTGAGAAATTGGGACTGAAGTTTCTAATTCAACATACTATTCTTCCCTACAATATTTTCAATACATATAAAATTAAACCTCACGTCAGCTATTATTAACAAAATTGAAAATATTTTTAATAGGATGAATTTACAACCTTTTGCTGTGGTGTAGTTTGTTCTGATTTAATTTTGTGTTGTTGTTTTCAGGTAATACGTACATAAATCCTATATTCTTCCTAGAATGCACCTTCAAACATTTAGTTTCTCTGAGAAAAAACGGCAAGCAAAAGCTTTGAATTCCTTCAATCAAATAAGTCTCACTCATTCTCTTAAACTATAGGATGAGTCTGGCTGCTCTTCACAGGCTTTTTTGAAAGCATCAAAGTCTTTATGTTTTATGATCATAATTTGGAAACCAGGTGAGCTGTGTTCCAGATGTGGAATTTCTATATAACCTGTCTTGACTTTTCTTTTGTTAAGCAGATGAAAAAGCATTTTATCCCTAAAATATTACTCCTGTGTAATCCCATCCTAGTAATGCAATAAACAGGTGTTTACTAGAGGGACATTTGGTGCTGGAGCACAGTTCTAAAGAAAATTACTTGATCGTTTACTATTAACTGCACATTCAAAAGATAAAATGCTCATGGTTTAAAAATATAATCATCTTCAATTAATTAAAAAAAATAACAATTTTGCAATTCAGTTGGTGTTAAAACTTAATATAATTCACAATTTCTAATTATAGATAACCAGCAAGAAATGCATATGTATACTACATGACATTAGGTAATATATAATTTCATTGTCAGAGTTGGAGACGGTATGAATTTTAAAAAAGGTTTATCAAGTGTAGCTGTCCATTAAGTTTAAGTTTCAACACTCAACAGCCTTACATGGTTTGTTCTATTGGGAGTAGATTTGTATTTGTTTTAATTTCATTTAGATTTGTTCTATGTTTATATTTGTTCTTATCATGCTCTTGCATTTAGGTGTTTATAGCATAAATCAAATTATTAAAGACAGTCCTTTTTTGCATGACGTCCTGTGAGGTCTTTCACCACAATACATAAAGTACACGCATGTAAACACACAGTGAAAAGAGTATGTTTTGGGACAGTGAAGTGAAATGTGTCATTTTTGCTGTGTACCAATTAAATTTGCATTTCAGATCAAAAGGTCAATACTGTATGAAGCAAAAGAATTTCAGCTTTTGTTTCTGGATATTGTTTTGCATGCATGTAAGGGCAATGTCCTCCTGGCATGCAACTAAAGAAAAGCACGTTATTATTAGAATTCTCATCTTCATTGTTATAATTATTGTCACTATTCCTAATTATTTGCTGGAAATTGTCTTTTGTTCTTGTACATTTGTGTTAAGTATTTCTTTTGCATTATCTGCTGTTGACATGAAGCTGCAGTAATTCTTCATTGCAGTTTCTTTTATCCTGTGTGTTCAAGCATTTTGTATCATGTCACAGACTCTAACCCAGCTCTAGTTCAAATGGAGTCTTACCTGTCCCCTGGGGGGGTGCAAAGTCAGAGCTTAGGGTATTTAACCTGACATTCCCGGTGCATTTTGAGACTTTGCTTAGATTTGGTCATAAATGTAACTTAAACTTTGTTCTGCCTTTTTTTTCTTAAAAAAAAAACCTGGTTCCAGAACTGTTGGTAGTGAGTTACGAAAGATCCCGTCTTGTGCAACATTCTATTGTCTGGGTTTTCTCTCTTTTTTTAGCAATATTTTTCTGCACTGGAGTACTGTACTAAATGGACACTTGTCTTACACCTCAGGTTGGAGTGTTTCTATAAATTCTGTGAGCCTACAGGGACGACAGGTACTTTAATTGGTCTATGTCACCAAAACTCCTAATGTATCCAGATCAGGTGGATTTTTTCTGTAATGTTTGTTGATAAATGCTTAATAATAAACTTGAGCATTATTGCAACAGGGGAGGCCTTGAATGAAGAAATAAACTGGTACTGACTTTTTGTAGTTTCTTAGACTATGTGTCTGCTGTTTCTGGATTATCTAAAAAACATCAAGAGAAAAATAAATACTTCTTTTTTCTTTAAGCTGAACAAAAAAGATAAAAGGTCTCCAGGAAGATACTGTAGTCACATGCAGGCTGCCAATTTGGCTGGTACATGTCCGTACTGAAATAGTCTCTTCTTAAAAGGCAGTGTAGCCTCTGCGGTTAAATGAAAGGGCAGCTCTCATCCCGGCCTTCCCCACAGTATTAAGGGTGACCCAGTCCTGTGCACTGACACGTGATCAAGAACAGAGAGCCCCATTATACTCCCTGTCACTGGTTTGTGTGATCACTTGCTTGTCCTTCTCAAGCAGACAGAGCCCATAAGCTGCACTTCAAGTGAAATAGGAAGCCACAGGAAAAAAGGAATGAGGGTTATGAAAAAAGGGTGAGGGTGGACGGTACTCCCAAATACATTACGGCTCACACATCAGAGGTCAGAGCACTTCTGCATGGGGTTACTATCACGTCTAGAAAATGTGCATGGTTTCAAAGACTAGAATTTGTGTGCTGTTTTTATTTACTTCTATTAAAACAATCAGTCATGGCCCCAGGGGTCTGTTCCATCAGATAAAGGAAGTGCAGAAAAGCTGACACATACTGTATTGCTCAGCGATTTCTAATGTCTTGTTTAGGGCAAAACACAGAAACAGGTCTTCAACCCACACTGAATCATGGTTAGGCTAATTCCTTAACTCCCTTGAGTTGTAAACTAACTGTACTGATTTAAGAGCAAAATATAAACCTAGATCAAATGTGGTAAAAAAATAATAAAAATAAAATAGAGTTCAGGGGAAAAGGAAGGCGTGGAACTTTAATTTTAAAAGTACAAAATTGTAGTAAGATAGAAAATGGATAGGTGGACAGACATATTTAAAATATCGTATCAACTCATACTGTCATCCAAACAGTATTTCTGAGAAAATATAATTCATTTTTGGGTATTAGTTATTTATAGATGTCCATGGCAATATAGTCAGGGGAAAGGAAATGTACATTTTCATAATTGTTCAATCTCCTTGTCTGCTTTTTCAGCCAGTATTGGTTAAATGAAATATTTTTCATGTAGTTCTCCGCTGTGTTCTTCATATTAATAGTGAAATATCCAAAGACAAGTGACGTTTATTATACCTGACAGGATCTCTGCTTCTGAACAGCCAGGAATAAAAGAAATACAATGCTACCTGCATATAAATGTGCTGGTGGTCTGGAAAATTAGATTTTCCATATCCCAGGACTATTTCTGAACTTGTCTGTCCAGTTCATCAGGCCTGACAGATATTCTCTAGTGCATAAGCCAAAGGAGAAGTCAATGACATGAGCCGGACAGAATGAATTTGCTTCCGCCCTCAATGGGATTGTTCAATTCAGAATCTGGAGACACAGGCAATAGATGAGAATAATTTCAATTTCAATTTTGCACTTTCAATTTATTTCTGCAAAAATCTAAGTATTAGAGAGTGTGCTTCTTGAAATATTAGGACCAAAAGCATTGACAGAGTATTAATTAATTAATAAATGGTTATTTTTGAACATTTGAGGCAAAGTCCTTCCTCTGTATGTAGTATATACTGTACAGTGCATTCAATACTTATAAGGATGAGCATATTATCAACATGTCAACACTGTAAAATGCAGCAGAGATGAGCTATTACCAAAGGTCAGTAAAATTACAATACAAACACCCACAGTGGAAACTGAGGCCAACCTTCCAAGACATGTCAAGACAAGGTGGGGCAGCAGAAAAGAGTACTAGCAAGTCATTTTGACATTAAATAGAACTGATAAGTGGGGTGAATAAAGATTGTACAGTGCATTCTAAACGTATTCACACTCTTGAAGTTTTCACATTCAACTGCTTTAAAGCTAGTAGTTATGATACTATAAAGTAGGGATTATTAAAGGGATTTTACAACCTGCTCCACGCATTCAAGCAAAAAAAACAAAAAGCAATAAATAGAAAATTAATCTGAAATAAAAATGGAAAAATCGTGATTGCGTAAGTATTCGAACGCTTTGCTGCGGTGAGTCTAAATTAATTTAGATTAATTTAAAATTAAAATTACCTCAACGACCCACACAATTATTTGACTGGTCTCTGTCTACAATAATTGATGCTGACATGCCTCTAACCTGAAGAAGGCACCACGGCCGAAACGTTGTGTTTTCTTTCTTCTCTTTTCACCATGGAATAAACCTATTACTTGTTCCTTTGCATCCTACACATGCTTACGCAGCTACCCACATGAAAAAATACACTTGACTCTGTAAAGTCCGTCAGGTTGTATATTTCAAGCAATGGTTCAAATTTTAAAGACTAAGGAGCTTTTTTAAAAAATCTGAAAATATCCCAGTCAATCCAAAAGGGGTTGTCAAGCATGGTGGTGGCAGTATTATATTATGCATCTCCTTCTCACCCATAGAAACTGGGAAGATTGTCAAGACTGGTTGAAACAAAGATGGAGCAAACTACTAGCAAACTAGAATGATATCTGCTTCAGACGTACATTTATGTTAAAATGTAACCTTTCCAAAGCTATGCTAAAGTTGCTTAAGCAAAGGAAAGAGATTATCCTTGGACAGTCCAAAGTCCTGACTTTAATTCTATTGAGTATCTATTGGAAAAACTGAAAATCTCCTGTACATAGGTAATCGCCCAGGAACCTGTAAGAGCTTGAGTAAATCTGCCATGAAGAATAGGCAAAACTGCCTCAGCCAGTGTGCAAAGTTGGTAGAGACTTACCTGAAAAGACTTGTGGCTACAATTCCACCACATACTGTATTGAGTATTGAGTATTAACAGGACTATCTTTATTTTTTTTCCTTTCTGTTTTGCTGACAATTACTGTAACATGTCTTACCCTAGAAAGATTTAAGTTTGAGCATTCAGGTTTTGAATAAAATTTTAAGCATTAAAATGTGCATGTAGTATTTTGTCATTTAATAAAATGGGACAACACATGAAGAGTCAGAATACTTTTAAGAAGGCAGTGTTATTGTCAAAAAAGTAACAGTAACTGATGGACTGATGGCCAAATACACTATGCACTGTCTGTTTCGCAAAATATTAGGAGGCTGCCTAAAGAAAATAAATTATACAAATTAAATTTAAATCCTAAATGCTGCCTGTCTATTGTTCCAAGAATTAACAGAATATTTGTCTCTGAGTGTTTCAAAAATATACCAAACATGGTTTTTATGCTTTCCATTGACAGCCTGAATTTCAGCTCAGAGTGAAGAAGATGAAATTGAAATAGCTGAACATGTAAATGACTACATTTTTTGTAACCCTGTTTTTAACTCCAATTTCTGGAAGCTCAGAAAATAGCCCAGCGTAAAATAGAACACTGCTCAGAATGGAGCAATTTTATATTACAGAGGCCAAAGTGCTCCAGGAACTAGGAGTGTGAGTACCTTACCCACACCTGATGTTACTTTTTCAATTGCACAATATTATTCCTAGACCATTAGCCAGAATCTTTTAACAGTCAAACAGATTCTCAGATGGCAAATTTTGTGCCAGCCAGCACAGGGGGAGACAGGCAGCAGGCAGATCTTTTTATTTCAATTTTCAGAGGCTGCTGATGAACAGCCACAGTATATGACTGAACATCACAGGAAGCAAAGGTGATGAATGAAAGTGAATACTAATAAGGGGAGGTACCACTATTTATTGTGATGTAAATGCTATAATAGCACACGCAATTCTGCTCTTTCAGAAATGATTGAAAAGTCTTGACTTGGCAAAAGGGGAGAGCTCCAAGTTTGACAATGATACTGTATAAGATGAAGGCAACATTGTAGAAACAGCATAAAGGATAAAAAGCACATACTGTAGTCACATTCCAGGACCAGTGTTAATGTTACTAAATGTG
Organism: Lepisosteus platostomus; assembly: GCF_059453375.1. Classification (NCBI taxonomy): domain Eukaryota; kingdom Metazoa; phylum Chordata; class Actinopteri; order Semionotiformes; family Lepisosteidae; genus Lepisosteus; species Lepisosteus platostomus. Next base: position 26,239,730 of record NC_142619.1, on the reverse strand, counting down.
TAAGGTAATACAGTACATGCAGATACCAACACTTTTGGGTTGGAAAAATATATTCTTTTAAAATGTAATTCAGTACAGTTAAATATTGTACAGTATGTGTGAATGATGTCCTGTCCAAATTAAAGTTACAACTCATTAAAGTTGGTTACAGTCATCAATGCAGTGTGATAATAGTTATTGTTTAAAGTAATGCATATCTCTTAAAAGCAATTCCCTCTTTTTGTATCATTTAAAAAATGACACAATCTCATACATAACTAAAATTTCTAAATGGGGTGGATAGAGGGTACATACAATACAGGGGGTAGACAAAATAATGGTATCACCAACCAATATATGAATATTTATTAAATAATAAGGAGTTTGGCCACTCTTTGCCTTCAGAGGAACAGCTTCAGTACTTTTTGGAATACTGTTATACAAGTTTTGAATATCCTAGTGGGATATTGGACCCAAATACCCAAATGGAAGCCTCTAGTTCTTTCAGAGAGAAAGAATGTGGAAATTTACTCTTCACTCTACGTTCCAGGACTGTCCATAAAGGTAATATGTGATGATATGTATATATAAATGATATTTAGATCCGGTAATTGTGGAGGCTATGGAAGGTGTTTGACTTAATTCTGGTGTTCATGAAACCATTCTTGTATCTTTAGCAGTGTGTATGGGGGCGTTATTGTCTTGGAACATGAGAACATCTTGAGGAAAGAATGTTTGCACCATAGGCTGCACCTGGTCACCTAAAAAGGCTTTGTATTCATCGGCGGTAATTCTACCATGCAATGTACTATACTAATTGGTTTCAATGATTTCCATGAGATGGTTGCCCATACAATACCATAGCAGGTCCTCCACCATGTTTAACAGTAAAGAACAGACAGTGTGGGTTCAAGGCTTTCTTTTTTCTTTCTTCAAATATAAACCAATCTGGATGTGGGAAAAGGAGTAAAAGACGACTCGTCAGACCGTACTACTTCCTGTCACTGCCAGCTTTTGTGCTCATTATATCAGGTTATGCATTGCTTCACATTGGCCCAGGTTGTAAGTGGTTTGCGAATAGCAGCCCTACCCTAACTGTCAGTATTGTGAAGCTTACAGCATTCAGTTTCTGTTGAAATCTGGTCACAGAGATGTAGATTCCATTCTGTGATATTTTATGAGGCAATTGTTTTGTGGTTTATGCAACTATCCTGTTAAGTGTCTGTCTATCCCTGTCAGCAAGCTTCAATTTGTGACCACTTTTCCTCTATCCTGATGCTGATGTTTTCCCTTTTTTGGCACATCGTCATGATTTTTTAACACTGTTCCTCTTGACACATTAAATAATTGTGCTGTTTCTGTGACTGACACTCCAGCAATTTGGGTGCTATTTGACCATTTTCAAAATCTTTTTGATCTCTCATGTTGCTTTAGAAACTCAGATCTTAAAGTGTTGATTTTAAGATGTCTTTTAAAGCAGAAACAAAGTATTGAAATTAACACGAAACGTATAGAATCCTTTTTAATTGGGGTTTAGTTTCTTGAAAATAAAAGTTATGTTTCATTAGATGTTTCCATTATTTTGTCCACCTCCTGAAACAGTACAGCTGATTACAGTTTTAAAACGTATTAAAACTAATTTTTGGTACCACTGTTGTACATTCGGGAGATAAAAATTTGCATAAGAACATCAGAGAATTTAAGAGATGAATTTAAGAGAAACACAACTTATTAAAGAAGTTTAAAAGAAAAGCAAGCAGAATAAGTATAACTCCTAGAAAAAGATACATTTAGATATTTGACAGACTAGAAGAACCAAATCTCTTTAGCCTCAAGAAGATTACGAAGGGACTTAATACAAGTATTTAAACCCATGAGAGGTATTGAAAGGTACTGTCAATGAGAGCTTAATAGTCGCTAGGACTCAAAAGAAAGATATGTAATGTAATTACATATATATTAATTTCTGATGTCAGATATACAGTATTATTGGACAAAATACATTGAATCTCACTAAAAATTGGAAAATGAAAGGGGGGACCCATTTAAAATGATAATGTAAGTTACACTATTTTGTTTAAATCTTAGAATCAGCATGTAAAAATCGTAACTGATCAATTTAATAAGGTGCAAATATTTCTTTGAGGGTTAAGGTGTTTTTACACATGAAATAATTTAATAAATTGCATGTTCTGAAGCCACAAAATGAAGTCAGAGAGCTGATGTGTTTGATATGCTGCGCTTTGCTTTCTTCACGTTTATGTGCTGGATTTGTGTGACATCCATATCACAAACTAATTATATAGTGCTGCAAAGAATATGATATACATGTCATAAGACTGCTTGATGTTGGTAATGATTGCATTTATCCTGAATGCAGTTTGCCTACCGTCATAAATATTGTGGATACATTTTTTGTGCCCAGTGCTTCTGCCTCATTATTGAGCCTAGTATATTCCCCATAGATGTCTTTACCTTACTCAGAGCTGTAGTCACTGCTGCCAGGGAAATCTTAATTGCCTCCCTGTTGTGTTTGAATTCAATATACAGTACAACAGGCTTGGCTTTTGAAATAGTCTGGACCTGCCTGCTCTGTATTTCAAATAAGCAGAACCTTCCTGAGGGTGAAACAGTCTGACATACCGTAGTACAAGATGCAAATCAGTTGTGGGTTTATATCTATGTATGTTTTTCAGACAAATGATCTGTGAATTGAACCACATTTTAAACCACCTAGATTTTAATAACTCTTTTGTTGCATTCTACAATGACATTTTTATGTATGGTTATTTTAATTAACAAATCAAAAAGCTTCAATGTCAATACTACCTGATTGTTAATAATTAAGTGTGTCATTCAAGTTGTGCTTTATGCATATACTGTACTTGCGAAGAAAGCAGAAATACAACTAGCATTTAATCCAGGCAATTGAAACCTACAGATTCTACTTAGAAATACAACATATACATTGTATTGTATTTGGACCTAAAATTGGGTCTGAATTCATTATATCAGTGTGTTTACATTCTCTGTAGAAAAAAGACTTGATACAAAGTTTTGTTAGATCAGTACTGTGATTCCAAAGTTTCTCTTCACTGATTTCTGGAAATTACTTCTGATATTTATTCAGAAGCTATTGAACTGAAACAGGAGACAACATGATTTATTAACTAAAATTAGGCTTGACGAACTTGCCTGTCACAATGCTTAAAATTTAATATAATAAGATTGCTCCATCAGTTTCATGCTTTATCATGATTTCCCACTGGCTAATCGTTGTGGATTCAAAGAGCAACATTGCCTGTAGACAAGGAAGTGCTGAAAATAGAAGATGTCTTTTATCATAGGGTGGATAAAATTAATCACGAAAAGGAAATGCAGATTGTCACTTTTGCATTTCAGAATTGTATTTGGTCACCACATTAATGGAGCGCTTTGCTGTAAAATAGGATACAATGCCAGTCCTGTTCTGTGTTAAGTCTATCTGGCAATGAAGTCTTCATTTCCTATGACGACCTTGCTGTAGAATAAGAAACTAAAATAAAAATTTGATCAGTATTTCACCTACAATTCACAAACACTAAATTCTGCATGTATTGATTACATGCAGAGTTCAACATATATATGGATGAAAAATCTATTTTATTTATTGCAGTGATTGAGAGTGTACAGGTATGAGGCTTTGAGGCTAAAAAAATTGAAAAAGCATTAACAATCCTTCTTCACTGTGATGGATGAAAAGCAAAATATCTTAATGTGTCTCGTGATGAAAAAATTAAATCCCTTTCCTGTAAAATTTTTCTTCTTTGAAATTGAAGGGTAAAAGAATTTGAACAAATGTTGTATTTTGTCCTTTGATTGTTTTAATTAACACCCAGTAAGAAAAGTGAAACTCCCCATGAAAGAATAGGACTTCAGTACAGAGCTTACCATTGTACACTGAGAGGCGTGGGGTTGCTGAATTATGTCCACTGTCCATCGTTGACCTTTGAGGATGTTTTTTGATTGAGTAGCCATGACAGCCAAAGGTCTCGACCTTTAGCCATGTCGGGGCTAAAGGTCGAGAGAAGTAAGATTCTGCAGTGATTTTGTTTGTCTCAATACTGCCTATTTGTCATTTTTGTTAAATCTAGGACAACGATGGGCAGCATGGTGGTGCAGTGGTTAGCACTGCTGCTCTCAGTGCTGGGGCCCACTGATTAATTCCAGACCTGGGTACTATCTGTGTGACATGTCTTTGCTCTTCCCCTGTTCGCACAGCTTTTCTCCAGGTTCTCCAGGTGCTCCTGAGAAAACCGGCCCTGGTGTGAGTGTGTGCGTGCTTTCGTTGTTTTGTCTGTGTGTCCCTTGCAACGAACTGGCATCCCAATCAGGGTGCGTCCTGCCACGCTGGCTGGGATGGGCTCTGGCTCCCCCATGGCTCTGAATCGGACCAAGCTGTTAGAAAATGAACGGATAGGACAGTGTGTTTGCCAGAAAAAGGTGGGGTGGCTGGTGTTGCCTCCAAATAAGCAAAACCTGTAGCCATGCGTTTACATTACTCAGACAAGTTAGAGACGAGACCAAGAACTAGACACCTCACATCTTTTTGTAGTCGTGGGTTTACCTTACCTTCTTGTTAGATTTAAAGTAAATCTTTTAATCTTTGTTTGCCCGTCTTCTTACTCTTCCCTGTTTTTCAATAACTTTTTTGTAATGCTGTGACCGGAACTGAACAAACAACCTAGATGAAGTTCCAGTAATGAGTTTTTAGCTTGAATCTCCCTGCTTTGATATTCGTCTGGGGAATAAAAACAACTCGGCAAATCAGTATGATTAAAAAAGTTCATCTAAAAATCTCTTATTTATGACAGTATTTCTTTTAATCCATGAGTCCATAGCAGACTGTCTTTCAGAAAGGCTCATTTATAATTAAGACTCAGAATTATTTTTAATTTGTTTTTAAATTTTACAGCTTTCTTTTTCAATTTTTGGTAACGAAAATACTTCCAACTAACATTGATTTGAACCCTTATTCAGCTCTAATACAATGTTTTGCTGGTTTTGCTTGGCACAAAAAAGGGATTACAGCCCATTAAATTAAACCATCAGAATGCTTACAAATGAGAGAGGGCCACTTGGCACACTGAGCTGATTGACTGTCTGAACAATGGCCATTGTTTATGCCTGTAGTGTTTAAAGCTCACGACAAACTGACAATCGGTATTAGAAATGAGCGGGGTGCATGAGGTTTGGAGTCTGACAGCTGGTTTCAGATTTTAAAAATCTTGCAAAGATTCATGTTGACCTTGCCTATAACAACCAGCTTGGAATAAGCCTACACATTTAGAGACCTGGAGGACTGTACTTGTAGACTGTGCACGTCTTACATCAATGCCACTCCTGCAGTCCTCAGTAGTCACGATTAAGCTTATGAACAAACAGCAGCCTTTTGTGTCTGTGCTGTACCCAAGCTAAACCATTTAATAATGTCATACTACATGACCTTTCTGTGCTGCCTTGTAAACTGGCCGTCACATTTACTTGACTTATTCTGAAACAACTCTCAGCCTTATGGTATAGGCCTGTAACAAAGAGATTTAAATTCAGATTGGGCCACTCCTAACTCCAATCAGAAGTCCTAGTCCTGGTATTTAAGTCCCATTTAGACTGAGATGGAGTACATCCAAAGGAGGAGCCACTATCTAGCATCAGCTGTTGAAACTGACCAGGTGCCTCCGTGCCTCACAGTGGCAGCACATTTCCATTGTGGGTTTGACAGATCTGATGTCACATCAGCTCGGGGGGAGCTACTATAAATGTTCCTCCTTCCACAACTGAGTTCAGGAGTTCCACGGTGTGACCTGTGAGACCACATGAATAATAATAATACATGGCTATCATAAATTAGACTATTCACTGAACTTCTTATTGTAATTCTTGTAATGTTTTTGGCCCTGTATTTCCAAAGGCTTGCCTGTACTAATAATTCCTTACTTACTGTATATGAAGTAGTTCAGGTGAGTAAGATAATCACACCCGAAGAAGGCTCCACGGCTTTTCTTTTCAGCATGGAATAAACCTTTTACTTGTTATTGTACATGATTATTGTTTTCCACAGAAATTGGATATTAATCAGCAATAGTCTGAATGTTACAGTCTTGATTTTTTTTTAATTCAGTCATAATTAAACTTAGTTCAAGTCTTCCATATTACACAGTTTGTGTGCATGTATGCATTTAAAACACATTTCAATACAATGTAACATTTCAGATGGTACAATGTTAATAAAGTATCATAATTAAACATAATGACAGCTAAATGTCTGTTGTGGTACAAGTGGAATTGAATGTCATTTGGTGAAACAGCACTTCATGAAAATGATTGTCTTAGGTTTGAGTTGGAAGTGAATTACTGGATATAATTCTTAATTGTAAAGAAAATGTCAAGCAGATCAGTCCCAGTCTGCAGATGTTTATGTTCTCCAATTTGTTTTCTAATAATTCATTTCTGACAATATTAATTTGAAAGCATTAAACTACTAAACATTTTCAAAGGTGGCAGAAATTCCCTCTCCAGTAGTTAAATTGCATTTTCAGTTGGGTGGCTGGACACATTTATTTAATAGGATGTACTGACCTACTTGTCACAGCCCACCATGATTTGAAACAAATACTGTATCTTAATTGGTTCAGTAGTATTCAGTATGCCAGTAGTATACCAGTAGTGGTGATTTGCTACCACAAATAATCAATCCATGATGCAAGATACACTTTTGAAAAACTCGTAGCTATAGATCCAGTTATGGTAGTTTACAAGTTTAAGACAACTGGTCACGTAGCTGAAGCTGATACCCTAGGCCTAGTGTCTTTCAAGAAAAGAGCTGAAAGAGATTAATGGTCCAAATGGACTCCACTCATTCCTAACCTTTCTTATGTTCTCATAATGTTCAAATGAGAATGAGGCTTCAGACTTAATTTTTATTCCCATAACAGAAATATATCAATAGTTAAGAATAGGCAGCTATTATAATTATTTTTATTAATAAGTAATAATAATGGTTATTTTGATAAAGTTTACATTTTTATTATAAAGTAATAATTTTACATTATTATTTTACTATAATAAGTATACTTAACTTCACTGCTATATTGTACTTGAATAGTTTTGTTATTATTTTATTACAGCCTGGCTTGTGATTAACTATTAACTACAAGCAACAGTTACAACAGAATATATATTTTACTAGCACTAATAATATGGAATGGCCTTTTTCAAAAATGTTACATCTTCATATACCATTATAAGATATTAGTTTCCAAATCATTAGGTGTGCTCAAGGTCCTGGGTTTCAATGCCTGAGCTTCAATTTCTATGCTATCTGCACAGAATTTGTATGTTTTGCCTGTGTTTGCATGGGTTTCCTCCCACAGTCCAGAGATGTGGTGGTAGATTAAATGGCTTCTGTATAAATTGGCCCTTGTGAGAGAATGTGCGTGTTTGTGTCTGTGTGTGCCCTACGATGGACTGGTGTCCCATCCAGAGAGTCTCCTGCCTTGCTTGCTAGGAACCTGTCTGGCTCCCCTATGACCATAAATTGGACAAAGCAGTTAGAAAATGGATGGACAGCTGTTACAAGAAAGATATGGTGATTTCGAATCATTCCAGGGAGGAGCAAAAAAATATATTCCTGGGTTTAAAGGGTTGTCATATTCTAGGGGTTAAAAGAATTGTATCATTTTTGTCTTGAGCAATGTCAACCTATTGATCCTCCTCAAAATCAATAGAGAAATACCAACAACAACACATGGAAGCTACAAGGAATTGCATTTAAAAACCGAAAACAGAAGTAATCTTTTAAAGAAACGGGCACTTTTTACCCAATATGGAACAAGCTATCCAAGTATGGAGTCAAAACTGATTTTTAGGATTGTTTCAAAAAATGGCTAGATGAGATCCACAGGTCAATTAGCTTTTACTAGACAAAGAAACTAGATTGACAAAAGCTTCTCCTATTATTTGTAACCTTTCTTATATTCTAATATTCTAAGTATGAAGAGATTATTAATCCCTTAAGAACACCATCTTACTTCACTATTAGTATTTGTTAACTGTTATAAACGGCACATTTAGTTTCTTCCAGTGCAGCAAGCAAGTATACTGATCACTGATTTGAATTTTCCCCAGGGATTGAGGTACAGTACATAGCCCAGTGTTCAAAATACTGTTTCCCAGGAACTATATGTCACACAAGGCTGAGAGAGGCTGACAGATGGAAGAGAATTATAAACATTATATTTGTGCCTTTTTATATACGCGCTAGTACTCCAGTTTGAACAATAATCTGTGCAAGATGCCACAAAGAAGAAAGGTACTAAAATTCAGCACCTACCTGACAGATGGTATACACACACTGGGTATTTAGAAGCTTCTTCTCTTGTAGAAAGGAATTAAATTAGAAAGAGTCTGGTTTCAGTAAATCTGTAAACACTGTTTTCAGACCTCTGACTCTTCATGAAAGCTTCTCAGAGGCAGTTTAAGCTTTGAAACATGAAGAGCGACTGTATAAATATTACTCTGATACAGGTGGCAAGTACCTCCAGCTCTACAGAAACACAACAACATTGAAGTAAGGCCCTCAAACGTGTATTGCTATCTGAGGTGAAAAGGGTCTGTACCTTTCTTATTGTAGAGCTATAGATCTTTTTCACTACAACACATCTGATCACCATTTCCTAGGACCGATGAGTATTCAGTAAAGACAGAAGAGGTATCACTTACAAATTAGTATATTTTGGGCAGCGTGGTGGTATAGTGGTTAGCATTACTGTTTTGAAACGCTGGGGCCCTAGGTTCAGGGGTGTTATCTGTGTGGACTTTCCCTCTGTGTGCCTCTGTGTCTCATGGAGAACAAGCCGGTGTATGTGAAAAGACCAATTCCTAATGCAAGAAATTGTATATGGCTAATAAAGAGATCTTATCTTATCTTGAGGGCTTCTTCTTGGTGCTTCAGGTTTTCTCCCACACTCCAAACACATACTGCTATATTAACTGGCTTCTGGGAATACTGGCCCTGGTGTGTTTGTGTCTTTATGTGCCCTGTGAAGGACTGGCATCTTGTCCAAGATGTCTCTCACCTTGCACCCTTTGCTTGCCAGCATAGACTCCAGCTCGCCCGGGATCTTGTATTTGCTAAAGCAGTTAGAAAATGGTTAGCGTAATAAAAAACAATATTTAATGCACCTAACAATATTTGTTTATGTCTAAGTAATAAGAATCACAGGCAAATAGGCATCATTTAAAAATAATTCTAGAAGATGGCAGGACATGCTGGAGTATGCTGGAGAGCACCAGTTTATAGCAAAATCCAAAAATCCAAACGTCTTTATGTTATGGTTTTAAAAACAACATACTCTGTTTCAGGTTGACATTTTCCATAAAAGCTGAAGGCTGAAACAGTGCACCATCTGACTTTTTGCTCTGGGGACATCTTTGAAAAGTTTATTTTTGATTAAAATCTCATGTCCAGTAAGGCTGTCAGGATGATGAATGATACCAAATGCCATTGGAACATGGGAATTCAATGTGGTATTTAAAAAAATGTCCCTGCAAAAAATAACATCAGATTACAGACAGGAATTTAATGGTCAACCCCAAACAAAGTTAAAAATAATGCACTATTAATGATTGGTTTAATAACATGAGGAAACATAGGTTCAATTTTCAGTGTTCCAAGACACACATCTTAATTTATGTTGCTATTGAAGAATGTGTAGTACTCGATTTGTAAAGACATTTTAAATTCACACATTCTATGAATTAGTAAAGATGAGAAATGTTATCATGTTTTTTCATGGATTTCAATGTTTATATTTAAAATTTATTATAATAGTTTTATATTCCACCTTAACTTTACTACTACTCATTTATTGCTCTTTTGTATTAACAAAATCGTTTTTTTTCCTTATTAAGGGGTAAAAGGGCATATAAGTGTATATGCCCATACTTTTATACGTTTATAAAATGGTTTAGTGCAGCTTTCAATGACTTCTAACTTTAGTTTTCATTGCAGAATAGCCACACTGACAATCACAAAGTGTATCTTTCATGTGAAAGACAGAAAGAGAGAGGAAACAGACAGAATAAAGCAAGGCACATGAATTGTATATTTGCTTTGTCACGTCTCTTTGGTAAACTAGGGCTTTATAAATGATATCACGTCCCTCCAGCTAAGCTTGAGATTTAGAGCCAACCTAGTTAGCTGTGGTTGGCTGACAGCAGTGGGGCCAGATTCAGTTTATATTTCACATCAATGACACTGGGTCAGTGTATTTCCTTTGGCATCATTGTCACATTGTGCAAATCAAAAGCTTCTTCACAGGGAATGTGAAGTCTGCACTGGTATTCATGTTTTCTGTGACTGAGCTACAACATTTAGACAAACATGTATTCACAATTTAGTCACCTATCTGGGGGCTCAGTTTGAATCCCCTCTTTATACCACTGTAGATGTGAGCTACAAAAACAATCACAATACTATATGTTCCAATGAACAGAACCTAACCCAAAACTCAGACAGCAAAATGAATAGTGAAGTAAGCTGGTGCTCTTAAGAGGTACATAATTATCTTTTGGGTAAGAAATTTGTGGGAAAACATATGATTGTCTTAGCACAGTATTTAAAGCAGTGCTGGAGAACAGAACTTGCAATCAGATGGTTTAAATGCTGACATACTGTCTACTGACCCCAAAGAGACTGCAGTCTTTGACATTTTCTACTGTCCTGAAGCAATATAAAATTTCTGTATATTATTTTGTCTCTGAGATATTTTTAAAAGGCCCTTCTAGAATACCAATTTTGTGTGAGAGGTTTTAAAACGCCTGTTTGTTATTCTCTACAGGCACATGGAATAATAATTCTTCATGAAATACAGATTTTTAAAAAATGTTCTTCACTTCATTCACCAGCAATAATAAGGCTTCCAGTTTAATCTAAATGATCGTAAAAATTAATCACTTTAAGCTATATGATGATTTTGTAAGTGAAATGTGCTGAAAATACATTTTCTGTGTCTGTCTGCTGTGTCTATCACCACTACTTATTTCAAAGGTAAAAGGCCTTTTTGAAGTTATTGCTGGAAGTAATGTTTTAGGAGAAGAAGTTTTTGATCTTGAAAGAACTTGCCTTTGCCTTTAAACAGCAGCTGCTGACCAGCAGCAAATTCTAGACAAGGTACTTTCCTTTCTCTAACTTTGATAAAGGTTTGTCATTATAAGGTGGGGCCAGCTGCCTATCACCTGTACTTGAAGAGATAAGCTGTTTCATGAATCCTTTTGCATTACTATACAATGAGACTGTCGGGCTGGCTAGGATGTGGTTAGGCATTTATAGCTGCTCTCATTGTTCCTTTGATAGCCGTTCAGATTTTTTGCTTGGTTATTTATGTTTAATCATAATCACAAGACAAGCCACTTCCTTCACAGACCACACAGCAAATAAAACATTCACCTTGCATAAACTGAAGCACAATTTGAGGGCTGTGGGTGCAGGTTGATTTATTTCAAGGGACAGGAGAATGTAAAGACTGAAAGAGTTATTTCTACCTAAACCAAAACATCACCTCTAGGTTAACTTCTTTATTCTTGTGTCCTTGTTTCCCATTTAAAACTCTATCATGTCTTGGAAATCCGATCATTGTCAGATATTTAAAACTGTCACATCAGCAGCCTGCATTGTATTAGTGATGGACAGCACTGTCATCAACGGCAGATTAGTGCTGTTTATCAAGTGCTATTAGCACAAAAAATGAAATAGCATTTTAAGGTAAAAATAACTTAGAACTTGGGATACATACAAAAGTACGCTCTGAGACAAAGCTATGAAGACTGAAAGGGTTAGCAGGGGTATAAAGGGTTTAGATTGGTATGGTACTTAATACTATAATTAAAAAATAACTGCTATTAATGATACACTTACTTTCTCTCCATTTAATACATGTATACATGTTAATATGTTTCGCTGTTCAATCATAATCACAAATTGAGCTTATGGTAGAGGTTCGAGAGGAAGGTTAGATTCTAATCTCATACACCTTTGCTCACCTACTGTACATATGCAAGTCTCATACCCAGGACCTACCTTCATGTATCTCTTTAGCATCCCCCTCCACCCTTGCAGCAACTCTCTGCTCACTCCTTACAGCAGTGATAGGGTGGTTTGGGGGCAGAGTGGTGGCTCTGTAGCTAAGGATCTGTACCTGTGGCTGGAAGGTTGCCGGTTCAAATCCTGTGGCTGGCAGAGGAATCCTACCCTGCTGGGCCCCTGAGCGAGGCCTTTCACCCCAACTGCTCCAGGGGTGCTGTACAATGGCTGACCCTGCACTCTGACCCCAAGCTTCTCTCCCTGCCTGTGTGTCTCATGGGGAGCAAGTTGGTATAGGTTAAAAGATGAATTCCTAATGCAAGAAATTGTATATGACCAATAAAGTGACCTTATCTTATATTCATGGCTCGACTGCCATACCCTCAGCTAGGCGAGTCACTCGAAAAACATACTTTGTCCCTCTTGGATTCATTAGGATCTAACTGAACTACTGAAATATAAACTAAGATTAAAAAAAGCTAAGGTGACCAGCAATATAAACAGGAAATAAGAGGTCCAATTCTGTGAACATCCACACAATAACAAATATTAAAATCAGGTAACTCCTATATTCAGTCTGAAAAAGAGTAAATGCAAATGAGTCAAAAATAAAATGCAATCAAACATACTGTAAATTGTATATGTCTTGGAAATTGGAGTAGGAGTGGTATATAAAGTACTTAATATTTCAAGAGATATACAGATGTTATAATAATGTACTCCTGTTCTTTTTTTAATGTAATTTATATATTTTTTTCTGTAGACACTTCTATAGAGTTTTATTTATTGACAACTTAGAATGTCTCATTATTTTTCTTCTTAATGTTATAATGTAATACTTAGTGTTATCTAATACTGAGCTTTATTACTTTTATCTCTGTTACTTTCTATAACCTTTTTCAGTCTGTTTCCTAGCTGGAGTTGTGCACTAGCCAGGAGAGGAATTATAGACACAAAGTTTATTTCTGTAGCTGCTCTTAAATGGAGCTCAGCAGCTAAGCAACACTGTACACGGTCACTACTGGAATGGAAGAAAAGAAAAAAATGGTTGCGTGTGGTTATGGTAGACAAGTAGGAGGCGCTCTTCTCTCTGGACCAGAATTTCTAAAATCAATGCCCCAGAAAGGAAAGAGAACAGACCTTGCTGTAGGAGATGCCTTTCTTCGGATATTATTACAAATGGGGGGTTATGAAACTGGTGAATATCAGGAGGAATAGGCAGAGTGGTTAAAGTCAATAATTAAAATAATTATTAATAACCCCCAACTTGTAAGTAATTTCTCCAGAACATACCTAAGTGGTTGGCATAATTAGAGGCACATTAATTCTTTATTCTCTGGCACAGCTTTGGTAAAAAAAAGTAATAATCCAGTTCTCTTTATTAACAATCACAATACCACAAACTATACTACAAACAACATAAACATACAACATACAAGTTACTATATTTACAGAATGTACAAAAAGGCATTTCAGAGGCCTAACATCATAATCGCCCAGAAAACCTCAGACTGCTACTAAGTATTACTAAGTATTGAACTCCTAAACAATGCCCACAGAGGCTACAATAAGAGATAAGCTGTCTTCTTCACAACTGCAATACAACCTGCAGTTAAATCTCTTTCTCTCTGAAAAACCAGGATGTCACAAAATAAATGGGAGCCTATATCCCTCTTCTAAAAAATGCACCCCTAAGCAGGAAAGACGTCTCTAACCGAGGAATCTTTTACCCAGGAAACTCAAGCCCCCTAAAAACACAGAATAGCAAGCTCTCTCTATCAAGGTTCAAATAGTTAGCTCCAATCAGACCATGTCTGGATGATCATGAAGAAGGGGCTCTAACTTGGCACAAGCTTCAAGTTCCAACCCCTCCTGACTCCTCTCTTGAGATCTGACCTTCCTTCTCTCCTCTCTTTTCCCCTCTGCATCGTCTTGTCTCCTTCTTCCTCATTTTTTTCTGTGATCTTATATGGTGTGATTCTGGACTGTTCATTGACAATCATTAACCCACAACTTAATTTACTAGGTAAACGAGCTGAACTTTATAATTGTCTTTGATCAGGGGACACCCCACATCTCAGCAAACATCCCCTCTGCTTTGAAGCTGGAAGTATTTGCACTTCTAGGTGTTACACACTTTATCTAAACTCTTAGAGACACTTCCTAGTCACCTATAGCTGTAACAATAAATTAAACCAAGTTCCTGATTACTTGAGGTTATTAAAAGATCCCATGGCACTGTTCATTAGAGGAGGAATGTTCAGTATCCAGGCTAAATTCTACTGTGGACACGAATAATCTGCATTACCCTTAAAGCCACCCATTAATTAATTTGACAAAGATATTTCTCTCATTTCTCTACCAGACCTGCTGTGTGGTGTGGTGGGGCTGTTATATTAATAATTATAATTGCTTACACTTATATAGCGCTTTTCTGGACACTCCACTCAAAGTGCTTTACAGGTAATGGGGTCTCCCCTCCACCACCACCAATGTGCAGCATCCACCTGGATGATGCGACAGCAGCCATAGTGCACCAGAATGCTCACCACACTCCAGCTATCAGTGGGGAGGAGAGCAGAGTAATGAAGCCAATTCATAGATGGGGATTATTAGGAGGCCATGATGGGAAATGGGAAATTTGGCCAGGACGCCGGGGTTACACCCCTACTCTTTTTTTCGAGAAACGCCCTGGGATTTTTAATGACCACAGAGAGTCAGGACCTCGTTTTTACGTCTCATCTGAAGGACAGCACCTGTTTTACAGTATAGTGTCCCCATCACTATACTGGGGCATTAGGACCCATGTGGACCACAGGGTGAGCTCCCCCTGCTGGCCCCACTAACACCTCTTCCAGCAGCAACCTTAGTTTTTCCCAGGAGGTCTCCCATCCAGGTACTGACCAGGCTCACACCTGTTTAGCTTCAGTGGGTTGCCAGTTATGAGTTGCAGGGTGATATGGCTGCTGGCTGTTAGCACATAATGGCTGCCATGGATCACTCAGGTGGGTATTGCATTTCAGTGGTGGTTGAAGTGGGTCCCATCCTGTATGTCAAGTGCTTTCTGACTCTCTGGGGTGAAAACAATTATACAGTATAAATGTACAGTATGGTTATTATTGTAACCACCTATTCTTGAGCCGAACACCAGAACAGAAACCACATAACTCAGGTCTTTTCCACTCGACAGGCACAATTGCAATTGACAATGCCTACTCCTCTGAGTTATCTGGAGAACCCACTAATCCCAGAGAAGAGCCTACTTGTTTTGTGACAACGTGAAAGCCACCCTTCAAAATCAATCAAAGAACTTCTGTTCTGTATTGCTACAATACAAGCTAAATATTGCGCATTCATTCACTCTGGTTAATTATTTTCCATGATAAAATCAGCATTTTCAAAAGAGGATAAAAAGCTTTGAAAAACTCTTCTTTATTTTGAAATTTTGATATTTTAGTTTCACACATAGAACAGAGCACATCTTGTCTGTTTAACCGATGCATAATTTATCAAATTGTATCATGTGATGGGTATCAAACAGAAATATCTTAAAGCTCACCCTGTAGCCACATATAAATAAATTATGTTGCATTTAATAATTCAGCACAAATTTGTTTTTGCCTGTTTCTGAGGGCTACTTTACTGCAAGCTTCATTCCTAATGAATGCTGGAATTGATTTTGAAGCGTCCTTCTGTTCTGTAATTAGTGTTTGGGTTATCATTAATTAAACATTTACCTTGGAAAGCCCTTTGGTCTCGTTCATTACAACACTGCGTTTCATATTTATGAAAATTTACTGAATCAGAAAGTTGCCTGTTAGGATGTGTAAACATGGTCGAGACTTCAAGTTAGATATGGCTTGAATGTTATCACTTAATGCACATAGATTATGGGCATGCCTGGGGTCTAGATCACACATTTAACTAGTTTTCCTGATGTTTCCACAGTCTCCTTATCTGTCAAGAATGATGCATTGTAGGTACTGGCTCACCTTCCTTTATAACTAAGGCCAAATCATATCCTTCACCTGATTTTTGAGCCCTTGTGATTTTAATGCAAACCTGCACTTCTCAGAGTCATGCGTTTCTCTGTGTTTCTGTCAAGCGTGCTTCTTCATTTGTGATGAGATAAGAGAGACATGCATAATTAGGTAAATGTGTAAATGTAGACCTACACATTTTTCTCATACAAGTTGAAATTTATAAAAGTTCGATTTGAAGTAAAAATGCAACCTATCTACGTTTTTACATCTGGAACTCTGTTTGGAAGAAACTGCTCCAATATGATTGAACAGATGAATCCTTTAAGGATATTGTCTGAGAAATCCAGACATCCCAGGAGCAAATTAAATGAGTGAACTTTTCATTTTCCAATTATCCTTGTGCATTTGAAGGAAGGAAATCTTTAGAGCCTAAGGGTAGTTTTAAGAAAATGTGTAATTTGAATAAAAGTGATATGGGTTTTGTAAATGCACATTTTGTGAATGAGATTACATTTATCATACACATATATATAATACATAGTGATGGACCTAGTAGTTTCGGTGGGTTCTAAGGAGGCAAACTAAGGCCATCAGTTTGACTCGAGACACAGTTAATAAACTAGAGAAAAAAAAAAGGAAAGCACCTGGAGGCTATCAAATATGATGAAAAGAGTGTTTTTTTCTGGCAGGAGACAGATGCCAAAATTCCCACCAACTGAGAAAAAACTGAGAAAAAGCTTTTATTTCCTTATGGAATTACTCCCAGTGCCATCTTGTATATAATCTTTTATATCAGCACAAATACAAGCCTCCCAGTCCCTGTTTCTCTATATTCAGGAGGTTCAGGCCTGGGCTCATGACTGTTTTTCATTTTGTCTGCACAAATATATGTTATAGTTGAAAACAGAACATTCAGTAAAGAATATATGTTTATTTTTTTAAATAAATCCAGCTACCCATGTCCTCAGTTTTATGTTTTGTGTCAATTTATTGTTTTTAATCTTTGCTGAAATGTCACTAGAAAGCAGATAGAGAGAGCTGAACAATAAACAGGTTTTGTCAGTTTAGATTCCAGATGACCTGTCTTAATATTCAGGGGGGATGTGCCTACATCTGTGTCTACTTTGTGCTCTGTATAAAACTGGCATCATTGTCCTGTTCCTGCCAATGTTTCTGCCAATGTTTCTACACTTCATCACACGTCTTAGTATTGCTCAGAGTAATTCACTTTCTGTAGTCCAAAGTATTACATACAGGTATCTTATTTCAGTACTTAATTAAAAGAGTTTCTGAAGTCTGTCGTGTGATGAAGGTTAATCAATCATATGAAGTTTCAAAGACACTGTAAACTTTGCTTTACCAGGAACCTTTTTCTTTTCAATGTTTTTTGTTCTAGCTGAAACAAATCCTGGAAAAGCAAATCACAATTCATGGTAGAAATAACCAAAACCTACAGTTCCAACCTAACTTTAGAATAAACCTGCAGAAAAAAAAAACAACTTTTTCTCAGGATATTAATTTTTTTCTTTTATGAATTTACAAGGGCTTTGTCTTTCACTTCATGGTATGGTACTGTTTTTACAATTCTTACACGTTTTCTTAGTTCAGTATAATTATTTTCAAATATCTTCTGCACTACTAATCTAAATTGTCTTCATACCTAAAGGACCTTCATATATTTTGGGCAACTGAAACTCTTACTGCCTTTTTATCCTCTTCTGGGATCCTAAACAACAGATCTCTTGGCTTGTTTTAAAATCTGACTTGGCTCCTTTAAAATGGACCCGAGGCTAGGTCTGTTTTCTTATGGAGGCCAGTTAAACACAGGAAACCCAGGACACTGCCTCCTTTTTCAGCAAGTCTAAACACATTTGGTTGCACCTATTTATAGTTGGGTCTCCTTTTAGGAACAGAAGCTCTGAGTGTTTTTTTAGGTCTTAGCATTTTTACTCTGCTGAAAATACAGTCCCATTGTAAATATAGCTTTTCCACAAATAAAAAATTATAATGGACTGTTTGCTGTTTAATTGAGGCCACTTTGCTTTACTACAGATGTAACTGCAGAATTACACACAGCCACCTGGTGCTGTTTCACTTCAGTTAGGACTACAGTGATTAGCAAGCTGAATTTGGCAGTGAACACTCCTTGGCCTGATTACAGTGTGTCTCTCAAATCTTCAGTAGGATTTCACGTTGCTGTCCAGAGGAAGTGTTGAAAATCATTTGCTTCATTTACTAAAGTGTGTGGAGGAGCTGTGTGTGTGTCGTGTTGGAGGGGTGTGTAAAAGCCTGCAGTTTACAAGAGCAGAAAGATCTGATTATTTCACCTCGAAACAGTCTGACATTGAAAAGGCTAGAACTGCCTTCCCTCTCACTTGAAAATGTCACATGGGCTCTCATCAGCTCACAGAGGTGCTGCAAATATTTTTGCTGGCCATGTGAATGAGATCATTCTTCTCAGCCCAAAGCATGAGAGGGTGCTCTCTCTTGAATAGTGTAAGTTTACTTCCTAGAACAGAGGAACCCAAAGCCAGCAGGATGTGCTCATATAAAGCTGTCAAAGGGCAGAGCCTGTCCTCTTCTGATAGGGTTTTTACAGCTGGTAAATATGATTAGATTACTGGCAGGGGATTAGACACAGCTATGCATTAAATGAACACAAAGCACTTCAGTAAATCTGTATAGATTTTGTCAGCCAACAAGGCAGTTAGGTGGAGCTCATCTTTGTGTCTGATAAAAAATGGAGAAAAACACTGCTGAATCTTACCGGTTCTTAAAGGAATAAAGTGCAAAGCATCAAAATGATTTCCAGCTCCAGGGTTTACTATATCAAGTAACAACTGATTCAGTGCCTGGGATGACTGACTTCAGGAATAACAAGACATTATTCCCCATCATCCCACATAATACCCCTTTATTATTCAGACATCATTCCCATGATCTCGTGTCCCCTTGTTAACACATTGTGACAATGCTAAATCTAACATGCTAAGTTATTCGAACTAAAATACTGTGTGGTGAGTGTGCTGGTGCACTTTAGCTGCTGTCGCACCATCCAATAAAGGACTTAAAGTGGAGTGTCCAGAAAATATATACAAGTGTAAGGAATTATTATTATGAATTATTATTGTTGTTGTTGTTGTTGTTGTTGTTGTTGTTGTTGTTGTTGTTGTTGTTGTTGAAACTGTGAAAAATGGATAGCACAAACATTAAATGCGAGGCAAACTGAGTGATTTTCAAAACCGATTTGCTCCCTGTTTTCCAAAGGTAACTGTAAAAATGTAAAGGAGTGAAAGTCTACCACAATTAACCTGCTAATAACTTATATTATTATATCCTTGAAAAGAAAACGCATGCCAGTGAGCAGGAAATGTGTCCCTAGAGCAACTCACTCTTACACACAGCTAGCTAGGAGTGGGAAGAAAGCAAGGTGGAGGAATGCTCAAGGGAAGGAGGGCAGAGCATGACACAAAGGGAAGCAGTCACAGGGAATTTCAGGAGTACTTCATTAATGGGTGCAGTCATCTTTCAAAACTAAAACACCCATTTCCCAGGTAGATGATTTGGGGCCGAAAAATCAATTTCAGCCCAAATATCTACTAAAAAATACTGTCGGGGGGTAAATACTTAGATTTAAGGCAGAGAGTATCTAATTTACTGGGCCAGCTCTTGGCTTTAAAAAAAAAACACTGATTCTAGAACTACAAAGCCATGCTAAATTAGGCGTGGGCGATCAGGCGTGGACTAACATTCATGCAATGTATATGACACAGCTCTAACTCATGACCTGACTCAGACATCTGTGTAGATCTTCCCAGGTGAAAGGAAAATATAGTGTTCCATTAAACTGTAATCAATGCAAGATGAAAAGGCAATCTTTCAATACACGTGTACTGTAAACACATGTGAACTATGGTAAGTTCTGCAATTTTCATTCTCTTAATCTTTGATATATCTCTTAAGCACACATTTCAGACAAGCAGTTACCATCATGTTTAACACTACATCCATTTAGCAATGCTTGTATAAACTGTTTTTACTAATTTCTTACCGTAGTATACTGTATATATACAGTATATAACTATAACCATTATTTATTAATGTATACAAAGTATACAAATTAAATGACAATCACTATTAAGTGCAAAGAATTTATTATGAATGTAAAATCTCTTTACATCATAAGAGTTGGAGTTCCAGAAAAACGTGGTGGCTGAAAATTAGGGGTAATACATATTTTGTACTGAGTGTTTTTCGATGTTTAAGTGTAATATGCTTTTTCATTATGCCTTACTTCTTCTTGACTGTGTGGATTTTAAACCTTTGCTCTGACATTTCTTAAGATATTCTTGAAGTTCACACATCATTTCCAATGAATACTGCTTAGCTAGCAGTACAGAGAGCCTGAAAAATTTCTTCAGAGTAAGGTCTGGTCCATGTTTTATATCCTCCCCCTGAGCACTCCCTTACTGTAATACCCCTATCTTGTGCAGACAATGATAATCCATCCTGGGCGAATTTTGACTACTGACAGGGGTTGCACTTTAATTAATGGGCTGGCACACCCTAGAGAAGAAGGTGAAACTCTGAGTACAAATGTCTTACACATTTAACACCACTCTGACCCCTGTAGTCTGAGGCCGTACCCTGTCCTTTCATTATTTATTACTGTTGTGCCTCTGATGTCTCCTGCTCCTCCCTGTCTAGTCTTGTTTTTTGATTTTGCCAGGGACTGACTCCTCATTCCAAGTTAATGGCCTCCTGGATTGAGAATGCACAGGTGATTGGTAGATACAGGTAAATTCATGGGCAAGCCCAACCCTGATAAACCCGACCAAACAGGGGTTATTATTGGTATAATATTATGAGCTGTTGAGTGCAGCTATGAGCCCATTTATTTTTCAGTTATACTGTATGGATTCAGCAGCATTATGAAACTACCATGGATCATCATTTCCACTGTTAACTCCTGTTTCTAAAAAACAGCATCTTACTCACAATGCTCAGATACAACAGATAAGTCTGACAATAATATGATGTTAAAACCAGATACAGGTTTTATAATAAAAACAAATGTTTATTATATTTTAATATGAGTAAAAGCAATTGTTAAGTGCTTTAAATACCCAAAAACGTGAAATAAAATTTAAAAACATTACAAAGCCAATAGAAAGCAGATGCAGAAGATAAAACAACCACACAAAAAAAAAACTTTTCTGCAAACGTTTTTAATCTATATTTTAAAGACACCCAATGTGCTCGACTGCCTGATTTCTTTGAGGGTGGTGTTCTAGAACTCTGGTGCACAGTAACAAAAGGCCCTGTCACCCATGGAGTGTAGACCAACAGTGAGAAACAACTGAGTGAAGGTCATGTGGAGGGGACTAAAGATAAAAAAGATAACATACCAGCTACTTACTAAAGAGCTCTACTACTGTATGTAAACTAGAGCCTTAAACAGAAACAGAAGAATTTTGTGATCAACTCAAAACCTGACAGAATGCCAGCACAAGAACTCCAAGACAGGAGTAACATGATCCCTTGCGTGGAACCTAGTCAGGACTCTTGCTGTCGAATTCTGATTATATTGGAGCTTAAAAGTCATTTGAAAAACTACTGCAACAAGGGCACCGATACAATCAAATCCTTAAAAAATGAAACACCTGACCCAGCCTTCCCAACTATTTCTAACAGAAACAATATCTTTACAATATTCTGCGCGTGGGTTTCAAATTTCAGTGCAGGAAGATCACCCCCAAATTCAAGCACAGTGCCATCAATTGACAAGGCTACAGCACTGGACTTATGTAACTGATGTTACCCCTTTGTCTTCAGTGAAGACCTCTATTAAGCAATATTAACACACTATTTTGTTTCAATGCTTTTTACACATTTCTTGTAATTTTACTGTCTCCCGCTAGCCTTTGTAATGGGAAACCATTCACCAAGAGCACTATAGATTTAGAGCTGTTGGGATAATCACAGACTTCAGACTGCCTTTAATTTGAACTCAATGAAATCAAAAGACACACCCTATTGTCTACAACACCACTATAATAATCATTTTGATTTGTTGATGTTCTGCTTAATAATAACCTTGTGCTGTAAATCTTATTCTTTACTTTTCATTGAGAGAGTGGTCTAGAGAGACATGTACTTGGATATCTTAGTGATATTTTGGTCTTTCTACAAGAAAAGAGTACACAAAACAATAAAGCTATTGACCAAAACTGTTAAACAAAACTTTCTCTACAAATAACAACACCCAAGAATGAAGCCTGCCGAAACAATCACGGAGTGTCCTCATCAAATTTGGTTGTGGACCAACCTCCTAGACACAGGACGAGGAGTCTGGGACCCCCATGCAGAGTGAGGAGTGGTCAAGGGGCAACTGCAGAGGTGGAGATGGGTTGTGATGGGATACAAAAAGATGTATGCGAGGGAGAGAAGAAGATTGTAAATAGTATTTATGAAAATTTTAGGTGAGGAGATGACATCAGGAGTTGAATTACTGGTGCATATGCCATATACAATACTGTGCAGTTTTTCTCCTTTCCTAAATAAAGAATTATTCTCAAACAATCAATTCAAGCACCAAATCAAGGCCCATATTTTAAGAGCTGCTTACAATATGTTAAGGTCACTGACACACACATTTCCTTAGGTGAAGTTTGACCACCTTAATAACAAGCATATTGTTTTCAAAACAAATTTCTTTTTTTCTGTCAATCATAATAAAGACTCCAAATTAAGAATAGAATATTTTTATAAAGCATTTGTAAAATATCACCAACACTTCAAAGATTATTGCAAATTGGGCAGTTTGAAGGTGTTACGCAGATGAAATTTCTTAAGCAATATGAAATACAACATGATAATGTTAATATATGAAATGTATTAATATAATTTTATTATTTTGTTATTACTGTGCAGGTTATGACAATCAAATGAGGAATAATGTACTATAAATTGCATTTGACTCTTTCCATATTAGGTATCTTTTAAATGGTTGGGTTAACCTGAAAATAGTTTTCTGGTCATTTGTGTTAAGACAGATACTCTCATGTTGAATTCAATAATAAAACCCCTTGCTCACTGTTGTAACACCAAAAAATGTACACAACAAAAGAAAATACACTTAATTCTTTTAAAGAATTTGGAAATAAATTTGGAAGAAAAACTATGTTAGAGTAGCAAACAAGAAAATAATGCACTTGCAGGATTCTGCTGACTTTAAAAATCAGTCAGGCTGTGGCTGTAGGTTTTCTTTACTGTCAGCAAAACCCAAGTAAATTATTTCCCTGTATCTCATTCGCTAGTCTCTTATTTTCTGCTTAGACTGTCATTACCAGCCATTTCATGGCAGGACTGACCTGCGTTTGCTGAAAGCCAGTGACAAATTAACCAGTGAGTTAGATGTGGCCTTTTGAGTCTCCCTGTATGGAACACCTACGCTGCAGTGCCAGTGTGAGAGCTATGTAAGATTAATTGCTGGAGACTTTTTTTTTGTGTCACCCTGTGCTTTTCAATTGCTGAATCTGCTTAGGAAATGAAATACCACTTGTGTCATTCATTGTGTTTAAGGTGTGTTTCTTTTGGTGATTATTTTTTTTAGTTTCTAACCTTATCATTACAACTAGCAAACAAAGGAAAATTTGCACTGAGAGAAAAAGCAGCAAGCATTATTGGCAAATACAAGGTAGCTGCAAAGCTGTTTTTTCTGTAGTTGCTATTAAATACTGTAATTGGAAATAAATAGGAACAGATTAAATGGGTCTATCTATTGTTTTTGCAAAGGCATCCACATCAATTCAATGTAGATATACTGAATGCTAAATACAAAGAATGAAAAAACAAATCAGCTATTAAAACTGTTTCATATGTTTCTAAACTTAATCCTAGCCTGCTTTCATGGATCTTTTTGTTAATGTCTTGCAACATTTTCAAGTCCATTAACAAATGTCTAATTATTAATAAAAATAAAAATATCATTTGGCTCCTAGACTACATTTATTAGTGTGACAAGACTTACAGACTTGTTTTTAAAATTGACTGATCTGTAATTTAGTATTTGTTCCAGAACTTTAATAGCCTTTAATTTTGTTGTTTCACAGGTCATCATCAATATTTTGATGGGATGATCAACATAGAATAACCCTCTTTCATTTGGATGTTGTAAATAAACAAAAGGTGATTGCATAGGCATTTTGTTCTAGGTGAGATCTGAATACAAAAGAATTTTAACTCAATTACAATAAATGGTCATTTTTTATGAAGTTTCACAAACAAATGATGCTTGTTTCGTCATGTAAAACTGTTGTCTATGTTTGAAATCCCACTAACCTACAATGAAAAAGTTAAGGCCTTAAGGTTAAAAAGATGTGAGCTAGGTGTGAGAAAGAGAATAACTTCAATCTGTCCTAAGCCCCTGATCTCAGATCAGATCAGATCTCAGACATGTATTAAGGTCAATTTGAAGTCACAAACCACGTCAACGGGAAATACTAGGGAATGATTTGCATTTGTCAGTTCAGTGTCATTATTACTAACTTTGAGGAGCAGTCAATTAAAAACATCTAATTTTCAAGACCTTTGGCATATATATGTGATATATACCATATACATTCCAGGGGTGACCCCTTATATAGTTCTCAGATTCACTTAGGTATATTGTGGGCAATTCAACGCAAATGTTCATATGCATTATTGTAATTCAGGCTTGCCTTCAAGTTTGCATCACCATCACCAACACGAGCAGCCCAGAAACAATTTCTTTATTGAAAAGCATGACGGCTTTTGACCACTGAATCAAGGTTGCAGCTTGACATTTCTCTTGGAAGGAAAATTATCTATCGGACGGGTGAAAGATCGCCACCAGAGAGCGGTCTCAAAAAGAGGGCTCTGTGAGCTGTTTAACATTTATCCAAAAGTGACTGTCTTGTTTTGTTACATGTAATGAGAAATGAACTCCCTACTGGGACCTTTACAACCAGACTGCAGTAATGCAGTCAGAACACCCAAAAGTCTATAAACATTTTTTTATCAAGATATCTAGTGGTGCAATAAAGCAGCTGGGTTTTTCAACATTTTTAGCAATGAGTCACACTGATGGAGGGTGCATGTGTGTGTTTGTGATAGTTGTCTTTTTACAAACAAAAACAATAGAGCTGGCTGGTTTTTTTCTCAAACTAAAATGTGCATGTTGAAGCTCACAAGAACATCATTTAAAAACAAGGGAAATGGATACAGTATTAATAATAGTATGAAAGCAAATCCAAGGTCAAAGGGCTTTATAACACACTTGGTTCAGACCTATCCCAAGATTTCAACTTACAAGAACAATTACATCCTTGTTTTTGTAACATTTGTGTTTCAGATCTGTTTTCAGTAGAGATTAGCAGGGATCTATAAAAAGATGACCGCCTGATGGATATTTCTTGGAGTCTATTAAAATGGCTTTAATTGCTCTTTCCACGAGTCCAACACAGTCATCATGCAAATAAGCAAGGTGACATTCCCTTTGTTTTCAGACTTCCTGCCTAAATCCCACAGAACACATGACAGCTGAACTAAGCTCTGTGCTGCTGGGAGGACCGAAAGCAGTTGTGAAGTGAAAATTCTGTGGTTCTTCAGCAGCAGGCTGACGCAACACAAATTTTCTCTAGTCAGGCACTAAAAACATTCCTGTGCTTTTTAAAGGAAATGACTACTTTATCATCATTTTACAGAATTCTGCAGTGTTAATACATTCTAAATATACCATAAAATAATGGTTTAGAGACGTGTTATATATCTAACCTGCAAAGATAAAATCATAATTTATAGTCAACAATATTGGTATGCTTAAAGTGAAACAATGTCATTCATGCATTTTCTTAACATATAATGTTAATTGAATCATATCTTACTTTTACTACAGACATAAACTAGTCTTTTTAAAGTTTATTGAATGCCGATTCCTCCTGACATGAAAAAGGTTTCTGGTGAATTAATGGACTTCAGAGAGTAGTGCCTAAACTTATGCCAGCATCATCATAGATACCCATGTGCATGATGTAGAATGAAAAGCTACTAGGCAGGAATGTGTGTGCTTGTCTGATCCATTCTGTGTTTTTTCATTCCAAATGTGATGTCTGTCAAGGCTGCTGTTTATAATGGCAGAGTCTTCATTTTAAATATGTAGGTAGAGATATGTGTAAGCTCTCACGTGCAAGCAATTGCAGTTAAACAGAATGCATTATTCCCTTTATCTCCTTCACTCTCCCTTGTTATGTGGCTATTATATTAAAGCACGAGGGTGTGCAGACCGTATGTGACTCAGAGGAGATAGTTCCAGATTTTGGACGAATTTGCTGGGACACCATTAAGGGCAAGCATGCCTGAAGACCTCAGTATAGTAAAAGCTGGAAAGCTGCATCATGAACACAGTGCCAGTCAGAAAACATCATATGTGTTTTTGACCTTGAAGTCACAGCTCCAGTACCCAGCTCCTTAGCAGCAGGAAATAAAATCTTGCTTCAGCCACAGTATTCTCATTGGCTAAGGGCAAGCAAACTGTTGCTGCTTCTGAGCTTTGGGACAGCATGTTTACACACTAGATAACCTAAAGACACCAGACAATTTCCGCAGCCACAGAGAAGATAAAAAATAAATCAGCAGCAATAACAACTCTGCCACAGGCTTGCCAGTCACCATTCATGAATCCCCCTGAGCCCCTTGCCTGATCCCTGTGAAATCATCCCATTAAACCTTCTTTCCTTCTCCTGCACTCCCTAATAACAGATCACATTCCAGGAGGGAGCTCCAGCTCCTCCGATCTGGACTGTACATACGTGCCACACATCTGACTAATATCTTGCTTTTGAGAATAAGGTGGGCACCACAAAGAATTAACACAATCAAATGTTCATGTCTATACACTTACTGTATGTATGCTTTGCTGAGATTATGTATGACTGTCCATTCCAAATTATATGAAAGCCTCCACCGTCTGCTCTTCGGATATTATTCTCTTATTCATACAAATCCTGAAATGTCAAAGTAACATCATTCTCTAGTTTGAAAGAAAATCATTTAGAAAGGCAATTTTAAAAAACAAAGTTCAGTTTTTAATCATTTTTGTGTAACACGTGATTTAGACTAATTCTTTGTGCTGATCAACTTTATAGATTTTCTAAAAAATGTTTGAAAGCCACTCATTACAATGAGCTGAAACACCTACACAAACATTAGTATGATCACTATCCATTAAATCTGTATGCCTCACCCTCTTTAACACTCACAAAGCCCAGGAAACTCAATTCAGCATTTTTATTTGCTTTTTGTTTTCCTTAGTGCTCCAAGGGACATGGGAAGCAAGAGCTTGTGACTGTATTTCAAGTGAAAGTTGATTTAAAAAAACAGGGCAGACCAGCAATCGGTAACAATCTATCAGAAGACCTTTTTATTCTATTAGCCTATCATTTTACTAAAACTGAACCATATTTCAAGCTAAAACGAAACACTGAGTACTAAATGGCATATTAGATTTGCTCACAAAATAACTATTGATTTCTTAGAAAGAAGAAGAGAAATAACATAAATTACTTTAGATTTATTTGTGAGCATATATTTACAGGAATTACATAGTTTTAAAATGGACATTACATAAAATGTGTGAGTATTACATTCCATAAATGTGAGAACAATATAGGAGGGAAAGCAATTTTTTATAATTACACTGCATAAAGACAATAAGGTGCTATGGTTAGTACTCTGACTGTGCCATTATGTTGAGTACAGTAATTCACCCTCTTTTCATAGACTGATATGTAGAGGCTTACAGTATGTGAAATAAAGGATGGTGAAGTTAAGACTTCATGTCTTAGATAAACACTTGTGTAAATAATACCACACTAGAAGTCTAATTATCCAGAAATGTATTCACTTCTTTGCACTTTATCTTTGACATCCTCCTTGTAGAGGCACCATAGATGTGTTTGTACAGAATTTGCACAAATGTTTACTGGATTCAAATTCCACAGCCCAATGGACTTGCTTCTCTCTCTGCCAGCATTCTAACTAACCAGTGAATTGGATCTTTCTGCATTCCTTTTCTTTCTCTTTCCGTAGGCAGATCATCAGTATCCCATGTTGACATACAAGTATGAGTATCATTCTACCACTATTTAAGAGAAAACTGCTTGACACAGTGACGGGAATTAAAACGACAGGGTTGGTCATGGTTACCTGTTTCTACAGAATCGTTTCTAAAGTTCTGAGTGAGGTATATGCGGTGAACTACACAGCAGAACAAAGAGCAGAACTGCCAGTTTTGACAGAACTAAGGGAATCATGGACGAGGTCTTGTTTTAAACTAGTACACAATCATCTTTTGAGACATTTCCTTCATTAAATCCCTGTGGCCCTGTGGGGACAAATCCCAGGTGCGGCAAGATGGATTCACACTGCCATATATATAATTCAGACGGTAACGTTTATTAAAATTACTTTCATGTTGGAAACAAAGGGCTGGATTCATGGTACAGTTTTGAAATAGGTCAGTTTCAAGCACATTACATACACACACATACACAGTGTACTATGTGTCAGTTCTTTAATGTCTCAGAGCTTATGAAACCAACTAAGGTAACTTGATAATAAATAAATATAGATGGCTTAACTCAAGACGAAACCAGATTGGAAAGTACCTGAGCTACCTACTGTCGTTCTACCTTTTACCATGCTCTTACAGCAGAGTATTTAGGAATGCAAGCATTTCATTGTCAATGACTTGAGTTCGCCATTAGCACATGTTCGTTTATCAACATTATTTTCATCATCTGTGAACTTTAGCTAATTACTCACATGTTGCAGTGATGAATGAAAAAGTAAGGTACTTGTAAAGAGCCTTTGGGCACCAGAGTTTCAGCTCAATATACAGAAACCAACTAATATATTTACATTGTGAACACTGAACACTGTAGCTTACCGGTAGCAAATACTAACATAATACAGTAAATTCCTTCTGCCAAAAGGACACATTGATATGTCAATTTGCAGACATCTGGAGCACAAAAAGCCACAACTACACACTCTGGATGACCTCAATCAATAATAGAGATATCCTTGTGAATAAGAATTCCACTGTTTATGATAATAAAGAGGTCCATGTGAATTTGTTGACAGAAATGCGAACAGTTTCACACTGGTTACTGCATGGAGAGTGCAAAAAACACAGCTGAAAAAGTGGATGATTCATGTAAATATAATTATATTTGCCTATTTTTATTGTCAAACAGTTTTCATTTTTGCAAAAAAGTAGGCCAAACTTTTTAGATGAATACTCCAGTTTTTCAAAATACCACAAAGATTGTTATCTTAAATCAGACAGTTTTCTGAGAATTACGAAAATAGTTCTCATACTACCAGAACCAACAGTGGACACTGCTGAATTACATGTGAGTAATAAAATAATAGCTTCACAAAAACGTCACAACAGTTAACTTAACAGTAATCCCAAAATGAATGTACAGTGCTCTACGTGAGAGGCATAATACAACAGATAAATAACAGTAGTTACAGTTTAGAAGCCGTACTAAATTGCTTTGTTTTCAAACGATCATGTGAGTGCTATAGAGTGAATTGAAAAACATCTGGTTCAGAAAAATAAACTGCTAAAGCAGCTACTAGATTAAGAGATAAAATGTTCAGTGTAAAACTATTTTTGGCATAGTTTTCCAACAATTTGTCGAAGAAAATTTCGTTTCGCGTTTTTTAAAATAATATCATCTTAAAATTGTGCTTCATTTCATAGACAGTTATATGGGATTTAGGTCTTTGGTTCAATATTCATCCGTTACATACTTTTTTTTTTTATTTGTTGCACTGCAACGTATTTTATTTAATTTGAAAGTCGGGAATAAATAGAGATGTGCATTTTTTTATTACTATTATTCCAATTATTTTTTGTTAAGTGAAGAACCAGCTTCTGCAATCTATGCAAACTGGTCTGTTATGTCACAGTACTGTGCGCACATATCGGTTCCTCTAAAACAGGATCTCAAGACAGTTGCACTTTCTATGCTCGAAGGAAAGGGTTATACTTTCCCAGAGATGACAATAATTACAGGCAGAATGTTGTCAAAGCAATTCACAGCAGGTATTTCTTGGTCGGGGTTAGAAAATTTGTTATACGGCCGCGTTTTGAAACACCGATGTGTGTATATTTTGTTAGCAATTTTACAGTAGCGCGAATAGCACCACTGAGTTTTCATATGGTGGAAAATATCAGAAAAATTGTATTTTGTTGTGTGGATTTATTTTCATTAAAATCTTAAGCTGTTTTCTCTCCTCTGCGATCTCACATTCATAAATGTCAAACATAAAAGAAACATTGCAATAAATACAATAATAACATAGCACGCTCAAATACAAAGTTAATATTTCTTCCATGTTGAAAAGCTATACGTCTTTTGTTCATAGCCAAGTCTACAAAAAAGATAACCGTCGTGGAAATGGATGTTTTCCTTAGGACCACCACTCGGTAGGAATATTGACAGAGATGTGACAGACAGCCTTTAGTTAGCGCATCAACGGACGGCTATAAGCAGGCTGCTTTGATCCTTCCGCCGAGAGCCCCGTTTAGTAACCTGTGAACACAATAAATTGAGGTTCAGGTGATTCTGCTGTCGCAGCGCTCGACATGTTAACACACACCTTCCATGTGTTCACAAAAACTTCATGTTTAATAGAGCACAAACTATTAACACGGTGTGCAGCTGTAAAGCAAAATACCTGCGCGTTCCACACACCTTTTATTAGGCCTATTGCCTAGTACAAACTGTTTTCCAAAAACAGATTAAAAAGGTAAGGACAAAGAAGCGCACCACATACTTTAGCAACGTCCAGCGGCAGAACCCAGATATTGGAGTAAAACAATACTTGAACCATTTTAACGAAAATGACAATGATGCACGAAACAACTTAAACGGCTCCTGTGTTATTAAAGTAATTTAATTAATGTATACATTTTAAATAACCTTCCATTCACCCAAAATTTCGCCTTTATCGGTTCCAAATAATAGATTTAACAGCTTTGAAAGGAGGAATATCTGTGTTAGGGGGTCATTTTCCGCAGACGGTAAGTATACACGATATTAAATATACTGCATTTTAATAAAATGCTAGCCCCTCTTCACAAAGCATGACAAATATTTATGCACACCAGCTTAATGTGATTCATATTTTTAAAAGGCTATACTGGTGTATTAACAAGAAACGCTGTTGGTTTTATAGAGTTAAACAGAAGTTATAACGAGGATTGGATTGAGTTCTATAAAGGCTGATAGAAAACGCAACCTTCAGTATTAAAAAATAATGTTAAAATCATGAGATTGGAAAACCTATACACAAATATCGTGAGACAGATTTGTGACTCAAAAATAAATAGCTGTGAAGAAAGCAACGTTCACAGCGGGCTTACCGCAGCTGTTGTATGCCCAGCAGGAGATCATGCTAAATTTTGCGAGTTTCTGATCATTTTGTGCCCTGGCAACTGAACCACCAGGAGCTGCTGTTTTTGCCTCGTCGATTTCACTGCCAGGATAGCCTGTCTGTTCTTATACTGCACCATTTGTAAAGTAATTTCGGCGTTCCAGCCTTCGTCCTGCGGACATCGAAAATCAATCTCTTTGCCTTCTATCATCACCACCGTGAAGTAAATGTATTTGCCCTTCCTCTCGACGCAGTCCACCGTCT
This sequence comes from Lepisosteus platostomus, assembly GCF_059453375.1. NCBI lineage: Eukaryota > Metazoa > Chordata > Actinopteri > Semionotiformes > Lepisosteidae > Lepisosteus > Lepisosteus platostomus. Next base: position 26,207,909 of record NC_142619.1, on the reverse strand, counting down.
TCATGTTGGAGAAGTGGAGCTCTTTGATTTTGCCGGGCTCGCTGGAGGGGCTCATCTGGTGGTGCTGGTTGTGCGTGTGGTCATGCTGTTTCGGGGGGTGAAGCAGGAGCCCCTCTTCCGTCAGGATGCAATGCTTCTTCTTCCACAGCTGCAGCAGACCGTCGCTTCTTTTCTCCAGCAGACCTTCTTTGAGTACCTTGCCGCTGATCTCCAACATAATGGAAGAGAGCGATCGCCTGATTTCCTAGCTAAAGCAGAGGAGCTTTGTCCTGGCTCGGGGGAATGTGAACATCAGCTCTATTCAGGCGACTGTTGTCTATTTATAGCTGTCTTCCCCGCCAAGCTCCACGACTCCCGTCTGCAGCGGTTGCAGAAATATGACTGATACTCTCATTCACTCTGACGGGGTTTTTCCTAAAGCTCTTCCTGTGTGTCCGCCCCCTGACTGACACCCAGTGGAGAGACGGGCTCACATTGCAGTTCCCCACCCACCCCCCAAAAACGTGGCAAGTGTCAAAGTAAAGCACAGCTCAACAAATGTGGTCAAAGAAGCAGATTCAATATGGGGACCGAGTTGTCAAAATTTGTTCCAAGCCTTTTTGTTGAAACTGACAGGTACAATTGAACTGCCTATGAGAAAAACCGAAGAGGGTCCGCCCCTCGACCACATAAAACTAAAACTGCACTTAAAACCCACGGGTTTCATATTTCAACACGTGGATTGAAGTTAAAAGTTTTGGAAATATTCTCGGATAACACACCGGGTATGTATTTCAGATGGGTATGTATTCGCGCACAAGTTCAACGAAAATGTTTCATGGCAGTCTTAGACCTTAACGCTAGTATTTCCCGAAATCCAGTCCTTGGGACATTATCGTCGCGTCTTTGTTCCAGTTGAACCCAGGTCTTTTAAACAGTTGCGTATTACTGGCTGAGACCGAATCCATAAATAAATGTTTTAACCGTGAAACGCTGGAACTGCGAAATGTTAAAAGTTAAAGGCAAGACGGGCTATAAGAAAGGAGAAATGTCGCGTGAAGACGGTAGTTTCTAACATTGCCGCCAGCTGAGTCTTGCAATACCCGAGTAGGGGACAGCCTATGTTCCCCGTTAGCGATACCATCAGCCTGTCCGAGTACGTTACTAACATAACTCAGTTATATTGTGGGGAAGACTAACAAAATGCCCGTTTTGGTCACCATCGTGCGTACAGTATAATCTAAGAATACGACAGCTACTCCACAGTATAATTAGGCTTTTACTTCTACTGCGTTTCAAATTGAAAAACATCCCCGACTATACTTAAATTCCCAGTCGTACACTCAACTAATTTTACTTACATTGTGTTTTAGCTTTGTTCGATTAATTTCACCACTATCTGAACAGGAGCTCTATTGATGTATTAAACAATACAAACCGTAACGTTTTATTAATAAATATTTAAAACCTAAATACACCCTAACAAGGAGGCATGGATCATTTAAACTTGACTATGTGTAGCACAGTCTGTGTATATCTGGACGCAGCTACTAAAAAAAAAATTAACGCTAGAAAAATACTTAAGCAAAAGTATAACCACAGGAAAGGCTACAATAAGCGTGCTAACAGGGAATGTCTACTTGGAGATAACGAGTTTTTCCCACTGAGGTGTGCGTAAATGAACTAAGGTTCGTACAATTGTGAACGTAACTAAGCAGATCTATATTGCAAGACTTAACCTATTAGTTATCAAATGTACAATCTGGAATCCCTAAACGTATAAGAGCAGCTGTTTAGAATAAATCACAGGTAGCTGTAACTTTTTTTTAAAGTGTTTTTAACGCAAAATCGTTCATATTAATTAAAACCCCACTTTAGCTGGGACTTGCAAAGGTAGAATATAACGGTTAATTCTAAAATCCCAACACCTGGGATATACATAAGTGTACACCATGCACTTCTACTAAAACGAGCTCAGTATTGAGGAGAAATTAGAATTATAATCCACAAACCGCTACAGAATAACGTGTTACACAACCGTAGCAGCTAACAAATGTATCCCAAAATGTATACAAGAGAAAACGTGACAAAACGCCTCCTTGTGGCCAAATACCACCATGCTTTACAGAGAAGTAGAGGATAAAGGCGTCTGAAGAATTGCATGCTTTAACATTCCTCTTCTATGGCAGTCAAGAGCCACAAAGCGAAAAATCAGTTATAAAAATGTACCAATTAATCCAGCAAAATTTTACTGTCAATAAAAGCTTACAGGATAAACCACAAACCCTTCAATTACCATGATTAACCACTGGCTATGGGTTCATATCTGGCCAATCCAGTGTTATGACCTTTAATATTAGGATATACAATACCTGGAACTATAGTGTATCATTCTAAAACAGGAGTCAACATGCAAAACACAAAATCCCAAACTTTGAAGTACCAAAGAAAGTATTAGACCAACATAAGACCATACACGTTTAACCAATTTATTCATGAATATACATACAAGTACAATTGAGTACATTAGTATTTTGTAGCATAGCATTTTGCTTTGACAACAGCTGATATAAAGGATCCAGACAGAATCCGCTAGTTTATTTTACAGTCAGATAGGTATTGATCTCCCACTGAACTTGTAATATTTCAAAGGTTTAATCTCCAAGCTATCTGTGGGTAAGCAATATACAAACCCACCTTGTTCAGGATGTGGACAGAAAAAGTGCACAGTATACAACGTTATTCTTCAGTGTCTAAAAAGACATTCCTTTGAGCAGGTTTCAGTTAACCAAGATATTCCTGGACGTCTGGACCAGAAAGCGTTATTCTGAAGACTGGGCAGAAGTAAGGTCCTCTTCCTGTGGGCCTTCAACTGCTCCTTTGTTCCTGGTGAACACCTCTAAATAGACCACAGCCAGTACATGTACTCTATTCACAGAAGTAGGTATTTAAATGGAGTATGGCCACATTCAGGCAAGCCAGCCTGTAACAATCTGGTGGCAGATCCACAGCCATAGCAGCACCCCCATTTCAACAGAACAGAACGATATTTGCTAGTTTCAGGAGCAGTAAAATAAAAAAAAAAGCACAGAACCTATAGGAGGACTCAAAACAAATCCAAACCCATTCCTTCCATGAACACTGAAATATGCACCACTAAATTGAGTATTTTGTCTAAGGCAATCAGAATTCAACTAGAATAACCAGGCAAGAGATGCAATCCAAATGGAGAGTTCTTAGGAAAAGCTTTAACAGCAGGTATAATACGTCAAAATTAATGTCAATTCCTTCCAACAGTAAGTGCTCTTCGATTATAGTTATAAAAAAAATAACCCAAAACATAGAAATTCAGATTACACCAAGTTGTAAGAACATGACTTTTTTTTTTAAAAGTGCTACAAAAAGGACAATAGTTTTGATTTTTCTTAAATTATAGGACCTGCATTGGGGGTGGATGAAACAGCATTAAGTATTCTGCAACTACTGACTACCCATGACACCCAAAAGCATAACCAGTACAGTACATCAGCACTCCAGTTTTAACTGGTGCAGTGGGCTCATTGTACTGACAACCACAGGGGCTTAGTGCATCTTCACACATTTCCCTTACGATTTCCAATGAAGACTAAGTCATAACTGGCATTCATATCAATGCAACATTTCTGTACTTATGTAGTTGAGGTAATCTTTCAACAACTTATTTGAGTTTCAGAAGGTAATATCTGAAGTACACATGTGAATGGAGCTTTAAAATGTGCATCGGTTCATGTCACGCAAACAACAGAGCAGTTTAATATACGACTCCCTAGAAATTAAAATGCCCTTTTGCAAAGTTACTTAACAGGAATGTATACATTGCAATAAAATAGACATAAATACGCAACCCATTTCTGAAAACACTACTTTTGTTTTTATTCACACCCAAGTGGTACACAATAACCTTTGTGGTGTACTAGAAAGGTTCATAGATAACCATTTCACATAAAAAAGCATCAACAGTGTATAGACTGAAGACCGTTCTCAACTGGTTTTCTTCTTTGATTGTGCACTGTTTCTTCCCCTTTGCACAGCCAGCCACAGATATTTTAAATGAAATGAATGTCTAAAATTACAAGTCACTGCAGCACTGCATTTCTATAACAAAATAATGAAGGCACAGCTAGTGCAAGCACAGACTTCTCAAACCCATTGAGACTACTGGGCCGAAAGATTACTTTGGTTGGTTTTTCAGGAAAGGAATAGGTTGGAACAAACACTGGTCTAAAGTATTTTGAAAATTCAGTCTTTCCACAGCTGTTGTCTAAGAGCAATACAACAAAAGACTCCACAAGAACCCAAACTAACAGTGAAGAAACAATGTCATGCTGTTTTAGAGGGATTTACTGCATTCTAACTATTTGTACAGAGAAAAGTTCTAGTAAAATACTATGCAGGACAAGCCAAGTCTTGGAACTGGCCTTTCATGATTTTGTAACAAAAACTTCTTAACCTTTTTATTCTACCAAGAAAATACAAAACATTATAAGGCTGTAAGTAACTATGTTTTGTTTAATAAGCTGTTACAGTGCAGTTAATCCTCAAGGCCACATATGCAGGCTTCACTGCTGCTTGCACTCAGCTGGTGGATTTGTCTCCTTCTGTTAAAAAAAAAGGATAGAGCATTACTGTAACAATCTTCCAAGATAAGCAGTTGCATGTAACAAAACAACCTATCTGCCCAAGAATTTTTTTTTTTAATAACCAGCCCTGTTTACCAATATTCTACTTCATCTCAAGCATCTTATACTGGAAATCAGTTCCCGAATCCCACTGGTCCTTTAACAGAAGGAAACATTAAATCTGGCAAATATGCACAAAGGATAGACTCACTGGGTACAGGCCCCATACAAACCGTTTAGTATCTTTCTATAAGAGAAAACGTGGGTTGAATACCTGCTCTGTTTCACCTTTTATGTAAAACAGTGAAAAATCTTTTAGATGTGCTGAACATGAAAATGCATGTCAGTATCTAGAAAAATAAAATACTGGATACTGACAATGTTACAGACATTTCGATTTTTCTGACCATGATTGAACTAGATATCTTGTGTTGAATGTCGCAGCAGATAAAACTCATGAAAAAAAGGAGGCGATCTGCCCTCCTTGCGAGTGTGACATTTGTGCCATTAGTATCTTTGAGAAACACCTGCCAACTTGCATAAAACTGCTGGGGTGGTCCACGTGTGCTGGTCTGGGTGGAAGTGTATATTTGCTACAGAAATCCACTTAGTAGTCAGGTTGCCATCAAATTGCTACATTGTGCTATACTGAGGTCACGTGCCCTAACTTATTGCCCTGCCTAAGGACTCGTCTTGATTCTAACAGGACAATGTTCTCACGCTGCTCATATAACAGCCTTCTGGACATGAGAAGTGAGTCAGGCCAAGGATGTCCTACTTGGCACTAGTTGAATAGGACTCCTCTGTAAGAAATTCTGGAACAGTGCACCCTAGGACTTAAACCAGCAGAAGGAGATCATGGAAACGGGACAATCTCTCAAGACGGTATCTGCAGCCTGGTGCAAAGCAAGTGCCATAGCTGCATGGTTTGTATTACTTTCAGTGGTGACCACATACTACTACCCTGTGATTTTCACAGAAGATGCCCTGGTGGTGATAAATCATAAATGTATTCAGATAGACCTTCTTCAAAAGATAGACTGGAAAATTCCAGAAACCTGCAGTTGCAGTTATAAGTAATGTTTCTTTTGATGCCGAGACTATAAAAAGCAACCAGGAAAATATGCATTTTCATTAGAAGTGCATTATTTTGATTCTTTTTCTGCATCCCATCTCCTCCAGCTGCAAGCTGACAGGACTGGACAAGAAGTGGGGGTGCCCAATAGGCATCTGCTGCTGCAAGTTTAAATAAAGAGCAACTGAGGTGCAAAGGTTTGCCAGAAAAACCACCCAACTTATTTATGGCAACTTTACATCGCACTAGACAAGAGACAGTGGAAAGAGGGCACAATGACACCTCAATTTTGGAAGGGCAAGAGCTGAAGAAAATTTTTGGGCAGAAATGTTATCGCCACTCAACATCTTTAAAAACGCACACAAAAAGAGGAATACTTCATGATTATGGGGTGGCATTTGCATGGGAGGTCACACAAGACTGAGTATCCTGGAAGGTATTCATATATATAAAATATGGCTGTAAGAATACAAACCTAATGACAGTTCACAAGTAAAAGAATAAACCGAGTATAATTAAATTTATTACAGTTTAAGAAAATTGGAAAGTAATAGACAAATCTATATGTTCCTTCCAGGATATCCAAGAAAGATGCAAAGCACATCCCCCTTGCTTGACTTGATGTATTTAAGAATGATGTGCTATTTAATCAGTCAATACCTACTACTGTTTCATACATTTATATCCATAATACTCCAAAATAACTGATTTTTCCCTTTACCATTTTAGAATTTGAAGTTTTGATAAACTGCCCTTTTTTAAAGGTTTAGCTACCTTCAACATACAGAAGAAATACAAATGTTGCAAAACGCACTCTAGAAAATAAACACTACATTAGTTAAAAGGATAAAAGAGGGAGAAATGGAAAGGGACAGAAAACATCCAAGCATAAAGTGCATTAAACTGACAATTTACAAGCCTTACCTACCAGGATAGGGTTATTTCTACAGACATCATTTAAACCTAGCAAGGAAAAATTTAGAAAGTAGCTGACAAAGTGCAAAGTGATTGGAGATGAAACATTAATAAAAATTAAAAAATAAAAGCATATAGCAAGTAAGAGTCAAAAGGACAGAATTTTCACAGGCTGACAGCAATAGGAAGGCAGGAACTAAAATGTTTGTAATGTTTGTAAAAAGGTTTACATTAAGATAAAGTGTAAAACCCATTAATTAAAATCAGAATTGGAACACTTAAGTTCCTTCAGCACTAAGGCATTTGAAGTGATTCACAGGATTTATAGTAGCAATTAGCATGCAAACCACTCGTTCAATGAAACAAATCGACTATAAATAAAAATCAAACATGCCTTGAAGTACCCGACGCCAAAATCATTTTCACCACACTTAACTCTCCTCTCTCCCTACCAGCCAAAGGACTGAATTATTTATACAGAAAATATAAAATTTCTAACACCCTTTGAGTCCTGCAAAAAGCCATACTACTCAAAGAACCTATCGATGTAATGTTTAATTGCAATTTTACTTTCAGCTAAAGGCAAAACGTGCTTTTGTGAAGTTTTAAATGACTTTGGTCTCTTTTTTAGTTGAGAGACTTGTGAAGTGAATTGCAAAAATGTCAAATGTGAAGGAAGGTCTCACTGTCAATACTTTTCAATTTAAGCAAACGTGCCTGAACTATTTTTAGCTTCTATGTACTTTTTTAAAAAGGGGGAAATTGCATTTTTGCATGTAGGGCCCACATTTACGATTTCTAACCAAGTTGCCATGCTTTTGTACAGCAACTGCTTTTACATTCATGAGTGCAATGACATTTACAGATTTTCAGTCTTTTAAGATGTAGCAATGAGCTTTTTTACACACAGCAGAATAAAACTGACAAAGACTTGTCATCACCTTTTGATTTAGTACTTCGTCTTTGTCAATAATGATCAACTTGTACATACACAATGGCTTTGGACTAATTTATACACTTTTCTCTTCTTTAGGCAGCTAAATAATCAATTTACTAACCTATGGCTAGTCTTGGTCAATGTGGTCAAAAATGAAGAAACAAACCAATACGTGCTGCTTTTGAAGGGAACAATGCCTTCATGTCATCATTATGTTGGCGGCTGATCTACGTCAGCGCACCACTGCCTGCCATAAAACCAAGCCATTTTTTTGCGTTTCCCACCCTAACAGACATCTGAATGTGGTGCATATGTGCTAAACAATACCGGTTGTGTACAACAGGCCAAACCAATTGGGAAGTGTAATCGTAACAAAACCCACTGGCTGGTGGCAATGATTGCAAGTCACTACTCCACTATTCACATCCTGGGACCTCATTCTTCCAGTCTCATCTTGAGGAGACATGCCAACAGTACAATGCCGCTTTTCTAAAAAAGCTTCACTGATGGAAAAAAAATGACAGATGTGCCACAGACATCCTAGTTGTTCCTTAAGGTCCAGTGAAAGTTTGTAGGGCCACCTGGAATAGCATGTGGCATCTCGGGTTAAAAGACATGTGAAATGGCACATTCTTGTCCAGCCTCTACTAGAAAAATAGGACAGAGTCCCACAACACTGCACCCTATACATAGTACAAAGCATGCATTGCAGATATACAGCTTGCATTGATCCATGATTATGCATAGTTTGACTATAAAACCTGCCGATACAATACTTTTCTTTTCCTGGTAATGTCCTGGCAGTAACTGAATTTTGTTGCAGTTACAAGTGGTATCTTTAGATTCTCACTATCATTTTAAAAAATTCAAATATTCACTTAAATCTAGCACTGTTTTTTTAAAATGTAAATGATACATCGTGCCTTCATAGCACAGATTGGGTTATTAATTTTGTTTCACAGCACTGGCTACTGATCTGAGATTTAAAGACAAAAAACAGGAAACAAATAGTTAATTTAAGGTGGTTAAAGCAGTCTGCTGCAAATAACTTGCGATAATGCATTAGCACAGCACATGGTTTTGCTGAAATGGATTTATGCTAAAAAGGAGCCTTACCAAACTCTGCAAGCTAATCATGCATTGACTAGAATTTAGGCAGGTTGGGAAGCACAAGGGTTCAATGTTATAATACAATTTAGTTGTGGTGCATCCAGGCTGTTAACTATAGATTGTTTTTTAAAAAGCTCTGAGAGATGCTCATTGTTTCACTTGCATAAGATTGTGCATTTACATGGAACTTTTTATCTCAAAGAACCCCAAAGCACCAGTGCTAGTACTGCATTTTCAACCCATCTGACTGGGGGAAACCCAATTAATATTTTGAAATCCAGTGACTGGAAGGTCCAACAGTATCACTACTGGGTATTAACTGAAACAAGCACAAGGTGGTATGCTTTCAATTATGATCTAAAAAAGGACTCCACAGTTGCCAATTTAGTTTAGAATTAGAAACTCCCAGTGTATGTCTGCAAATTTAACATGCACATTTGGGTACAATTCAGTCACCTAGAGCATCTTTATGTAGGAAAGCAAATGTGGTTTTGAATTCCATTTTACACCTTGCACCAAAATGACCTTATACTACCCAGTTCCTCAATTTTAGCAATTACAGCACAAACCTCAAATCCCCCAACACTCCCTCAATCCTGGCCATCAGCCCTCCAAAATGAAGTTAATGAAATGCATTTAAATTGGTATGTATTCTGTATGTTGAATTTTTATTTTCATAATGTCTGTCAATTTAAGGGCTAGAAGGTTTGTTAGGAGAAATACATTTTAAAAAGTTCCCACCTTGGGGTCATAATCGGGATCATTTTCCTCATCAGCTTCCTCTTCTCCTTCCTAAGTAAAACAAATAAAAACAACTGAAGATGGTCACATTCAGGCCATTTTAATTTCCACAAGTCACACACTATAGAAAAAAACCTTAAGCAGGCGAGATGAGTGCCAATTAAACACTGAAAGACATTTATACTTTAGCCTCACATTTGGATATCAGAGTTTAAAAAATGGAACTCCAGGCCTTACCTCATCATCTGCTTCCTCTCCCTCTTCATCATACTTAAAGGGAAGAAACAAGACAAAACATTAATACAGCAAGGCATTCAAAAACCACTAATCATAAGAAATATTTCCGGACAAATCAAGATATCACTATTCCAATAAAAATGTTCTGAACTCACATCGTCGTCGTCATCTTCAATTGCCTCGCCTGTGAAGTATAACACGGCCCTCGGTACAATGCGCTCGCGGAGGAAATGCCCAATCTCAAAGTCCGCAGCAAGCACTGCCTCAGCATCCTCCTCCTGCCACAATTCATCATGGGAGAGAGTTTAAGACATAAGAGCTCATACATGAAAAGATTAGTCAAAAGCCATTTCACCAGAATATCAGTTTCTTAAATGATTCATTAGGTTGTACTTCTTTGTGCACTAAATAGGAAAGTATAGGAGGCTATACGAGGAGTAATTATAAGTGAAAAGTTGTATGAGTGGTTCAGGAAATACACACAGGTAGAACGCTATAAAAAGGCTATATTCCTTTCATTTAGAAAGGGGACAAAAGAAAGCCAACAGTTTTAAATAAAATCAAAATTGTAATGACATCTGTACTCACCAGGTCCCCATTCTCTGGAACTGTGGAAGAAAAAAAAAAGTTTACAGCCAAGACCAGATTCAACATTTTACTTTCTTATCAAAATCACAATCCTGCTACAGTAAACAAGAGGGACATATTTAATCTAGCACAGTAGCATCACTCAAGACAGTCACAGACATCAGTGTCTGCCAGAATTCATGCCATTTAATCATCAATAACCTAAGAGAAAAATGTTATTCTAGTTCTCAACATGCCTTATAAAATAGTTCTTAATGAAGAAGGCTTGCGACAATAATACCATATTATGGTATCCCCTACACAATGGAGAGAAGCTACATCACAGGAATATGTAAATGCAGAAATCAAGGAACGCTTTAATTGAGTAATGCACTATAGAATGTGGTGTTCAATTCTGGTCATGTTACAATGTACTCTGGAGAAGAGATGACCAGAGACTAAGGCTAAAAGGAATGTCCCATAAGAAGATAAAACAAATATTTTCAGCTTTTAACAGAAGTCCACAAGGGTTTCTTGATTAAAGCATTTAAAATTCTAATGGGCACTAGCAAAAATCAATGCAATGGACTTCATTATCAGTGAAACTGAAGTAGAAACTGCAAAGGAAGCATATAGAAAACTAAGAATTGAAGGATTTTTTACACGTAAAGGATGGTGGGTGTCTGCTACAAACTAACCAGCCACATTGTTAAATCAGATACTTTGGTTTCTTTCAAGAAAAAAAAACTACATGAGATCCTCAAACCAATTAGTTACTCATACAACAAGGCTTATGTTCTTGTAGGACAAGGCCAGTGCTAAAAAGGCTACACAATTACTGTTCTCAATGTTGTGCCTCAGGGTACTTTCACTAACTGATTAAATACTGTATAGCTGTCTTTAACTAGTGGGACAGTGTGCATAAATATGTATTATGATTAAGTAAGTTGATTAATCAAGTGATTAAGAATTTAGACAACTCATTGTACAGCATGACTATTTTGGGGTCAGAAAAGGCTAAAAAAAACAAAAGCCATTACTTACCTTCAGGAGGAGCAAAGAAGTTGAAGAAGGAATCGTTGGGAACCGTTTTGGTAACTGTCCTGACTGTGCCACGCCCCTTGTGCTTCTGCTTCTTCTTAATAGTTTTCAACGTGACGTTCTTTCCCTTTTTCCAGTCGATTGGACAGCTGAAAAAAAGTGGACAAGGGACCAAAAAAAGTATAAATCAGATATGGTTACGTGAAATCGCACACACCAAGAGCACAAGACTGCTATACTGAGAAATACATTTTTCCTCCATTTGGAGTACATCCACGAGCAGCCTGAACTGCAGCAGTTGAATACTATCTGAACAGCAGCGCACTCAATACATCGCATACCCTGTGCAGCCCATGATTTCTGGCCCATCGAAGGAGAAAGGGTCTGACTCGTCTGGCTCCGACCTCATCTTGTATGTTTTCGTCAGTACTTCATTTGTGAAGAAGTCATTGGATTCGAAATAGAACTCTAATGTAAAGCTCTAGAAATGAGAAAAGATGGTTAAGACCGTGTACCAATTCACTGTATAAAAAGTGAGCAAGCTTCAATCTGAAGTTCACATTTAACGAGACTCAATTAAGAGGTTAAACTAGAGCTTTGAGAAACACTGAATAAAAGTAAATTAATCCCAGAAGCAAGGAAACATTTATGCTTGTGTGGGTAGGGAAATAAAACTTACCATTGGCTGCCCTGGATCTGAAAATTTTACTTTGATGTCTTGTAAGTGCTTTAGAATTGGTTCATCATGCTCCTGAAAGAAAAAAAAATACTTAAAAAATGTGCACTTCTTGGGCCACTCAATTCTGTTTAAAATGCAGTGTGTAACAGAGGAGACTTGAAGTTAGTAAAAAGGTCTGCTTCAGATGAACAAGATGAAGAAAAGATCGATCTAAAATCCATGAACCCTCTACAGTACACCAGTAGATGGCATTATGAACACCAAAATGAAATAACAGGGTTGAACTGCATACTAAAATTTTATATCCACAGCGTCTGAGTGCACAGTGAAAAGATTGCAGTGCGAATGGGGATAATGCAATGGCATTATTAAAGTAGCACGAAGTACAAAATCAGTACCTATTTGATACCAAGGGAAGACAGCTGAATCATGTTCGCATTCATGCCCTGCCCCTTTACATACCTGCAGCATGTCGCTGAGCAAGTCAACATTCTTAAAGACAGTCAGCCAGAATTCTGGAATCCCCTTAGGGTCTTCTTTCTCTTCATCTTTTTTCTCCTCCTCAACTTTTGCCTTCTCTTTCATCTCCTCCTGAAATACCAAAGCATCAAGCATTTTAGGACAGACATTGTATACAAAATATCAACTACATATTTTAATAGCTGCAATAAACCATTTCATGTTGTAAGAAGGGAAATTTACAATTGGATGCATGCAAAGTGTGCCAACTATTCACACAACTATTTGTGCAACTTGTAGGGGCAAACATTTAGATTGCCTGACATCAGAACCCCTAGAGACAGACACCATTGAGGATTACTTATGTTAAGTACATTTAAGTATGCAAGCCATAAAGTTAAGACTGAAGCAACGCATGCAGAGAGTGACTCACAAAAACCCACTAATCTCCACCACCCTGTTGTGATCTGGTATTTGTGAAATTACCTTCTAACTCGGTGCTTAACAGATTTACATGGCTTTAAAATCCAAGTCCCCTCAAAACACAGTATAATGCTGCTAATTTGTGCTGAAAATACATTTAAGTACAAATGATCATTCAATTATCTGCTTTGCTCATTATGGCCAAATAACCTAAGAAAGAACTCCAATTTCCACTAGAAAAGAGAGGAAGCAGCATTAAAGACAGGGTATCGTCTTGCTGTGCTGAAGAAACCTCAAAGAATGTGAACAAAAATCTAGACATCACTGCCTGCAACTTAGCAGCTTGATTTCCAATGGGGCTAGGACTCAACCCATACTTTAATTATACATCTTGCAGACTGATGTCAAGACTTGTCCACAGTCACCAGATCTTCATCCTAGTGAACTTTCAGGATGAAAGGAGGAGCTGGTCAAATCTTAATTTATCCTGCATTTTTAAAATGGCAAATTAACTAATATTATCTATTTAACCAATTAATATTATTGGTATTTTATAAAGCACTATGTCTGAAAATGAAATGAAAACTTCAGTGATGAAACACAGGGGTAAACCGCAGTGAAGAAAGAAAACGAGAGAAATCCACTTTGTTCTCTTGACTTTGTTCTATTGTTGGCATTACAGGAAACAGTGATCAACATATCCTCTACAACAGTGGTTCTTAAATCGATGGTACACCACATGACCCTGGAACTTTGTTGTGTGCGCTGAAGAATTGGGACAGGTTTTCATATTTTCTATTTTAATAAAATGAGTTTGTGTCAAATACACAGCCTACGTACATACAGCGGGCGGTAATACTTGAGTGGACACAAGAGCTACTATGTAATTCTATTTCCATTCTAGAGGAATGTGTGCTATGAACTCAAGTGACCACTAAAATTTTACTAAAATTTATCTCCAGCAAATAGGGAGGTAGGAGAATGTGCATGATTGTGTTTCGCTCCCATGCACATGAAAAAAAACTAACAGAGACACCTGAAACTGAAATGGGGGGAAAATGCTAGCTTGCAGATTGCTTAAGCAGGTAAGCCCCATACTATTTTTAAAGAACTTTGTTTGCCATTGGCAATAGAGCTGACACTTATTGTGTGGAGAAAAGGCTGCTAAGCAGCTTGACCTGCTGCCCCCTCTGAAAGACATTCACTCAAAATTATTGATACGGCGGATGATATCAAAACTACACTGATGGAGCGCGTTAAGATGAGCAGATGCTTTTCACTGCAATTAGATGAGTCTGTAGATGTCGTTGATTTGGCCAGTTTGCTCATTTACGTTAGATACGAGTTTGAGGGCACGTCCCATGAGGACTTTGTTCTGTAAGCAACTACCAACAGGAACTACAGGAGAGCACATATTTCAACTTCTGAATGAATTTATCGAAGAGAATGGCATCGACTGAATCAAATGCATCAGAGTTTGTACAGACGGTGCTAGAGCAATGACAAGCCGAAACAGCGGTGTAGTTGCACGAATTAGAGAAGTTGCTCCAGATATGAAGAGGCCTTTGCCGTCAAGAAAATGCCTGATGATTTAAAATCTGTTAGACTCTGTTGTGAATCATATCAAGGCTTGACCAATGAATTCACATCTGCTTTGCTCGACTAAACAGGCTCACCTCTCTCACTGAAATGGTGCTTTTTTATTGTTTATTTTTAATTGTTGTTGTTCCTGTTGTCATTCTGAAAAGCGCTTTGAGAAGCCACCTTTAAAAGGTGCTATATCAAATTAAGTTTGTTAATATAATATTATATGCGTGTGTGAGTGCGTGTGGTCATGTTGGTCATTGAGATTTTCTGGGGTTCCTATGAGAAGATGTAGGTGGTACTTGGATGCTTTGGTTTGATCAGGGGTGGTACTTGATCCAAAAAGTTAGAGAACCACTGTTCTACAACACATTACACATGCTGGAAAAAATATTAACAGTTCAACTTGCAGTGCCCAAGCAGAAATGACATCTTCCAATGCAAATTCTAAATTCTTCCCTTGACAGCAGCTGTTAGCCGAAAGGCTCTCGTTTGCCCTACAGCATGGTGCCATCACATATCAAGTTTGACATTTGTCTGCCGAGTGGTTGATTTAATCTGGGCCACAGCCTTAATCCAAATATGTGGGGGAGGTAGTAGACATACCATCCTTAAAAAAATTACAGAAAAACCTGCAGGAATTCTGAAACAGTAAAAACTGTAAAAAGACAAGATTACAGGGAATGAAAGCCCTGTCAATTACTGACAGTCAAGGAATATTCGTTTTTAAACTGCCTGAAAAACTCAGTTTAGCCAACATGGACAGTGAATGAAGATCTAACAGCATAATGTTACTTTTAATATTTTGCAGTAGAAAATATTCAAGAGCATACTTGACCCATTTTCCTTAAATAGAGCTAAAGGTTGCCCATTTAAAGCATTTTACCAGTAGACAAATCTTTTCATATCTGCAAACACAGACAAGAGTAACATTTACAAATCACAATGGCAATTTAAAGCTGTTAAAAGCATACCACAAAGCCAAAATCTAATATGAATGGAGTTGATGTATTTATGTAAATATTCCAGCCAGCCATGTAGATAAATCATGCTCCTAGTGCCATAGTATACAAGTGGACAAACCTAGCCAGCACCATCTGATGTTCATATTTATGCAATATCAACACCACCAAAGAGTGCAAGCATATTATCAACAGGGAGAACATCGCTCTCAAGTCCCTGGAATCCTTTTGAGACAAAATATAGGAAGAAATGTAAACTCAACTACGTATTTGCCAAGACTAATATTAATGTCTTGAGGCAAAGAATGAAAAGTCAGGTTCTTGGAACAGTCTTTTCACTTTTCCCTGCTAATGCTCAATGAATTCATCACCATTTATCTGTTGAAAGTGAAAATAATTCTGCCAGTTGCTACAGGCTGAGTAAAACATTAAGCATCATAAAGAAGTGAGAACTGCACATTAATTGGGTATCAGCTTTTTACAAATATCTGCAGACTATACCATCGGTTGTCTTCAAACTAACAACTTTCAGGATACTGGTGGTTTGCTTTAAGTGCCTCAATTACATTTGCACTGGATATTTATTAGTATTCAATATCTGTAAAGTAAAACATACAGATGTTCTTAAATGTTACCAGATTAAAATGGTTTTAAAAAGTAAAATCCATTCAAAACTAAAATTCCTAAAAAACAAACCTTGGTTTGATATTTTGCCATAAACAAAACTACCTATTAGGTGGAACCACAACATTTCACATGAAAAAGTTACACAAATAACTCCATGACAGAAGCACATACAATTTTTAAATGTGCAGTATGTATTCATCATGAATTGTGGCTTGTTCAAGATCAGCTCTGTTATTTCTTCAGAATGCATTACTCCCAATATTTGGTCAAAATTCACAGCCATTGTTACAAATACAACATATGGTATAGAACAGCAGAAGACACTGCAGACAAGTTTAAAAAAGCATACTTTTGCAAAGAACAATATTTTTGGTCTTTAAAAACAGATTAACACGTCACAATCAATTTTTACATCAAAGAGATTAGTGAGAAGGAGCCAAACTAAGCTCTACTGACCCCAGCAACGTAAATATTTCATGCAGTGATTGTCCTAGTTTAAAAGTCGTAAAAGTTTCAGATTGCTTCCTGCTAGAAGTGAAACACTGTACACCTAAGATCATATTCCATGTAAATACAGTACCACAATCATCCAGTCACATCTCAGGAGAAAGTCAGGAAAAGAGCTACATAAGGAAGGGGCTGCTGATTTCCTAAAAATCTGGAGGTTTGTCATCACCTAAACTAGTTTATTGGGTTATCGGGCATAACAGATTGAAGTGGAAATACAACTACATTTACAAAGTCACTTGTCACTTCAGATAAAGAGGTTCAAGCCACTGACAAGATACAGGCAAACATGCTTAAGTAGCCTTTGTGTATTAAAAGTCAAGCAGTGTAAAAATCAAGTCAATGTATTCATCATCTGTACCTGACCACTTACTGTCAGTTCTTCCTCCTCATCTGCCTTCCATTCACACTCCTCATCAGTTGGCTCATAGGTTGCTTTGACGATATCACTTCGCTAATGGGAACATAATGAATTCAGATATTACTTGTAAGAATGCATTTCTTGAAAATAAGTAAGGCTCAAAAGCATTTAATGTATTTAAACTCTAACTAGACGGGTATACATTCAAGTTATACACAAACTTGAAAGTACAGGTTTTTCCAGATATGGTCACATCTTTAAAATCAATAAATCAGAATTAACTGACAGGCCTCTTTAGAAATAATCTGTACAACACATGTAATTGAAGGGATTCTAAGCAAAGATCTACTTAAATGTTTCCAAATCACATATCAGGGTTATACTTTGAGAAACCATTCTGTTTCCAAGTCTATTTTCTGCACAAAGTTAATAACCAGATCAGACTGGGCTTGTTTCTAAGAGTTGTAATTGGACCCAAGCTAAAACTCAAGTCTTCTACACAAGACATGTGAAGTGAACTGAATAATTAACCAAAATGGCTGAAAGAGATACATGATAGGTGGTGCCACATTGCAGTATGGGCATCACACATTGCTTGTATTATCTTTATCTGCTTTACACCCAACAATTCATGTTCAGACTGTTCCCTCAGAATCAGAAGTCATCGATAATGCAATGTCATCCGACAGCTTTTCATCAACTGTACAGGCAACAGATGTGGTGTCTGTAGAACTATTAAGTTGTCTCTTTATATATGGGTTGGAAATTTAACGATTCCTAAAAAAAATGCATCATCCAATAGCATCAGTTTGTCTTCAACTACAATGTAAAAGAAATGCAGAAATTAAAATGCTGTAGGAAGGAAAAAACTCACTTTAATTTTCCAAGGCATTTTAACGGTTTGTTGGACATGTTGAATAATTAATCTTTTATCTGCTATTCTTAATAAAAATAACCTTGCATTAGGACTTAAATACTATGCATAACGGCAGATTCCTACCTTGTCAAACAGTGGCTGATAAAGAGCTGCATACTTTCTTTCCAATTCATGCACTTCTTCATAAAACTTGGCTTCAATTTGGGCGCATTTTACTTGGAGGTTCTTAAGGGCATTGACACGTCTCTTGACTACCTTAGGTAAACTGTAAAAGAGATGAAGATCCATCAAGTTGTTTCATATAAAAAATGAAAATCAAATTTGTACAAGTATCATGCACAGAATGATTTAAGCAAAACAAAGGATTATGCAGTCACAATATAAAATTAAAACCTCCGACATGCAGATTAGGCAAATGTACATACTGTCATTGCCATAGTGGCTTTAAAGTGAAAACGATGTGTGCAGTGGGAAGATGCACTAGGCTCTTTGAGTTTTCTCCAAGACTCGCGACTACTCAGCATCAGTCTTCCAGACTTTAAATACCTATGGACAAAGATATCCTACTATTCTTAAGACTTCATTTAGGAATATATTAAATCTAGATTATTTCTTTACAAATGTCCACATTCAAACAAAAAGGGACATGTTGAATTATAACAGATCACAAAGCATGGTTAAGCAGATCAAGAATTTCAGTTCTGAGGGGTGAAACTGCACCCCCCCCCACTGGCAGAGTCTAGCTCTAACCTTACCGGGCTGTGCTTGTTGTGTCTGTTGATTGGAAGCTCTTATTTTTAAAGCTCCCGTTACAGTACAACAAGCAAGGTGTCACAATATGATTATCAGATCAATGATTTCACTTCTGAAGGACACAGCACTCACTTTTCTTACAGTCTGAGTACTTTTCCAGAACCACAAGCCAAATGAGAGCTTTTCTGGCTTCAAATGGAGCCATTGAGAACTGCAGACCAAATGAATGAGGTCCACAAAAAGACATTTAGCCCTTTGCCTACTGTTCAACGGTATACGCATTGTTGACAGCTCCCCACAGTGCTCCATTGCATTCACTTATATTATGATTTAATACTGCCTTCTTTTTCCTTCACCTTACGGTTTATATTGGACAAAATGTTGCACGATTATGAAAAGAAAAAGAATATTTCAAGGAAATCAAATACTGGGCTATTTGAACAAAGATGTAATCAGCAGTTTGTTGCAGAAATTGAACTTGGCATCTTTGGGAATACAAAATAGTATTGCCACCCTTCCGTCTTTAGATTTTGTCACATTTACTTCTTCAGTTCACGTTTATATAACAGCCATCTGGTTGCTGTTCTAGTTTGTTCCATTGCGTAGCTGCCTGGTACTAGTCGTGGATCTGAAGGTTTCAATCAGAAGCTCAAAAAGGAGCTAGGGTTGTTTTTACTGTTTTGGTTTCTGGTGGATGTTTTCCCCTTACACTGTAAAAAAAATAACTTTAACCTTATTGCTGCATTTGTGTGCCTGTTGTCCTGGACATGCTTATTTTTAAAGATGATTAATGACTGAATGAAGAGAAGGGGTACTGCCAACAGGTCTGTCCACTTCATTAGAGTTAGTGCTGTAATAAATCTGTCCTGAAGGTCACTGCAAGTCTCTCTGAAGCAGACCAGTAAATTCATTCAACCCAGAACGTTAGATTTAACTGTACTGAAACAGTTTCATGTTTGTATTAATTTCAGATTTTACACTGTATCAGGGCATGGGAATAACGTGTAATTCTGTAAACGTTCACTGTATAATTTCACACAGCCTAGTATCTGGTATCTGACATATTTTACCTATGCATGTAGTCCAAGTGATCAAGAAAACAAACTGAGGTTGTGAAAGCAATGCCATTTTCTAATAACTCCAAAAGAGAAAGCAGACAGGCATTTCACACAGAAGTGGAGATCTTTCCTGCTACGGTCAGGATTGCTCTGAACATGCCTCACCTTTCCATGTAGCCAGACGGCGACCCCACCAGCCCGTCCAGCCTCTCTTGCAGCGCTGCCAGTATCTGTGGGTTCTGCATCATCTGGACCGTTAGCTGACGAGCTGCAAGTACAGCAGAATGCCAGGGAGGCAGATCAGCAAGTGTAAACCGTGGACCAGTTCTGTCTGAGATGCGTAGTCCTATTTGAACCAAACATCTGTGTACAGTCTTGTTTTAGTGGACTGTTGCTAGATTTTAATTACAGGGTAGCATTTACAATGTCTCATCCCCCACAAAGACTAACGTTTGAATTGACCTAAAGAGGATTACATTCTTAGCAACAAATGCAAAGCGGATATGTGAAGCTAATTATAATAATCACCTCCCTGATTTTATTACACATATAAAAAACTAAATATTTAATGAAAATCTGCTTAACATATGTTTACTGAACTTTATTCAATTGTGCATTTAAAGTAAAGTCAATGTATGCTGGATGAGTTCCACATTTTGGTTAAAGTGGGCTTGTTTTCCTCACATCAGAGATTCTACAAACTACCTGGTAGATTGATTTGGAATTATTGAATAGGTGACAGACATGAATTTCAAGGTCTACTTCAAACCCTCAGACAAAAAGGGGGGGAAACAACTACAAATGTACCAGTAATTAATAGTTATGACAGCTGAACGTCAACTAGCTTATATTTACTTTACTATAAGTACTATGTTGAGTGTCTCAAAAGCTAATATTACAGACTCTCATGAAGGTCTCTATATGACAATGCACACCCGAAGACAGGCTATTTTTGGAAGATTAATGAAGGCATCAATTTCCCATTTGACTCCAAACACAAAAGTTTCAATAAGTCATCTGATAATACACAAGTCATCCTTATCCTGTTCAAAAACTATCAAAAAAGCTGCCTAGTAACTGGAAAGCAGTTGTATTCAATAACAGAAACAACAATCAAGTGAAAACAAAAGGCATAGCTGAATGAAGTTTGCCTTTGGTTTGGTTTACAGCCAAGTCATTTTCTGAACATTTCTGAAGAAAATGAGAAAATTAATGGTTTGTAAGATTGAATGAAATCATTTGAAATGAAATGTACATAATCCTAGTAAGTTCAATGTATGACAGTTTAGAAATGTCTAAACCAAAGCTGTTGAAATGCAACCTCAAAACTTAAGCACTTAGCCCCAGAGCAAATGATCCAGACTGCTATAGGCAGTCACTGTCTCTGAAGGAACAAGGGTAAAACCTAAGTGACAGAGCCATGATGCACACAGACAGGCACGTCTACTCACAGAAGCAACTAGTCTGCCTCTAAGCAGTAGAGATGAAAATAAGGTAATATGGCAGCAGCTGCAAGTGAAAATGTTATCCATCATTTTGAGATTCCATGAATGAGATGAAAGAGGAAGAAAACCAAATTTGTTTTGGGAATTTTAGAAATTCAATTTTCTCTAAACACACAGTACATAGACCAAAACACTGATGGCTCTAAAACAGCCGCACCTTTGCTGTTAACATCTTCTCCAGCTTCTTCTTCTTCAACTTCCTCCACATCTTCCATATCTGCCTGGTCCAGCTCAGCTTGCTCTTTGCTTCACAGAGAAAGAAAATTAGGAGATGGTTTAACTATCATTTTAAAAAGCCGATCTGAAACGGCCATTTTCACAGCCAATGAACCCAGAAGTATAAACCATTTTGAAACTAAAAACAACTAACAGCACTACCAATTACATCTAAATGTCTACCCATACCGTGAAACCTATCATTACTTAAGTGATACTGTGATATCATTACTTAGATATCAAGAATACAATAGCAGGATTCAGTAAGTTTTAAAAGACGGCAAATACCTGCCAAAATACTTTTGAGACTTACCAAAATATAGTCAGCGACTAGACTGTGTGCAACTAAACCCACTGCCAAAAATTTATTTCCATTCACTTTAAACAAGGCTTATAAATCATACTTGAGAACTGTTTCACTGGCCAGTCAACCCCCTTCTTGAGGGACTGTACACAGCTGTGAAAGCATACGCCCTGTGTAAAACTGAAGCAAAGGCATCCAAGCTGGTATTCAATGAGTAAACAATTTAAAAATGCAACAGCTGTTACAACAATGCCCTGATGGTTACAATACTTTCAAGATGGTGCCTCAACTGGTTCAACTGGTTTCAAGGCGCTTCATTGAACAAGAGGTCAAAGCTAATTACCTTTCACAAAACAAATTAAGCACTTAAATGTCAACACTTGGGTCCAACACTTGCACATAAACTGAGATTTTATCCAAACAGTTTGTCAGAAGATAACTGTGGGGAGGCAGAGAAGTCAGGGACAAACAGGTACTACTGCAATTTTCAAACTAAATTGCCAAATCAAAATGAACATTCAACAAGAATGGATTATAATTTCTAACCTAACATCTCTTTAATTCAGTATTTATGGATTTGTTATCATATACTGATTTATTTTATAACACTCAATAGAGTGCTTACAAAGAAAACGTGATTAAGGAGACTGCTGTTGAGGTCCTGAAGACTCCAGTTCCATGAATCTCTCAGACCTGCAGATCCACATTTGACTCAGCAAGACAAAAAGACTGGATTACCAGCCCTTATTTGACATTATGCTTAAATCACAGCCAGAATCCACAGACAAGATGGATTATATCTGTTACATCATGCAGCAGAACACAGCTGATCTGGAAGGTGACACCCTCTGTTCCTGGGCACCAATATGAGAACCGCCATCTGATAATTGGTTATGATAGGAGAGCAACTGACTCTCCAAATCTATTTTTACTGATGGCGATGCCTTCCAATGAACATCACAGATCACCTTGGCCGTTTCCTTCTGAAGTACGATAGAGCAGCCACTGAGACTATTCACCGACATCAGCCAGCCAGGACAATAAAGGACCCTGCATAAGCCCTAGTGTACGCCTACCCAGGAAGATTGTCTCATTTTAACCTATAGAGACCTATAGATATGGATAATTCCAATAACTCACACTGTACTGTTATGTTTAACTCTACACATCGCACAACTTGGTAATTGTACTTCAGTGGGGGGGCGGGGAATTCGACTTAACTTCTACTGTTCCACAATTACGTATTTCATAGCTTTGCATCTCACTACTTGTAACTTTACTTTCCTTCAGGTCATATGACAAATATGCTGCTCTCTCAGTTTCTGCAAGCATCACTGCCAATTTAATCCCCCCCCCACCATTCTACCCGCATGAATCTTCCTTCTACTTCAAAACATAGAAAAATGTGTATTTTGCATCTAAAAAAAGGTTTAGTAAAAGTCATTTTCCATTTTGCAAATTACCACTGTTGTCCTATCGAACACAAAGCATCCAAGATATTTATCAGAGTAAAATAATTCAATAAGAACAGTATCCGACTGAATGGATATACCATCTTATTGAGGATAATTTTCCAAAAGTTAGTTTAAATTCTAATGTAGTCTGTCAAGCAGCTAACACTTACAGTAGTGCTTCAACCACTGTCAACAACGACTTCCAGCTAAAGTTCTAAAGAACAATTACAGGCAGATACAGTTGCAGCATTTTAAATTTCAATACAGAGAAGATTTAGAAACAAAAGCCAGTAACATTTAAGTTATTCTATAAAATTGACCTTAAAAAGTAACATGGAGATGCAGTGGAAAAGCAATCTCCGCAAAGCTTCTTTTCAAAAGAGAAGGTATAACTAATTTGTTCCACACACAAAGCAGTTTGTGACACGTACCTATACATTTATGCAATTACAGGGATTCTCACCCCAGAGGACTCTATACTTTACAAAGAGGAATTTCCTCTACAGCAGCCATCAGGCTCTTGCAACTCCAGTATATAGCCATAGAGAAGAATGAAACTTTGTCCAGCTGAATTAGGGGGGAAACCCAAGTAGGTCAGGATCTGCACACTAGGTGTGGAATTTAGTCGGCACATAGTGCCATAGAATCTTAAACGGACAAGTAGTCAAGGTTAACTGTGCACTAACTCCTTACAGCATTGTTCCTGGTCACCATGTGTGAACACAGCAGTTAACTTTCTGGACCAGAGGGAAAGGCAACACCAACTGGTCCAGCTCCACACACAGTAATAACCTGGAGGTCTTCTATTCCAACACTAACCAGGCGACAAGGCTGCACTGTTAAATCTATAAACGAGTCAATGCTCAGATTCTAATGTCATTTAACAGTGGAATTTAGACAAGCAAGAAACAAGAAGTGACCAAATGCTGTCTGAAAACTAATTGTACTGCAGTCAGTTAAAAAGTGGGATCCTTTCCCCAACCTTTAAAAGGTAAAGCTAAACGCATTCATTTTTCATTACTGTCTACACCAAAGAATAACAAAACACTTAGGTGCAGAGTGGGTGTAGGGCGGAGTGGTGGCTCTGTGGCTCAGGATCTGCGCCTGTGACTGGAAGGTTGCCGGTTCAAATCCCGCGGCCAGCAGAGGAATCCTACTCCGTTGGGCCCCTGAGCAAGGCCCTTCACCCCAGCTGCTCCAGGGGCGCCGTACAATGGCAGACCCTGTGCTCTGACCCTAAGCTTCTCTCCCTGTCTCTGTGTCTGTGTCTCCATGGAGAAAAGCTGGGGTATGCAAAAAGACGCATTCCTAATGCAAGAAATTGTATAGGGCTAATAAAGAAACATTATTATTATTACATTATGACGTTGAATACTTACTTGTCCATGTCTGCCATTTTTGCTGTAATCCAGGGAATTGCTAGAAAGAAAGCAAAAAAAAAGGTTAAAAAATGCAAGATCACATTTAGAATTAAAATTTTGGTTAACATGGCCAAGAATTGAATTAAATGAGATTTTAATTAAAATATATAAAATAAGTTTATATTTACAAACTTCAAACCAATTAAATGCCCATGAGCATGGCAATTGGACAACTTCCCCACACTGTTACAGGTACATTAAGTTCACAAAAGAGACCAGGACTAAAGAAACCAAAAACTGGAGTACACAAATTTTTTCCAGAGGTGTTGGTTTTGTATGGTCATATGGCAAACAGGCATTGTTCATTTTAGGTCATAAAATATTTTTGAAAATTGATTCTTAAGCCACTTAAACCATGGTAATGAAGAAGAAAGGCATAACCAATGTTGATCACACATACTAAGTGAAGGAGCCTGAAATATCCAGGCCCTACTGCTGTCTTTGATACATTTTCTTTATGGTTAGCATGCGCCAAGTGAAATGCAAAGGAAGCCTTTTTGTTTTCTCTGGGACAGCAGTAGGTAAGGGAAAACCTCAGCTTTGGAGGGTGGCAAGGGCTCCTAGATTTGTCCTGTGTCCATTTACAACATAGCCAAACTGAACACCCATCGTGTTTACACAGAAATCAATTTCAAGACGCCTACACAACTGGACCAAGAATGACCCCCCACAGGTAGACAGGAGTAATTAGGTAATCCCTATATATGTATATAAAAAAAATCAATCTAGCCATTAGCTCTGTGAAAACCTGCTCACAGGCAGAAATAAATTGGACATTAGGCATAAGACAGCATGTAGCATAAATCTCAGCTTTGCTTCACACAATTTAAAACCCACCTAAAAAAACACAGGTAACAAGCAAGATCTACCAAATTTCAAACCTGTGATGCCTTGGTTAAATGAGGAATTCTATTTTGTTTTTAAACTAAGGGCTCCTAAATGCCCTTTTGATGCTTAATACATAGCACCTGATAAGGTTACAGGAACATAACTCTCTTTGATGTAGCCTGTTGAGCTGCTGCCCTCCATTAGCCTACCGGTTTAGAAAAAACAGTTACATGCAGTAGCTCAGACACAAAGAGAGCTACAGATCACATGTCAGACTTCCAGCCTGCACAATCACCAAGGTGTGAAATGGATTGCGGCTCACTTACATCCATCCAGCTTCAAGATCTAGGAAACTTAGAACAGCTGACACAGCAAACAATAGAAAAAAAAACCTCAAAGACAGTAACTCTATAAATGATAAGCCTATTTTGGGTAACCAACAGCTCAAATGAAGATGCCAGAAACCAACTACAAAATACAAGATAAATATAGCCCTATTTATGATTTTCTATAAAGGCTGAATGGTTTGTACCTACGGAGACATTTTTACCGACAAATATCAGGCACAGAATAGGGACCACACCAATTATACAGGCAAATGAAATTATATTGGGGTATGCATTAATCCATCCTCTGATTACCCTGGTTAGCCAAGTGAAGCAAACATGACTTAATTTGCCTTATTGTTTCATTTGGAAAAGCTCCTTCTCTATGCACCACGTTCACAAACAAAGAGGAACACATTTAGAACATGTGGTAAACAAGGACCAGGTTACAGAAGGAACAAATGTTTTTTTAGTTACAGCACACCAACAAGCAAAGGAAAACAATTTTCAATTACTGAACGCAACATTCTGAAGGTGTTTAACTGTGCTTTATGCTTCCCAACATACATCTATCTTGAAAAAAGCCACTTCTAATGGCCTATCTACACTCTGCTCATACTCCAACATCTCCCTGTATGATTAAGGAGATTTTTTTTTTTTATAGGTGTTTGGAGGACTGCCAGGACTCTCAAGACATGAAGATGTATGGAACTGAAGACATGACAGAAGCAAGGTTCTAATGCTTTCAAGTGCACAGTGAAAGCTGCAACTATTTAAATCTAGATGGCCGTTTTGTCTTGCAACACGAAAGAGGTCATCTTGCTTCTAACAGTGGTACGCATGAGAAAAATCCCAAGAGCACTCCACCTTTCTCAAGACACAGCTTTAACTTGACATTTTACAGTAATTTACTTTAATTGAGGACAATTATCATATAGTTTCCATTAAATGGTAAGTGTACAACTCCTGCCAGTCACCTATACGCACTAGGCAAATATGATAAACATTAGGTTACGTAACTATAGAGTTTTAAAACCGTTAAACTGAAAAGGTGAGTTTTGTTTCTGACAGATCTAGTGCGTAACCATTTTTTTTTTCCTGAAGTACCCGTTTGAAAGTTTCCCGTAAGGGGTTTTACAAGGTTGCCTGCCGACAGTTTTAATTACTAATAAAATCCCGGCTAGTGTCCTTTAGAACCTGCCTTTCTGATTACTTAGGGTTTTCCACCAAAGTTGTTTACTCCAAAGTGCCTTGGATACCTTTGGATAGCTCCAAAGTGAACAACCTGAGGATTAAGTGAAGCTGAGAAGAGACAAGGCCTAAACTCTAAGTGCAGTATTTCACTGCAGCCTTTAAACAAGGTTCACATGTAATTACATACATCAATATGCTAGAATAGCTAATAGAGCTGACAAAGTCAATTATCCAAACCAGTATTCTTACAAATGCAAAGGAACTGAAACATACAGAATGTTTTAATATACTTCTAAGGTAGAAAAACCTGTTAAATAATTATCATAAATCTAAACATGTTATTACAAAATCCTTAAAATACACAAACCAGAGGACAAGGGGAACTACAGCTTTGTGCATTTAAACAAAGGCACAGAGGCAGTTTTTTTTTTTTTTTACACTAAGAGCTGTGGGAGCCGAGAAGAAGCTGGAATAGATCCTCACATCACTGAGTTACTAGCTACTAAACCAGACAGACTTCAAAATCAACTTGAGCACAGCACTCTCCACAAGTACTACTGAAGAATGTGTAATGGCCTCCTGTTGTGCACAGATTTATGTTTTGGAAATGGAGAGTTCCACAGCAGCATGCTAAAAAATACTCAAGTTTAACAAGCCAGAGCAGTCTTCAAAATGTACAGAAAATTCAATTTAGTTATAAAAACAAAAGGTAAAGCATTAGGTGCTTTCTGATCAGCGCTTTTAGAAAGGACATTATATCACCATCTATCTGGATAGCAGTTTTGCAAAATCTTCTGCCAAAGTACTGGCAGTACTTCAAAGGGAATCTCTTTGAACTAAGAAGCATGGCCGTTGACGTTTTGATTTTGGTCCAAATGACTCAATCTTGTTTGGATGTCATCAAAACAAGCATTTGTAGTAAACAAGGTCAAGTACAAACAGCGTTACACTAAATGTTGCACACTCACACTAAAACAGATTAAACATGGACTGTTAATTCTCAAGCCTGATATTTCATACATGCTCAAATCTCCACCTTCACTACTACATGAAAATCACCAGATGTGCATTTCAAATGCTGTTCATTGTAGAGTCAATACATAAATGAAGATCAAAAGCACAAATGCTGATCTGAGGATGAGAACTCTGTGCAGCATTTAATCCTGACTTGCTGTTGATGGCAGGCTTTGAATGGATGCTTTCAGCCACTGGAGATCCATAATTGTATGATTACAGGCACAGCTTTCTGCAGTTTGCCTCTTTTACTGACCCAGCAGCAACAACGAATCGGCTCCAACTGCTTTGTGCACAACTCACTGGCAGAAGCAATTTCTGTTTAACAGGAGGGCTGATTGGGCACAATTTGTTAATTTGGATGGGGTCTGACAAGTCCCAAAAGCCCCTGGCCTTCAGTTGAACAGCGATTAAGTTTAACTTCTGATCAATATAAACAGGTAAATGGCAGAGCCATTGTCAAAAAGATCTTGGTGTTCTTCCTAACTGCTTGCTTCACATAAAACCTCATTACAGCATTACATCTAAGGACAAAGATATCGGTACAAATACCAGAAGATTTTCTAGAACAATTTTCATCTTGCAGTCATGAAACGTCCAGCATGATAACGTCAAAGTATTTCTAATGATATTTGTCCTGTGAAGAATGCTGCATCAATTTTAAAAGTATGAAAAAAGGATGATCAAATGAGGTTTTCAGCATAATGCCATTAATTCATTTGACAAATTCAGTGGTATCCAAAGTAAAAATATTTAAATGGAAAAAAGGGTCAACATCCCTAATAGGAATGATAATACAAACTAAACACCTTATGAGAATACTCCTGACTTGGGCACGCCGTCAGAGCACAATTATTAGAAAGTAACATTACATTTCCAATCTTGTAAGATCTTTCTGCACTGTTCTCTCAGGGTAGCCTCTGGTTTTTAGAATAAGGTTGTGGGAATGAAGCAGATGTTTAAGTAGCATTCATTTTATCACCACCTCATTACATAGGCCAGTCCATCTTTGGGACATCAAGGCATCACAGGAGGAAGCCAGCCAACCTGGCTTAATGAAGACAAATATGCATTTACACCAACTGTTGCTGCAATTGATCATATAAAAGCAGGAAAAGATTTCTCCACTAAAGGTAAAAGCAATGATATCATGAGCACAAAAAGATATATCCTGAGAAGCAAATCCATGATGATCACAGTCCATACCCTGTACTTCTAGGATAAAAATTGGAAATAATCAGATTTGCATATACTATACATATGCCTCAGGAATCATTGCAAAAACCCCATTCCACACTACTCTGGACATCTCTAAAGGTTTGCTTTCAGACAGACATCTGGCAAAGGATTTATGTCTCAAACATCTACACTGCTTTGAAACAGGGAGAACTAACCAGTCATTTGACATTGTGGTTAACCATGTATAATCCATCCTCTTGGTATCATTTCCAAAACTTATGATTCAGACTTTGGCAGGGCACACATAAAAACCTAGAATTGTGATGTTCCCCTTATTACACTCAGTTTCACCAGATATTCTGTATATATTTATGTACACTTTCACGATACATTAGCAGTGTGGCTTGCTGGCAACTTTTTAAATAAAATCATTCCCTTTTTTCCAAAACCAGGAATGATTTCCAATTTTATCAAATCATGATATCCATGTGCCTATTTTATTTTAAAATCATATACGCTTTTTATTCTATATTAAAGAAACAGACCCAGCACTACTCTTTAAGGAGAGTGCGAAAGGCAAACTTAAAACCTTATTAAAACAGACTGGCAGTACCAACGTTTGGACCGATAACAGATACAGATTAATGCAATTATTGATGGTCTTTTAACATTAATTTGAGTGCGTGAAGTGCATTAGACTAATGCGAGAACTACAATTAGAATAAATTCAAGGAACCCAGTAGAAATGCTATGTCTCCCACCTCTACCTTTCAGTTAGACACTGGCCTGTGTCTCAGTAGCTTTCTGTGCCAGGCTATAAACTGGATAAATGCGAGAGAGGGCTAATTATGTTGGTTGAGTAAGGGTGAGCAGGGATGACTAAAGAAATAACCGGTTTAAAAAATTAGAAAATCATATGTAGATTACACCACAAATTGAACCTGTTTGAGCAGTGGCTAGAAAGGGGTTTAAGGAAACTTAAGTTTTCATAAGCAGCATTCACCAGCACTCCTTGCTGAAAATTTGCAAAGAATTATTGTAAAAGGATCTGTCTTGCCTCTCTCCTTGTTCAAGGCTGCAGGTCTCCCATGGGGGACACTCATCTTCCTCTGGGGAGAGCTGACAATGCTGGCTGGTATTCCAACAACATACACACAGGACTGACAAGTGTGGAAGTACCACAAACTGGAGACTTTTCACTGTAATTCCTAGATCACTCTTCTTCTCAACATAACTGCCTAGTCATTGATAATACACTACACGCAATGTGACAGCAGGCCACGACGCTGCCTTTCTCTTGGACGACTGCCACTGGTTATTGGACTGCCCGAGAAAGCCACTTAGGTTACCTGCTTCTTAAAACAAGGAGCCTTTATTACTACCTCCAACAGCTTTCATCCAAATCCTCTAAAAATAATGACATTGCAGGCTTTGCCACAATTTCCATCAGTAGGTCAATTATATCCAGGGGCATAAATGACATGCACACAAGACGCTTCTAAACCGTACAGCTGTTTTTACCAATATGATTATGGCTGCCTTCATTCCAACCTCCTCACCAACACACGTGAAAATGAGAAGTATTCACTGGTGCAAACACTCATGGACCTAAGAATTAGAGTGAAGAGAAATGGATCCCCAAACCTTTCCACAAACAAGGTCTCCAAACTTCTGGATGGTACTGCATGTATGGTCATGCAAGACCTGTATTAATGGGTGGATACAGTACTGGCAAGAGAATGGTTTTCATGTTCAAGCTTTTTACAAAATAATGACACAATTGAGAGAAAATGTTTGAAAAGTGCAAACAACCATTGCTTACTTGGATAATTACTACAGATACCTGCCAAATCTGAATGACCCCATACGACGTTACAAAGAAAAAGACATCTGCTAACAAATTACTGCAACGGTGTAATGTGTTCACACACCTCAAACTCAATTGAGCGTAGGAAGAAAACTGAGATTTTCACAATCTATGGAGATTAAAAAGTAATACAAAATTACTGCATTAATTTCAATGCAAACAAGAATAAGAGCCTTTCCATTAGATGGGATAGATAGACAAAATAACCCAATTAGAGAACTGCAGGTAAAAGCATTTACAAATCCAGGGCCTCTTTCACTGCATGGCTCGCCCTGTTTGCGAAGACCACACTCATCTCAGCCCACAGTTTTGCACAGCAAACTGTGCATTGAAGGTGGGTGCAAGGTTTCTGCAGCCCTACAAATGCCTATATACATAACGAGCTGAAGTTCAATCACATCCGTAAAATATAAAGCAAGACGGCATAATGCATTTACAATGAACGCCCCTCCTGAGGTCACAGCAATAAATGTAAATAGGCACTATTTCAAGATAAGAAAAGATTTGAAAGATCCTCTATTGCAGTACAAATTACTTGACATCAGGTCACACCTGGCTCATCCTTACGCAATTACATGGTGATGAAACTACTTCAAAAGGCTGACACACCAACACTGCTAATCAGCAGCCTTGGCAAAGAGTGGTCAAATTTGCAAAAGCCCCAGTACAAATAGATACCTAAATTACTCCCCAATCAACACACTCCTACCTCAGTAGTTAAAGTGTCTAAAATGCAAAATTACTGGCTGAGGCATTTCCCGTTAGCACAGAAACTCAAAAAACAATCGGGCACATACTGAATAAATCACTGCTAGACTGTAAAATCTGTACCCCACAGTACAGTACACAAACAACCAGAAACTGACTCACAATTTGATTATAAGCAAGTTTCCATATTTCCAGGCAGTGTTTTTTCTTAAATGGCAGGCTGGCCCATATTACAATCCAGCAACTGGAGACCAGAAAAGGAAAACATGACTTTTTAACAATGACATGGTACCTAAAATAGATCTGGTCAGTAGCTGTGCAAGGACAAGTGTTTAACTGTAGCCCTGGAGGGTGGTGGTGTTCACACTTACATTCTAGGTCAGCCTTTTACCACTTAATCTGATTACCTTATTTAAACCAACCCCTTTCCCCAGTTCTTCAAAAGCTGAACATCAACAGGACTGCAGCCATCCAAGACCAAGGTTAACCAACCTTAGGGATATGCAAATCTCCTAAAACAAATTTCTTAGATACTTCCAGATGCTGTTATTCAAGTACTTCATGGTCCCCCCAACTTAACTCTCAACTGACATTTTACTTAATTTCATCCTGGCTTATTTAATGGAATTCCAGGTGAAAAAGGTATCCATTTAGAATCTTACTCATTTTCATGTGACATAAAAGCTGCAACAAAACTATTGACCCACTGATCAAGTCTGAGTCTTAAAATCAACTTGGCGCACACTGGTTGATGGTTATGTTTAGAGGTAGACCTATAGTAGCAGCTTGATTCATTTGATACCTAACAAGCACTGACATCCTGCATATAAATCAGTGCAAGATGGACATTTAAACTGGATTTGCATGACCCTGTGGAGACCTAGGTTAAAACAGCTACCATTTTTCTGCTTCAACGGCACAATGTATAACCGGGCTTGCAGCTCATAAAACACAAATTGCATCTTAACATGTTCCTATGCATGCTCATACTAACTGATGACAGAGCTTCTTGTGGCTATTAGCAAGTTAACAAAATTATCAAAATGATTTGAATTGCTGCTCTGTAACTGGTCCTGTGGATTTAATTGTCCTATGATGTTGCACGCCTGGCTGTCACCCCAAGGGGCAGTAGACTTTCAGTGTAATGGAGATCGCTTGGCACTTTCCCAATACAATGCAAACATTCACCTCTGGATACAAAAAGCACACAAAGTAACAAATGAAATAAGGCAAACCAAGACAGAACCACGTGTTCAAAAACCCTTTTGTAGCATTTTCACAACACTAAACCAGAGTCACTCCCAACCCTAAATGGACACACACACACAGCCTGCCCGACAATCCCCAATTCAACAAGCCAGTTTAGGAGATGAGCCAATATCCTTTACCGAGTAAAAGGGCCAGGCATGGAAAGCCAGATGCAATGCCAGCAGGCAGCACAAGCAGGTGCTCTGTGACAGTGGTCCTCCAACACAGGTGCATGAGGCCTGGAGGCTATACAAGCAGGGAGTTCCCACAAACTAGGAAAAACTCAGCCACGCTTCCACACAATAGATTCACTCTAAGAGCACCAAATGAGCTATCTGTAGATGTGCATTCTTGTTTTGAGCATCTTGCAGACATTATTTGTATTTATGCGCTCATAAATTGGGGATTCTTGTCTAGAATGATTTATTGAGAGGGGTTCACATTTAGGGTTGGGGTAACACGGTTAAAAAAGGCTACTCTACAAACACTGGAGTGCATCCCTCTTGGAATTAAAAGGATAACAGCACACTCCATTTTTGTGATATTTGTTTCTCCGCAGGTAAATTAAGGACACTCACTCGGCCTCCATTTTGGGCTTCCCAAAATTAAGCTCCGATATTAAAAACCCATTAGGTTTACCACGTCCAAGTATTACGGGATTTTTTTGTCGTCATTACGAAAGACAATATCTAATTTCTTAAAAACACACACACACACCAGACAAAGGAACGGATAACAGGTGCCACAGCAGATCTGCAATCGCTGTTTACAAGCCCAGGAAACGCCGGTGACGAAAGAAGCCGAACTGCTCCTGCACGGAAGGAGAAACAAACATTTCTGCCCGGCAGCCACGCAGCACCGGAGTGACAGGGTTACTAAATGTACGCGTAAGCTGGGCAAAGGAAGCAGATACGGAGCCATAAACCCTAAGCCGAAATAATATCATTCTACTTTTCTAGACGACGGACCTCTAACGAAAAATAGTCTTTCTTCAAAAAGCCTGCGGCAGCCGAGAGGAGCTCTCTTTCCGACTCGGCCTACCCGACAGGGCTTTCATATTGCGTCTGAGCCTCTCGCTTGCACTCAACCACGTGTTGCTGCCATACCGTGCCCGGCAACAGGGGGGGGAAAAATGTCATAGCGAGAAAGAAGACACCATTTCGCCCCCCGCACTAACTGTTGACCTAAATTGAATATTTTAAGTCTCAATTCCATAGTCGTCAGGAAATGTGGCTAATCCTTCGCCTAAGGGCTTGTCACCACAATGCAATACTCCAATACTGGATCGCTTTTCATATACAGCTCCATACCCCCCAAATCGTACAGCACCATTACGTATAACAGATTTGTTTTTTATAAACACATGCCGTGATATATCCGATTCGGCATACATTACTCCAACCGTATGACTGAGAAAAGTTGGGGATGCAGAAAGCACATTAACGTGACTGAAGCAACGGACTGTCCTCATCTGAACACGTTTGCACGTTTTGCCTGAACGCGGAACAGGGGTTTGCACAGTAAAATTCCATTAGCCATTTTGTTTGACAAGCAGCCATGATTTTTTATTCTGCACAACGTGATCAGATACCAAAAAACTTATCCCATCCCCCCCCCCCACCCCACACTCCCCGTCCCGTTACTCAAGAAATAAGGTCAAGTCTAGATGGATGAAAAACAATCGTACGGCTGCCTTTACATCGCAGAGAGGCCCGTAAACTGTCACACCCCGAGGTGTAGGAGAACAACACGCTCCAAAAGAGTAATGTGAGAAGACACATCTTTTTCCAGCCCTGTGCATGCACAGCACACGCATCATGGAGGTTCAGTCTCAATGGCTGCTGTCTGTGATGACTTAACAGCGTCGGCGAATTATTGTTTTCCATTTCCTTCACGGGGATGCTTTACGGTTCTGTACGGTCTCACACCCCGGCCACCGACGCCACAAACACAGTCGTAACGAAAGAGCAGCAGACCCCGCAAGGCGGCCAGTGGACCTGTGAGGGCCGGGGGGCTGAAAACGCGAAGCCCCGGTCGCCGCTTACCTCTTCTGCGGACGGGTTTGCTCAGCGGCAGTGCGCAGCGCTCGGGCTCCGGGAAAAAGGCTCCGCGCGGATGGCGGTAAAAGGGAAAGAGATCCCGCCGCTCGCGCTCATATACATCGAGCGTCAGCACGTAACCCAGCAGTCACCAGGGCAACGCTCTCTCGGTGGGAGGGGCTGAACTTCAAGCGGGGCTGTTATTCTTTTTCACCCTCATCTTTCATCTCAGAGATTTCGGGGCCTCTCTATTCATTTTTAAATAACGCGTTGTTTTGTGTCACCATGCCAAAAAAAACACACACGAATTTCTCATTAGAAGATATTTACATGTAATTCAAAACTTCAAGTAGACAAACTAGCTGAAGCTGTTTCGCTATGTGAAATGATCCTTTGGCCTCGTTCTAGTTTTGTGTTAATTAATCTTTTATTTTTCTTTCCTTTAAATGAAATATTGTATGCCAATTATCGGTGAAATCACGGGGGGGGCATGTTCGCATATGGAAATAAATGTGTTAATCGTCTTCAATTTTGCTTTTATGTCTTGACATTTTAAAAAAGTTGATTCGTCCCAGTTAGTGGTTAATTTGCATAAAAATGGAGCTGGACGAAGATAGCGTGATAACTCCTTTTTTTCTCTATGGCTGCAGTATTCTGGCAATGTGGGTTTTTTTCTGTAACGCATAAGTAAGCCAGCACTATGCGCGTGTCCCTGGTTTCCACATTCTATTTCTGCTATAGTGGTGTTTTTGTTAAGCTCGATTTTGTGCAGTCAAAAATAAAGATTTTTTTTCTCATAGGTGGGAGTTTTAGTGCCCCCATATATTATCATTGGCAACCCAGCAAATCAGATCTCGTTCTAAATCCCCTCAGCTTTCTTCTACTTACGTCTTTGCTCCTTTAATGGAGATCCTGTTGTTGTGCAGAGAAGTCAGAGGCATGTACCAATTAATAGAAAAAATTTAACACGCTTACGTTTTTAGTTACTGATTCAATCTCCCCCCACACACACACACAACTCAAGCGAGCACTCATACTGTAGATAAACCCATATTTAACACTGGAAACGATTAACAATTGTACATTATGATCTATTTATGTATGTCTGTGGAAACCCCTACATTATTTTAGGTTTGTTTCATGAAGGCAATATTAGAAAATTCCTATTCGTATATGAAAAATACTTTTTATTGGTCTATCTTATTTCCTGCGCGGTGTATTTTTTTTCTGTTTACGACCCGAATAAAGAAAATGTATTCAAGTTTTGACCAAAAAAGTGTTAGAATACTTCCACTCCTTAGTGTTGTAATAGTTTACCCTATTTTTCTAATACTGTGCATTTCGGGGTCT
Source organism: Lepisosteus platostomus (assembly GCF_059453375.1). Taxonomy (NCBI): domain Eukaryota; kingdom Metazoa; phylum Chordata; class Actinopteri; order Semionotiformes; family Lepisosteidae; genus Lepisosteus; species Lepisosteus platostomus. The sequence continues at coordinate 26,171,706 of NC_142619.1, read as the reverse complement.
GGCTTACAATGCACTGCACAACTATGTTTGCAACCTGGTACTACAGTATACGATGAAAACGCGAAAGAGCACTTTGTACTCCACATACATTACTACAAAGCAGCTTTTCACACAAGTTCATTTCCTACACAGCCAGCACATGAGTCTTACCTACTGTATGCGTCTTCATAAGACAGCGCACCGTGAGCTAATAAGTTAAAAGCTCCACTAAGTTGGATTTAGGTATGGATTTGAATTGCTTTAAAAGCACATTTGTAATTCAAAGTACCAGACTTTCCAACTACCATCTACCCCTTAATACCTGATTTTATATGTATGTATTCTGCATATCATACAAAATGCTCTTACCAATAACGTGAAAACTACAACAAAGTCGAAAGAGTTAGGCAATGGGCCAGTGTTGTTGAAATGACTTATTAATAGTGATCTTACTGTTTTGTTTTCTTGTGTTTTTTATCCTCCTTAATATGTCTAATAGTCAGCATGGAGAAAAAACAGGATTTTAAATGTGTTCATATTCTTGGCAAATATTGAACCTTATACAAAAGCACACACAAGCACAGTCTGAAGTGGTACAGGTATGTTTGAGGAGGTATGGCCCTTAGAAGTCCCGTTTTTAAAAAGCTGGATATCACTCAATAATCCTTCCTTCCACTTTAAATTACTCTTTTTTCCCTGTAGGACCATGTTGGGCTGAAGTCTAACCCAGCAGCAAATTATGCATGGCAAGACTATACCCTGAATGGGAACACTGGTCCACAGGGCACACACATACCTGTAGGGCAGCTAGCAGATTTGTTTAATGTTTCTGCTGTTAGGCAAGTGTTTGTTGTGTTCTTAAAATAAAGAGTTGTTTAATTTACTAATTAACTGTCTGGTTTCTTCAACTTTCACGCAGGAGAAAAAATCTGCCTTTAAACTTGAAAGAAATAATGATTTGACATTTATCGTGATAATTATCGATATCGACTGATACGAAAATTTTTATCGTGATAATGTTTTTGGCCATATCGCCCAGCCCTACTTTACACACAAGATGTTTAATTGTCAAAGGCAGCTTCTACCCATTTAAAGCCTGTATTTTAGTTTATGGCTAAGAACATATTTGTGTTTGAGTGCAGCAGTAACATTCTGCAAATCTAGTATGGTCTATGAATACTTGACATACAGTATTTATCTGTGTTCTCATGTGTATGAACTAATTTGAAACCAAAAACCATTGCAAAAAATGATTTAAACTGCTGCCTGAGAATTTCAAGGTGAATTGTTGTCAAAGGCAGGGAGAGATAAAAGCATGAAGTGTCTAGATACAATCTCACAAGTTCTATGTGTCATCACAGACATCTGTTTGCACATGTTTTTTTGCTGAGATTTCTTCTTCTGGAAGACTGTCTTACTTAAACAGGGCTTTTCCAATTTGTATTTTTTAGTGCTCCTGGCAGTGCATCCATCTGTTCATCAAATCTTCTTTAACATGCATACAGTAGTTCTATGTTGGAGGCATCACTTAGCCACACAGACAATAGCACTGAGGAAATACATCTGTGTGAACTCACCAGTAGCCTGTAAACATTTGCTTTACCTGGCAGAGATAATGATGCATCTTGGCATTTAAGTACAGACTTGGGGGCTTTTGAAATAGACTAGTTTGGTCAAATGGCAATGAGAAGGTTGTCATTTCTTTTGGTGTTGCTGCTATAGCTATAATGCCTACTTGGACCAGATATAGGGAATGATCATAAAGACCTGCAATCACCACTTAGAAGAAAATCTGAGTGAGTACACTTCCATTTCTCTTGAAAATCGTTTCTGAGATCCTGGTCGTGTGAATGACAATAAAGCATTTAAAATCAGCTGAGACTACAGTCCTCAAATCATTCAATATGTACCTCTTTCTGTGCAATATCCAGACATGTCATGATGTTTCAAACTGTTGACTTAAGTAGGTTCTTGGGAGTGACAGCTATGTCACATCGAATAGCAGAGCTGTCATACTGTACAGTCATACTATACCTGATCATTTGCCTTCTCTCATAATCAGAACTCCTCAGGAGTGATGTCAGGTGATCTTGCAAGCCACTGAGAGGCTCTCTGGGGAAGTATGCCATTCTTGTGTCACATTGAAATTCAGGATGATGAGGTTCTGTCAGAAATACGTGGTATAATTCACTGGTTACAGTGCATCTCACAAGACAAGTGGAGTGGATTCTCCAAAAAAATCACAGACCAAGCAGCTGCATTAGGAGATGTTCATAATGGATGTTCCTTAGTGCAAAAGGGAAAGTTTTTCACCTACAGTATTGTGCATTAGAGGTGCACCTCATGAATTGTGAAATGCATTTTTGTCATTCCAGAGCATATTAAAGGAGAGTGAAGGTGGAATTTCATGCACTTTGAAATACACATACTGTATAGCCATTTCATAAACCAGCAACTCCTGCAATATTATTATCTTGATTGGTTTCTGAGGAATGTTTGCTAGGTGGGACACTTGAGTGATCCTTCATGCACCAGCCTAAGTTAGTTCTTGCTTCCTTGTCTGCAGTTTGAAAGTTATCCATGCTTGACCTAACTTGGGGCTCCTTTCAGATTACCTCCTTTCTCTTCAGAGTTCCTAGTGACACCATGCTTAGTTGATTCACTGCAGGCAAAATGGCGTAGGTTTCTCTGCCTGCAGAAGTGTTTCAGTTCTGAGGCAACATCGTTATCATAATGGACTTTATCATCTGATAAAGAGTAATCCAGTGGTGTTTATAAGTTTGCCAGGACAGGTTCCAGCTCCCCTGCGACCTTGTATTGGATAAAGCGGTAAGAAAATTGATGGATGGAGCTTATCATTAATGACTGATTTATTAGGTATTTAGAACTAATACCCCGATATGTTTTAAAATTACTCTCCCAAAAATATTTCCCAAATAAAGGCTCACACATTTTTGTGTATCAGTCCAAGATAAAAGGTCTATACAAGTGTTTCACATTTTATTGCTAGCTGTTCAGATTAGCCTAAATGTTTTAATGGCAAATAGAAAAAAACTCCCATCGGTTTTCAAACCGCTTCATCCCATTATGTGTCGCAGGGGAGCTGGAGCCTTGGCAGCAGAGGTCGCAAGGTGGGGTACAGCCCGGACAGGATGCCAGGCCTTTGCAGGGCAAACAGAGAAGACATACAGTACACAGATACACACTCTCACACCACAGCCGATTTTCCATAGCCCACCAAATATGTCTTTGAACTGTGGGAGGAAACTGGAGCACCCAGAGGAAACCCACACGAACACAGGGAGAACATACAAACAAACATATAAACTCCACACAGATAGCTCCCCTGGTCTGGAATTGAATCCAAGGCCAGCTGGCACAGCAAGGCAACAATACTAACCTCTGTCCTGCTCATAAAAAAAAATGTGCCAAATATGAAGTGCTTTTCAGAAGTGATGTACTGAATAAGAAAGACACAATGGTAGTGAATCATAAAAAGTGCAATGGACAAGTAAAATGTTTCATTTCACATTAAGTGACTTAAATAACAGAATACGAAAATATTATTTAACTTCTGATTTAATTAGTTTTGGTTCATTTTTAAATCTTCCATTTCCTAGTGTGATATTCTAAGAAATCTATGTGTTCCTCATCTGGGATACAGCTTCCGCAGGAGAAAAAACAACAACATTTAACTCTCTATCTGCATTTAAAAGACCGCAGTTTTTATTTACATTGAAGAATATGTCCTATACCTTCTACCCAGGAACTGCATTTTTACATTAATCCACAGAGCATTTGGAAATGAAAATGATCACAACATAAAAAAATGCTTCAGAAATAAAGGCAACAGTTTTATCTCCAGATTGCACGCAGACTTTTAGACGCAAAGAACAACCAGACCTCAAGCTTTTACACTCATTCCTAACCTAAAATCAAGCATACTTTAAAGACGAGAAGAGTGCAGTATTGCAGGAATCAAGGCCTTTTTTACATCACAAAATACTTATTTTGTTTTCTTTTTAATCACTCAAATAGTAAAATGATGAATATTCAAGGAGTGTAGTGCCTTTATATACAGCAGCATTCCTGTACATGAATATAAGACATAGACCCACAGAACTACCTGGAATCTTACCAGATCTTTTGAGTTTATGGCCACCTTTGCAACACCTTCTCCAGGCATTTCAGAAACAGGGTTTATATTCAGGGATGGATAGTGCCTATGACATATGCATGACTCACAAGGATTAATGTTACATAAACTATACATATACCTTTAATATACACATCAATCAAGAACAACTGCGGTGCTTTCTGTGTTAACAGTATTGAAGGTGTAGGCATCATAATGACAAAAACAGTGCTGTCTGAAAGCAGTAGGAGGACTTTGGACTGCTAAACATGCCACAAAACTAAGCGTCACAGGTACACCCTCTTTATGTCCTTTACATAAGTACCCTTTTCCGGGGTTTTTAAAAATAGTTTGCATCATATAAATAGTACAGGACACATTCTCAGACAACAAAACAAAACCAGTGTAAACAAATCAACATACACCAGTGTAAACTAATCCAGATTGATTTAGCCCTCCAATGACAAAGGAACAGCAAAAATCAGAGAGCAGAATGAATTACTGTTTGGATAACTAATAATGCTGTAATGTTATCATAATAGCATTGCACAGAGAAAAGTAATATTTATCAGACATAACTAATTGAATTCCTGAAAACAAAAGGCTCACATTTATCCTCCAAGTGTTCTTTTAAATAAAAATTAAACTAACAAATATTCACTAACACTCTGCTGCTTTTTTGGAGGTGCGATAGAAGCCTATGGAATGCTGTATACAGACATTTCTGAAGGGTAACATATGGAAGATATTTGTTAGTGGCTTACTTGAAACAGGTAGTTTGGTGGAGCATGTAAAAGATTAGATTTCCATTGCACAATGGTACAGTACCTTAAAGGCAGAAAACGTTGAACACTACCATTCAGAGATGAATATAGGAATGGTTAGCTGCATTAAAAGAAGTTATCTCAATCTCCAGACATCAATTCAATTGAACATTTGTAAACATCTACTGCAATCTAGTAACAGAAACCAAAATGTCTAAATTTCTCCTCTAAAGAGCCAAAAGCTCATAGCACAATACTAGAGGCATCAAGTTAGTGTAATCCACATCAAAAGAGGATTTACAAAAGGCTAACTGCAGAGATGTGAATAAAAGTCGCCCTTAAGTTTATGACAAACATTGCGCTGGGCAATGCCCATTATGAAATTACGATTACTACTTAACATGTTTAGAGTGTTTTAAGGAAGAAACATTATCCAATCTGTAAATCTTGAAGATCTTATTTGATGTTAATTGTTCTTATTGCATCTAGGGTACGAATACATTTGGATGACATGGTATGTGACCCCTGATCAGCATTGCCCAATACATTGTTAGACTTGTTGATGGATTGATGGATTTTGCTTTATGAATGTGTCCTATATTAGACACTACAAATTTCCCAACAATTAATGTAAACTGTCATGATGTATATTCTAACAATTACAAGAAATACGAGGTAAATGGAAAAAAACATCCTACAAACAGTTTCTGTGCCTTAAATGTTTATTTGTGATTGTTGAAGCAGGACTTATACTCCTAACAGAAATACTGTACAGATGGCCATGTCTGGGTTCCTATTTGATAGGTCTTGATTATAAAATTTCCAAGTTACCATTCTGTTTTTTTTTAACAAGACAGTCATTGTGCAAAGCCCTTTTAATAAAGAAATTTCCTTTATTCCAAACTCAAGCACTTCTGGACTATAATGATAAAGAGAAGGTGCATGCTCCATATTTTTATTTTACTTTATATTAAGTCATTCATTACTTTAAACAACAGAAAACCTTCAAATAATCACAACAGAAGAGAGAAACTTCAAGTCGAGTTGAATTAAATATATTATACTGTAGGTCACTGTTTGAGATTACTGGATTAGACTATTGTCTTCATCGTTGTATATTGTTCTTCTACCTCAAAGCAACAGGTAAATAATGAACTAAAACACTGACAGGGATATTGCTAAGTTTTAAATAGAGTGGAATATTAGTAATATTTTATTTATGCACATTTGCTGAACAAACAGAAATATTCTGTTGAATACAAAGGATTGTAGGATTTTTAACTGTTTATCAACTCAACCACCTCAGTGTTAGAAAAACATTTCCCTGAGTTGTTTTCAAAGCTCCTTAATGGTTGAATCTTTGCTTCAGATATAAAATCTGACTGGGGAACCTTAGAGAAATAGGTCTATTTATTGACTTACTTGACTTCTTTCACCCACTGTATAAAAGTGTTCTGTCTGAGCATTCAAGTTTCGAATTAAAGCATGCATTTAGGAAATGTGTATACATCATTTGTAATTCAACAAAATGAGACTGTTGGAAAGGGGTGAGCAATTTTTCAAGGCTCTGTAGAAGGAACCCACACTACAAACATTTATGAATGGAGCAATTATATTTAACAGTTCTTGTATTTAACAGTTTTACTGCAATTGGCTTTTATAGCAAGTCTAATGTTTTTTATTTATTTTTATCTTTATGAAGATCACTAGTAGCCTACAGTAACTAGGGATATACAGTAATTTATGCAATCCATTGGTAATAATAAAGGGTAGAATTTAATTTAAATTAAAGTACATTTACACTGAGTGAGTGAGGTTATGGTAGACACATCTCAAATTTTCAAAAATGTAGACTTTTTGATCTGTTAAATATAATTTTAAATTAAATGTGACTTACAGATTAAGACAGATTAATTAAGACCAACAGATCTCCAAATTTGAATATTGAAATTAAGAAAAACGTTCTTTGACCAGTAATTTTCTTTAAAAAGATCATACATTACAGAACACTTTTGAAATCAGCTTGCATCCAAAGTACTTTTTGGAAGGATTTGGAAAACAATATTGACGAGAAGTGATAAGGTAACAAAAAAGTAAAGTACTATGAACTTCTGATTAGCTATTCTTCTGATTGGCACACTATACTGAACACAATCAAAATAGGTAAAATAATACAAGAGAAGTTTAAAATGAATTGAAAAGAAAAACTAAAATCATGGCGGTTCAACCTATGACCTCGAATGAGTCACACCACCCCCCATGCCACTAAAGGGATCTGCTCATTATGCACATGAAGACACAACTCAAGATCAAATCTAGAAAAGCTCAGTGACCTGGAAAAAAAAGCGGTAGCATTCTTAGAAGCTGATTATTTAAAAAAAAGTTCCAATCCTCAAATATGTTTCATCTAACAAATAATCTGACAACATTAATGTACATGAAAAAAATATTTCCCATGCTGTAGTAATTTTTACAAAGATTCCATGCAAAAGTTAAAACTTTTCAGCCCTCTATGAGATGAAAATGACCTCATATGTATTTTGTGTTTATACAATTTACAATTTAAAGATTCTGGTTTTAATCTTAAAGTTCATTTATGTCATATGTTACATTACTCTAATGTACTATTTCTTATTTAGTATAACAAATACTTACACTAAAATGTCTCTGCTAAAGTTAATAGTGTAGATTTTGTTTTTCTACTGACAACTTATTTGAAGATCCCATTGTATGTAAACCCATTCCAAGCAACAATGTGGGTTAGTCATTGGACTTGGTTACACTGTTGTTACAGATTCTGCATGTGGTACTGAAAAAGGCAGTGAGAAAAGATGAGAAAAAAGTTAACATTTCTGTTTTCTGTTTCTGAAGAAACATAAAGAAAACCGGTAAAAAATGCCCAAAGAATTTAATGTGAAGGAAAAGCAATTTGGCATTTCGTACCCACACTTAGCAAAATGTAATATTGTGATCTTTGCCACATGAATGAGAATCTCTTTGAGTAACACTGAAGGTCAGATTATTCCAGATTTACTTTTAATAAATCCATAGACTGCTTTTTTCAATTACACTGTGTAATTGGAGACAATATTCAAAGTTTGAGTTCATCTCAGATGTATATACTGTATATAGATCAGCCATAAATAGAGCATTTGTGAATTACAGATTTTTTTAATACAAAACAGCTCATAAACAAATGGACTTTATTTTCTGTAAACCTTGCCTGAATCCAAATATGATCTAGCCACTCAAATGCAGGTAAGTTTGCCAGCACTCCTCAATGGATAGCCATATATGTAGAAGTGGAAATACTGAGGTATCATCCCTGCATCCATCCATTTTCTGATGTCTTCATCCAATTGACGGTCACCAGTCCATCACAGAGCACACAAATAAGCTGATACTCACACCAGAAGCCAGACAGCACCCCAGGTCTGGAATTGAACCCAGATCACCATCAAGGGTCTGCACGGGCATGAAACGGAAGCCCAAACCCGGCCTGACCGAGCCCGAATGGTACTGCCAAATTTGAAACCCGAATCCGAAACAGGTCACTCTCTTTTCTTCTCAGAGCGAGTAGACATACAGTGCCTTGCGAAAGTATTCGGCCCCCTTGAACTTTTCAACCTTTTGCCACATTTCAGGCTTCAAACATAAAGATATAAATTTTTTATTTTATGTGAAGAATCACCAACAAGTGGGACACAATTGTGAAGTGGAACGAAATCTATTGGATTTTTGAAACTTTTTTAACTAATAAAAAAATGAAAAGTGGGGCGTGCAAAATTATTCGGCCCCCTTGCGTTAATACTTTGTAGAGCCACCTTTTGCTGCGATTACAGCTGCAAGTCGCTTGGGGTATGTCTCTATCAGTTTTGCACATCGAGAGACTGAAATTCTTGCCCATTCTTCCTTGCAAAACAGCTCGAGCTCAGTGAGGTTGGATGGAGAGCGTTTGTGAACAGCAGTTTTCAGCTCTTTCCACAGATTCTCGATTGGATTCAGGTCTGGACTTTGACTTGGCCATTCAAACACCTGGATACGTTTATTTGTGAACCATTCCTTTGTAGATTTTGCTGTATGTTTGGGATCATTGTCTTGTTGGAAGATAAATCTCCGTCCCAGTTTCAGGTCTTTTGCAGACTCCAACAGGTTTTCATTCAGAATGGTCCTGTATTTGGCTGCATCCATCTTCCCCTCAATTTTAACCATCTTCCCTGTCCCTGCTGAAGAAAAGCAGGCCCAAACCATGATGCTGCCACCACCATGTTTGACAGTGGGGATGGTGTGTTGAGGGTGATGAGCTGTGTTGCTTTTACGCCAAACATATCGTTTTGCATTGTGGCCAAAAAGTTCGATTTTGGTTTCATCTGACCAGAGCACCTTCTTCCACATGTTTGGGGTGTCTCCCAGGTGGCTTGTGGCAAACTTTAGACGAGATTTTTTATGGATATCTTTGAGAAATGGCTTTCTTCTTGCCACTCTTCCATAAAGGCCAGATTTGTGCAGTGTAAGACTGATTGTTGTCCTATGGACAGACTCTCCCACCTCAGCTGTAGTTCTCTGCAGTTCATCCAGAGTGATCATGGGCCTCTTGGCTGCATCTCTGATCAGTCTTCTCCTTGTCTGAGCTGAAAGTTTAGAGGGACGGCCAGGTCTTGGTAGATTTGCAGTGGTCTGATACTCCTTCCATTTCAAGATGATCGCTTGCACAGTGCTCCTTGGGATGTTTGAAGCTTGGGAAATCTTTTTGTATCCAAATCCGGCTTTAAACTTCTCCACAACAGTATTACGGACCTGCCTGGTGTGTTCCTTGGTCTTCATGATGCTCTCTGCGCTTTCAACAGAACCTTGAGACTATCACAGAGCAGGTGCATTTATACAGAGACTTGATTACACACAGGTGGATTCTATTTATCACCATCAGTCATTTAGGACAACATTGGATCATTCAGAGATCCTCGCTGAACTTCTGGAGTGAGTTTGCTGCACTGAAAGTAAAGGGGCCGAATAATTTTGCACGCCCCACTTTTCATTTTTTTATTAGTTAAAAAAGTTTCAAAAATCCAATAGATTTCGTTCCACTTCACAATTGTGTCCCACTTGTTGGTGATTCTTCACATAAAATAAAAAATTTATATCTTTATGTTTGAAGCCTGAAATGTGGCAAAAGGTTGAAAAGTTCAAGGGGGCCGAATACTTTCGCAAGGCACTGTACATGCACACACATGGACACGGATTCTCACAGACGCAGGTTTAGAATGCTTTGCTCGACTGCTATGCGCTACACACATATGAGAGAGAGAACGAGCGAGCAAGCGCGCAAAATGAGTTATGAATTTCTTCTAATTAAAATAAATGTAAAACATAAAATAATAATAATTCATTTTCACTTATTAGAAAACAAACCCGAACCCAGCCTGAGCCTGAAGTTGTACGTGAAAAACCGAACCAAACCCGTCCCAAAACCAGATACTTTGTCGGGCCCAGTCAGGCTTGGGTCAGGTAGCAGACCTCTAGAGTGCCAGCCCTTCAAAGCAGCAATGCTAACCACAGTGCCACTGTACTGCCTGTCATCCCTCCCTCCCACACAAATATTGCTGCAGTCAGTCAAATATTGCTAAAGTCAAGAAATTAAAACCGGCTCAGTCTGTAAAGGTATTGTCCATACAGCTCTGTGGCCAGGTGGCCAGCCCGTGAGTTTTTTTAGTTCAGGTGAGAGATACTCCTCCAGTGGAAATTATTGTTCCTCTAGTCTGGGACATTGTGTACCTTGCAATTCATCCCATCAGAAACAGCTACTGTAAAAGGTGTCTAAAAAAGCCTGCGCCATCATCACCACCCATGATCTGGTGCATACGTTCAAGGAAAGATCTGAGTTGATCAACAATGGTCGATTCCAAAGTGAAAGAATCAAAATAAAAAACAGGCAAAAGGCAGTTTTAGGTTTTCTTTAAATTACAAAAGAACTGTATAAAAACTGAAGTATAAGTAATGAATACGCCCCTGTGTATAACAGGGATCACAGCCGGCCAGACTGAGGGAGTTCTCTTTTAGCTCAGCTGGCAAGTTCCCTGTTGCGTGACACCAGAGACCCGGGTTGGCGCCCAGGCAGTGAGGGATGAATGGGCAAGAGCGCAAACCCCAAGAACTATTACATATACCACTAAGTAATAATGCAGTTGATCTCCATACTACAAATAACCATAGATTTGAATTGTTTAATAACCAATAATAAATAATAACCACTGTATTAACCAATAATAATTCCTTTTTCAGGTGACCAGCAATTATATTACAGAACAGCAACGAAGTGTGCAAAAATGCATAAATGACATAACACCTTGAGGGAATCAATAAAAGGTACAGTCATTACAGCAAAGACAGGGATTTACAGGCACAGTTTGAACAGGCAAGTCCAGATACCACAGGGGAGCAGAGGAAATAAACAGCACAAGAGAGCAAAGAAAAAGACAGATTTTTTTTCATTTTGATTTATTTCATTTACGTAATTGAGAGGATGATCACATTATCCAGAGGATGACACCAGAGAAACAGGAAAGTGTTATGGTCAGGCTGTGAATGCTTGAGGATGAAAGAAGAGTGGATTGTCACTACAATGCAGTAGCAATGTATGAGCATTTCCTTCTACGTTAGTGTGTCTACCATTCCATATAACATAGTGATTTTGGTCAAGAAAGCATTCATCAATGGGCAGATGTCCACGAAAGAGTGTGAAATTACGTATAACTCACAAATATAAACTGAGACTTCTGACATGTTGAAGAAGTTGAAGAGCAAAACTTTTTTTTAACTGTGAAACTCATCATAGAAAAACAAAAAAAGCAAAACATTTAAAAGTCTCCAGGGTGGCTGTCCCAGGAGCACAATTTGAGAACAAGAGACATCATCGTATTAGTATGTATTTACAATGACTATTGAATTAACTGACTATAACTGGTCACATAGAGTAATTGGAGTGGGTGAAAAGGAGGCCAGTTGGGGACCTGTTATCTGAGAATATTGCCAATTATGACAGTATTGCCCCTCCTATCTCTCCCACAGTCCTGTCGGGCTCACAGTGTGAAAGAAGGCGGTATGCTGTACAGTCTCCATCCCCCAGATACAGGTGACTGCTGCAGTCTTACCAAGAGTTGAGTTGATTATTAACTGAGGATGTATTAAATAGAAGAAAGTAATTAGTCATCCCAATTTGAAAAACCATACACGTCATACACAAAAAGGTTTACATAATCAAGACTGTACCATACCTTTACAAATATTCTTACAGCTCCTAAAGACTTAAATGTTGCTTAGACCTTGTTTCTGCCTAGTAAGGTTTCTGGAACTTTCCAGTAGAGAACTAAAGTGAAGTGTATGTTTCTATAATATTATTACTATCTTAGTAAATTAATATTTTATAGAACATTTTCAGGCCACTAAAGAAATGTTTTGTTCCCAAAAAAAGAAATGTAGACAATAGCAAGAAAGAATGTTTGAGACTGTAGATTTGTAGCCCAAGTACCAAATAACCTTTGAATATGAAAATTCTCCAATTCAAACACACAGCATAAAGCTTTATCCCCACCAGATCAGACATCCTTCTATTTTAGGTTATATGAAAAAAAGGTTATTGAAGCAGGGTGGCACAGTGGTTAGCACTGATGCCTCACAGCAGTGCAGCCCTGGGTTCAATTCCCAACACAGGCTGCTATCCGCCTGGAGTTTGTATGTTCTCCCCACGTTCATATCCGTTTCCTCCCACAGTCCAAAGACTTACTGGCTTCTGGGAAAATTTGCCCTAGTGTGAGTGTGTCTCATCTGTGTGTGCCCTGCAATGGACTGGCATCCTGTCCAGGGTGTATCCTGCCATGTGCCTGTTGCTTACCAGGATAGGCTCCAGAATCCCTGTAACCATGTATTGAACAAAGCAGCCAGAAAATGGATGGATAGAAAATTAGTCTCTTGACTTAATTTCTCTTGAATAATGCAATCTTGCAAGTCCCAAGTGGCAAATCATACACTTCAAGACACAGTAGCAATGATCTCATTGATCACAAACAACAGTCAACTGTGGTAGCCTAACAGCAAGGTGGTTATTATGATCATTGAAAAAAACCAAACACTCAATACAAGTCTGAAATTAAGTGAAATTAAATCAGAGCCTTTTAAATCAGTCAATGATTGTAAATCCATACATAACACCTGGGAGCTAGCGTTTAAACACACAGCCCTAAAGCAACAAAGACCATCAATCACCAAATTCTAATATTAAAGAAGATAAGACCTCAGGACATAAATCAATGTATAATCCCTCACTTAAATAAAGAATGGCATGTGAATGTGGAAAAAAAAGCAGATTTGATGCTGTATGCTGTGTGATCCAAGACACTTAATTCAGGGCGTAAATATTAAGATTAATAAAAGAAAGTTTTAAAATAACAGTGATGCCAACCGATGTGATATGTAGCCCTGAGTGGCTCTTGAGATGATTAGCACGAGCTGTAAGAAGAGATTCAGTGTTGTCTGAGTTTAATTACAACAGGCTAGACATCACTTGGTATCATGGGAACAGGAGATAATTGCAAAAAAAAAAAACTCCACAAGGAAAAGCAAATAACTAACACATGTTTTTTTCCACAAAACAGATTACACCTGATACTGAGCTGACAAAAATAAAGCCTGTGAAACACAGGATAAATTACAGGATGATATTATTGATAATATAAAAATAAAACTATTCTGATTCTCAGACTTATTCTTGCTGTATAGCAACAGCAACCAAATAATTGGTGGATAAAGGGATACCCAATCATAAAATGTGAGATGGAGTAAATAACATACATTGAAACTCTGACAAAAGTCACACGGTGCCCAAAATTGTACACAGTATTATAACTGAGGCATAACTAGTACATTATACAATTTCAACATGCCATACCTCAATTTAAATTCTTCAGTTTTAGACTATATACAGTAGCTAAACATATTGTCTTTTTCCCCCCACATTGCCTGGAAGATGTACAGTAAGTGAGGTATCAACATAAACTCCCAAGTTTTTTATTATATATATATATAACATTACTTTATTAACCCTTTACAATTCCTTCTTGCATTAGGAATTATCTTTTCGCATACCCCAGCTTGCTCTCCATGAGACACACAGACAGGGAGAGAGCCTGGGGTCAGAGCGCAGGGTCTGCAGACCTGGCAGTAGTATTGTACTACTTTAGCTACTGTATGGTGCCCCTGGAGCAGTTGGGGTTAAGGGTCTTGCTCAGGAGCCCAACGGAGTAGGATTCTTCTGCCGGCTGTGGGATTTGAACCGGCAACCTTTCAGCCACAGGTGCAGATCCTTAGCCACAGTGCCACCGCTCCACCCCAACCCTTATAAGTAGCCTCTTCTAGCCCAGTTTCCCAATTTGTATTGATAGTTTATGCTTTTTATTTACCATCATGAGAGCCCTCCAATTGTCTACATGAAATGTCATTTGCCAGGTGTTTGCTGCGACTTAAATTGTATTAACTGCTTGTACAATGTTAGCTAATCCTCAAAATTTGGTATCATCTGCAAACATGAGTACATAACAAACTACTAGTTAACTACTAATTCCTGTCTGCCTGTTTGTGTCACATTACCTCCTTGTGCGAAGTCTTTCATATGAGACATTACACTTCTTATAACCAAGTCTGCTAGTGTTAATTAACTTTGTTAATAATATACATTACAGTTATCAGCCTAGTCACTGGAATAAATTCATCTACGTGCTGACTGATAAACAATCACAATATTTCCATATAATACCTTCTGGGTTCTTTCAAGAAATGGCTGGATGAGATCCTCAGATCAATAAACTACTAAATACCAATGGTCTTCTCTTGTTTGGAACCCTTCACATACTATTGATCCTCTGTGTAATTGTCAGTAGAAAGGTCCAAAAGATGTGGTAACAACAGTCTTTAACTGATACTTTCAATGCTGTGTAAGCTCCATACTGTTTCATCCCTATCAGCCACAGCTATGTCCAGAAGGAAAGTCAGTCATTAATATTAACCAATAATTACCAGACTATTTGTGAAGAGCACAAAGTAATGCTAAATACTGTGGTTACAATGGGACTTGTTTGAAAATGTAATGCAGTAAGAGACATCTAATCAAACTGAACAAGGCACAGATTTTAGATGTAAGGCCACTACATGGTCTGTCAATTTGAACATCTACACAAAGTGTTTCCGGAATAATAACTGCAGGCTTCCTACTACAAATATTGATACAGGAGATCTTCAGAAATTCTAATCTTGTTTAATTGTATCGGTTTATTCTGCTTAAGACTGGTATGTGATCTATGTATAAGTTCCATTTAATTTCCACATTTATGTTAATGATATTAATTTCAGCATCCAGAAAATCTGGGTGGCTACAAAGTGTTTTTATTAATCTATCTCTGATTAGTACGAATGCTGAAGTACTGTATTTAACCCAAACACATCATAACTCAGAGAGAGGAGATGTTAGAGGATTGTGTCACCTCTCTCATCCTACAGGTCTACTGATTCTGACCAGTGTGACAAATGCTTGGCAGTTGACTCAGTGGGGAATGGAGAAGACAATGAACCACAAAGCAGTGGTGAAGGCTTGTGCTGAGTAAGTGCACTGGGGACTGCAGGCAGAAATGGTCACTTTCTAATGAGAGAAAAAGAGCATTTTGATCTCATTTTAAAGATGCTATGCTGTGTGTCTTTGAGAATACAGAGAATGTATTTTACTGTCCAAACAACAAATGCAGCAAGACTTCAGCATTTGTAGTATTTTTGTGTTTATTCTCATTAAATCTCCTCCCATCATGTCAAGCTTGATAAAACAGTTTTCTGAAAACATCATAACTTTAATCTTACTGCTTTATTTGGAAGCACTGCACTCAAATTAAAGTTAAATTCACATTCTGCCTGTAGCCTAACAGCCTTGTCAGAACAAATGTCTCAGCTGTGTATTTCATAATACAAGCTCCAAGTGCTATTACCTACTGTAATTTTCAAAAAAAGTATAAATAAGCAGTTCTGTCATGCAGGGGAAGAATTACATAAAATATTACATTTTCAGGAATAATTGACAGTCATCCAATTAATTCTAATGGTGTGTTTAACTCTAATTCTGTAATTATTTTGAAAAAAAATTCAACTGCTAAACCACCTACCTTTCACCATTTAATTGCAAAATGTAGCAGCATTACAGTTCAATGGCAAAATCTGTTACAAATTCAAGCAACAAGCCTGTCAGAAGAGAAATTGTCAACATATTCAATAGAAAGGATTAAAACAGCTAAAATCCTCTCCGCATTGTTCATCATTAGAAAAAAACACATTTTTTTCCGCTGTGATTTATTGATTCACCTGCTCTTTTGGTTAAGTCTAAATTCTACTTTAGAAATTGTATTATTTTGTCTTAATTGTTATTGAATTTTAAATGAAATAAAAAAAATATTACACTCAACCTTGGCCTGCTATTTCTGAAACGAAATGATGAAAATGCTAAATATATTCCATAAAATAGTTATAAGTATTTGTTTCTCTTGTAAACTGAGATTCTTGACCTGGTTGCCATTCTGATAAACTATATTCATATGCCAAGGAGAAAATATGCCATAGGATAGGCTGAGCACCTAAACTATTAAAATACATTTTATTAAATTAAATAAAAATGAAATTTGTAATTTAATTAAAAAATACTTTAAAAAAGCTCATGGAAACACATTCCATTTGGTAGATTCAATCAATCACTTACAAGCATTGTAGCTTCTGGAAGTATTTCAGTTTTGTAAATCGAAACTGCTGCTGGGGGAAAATGTTTTCCTGCTGTAAAGACTATATACTGGACATTCTCAGATTCTCTAACACCATCTGCTCCAAAATTATTTGTTGCTCTTTTGTCTCTGACTAATTTGTTCTGTCTTTGAAAAGATACAGTTACCAAAAGGATCGTACACCCATAATGATTGATTGAATAATGGATTGGAAAATGCCATTTTGGAAGTATTAGGGTGACAAACAGAACAGAACAGTGCACTGTTTGGGGCCTAGGTCTACTTGAGTTTCTGCAATGTTTTGTTTAAATGGCCAGTGTCTTTGTCAGGTATGGTGCCTTTTGTTTCCGTATGTACAATATATTTAGCTGACCGAACTGATTTTGTGGGGGGAGTTTTGGTTTGGTTAGTGAGGACTATGATGTTAATTTGTTTTTGTTGTGTGTGTTTTCCTTGTGGATTTGTTTGTTTTGTGTGTATACTTTTCCATATTGGAAAAAAAACGGTAATCGATGATTTAGTGGCTTGTGCTGGTCTGAGGATGCACTGGGAATTCTGGGGATTCCACTTAACCTGTGAAGAGAGAAGAGTCTGAACTCCTCACCTTTAAAACTGGGAGGGGTGTAGGCAGCTACAGGAACTGTATATAGTCATACTACTGTACGATATACGGTGATGTTAGTTCCTTAAATTTGGCAGTTGGCAAAGAAAGAAACTGAGCCACAAATTGTACCAACAGTAGAATCTCTGTTTTCATGTATATTTTTATGGCCATTTATATACTGTATGTATGATCACATAAAATGAAATAAAAAATCTAGTGATTTTCAATTTCTATGCCATTTTTTGCATTTCAAAATACCCCAATCATATAGCTCCTCTGATTCAAAAAGTAGGTCTTATAAATCATTGTGGTTTCCCACGAAAGTGGAAGAATACAGTGAATTGTGCACCACTGAAGTGGCTCTTAAAGCTGTTTTGTGTGTAAAAGTGCCAACTGTATACTGTATTTACAATCTGGGCAACATTAGCTTTCGCTTTCTTCATTGTTCTCTGGTTATAATGGTGGGTTCATAATCTCTACACATTTACATGTATGTCCATGTACTGTGTAAGGCTAGAAGAAATAATTAAACATGCACTTCACACAATTCACTTTCAAAATAATGTTTCAAGATAATCTCAAAACACCTGAGCAGTTGTTTGGCATTAACACCATGTAGAATTCCCTCATTAATG
Source organism: Lepisosteus platostomus (assembly GCF_059453375.1). Taxonomy (NCBI): domain Eukaryota; kingdom Metazoa; phylum Chordata; class Actinopteri; order Semionotiformes; family Lepisosteidae; genus Lepisosteus; species Lepisosteus platostomus. Next base: position 26,153,788 of record NC_142619.1, on the reverse strand, counting down.
TTCCACATGGCTCGGCAATGACTTATTCAAATGGAAAGACTGTGACAAATGATAAGATTATGTAGTTTTAAGAAAACAGGAGAATGACTTTGAATATAGTTTATCTCCTGCAATAAAGTAAAAGAAGGATATACTTAATGTTCAGACACATGTTCCTGTTCAGACAATAACATAGTGCATTCTTAGTTTACCTTTTTCTGTCTTCGACAATCTTGTCCTTGAAGGGAATTAAAGGCAATCCAATAAGGTCATCCAGAAATGAGAATCAGCTGACTTAAAAATATTGTGATATGCTGATATTGTACTCAGCTGGCATGGAGTTTTTTTTTGTCACTTAACGCAAGCTAAACTGATGGCTTCTCAGAGTGCAAAGTTGGTAGAGACATATCCAAATACATTTGCAGCTGTAATGTGCTAGCAAGGGGCCATCCAAAAAGTATTAAACTGGGAGGTGAATACTCCACAATACAATCCACATATGTTTAGTGTTTTGATGTTTCTTTGCAGTTTTTGCTGATGTTTAACTTCTGTCACCTACAGTACAGTATAAAAGTATTCTGTTTGATCATTCATGCTTTGATTAAGAATATTCACCTCGAAAATGTGCATAAGTCATTTGTAATTCAACAAAAGGGGGACACCATTGGAAAGGGGTGCCTTTTGCATGGCACAGTATGCTTTCTTGTATACTGGGCCATGAGACACAAGATTCTTAATATAGTTGTTACATAAAAAGGTATGATGACTCTTTGATGCAGCCATCTGACATCGAAAATCCCTGAGTCTGAATCTGTGGGCGAGTAGCTACAGTATGTATAACTGCTTGTGGACATGCTTTGCCTTTGTGTGTAGTGTAGTAAGTACCTGATAGTTGCTCAATATATGTGTGTGTCAGTTACGTCCTTTGAAGAGTAGTGGTTCTTTTAGGCACTCTTCTTTGGCATGGAATAAGCTACAGTATTTCGATTGCCTTTCGCTCCCTTTAATTCAAACAGAGAAAAGGAGGTGATGTACTGTAGCATCTCACCAACACCACTACAAATGCAATCCTCAAAAACACAGCAGTCCAATCAGTTTATCTAGACAAGGGCATGCCCATATCAGCATTGTGCCAGCTGGAATTACCCTCTGTACTTAGCTAAACTACTGTGACCACACATGCAAGTGCTTTCACAGTTTGTACAGTATGTTATGGATGTTCTTTTGATTTCATTGACACTGAGACTACACAGTCCTTTCTCAAATATTATCATAGAAACTTGTAAAAAAATTGTGCCGGAAAGAACATAATGTGATTCCCATGTCATTTCAGCCCTGCGGTAGATGAAAAATATAAGTAGCTCCCACATAAAAGCTTAATGGCTGGCTTCAAAACAAAGAATACATACTTTCAGCTAAACTTACACATGGTACCCGGAAGATGTAATTCTGTTAAGCATTCATATACATTGGGCTCAGGGCATTTTAAAATCTTCAAAACGTTCAACATACTCTGGACCATGTTTGTGTTTATTACTGTGTGACTGATGCTGAAATGTGGACCTCCTGTTTATGCAATACAAATTTAAATTGTTCTTCAGGCCTTTATTCAACATGTTCTCAAATGTGGGTTGATCAGCTGTTAACTGGACAAGTGTAACCAAGTTAGGTCTGAAGTCAATATCCTACAGATACAATATAATAAAACCTGCAGGACTGTGACTGAGGAGAATGGGAATTGAATATCACTGATCTCAGTCTGTAAAGCCGGTTGTCCTGTAAGCACAGTGCCCATGTTGCTTTATCATTCCATTTCTCTTTTGTTTGCAGTTATCCTGCCCAGTGGAGCTGTCCCCATAAACTTACCCCTCCTTTCAGAGAGCAGACTTGCTCGTCTAATCCTCTGTCAAAAGAAAAGTGCTTCATGAGCTGGTTTCTACTGAGCATCGTCTGTCTCCCAAACCCACAGCTATTGTCGTGAAGCAGACACTGCCACCAGGAAAGCCAAAGCACTTGTGCAACATGAACATATTGAAAATACTGGGACATGCAATACAAAACAATTTCCTTTGGCTATGCACCTCTTTTCCTAATGACTTTCAGGCAATATTGACAGCTGGATCTCCCCTCATTAAAAATCTCTTTCTCCTTACAAATTGCAAAATGTTTAGCTAAGAGGAACACAATTTTCACTGAGTGTTGAAAGGATGCTACTGTGTTATCTCTTTAGGCGCTCACAGCTCACACTAAAACCACCATTTAATTTTGCACTGACATCACATTGTAAAAGAATTTTACCACAGTGGCGGACAAGGTGACGGACATTCCCACTTACAGTCTGTTTCAAACTCTTCCAGTTTCTGTCTAAAATCCCTTTAATAGCTGCTACAGTGCATTACACAATCATCAAAACGTAATGGCAAGTACAATAGGGAAGAAAATCCTTAAAAATGCTGGCATGAGGCAGTCTGTGATTTGGAACACCACTTTACCTCTCTGGGTGTAAGACAAAAGATGCTAAGAAGTTTAAATGGGTATTTCAGCATACCATATTATAGGGATGCGTACATTCCTGATGCTGTGCTGTGTATTTACACTCAAACTGGAAGAGGTGTTTGTGGGGCCAGCAGGGGGCGCTCACCCTGAAGTCCATGTGGGTCCTAATGCCCCAGTATAGTGACAGGGACACTATACTGTAAACAGGTGCCGTCCTTCGGATGAGAAGTAAAACCGAGGTCCTGACTCTCTGTGGTCATTAAAAATCCCAGGGCGTTTCTCGAAAAGAGTAGGGGTGTAACTCCAGCGTCCTGGCCAAATTTCCCATTGGCCCTTACCAATCATGGCCTCCTAATAATCCCCATTTATGAATTGACTTAATTACTCTGCTCTCCTCCCCACTGAGAACTGATGTGTGGTGAGCGTTCTGGCGCACTATGGCTGCCGTCGCATCATCCAGGTGGATGCTGCACGTTGGTGGTGGTGGAGGGGAGTCCCCATTACCTGTAAAGCGCTTTGAATGGAGTGTCCAGAAAAGCTATGTAAGTGTAAGCAATTATTATTATTATTATTATTATTATTATTATTATTATTATATTATTATTATTATTATATCAAACGCAGAATTAATTCACGACCTGAGGAAATGATACCAAAGCTGCATTGTGACTGCTGGATGTAATTGGGTTTGTATTAGATTCCCTGTCTTTATTCCCAAGTGTTACCTGTGGGTAAATAAGCGCAAAATAATATTCATAAACACAATTTAAACAGACCCAGGGTTAAAGGCCTTTAAGACCATATACTGTATATTGCTGTAAATTATATGCTAAATTAGAACACGGAGAAGTGCTTCATTATTACACAGAATAAGCACCATATTGCATTGTAAATGCCACCATGGCACCATACCCAGACATTTCTTTACAGAAAGATATCACGAAAATGCTTTTTTAAAAATGAAACCAATTTAGTTCTTATTACATGGGTTTTATAACTATTAGTAATTAGTATATCATCTAACCTTCAGTAACTCTAGGCTGCTGTTCCAAATAAGAAAAACAAACAAATGTTAAAGTATGAGCAAGATTTACAGTATGTGACTACAGAGGCATGTAAAAATGCCACTAGTTCATAAAACCAATTGGAGTCACAGGGCATATTTAAAACCTAACCAGGAGTGGCTGGGTAATAAAAACAGAACTGACAAGAGCTGGGGATAAAAACTGCTTTAAGTATTGTGATATATAACAAATAAATGTACAGTGTACATTGTACAGAATACTTGAATTGTTTTTTTGTTTTTTTTATGTCTAGCAGAGTTGTGCAGTAGTTGGTATTGATATCTTGCAGCTCTGAGACATTGGGTTAATTTCCTGAGGTGTTCTCTGCATGAAGTTTGTATGGGTTTCTGCCAGGTGCTCCGATTTCCTCCCACAGCCCAAAGATATACTGGTAGGTTAATGGGCTTTGGAAAAATTGGCCCTGCATGTCTGTGTCTGTGTGTTCCCTGTGATTGATAGGTGTCCCATCCAGGGTGCATCATGTTTGGTGCCTTTTGCTTGCCAGGATAGGCTCCGGCTTCCCTGTGATGCTATATTGGATAAACAGTTAGAAAATGGATGGATAAGAATGAAAAAAAGAATAAGAATAAGAATATACTTTGTTCATAAGTCCTTTGCAAGCAACTCGGAGTACAATACTCAGTTGTAAATACACACATAACACACTTAAGCAAAACAAATGAGTACATTGACAAAGTAAAAGAGTAAAATAATATTATACATTAAAGGGTGTATTTTTATGATTGGTGTTTAAATATGGAGATACAGTATATCACAATACCTGCAGAGACTCTAATAAATATGGGCAATAAAGTTTACAATTGTGGAGCCCATGAGATAACTCTAATGCCCATTGTTTGAAGGTTGGTCTTGGATAGAAGATAGGATTTAAGATAGGATATAAGATAAGATAGCTAAATCTGCAGATCTCAGATTAGTATATGATTAGTATATATGCAATACATCGTTAAGGTAATATGTACAGGTCAGTGCCTGCCTAATATGGAAACAGGATAGCCTTAACATCTCCTCTAAATTTCATAGGAAGCCAATTCAGTTTACATAGAACAGGGAGTACACACTGAAGCAACATAGTTTTAGGCAACACATAAGCTGCAAACTTCTGTGCATAGTGAAGCCTATTTAGTACTTTAGTAGGTGAGTAAGATATTAACAGCAGTCTAGTCTTGATTAAATGGTGTATCACTTTTTCTGCATCAGCAAAGTCTCTGTGTTGTTTCTATAGATACTTTGTTGTTTTCCACGCTATCCAATCATATTGAGCTCTCTTCACCACTCTTGCTCTGCTTCCTTATTCGGTCACTTTTGGATCTCAGAGGGCTGGGTTCCCTCCCAGAAATTATCTTTCATCACTGCTGCAATTACTTATGATCCGCCATTACAGCATGTCCCAAAATGCTATAAAAAATCACAGAAAGCCTCTCTCTTCTCCACATTCCTTTTATTTTTCATCCTTCCCCCACTGCATCTACCCCTTGGTAAATGTCACTCTGTATGGAGATCCTAACTTCTTCATCTTCCTCATAGCCAGGTGAATGGAACTCAGTTAAATGGGTGAACTCTTGTTCCTAACTTTTTTAGTAACCATTCAGAAGCATTTTCTGATTGGTTGTCTTCTTCTTGAACCTCCATCTGGTTCAATCCAGAGTCATATGCCCTCAGTAGTTGATATCCATGTTGCATTTCGTTATGTTTTATTATACAGTACATTGTCATTGAAACAGAAATGTTGTATTCTGGCAGAATTTAGTTGGCAAAAATGGGAAACAAGGGATGACATGATCAAGCCAACAGAGCTGAAGGTGGATTATCATACCTTCAATGCTACTGTCCAAACTCCACACCCTTGTCCTTGCTATGCAACCCTTCATTTCTAATCTAATTCTTATCAACAATAATAGTAACATCACCAGTTTTGTGTAGCTGTTGTTGGGAGCAAATAAGCGTAACTTTAGTCTTATCTCAATTTAGTTTAAGAAAAAAGTTCCACCTTAATATAAGAGAGTAAAGTGCAGAAACTGCAGAGGTAATTTCTCACCTAGCTTGCAAATAAATCTGACCCTTTAACAGTGAAAACCAAGTCCAGGACAGCAAATAATCCAACCAAGAGGTAAAGGAAAGATGCTGAATAATAAAGGCCTCAGCACAGAACCCTGTGGAACACCCTGAGTAATTACAACATCACTGGATTGAAAAGATTTACAAATCTTGTCGAATCTTATGGAATTAGTTGAACTATTCAAACAACTGCATCATTACAACTGCATCATGAAGTAATGAGATGTAGTGTACTGTACATACAACTGAGACAAGATGAACATTGGGCAGTGACACCAGTGTACATGCTGTACAAATGAGACTAAGGTGAACATGTGTCACGAGTGGTGTGAAGAACCTTATGCAGGTTGGGTAACGAACACATCCAATAGAGCAAGACGATGCTGGAGTCGGGCAGGCAGGCAGTGTTGAAATCCAGGAGGCTGAAGAGAGGGTTCACAATTGTTTCGAGGGTGAAGAGCTCAGGAAAACAGTAGAATGTTTAATACCAAGCGGTGAAGTGCAGGTTGAGGAGGTTTAAATAGAAGGTGCGGTGAGAAGCGAGAGACGTGATAGGATGATTAGATTGTCCGCTGTCGTTTTCGGAAATCGGATCTGTCTGATTGACTGAAGTCATGGGAATGCGTCAGCGTTTTTCAGAATTAGGTGACTGACTATGTGAGAGCATGACAACATGCTTCTATGGGCAATGACAGTGGACACTGAACCACATTGTGCATCTGTCTGACATGCTCCATTCTTGCAGACCATCATGCTTCACTGAAAATGCCATTTGTCTTAATAAGAACATAATATTTGATATTTGCAATTTAAAAGCTTCTGATCAAGGGACTGGATGATTTACTACACAACATTTATCCTCCTCATAACACTGTCTCTCATATTGAACAACAATTCACCAGATTGGACAACTGCAAACTTCAAGGTTAATACTGACAATTATGGATCCAAAGACTATTTTGCTTTATAACAAATATTTCAAATAGCTCTTTTTCCTTTCCCAATACCCATAGGATGTTATGACACAGGAGTGACTAGGACGACAATGTTTCATGTGAGAGCTGTGTCATCCAACCCATCCAATCTCAGAAATAAGACAGAGTCCACCACAGTCCTCTTTTCTTGGTAACTCTGTATTAAATGACAAGTAATGCATCCACAGATGCTCCCTCTCCAGGGCAATGTTGAACAAATCATTGATTCCCCAGGCAAAAAAAAACAAACAGAGATAACATATTTCTAAAATGTAGAAAGAAAGTCACTCTGTAGTCATGCGGCATTCTTTAACAATATGTTTTGGCCTAAGTAAATCCATCACTAGAAGTAAGCACCCCAAGGTAAAGTAAGCCCCTCAGTTAGAAGTGTGCTTCTAAAAAGTGCACTCCAGCTCCATTGAGTTTGTAAAAATGGCTTTAAGTGGTGAAAAATCTAATCCCAGAGTATGGTGTTATAGTATTAACTCTGAAGCAGGGCTACAGGACTTGGAGGCTCAAAACAATTGCACACCCAATACTTTTAAACATTCTGCATTTCAATGGATTTACATCCTGTGAAAACCGAGTTTGTTGAACAGCAGAAAGCAGCAGAGTCTGCTTATCAACATGCACAATTGAGCCGAGAGAGACAGCTGGCAGGAAGGTCAGCAGGGCCAGAAAGAAAAGGCTCAGCCAATAGAAGGAGACAAAGGACACTGGAACCATAATTCCCAGTTGATTCTGCTTCTGTTCAAACTGATCTGGAAAAAAACCCCAAAATGAGTAAGAAAGTGGCTATTAGTGAGAGGCAATGAGCTACAGTGGGGGTGGAGGATTTACAATGTATGTGTAGAGGTGCTTTTGAGTCCTAAGATTGATTAAAGTACAGTAACTTTAAGATAAGCTGCAATTACAAGGCCTCTTTCCTTTTTTTATTTAACGGCACTTTAATTTACACATAGGCTTGGAAAGAACAGTAGCTGATGCTAAAACTGGAAGAAATTAGTCTCTAATTTCTATCTATATTGATGGGGCTGCCATGGAGATGCTCATCAGCTTCACGTTTCTGAGCATCCACATCACCAACAATCTGATCTGGTCCCGTCACATAGACAAAGTAATCACAAATTTCACAAAATACTCACAAATGTCTACAGATGCACGGTTGAAAGTATTCTCACTGGATGCATTACAGTCTGGTATGGCAATTGCTCAGCTCATGACCGTAAAAAAACTACAGAAGGGGGTGGAGACAGATGAGGCCATCACTGGTACAGAACTCCATTCCATAAGATACTGCCACTACTTGAATTTTGCACACTGCTGCTATCTCAATGCTGCTATCTCAGTGCTGCTTAAAATTATAGCAGCTACCCTGTTCCTGTCCCCAACAGTAAGTGGTTTCATTTGTTAGGTCATTTGCTGTGTCAACATTATGTCATCTTTTATGTCATCTGTTATGTCATTTGTATTTGTCATTGGCATCATTGTGCTGTCTGGAAAAGTACTGTGAGTGAGAAAAGGAAAAAGACAGTTGAAAACAGAGATGGGATATTATACTGTATATTGTGGGAAATAAACTGTAGGAAGAAGAAACTAATAACCATAACCAACCCTGTTCTGGTGTCCCACACAGGTGGAAATCTACTTTAGGTAGCTTTCCTTGATGACTTCAAAATGATCGTCACTGGCATGCAGAATTCTGAATCTTTTCCAGATGAGGGCCGCCGAACATGTGTCATTCAATGTAATGGGATGTACCTTCACAACTTTACTCTAGAGCTGGTTAAACATGCACAAATTGTAGGTCTTGGGATAAAAGATAAAATCTCAACAGATTCTAGGCACTCCACATCCTGAAGCACGAACACCTGGTGTACTGTATAGATTTGTTTCCATCCCTGCTTCTCCGTCTTGGTTTGACACACAAATGCAAAATTTTCTGTAAGCATTACTTCAATTAATGTAGCACAACAAAATAGCTCTTATTTTTTAAAACATATTTGCTGTTGATACAAGGGTTAAAGCTGATTATATTTTTGTGGCCAAGCAAAAAAATCTATTGGCTATATGCAATAGCTAACAATGGTTACAAAGAATGAAGATGAAAAGTTGCTTGTTTTCTTTTTTTAGGGAAAATATTGATTTTGATTTTAACAAGCAACATCACAAAAATAGATGTAAAAAAGTTCTGGATTTTCTCATGGATTATTCATTTATCTGCTCTCGCTGTAGCACTCTGCAAAATTGCAATCTGCTCAGCAGTGTTTAATTAAGGTCTCCTGAGGAGACAGGGTGGCCACTGGCCACAATGACAGAAGAACTCTTTAAAAATATCCTGAAAGACAAACTGTCAGACAGACCGAAACCATCAGCATTAAAACAATTTCCTTTGATTTAAATCTAGTTTAATAACAGAATGTCAGTATTAGAACAGATGGACTGCTAACAACTACCCATACACTAGCTGGTTGGATTGAGAAATTTATTTTTTTAAATGATCCTCTTAACAAAGGATTATAACTACAGGGCTTTATTTAGCATGTTATTTTTTTTTTTAGATCACCAAATCTCCTGTATTCAGTATTCCCATCCCTTCATTTTCTAACTACTTCCTCCAGTTTAGGATGGCAGTGGAGCTAGAAGACTTTAAGGAAATCCTTTACGAGTATTCAAATCCTCAAAAGCACTGACAAAATCAACCCAGTGTACTCCTTCCGAATGAACAGTAAAACACAAGCCAGAGGGCACTAACATTTAAAATCAACCATGACCCAACCACTAACCCAAGGGGTTTCTACTCAGCCATGTTATTAGAGCCCATACCCAGGTTTCTTGCAAGAAATGGCTGGCTAGGATCCTTGGATCAACTAACTACTAACTCCCAAACATGCACGTTGGGTCAAATGGCCTTATTTGTTACCTTTCTAATGTTTTCATGTGTTAAGACTTCAGTGAATATTGTATGACCTGGGCACAATCCTGTGAATCCCTCGGTGACGACACCAGTTTAAGTGAAGAAGTGGTTGTTATGTCTTACATTGTTGCCTTTTGGACTGTGAGGTAATAGAATTAGTGTATCATCACAAATTCCCCTTTCCTGCCCACAGACCATTTATTTTTGATCCCAGAGTGGCTGACTGTAGCTGCAAAGTCTGCGAAATGTACTTGTGTTTCCTCCTACTCTCTTGTTTACCAGCTCTCTTGCCGAATATACTGTAGAAGGGCGCCCACAAGCAGCACACAGTTTTAAAAAAGCCAAAAAATCTTGTTCGGACAATGGGTTTTGTCAGTACTTCAGTATCCACCCAGAGCAGAAAAGCTCTAATTATTTCGCTGGCCAGCAGCTTTGGATTTTTTTCAGATTAAAACAGTGAATGTTGTTTTTCACTGTAGCCTCAATCTGAACATACTTCCTTGCTTTTTTGATAGATGCTGGGAATGTGGTCTCCATCATAATGCAAGCACTTTGCCACTTCGCAAAATGGTCAGACCCATTTTCAAGACATTTCCTTCAGTTTCACCTGCAATTCCACAGTTTCTCCCAGCAGAGGCCACTCTCACAAAACGCCCTTCCTGCCAAACAGATCGCATTATGGATGGCTTATACAATGATGTTGCCTCGTCTCCCTTCACGCAACACTGTAATTGAATGTGATAATGTTGAAGTCATAGAACAGCACCTAGAGCCTAGAGATCACTTGGACTGCTTAAGCAGAACAGTGTCTTTCAATAAATCTAGCTGCAATCTTTGAATTTAACATTTTAGAGTTACATGTACAGTACATTAAACCCATCAGAGGACTACAGGTTTTTATTTTTTCTAGGGCATTTTAGAAATCTGAATTTGAGGTTTCCATGCAAATGGAAGAATGAGCTTTTAATTTTAGATTATATAAAGGTTGTATTTAAGGTAATGCTATTGCTAGAAATAGGAAATAATGCACAGTTCAGGGGAAAATTGCAGCTGAAGAAAATAAAATAATCTATTTAAATTGTTACAAATGTATTTAAATTGTACATCCAGTACAATTGTGGAATTGTGGAATTTCTTTCCAGATGCTATAAGATACTGAACCTTTCTGCCTGGATACACTTATACAATATTTGAACTTCTGTAAAGCCAGAACACTGAATCATAGGGAACAGCCAAATGAAAATACACAGCTTGCTGAAATCGTAAGGACCTCTCCTGCAAGAATACTAAGAAAAAGGAGACAAACATCCAACTGCTAAGTAAACTGTGTCTCATAACACCCATGAACAGCCACACTGGTCTAAGCTGTCTTTGGGATAAAGCCAGAAAATGACCTAGAGAACTCATTTCATGCCTGTTGAAGGCTTTCTTTCGTTATCCTGAACTTAATAAATCTATTAGTGAAACACAAATATGACTTGTCCAGGTGAGGCTCAGAAGGAATAGCAGCTATGAAGTAAAACTTAAAAATAATGCAACAGTGGTTATGCGATAAGGCTGTCTGGACTAGTTAGACCGTATCTTAGGATCTGAGAAGCTTATCCAGCAGTTTCTTGAAACTACTTGCTTTAATAACATAGCTCCAGAGCCTCATGACCCTATGTGTTAAATCACCCGTTCTCAGGTGATTTTAAATGCATTTCCAAATATACATATCTTTTTTTTCCCCTGTTGATTCCGAAGAAATCCACTGGGCTCATGGTCAGGACCTTTGAGAATTTTGAATACTTTGATGAGATCCCATCACAGTCATCTCTGTTCAAGACTAGAAGGACTCAAAGTTATAGAAGGACATTCCTTGAAGTCCAGGAAACTACCTGGTTATACATCTGTTGACTTATTCAAGAGCATCAATGTTTCTGTAATGTGGTTCCTAAAATATTATATTCTAAATTAGGTCTTACTAGTACACTGTGAAATTATAACATTCCTTAATATATCCTTTTAACTATGTATCTTAACATTTTGATTGTTTCCCCACATTGTCTAAAATATGTTAATAGTGTTAATATAAACATTTCAAGTCTTTTTCATAGGCAGGCTCTTTCAGCTGCAAGTTTCCCAGTTTAAACAGTAGGATGCTGTTTGTTTGGAGTTTGTTTGTTTTCCCCATGTTCATTTGGGTTTTCTCCATGTGCTCCAGTCTCCTCCCACAGTTCAAAGACATACTGGTAGGTTAATTGGCTTCTGGGAAAATCAGCCCTGATAATTTTCACTCTAGCTACAAGCACCACACAAAGAGCACCCCAGGTCTGTTATTGAACCCATGGTCCCAGCTTTGCTACAGAGCAATACTTACAAATGAACCACCTTGCTACCCATTGTACCAGCAATTATTATGACATTTAAGGCTACTGGTATAGTGGGAAATGTGACGAGAGTTATAAGACATACTGGTTTGGCTGTAAACCATAAGAGATTTAGATGACTCAAATCTGCCAAATTACATCTTGAACTTCAATGGTCAGATTAAATGAGAACTGAGTTTTGGTCATGCCCATCTGAGTTATGCCTGGCATAAAAATGTGAATACTGAGAAAACACTCTTTTCACACATTGTTTTTTCATCTATTTGCCATGTAGCCCTTGTAAAGAGAGGGAATCATGAACTCTAGCATGTACCTCACAAATCTGGCCAGACACCAGGCTCCATCTGACAAGATGCTCCCTCTTGGCAAAAACAGTCATTTTAGCACAACAATGATGGAAACCAATCCTCCAAATTGACAAAGAGATGGTAATATATACAGTATGTTCTCTGCATCTCAAACTGCAGATTTGTGGTTTGATCTCAAAATGTCAGCTCACAAGCAAAAAACCAAAGGGCCTGAAGGAACATTTTTGCTTGGAGAAACAGTCAACAATCAACCCTCAAAAGTGCCAGGACCACACAACACATCCATGAGAAGAAGAGGGTTTCCAAAATACTAACAGTGTTGAGAATAAATGTGACCCTTGTGTTTTCTGGACTTACATTTGGAAAAACAGTCTTAGTTCTGTGCAATAACATAAAAATTGCACTACACTTTATCTTTTTTGGGGGGATTCAATTCTTAAATGTTTCTGCTGTATGTTTTTTTGTTAGAACTTTATCAAGGGCTTGTGTACCGTCTGTATGCAAACAACAAATTAGAATTAGTGAAGTCAACCTTAAGTCCTTGGGTTATTGTATTAGCCGGTGCTGCACTGATGGAGTGCTGTAAACCTGGTCTGTAACATTGCCTGTGTGAGGCCTGTGTTAGACCTGTTTGGGGTGTGGCTGATGTTTGAATTCTTGCCTAGAGCACATCTCTCCCTGGCAGTGAGAGTGGTAATGCTTGCCTAATCCTGCAGTGAATGAGAGCTTTGCTGCTGCAATTCTTTTATCTGCTAGTGATTCCATAGGGGATAAATGTGGTGCTGAGCCAGCGTTCTGTGACCTGAAACGTTGTGGATTACCTCTTTTATGTTTGTTAAGGGCATTCCACATGCCTTTTAAAAAAAAAAAAACGTGGGTGGGACTTGGCATCTTTGTAAACCACGAATGGCATTTTTTAAAGGCAAAAATACTCTACCTTAATCAGTGAAATGATGACCTAAACCTAAGCCTCTAGTTTCATTTCCTTTAATCTTTTTTGTCAGAATGAAGATCCTGCTTCTTGAAGCAAACCAAGACCAAAAAACGTGAAAGTACAGTACTTTTAGTCAGTTAATATTTTTTTTGCAGAGAAAAGACATATTGAGAATTAAGGGAAAAAAGATATTTGAATAAAATTCTTGAAAGCTTTTTGCATATGTTCATTTGTTTATCCATTAGTATGCCATTTTGCACATTTTTTGTAGAACCGCTTCATCTATCCACCACACCACTCCCCAAAAACATGAACCGCTTCATTTTTCTGTGTCACAGGCATTAGATTTGCATTTTATTAAAAGGAAATATTTTCATCATTACAAATGTGTTCAGATTGCTTTATGTTTACAAATACATGAGTAGCCAAAGAGACTTGAGAAACGTTGAACGAATGTGTGTTTTGTCCACGGAGCTGAACTATTCGCCAAAGGTATGCTGAACTTGGGTGGGGCTAATATATAGTACCAAGAGGTAAATGCTCAGGTGAATATATTCAATAAATAAACCAGTCACCACGGCACTGTTGTCAGTGATTTTAATTCTAGAGTCACTTTTGTGTTACACAGTAATTTTGTGATTTCCTAATTAACCTTTCTAATCTTCAGATCGTAGGCAAGCTGTGTGACTTAAGTTTTTCAGATGCAATCAGTTCTGTACTGCCTGTGGAAGAATACTTTCATTAAAACATGAATACTTCCAGAACCCATAAAACAGCCTTACAACTGCACATAATGATAGCCTGATCCACTTGCTTTACAATAACCTCACAGGTCACGTTAATATTTCCAATCAGACTCTTACAATGCATTGTAAGTGTGAGACGCATATCTTACTCGACTGAGGAAAGGAGTAATCATTGTGGAGAGGTGTATAGCCTTTGCAGCAGGCAGCCAGAGCAATTGCTGGTAATGAAATGATAAATGAGTCCAATCAGCCTACATGACCTCCAGCCAGGTTTCAAGGCCTCATTTGTCTTCAGAGTTCAGTGCCATAATAAACCACCAGTCTTGCAAAATACTGACACACAGTCAGTATGCTACGACTTACAGGAGAAACATCTTCACAAGACGTTTCTTAGCAATTCTTAACATTGGCAGCTTATTTGCTTGAAAAAGTTAAAGACTAAAATACTAACCTTATTGTGTGTGGAGCATGTTCGTTTGAAAGTTTGCCTTTCGGTTATCCTGAGGTGGGGTTACTTTCACAGTACAGAGTAGCAGTATCACAATCACCTACCTCCACCATCAGAATCTGAGCATGGCAAATACATTTATGCAAAAAAGGTATAATAGGATTAATGTGAATTACAAAGTGGATGCTCTGACTGAATGGACAGCTTTAACAATTTATAATCTACATCAATTGTACTCTAATGGAACTTCTACCCCTTATAGTACTATAATACAGTATATTAGTGTATCGTTACGCATACGGCTGACATTACAGGTTGTGCGAGCCGCCTTACCAGCCCTTCCCTGTCAATAGCAGAGACCACAACCGTCAGGCTGATGGGAGATTTCCCTTTAGCTCAACTGGCTGGGTCCCTGTTGAGTGACGCCGGAGGCCCGGGTTCGAGTCCCCAGCGGTGGGGGGCCAACCTGAGGTGGTAGCGCCGAGGGCGCATACCCACGTGAACCCGAGAGCACTACAGTATATTCACACTAGAAACGTCCTCCTGTAACCTATTAAAAACAGAAAGTTAAATAAAGTGACTTGATTTAGATAAATTAATACATAAAGCTGAATGAATTAAAAAAAAACAAAGTACTGTAGTTCAAAAACAGACTCGTGATCATTTGCTTATGGCGTGTTAGCACATTCAGTCAATTAAAATGGTAACAGGTGTGAGCTACTTACAGAACCTGCCATAGGAGCTCTGCACTGTTATGCACCTGTTAGTTGAATAGTGCATTAAAACATTATGATAACCAATGAGGATGTCATGGTGGAGCAGTGGATAGCATTGCTCTAGGTGCAAACAGGTGCAGGTGCCCTGGTTTTAATTCCTGAGGTCCTGAGTGGAGTTTGTATGTTCTCCCTGTGTTCACATGGGTTTTCTCTGGGTGCTCAATTTTCCACCCACAGGCCAAAGACATACTGGTGGATTAACTGGCTTCTGGGAAAATTGGCCCTGGTGTGTGTGTTGGGTCATTGTGTGCCCTTCAGATTGGATAAAGCTGTTGAAAAATGGAGGGATAATCAATGCCAGCTGGTTGGTTATGAAATAAAAAAGAAAAACAACCAGAGCAATTTTTTACATATACTCTACCATATATTGTATGCATTAAAATACATTAATTAAATTTATTTTTTAAAACTGAAGAATTTTATAGCAGACTACAAACTGAACGAGCGTATCAGTAGATTAAATTGACTCATGTGCAGCTGGTCACACATGCAAGTGACTGTTATGAATATAATAATACAGAGAAGAAGCAGCAATATATGCCATGTACAAACTAGAATGAAAGTTAAAGAAACGTAACATTTATTTATAAATTATATGTATTAAGAAAATGAAGTGGTAAATACGACAACTTCCATACACTGAAAGAAAAGATGCATGTTGAATAAGAGGCCTCATTTGCAACAGAAATCTCATGCTGCACATCTGGCAAAATAAGTAATTCAAGCTCATGCTATCAGACCAAGAGAAGGTTTTTTTTGTATAAGCTAGAAGGATCACTTCCTGCTGGTGCACTAACAACAATGTACAGCATAATGTTTTAGTGTAAAAATATATTTTGTAGACGGCAAATATATACATTTTGAAAGGCTGAAATTGCTTTAGAGATATTTGTGAAAGGGAAGTTGATCAAATTTCTTGAGGCCTTAAAAGGGATACCACAGATACACAATAAAAGAACAGTCATATAATGTACCTAACTCAGCAACTACAGTACACAAGACTGCAATGTGCTTTGTTGGTCCAATGACATTTAACTAATGCAGCCTATAATTTATTAAATATGAATTAATTAACTAAGATGTCATCAGAAAGAAATGTTAGATAGCCAACACATCAGTGTGTTATCATTCTTTATCTTGTGTAATTATTTCATAGTTAGTTAAATGTATTGTTACGATGTATATTTCTGCCTTTTTATCCTTCTTGTACACTCAATGAGAGCAGCTCAGCGACCTCTAGACAAATGTAGGATGCCTGAAGTGGTGATAGTAATGAGTATTGAAAATTTATAATGCTATGCTGCTTCATGTAGGCTTTTAACATGTTTTACGTTTGAGGCTTAGAATGATATTTTGCTTTGCCTTCCTGTGATCCTTAACCATATCGTTACCATAAATGAAAAAAACTGCTTTGAAAGGACAAATGAAGTTTTCACAAAGTAACTGATTGCTGGTCATATGTTTCCTGTGAACTTAATAAAATCCTTGAACCCCCTCCAACAGAAAAAGAATCACAACATAAAGAAATCTAATGGTGGTCTTAAAAATACTGTAACTTCTCTTTACACTGCATTCTTTAAATAACATCTCGCAACCTCCTGAGACAAAACGGTTATTGCAGTTCAAATGAGCCAGAAGTCTTGCAATCGATTTCTGCTTGTGGTCTAATGGTAGAAACAACTTGGAAAATGACTCTTCAATAAGTGAAAGCTTGTCCCAAGTAACCCTGTTGCCAGAAACATGCTAGGCCATAGATCCTTGTAGAGCTTTGGCAGCTTTATTATCACTATTACATCTGTAGCCCCAGTCATTTCACAGATCAGAAGAGAAAAATAATTGTAATAATCCATTAACTCATCTACACTTTTTCCTGAAAGCCAGGGCTGTAGGCGCTGGTGCTCCATCCACCCATACATTTTCAAACCGCGTCATCCAATTCAGGGTTGTAGGGGAAATGGAGCCTATCCCAGCAAGCAACAGGCTCAAGACAGGCTACACCAGTCCATTGCAGGGACACACAGACACACACACTCACATCAAGGCCAATTTTCCCAGAAGCCAACTACCTGCTAGAATGTCTTTGGACTGTACAAGGCAACAGGAGCACTCGAGAATCAGGTTCACAGCGCTGCGAGGCAGCAATGTTAGACACTGCAGGACTGTGCCACCCTGTGCTTAAGCTCTCTGCCATCAATTTTAACTGAATGACGGGTATGGTAAACTGATGATTTCCAACTATAAATGACCACTACTTGACAAAAGCAGTCATACAGAACACTCAGGTGGGTAGCTGCGTCAGCATGCGTAGGCTGCAAAGGAACAAGTTATAGGTTTATTCCATGCTGAAAAGAGAAGAAAGGAAAGCACCCACATCCTTACAACCGAAGAAGGCTCCACAGACGAAACGTTGCATGTCCTTTCTTCTCTTTTCAGCATGGAATACAAAACATTCTCCTAACTTCAGAATGTGCACACTAATATCTTCACGGCAAGAGCTTACAGAAGTCACAGATATACTCTTTTGAACATTCTTGGGCTACTAAAGTACATGGAACAGTTTTCCACCATATTAAAACAATTTTATAAACTGGATCATATTTAAAATGCTTGGAATATAAGACTTTTTAGCATTAGAAAAAAAGAGGATTTTAAACATCGTCGACTTTTTCAGATTGTTTTGGCCTTTATTTCAGGGCCAGTGGCTTCTGGAACATTTCTTTACAATGACTTTATTGAGTCCTGTGGGTTTGATGGCAACAGTCACTACAGTTTGGACTTATATGAAGAAATATGGCAGTGGCTTCACATTTAGAAAAATAGTATGTACTGCCAAGAGCTCACTTTTGTTTCTGATTGTCGTCATCATCATATGACACACAAAGATTTTGTATATTCCAAGCAAAAAAGAAAACCTCTCTTTATTCATCGATTTAACCGGATAAGTCAATTGAGAAACAATTTCTTGTTTACAATGGTGGCCTGGAGGGTACTTACACAGCTAGGCATTTTTCCAGAGCAATTTTGAATTACGTACGCTGTTCAAAGGAACATCATCAGAGTCGTATCTGGGATTTGAGCTCATGATCCTCTTGTCTGATGCCTTCACCACTATTCTGTGTTGTGGTTCTCAACCTTAAGTTTTAAACTTATACATTTTTAAAAAGGTGAACACCATTTTTAAGAGCCTATCCTCCATGAAATAGGTCCTTGATTTAGTATGGCTTCAAAATTAATCCATATAGTTTTTGGTGCTTAATATCATACACTAATTCAGATTAATCGTGATTATGTTGAATATAGGTCTCTGAATAAATGATTGTTAAATTGTTTTTAATAACAGTAAATACAGAACTAAGACCTCTGGATTTTCAGAGGTCAAATCCAAATGTTTTTAGAAACATCTATGACTTAAGTTAGTGGACACTAGCCATCAACAAATCACACAACTTTGTGAATATCTCAAACAGAACAATCACTTAGATAAGACAATAAATATGTGGTTCAATAAATAGCAGGCAAAATTTACAGGATACCTGAATATAGTAAAAATAATACTTCTTGAAATGTACAGGAATGTAACTTTCACATAACTTTAAAGGGTAACTATTTGTACACTTGACTTTTATATACAGAATCAGAAAATCGTGATGTTACATTAATGAGTGCTTAGTACAGTGCATTCATAAATTGAAACTGAAGCCATTTTCAAAATAATTAACATCCATAAAAAGACAATGTACAAAGGTCTTCAAGTTGCAAAACAAGTAACATTTTATCATTTAGTCACTGTCTTCTGATTCACATTCTACTCCAGTACGAGTCCTTCTGGAGCTGTGAACCAGAAAGTCGAGGGACACCAGGGTATGCAGACACTGCAGCACTGAGACCAACAGCTGATACTTACAGGACACCGACTCATTAAAATCTAACCAGCCACATATTTGGCCTTTTATTTCTATATCACGTGCGAATTTTGTGTGCACTTCTAAAAATTGTCTGTTTGTGCCCTTTTCCCTATAAACACTTCTGGGTATGTTCAGCACGGCGTCTGCAATTATATTGCAAGCTGTTTTGGTGTCGGACTCAACATCCTGCTTGGAGTACAGTTTAAGGTAATGGTGTAAAAGGAACTCAAATACGCCTCCTACTGGCAAAATGCTGCCTGCTTCTATTAAAGTCTCAGGAGGCTTTTGGTTGAATACTTGGCCCATAGCTTCAAAATTACCAAACGTGATCCTGCAGCACTTCTCTAGCACATTATTCACTGGATCGCTGAAAAGAACTGATTTTCTCTGTACTGTCAGTTCGTTAGAAGCATCACTTGTGGGTCTAGACTGTTGTGGACATGATCCCGATTCAGTGCTATCCTGAGAGTTTTCATCTGAGCCATGACCACTGATGTTGGTTCCATTCAGTGGACCACTGCAGTCGTATCTTTTGCTTTGAAGTTTCCTTGACTCTCTTTTCACTGTTCCTTCCATTCTCTTTTCATCATCTACTGAAGCACTGCTGCAGTGCAATTCTTCAATGGCAGGGCACTGATCATCATGGCAGTCACTGCTTCTGTCAGCAGCTGTGTCATTACCTGACTTGAGAGAAGACTTCAAGCGACAGCTTGTTTTATGGGCGCTTCTAACAGAATGCTTGCTGTGTAAGCGGTGACTGTTCCATAAACCAACAGGCTCACAGGCTTGCTGAAGCATTCGGAAAGCACCCTGGAAGGCAGACACATACTGTTCTGTCAGACCAAGAACAGGTCCGCAGAGGACAAGACAATGAGAGTTAAAATCAGTCTTATTCTGGAATCCGACATGAGCATACCTGCGTGATCCAAGCAAAACAGGTTTGCAAAACGTCACGATGGCTAGGTGTTCTTGTCTAATGTGTGGTATATCCCAACAGGCTGCAAGCGGCAAAACTCCATTAAAGTGGCAAAACACAGACAGCTCCTCCCCCTCTACACATTCCAAGACCGATATACCTCTTAGTTTTGCATGGTAAATGACTAGGTCAGATTGCTTTACACTAGACAGTATGAGCTTTACTTGGTTTTGTTGTAAAGACGTTATCACTTCTTCCACTCTGTTACTGATCCAGCTATAACAACTCTGGAGCTGAGATTCTGATCTGAGGTATAGTGTTGTGCCGGTGGCAGAGAAAGAAGGCTGAACAGGTTCAGTCACAACCAAGGCTTTAAAATGGCCATCTGCTGGGCAATACACCGTGAAATCTCTGTGGAGGACCAGTCCTTCCAATATCCTTGAACAGCGTACAGGGAGACCTGTTACTGCAGTGTGAAGCTCTAAAAACTGTGTGCAGATTAAATTTAGTCCTCTGTCCCTTTCCTGTTCACAGTTAAACTTGAAAAAGTAATCACAAGCCATCTGACTCAAAAATCTGCAGTCCCCATTGCCTGTTTTTCCACAAAAATAAGCCTCCATAAGCAAATTCATTTTATCTTTACTCATGGTCTGGCCATTATTAGAAAACAAAGATGTGACGTGCTG
Source organism: Lepisosteus platostomus (assembly GCF_059453375.1). Classification (NCBI taxonomy): domain Eukaryota; kingdom Metazoa; phylum Chordata; class Actinopteri; order Semionotiformes; family Lepisosteidae; genus Lepisosteus; species Lepisosteus platostomus. The sequence goes on along the minus strand of NC_142619.1, from coordinate 26,133,191 downwards.
ACTGAGGTGCTGCTTTATAATTCCATCCAGTACCTGGGTCTGAAATGTAAGAAGACAGTTGGCCACCTGTCTTACTTCTTGACTTGCTTGCTTTCCTCTGCCTGAAGAGTTGTGACAGGTGGTTTGTCGCCCTGTGCCCTTCTCCACTGAGGCCTGAAGCCCTCGAAGCAGCGCAGACAGGAGCAGAATGAACGACTTGGCACCGTCACCCGTCATGCTGCAGTGGACAGAAACAGAGTCCACCAGCACTCTGAAAGGGGAAATAACAAAAAAGAGAGTTCTTTTAAATTCCTCTGAACCAGAAAAGGCCATGTAGTTTCGACATATTTTACTCAGATTCTCACTAAAACATGGATGAAACACAATATTTCCAAGTGAAAAAGCATAACATCAAATCCCTCTTAAAAAATAACAAAGCATTCACAACGCATCAGAATTTAGATTAAAAGATATAGGTGATGTATTTCTACACTGAAAGCTTTTAAGGTCCAATATCAGAGTTTTAAAGTAAAATATTTAGATGGACTGTGACATTTAGAACTTCCTAAAATATGGAACCAAAACTAAAACCATTAGAGGTTCTAAATTATTATTTATTTATTTATTCTATGTGAATTTTATTTTGAGATGTTTTCATGCAGTATTTAAAAATTAACTACTACAGTCTATTGCAGGCTTTAGGGTTAATTGAAACACAACTGTAACATTCAAACACATTCATGTTTTTAAAAAGTTGGGTAGTAGCAGCAGTTTAGTTCACTTACCAGCATTTCTCATAAATGCATAGAAACCCAGATATCTTTTTAATAAGCACCCCTTACCTCCGTGGAGATATGGCATGTGACAGTCACTGTCGTCGGTAACTTATGTGGGTTTACCAAGTTCATTGTTAACGATGTGCTTTAATTTTAACTTTGCAATTATGGAGTATCACATTAAAGACTCAACAGCAGTCATCTCTCCCTATTCACTGCATCTTCATAGATCTGGCAGCTGCCATGAAGTTGGCTATGAGATGAGAGCTGTCCGGGGAATGGGGGAAGGGGTAATCTCAGCTGCACAAGCATTGTGATCATTTACATTTACTTTAGAGTTTTATATAAACTCTAAAGTAAACACAGTATCCTTTTTAAAGTGAAAAACAAGTTATGCTTTCACTAAACATTGTGAATTCAACCATTTTTAAGTCAGCAGGATGGATATTTTGGTAAATAGCTGTCTAGCCATTCATTTGTCTGTCTCATAACACATCACTTAACTGATCCGTGTCAGCTTTTTCTTTTAGTCCAACAAGATTTGAGCATGTAGTGTTGCCAGTCAAACTGATTAAATGCTTAGACACATCTAGGTGAACTCAAAATGCTTCAAATTTGAAGTGATTCAGTAAGTTATCTGTATGATTACCTAGCTACAGGATGATCCAGAAGAAGAGAATGGAGAATCTTCTTTCCATCACGCGTTAACAGCACCTCTCCTGTGGCTTTTGTGAAGAGCACCAGGCCTCCATTTGGTCCAAAACAACGAGAGACAATAGATTCCAGTGTTTCAGCTATCTGCACAAGAGTCCCAATATCCAAAGACTGTGCACTTTTCATCTTCACACTAGTACACTAAAACCAAATATAAAGAGTTTTAAGTCACAGATGTTACATAACTGTGCTAATCCAACCCAGAACAAGACTAATCAGGAATAACCTATTTATGATAAACACCTTCTGCTACAAAAATGGTTATTTTAATAATGAGTGGTAAAGCATAGATCCTACGAACAGGTTATATGCTTCCATACAGGGGCTCACTTGAATTCACAGACCTGCTAATTGAAACAAAATATATGAAAAAGCCAAATGTTTAAAACAAGAAAGCTGATGCCACTCGAAGGCATAGGAGCATCTGTTTTATAGTGGGAGTATACAGTATGTGAGGGCTCAAAAGCAACAAAATAAAAATAATAAAAGCACAAAAGAGAATTTGGGCTTAATCAATGAAAATTCCATTCACTCAGTGAAGATTTTAATAAAATACAAAATCAGAAAAAAAGGTTGGCATTTGGAGGTAAAACATGATGAAAGGGGATTTTTTGTGCCCTCAGAAGTATTGACCTTTCCAGAAAGAAGCTTCAACATGAATAATTCAAACACCACTAGCCTGTAAACCTTCAAGCTGGTAGACTCCAACCCCTTTATCAAATTGAATATTATGAACTTGGTTTTCCTTCGGATGTCACCCGTGCCTCAGGGGCTTTCTGTTCATTCAATTCAAGTGAAAGAATTTACTTTGTACAGCGGTCACAATTCAATTAAATTTCATGGGATGAAAGGGAGCATAAAAAGATATAAAACTAAAGCACAAAAATGGTTAGATTGTTCTTACTTTAAATGTATCACTAATGCTGAGTTAATCCAATCGAACTAAAAACATCTCTACAACTACTCAACTGTCCTCCTTAAAAATAATTGCAATTCTTTATTATCCGTTAGTGTTTTCTTAAAGGGCTTTGTAATGCTCAGCACTGTAAAGAAAGCAAAGAATTACTTTTCAACTTAATACACTGTAACTTTCCTGTTGGAACTTTTCTTATATGAGGAAATATTACCTTTTTGTGATCTCAATGAAAACATGACTGTTGTATCTTTGTATGCAATGACTTTCGTTTTTACCATATTTATTTTAGATTTGAAATTGTTTTCAGTTCAGTCTAGATTGATAAATTAACGTGATTTAAGATCTACTAAACATTTCACTTGTTTTTACATCCATCTAAACCTGTAAATCTCGTTTTTAGTTTGAGAAATCCACTCTAGACTGGAATTTAACTGTATTCCAACATAGAAGTTAGGATTCTCGTTGATTACTGCAGTAGTAAACCATCAATCTAACCATTCTTGATTGTTAGTTGATTAGAAATCACTTACAATTTTTTCTCCAAGAACAGAACTTCTTTTAAGAAGGAGAGATTGTTGTGTACTTGGGGCTGCTGGTCCAAGATGGTTGCACACGTAGGTTCCCCTACTCTATACAAAGTGCTTTTGGATCTTTTGGTAAGGCAATACATTCATGCAAATTATGATTTTAATTTGTTAACAAAACAAGAATATTATGTCTCCAAATACAATTATCAAATAAATTTGACATAAAGAAACATTCATTTGTTTCTGATATTTAACATGGAAATTTGTGAATAACCAATATTCTGTTATGCTGGAAAATTCTGCAGGTGTTTGAATCTGAAATGAAAAGGGCATATTTTAATATTCATAAATGCTCAATTCCTTCTTCCAATTACTATCAAAATAAAACATTTGATAATAATGTCTTATGTTAAAGTTATCGCAAAATGTCGCAATATTATTCAATTAAGGAAAGCATCTTCAAAATGTTACATATGCGCCCCCTAGTGGAACATCGTGAATGGAAACGGCGTTTTGTACGCAGTAACCAATACTAGTATTAAGCAAACTAGCCAATTGCCTCTAAAGAAACAGCAACACAGCTTACAATTAGTAAACATAATTTAGGCTCAGTACTTTATTCAGAGAACAGCAACAAGGCGTAGCTATTCTATGGGCTTTGGGTTTGCCTTATATTGCATATCTTTTAGGTTTCAAACTAATGAAAGTTTTATCAGTTACTGTACATCCCGCAGAATATTCGCGAGCAACGCTGCGTCGACAAAAAAAAATGGAATTAGAAATCTGAAATCGCTGCAAAACCGTCAGTTAATGTTCTTTAAAAGTAAAATGAACATTGACTGCGACAAGACTGGTCAGATTATAAACGCACTGGTCACAAGGCACAAAGCAATGCTATTTTACCATTAACATCTCCGAGTGTGAAATAAACATACCATTTGTGAGCAACACGCCTGAATAAAAGAAGGTCCCTTTGTTTCAAATATGCCACCAAGCAAACAAACGGCATTTTAACCTCAGCCTTCAGAATGGAAAACTGCAATCTTGTATACTAGAAACCAAATACTTCCCTTTCCTGTCTGCAGCTAATCGCTACCGTATAACATGAAGTAGATGCACCCAAAGGACACAATTGTGTATCCTATTGATCAGCTTGTCCTAAGGAAGGGGATATTTAGCTGTAATGTAGCTGTGTAGGAAACAACACACTCTTTTATCTTTTACGTTTCATTATGTTATGCATGTTGGGGATCCGTAATTTTCTTTACTTATTTGTGTTCACAATGTGTGCCGCCGTCTACATAAATGGAGTTCACAACGAAAATTCGGGAGTTATGACAGCAGCATCTCACTTCATTTAGAATAATTTGTAATCACATGGCTGACACCATTTCCTCAATTAAAAGATCCCTTCTCATTCATCTTTTGCATTCCCCGACCACCCCATCTCGGTATTTGCATCTAGCCCTTGGTTAATTACCCACTCCAGAGGTTTGAGCCAAATCTTATGACTAAGCGATCAGAAAACGTTGTATAATATATTTAATTCTTGGGTGTTGGGTATACAGTATTACTCGTGAATTTGTAATGCCGGTTTTTCATTGATATTTTCATTAAAAATGCCGCAATAATGTAGTGCATCCATGATATTTTATGTTTAAACACAAATCTATATGGGAGATACTGATGCATAATTATAAAGTGTAAAATATTTATATGCACAATTTAAAGATCTTTAATGCACCCATAATCAAGATGCTGTGTATTTCAAATTTAACATGCAGTCCCACCTCTGCACAAAAACTCCCCAAGAAGAGCACCGCCATGCTATGGTTTTACGTTCTATTTTCATTGGTGTAAGAGTGGTTCCGTATTAAAGCCTAAAACTTTTCATTGTAGTTATGGGTGCGAGGATAACAATTCTACAATTTTGTTTTTCTGTTTGCCCGTGAGGGAGCGGCGGTGGATTTTGCATTTAATACAGTATCTTCTGTGTGTTTGTGTGAGCAGGAAAATTAAATTTGTCACGAATACCATACCCTAATCAGAAGAGTTGCGGGTGTAGTATTAAACACTAGCAAAATCTGAAAAAGTGATCGGTTTTTCGCTGTCTCCTTCTTAAATATATCTCCACAGCATGTCATGATAAGGACCACGTGAATATCACTACTGGCACCTTGCTTCTTTGGCACTCTGGTGCCGCTGTTGCGACCAAGGTGTCATATCACGATATACCCAGATAGGACTTGTCGGACTTTGTATCTTTGGGGGCGGTGTATCCTGTCAGGGTATGTCACATCGTGACATACGGGGTGTCAAGTCCCAACATGGGGGCAGGGGATTTTTCCGGGGTGGGGATGTCATATTGCAATATACAGGCCCGCGGGATGGGGGCGGGGCATTTTGTCGGGAGTGTCATATCGCGACGTATGGACTTCCTGTCGCGATATGTGGACAGGTTGTTTGTTGGGGTATGTCATATTGCGATATATGGACTTCATGTCACTACAGTGGCGCCAGGGTGCCATGGAGGCAAGGTATCGTGATATGGATCGTGATAGTAACGCGGCTGGAATCGAAATGTGTGCACCCCTAACGTGACACGCTGAGTCGTAAATGCGCTGTGGATGCCTACTCAGTCTTGAGCTCAGTGTGACTTCTCTCAGATCGATCAGTTATTGGAAACCCATGGATGTGTTACTGTATATCCAGCATGCTCATACAGAACACACGGTTAACAGGGGCTGCAGTATTTGGACCAAGAGGAAAATCCATCACCTATGTATCGACATGTTCTCAGAACTTCTGCTGTAGCACTTTTCCCAATCAGTGTGTTGATTCTCAATCTTGCTAAATTTTACCCAATCGTGGTCTGAACTGTTCACCAAGATTCAGGCTGGGGGTTTAGCCAATCACAGGTCAGAGAGCTATTCAAGCTAGCAGCGCCAGGTGGATCAGCTTGTTTACTGTCAATGATGATCTATTTTTAAAATGCTTTACTTATTTGCAAAATAACTACATCGGCTTATTTTTTAATTAATCTTTTATTTTGTTAATTCACAATGTCCCATATTCTTCTAATTAAATACATTTTTTAATTTGCAATATAACTGGCCCTGCTGTTTTCTGCAATGAATACATGATATTTGAACAATTTTAATTGTATATTTAAGGTAGGGGAAACAACTTCTGTTTTGTACTTCAAAAATGAATAGAAATGTAAAGTCTATGATCATTATATTATTATGCTTGTGCTTTCAATTTTTTTATTGTTAAATTATATCGATCTTGAAACCAATACCTAAAAATGTGAATATGGGCACTCATGTTGTGTTGTACCAGTGGTAATTTGGAAACTGGTCTTGTCAGGACACAGCAACGGTGTCCCTTCACCAATAAGTACACATGCAATACATTTTCGAGAATATAGTTAAAAATTAAAAGAGAAAACACCTAACCCCGTGGTTTTCAAACTCTGGTACGCATACCACAAGTGGTACCACAAGTGGTGCGCGAAGCGCCCCCAGGTGGTATGCCAGATGACCCTGGAAATTTGTTGTGTGCACTGAAAAATTGGGAGGGGTTTTCATATTTTCTATTTTATTAAAATTAGTTTGAGTCAAATACACAGCCTACATACTACAATACAGCGCGCGCTAATACTTTGTTTACCATTGGCAAAAGAGCTGACACGTATCATGTGTGGAGAAAAAGCTGCTAAGCAGCTCGACCTGCTGCCCCCTTCAAAAGACACAGTCACTCATAGAATTATAGATATGGCAGATGATGTCAAACGTACGCTGATAGAGCGCGTTAAGATGAGCAGATGCTTTTCATTGCAATTAGATGAATCTGTAGATGCCAAATCTGTGATTTGGCCAATTTGCTCGTTTACGTTAGATACGTGTTTGAGGGTATGTCCCATGAGGACTTTATGTTTTGTAAGCCGCTACCAACAAAGACTACAGGAGAGCACATATTTCAGCTTCTGAATGAATGTATCAAAGAGAATGGCATCGACTGGATAAAATGTGTTGGAGTTTGTACAGACGGTGCTAGAGTGATGACAAGCCGATACAGCGGTGTTGCACGAATTATAGAGGTTGCTCCAGAAATGAAGTGGACACACTGCAGCATCGACCGCAAGGCCTTGGCAGTCAAGAAAATGCCTGAGGATTTAAAATCTGCTAGACTCTGTTGTGAATTCTATCAAGGCTCGACCAATGAATTCGCATCTGCTTTGCTTGACTAAACAGGCTCACCTCTCTCACTGAAATGGTGCTTTTTTATTGTTTATTTTTAGTTGCTGTTGTTCCTGTTGTTATTCTGTCAAGCGCTTTGAGAAGCCACCTTTAAAGGCGCTATATCAAATAAAGTTTTTTTATTATCATTATTATTATTATGATAATATTTATTATATGTGTGTGTGAGTGTGTGCGTGCATGCTCATGTTGGTCATTGACATTTTCTGTGGTTTCTATGAGAAGATGTAGGTGGTAATTGGATGCTTTGGTTTGATCAGGGGTGGTACTTGGTCCAAAAAGTTTGAGAACCACTGACCTAACCCAATGAACTAACATAGTAACTCCTCCCTAAATGTAAGACTGTTTATTAGTGTAAAGGCTGAAAAGGCTGGGGTCAACTGATCAAAAGATCACAATTGAATATCTATGGTTGTGACCTTGCTGTTTTTGTAAGTCACAGAATGACGTCACAGTCAGAAAAAGAAGGAGCTATATTGAAATATATTGAAACATCCTCCCCCCCCTTACCAGACAGACTCAGAAAATAAATTCCCCCCATTGTTTTCATCACATTCAGGAGTTACGGTACTGAGTATGTTGGTACCTGCAAACTTCCTTGTAAATAATCATGTGATTATCTGAAAAAACAAGGCACTATATCTCGGAAACGAAAGCACAAATCGGCACAACCGCAGCACTAACGAATGCGGTGGGTTTCGTCGTTTGTGCTGTTTGTAGGGGGGGGCAATTTCACACAGCTCTGTCTCTGTTATGATAACATTGTTGGTAGTCTCACCTAATCGCAAGAAACAAGACTGAGTGTGTGGGAGGAGATACTTTCCTCTCTAATTAAGACGTGTCCCGTCCTAGTCTCGGAGGACACCTAATCTTTCTGCGGGTTTTCATTCTTTTTATTCATTGAAATGCTTCAGACACATCTCCTAATTTAAAGGACACAAAGCAGCTCTCCCCCCATCTTGAAATGGTGGAGAAGAGACATTGTGGTGAAATCGAGTTGTTAAACATTTAAAGCGATAAAATATTATTTTTAATGTAAGCTAACATAAAAGGGAAGCAGTGCTGACTGCAGCTGAATTCAATTCAATACTTTATTCCCAAGGCAGTGAGGATGATTGGAATTTTATCCCAGTGCAGCCCAGATAAAAAATAACAAAACACTTATACATACATTAATCAATCAGTCTGTTCCACTTGTATTTATATTCACTACCATTTACTACTTGCAACATCCAATACATTCGGAGGTGCCTAAAGTCCTCTAGATAAGTGCTTTTACTGCAATGTGATGCTTTGAAACTTGTTCCCTCAGGGGAGAAGTTTAAAAAAGGGGCTGTCAGGGTGGAAGGGGTCTGTGGACACCTTCTTCGGCAGCTGTCACAAACAGAGGCAACAGACGGAAGATTGCGTCCCTCTGTTGCCTCTGTTGATTTTGGATACTCTGCATACAATTCTTACCAACTCTTTCCTCTGCTGAACAGTTGTATTGCCGCACCACACTGTTAAGATAAGATCACTTTATTGGCCATATACAATTTCTTGTATTAGGAATTTTTTTTCGCATAACCCATCTTGCTCTCCATGAGACACACAGACAGGGAGAGATGCCTGGGATCAGAGTGCATGGTCAGCAACTTACTGTATATGGCGCCCCTGGAGCAGTTGGGCTGAAGGGCCTTGCTCAGGGGCCCAACAGGATATGAACCAGCAACCTTCAAGCCACGGGTGCAGATCCTTAGCCACAGAGCCACCACACCCCCTTATTGAGAAGGTGACCATCTACTGAAACAGTAACAACAAATAACACAATTAATAGGATTGGCTTTGAGAGACTGCATACTGTATGGCCTCAAATGTCTGCACCTTGTCCTCAGAACATAGGACAACTAATCACGTTATCTGTTTCATGTTCTATAGAGAAACCTGAGTTAAACTAATGTAGTTATGAACCTTTTTAAAATCCTTAACGAAAGGATTATGTTTTGATTCATTACTTTGACTTGTGGTGTTTGTTAATATTGAAGGAGATTCCCAATGAAAAGGCTTCAAAGTAAAGCAAATTCCACATCTTTCCATAGGAGTGGAGGTTTCTTCAGCAGTGTAGATCACTCTCAAACTCCTATTTTCCCAACAGCCTGCATTCTTTGCTCCCTGTACTGAACTGCAATAAGGAGCTACACCAATGCTAACTCAATAGACTGGCCGCTTTCTATAGATAAATAAAATCTTAGTTTACAACAACAACTGCAAAACTGATTTTAGTAACTAACTGTTCATTGTAAAGGTTAAGAATGTAAACATTAATAAAAACAATATTTTCTATATTTTGGTATCCCTCTCAGTGGAGAATGATTGTAACCTATTCATGATTACCTGAGGGTCCGGAAATAAGTGATTATACAAATTCAGAATAGACAAGCTCTAAGGGCATGTGTTCTTGAGTAGGAAGGACGGTCCTGGGTTGTTCATCTGGTCCAAAACATGTTGTACCACTTTTCCATCTCATGTGTGGTCTTTGTATGGTTTTGAAAAGCTAAAATGCTTGCAGAAGACTCTTATGACTGTAGTCTCCCACAGGGTTGTGTTAATTTAGCACTTCTTAATGTTGGAAGACCTTTGTCTGCTCTCCTCTTGACCTAAAGTCATGACCGACCTGGAAAAAAAAACTTGCATTGGAAGTCTGAGTTGAACATACAGTTGACCCAGCAAAACTGATGCCAGATGATCATCTCCTTCATGCTCGTCAGGTTTGCCTGTAAGAAGATGCCAGGGCAAGTATGCCCACCACAGGACACTAAAGGAAACTAAGGGGGATTACTGAGAGCAGCTGTCAAGGTCAATAGCTTCACTTCTCTCAAAAAGAAATAAATTCATTGCTATACAATATAATAATCTGTGCATTAATTACCTACCAGAAACCAAACAAGCAAGATGGACTAGATGATGGTCTAGTTTGGAAAATTTCTTCTATCTGTATTCTGGCTGTGTTTGAAGGATCTTCTGCAGGCACCATTTATATTATTTTCCTTAGAAAGCTGTACAAGCTTGTAAGGAGAGAATTTCAGAAAAACCTATAATTGAAAACTGCTGAAGAAATTACATGTAAGTTCCATGATTTGTCATAGATTGCGGAAGGTTTTGAAATGTTTTATAGGAGAATGCAAAATGCAGGCAATGCTCTAATTTGCTGCTCCATGGTAGATTAATGGATTTCATCCTGCTAGATTTACTAAAAGATATACTATCTGAAATAATTATATAACCCTGTGTCACATGATGACAAGTGAGTCATGAGTATCAACAACTTAATAGCAGAAAGCTGAAAAAACTTGTCCGACTGCTTTTACAGAGATGATAATATGTTGTCAACTATGTTGTTAAATGTACTTGCTCGCTCCATTTTAAAATAATTTGGATGTAAAGGATTATAGTAATGATGAAAATTGTCAAAACACCATTATTACATTTTCCATACCACCCGGGGACAAGAACAAGGAAGAGATGTATAATAATACTTCCGTAATCAATCATCAGGTCTTCAGGTCAATCCAATTTCAGCATGGGTGATTTAACATTTTCTCCAGTGTAAAGCAGACCATAGTACTCCACATACCAAAACATTTTAAAAGGTACAATCTTAGGACTACTGCAGCAGACAGACTCCACTTTTCATCACCCCAGCCCAATTTCAGCAGGAATATCTACGTTGTATCAGAAACAATGCTAACAATATTTGAAGCACCAGTTTAAAATAGTCTCATTAGCACATAATTGCAAAATTATGAAATGTGTCTACAGATCACATACTACTTTACATTGGTGTCCAAAACTCCAGTTTTATTAAATATTTTCCTCTAGACCTAGTGAATAGGTTTTCGGTTCAATACAAGCACTTGAAGAAAAGGAAGAACTTCACAATGTACAGTTAACAGATTTCAGTTTTATGTAAAATTTCTATTTAAACTAACAGTAAGAACAATATTTAAACTTGGCAGTTCTTTGTCCCCTATATCAAACGAAGGTACAGGAAACAATGACATGATAATGCAGATGCAAACATTTATTTCAGTGATATTTTCAAGACGTACTGTTTGCTTACAAGAAGTGATGCTGATTTCCAAATAAATATCACTGTTGAGAACAGATATGGGTCAGACTTTTACAGAAAATCAAGATCCCTCTTCATTTTCATGATCAGATCTACAGATGTTTAAAAAATACTGGTGCTGTAAAATTATTATTGACTATAAGCGAAGTACATTTGGAAAAAATACATAAAACAGCAAGGCAGGGTAAAAAAAAAAGAATAAACTGATAGAACAAATATGTGAAAACTGAACGTACTCTCCCCCTCAGGGTGCCGTTTCAGATAACAGTGAAAAATATCTAATTAACAAAAGAAAATCAGGCTCCAATGGCAGGAATAACTGAGCAGAAATTCTGCATTGTACACGGACACATGGAGCAACTCTCTCATTCAGGAGACGTCTCTAAGGGGTTTTATGGCACAACCACTTGACAGACATTATTCATGAATCCTCACACACCCTACATCAATGCTTCCTGAAGGCACTGTTTGACAATAATTCATTGCACCACTCTACATTCTTGTTTTCTGCAGTGAGCAAACAGGTATTCACACATTAAAGACAACAGCCCTGCAGCAATGCACTGTGCTGTCAGCAACTCAGAGCTACAAAGTGAGAGAGACTGGTAAACAGAAATATTTCTACTTCCTCCAAAAATGCTACTTTAAATACAGTATCAGTCTATTAACAGTTCTACTATATGTGTATGTAATTATGTCAATATAATGTTTTTGGCTTTTTCTAACAGATTTTTTCTAACAGATTATTGACATTTAGCATGTTAAGAATGGAATAAAGCATAAGGAGTGTGTCTTACAATTAGCTGCTACATTAAAAACAAGTTAGATTATCCAGCTTAACTTGACATTTTCTATATTTTAACATCCTTACAACCGAATGGGGTAAATTCTACTTCTACATTGTAAAGGCATATTCTAAGAGCCCGCAGTATTTACTGTATGAACTATGACACAGAATAGTTACAGTCATGTTGTCATTCCGTCTTCTTAAAAAAGACCCACAAATATGTAATGATGAGATCACCTTGAAGTCTTGTTTTTGGGATAGTTTTCATATCTATTGTTTTTATTGCTCTAAAAACCTGAAAAATGTTTTGGAGCCGATTCTATAAGACTGTATTTGTTCCAATAATATCCAAGTCTCTAAACAAATCCCATGCAGAACAAAGTGATAATACTTCAGTTTTAAAAAATATCAAGTTATTATTTAATTTCACAACTGGCAGAACATCAAATAATAAAAAATAAAAAATGCTATTTTTTGCTCTTCCTTGATTTTTGGGACTTTGCAATGGATGCTTAAATTAATGTAAGTGAGCTGTTACATCTGCTGAATTATTTATTCCATTCTCAATGTGGTGTCAAGCTGAATGAAGTAAACAATGTTCAGAAATGCCTACAAAAGCATGTTTTTCAAGGCTAAAAGCAGAAAACTCTGGTCTGCAAAAACCAGGCAAAAGATACTGTATGATGGCAGCATCAAAAAGTAGCTTCTATGATAAGGATCCTGTTAAAAATTACAAAAGAAAATACTGCTTATACTACTTATTCATGTGTTCAAGCTGAAATGGAATGTTTCCGTTAGCAAATAACCTCTGTGGATACATGCTGTATCAGCAAGCTACAAAAAATAAAAGAAGTAATAATTTTCAGCCAAAATAAAAACATTTTCAGTTTTTATTCTTTTTCTTTGTGGGGTCATGTATTAAGATGAAACCCACCAAAAATGTCACTCTATATTATTAAGAAATGTAAACATTTTTCTGCTGCTAAAATGAGGGGTTACAAAGTAACAGTTTTAAAAGCTTTCATAGTTGTGTGATATTTCACCTACAGTACCATCCTGTACTACAGGCAGGACTGAAAAAATAGATCCCTAAGGGTATTATTAGAACAAGTACAGTACTGTAAATGTATTCATGCTTGTCACCAAATATGGGATTCTGTTTTGAATAGCCTTAGGAAAACAGAGAAATCTGAAACTCCCAACTTGTATAACAGAAAGCATAAAATAAACTGGATGACTTTAAGTTTTTCTCATCCTTAGCTTTTCAAGTGAACCCGTAGAGGACCATACGAACAACAAAACTTCGAAACAGCAGGCCCTCGATGTACTGGTACTGTAAGAAGGTTTCTTTTTAAAAGAAATGAAACACAAAACAGGTTTCATTCACTTCCACTCCCCCCCCAAGAAAATCGGTGCCAATGGAAAACATCCTGTGGCCTAATGCTCACAATACTGTTAATGAAGGCCTAGCATGTTTCTTGGGTACCAGAGGCAGATCACATCTACAACTTGCCAGAGGCATTTGCCTTTCATGCCAAGTGTAGCACATCCTTCAATTCCCACATACCAGCCAGTACCTTACATAAGAAGGCAGGATATTGAAATTTTTAAGAGCTTCATTCACTACCATTTTCAGTCAAGAGGGCCATTCTCGGAACTAACTCAAGGCTCCATTAACAATTCCATGTAGACCCATAGCTACCCTCTTGGCAGTGAAATATACGGAATGTTCAGGTATTATTACAGTGAGAAGGACATAACGAGATTCCAATGTTGGTGGAATGACTCTTGTATCCACATCCTCAGATATGTTTATTTTTGTGTTTTTAACTCGCTTTGTGTTTCAAACATTTCCGATTCGCTCTCCCCAGTCTGTATCTCCTGCGTGTTCATTTCAGCGGAAATGCCCCGGAGCTGGGCGACACTGGGCTACTTGAAAATGTAATTGATGAAGATTTGGATGAGGATGAGGAAGAAGATGACGACGTAATCCCGCTGCTGCAGGAAGCTGCTCTCGGACGGAGGCTGGCTAGCGAACGCTCGGCCGCGCAGGGCGGTGATGCTCCTGAACAAGAAAAGAGAAGACAAATAATGAAAAAGAGAAACGAACAACTCCAGAAGACAACTTTAGAAACTGCCAACATTAACAACTAACAACCTTGAAAATTTTTGGAAAAAAGCTACCCCTAGCCCATGCTTCTAACATTACAATAGTGTTATCATACCTGTTGATTTCCTCTTGTGTTTGTTTAATGGAGTCAATGGCACTTTGAAGATCATTGAGGTCTGTTCCTTTTTTCCTTAACCGTGCGTTATGCTTGGTTTTATGTCCTGAAACAGAGGTGATTACTGCAGGTAAGACAAAATTACATTTGCCAAGCCTGGAAACAAGCAAACAGGATTTGATCCTGCCTTAGGAAGAGGTGCTGTCTTTAACTCGAGTGAGTTACTTACTTTCACTTCCTGACGAATCGTGTCGATCGGGTTCAGGAGATGAGCAGCCACTCTCTGCGCTTTTGGGCTGATCGCTTTGCTTCCGTTTCCTTTTGGGAACAGTGACCTGTGACGCCAAGGTGGCCCAAATAGAAACACGTAATAAAAAAAGCCGCCACGTCTCTTAAAGCTGTGAAAAAGACACGCATGCGGACTGCAAGATGAGCTTTGCTGCAAAGCGTGAGAGCGTGCTCGCAAGTCAGTGGGGTGCTGTTGTGCACTGATCAAAAAACAGGTGAAAAATGCTTCTGTAAAAAAATTAAACAAAGAAGCATATTTTCATGCCATTGAGCCAAAGTACGCTTATCTGCATACAAAAAAAAAACATTTACACAAAATTAAACATGAATTTGTGGATTAACACAGATAAAGAAGCTGCATGATTGCTCTGGTCATGAATTTGGCACAGCATGGGCAACAGAAAGACTGAAGCAAAGGCTCTTGCCAGTAAAATGTGCCAACCTACCTGACATTTGCAATTCTCCCTCCTTGCCCCTTGGTTACTGAGACTAATTACACTGCCTGAACGTACCATTGGTGTCCGGTGCCTGACTTTAGTCTGGATCCAGCCATCTTTCTCAAACTGAACCATATCATTCAGAGGGTCCCAAGGTCGCGTGCTGCAGGCACAACAACAAGTGATGAACACCATGCGACAGGACTACCATGAATACCATGAGCCTCAGCAAACTCCACGAATACTTAGTGCTTAGCTGTTCATTTTACTTTTCCATTCATGAATGTTTGCAACTGCGTAGAGCCGACAAGAGAAGGTCCAATCAGAAGAGTCCACAATGCATTGCCAGGCAGTGCCTTCATTTTTTTCACGTCAGCCAAACGAGTGTGGTGAAAAATGGGGCACAAGTGAAGCCCACATTTTGAAAATCAGCACATATACTGTATGTGGCCTGAGTTAGTAAACCACATTCTCACATATTTGACTTCTAGAATTAAATTTATGTTAAACATAAAAAATCAAGTTGTACCTCAATAAAAACAGAAATTTTTAACAGAAATTAACTTTGTTACCATCACTGAATTTGACTAAATAGAAGAAAGACATCAATAATGCAACAAATGTTACCTACCATATACACAGCTGTATAAGAATGTAATATATTATAGTAACACACATACTGCAGCTTGATACAATTTTCTGACATGTTTACAAAACAGCTTTTATTACTGGTGTCCACTTAAAATCCACTAGATGTCGCTCTTAACACAGGCTGTTGTACACATAGTTGTAGCAGAATATGCACCCAATAAAATCCCATTCAAACGGAAAGTGATTTTTTCAGTTATCAGATGTATTTGATAATAAGCAGGACAGCATCACCCCCTGTAAATATGTGTAAAACACGTCTGATCGGAAGAAATGCTAAATGTAAATATTTTATACACAAGTTGTTGGGCGTAATATATGTAGAGACAAAAATGTTAGGAAATTTAACAATGTACATAATTAGTTATTAAAGATTTAAGTTTTAGTATTAAGTTCTAAGCTAGAAGCCATACAGTATATTACTAAGAGGTCAGGTGATGACAAGTTAGAATACTCCAAACAATGGCTCCTAACCACAGTCCTCAAACTCTGCAGTCCAGCAGATTTGTTGAATGATATCATGTATAAAGAAGTTTCACACACAGCAGGGGGTTAAGCCTGTAAAATCAATATGAATTAATTTGAGCATTTTAACCCATCTTAACAGGACAGGCTGCTGCCCTAGCAAAACTGCTGGACTGTAGCCCCTGAGGTCCGGGGTTAGGAAACCCCTGTTGTTGTCATCTGTGAGGCATTCATTGTCAGTCTGTGCCTGGCGCCACGTACTCTGCATATCTGTAATGCCACTCTCCTGTTATGGGGTCTTGCTCAAAGAGAGAGGGGGTCCACTCCTCACACTTGGCCTTTCGCTCTCGAGCGGACTTTCTCTGGGCCTCCTCAAGGATGTACTTCTCATTGGTGGCCTCAGTCTGGTCTTTATTGTTTATGGCGCGGGTCACATGTTGCCAAAGCCTAATCAAAAGACGCAGGAAAAAAAATAATAGAAGCCTTTTATGAACTGTTACTTCATAAGATAGAATGGGTACACAGGAAAGGGAAAGGCAGATGTCACGGGGTTTTAGGCCGATACCCTGCCTGTAAATAGATGCAGGGTATTTCTTCAGATAGAAAAAAACACAAGCTATAGGTATAAGATGGAAAAAAACATATGTAATTACTATATTGTATATTAATTTGGTGGTATATAAATATTCTTAACTTCGTGCTTTTTGAGGATTTTTTTTGTCAGCCTGACTGATGCTTAGACCCTTGATCTATCTAGCTCAGGTTCATAAAAACATAAGGAAAGTTACAAATGAGAGGAGACCATTCGGCCATCAACCCTGTTTGATAGTCAGTAGTCAACTGATCTATGGATCTCAACCAGCTGTTTCTTGTAAGAACCCAGGGTATCGACTTCAACAACATAACTGGCTAGCTTGTTCCATGTGCCCTCAGCCCTTTGGGTAAAGAAGTGCCTCATGTTCTCAGCTTTACATGACCTTCAACACAGTTTCCACTTGTGTCCTTTGGTTCATGTTTTAATGTTTATTTTGAAGATATTTATTGGGCTGGGTGTGTTGACGATGATTTTGCATACTTGTATCAGGTTCTAATTGTCTCTGTTCGAGACTAAAATAGCTTTGTTCTTTCAGCCTGTCACTGTGGGACTCTCTCAAGTCCCAGAATATATCTGGTTGCTCTTCTCCAGACTGATACCTGAGCAGCAATATTTTTTCCTCTGCACAAGTGATCCTTTTGATCTACAGTGCTACATCTCCACCTCTTCCATCTCTCCTTTTTATAGAAGAAGGCACTTCTCTCTGGATTGCTGTGTACCCAATAATGCTGTATTATTTACGATCACCTTCTGCTAGGCATTTTCCTCAGATTCTAATTTACAATAATCACCTGCCACTGTATTAACTTCTATTTTTTGTATTATGTTTTTAATGCTCTTGGCATTCAGGTATGAACATTTATGTGATTCCTGTATTTAGTGGATCCTAAGTACCAAATCCTCTGAATCTCAGCTGTGGCACTCAATTGAGCCACAGGGACTAAATGCACTTTCACCAGTCAAGCTTTCCATTCTGGCACAATAATGACCCCTGCTGGGCTGCTGCTGCCAGTACAGAGATGTCCTTTAGAGACACACTTTGGTGCTAACTGCACCGTGAAGCACCAAGGGGCTTGCAGTTGTCAAGCTGACAGATGCCTCACTGCTCTGACAGGTGAGCATGTTGGACGAGTGTGGCCCAGATTCTTCGCGTACTTATTAAATTATATAGAAAATGTATGGATTTTCTGTACACGGTTGGTACTGTCGGAGATGTTAGAATAGCCAGTTTCATGAAGTCCATGTAAATGAAATCTGTAGAGTGAAACCTGCAGGGATGGTAAGCCTGGCAGAAGCACTGCTGTCAGTTCCCTCTCAGTGAAAGCACAAAAAACGAGAGCTCTTACTTTTCTGACTCCCAGTCACCCTGCTCTTCTGGTGATACTGTGCATCTAATCAGCCTGTTCTGCCTCAGTTCAGGGGTGGGGTCCCAGAATGTTTCAGAGATGCCTGTCTTCTTGTCATTGATGAAGATTTCACTATCCTAAATTAACGACAGACATTGATAATGTGTTTTCCCTTGTTTGTATCCAGCAGGTATAAAGCACATACAGTAGGAAGCAGATCCGCTACAGTACTATGCTAAAGCTACATGAGGAATGACAACTTACAATTTACAATGTGTAATTCCTAAAACAAACCAACCTGATGACAAACATTCGCCACTAAAGTTTGGTATAACAAGGTTTCATAGTGGAAATCTGTGCATCTTGTTTCAGATTCCTGGTTGCCTCAAAGAATTAATATTCCTTCCACAAATAGTAATGCAAATTACATGTTAGCTGCAAGCTGATTAATCTGTCCCCACTCTGCCCTTAGCTTAAATTGAATGCATAAAGAAAAAGATTGATCACAGGCAGGACATGGTGATCTGATGGTCTAAAATAGCTGTACCACTGTCTGCTCATTGCTAAGCTTTACTGATTCTCCTGATAGGAACTGATGAGAAGAATAATGCCAGCAAACATTATTTCATAAGCCAAAAACCCATTATAGAGGATATATTATAGAGACCGTATATATTAAAACGTTGCTGATGTAGTCAAAAGAAATTTGTATTAATATTCTTTCGGAGGCACCTATAATCAAATGATGGCCCTTTCCAATTGTATGCATTTTTGCACAATTACACTTTCCATAACCTTGGTCTCAATAGGATACAGAGGGTGCAGTCTTTCCTAATTCATACTGGATGAACGCTAGCATTTATTTGTTCTATAATTAATATAATTCAATGTTAAACCTACCCCTTGTGCTCATTTCCTCAAAGGATTCTGTAGGTTTTGAAAAGACCTATTCTCAGTTTTTCTCAGCATACACAATAAATGTACTTACCCAGTGTCCCTCCAGTGTAGCCAGCACTTCTTTCCCAAGTTTTATTTTCCCAGATACTTGATTTACACTGTCACTGCTGCCTAAAAATGGCTTTAAAAATAATCCAGTTATTATCTTGGCAAATTAAACAGTACCAGCACAATCATCAAAAGTGGCATGAGGCACCGTGGAAATACTACAGTTTGTAATAATTTTAATTGTTACATGATCCTAGATTAAAAAAAACTGGATTCAGGTTTTTAGATGTGGCAAAATTTGTGTACAATTAAAATTTAGGCAATTTTTGTACAATTAGGCAATTTTACTGGATTTTCTGCACAAGTTGGGAGATTTTAGAATGGTACTTGCCAGTTTCATGAAGTCCTGTAAAGTTCACATGAATGAAATCTGGCGGTTTACTAAAGGTTTTGCTCAAATTTAATTCACAGTTCACATCACGAGTCATCTATGTTGATCTTCTTACTTGTTGCATATTTGTCCTAGGTTCAAATATTTAATCTGGCCCCATTTAAATGGGTATTTGCAGCACTAGACTACTATGCCAGTACAAACAGCTCATTGCTGAGCATTGCAAGGAAGGTATAATGAGCACCACACCAGGCCTTTCTCCCCAGAGGAAGGCAATAAGACCTCTCAGACTGGGCAAGTCTCTTCTGCGGCTCTGTATTCTGAGGCTGCCAGCCACCGCTGCAGTATCACCTCAGCAAGAGCAAAATATGAAGGAGGGAAAGCAATCTAACTTATTCATGGTAGAATTCCCTTTGCAGCACAAATGTGTCAGATCTTCACCTATGTCTTCAAGCTTTAAACAGATTGAGTAGCAGATTGGGGAAAAAACATTCTAGCTGAGCAAACGTCCAATTACCTTCAGCTTGAATTCAAGAACAGCACTGTATCCTGTTTTCTCACAGGTGATGTTTATTTGGCCTCCAAGCTCCAGGGTCATCGTACCATAAAGAATTCCTAGAAGGGAACTGTGCGTTAAAAAGACTCTTCATATATTAATGGACATGAACGCAACCCAATGCAATATTATAGAGAAAAAGCATAATACAATTCAAGAGTGAAACATAAGAGCAAAGGGGATTTTTTTAATATTCCAGAGTCAGGATGTTAAAACCCTTTTAACAAAGTTAAAAGTTCCAATAGTTGAAATTCAGGTCAAACTTGAAATGAACAGCAGGAGGAAGAGGATAGATACTATACGCAACTAAGCCATACTGTAGCTATCTGAAAAAAGTGGAACAGATCTACCTTTGCAATGTGCATATGGCATATTCATTATGTAATCCTCTCCTCTGTTCAGGAAAGTGAGTCTGGCTTCTCCATCCAGTATGGCAGATAAGGAGTTACCTGCAACAGGAAATGAGAAGATTGCCTTATTAAGATGTAAGAGAAATATTTAAAACATGTACTGGAAGTGTACCTGGATTGCAGCAGCAGATCACAGTTTAAGTTAACATCACTCATGTATTATGTGAAATGTGTTAACAAATTACATGAATGTAAACGTACATCGGTTCAGACTTAAAGGACTACAAAAATGAGAACTGGACCACAAGGGAGTAGTTAATCCACTTATTAGGTGGGTAAGCAATATTGCTATTTATCCAGTGTTTTTCCTACAACTGTGATGTACATACACAGCATGTTTCTGAAATTCAACAGGCAAGACAAATAAAAAGTACATAGGCCTAATAATTCAATTTGATAAATAAAGACATGCATCACCAGTACGTTAATGGAAATAACCAATTTTTAGTAAAGGACAAAGTGGACCATTGTGAACTTATTACATTTTTCAGAAATTGCACAAATAATTGCCATATAGCAAAATAAAAAATACTGACAGATAGGCATAACGATCTAAAGAGGATTTCTACGTATTTCAGAAAGCGATTGAAATTACAATGACTATTCACATCTTGGTGTGATTTTCAGGGAAGCGGGCAGAAGACTGCCATGTGTGCACACAAACACAGACGTGTTTCAAATGCACTCACCATAAAACTTTGACTTGGCCAGGATGCTGCCACTGAGGCAAAACCCATCTTTTCTGTTACTTACATAGAAGGCAGACACAGGAGGGTGATGGGATACCTGTGCAAAAGAACACATTGTGATCACAGACTTCAACACCGTCCCAGAATCATCACACAGCCTGGTCATCAAACAATTCTTCTTTCCTCCAGCTCCACTGGCATATGGTAACCACTGGTTACCACATCACCTTTGGTCCCTTTCAATCATATACATGTAGTTTAGAATAAACTTACAAATGTCTCAAACACCCACAACTACACAATGAAACATTTCTTCATGTACACCTTACCTGTTCACCAATATAGAATGTTTTGCTATTGGTTTTTGGATGAATCCATAGACATCTGTATGTTTCACCAATAATGGGATTATAAGGTTTCTTGAGGCCCTAGAAAAAAAGGGAACAAAAAGGATATAAATCCAAAGATCTAGAAACAGAAAAAGCAGGTTGCTCAATAAAAACATTATGGATACCGCACACAGCACATACTCTTCACTGGAAGCCCTTGAAAGCCTCCCATAAAAATACAGCACACCTTCAGGGATTCATTAAAAATATGAAAAGTATCAACCACAACCACAAGAGTGAAGCATCTGCAGTTTATTAACAGCAGAAATATTAACAGCAGTTCTGATAATTCATCCATCCCTCATCAGTGAAACAAAATGTTCATTACCATCTGAAAAGTGAAAGGACTTCTTCTCTAAAGAAAGTCTCAAACATTTCAAAAATTGGTGAAAAGTACAGACATAATTATATTATATACATGCATTGGTAAAATGTCCTTTCAGAGGATCTTTTAAGATAGTAACAGAAACAGAAACAGAGATTATATCATGTTTTTTGGGGGGAGAATATACTACATATTTTTGGAAAGATATTTCAGTTAAAATGGCCAATGTCAATACCCATACCCAATAAATAATATAAAAGGGCATCATATGCCAGCAGCCATATCACACTGCAACTCACAACTGGCAGCCCACTGAAGCTAAACAGGTGTGAGCCTGGTCAGTACCTGGATGGGAGACCTCCTAGGAAAAAACTAAGGTTGCTGCTGGAAGAGGTGTAAGTGGGGCCAGCAGGGGGCGCTCACCCTGCAGTCCATGTGGGTCCTAATGCCCCATTATAGTGACGGGGACACTATACTGCAAACAGGTGCCGTCCTTCGGATGAGACGTAAAACCGAGGTCCTGACTCTCTGTGGCCATTAAAATCCCAGGGCGTTTCTCGAAAAGAGTAGGGGTGTTACCCTGGAATCCTGGCCGAATTTCCCATAGGCCCTTACCAATCATGGCATATCTTTGGCCAATATATGAATTGAGTACATTACTCTCTGCTCTCCCCCCCATCAATAGCTGATGTGTGGTGAGCGTTTTGGCGCACTATGGCTGCTGTGGCATCATCCAGGTGGAGCTGCACAATGGGGTAATGGGGAGGGGAGTCCCCATTACATGTAAAGCGTTTTGAGCGGAGTGTCCAGAAAAGCGTAAGCAATTTTAATTAAATTATTATTATTAAATAAAACAAACATAACAAGGGTCTATAGCATAACTAAATGATAAAATACATCCATCCATCCAATGTATCCAATGCCTCTTAGCTCATAAACTGTTCTCTGTATAAGCATATGAGGGCTTATTTTGTAAATCCACTGTTGTCTTTTATGTCTTTGTGAATTATCAATATAATTTCAGTCTTGACTACATCCTCCTAATAGCATTGGAGCTGTAATGCACTAATGTTTTTAATTCTCAGACTGGTATCTGACTTGCTATTTACAATTTTTCCCTGTAAACATGAAACATCATTTTTCTATATTGCAGGTCCCCTGAATAAGGGGGTCTATTAAATGATAAAGAACAACACTAATAATTAGTAATTATTAACACTCTCAAACAAAAGCAATTCAGCGTGGCAACTAAAGGGATGTGAAAAGAGAACGGGAGGAAATTCTACATTTAAACAAGGCAAAAATTACCTTTGGCTTTTTGTAAAATCCAGACAAATACCACTTCACAACTTTTTTCATTCGGTCGTATGCGTTTTCTTCCACAGCAGCTCTACAAACAAAATCCATGACAAATCAGTTTTAATTACTGTATCACTGTATGTCTTTTCTTGCTTGCATTTAGCTAAACTTTGTGAAACCCAATACACATTTTCATGAATATAGTGACATGGAATGGTTAGCTAACACAAAGCAAAAGTAATAAATCATTATAGGCGCTAGCCGCTTTTACGAAATGTTAAATATATTAACTATACCAGCTACCCCACCTTCTGTTCCTCAGAATTTCTGACACACAAAACCCACCCTGTATTCAGCTTCATTGGTATGATCCTTTCCATAGCTAACAACATAGGAAAAAGCTTTTCTATATGCCAGTGCACATACTGTGCTTAATGGAGAAGTTATTTATAAGAGTGCGAAAAATGGAGAAGAGCAGCATTTTTGATTCTGTAAAGATTCCTTCAAAACATCCCATATTCCATTTATAATTATGATTTTTCCATATGGTCTATTTATAATTTATGTTTCAATTAGAGCAAAATAAAAGCAACTAGACAAAACTAAACTATCCTGAATTTCAAGTACATTCAGAACTAGATCTGAACAGACATTAATACAACTGATCATAACTTACTTTTTTATATATTGGGGAATACAACAGGTAAAAGACAACAGGCAACAACCATGAGTGGGGTTATCACTACTCAACTAAGCAGTAAGGAATAGCAAACATGTGTAGCCCTTCTATGTTTAGTTTTATTCTAATTAATGCCTTAAATACAGCAGGTTGTGTACGGTAAGGACTAAACAAATGTTTATGTTATTTATTAATCAAAGATCACAAAACACTCAGGGGATGCTGGTATCCTTGCTAATAAAAGCAATTATATTGTCAGCAGTAATTTCATGTTATCCTTACTCATTGTGCACTCTCTGATCAAGAGAAAGAGAAACCTCTTTATCATCGTGAGCAGAAAATTGAAGAGAATCTACAGTGCCTTGCGAAAGTATTCGGCCCCCTTGAACTTTTCAACCTTTTGCCACATTTCAGGCTTCAAACATAAAGATATACATTTTTTATTTTATGTGAAGAATCACCAACAAGTGGGACACAATTGTGAAGTGGAACGAAATCTATTGGATTTTTGAAACTTTTTTAACTAATAAAAAAATGAAAAGTGGGGCGTGCAAAATTATTCGGCCCCTTTACTTTCAGTGCAGCAAACTCACTCCAGAAGTTCAGCGAGGATCTCTGAATGATCCAATGTTGTCCTAAATGACTGATGGTGATAAATAGAATCCACCTGTGTGTAATCAAGTCTCTGTATAAATGCACCTGCTCTGTGATAGTCTCAAGGTTCTGTTGAAAGCGCAGAGAGCATCATGAAGACCAAGGAACACATCAGGCAGGTCCGTAATACTGTTGTGGAGAAGTTTAAAGCTGGATTTGGATACAAAAAGATTTCCCAAGCTTCAAACATCCCAAGGAGCACTGTGCAAGCGATCATCTTGAAATGGAAGGAGTATCAGACCACTGCAAATCTACCAAGACCTGGCCATCCCTCTAAACTTTCAGCTCAGACAAGGAGAAGACTGATCAGAGATGCAGCCAAGAGGCCCATGATCACTCTGGATGAACTGCAGAGAACTACAGCTGAGGTGGGAGAGTCTGTCCATAGGACAACAATCAGTCTTACACTGCACAAATCTGGCCTTTATGGAAGAGTGGCAAGAAGAAAGCCATTTCTCAAAGATATCCATAAAAAGTCTCGTCTAAAGTATGCCACAAGCCACCTGGGAGACACCCCAAACATGTGGAAGAAGGTGCTCTGGTCAGATGAAACCAAAATCGAACTTTTTGGCCACAATGCAAAACGATATGTTTGGCGTAAAAGCAACACAGCTCATCACCCTCAACACACCATCCCCACTGTCAAACATGGTGGTGGCAGCATCGTGGTTTGGGCCTGCTTTTCTTCAGCAGGGACAGGGAAGATGGTTAAAATTGAGGGGAAGATGGATGCAGCCAAATACAGGACCATTCTGGATGAAAACCTGTTGGAGTCTGCAAAAGACCTGAAACTGGGACGGAGATTTATCTTCCAACAAGACAATGATCCCAAACATACACCAAAATCTACAAAGGAATGGTTCACAAATAAACGTATCCAGGTGTTTGAATGGCCAAGTCAAAGTCCAGACCTGAATCCAATCGAGAATCTGTGGAAAGAGCTGAAAACTGCTGTTCACAAACGCTCTCCATCCAACCTCACTGAGCTCGAGCTGTTTTGCAAGGAAGAATGGGCAAGAATTTCAGTCTCTCGATGTGCAAAACTGATAGAGACATACCCCAAGCGACTTGCAGCTGTAATCGCAGCAAAAGGTAGCTCTACAAAGTATTAACGCAAGGGGGCCGAATAATTTTGCACGCCCCACTTTTCATTTTTTTATTAGTTAAAAAAGTTTCAAAATCCAATAGATTTCGTTCCACTTCACAATTGTGTCCCACTTGTTGGTGATTCTTCACATAAAATAAAAAATTTATATCTTTATGTTTGAAGCCTGAAATGTGGCAAAAGGTTGAAAAGTTCAAGGGGGCCGAATACTTTCGCAAGGCACTGTAATAAGAGGTGATGTGACATTTCTGCCTAGGGTTCAAATACATCAATGAATCCTCCTTATTACAGACAACGGACAGTCTTAATTTGGTTATTTTCCAACATGATGCTATTGATTTAGTTTTTGAATGCAACTAATTTACCTTTTGTGTTCATTAATACATCTGATATAATAATAAGCAAATACACTGGAATGTATTTTTCCAACTTTTCAGCTATAATTATTTTAGCCAATGCTGAAAAAGTTTGGAAAATCATTTTTTCTTATCCCTGGGAAGGCTGTTTCATACAAACCCTGTACCACCACATACTTGAACGTGAAAAGGCAATTATTCGTATTTGTTTGCAAAAAGTTAAAGTGCTTGTTTGAATGTTTGGTAAAGGAAGCTGAGTGAACAACAGTACGTTTATAAAATGACTACTGTACTGTATGTATTCAGGTGTGGTTTAGCCACAGACACCAGCTGGGCACAGAGTGTAGCCCACAGATCAGTTCGAATTCACTCAAAAGATCAAGCTTGGACCAAGTATTTGCGGTAATGAGAGCACATTACTGGAATGTCCCCTTGACATTTCCATCTCTGCTGGTGGGACAAACAGCTGTGCAGCCATTGGCTTCCTGTCACTATTTATCTATTTATCTTTCAGGGAAATAAGGCATCTTCATTTATACACACATCTACGATTCTAAGTATCTCATGTTTGATAAGGCTAATAAAGAATCCCAGTTGCTTAGCTTTTCAAAACTTGAACTCAATAACTGGTTCTGCTAACACAGAAAGCAACAAGAAGTTTCTTTAGATTTTAACTGATGACAACAAGTGTCCTGGACGCAGAAGTCTGTTTTCTCACAAGACTACAGACTGTATTTCTGCTATCCATTAGGGTACGGAAGTACTCACTCAGAGAGGAAGTCTGCATGGTAGTAGTAATCGGAAAGCTTGTCCAGGAAGGAGCGAGGCTCCAGGATGAAGGTGGGCAGCACAACCTTGGATAGGTCCATGCCTGGACGAACCTGCTTGAGCAATGTCCATATCAGACTCTTGTTTTCCTCTGACACTGTCTCTGTCTGTGAAGCCTCTCCAGCCTGTGCACGATACAAAACCAGAAAACTATAGATGGAGAAGCAGCAATTGTGTATTGTACCCCACCAGCACAGAACATCATTTAATCTTCTGGAATCGGATTTTCTTTTACTGCTTTAGGTTCTATTGAGTTTCAGTTTCAGTTGTGGTGACTGATAAATAGTAGCAGCACTGCACTGAGTTTTGAATGATTTCTTTAGCTTAGTGACTATACTGTGTTTGTGTGCACTATACTTAGCGTGTTAACCTGCCATCCTCAATCAGAACCACAGACATTCACCATCTTTCCAGAAGAAAGTGAAAACCCATCTTTTCAGGATGTACTGTACCTATCTCCACATGTTTGTGACCAACCCTCCTTACTGACTATGCTCTTATGGTACTTCTTCCTGTCTGAAGCAAAACTGAAGCTTCTTAGCACCGTGTAACATCCAAGCACTTAATTAATGGTGTGCTTACTGTTTTATGCATTTTTATTATATTTTATGCTATTTGGGGCTATTTAAGCATCCTTTGCATTGTAATGAGGTGTGATTGTAAGTCGCTTTGGATAAAAGCGTCTGGGAAATAAATGCATGTAATTTAAATGTAATTGATGTTTCAAATAGTGAAATGTGGTTGATGAGTTGAGGTGCTGGTTAAATGTAAACTTCACCCAGCTGAGTGGGCCTCGACAAGTGCTAATTAAAAAGCATTCATTTTAATCAACCTGAATCCACCGTAAGCTCACTGAAGCCACATTAAGTCTGTAATGTACTCCATTTTTTACAGAACCATAAGATGTATGAAGTCACAAGTCTTTGAAACAGTTTTGATGTTCTGCACAGAATATAATACAATTTCACTGCTGAGCACTGTTGGATGACGAGACAGAAATGATTTAAGAATGGTCTTTCTTATACTGATGGCTTGACATTATTTTCTAAGATAACGTATTCCTCAAATTTTAAGACTAAAATCTTAATCCATTATTCCCCTTTTCCAGAAAGAAACAAGTGCAACCTTGAAAAATGTCTGATTTTCTGCACTGTAAATGAGTGAAAAATACCTCAGTTTAGCTTTCTTCTGTGTCAATTCAAAATTTACAACTTACTTAAATCACAATTGTGTTTTTATTCTAATATCTGAAGGTAATGCACAGTTCAATAGTTCAATCATGAAAGGAAACCGTTCTGATGAACGTACTGTAATAATGCACAAAGCTGAGAGAAAAGGACCAATATTCTGGAATAGGAAGACATTCTTAGATCTTCATGCTTTCATCAATCAAGACTCACAAAGTATTGAAATGAAAACACAAAGAAAAAAATAAAGCGTTAAGAGGGATTTCAGATAATATAATGGATTTAAACCTGACGTTTTAATTAATCACTTGTCCATCTATTCTCCTGATTAATTGCACTATTAATTGGAAATGGAATGCAAACAGCAGTTTATATTCCCATATCTGATCAAAAAATAAACAGATGATCTGACTGCTCATTATAACAGACCTTGGGAGGACACATTATTCAAATTTACTTCAGGATGAGAAGAAAATCAAATAAAAGTAAGTGCCAGTGGCATTCCTCTTAATTAGCCATTAGATCATGTCTCAGTTTTTCCATTTCATACCCATTATTCACATTCTCACTCATCTGAAACTCCAACAACTATTTTTTGTGTCAGCAAATGGCAGAAAGTTTCTACCCCACAATTGTAAAATGTACGTTCAAGGAGCTTTCTTCTTATTTCATGAAGACTTTACTATTCATGTGCATTACCAGATCCATCTCTTTTCTTTGCATTTCTCTTCATTATGGGTATATTTCTATTCAGTTCTGCCTGGTCCCCACGTAAAAGGTGTCCAACAGGCCAGCAAGTCTACAGTATATCCTAATGCAGTTCATCTAAAGCCAGTAAGTGGGATCTAGACAGATCTTAAGTACAAATGTAGAGCAAACCCTCATACACATTCATACAATACTGCATCAAAAGATCCTATGTGTTACATTAGAGGTATTCAACCCTGGTGGTGGACAAACCCAGTCTTATAGCTTAAATATCCAATTTATTGAAGGTTAGGAAAATCTGAAATAACTGATTAAGGAAGAAGCTTCTTCAATTAAGCAAGGTCTGGTCCTTGAGAGCTAAAACGTATTCTGATGTTATTTCAGAATGATCTCTAAAATTACTATACCTAATTATATTATTACTGATTTGCCTTAGCGGATGCACTTATCCAGGGTTAGTTATGTATAAGGTGTCTTAAGAGATCACAGTTAAACTGTTCCAAGGTTGTCAAAACTCATTTTATGGTTACCTATAAAATATGCTATATGGTAGTTATCTAGGACCAGAGTTGGAGACCCCTGCTTCACACACCTTACTAATACATAATTCATTGATCCCATCATAAAACACTTAAATATACTGTTTCGGTTTCCCCTGTTTCAAAGCATTTTCAGTCGTTTTAATGCTGAGAAACAATAGTGATACAGTTTATGATGCTTCAAGATGAATTAATCAGCAATTACACCTGTCAACCACTGAAGCACAGTGAACAGAAGCCTCTTTTAGCTATAATGTCTGTTTGCTCAGCTTAAAGCCTGGACTGGACAAATGCCTTAGTAATATGAGCACAAGGGTTATAGATTCTCCTTCATTTCAAGAGGCAATTTTAAATAAAATACAGTAGACATATTCCTTTGTTTAAAACCTTTTTTTGTTTTGTAATTTTTGTATCATCTTATTCACAGCAAATGACTCATTTATGTATTAAAATAAAACCCATTTCATTTAAATCTCCATTTCATCTCACCTACTGTATAAGGTTCTGCATGGCTTGGCACCCCAGTACCTGTCTGAACTATTATCGCCCTACTCCCCACCTCGCAACCTTCGCTCTTCTAATTCTGCTCTCCTTACTGTCCCCCATGCCCGTCTACATTGTATGGGTGAAAGGGCCTTCTCCTGTTATGCCCCCAGGCTCTGGAACTCTCTGCCCAAGGATATCAGAGAGTCACCTTCTCTAAACTCCTTCAAATCCAGACTCAAAACCCTCTTCTTCAGAAAAGCCTTTACTTAACTGGTTCCATTCTTCACCCCTCTGCTCTTCTTAGTACCACCATCCATGGTCTCCTCTATATATTGTAATTGTGTTTTATTTTGTGTATTCTTCTTATTTATTGTTGTATTCTTCTTATTTATTGTTATTGTCATCCTGTAAAGTGCTTTGAGAACCCACCTTTAGCGCTATATAAACACATCTTCCAACCTCACTACACCCAGTACACTAGTATTTTCAACATAATGGCAGCTTTAAAGCATTTGTATTCATACCCTACGCATGCCCTGTATCCCTGATGTTCTGAGATTAATTAATCAGATCAGAATTACGCAGTAGGCTTTCTAAATTAAATGAGGGCAGTTAAGGAAAACCAAATGATATATTTGGATGCAATTGCATAGGCTTCTAAGAACTTGAACTCCTTCTTTTGCAAATAAAGACACCTTTGGAAAGATTAAGGTGTGGTCTGAAATACATCTCACCCTCTAAATTTGTTTAATTATAGAGATTAGGATCAGGTGATATTTTAATTAATGCTGTAGCACTCTCATGATGTAAGATAGGCAGGTACTGTACATACTGCATACAAATGAAACACTTAGGGATGAAATGACCACCCCCTTGGTTATCTAGGATAATAAAGATCCACATTAACGTAGCTTTGGATATTACACCACTATTACAATTATAAATGTGTGTGGCAAGGGACCTGTGCAGACTCATCTTGGTCAGGCCCAAATCTCCTGGTGTGTGGCCTGTCTCACCTCTCCCAGCTCCTCGTGGGACTGCTCCACGTAGGTAGTCTCTCTCAACATGTCATTCGGCTCCAAATCCACGTACGAGTCGTCCTGCCTCTCAGAGGTGTCAGAGTCGCTCTCCTCACTCTTCTCCAGCCCGTCGTTGTCCGACTCCTCGTGGTCCTGTTCGTTCTCCCGGTCCGACTTGTCAGAGTAGAGGTCGCTGTCCTTGAAGTGGTGCCGTTCAATTTCACTGTCATTGAACCTGTGGCACATATAAAGAGGGAAAATGTCTCAGATATGATTCTTTAATTTTCAGAGTGAGTTTATATCAGTAGAAAGTGTGATTCTCACAAATCAGATTAAAACTGACTGAATCAGATTCACTGACTTGGTATAATTAAATTCTAACATAGTAAAAAATTTGAATTTCAAGCTATCACAACTATAAGGCAGAATTGTGATAATACTGTTACTGCCATGGTCTTAAGGGAGTTCAACAGTCGTAAACACTAAATCAAACATGAGCTTCTATTATATGTAATATTTAAAAACACAAAAGATATTGGTATACTAAAAAAAGGTATACAGTACATGAATAAATACTCAGCGCCATAAATTGTACTTTGAAAGTACAGTCTCTTTGTCAAGTACACCGGCACATTCATCTGTTGAAGTACTAAAATATTGCGTTCAGTATTTGCACACTGTATGTGAACATTTTCAAGCGTCATACAGTATATTACAGTATGAGCTTTTTACAATGTCTCATACACAGTATATACACGCAGGAGGCATATATGGTTCCTCAATATATAGTTATAATTCTAATACAAAGGAATTAAGTATAACAGAATGTGCTAAAGTTATTCCGCAGTTTTCTAGTTAGAGAAGAGTCATTTAGGAAATGAATAACATCTGAGACTTTTGCCTCAGATGCTAAAACAAACAAAATAATAAAAAGTAAAAAAAAAAGGATTTTTACTTTACAAGGAAATACAATCAAGAAAAAATATACACAGTAGCATATTTGAGCTATTTTCTGACAAATGGAGTAGAACAGGTTTTGCACACTACTGTGAAAGGATGAACTGAAGATGTGTTTTCTTCAATTACATGATCACACACTGAATGCATATGGAATGGCATGACTACAGGCGACAAGGGCGAGCTCTCTCACGTGAAGTTCTCGGTGCCAGGCAGGTTGTTGGCCCGCAGCAGGCTGTACAAGTTGACCTGGGTCTGCTCTCCGGTGGACCCCAGCTCGTGCTCTTTCCCCTCCCTGATCATAGTACGCTTCAGCAGGCTGGAGCACTTCAGCGCCAGCTCCAGGGCATCCATCCAGCACCGCCCTGCGTGCACAGCACAGCAGATCAGACAGCCAGCCCCTCGCCGACGTGCACAGTCAGGACCGAGCGGACACCCTGTCGCCGAACTCCAACAGAGATTTCAACCGGTGTAACAACTTTAATGGTTATTAATACAGCTTAGCTTGGGTATTTTGGCACTCCTTAATTTACATTGATCTGAATGTTCAAAAACATGACCACAACAAACGCAAGGTTAACTATGGATAAACAACCAATGTAAAGTACTACATTCAAACTACTGTATAGCCAAACTGGTTGTAAATACATACCTTATTTAATCAATAAGGTAATGAATTTAATGTGGAAGGACAAAAAATGAAATTCCAGGATGATGTAACACTACCTAGGCTGTGGATGAAGTCACGCAACCGTGAGGTCTAGATGTCCCAGACCAGTTTTCATTGCCACCATGATTTGCTCTTTGACATCCTTACCATCAGATTCAGAAGCAGCCCGGAAAATGAGGTGACTGCTGGGTAAAGGCTGAGTAATGGAGCCCACAGCTTCTCCTTTGGGGCCCTAAAATGAAAGTTTATCTTTCAGACTAAACAAAAAGAGACTATTTCATTGTAAGTTCTGGCTGTACAGTTTCTAAGCTTCTAGTAAGTAAGATTGCTGTCTAATTTCCTACAGCATTTCTTACAGCATTTATTTGCAACATATTTACTGGGTATGAATACATTTGAATATTGCATATTTAGAAAAATGTGCTGATATTTGTGCTGATCTGTTTTTCATTCGCCATTCATTCATTCAACAAATGCTGTGGACACACTTAAATTATGTTTTTGCTATAACCAACTTTTGGTTATATCGTATCAAAGACATTAACTGATTTAGAGTAAACTGTGCATAATCTTTAAGATGATACTTTTCAGCAACCCTCCATCTTTCTCCCATTACGTGCAAAACAAATTTTCAGGACTGTCCCTGCTTAACTGAAAAATGCAGCTGAACAGAACGACTTGGAAGGGTGAATAGGCCTCAGGCTGCATCATACTGCCTGATTTTCGCTGAGCGAATGTGAGGCAAAGATCAAGGTCAGGTGTTTAGCTGAGTGAGACAGTGGCGGGAATTGGGCTCACCTTGACAGCCCAGATTGACTGCTCCAGTGGGTGGAAGAGCTTGAAACAGAAGCCGTCCTTCTTGGATGGCCGCTCAATGAGTTCGCAGGCATTGAGCAGCACTGTCCCCACCCACTGGCCATTTTTCGGGGTCTTGTAGATCAGCAGGACCCCTGGCTTCAACACACACCACAGCTTTGTCCAGCTCTTCAGTGTCCCCCGAATCTGCAACAGAGCAAAGATTTCAAGCTTTTCTTATTTGGTTAAAACAAACACCATTTAGTCATTCCTATGTACTGGGGCCCCCTGTACACCATTTAAAATTTGACCCACTGATGAAGAAAGCTAGATGATAAATAACTGTCGTCCCATCTTATTATCCAATCTCTTGTCACCCATTTTGGCTTTTTTGCAGTTTACAGTATGTACCAGCATCCTGGTGCTGATGCTTAAAGGAGGGTTCCAGAAAAAGGACTAGTTTCTAGATGCCTCAAAATGTAGAACAAAACTCTTTTTTCTGTCCCATGAAAGACCACCCCACAGATTTTAAAGCTGGACATCAAATACACATGGGATAAGCAATTACATTCCACATCTCAGTGTCTGATACATCAGTACGCATTATTGCTGTATTACCTTACTGCACTCAGCATTTTTATAATCTTTTCTCATTAAGGACTACCTGACTATCTGATCAGACACAAATTCGAAATGGCAAAGGACTGACAAAATCCTCATTCTATTTACTGCTCCATGCTCTAAACTGGTTAGAGAAAGCAACTTTTCTGAGATAACAGAACGCAGAAAGGTATTCAGATAATTAAATTATGCTAGTTTTCATGTTTCCCCTTGCTGACAAACACTTAAATATACTCCGGGTGAAGTAATTGAAAGCAGATGAGTGTAACGTATGTAGTTTTTCTCCTACTACAGGGGGAGACTAGAAAAAGAAATTTAATGCATGGTAACGTAATACTCCAATTTTCCATGCCAGATTTACACACTCCAACTTACTTCATACAATAAACGGTTTGGCTCCTTGTCTCCTTTTTGTGTTACAAAGGTTTAAGGAGGACATTAATGTTTATTAAGAGCAGCTTTGTTTGTAGTTTTACATTAATGTAGCATTCTGACCTTCAACCAGTCTGCCATGACAATAACTGAAGGATCTGTAATTGTGCTGAGTAACTCTTTAGTAGCTCTCTTCTTTTCTTCCCTGTAGTTCTTCTTCTGGACCTACAACAAACACAAACAAGAGATCAGAGCAACACGTACACTGTTGTGCAAAAGCCTTTGACAACTGAGATTCACAGACACAAACAGGACGGTAGAAGACCATCATTAATCTACTGAGAACCTAGTGTGGCCATTTTGAATGTTGCTGATACAGCTTAGTTTGGATGAGAAGTAAGCATTTACAGTAGCACTGTTTAATCCACATTGACCAGAGCTTTGGGATTCTGAATTGCAACTGAATCAAAATTTAGGATTGTATGTTAAGCGGGAAATATGAAGTACTCAACCCTACGTTATGCATTGCAAAATACAGGTCTATCTTACAAAAGAATGACTGAAATATAAATTTACCACAGAATTGTGCTTCAGCAAAATGAATGATAAACATTAACTGAAATGAGTAGAACAATGCAAAGCGTCTAAAACCTTTGCACATGCGATGTATACAGAATAGAAGACACAATTATTCATCTGAAACAATACAGTATCTAATTGTAATTCATTCTCCTTCAACAGCTGTGCACTTTGAGGTGATGTATTTTTTCTGCATCAAAACATATAATACAGCTAAGGATATAAATGTTTTGATTGTAAGGGAGGACTGGTTAGCTGTATACGATACATTACAGGTACAGTATTAATGAGACACTTTAAAATACATTTTTGTGAATGACTACTTTGCATCACTATTATGTGATAAATGGTTCCCTTTCTTATTTTATTTATACAGATCGTGAAAACACTAAACCTCCCAAAATATTTTAAAAGGCTGATAAAGACAACTGTAGAAACAATGTTGTTTTTAACAAAGCCAAAATAATCGTGAAATAATGTATTCTTAAATGTAGCTTTACACATATAATAAATGTTTTTTAATAGCTAGGAGGAAGTGATTTTAAGGTGCAGAGAAGTAATGACAGAAGTCAATTTAAAATCTCTGCTCCACGTCCTAACCCTCAAATATTATAGAAAATTATTGTGATCTGTAACTATAGGCTGAATTATTGGATTTGGCAGGCAAATCATCCATTTCTAGACTGCTTGTGCTTTAATCCATCATCAATTGGCCCTGAAAACGTAAATCTCAGTGAAAATGTCATGGATGCAGCAAAATAACCATGTCGTGAAAGAACACTATGCCATCCAAAGAAGCTAAGTTTGGTGTACAATGTAGCTTTTAAGTAAACCTCAAATAATTAATTCCTGAATTTGGTTAATCCTTCCTTCGAAATACCCATTAAGTCTTTTTTTCATCGTTGTTGCAATGTAACTACTAACACTGAGAAAATGTCTTCATTAAAAACAAAACACGAAGAACGTAAACCATGTTTTAAATGTCCTTGCCTTGAGAGATTCCTTTTTCGTAAGCTTGCTCCCAGAAGAGGAGACATCCTTGTCAGAGCCATTGTAAAGCTTTGATTCCGACTGCAAAGACACAATTAACCACCAGTTCAGCTCTGCACAGTGAAAATATATTTTGCCATGTTTTTAAAGTACTATTCATTTTAAAATTTGTTTTTTTTTTAAATTGTTGCATGTGAGTGCAACATAGGTATTGTCTAAACGTACTGTATGTTCAGTTTTTGTGTATGAATAAGTAAAGTGGCAGGGATAATCAGAGACAAGAACTAATGCAATTTTAATCTGAAGCAGAAAACAGTTAACAGTAACACTGGCTACTTTTATACCAATCTCAAAATTCAACTTTGAGACTTTCAGAGAAAATGTTTCCTTCGTGATTCAGAGCTCTATAGGCTCTTTAGCTTAGAAAATCTATGCATATAACCTTGGTACATTATACCCAGTATGATAGCATAATGATTCTTAAAATCACACTATTAATAGGAAAGTAAAGAGTTCTATGTTCATTTTAAAGGTAGCATCCCAAATGCTAGGTTCTAGAACACAGAAAAGTAGAGAACAAGAGATTAAGAGGAGTGTATCCAGACATCTTTGTTGATTAGGCTAACAAGATATATTATTAACACTGCTCAGTGTAAAATGCAATTTATACTTAATTAACAGATGACAGCTTCCATTTTCCCCATTTTGATTATATCCATTGTCAAGGTTATGAAATGACAAAGACAGCATTTTATGAAGACTTCAAAACTCAGTCTAACAAAAAGACTGCCATTTGCTCTTTTACAGTATATGAACTCCCAGTCTACAGCCTATGGAACTGTAAGGCAAAAATATGGTCATGAACCAGCTGTATTTTCTATAAAATAATCATATAAAACTGTTGTTTAAAATAAAATGCTATTTAAATAATTTCTTAAATATTTTTTAACTTTAGATAAAAAAATGTTAATGTAACACTAATTATTTTCAGACAAAATATATCATATCTTCAGAAAAAAACAGTGTTTAAAAATGCTAGTGAAGTGGCAGCAAGAACATTAAATTAACATAAAATTATAAATATTTAACCTTAATATGTCACTTTATAAAATAGAGAATAGCGAAAAGGCTTTTAAGTTACATGCTCTTACTGCTTCAAGTGATTACATTAGAATTTGAAGTTGCTGAAGAAGTGGCCCAATATTTTTAGCGTCTATTATTTTAAAGTGTCTCTTCTGAAACAGGGCTGATACATTTTTAAAAATTGTATTCTTTTACAATGATGAGAATTTTTGTGATAAATTCTTAAACTTCTCACATGAAGCCATTGAACACTATAACATTATAGCCATTAGCAATTAACACCATATTCCATGCAAGTTAAACACGTTTACACATTTTTATTTCTAGTA
This sequence comes from Lepisosteus platostomus, assembly GCF_059453375.1. NCBI lineage: Eukaryota > Metazoa > Chordata > Actinopteri > Semionotiformes > Lepisosteidae > Lepisosteus > Lepisosteus platostomus. Next base: position 26,096,157 of record NC_142619.1, on the reverse strand, counting down.
CAAACATTGATTATTATTTTGTATTAACATTTTTATCCAGCTAGGAAATACATTTACATCTCAACATCTAAAAGGCACTGTCAGATCTACTGTTCTCCTTAGCATAGTTCAGGTAGTTAGTGTGATTCTAAAATAATGTTACTTCAGAGGAAGCATTTATGGTGTCTGGTGATTGATCAATCAATTGGCAATGTTTTCACTGAAATTCTGTGAATCAATTAATCAATCCATCCATCCTTCCAGTTCAGAGCTGAGGAGGAGCCGAAGCCTATCCTGGCATGCAATGTGCATAAAGCAGGATACACCCTGGATGGGGTGCTAGTCCATCGCAGGACATACACAGCTACACAGACACACACACTCACACCAGGGTCAATTTTCCCAGAAGCCAATTAACCTACCAGTATGTCTTTGGACTACAGGAGGAAACCAGAGCACACAAACACAGGGAGAACATACAAACATCATTTGTGTAATGTACTGTAGATTAATGTCCTGCTGAAGTAGTACTGGTATAACAAGGTATTGTATGGCATTTGATTGCATTACATTTACTGATTTATGTAGGGTAGACACAGGGACATTTTGTAAGGATTAAAAATGAGTGGGATGGGAATCTAAGGTTTGAACTCAGGGTTGGATTTTAATTGAAACATAGTAAATGTTTAAAGTGAGAAAGTGAGAAACTGTTGCAGGGCAAGTTAACTCTGGAGAAACAGATTGCAAGTGAAATGCCGGCACAGACTCTGGATTGCAGATGAAACATGAAGGTAAATAAATGACAATAATTAAGTAAATAAATAATTAATTAAATAAAAAGGCTCAGTATGGGCAAGAGATACAGCATTGTTTATGACTGTTCCTCAGTTTAAATCCTAGCTGAATTCCCCAGTACAATTTTCCAGTTTTAAATAATTTTAGTTAAAAAAGGCTTTAATATAAAGTAAAATGCCTAAAGCTTGAATTTGTTTTTAAAATGGAAAAGACAGATGTACAGTATGTACTTTTTGTGGGTGATGCATTTAGACGTTTTAGCTTATATAGTGTTTTGCAGACTTTGCAGGTTAAAATACAAACGTGGGTATGCTCAATTGAGTCTTCTTTATTCCTAAAATAAACTATAGTCATACCATGAATATTAAACATAAAATGTTTTTTTCCCTTTAAAAAAGAAACTGATGAAGTTCTGAAAAAAAAAACATTCTTTAGTCTTCAGAACAATGATCCAATAAAATTGCTAAAACTGTAAATGCTTTTGTGCAGTGTCCACAAAGATAGTTGTCTTATATTTGCAAAGCCTATGTCCTCCAAAACTGTGCTAGGATAAAAAAGCTACTTCAGAAATTGTATACAAGGATACAGCTAGATGTCAGTCATATCAATAAAAAGGCTTTATTATTATCAAATCTGGATTTCCAGAATAATCAATTTCAGTGCTTCCAACTGGGCTGGCAATGGGGTGTGATAATCAGACACTCACCTGGTCATACACTGAGCAGGACGACAACGTTTGTCCTTACATATAATATCGTCTTTCAGATTATTTTTTTCTACAGTGACTGTGTTTCAATCCGAAGGCCTGGTGTAATACTATACAAAATTTCATATTACAGTCCTTTCTGATTAACGACTAGCTGTTTCTGCTCCATCCCACCCTTCATTCTGCTGTATATCTGTATATGGCAGAACTTCCTCCTTGGGAAGCAGTACATAAATCCTAGAAAATGGTAGTGCAGGTGTGACTCAATAGAATTTACGAATGTACAGTACTGTACAACAAATGTGCTGTTTCACGTTATTTTATAAAATGTGTCCCAAACCACTACAATTTAAAAATAAATACAAATTATGCAATTCATACCTTGCTTTTAGACATGGAATGAGTGGAGTCTTCTTTGAGCTGTAAGACATCGTCTTTTCCCCTCTCAAAACCTGCAAAGGCAAACATACAGAGCTGTGAGGCAACGGTGAATCTCATGGGCTGCATGTATAAAAAGGGCACATTGTGACCTGACAACTGATCACAAGGGGAAACTCCACAGTGTTTTCCACTTAAGTGTGAAAAATACAATATTTGTTAATTTCGTAGAGATGAACATGAAAAACAATCAAATTGTTACTGCAATACTCGTATATGAAGAAAAATGTATGAACTTTATTATCTTAAAAATATTATGAAACAAATAATTAGATTTTAAGGCAATGCAATCTTGTTTTAACCATGATGTATTTGCTGTGTCATGAAAACCACAATTTTAACTTCAATTTTCTTTGACGCAGCTGAAGTTAATACCTTACATTCTAATTTGAAATGCATTTTGTCCTTTCAGACAAATGTCAGAAGCTTTTCATGGTTATAGACATTAACTTAAAGCTCAGTTCTTGTTTTTCAGAGACTACACCACAGACCAAGGCACTTGACAAAACAAAGGCATCCTTGGAATTCAATGCTGCTCACATAAACCTGTTTTATGAAATGTGACCAAAAAATAGTTTCTAGCTAATCAAGACTCCTAAAATACATTTGGCTTGCATCAAACTCCTTCAGTCTCATCTCTTGAGATTCCCAGTCTCCCAGTTATTTTCCATCTCCCGAACTCTGCATCAAAGTTCATCAGTGTTACCTGCTCCCCGTTTGTAAAGTCAAGGAAATGACAGTGAACCCCACAAACTGCTGAATCTGAAGCTTAGCAAAGACTCTCTAGAGCTTTATGTCTTGTGAACTCAGAGGGTACTCAGTAACTACTAAGAACCTAAACTGGCAGCTGGCTCCACCTGCCTTTAATAATAATATATTTCTATAAAATATACACTGATAAAGGATGCACACATGAGCAACACTGTATCCCGTACTGAAAAGACCTCATGGAACCAGAATACTGCTTCAGCACATCATCATACTGAACAGACACAGAGGCCTAAGGGTTAAGGAAGACACAGAGTTAAGGTTGACCGTTACTCTTCCTATTCAGCCTCTCTAACAGCAGGACATGTTGCAGTGAACTAAGAAACACCAAAGCCACAGCAGATCTGCAGACTGTGAATTCTGAACAACAACAAAAATTGGTCATAGATTAGCTGTTTGTTTTCCACCCCACCAACCACCCTAAAGCTGAGAAGTGCCATATCCTTGGCAAACAGTCCAGCAAGGACTCCTGTAATAATAAGATCTCAACATGCATAGCAAAGATGGTTGACAAGAGACATGATAGCATAAACTCTCTTGAAAAGAAACAATACCTTAATAATACTTGCAGTTCCATTAGCGAAGAAGAACTGCAACTTGACATCTCAATGAGGCTAAAATAGGAGTGAATTTAATTAACTGCTTTTTCTTTTCTGTGACTATATATGACCTGGTCTTCAATAACTAATGAAAAGCTATAAATAACAGTGAAGGAACAGATGCGATTTACCTAACTAAATATTCTCTTAACACATTTTTCAGAAATTCAGATCACCAGGGGGAGAAAAACTTCATGAAAACATTGCTTCTTGATACAGTATGCACGTTTCAATGTTCAAATCTTCTTTTAAATAAATAACTTGATAACGAATCTGGCACTGGGCACAAAAGCTTCAAAAATTACCCTGTAAACGTCCCAATGAATTGTAACATTCAATAAAACTTTAAAGCAGTATTATATAACAATAAACTGAAAACAGCCTACAGTCCACAGATGACAGTTATCCTTCAGCTCAATGTGGGTACATGATGTATTGCCCTGTTTCTTGGAACTCATTAATAAGAAACATCATACCCTCTCGGGCATCATCAATAAATTTCAACTTCAATCCCCAAATGCCTTGCAAAACAGGATATTAAAACTCTCCGCATTGTCTAGCAGCCTGCCTCAGACATCTCGCTTTACGTTTTCACCTCAGTGGAGCAGTCTTTGATTGATCGAAGACGCGACCTTCAGAACCCAGGTTTCCTGAGTATTTTGAGATCATCAAAGTTTCCCTGACTCATTTCCATTTGTCTCTCCTGGCACGGATTTGTGAAGGGCTAACGGAAAGGTCACCAGCTCCCACTGTCATTATTTCAGAACAGAGGGCAGTGTGTCCCACCCAATTCAACTGCAACAATTCCATTACAAAATATATATTTTTTAAAGGGCCTCTTAAACTCATTAATAAGACCCTAATGTTCAATTAAGATGGAAAACAAGAGATGTTATATATTATATATATTTACTTGCCAGTCTTCATGTAATCTATTCCTACCGTTTACAGTGTAGTAAAAAATATGTGCATCCCCTTAACATTTTATAATTTTACATATTTAGACATACTGTATTACCCTAACCTAGTCCTCAAAAAATCCAAACAGTAGTTAAAACTAACCTCATCTGAGAAATAACACAAAAATTATATATCATTATATAATTATATATAAATCATATATAAATATGTCATTATATATATAAAAAAATCAAATAGCATTCAATATCAAACCGGTGCTTTTCACATACCTCACATATAATGGGTTAAAAAAGAGTGAAAAGTAAGTTTAGCAAACTGACCAATTTTTCAAATAAAACAACAACAAAAAAAAAATGTCTTTGCTGCTTCTTCCAAGAAAAGCACCACTATGTATATGGACAGCGGTGGCTACTAGCGAACTAAAAAAACTGAAGAAACAGAATGACTTGAAAATGTAAAAATGTGTTATTAACTTGACGTTCACCACACATAATATATTTAGAACCAAATTTACTAAACAACATTGAATAAAAAGGTCTTGAAACAAAAAAAAAATCAGAGTAACTCTTCCATGCACAGCTCGAGTCAGAAAGGCAGAAGGTACCAGCTGGGCTGTAAGAAGACGGCTCTCTCTTCGGCTGCTGTCCATCTTCAGCCCTGCAGGACTTCTCTTTAAGCAGCCACACCGACTAATTGGCTGCATCTCCTCTCCCCTGCAGGAGCCTCTTCCCTCCACTGAGTCATGTCACTCCCATGGCTATACTAATTAACACTAAGCGAAAAAGGGTGCGATCTGTTTTCATTCTTTTTAGAGTGAGGTACAGTAGCTTGTTAACCGTTCGAAATTGTAACCTGAAGTTTTCACTGGCTTGCAAAGGAAACAAATTTCCCACGCCAAAAACAATACTAAAAACTACAAAAAAGATTTTGTGAACACAGCATCTCCTGATTGCATTATTACTGAAATATTTATTTTCTGTTTAAATTGTACATGGTAAACACTGCAACATGGTTAATAGATACATAAGTTGGTTATGAAGTCTTCTGCATGCACTACCAATGAGAACTGATTTATACGGATTCCTACACCTGAGTGGACAAATACTGCTTCTCTAACCACAGATCAAGGATTAAAGATCTACAGGACCATATGTTCCATACTATCTAAAAGCAGCTGCTCTCATTCGTGTCCAACATATATTGGCCAGGGGATACTATATGATTTTGTAAGTGGCAAAAGTCTCTCACACCCTCCACTGCAAGTTCACACTTATTCCATCTGGGAAACGCCTCTGTTTCACCAGGTGTAACATAAATATACACAGGAAATCTTTCATCATCACTGCAATATCTCTTTCAAACAATGTATCGTACCTATCTTCTCCCTTATCTTGCTGTAACATTGTTGCACTGACTTCTTGGTTGGTAAATGTTGTCTGTAATTGTGTCGTTATGTTGCGAGTGTGATGTAAAGCAGTTTTTCCCAAATGGGACAATAAAACTTGAATTGAATAGAGCACTGAAATGTTTCATGCAGAATTTCCTTGTCTATTTTTTGTTAGTGTACTTTGACTTCCAAGATCCTTCCTGTTTTCTGGCAACACTAAGAAGGGAAATTGTTAATGGTCTAATGTCAATTTAAACCAGAGAGTTGGAAACTGCTGCTTTAAGATGTCAACTCATCTTCTGTAATCCCAGTGCTTGACATTAGCTGTGATTTAAATGGGAAAGAGCTTAGTGACATGAAGCAAACGCAAATCGCTGACCACACTGCTTTAATTAATTGGATATCCTCTCTAATTAAAGATATCGGACTCATGATAAATTTAAAAACAAGCACTAGTACTTAGGATCTACAAGTTCAGCCTTCATTGTGTCAATATATGTCTATATATAATATATTTCTAATAATAATAACAATAATTCCTTACGCTTATATAACGCTTTTCTGGACACTCCACTCACAGCACTTTACAGGTAATGGGGGACTCACTTCCACCACCACCAATGTGCAGATTCCACCTGGATGCCATTGTGCGCCAGAACGCTCACCACACATCAGCTATCAGTGGGGAGGAGACCAGAGTGATGAAGCCAATTCATAGATGGGGATTATTAGGGGCCTATTATTGTTAAGGGCCAATGGGAAATTTGGCCAAGAATGCCGGGGTTACACCCTGGGATTTTTAATGACAACAGAGAGTCAGGACCTTGGTTTTACATCTCATCCGAAGGACGGCGCCTTTTTACAGTATAGTGTCCTCGTCACTATACTAGGGTATTAGGACCCACACAGACCAGAGGATGAGGGCCCCCTGCTGGCCCCACTAACACCTCTTCCAGCAGCAACCTTAGTTTTTCCCAGGAGGTCTCCCATCCAGGTACTGTACTGACAAGGCTCACACTTGCTGAGCTTCAGTGGGCTGCCAGTTGTAAGTTTCAAGTTTCAGTTTGATATGGCTGCTGGCTCTTAAACCTGGTTAAGGATCACTCTGGTGCTCTGCAGTGATATACTCAAATTTTAAAATAAAATAGCTTAAGAATCCAAAGACAAACATAAAAATCCTATAGTTATCCCCATTGTTAGCAATCTAAAATAATATACAGTATAAGGACCAAAAGAGGATTCCAATAAACAGTGTTTCCTGATCATTTAAGTAAACAACTAAATATGTAGTTGTTGCTTCACAAGAAACAAAAGGGGGTTCAAGCCAAGAGATTACAAAAAAATTATTTAACCTCAGATTACAAATAAAACATTTAGAGATTCAGTGAAAATATAAATTCTCCTAGCCTTAATACTTCTGTTCAGTGTCTGTACCTTATAGTTCTCGACTTGTAAGACTAGTCTGGGACCAAAACAGAACTGCACAATCTGGTCACAATGATCTCTCTTTAATAGTCTTACTTTGCCTTCTCATTCTGTGCTGGTATGGTCAGTGTCTTTGAAGAAATAAGATTGGTGTTGTTTAGTTATTACATATTGTTGAAATCTTCTTATGTCCTCCTCTGGAGCCTGGAGTCTTGACAGCCAGACAACATGAACAAACTGAAAGAAACGAGCTGATGGCAGATGATCTGTGCTTCACTTCTGATGTGGGTGTGCTTGTCCTTCCACTTGACATGTCTTCTGAAACCACTCCAGTGACTGACACCTGTCCTTCTAAGTGTCACTGGCTGACCATGTTTCATAACAGTACTGCAGGAAGGATGACTGCACAGTAAACCATCAGCTTGGCTCTAGTTGTGATGCCACAGTCCTAAAACATCTGCTTTCTTAGGCAGAGAAAGGCTGCACTTTTGATTTTAGGTGATGTTTGATTTCTTTGCTATTATCAGCCTTTTAAGAAAGACAGATCCCAAGGTAGGGGGAGTGCTATATATTCTCCAGAAACTCATAGTGAGTCTGAATCAATGGAATAGAGGCATGCACATTTGAAGCTTGCTGATGAAGGATTTTGATGTCTTCAATGCTAAACAGAAGTCTCATTTGTACTCAGACATGCAGCATCATCAGTTTATATAAAGTTTGATGTCTGAACTTGGGGAGATTAAAGCTTTGAAGAAAGGTCTTGGGAGATTAAAGCTCCAGCAGGGAGACTGTTTGTAATCAAATGGAGCACAGCACTCAGAAAAACTGAAAATAAAACTTTATTTTCAATAAACCCTTTAAAGTTTCCAAGCAGACATGTCTGCGACATCCACATACTTGAGATCTCATTCACCCTAACTTATAAAAATTCAAGGCAGGCCTCACTCATTTCTCATATAAGAAGCATTTAAACATACAGTATACTCCATATTTTCTTCCAGAGTACCAATGCTGAGTTTCATGTGAAGGTGAAAAGAAGATCACACCAGTATAAAGAATCTCTGGGAAAAATTACAGACTATAACAAGAAAAAAAATACACTGCTTATTTTATACACAGACTGCATTAAATTAATTGTATAAGACAGTTTTAGTTGTGTGACACAATGCACACAGTATTCACAACTGTGACTGCTTCTGTAGCAAGGTGCAATATTTTGAAGAGAAAAATCTCTCATAAAATTCCAGGAGGCATATCAACTGTTCCAGGTCAATTAGAAAACATTTTTTCGGAAAACCACAGTTTCTACTGATTATTTTTTTCTTGGATGCAATATTGTAAAAATTCTCAGGAGAGTGTATTATTTAGAAAACTAAGGAATAAAGTCTACAAACACATAAACACATACTGTAAACTCAGGTTTACATTACGTATAGTATATCAATAGTCAAGTTACTTTATCTACAATACAGCTTAACATTTTCACTGTGATTCAAAGAATGCCTGAAAATATCTTTTCAAAATTAATTTTAAGCTACTAATAGAGACATAAAAGAGCCAGTGATCCTAAATCTTAAAGGGTAAATGCAACGATGTCCTCCTAAAAACCTTTTCAAGGACATTTGAACTACTGATGTCTGTGGAGTGTGGTTTTTCAAAATAGCCTAGAATATGATTAGAAACAGAAAAATGGCAGTGCACAAAACAAGGCCATTTGTAATCTACTGTCTCCATTAGCCCAGTGTGCAGAAAAGACGGACAATTGTTTATTTTTTCCAAAGCTGATAAGAGAACGGGGAGATTTCGCTCTGACAGAAAACCAAACACTAAATCCATCTATTCCACAGCACAAAAAGCAAACCCTTTAACTATGAGAATGCATATGACCATTCCAGGTTCTAACATGCACCTGTTTCTTTGAATTTAATTTCAGCTGCGATCTTTATTAAGATTATCAAAACTTTATTTGTTTGACTGTAACAATAAAAAAAATCAGTGGTTTAATAGGGTTAGAAATTACCATGCGAAATCCTGAACTGTGCTAGGTTTAAGAACCACTAGGACTAATATTTAGCTAACAATGTGGAACTGAACAACTGAGACTATACTGCACTGTACTATAAGGATGCTTATTATGAAAGTGACTGATACAGTGTCATACCTACTCGTTCGTCTACTGTACATTATTAATTGATTATAGTGGGGAGCTGTGAGAGCTTGTGAGCTGCACAGGAACAAGTAAAAGTTAATTCTATGCCAAAAAGTATAATAAAAAATATATATCAGGTTTGAAGAGAAATCCATAGTTCAAACACAGTGGTACTGGGTGGGTTCTAAACAGAAGAGATTTAGCTCTTTTAAATTGTCTAACAAACTGTACTGTATAGCAGTTCCTTGAGACCAGGAATTCATGATGTTTCTTTCTGAATGCTTTTGAAGGCAGAAGTTCTCAAACCTGGTCCCTGGGGATCCTGTGCCTTCTGGTTTTTGTGATAACCAGAGGATAATTGATTTCAATTTTGCTGAAATTTGCTGTTAAATTAGTTTTCAGTTCTTAAAATGTGGAATGAAATTTACAGTATATATATATATTTCAGTCAAATTCCAGGATGCATCTATAACAATGTTTAGAAAACAATTCTGAATTCTATTTACTCCACTAACTTAAAGAAAACTTTTCCCCACATAATGGTAACTTTGTAGAGGCCACAGCATTTGCTGCCACTGGTATTAACAGAAATATAACTAATCCCTGTGCATTTAACAAGCATATGAAATATATATGGCATATATATGAAGAACACTTCACTATATTTATTATTTCCTGGATTTGGAGGAATACCCTGCAAATTCCTTTAAAGAAGACTAAAAGGGTAGCTGATTTAAATGGACAAAATCCTCATAGGCATTGGCAAACGTCAGGCCAGTTGTCTTCCTCAAGAACACAACTGAAACTCAAACCAAATGGCTTAAGTAGAATCTACAAAAATAAAATAACACAAGAGTCTTTTCTTTTTTTGCTTTTTTGTGTGTCTGGAATAAGCTAGACCAATTAGCTTCCAAAAACTTAGAGCTAGAGGGACCCAATGACCTTCACTTATTGCACTTTTTAATATTTTTTATGCAAACACTACATACTCAAACAATGGTGTTTTTTACAGCCTTATACCAAGAACCACATATTATTATATTTTTATGTATTCAAAATGTTGAGACCATAAAGGTAATACAAGGTATTGAGAAAGATAATCTAGACGTGCAACTTTATAAATACAAAGAAAAAGAAAATCAACAGCTTTCTTTATAAAAACAAAGATTTATAAAACAACACAAATACAAATATTAACAAAATAACACTAATGAAACTCTTAAATTTATCATTGCAGGAAAACATACCTGTAACACCTGTAAAATGAGCAGTAGATGCAGTATAATCCTAAAACATAAATCTGTGCAATTGGTCAATCACGGCTATATTTACAGTAACTAGAGCATTCAAGCTATTGCACAAATCATTTCCAGTTAAAAAATAAATAGAATAATTTGAATTGTTGTGATCAATCCCTGGTGCCTAAAGATACCAGTTTCCAGGAAGAGGATACATTCGGAGTGTACAGTAATGTGCAATGAAACCTTTCCTCAGGAGAGACACTCAGCTGGGTTCATTCTAATGAGCACGCATGAACAGAATTTTGATAGATTTCAAATGACTACCCTGAGCTCCTTGACTATCCTGGAAACAATCAATTCTAAAAGAAGGGGCCGTTACTTGAATCACAAAGTAAAATCTATGAGGCAACATTACACAATGTGGAGGAAAATGAGCTCTGTGGGGCTGTCCTGGGTCTTGGCATTATTGTTCATTACTGTAGCTCTCACTGTAAAGGAAGCTCGTTAAGGTACACAACTGATTAACAGTCTGCATACCATAGCTAACAGGCCTGTTTTGTTGTTTGTATTTAACATCTACAAAATAATACAAACAAGTCCAAACATTCTCATTTAATCCATACATTGCTCAACACAGAATTTGATACATTGATAAACGTTTTGCTTCTTCTTATTCCATGCAGCCATATCACCCTACAACTCACAGCTGGCAGCCTACTGAAGCTCAGTAGGTGTGAGCCTGGTCAATACTTGGATGGGAGACCTCCTGGGAAAAACTAAGGTTGCTGCTGGAAGAGGTGTTAGTGGGGCCAGCAGGGGGCACTCACCCTACAGTCTGTGTGGGTCCTAATGCCCCATTACAGTGACTGGAACACCTTAGTGTAAAAATGCACCATCCTACAGATGAGAAGTAAAACCGAGGTCCTGACTTTCTGTGGTCATTAAAAATCCCAGGGTGTTTCTCGTAAAGAGTAGGGGTGTAATCCCGGAGTCCTGGCCAATTTCCCATTGGCCTTTACCAATCATGGCTTCCTAATAATCCCCATCTATCCCCCAACTATGCTGTTGTACCACCACTGCTGCAGTACGTGAAGGAGCAAGGAGTCAGGCAGAGGAACAAGATTAATCAATGTCTTTCAGCAGCCTTATTTATCCTCTTAATGTGCTAAGCACTAGAATTAGGCTGTTATCAGAAGTATGTTCCGTACTGCTTGACAACTTCTTTTTTTGTGTATTGAAATGACATCAGCTTTATCTTCTTTCTTTAATTATTAGCATCTGCCATTTGTCACTTCAATTTTCTTCATTTAACAGCAAAACACTGTAAAGCGAAACCTCTGTTTATTCCCACTTTTTGCCTTATCTCATCCACATAATACCAGCACAGCCGGGGAGAACAAACCTGATCATGAAACAGGCTTAACTGTACACAAGCTGGCAGAGTCAGGCTGTATCTCTGGAAAGTGAGCAATTATCACTTCAGTTCCCCCTCAGCCAATAGTGAAACGCAGCACGATTTGGCCTGTCATAAGTCACATGCTTAAAATAACACAATAACAAGGAAAAAAGAAACTTCTTGGAAAGCTAAAAGGGATTAATTACTAGTGCTTCCTTATTCAGTGCCAGGGGATCACAAAAGGTGTGAAGAAAACAAACGCTCATTGGATATAATATTTCTTGTGATGAGACAAAGAAGGATGAAGTGCTAAGGCCAGCAACATTAAAAAAGGTTTGCGCACACTGTCTATTTATAAATATGTGCACATTAATCTTCCGAGTCACGCGCCACCTGCACATCTAACCTCCAGCTAACCTTGAAAGAAAGCACAAGGTCTTGTAGTTCATTCTCCTGCTTCTGCAACACTAGATATTTTACACTGTGTGTGGTTCATTTATTTATCCCTTCTTTCGACAACTTTCTGAAAATGCCCACATTTCACCCCTGCTCTTTTTTTATCTGTCCTGAAATTGCTTTTGCTGTTTAAACAATGGCCTTGGCTGAAAACCCTGCCTCTGCCTGAGCAGGGACTTGTGAAATAAACTCCAGGGAAGTCCTGTCTAGTGCAAATCAACTCCTCCTGGTCCTGCTTTTATCATTTAACAGCCCCGCCCCTCAGTAATGCCCAGAAGGCACTGGTAATACCATTGCTTGTTGCATTTGCTCTTATTTGACAGATTCTTAACACGCAAGTGCACTTTATTAGAAAAACGAGCTTCAGACCTTTTTTGAGCCTGATAGTTGAAACACTTTCTCATCTTTGAGCTCAAGTGAAGAAGAAATGTACTGTACTAATGTTTATGTACTAACGTCAAATCTACTATCTTCAATTGTACAGTCGGTAATACAAATTAAAGGTTGCCAACCTGAAATGGGTAATATTTCTTAATAAGAAGCAATGTTTTCCATAGACTTTATTTTTAGAAATGTTGCAGTTATTCAAACAGAATTTGATTTCTTAGTACAGTATATGACCTTGATTTCTAAGTCCAGTATATGTTTTTTAAATACCTACAATAAACAAGCATCTGCTTGAAACAATTTTTGCTTTTCTCAACTTCTCCATATATTCCTTTAAGACTGCTGGATATGATAAAAGATAATCTTAAACACATTAATGATTTAAGTCTTTCAGGAAATACTGTGTGAGCTGAATAAGAATCCACAACAGTTGTGTGTCGAAATTATTAAATAAACATTTAAAGGCACTTTAAAAGTTTCTGCTAGAGAGCTAGTGATTTATAATCAGATCAGCCCTTGACAGCAGCAATGACTTAAGTTTGATCAAGGCTTTCCAGTTAGTAGGCTGGGGGAAAAGCAGGGCTTTCTACAAGGATAAATCTTTGTGTACTCTAATAACATTATGCAAAGTTTTGTCAAGCAACTGAGTTAATCTGCAAGATAGTGCTGAGCCTACAGTTCAATTATCAGTGTACGTGATAACATTCACAACTGATTTGCATGGTTAAATAAAATATTAAAAATAAACAGAACAATTAGTAACCTTAGTTTAGCACTAATCTAGATGCAGTGTGTAGTGCTACTCCAGGCTGAAGGTTTTGTGTTGTTGTATCCTTGAGAAATGTACTTCACTCAGATTGCTCCAGCAAGTGCTCTCCTATATACAGGAGGCTCCAGGTCGTCATGGTAAATAAGAACTTAGGTTCAAAATATATCTTACATTAAAAAAATAAGCAGTTATTTCCTGGGAATTACAGTAGTTGTGTCAACACACTGTTTGTGTAACAGCTGAGTCTATACACAATGAAAAGGAATTGGAATAGTACAACCTGACTGGGAGTTTGTGAAATGCAGGAAGCAGCCACTGTACTCTAATAATGTGACAACAGGGTTCACAGCTCTTAGGCTTAATGCATTAATTAGTCTTAGTTGTTACTTAGGTAAAAGAACATCATACATATTCACATCAGTATGTACTAAAACAACAAGTACATTTTAAATGTGTGTAAATTAAATATACTAAGAGAGGAGAAACACTAAGCAGAGGCAAAATTATTTTAATATCCTCTTGTATGATTTTAATGTTGTGCAGCAGAAGTCAGGCCTTGGTGAAACTCTGCAAATGACACAGCTGAAGCAAGATGAGGCAGGAACTGCAAGCTGATGGCTCACATTTTAGTCAGAAGATATGCTTGACCAAAGTGAATTAGTTTATTAGGGCTTATCTGAAGCTTTGCCTCATTTTAATAGCAGAAGAAATTCACAGGTCTGCCAGACTCTTAAATTCCTGCCTAGTATCTTTTAACAGGACAGGAAACTGCACAGTACCCTTGAGAATGAAAACAGAGATCAACAGAAGATCAAAAAAGAAGAGTAGAACAGAGATGATAATAATTGCCAGGCTGTTATCCTAATGGCCTTAAATGCAAGTTAAGAAAATATACTGTACCTATCATTTATGTCAGCCATAATACTATTTTCAAGGATTGCTCACTATCCCATCAATGACAGAAAAAAAAAATGCTTTAAAATATCAAATGCTGCAGGAAACCTGAAAGGGGACAAGAATATACTAAAGGAAAGTCACCAACCTGGCAGGATAGGGGAGAGCTCGTTGTATCCTCCAAAAGAGGCATTCCGAGTGAGTTTGCGCCCGTCAGTGCGGGGTGGAAAGACGACCGTCACCCCAGCACAAGTGGAGAACCGGCGGCGCAGGATGCCCTCTTCTTTCATCATAGAGGCAGCGAGTCCCAGGCGACAGATCGCCACAGACACGCCGGGGCTAGGGACCTCTGAGCTGCTTAGTCAGGCAGCAAGGAGTGTGTCAGAGCGGTACGGCTCACAGGCTATCAGGAGCAGCAGTCAGCGCAACAATCATCGGCGTGCACTTTCTCTCCTTCTCCCTCTCTCACTCCCTCTCCCTCAAAATGCAAGTGGCCACTGGATCTTGCAGCAGCGAATCAGCGGGAAGCCTCCTCCTCTCACAAAGTAAAAGGCCTTTGAACAAACCGAAAACTGAAAAGGCATCACATCCTCACATTCTGATGTTCGGCACCACAGACAAGTGCTAGCCTCTTTCTTGCTGGCTGTTGTGTTCTTAAAACCCTGCAACCCCCACAAACTCTTCAAAGACTCGTTAAATCTTTCCTCTTAACACACCGTCGCTGATGCCTATTGAGCCACTGCTTCTCACACAGTGTTTGAAAACTCTGCCTCCTACAAACATTCTCATATCTCCCAGACCATACCAGGATTGCAGAGCCTTGCTTTCTAAATACATCCTTGCAAACGCAGATCTTTTTATTCTCAGGGGAGGATCCAAAGCTGATTAATAGGCTCTAAATGTAATACACATACAAGCCACAGCTGTACAGCCAGGTATTGCAAACCAGTCACATGCATAAGAACAGCAATCTGTATTTTTGTGCAACAGATTTCTGTTACAATGGCTGCCTGCTACAGTATCATTCATTATTTTAATAATATGCACTGAGGAGTAAAAGATGGCATAAAACAGCACATAAATAGTAATTATATTCTATTCCTTTCAATATTACTGTACATCAGTATTATAGAAACTATTACAATTTACATTAGTATAAGCACTGACAAAAATATAAGTACATAACACTGCAGTACTGCAGACAAATAGTATCTAAACATAAATAAGATTCTCGTTCTGCATTGAGATAACATTTTTAGTGAACAAAACTGCACATTTAAGTTGTCCTAACACTTCTACTTTGTGGTTAGTAATGCTATCCTTACTTCTGGGGATAAAGAGCCACTTTCTCTAGTTGTACTTCATTTGTACTTAAAATGTCTAAATAAACCTATGTTGCTATGATACTAAATCCAAAAGGACAAGATCCACCAGCCACACAATGCTAAACTGAGTACATTCACATCTGAAATACAGAAAACGTGACGTTAATTCTCTCATTTACATGAGAAAAATATAACGTAAAAATAAATATGTAGCTATTTTCCTTAAAGGCTTCTATTTCTATTTTCCATATTGGTAAATCGTATTTTCCTTTACAGTTGTACTGTATGTTCACAACTCATTGTGTTTTTAACCACCATTATTTTAATCCCTTCTGAAGATGTAGCCAGACTTCCTAAAGACAATTAATACCCAAGAGTTTTGTAACTGTAAATATAATTATCTCCTCACTTAAGCCAGCTTGAGGTGATACCAAAGTTGCTTGGCAACCTTACAAACAACTTAACACTCCACAGGTCCGTTTTGAGAAACGGGAGGGACTCTAATAGGGACTAATTTGTCATTATTTCTTAAAGAAATGATTAAGTTGCTCTGGAACAGTGCAAAAAGTAATACATTTCAGTATCACGTGTGTTTTTTGTATATCAATATCTGTAAGAGCAGCACAGTGGAGTGGTAGAAGCACTGCAGCACTCCTGACAGCAGACTCCTGGGTACAAATCCCAGGTGGAAACTATCATTTAAGTCTAAAAAAAAACCCAAAGAATTAAAAAATACACATTTTGTGACATAAAAATGCTGCTTTCAAAAATATACAGAGAAAAACAAGGGGAAAACTGACTGGCCTTCAGCACGGCAGCTGGTGTTATTTGCAGGTGTACAAGCCTGTAAGTATCTGAGTTCCAGAGGTGATGCTGAGGACGAGCTACTGATCCTGCATTATACATTTCTCATTCACCTTAACTGTTTTTTTATTTTTTTGTGAATGAGCCTGGAAACTTGGGCCCGTGAACAAGCCTAATCTGATCCCTTTCCTATTAGAACGAAGACTACCGCTTCTCTCAGCATGTAACTAAACACCGGCAGGTGGATGCAGTGAAGTATGACATGAAATATAATTTATTCATTATAGGAGGAGATTATGATGCCGCTCTAAAATCCTCTATGATTGCAATTTCATTCCCAAAACATGTCCCCACTGCCTCTTGCAGGGGTAGAGGATATTGTCTACAGCAGAGGTATAGGATATTAGGATAATTTAGTCTCATTTCCACCCTAACAACTGTAGTTGTGAAATCTTGATACTATAAAAATAAAAGTATTATTTACTGGTATGAATTATGAAACTCTGGGTATTCTAATTCTAAAAAAAAATGAAATCTTTGTGTGTTGTGAGTGTGCAATTAAATTTGCAATGTACACCACAGGGTGGAGGAAATAACACTTGAAAGCCTGTGTTAAATTTATGGAGGGCCACTGATCCTGACACTTAGCAACACTGCTTCGGCAACTGCTTGCGCTTTAATGAGGATATTGGGACTGGTACATGGTACTCTCGACAAATGCAATACTGAAAAGTAATTACTAAATCTTAAATTTCTACATGATCTGGCAGAAGACTGAGTGGAACAGAGGCTGGTGTTCATGCACTGTAAACGGCAACAGACATCTCTGGACTAAGGCCAGGATTACTTGTACAGCACTACTGCAAACAACAGGGTGTATAATGTGTTTTATGGGATGTTATCCACAGAAACTGTAGAACCTTATTCACACACACCAAAATCATCATTTTTATGTTTCAATGATACACATGAGTTACTCATGAATGACAAAAGCCATTAACAACTCATTACATTCCATAGAGCTCTTACTGTATGTCTGTTATTAGTCAAATGATCTTTAACCCACTTTGCAATGTCTACTAAATAAACAGAAGTCCTCAATGCCATTGTAGGATGGCCATTTTCTAGTTAAAAAAAGGCCCACTGTATTTTACACAATTCACTCCAGCTGTGATGAGATTAAACTGAAATGAAGGACAAAGTGCTACTGTGAGAATTCTAAGTTACTATGCGGTCCTTTCACTAAACTGTAAGACAAATATGCAGTGAAGAAGCATATTAATAAACTACAAAAGTGTTTTCTGTTGGTGGGTTGTTTTTCTGTAGTATTTCATATTTTACTTTTAGATAGATACTTTATTGATCCCGTGAGGGAAATTTTACATACTCTAAATAGAAAAATATTTGTGGATTTATGTAAAATGGTTCAAGGTGCCTGTGTAATAATATGGATCTGATCCTTAGCTTGTGTAACATGTATCGCCTTCATGTGGCAAGTATTACCTCAGTAAGATTGCTAAATGCATAGGAGTAATTAAATATTCAATAAATCGATAAAAGAAAAAAAGGAAAAATCCACACAAAGTCAGGAAAGCTCTTGGGATCCTAAACCAGCATCAGGTAGACTATAAACAGAAAACGTGATAGGATATGAACCTACAATACTAAGGCACTAGTTAAAATCACCTCAGGAAATTTCAGTTCTTATCATCACCACATACAGTAGATAGATACACTGAAATTCTCTCCTTAAAATCACTTCAGCTGTGATGAAACCAATAATAAATTAGTTGACTTGTATTTAGTGAAGGAACCTGTTCTAAAAAACTAGCACAACTTTTTACAATTTGACAATACAAAGTTAAATTTGTTTTTAAAAGGGTGTGACCCAGTGATTAACATGTCCAAATGGAAGGATAAAACGTTCTTTGGCATGGTTAGGTGGCAGCCAAGATGAGATGTGATTAATTTAATAAAGGACTTGACAGGCTTAAGTACTTCAGTTAAAATGAGTTGAATCAGAAAAAAACACAAAGTCTTCCACTGGCAGCAAATTCTGTTGATGTGCTTAATGCAGACAGTATATTGTCTTTTGAAAAATTAACACAGTCAAAACTGTAATTACAGAATCTAACCCAGAATCTAACTCTGAATCCTGGTTTTGACTACCAGCACTATGAACAACTAACACCAAGCAAACTCTGTGTTTAATTACCACAACAAGGTAAATCATTTTATTGGAAACAACTAATGGTGCAGTTTTTCACATATATTTTTTGTTTACATTTAGGATGCAAATAAATATGTTTTTCTCCGACAAGTTAGCAGAAAGAAACTTCAGACTCCTAACATAACATGAGACATTTGCACAATTCTTGAAGGATGCTATTCAGTTACTTGCTGATCCCACAGAATATTAAGGACAAGCCCATTTTTCTGCACTTTAACCTGTTTTTTTAAATGTTATCTTGAAGCTACGGCTTCTTCACACATGCAATTATGAGACCTCAGAAACGCTGCTCTGTGCTTCCAGTATCACAAAGCTGTTATCAACTGTGGTCTTTCTTTAGCTCCATTTAGAAGATAACATGTCCTTTTGTATCAGGTTTTATGTTATGCAGCCTAAAAGCAGCACCTGAATCTGATCCTGATTTAAAATGAAGGTCACCCACAAGAACAGTCAATTGTAAGTTGATGTTGTAAGAGCTTCTAGTGTTTCCTGTCTTGTGGCAGAGTGAAAGTGTCAGACAAAGGGCATTTTTAGTTTTTGAATTCCCAGCTTTTACTTTCAATTTCTGAAAACTGCTGAGAAATTGTGAGAGTGTTGCACTAAAATTTAATTTTCCTCTGAACTCATTTTGTTCTTTCTTGCCTTTGGACCATGTTGTTCAACAACCTACTTCCTTTTTAGGATACCAATGAACTTTCAGAGGATGAAGCTGCAATATGTTTTATTATCTGTATTTGATTTATGTGAATATGCCATAAGCCAACATAATTATTAGTACTTCTTGTTGAATGTTAAGCACACTCAGAGTGAATGAAAAAGACTAGTCTATTTTATCTCTGGATCAAGCACACTGTATGTAAGATAACGCAGATAACTGTGGATTTCTAGGCCACAATAAATGTAGGCATTGGCAATGCACTGCTTGCTAACAAATTAGCAGAGTGATTTCTGAAGAATTTATTGAGTAAAACGTTCAGGGACGTCTTATACTGTATCGCCAAGTCAATTTACCAAGACATGCAACACATCTTATCTGTCCTTCACAAGAGATCTTAAACCACCGCAGTTTGTAGAGGTATTAATATTCTAAAAGTCAAGCTAAATTCTATTTGATTTAACCTTTGAAGTTGAAGTGGATCCCCTCCTGTATGTGAAATGCTTTGGGAACTATAATTATTACTATTACACTGAATGCGTAAACATAAATACTTAGAGCAATAAGTTTTGAAATGAAACTGGATATCATAAAAATGTATAAAAAGGTGAAACTCTGTCTCACATTGTCAATGCTCTTGGTCTTAATCATTCGCCTTTGGAACAATTCTTAAGGACAAAGAATAGATTTTAAATCTATTATAAATAAATATTATATAGATTATAAATAAAACTTTCACACCAATTACTGAAATAAGAAGTGAAGGTATTGAGTTAACAGTATTATTTATGTTAAAGTATATTTATATTAAAGTACTATGTACTTTTGACTTAAAAACTATTCAAAAATGTAATATTACGTTAGTGCTGTTTCTGGATTTATGCACTTTATGCACAGACATACATTTCAAAATATTCCCTCTGGTGTTTTTGCACAAAATACACAGTAAATACAGAATAAGAATGACATGTCATGTACAGCCCAGGATATGTAAATGTAGTGATCTGGAAATTTAATATCAGTTTGTAATCCTTCTCTGAAAAGTTTAATGGCCTGGCTAATGTAAAAGTTCATTTTGTTTTACCATAACTATGCATTATTATGATCACCATAGTAAAATGAGAGGGGTAATAAAATGTTCTTTAATATTAACCACGATTTATGGAATTATGGTCACAATAGCCTGAGTTTGCTCTTCAGACTATTAAGGAATTACATCCATGTAGACAGCTGTGAGGAATTAAAATATGGCAGTTTGGACCAGGAGGGAGACGTGAGCTTATAGAGAAGAACAATAATGTCACAGAAATGCCTAAAAACTGTCAAAGAGAAAACTCAATGTATCCGCTCACCTGAAAGTAACTAGGTCATCACAGCAATAGTACAATCATGACAGTTCATTCACAGGTAATACCAAAACCACTATGCAGCACTGCTCTTAATTAACAACATTGAATTTCAACTGACAAACAAAGAATAAACTATGGTTTGTGTTATAGCAGGTTGTCATCTTAAAAATAGCCCCAATACGAAGACCTATTGTACATAACATAGTTTTCTTGTACTGGATCAGGATGTATGAGGAATCAAACTTACATCAACAAACATTGCAACTCCTCCTTTTTCCCTCCCTAGCACCAAACTATTTATTTGAAAACATTTCAAGATTCAATATTTCAACATTTCAGAGCTTAAGAAAACACAGCTGGCTATTTCAAAAGAACACCTCAACAGCTACACTGTTGCAATTTACTGTAGAGATTCTAAAGATGAACTGTAAAATTGAAAACAATCTTAATATCGCATAGTTTTCCTATCAGTTTAAAGATCATGGCATTTTGCGTCCGTTATATGGACAATGCGAGTGAATTCATTCAACAATGTGCCAACAACTTATGTTTGTAATGTTCCACAGTACAAACTGCAGTGCAATTACTTGCCTTTTTTGTGCTATGGGGCGCCAGTATGAGCCAAGTACCACCAGACACCAACAATCAGCTTTTTCTTCTACAACAGCAAAGAAATAAAAGTTCCCAAGGAGAGATGTATGCCAATTGTTCCAACAACATTTCAACAGAAATGCCCGAACCTTGAAAATTTCATAAGAGAAAATCCAAGGTTAATAAAAGATGATAAAACACCATCTGTTCATGTCTTTTAGTCTTTAGGTATCTAAGAAAAACATGAACCCAAAATTTATAGTCTCAGGGATGCTCCACTCTGTCCTCTCTCAGTCCACACTCCTCTTGTTAGCAAGTAGGAGAGTTTTGTCCAGAGTCCTGCTCTATCTCCTCTTAACATGTAAACCCTGCTTCAGCTTAAGATGACAGGCCTTCACATAATCCTCAGCCTTCCACCTCCAGCTTTCTCTGGCTGTTAAGAAGGAGGAGGAACTTCAGGTAGTTAAGTGAGAGGACTACTAAATCCGATTTACGCTGCAATGTCAACAGTTTATTTTTAGCCCCGATGCAAGAAAAATGGCCACAAGAAAAAGAGGGGTGCTGCTTCACTTTATCTCAATTTCTTCAACAAAAATAAAATCACGTGGTCTGAAGTCAGAAAACCTTAACATACAATTAAATGTGCATGTTTACAAACTGAAATGTGGTTAAAGTATTCAAAATGTTCAAAGGCACTGACAAAGTCAATCAAAAGGGCTATACAGTATGTCCATTTCAACTATGAAACAAGGATCACGAATGAAAATTAAGAGAAAGTGACTGAGTAAACAGGAGCTATTTCTTAAAGAACTGTGAATATCAAAAACCAACAATTCAGGATAAGTAGTTAAGGCTGACTGAGTGATCATTCAAAGAACAGGTGAATGAGGCAGAATAGCATGGCTGCTTTTGTACACCTACTTAATATAAGCCTTCTCAAGCAGGACGATTTTCAAATGGTAAAAACAAGATCTTAGGTAAAATGCACTAGCAGAGATTTATTATATGTGAGATACATTTCGTGACCAAAAAAGTGAAAACAACTGGGTAGATATGGGGCAGTTAGATGCGTCTTATGTGTTAATTAAGCAAATAAAATCCCAGCATGCCCAGGGTCATGTATGAAAATGCTGGACAAGCCTGGGTACCTATAATCGTGGCCAGCATGGTTGTAAGAAGATATCTCGGTGAATTTGAACGAGGTACGATTGTTGGGAAGTGTTCGGCAGAAGCTTCAGTGACCAAGACAGCTCAACATGCTGACGCAAATTTCAACTTGGTGTGAGTAGGCAGTTTAATTACTGAGAATTCCACAGAGCGGAACACCATAGTTAGGTTACAGTGCACAAACTGCTGATTAATCCTAGAAATGAACATGTGTAAGTCCAGTGCTGCAAACAGTCTAATGACATGGTCAGACTAATCATCCTTCACCGTATTCTCAACAAACAGACGAGGCATGTGTGGCACAAATCTATCAAACTCTATAGCCATGAGTCCTTGGTTCCAGCAGTGGAGGGTTCTGGTGGTTCTGTAATGTTGTTGGTGCACATTTTCCTGGTGTGGTTTGGGTGCACTCATTCACTTAGAAGGAAAGAGCAATGCTAATTACGGTACTACTTAGAGGAACTAAGAGATCACCACATGTTTACAACTTTCCTGCTGGGAGGGGGTGTCAATATGACAAGTGTCCCCATCCACAGAACATATGTGGTTGCCCTGTGGTTCGAAGGTTCATTTATGTTATCCTTCTGTCATAACCTTCGTAGCTGCCAGATATTAACCTAATCATATGGGAAAATTTTCAAGGACTACTGAGTTTTCCACCTTCATCAACCATAAATGTGTTGATTGACTTTATAAGGAAGAATGGTTCCGTATTCCTTGTGCTGAATCCCAGATGCTGACAGACTCTGGACCATGATGCACACAAGCCCAATGCCCTTTTAAGTGACTAAACGTTGGTGTTGCCGCCTTTTTGTCCACTACAATGTATATATTTATCACTGGTCATTGTGATATTTATAATTCTGAAATTACAGCTTAGCAACAAGACGATCAAGATTGTTTCCAAGTTTCCAACTTTCCAAGTTGCAATAGTTTGAGTACGGCCTGTACTATACAGGAAAGGGCAGGAGGTCTTCTCTGATGTGTCTATGGGATCTCATTAGTTGAAACAAAACCTTAATCACAAGGGGTTAACTTCTTATTGATTGTGTCCCTGGCAGAGTAAGTGTCTGTTCAAAAGGAATATCCTATTGTAATGGGTGGGTGCCGTTAAGTAGAAAACAATTAATTCAGCATCCTTTCGCAATTTGGATTTAGTGGGAGGAGAGCTTTTGTTTGCTTTTAGGTTTTAAAAGCAATTATCTTTATGCATAATAGCTCTTGAAGTGGACAGGGTAACCTAGCAACACCTTAATCTCTTACATAAGTGCAGTAAAATATTAAATTTTAAAAAACACACACAAATAATACAAACTAAATCAGGTACATTTGCATATTAAAATGAAGTTTAAATATTAATGAAATAGAGCATATCAAATGTACACTCTAAAATGACTGTACTTGATATGAAGCAAGGAACAAATGAGCACAGCAGCTCTTACACCTAGCGTTGAAAATGGTTCACTTCTTCCTTTCATTTATTGAACCTTCCCAGAATTAAAGTAGAAAGGTTTTTGACATCAGATTTCTCTTTTTTTAATATTTTCACCATTCCATCAAGACTGTTCAGCTTTAGGTACATTGCTAATGCTTCTGAGTGCATGAAATTCAACATATTCACACTCATTCCCTAATGCTTAAGGAAAAGTGGAGTGAGGGATCACCTGACCATGTAAAGGTTACATTCTGCATCTGATAAAAAACAATAAAAACCTCACAGTTCGTTTCATAGTTAACACTTGCCACAGAGCACTGGAAAATCTGTTAATTACTGATTTTCAGTATGGAGTCTGTTTAGTATCCCCTGACCCAATGTTTCCACTCAAGAAAAGAAGAGATGTCATTCCATTGCCACTACACATCCAAGAGTTGCTTAAGATAGGGGTAGTACCTATGAACTGGAGAATTGCTAGTGTAGTGCCCATCCATAGGAAGGGTCATAAAACATGTAATTACAGAGCAATAAATCTGACTTCTGTCAGAACAAAGCTGGAGGATCACCTACATGGAAATAACATCCCAGGGGATAATAAACATGGATTTAGAAAAGGTAACCAACGGATTAAATTGATTAGAATTATTGGAATAAGACAACAGTAAAGGATATACAGAGTATATGATAAGGTGTATTCAGATTTTTCATTTTAAACTTTTGATAAAGTTTCTCAAAGGAAAAATTCTCAAATTATAGGCAGTAGGAATTCAGGGAAATGTGTTTATTTGGATCTTCCCTAGAACCACTGCCTTTCCTAATTTCTGGCATAGTTAGTGTTTGTTAAACCTTCTGTTTCGTCATGATCTGAAAACTTGACTAATTTACTAACTATGCCAGAATTTAGGTGATTGACATGCAGTAAATTAGTCATGTTTTCAGATCATGTCAAAATAGAAGGATTAACAAACACTACAGAAGCAGCAAACAAAGCATAAAAAGATTTTGATAAAAGGCAAGACTGGCCAAAAACCTGGCAAATGAGACATTTAAAGTAGGGAAGGGTAGGGTTTTATGTCAGGTAGTAAAAACATAAAACTATACACTGAGATAGAAGAAGCTAATTCATAAAAATATTTAGGTATTTATGTTAACACATTATTTTCATCTTCAAGATAATGGGGAGGTATCAAAAACTCAACAGTGCTATATTTAATTCGAGGCACATTACAAGTATGTTAAAATTGTATAATGTATTAGTAAGGGCCTCATTTAAAACCCTGTGTACAATTTTGATCATCACATTACAGAAAAGATATCACTACATTGGAACCACTGCAGACAAGACGTTAAGTAAGCAAAACAGTAGGATTGTTGTTGGAAGGTAAGGGTTTTCTTGGAGTTAAACACCTAGTCATCAACATACTCAGTTACATGAATATCAACTCAATCATCATTTTTAACAACTTACCCGTCTTTTCAACAGTTAAATAAAATTGTCGCTTTTGTCCTTGACAAAGAAATTACCTGTTCTAATAAGGCAATATGCACAACCTGCCTTTTGTCTCCAGGTACATACAGTGCCCTCCAGAATTACTGGCACCCTTGGTAATGATGAGCAAAAAAGGCTAAGAAAAAATGTCTTTGTTGTTTATCAGCTTGATATAATGAATGGGAATATATGTCAATTAAATTTGGTTCACAGGAATTTCTAGGGGTGCCAATAATTGTGACACGTGCTTTTGAGAAAAATGTTTATTTTTTTATAAGGATTTTTTTCTTTGAATAATTTTACCTCACTGAAAGGTTAGATTTCTCTCATATTTTCAGTGTAAGATCAAGCTGATAAACAACATTTTTTTCATAGTCTTTTTTTTTGCTGATCTTTATCAAGGGTGCCAATATTTCTGGAGGGCACTGTAATCTTCTTGGCATTGTTTAATTCTGGCCTACAGAAGACTTTTTTTAAAATTGTCTGGTTTAACTATACGGTATATATCATAACTTGTTAAACATGGTGCACTACATACAGTACTGTGGCTTGTGCATTTGGGAGGAGTATGCACACTGTGACTAAGCAAGGGAATTTTGAGAGCTACCTGTGATTGAGTCTTTTCTGCATCGAATTACCAGAATGATGCACTGCGTCCGCCTGACAGCTTCATTCCAAAGCTGCTCTATGATATACAGGTATTGCTGTGAAATTTGTCACAGAAAGCCTGCAAAGTGCAGGACAAAAGCTTAATGGCAGCCGAGCCTATCTGACACACAGTAAACCATCTCAGAATTGTAAAGCTTGCATCTGTTTTGAAACCAAAGAGTTCAGTCCATATGGAGGGAGTGCTGGTCGCCCAGGAACAATACAAACAAATGCCTCTTCTGGCTGATCCGCCCTGTTGTGGGATATATGTTTGGCATGCCTAAGGCCTTCTAACAAAAAAAAAGCAAAAAATAAACAACTAAGGAATATCAAAGTCTAATCAGCTACTTATTTCCCATGTGTCCCTTACAACAAATTAGCAAGTTTTCTAGTCTGCAATGTGACTTGGATCCAGCAAGTACTATATATCCTTGTGGCATTCCCAAAAGTGACAGTTCTCAACCTTTAGTTCATGCAGCTCCACTCTATGTTAACAGGAGGCCTACAGGCTACCCTCATACAGATCAAATTGGTCCCTGCTGCATCGTTTGTGTGCAATACAAATCAATAAAAGCAATGGCTTCCACACTTTCTGATGTCAAATGTTCCCATCATTCTAAGCAAAGCTGTTTTATTTTTGTTGTTTATGAAGGCGTATCCTCAAGGCTAACCCATGAGCGACTTTCATAAGAAATATGAAATCAAGACCCACTGACAATTTCAGTCATTGTGAATATTATATCCGCTTTCAGGACCCAGGGGTTAGGTTCAAAGTCCTCTCTGTGGTAGAATGTAATATGTAACATTCCCACACACAAAAGCAAAAGACCTCATGGTCTTACCATGACTGTAGCTGATCCCTGGGCTAAGAGAACTGCTGGATGGCTGGTCTTTGGTCTGAGCATGAAGCCCTTCCTTCCCCTGCTTTTGGCTCATCTTCCCAGGAGTCAAAGGCGGAGCGTCGTCACCAGGCATTAAGGCAGCTGAGGCAGAAAGCAAAAATCACATTTTGGAGTTGCAGGAGACATATAACAGTACTGTGAAGAACTTTTGTTTTTAAATCCATCTTTTAGTGAACAACCCTAAAAA
This sequence comes from Lepisosteus platostomus, assembly GCF_059453375.1. Classification (NCBI taxonomy): domain Eukaryota; kingdom Metazoa; phylum Chordata; class Actinopteri; order Semionotiformes; family Lepisosteidae; genus Lepisosteus; species Lepisosteus platostomus. The sequence continues at coordinate 26,069,065 of NC_142619.1, read as the reverse complement.
TCCTAAAAAAAGGACACTTTAATTACATATCTCTAAGAAATCAATCTACTCTTCTTTCGGAATTTCTGTTTCAAATCAATAACAATTGTGCACATACTGCCCTCTCGTGTCACAAAAATGCAGTGCATCCAATTTAAACAGAATTCTACCAAAGCTTTATGACATGATATTTTTCTCAATAGAAAAGCCTATGGCATTGATAACAAACCATACATTTATTCTAGCCCTAGCTCTAGTAAGATAAAAAATGTAATGACTTGCTTCAACATGTCATGCAGACATAAGTCCTATTGTAATTTTCTAGTGAAGACCTCGGTGATTATGATCCTTCATAGATCAATTTCTTTTCTATTTACAGTATCTGGCCCAGAAATCTCAGTACATTTAAAAAAAATATATTCTTTAACAACAATCTGAGCAAACAGGAAAGACAGACTACCTGTATCATAAGAGTTTGGTTCAATGGTGTGAGTGCATGTCTGTACAAATCTGTAAAGTTGACATCTGTAACACTGCATCACACAAATTCAAAGGACTTACATTGTAAAGGATTAATTATTCGAAAGGCAAAACATGACTGAATTTTATTGAAGTTCTGAAGATTCCTGCATTCTATTTATATTGAAGGGAATATCTTTAGACACCTCAAGTGCACACTGCCACCATAAAAAAAAAAGATCTTTGGCAGAAAACTTGTGTACTGTGTAACAAACCATCAAAAGCAGTACATTTATCAGTGATAAACATCATTAGAAAACAACAAAAACTCCTTCTCCTAACTAGGTCGTTCTTTACTTTTAGCATGCCTTTTTTGCCTGAGAACACAAAGCACTCTGAGGAGGTTCATCAAGGATATTCTGGTTTACTGAGTTTCTGTGCTGTCAGGTAAATTGAAGGAAAGTATGATAACTATGCTAAAAGGTTCTTTTATTACAGTACATACAGAATTCGATGCTAAGAATTCTCTATCCCCTCATGAAAAGTGTGTTTCTGGACAACAAAGAGAACATGTTCATGCCTAATGAACCACGTGGTGACTGTGTGACATTTTAGTTAACCTGCAAAGCTGTCCAGACGTGACAAGCACATGCCTTTTGTTCACAAACTGCTGAAGAAACAGGCAAATGGCCCATGGCCACAGTGTTACAAAAGCCGCTCATCTCGCTTAGTGCTGGAATCTGTGGAGCTGTCTGTGTTAAGTCTCTGCCAGAGCACATGCTGAAAAAAACATGTTGCGAAACTACCATTCACAGAGTTGCACTGTTAAAACGCCCACTTCTCTAGGGTGTTGATGCATAAGAGATACATATAAAATGTCAGCCCAATTAGGGCATCTATGTCATCATTTAATATTTAATTAATCAATCTGCTTCTTCAGAAATACATATGACAGTTATGTCGTCTGTTGTATCACTGCTCGCCAACATTCAAACTGTCTACATGTTTACTTGTTTATTGTCTACTGTTTGTGTGTATATTGTCTTGATGCACTATTTGCACTTTGTTTTGTTTTTTACACATGTTTTACAATCGAGAGACTTTCTGTAAGTAAGAATTCCATTGTACCAGTACCGGTTACATATGGCAATAAAGTTCAAGTTCAAGTTCAATACATACTGTACATCTCTTAACTCTTAACAGACCCCCAACCCCCCCTCTCACACACACACACACAAACACAGACATACACACTGGTGTTTCTGGAAGTGGAACTGGGAGTGTCTGACTCGAGGCTCTGTTTTTGAATACAAGGTCATGTTCCATTTGTTTATATCCGCCACAGAAACATTTATTTATTTTATTAAAAAATTATTTACAGGCAGGACCTTTTGAGGACTTCTCTGCTTTACTAATTGAACATTTCTATTTATACCTCACAATATTTCTCCAGATGTGTTCCAAGCAGCTAGGCCCGATTCATCCTTGGTAATAAAACCTGACAAAAGCACAACTGAATCGGTGTTATTCTGGGACCTGTACCTAAGTGGCCTTTACGAAATAAGCAGTTAGTTAAAGACAACCACTGGGAATTGGAAACTGGGCCTCAGAATAAACATGAACATATACAATGTCAGTGTGAAGTATAAACATCTTTCAGAAAGGCCGGGTGAGCAGGAACACAGAGCGCTTCATTCACTGAAAGAACTGCCACAAACAGGCAGGAGGCTGGTCCCTGCTGCTGCTGTGTCATTACAGATAAATAGAAACAGTCAGAGAACAAACGGTGGAAATCTGACCTAATTAACTAAATCAGGAGACACTTGTACACTTCACAACACTAATTTCAATCATTCCTGGAAGCTGTCAGATGTCAGAACACGCCCAGACAGAAGGCATCTTTCCCTAGTTATTACCAGGCAAGCCTTTGGTGCCATAAAAACCTATAGAGAATCTACCCCAGTTTAAACACAACAGGGGAAAATGCTACAGCATGAAGACTTGAAAAGAGGTAATCAAAACTAGGAACATAAATCTTTATTAAGGGAATCACAAAAGTATAAAATTAACAATATAAAATAAAAAGAAAAAAATTATAAATTGGGTGGCAAGGGGGTGCAGAGGTTAGCATTGCTGCCTCAAAGGCCTGAGGCCAGGGTTTCAGTTCCAGACTGGTACTAACAGTGTGGAGTTTGTATGTTCTCGACAGGCTCAGCATGGGTTCCCTCTGGGTGCTCCAGTTTCCGCCCACAGTCCAAAGACATACTAGTAATTTCTAGGAAAATTGGGCCTATGTGTCAGTGTCCGTGTGTCTATGAGGGCCATGTTTATGGACTGGCATTCCATCCAGGGTGTACCCAGCCTTGCATGTGTTGAATGGCATGATAGGCTCCAGCTTCCTTGCTATCCTCAATTGGGTGAAGAGGTTAGAAAATATATGGATGGAGAACACTAAATTGTAGATTTTCATTCTTTCAATGGAGGAAGATAATGAAATACAGCAAGCGGCAAGCATTAAGCAGATAATTACGCATACACTGAATTCTCCATGTACTCTTTGTTTGGCTTCCAGCTTTTATGAATTGCATATGGAGATCTCCTTCTGTTTTTGTTTACTCTCATGAACATGAAAAGAGCACAGGGACAAGACACTACTGATACTCCACTTGGTGAGTGCACATCAAATGCATAAAAAATAAGATTAAAAAAAGGGATTCTGTTCAAACATAATACAGTAGATGAAGTGGGAAAACAGGAACTCTTGAGTTCAAACTGTGGATCTAGCATCAACACTTCAAAGGAGATGCAACCCAGATCAGAAACTACTCACATACAGTAGCCACAGACATTAAGTCAAACACTCAATGCAAGCTCCTAGTGAAACAATATACAGTTGTGAGGAAAAGTTTGTGAACCCTTTGGAATTATCTGGATTTCTGCGTGAATGGCTCCTAAATTGTGATGTGATCTTCATCTAAGTCATAATAATAAATAAAGACAGTCTTTTTTAACAAACAACACACAAAACATTTTACATTGCCATATCTTTATTGAAGAAATGGTTTAAACAATCAAGACCATTGGTGGAAAAAGTATGTGAACCTCTAGGATAATGACATCTTGGAAAGAGGGTAATTGGAGTCAATGACTCAGGTGTTCCAATCAATTCAGGTGTGGGTTTGTCCTGCCCTGTCATATAAAAAAATTACACAATTTGGGTTACTTGCTCTTTACAACAGAATTCTGTTGAAGTGCAATATGGCCCGATCAAAAGAGATTTCAGAGGACCTCAGAAGAAGAGTTGTTGAGGCTCATAAGACTGGAAAGGGTTACAAAAGAATTTCTAAAGACTTGGTTTCCATCAGTCCACAGTCAGGCAGATAGTTTACAAATGGAAGAAATTCAGCGCCGCGGCTACTCTCCCTAGGAGTGGGCGCCCTACAAAGATCAGCGCAAGGGCACGCCGTACAATCCTCAAACAGGTGACAAAGAACCCTAGGGTGACAGCTAAGGATCTGCAGGCACCTCTTGCACTTGAGAACGTCTGTGTTCATGAGTCTAACATAAGAAAACACTGAACAAGAGTGGTGTTTATGGGCGGTTACCACGGAGGAAACCACTGCTCTCCAAAAGAAACATTGCTGCCCGTTTCAAGTTTGCTAAAGATCACCTGGATGTTCCACAGCACTACTGAAACAATGTTCTGTGGACAGATGAGACAAAAATTGAACTTTTTGGTAAATGTACACAGCGTTATATTTAGAGAAAACAAAACACTGCATACCAACACCAAAATCTCAACCTAGCTGTGAAGCATGGTGGAGGGAGAATAAGGGTGTGGGGCTGCTTTGCTGCCTCAGGACCTGGACGGCTTGCAATCATTGAGGGACCAATGAATTCCAAGTTGTATCAGGAAATTCTACAGCAGAATGTCAGGGCGTCTGTCTGTGATCTAAAACTAAAAACAAAGCTGGGTCATGCAACATGACAATGATCCAAAAGACAAGAGTAAATCAACAACAGAGTGGCTCAAACAGAAGAAATTCCGGATTTTAGAATGGCCAAGTCAGAGTCCTGATCTCCATCCCATTGAAATGCTGTGGCGTGATCTGAAGCAGGCCGTTCAAGCAAGACATCCCAAAAATCTACATGAACTGAAACAGTGTTGTATAGAGGAATGGGTCAATATACCTCCTAACCACTGCACAGGTCTGATCAGCAGCTACAGAAAGCATTTGGTTGAGGTTATTACCAATAAACCACTAGTTACTAAATATAAGGGTTCACATCCTTTTTCCATGAATGACCATTTGTTCAATTAAAATATGGCAATGTAAAATGTGTAAATGTGTTTGTCAGAAAAGACTGTCTTTATTATTATGACTTAGATAAAGATCAGATCACATTTTAGGAGCAATTCATGCAGAAATCCATATAATTCCTAAGGGTTCACAAACCTTTTCTCACAACTGTATATCTACAATAAAATTTGAATCTACTACACTATAAGTACATATGTCCCACTTTAAGGCCTATTTTTTTACAATAGATTTTAATATTTAATTTTTTTTGTTTATTTTTTAATCCACTGTGCACCCTTTTGTTTACTTTTGTGGTTTGTGTTACAAAAGTACTTACCATAAAATGTTTATCTATCATATGGTTTATCTACCATAAAATGCATGAAATACTAGTATCAAAAGAAATTAACCACATGATGTTTATTTGGATTTTGATGAAGTGATCATTCATTCTGACCCCAGAAACATAAGAATGGTTACAAAGAACACAAGGCCATTTGTCAAATCTACTCCAGCATCCATTGCTACATTCTAATGATACATTCCAGTGACTCTGCCTGTTGCATAAGCCATAAATTATTTCATTAAAGAAAGATTGGGCACCGGTGTTTGGGCCTAGCGCAAATCAAGACAGAAATACAAAGACAATCAGGTAGCTGATGGAATTGGTTTCAGTGGACCAGTAGGTGGCACTCTTTCTTTGTATTAGAATTTCCAAACACCAAAAGCCCCATATGGCTAGGAACACTATAGTATATTTGTATTTCTACAAACTGATCATTAAATAATTCATATTCATATATTTGTTGATTTCCCTTATAAACAGTAGACATTGTAGATAGATATTGAAGTTGTCTTGCACGTTTGGTGTCAGAATAATTCTCCTTACTCTAGGAATGCTGTGTGACCAGTAAGGGTGTCTGTAGTGCCTTATAAATCATGCTGGGGCACATTCTTAAACCACTGTTTTAAGTGAGAGATTAAGCTCCAAAACCTTCAAAATAATCATTAAAAAGCAACACAGTATTTTGGGGAACAGATATACAGTATTTACTGTGCAGGTTCCATAAGGTAACATTTTTGGCAACACACACTGTCTGAAGTTTCCAACTAACCTTTCTAGGCAAAAGGAGGTTATATTGGACTCTCATCTGTACAGGAATGCAACAATAGTAGTGAAATGAGAAATAACAGTGAAGAAAAATGGATATTGTTCTCTTGCACAGTCTCTGTATAGTGTTAAGTGATGTTTTCAGAACTTTGGTATTGAACTGCGAAGTGATTGCTGGATATTTATCCTTAAAGAACTAACTTTGGATCTTCAAAGTGATATAATCCCTCAACCAAAAAAGCAAACCTTATGGATGCCCTCTTACTTTTATTAAAAACTAAGAATCACAAGTTATGGACTTTCTGTTTTTGGAAAACACTGTTCTTTACTAATCACAGTAAAAAAAAAAAATGTTATTGATCATAGAATAAAGCAAAATGTCAAATGTTTCCCTATACACTGTAAAGCAGCATTTACGGTACTTAGAAGAAAGGGTTTAACACACTGAAGATCAAATCAGAACAAATCTGAAGTAAATGTATTACAATGCATCTGATCTTGTAACTGAGCACTGGATGATGGTGAAAGGTGACTAATAATATGAACTGTTCAACACACCAGAAGCAGATGTTAAAGATATTGTACCCCTGAAGAACACAATAATTATACAAACTCCAGGCAAAACAATCCTTATGGAATTAAACAAATATATGTCTGTTCTGCCTAATCTATGAGAATAATTACTGCTTCCACACTCCGCACTGAAAATTGACCTATTGAGCAACACCTAGGACACTCCAGTGGCATGCATTTACAGTATGTATGGAAACTCCTGATTATTCCTTATTGAAGACTATTTGAAATTTTGACATTTGAAATACCCACAACGCAATCAGCACACTGATATGTTATCAGAAGTACGCGCTTTAGCAAGACACCCAGGAAAAGGCTGGGTTTCAAAAAGCTAAGCCTGTGGCCTTTCAGAGAAATGTTATGCTTGCTTCCTCTTTTCGTTTCTGTTTCAAGCCAAAGAAAGGTCAAGCACTTACTTGATGTCCCAAGGTGGTCTCTGATCTCTCCATGATGCTGTTAGTGGGTTTATGGGGGGTTTTGGTGAAGGGGAGGCAGTCACAGGATCCAGCCAGTTGGGGTGGAACAGTTTTTGTTTGTGTGTTTGTTTTTAAAGCACCAAGCAGCAACGATAGCAGCAGCGGCGGCAGGAGAGGAAGAGAGAGGAAGAACAAAACAAGTTAGTCAGTGTTCGGAGCAAAGCATGCAAACTCATAATAAGAATCAAACAACATAAAAACAAGACCTGCCAAAAATACTGGGTCATGCCGTTAGCCAAGCACTGCTATTTAAAGCAACACAAACTGGCCACATGTCAGCTTGCACTTTTGCTATGAAACACAGTAGCCTGGATTAAGAAAGATTACATGAAAAGGATATAAAATGAGGTAGGGATGTCGGCACTCCATTCAGATCTACAGTACCTGGCTAAAAAAATGTTACGCACATCTGCTTCTTAGCTACATGCTGTCTCAGATGTTGTAACACAGCATACTTCCATCCTTTGTTTTAGGGAAAAACTATTGAGGCATTTCTTAGTTTTCTTATTACATTGCCAGAAATGTTTCACAACGTTCCTTTTGTGTGTGTTCCTGAAGTTATTTTTAATTATGTACTGATAAAATTAAGCCACAAACTGTTTCTATCTACTCCTTCTCTCTTGTTTTACTCCACACCGTGTTTCTGCAATTCTGCTTCTTTCCCCTGCTTGGTATTTCATTCCGTTGAAACAAAAACTCTTAAAATCTGCTCGAAGGAGCTGGAAAAGAACTTAACCAAAACATATACCTGTACAGTCGAGGGTTGTAACATATCAAAATAAAATACACAATAAAATACACACTTCACCCTACAGCATCAACTAAGACACAACACTGAGCCTTAAAGGGGAACTGCAATGCTATATTTTTATATTTCAGGGTTAGAAAGAAGCATCATTGATGATTAAATTTCAAACCACAATAACATGTAAAACCTCCAATTTTCATAATCAAAATAGATTAAATTTACAGGTATGTGCAACGCCATAATGCCGTCATTGTCTGCTTCTCAGAATGAGGCTACAAAACATCCGGTGAGGTGAAGTGGCCCTATTATATTGTAAACAAGTAGGCTTGTGAGTAATCCAACAGAAAAATTGCTCTTAGCCATAAAACCATATTTTATGCACATCCTAACTTAAAACATAATTATGTTTAAGTTACTATACTATAAAGTACTGATATCATCCTCTCACTGCGTCCCCTTTTATTGGTTGCTTTAAATGGGCCAAAAAGGTTGGAATGGCAACTGGTCTGAGCACAAGTTTTGGTTCAGTATTTGAAATGAAAATATATTTCATATAACAAACTGTCAGGCTTCAGAATCGAACCAGAAATTTGTACAATTTTGCAATACGATCAATTAATTTATTTTGTTGCTGAGATTTAATAGCCGGTCTGAAAAATTGGGACTGCAGTTACCCTTTAACAGTAGCATAACTTTAATTTCCTGAATGGGCAAACAACTAGAACACTAGAACACTTAAGGTCTTTACTACTCATGTTTTCATTGCTTATTTTTCTTGAAAGGAACTGCACTCCCTTCTACATCCTATAAGATACTGTACATGCCCAGTATAGTCCCACACACAAGTAAAAGTAATTGACAAAAAATGATTATTCGATTTAAGTTTTAATTCATTATTAAATGTAACTTTCCAGATACATCAGCTGAGCACACCTTCTCAATAACAGTGACGACTTGAAGAGATACCCATTTACACAGCAGGGCATTTTTCAGGAGCAGTTTTAGTGAACTGCCTTGCTTATACAGTAAATATAATAGCAGCATCCAATCCAGGATTTGAACCCACAACCTTCCACATCCAAAATACCATCACAATGATTTACATCATTCAGGCAATCCTCGCACAGAGGGCTGTTTGAAAATGACAGGCCTTGTAACACGATACCAGTACCAACTAAACACCTCACATTCTTAGCTTTTACATCTTGTTACTACAGTATATATAATCTTTCAAAGGGAATACCTCCCTATCCTCAGGAGTAGGATAGTGGAATACTGCCCATGGCAAATCCCAGATAACCACTGCAAGAGATATGAGATGTAAAACAAGGGCCAAGAACTTCCTTTTAGTATTAGCAATGAATCCACATTTTACTGGAACATACAATCATACTGAATTTATTAGGGAAACTAAAGAGACATCTTCATTCCCGAAACACTTCCCTTATCATTTTATTACCAAAAATGATGCACACAGTAGTTGGATTTCTTTAGAAAAAATATTTGTGTTTGGTTGGTAAACCTTTGGTGAAGTATGCATCAGTGCATTTTTTTTTACTGATTAATAAACAGAAAGCTAAATCAAGTCTGTTATTAAAGACACAGGAAGACTGTTTTCTAAGGGTCCACATTAAATTGAGCGTCTCTTAAACAGATCTTTAAAGGGCAACTGAAACAACCTAGGGTTATTTTTGTATAGTAATTATATTTGATTACGTATGCGGGTTTATACTGACTGGATTACTGCGCTCCTGTGTATCATTATTCGTAGAGAGTACAGTAATTATATTTATACACTCAAATCCCAAGAGGAACTGTATTCGATTTTGAATTTATCTCGGCATCAGAAAAAAACTCTGCTGTAAGTTTACCATAGAAGATTACAATACCAGTTTAGATATATTCATAAATGAATAAGATACTTGTTACTCTAAATAATAGGACAAATGCAGCATGCAAAATGCTGTATCATTAAAACCTGTGTACTTTCCCATGCAGTATTTCTCTGACTTTAAAAGTCTTTTTCTTTACGCTCTTTTTAGGAAGAACACTGATATTTGGACTCTCCTCATGCTGCCTGCCATACCCCTAAGTGGCAACACTTAATTCTGTTTTACAGTATCGGATTTAGAGAAGTGGTGCATGCTAAACACTAGGCTATTACACACTCAAGACAGCAATTCATTTACAGTATACTGTGACAAATAAGAACCAATATTGCACACAAGACAACAGATCAAGCCTTTTATCAAAACCCATGCATTACTTACGTAAACTGTGGCTGGCATAGTTAAAGCCTTGCGTTCTCACCATTAGGTATTTTTCACTCTGACACCCTCAGTCACCTGCTCCAGCCTGCTCCCTTCCCGGCTTCACAGTGACACAGCACAGCACTACACTGTGTCTTTCTGCAGAACAGTAGAGGAATGATCTCTCTGAGGATCAGCTGTATTCAGTTCACAGGGAGGAAATGTCTGAGTATCCAGGTCAGTGTTAGAAGAAGGCCGTTTCATCTGGGGTGCCGTCTGGTCTGTGCATTCAGACATCAAGGAAGCGTTCCCCATGTCTGAACGGCACGCTGTGACATGTACAAAACAGCACCGGCTTCAACTTTAAACCAGGCAACCACAGCACAGCATCCCCAGCCTGTAAGCTGCAGCCTTGCCAAGTGGAAAGTTCTGGAAGGCAGTAAAACATGCCACATGTGTCACACATGCCTGGCTCTCCGTGCCACTAATTGTACCATCTACAGATTAATGCAGGAGGAGGGAGGCCTTAAAAGTCATTATTCAAAATAATCATTACTCTCTTTTCATTACATTGTGAGAGTATTTCTTTGGGTTGCCTGCTGTGCATTCCTTTATTTTCTTAAGGATGAATGAAACATAAAAAAACATAAGAGCTATACAGTACCTCATGCAATTCTATTTATGAGATATCTGAAGAAAGAGCGGCATATTACAGTGAGCTGTTTTTCCCTCAAATCTAAGAAACCTGACAGGAAAAATATTTCTAGGCTTGAGTTGGATTCTACAGTATATGTTAACGCCAAGTTATGAAGTCAAAACGTTGTACCAGCAATTTATTACTTTCCCATTTCAGAGGGCAGGCCAAGGATCCTTAATGAAAATGAATATTCTGCAGTGTGACTTATACATTATAAACTTTATGGGATTTTCTATATACCCCATAGGTGCCATATTTGCATTGGGTGCAGGCAGTGAGTAGCAATAACAGCATGGAGCATTTTCAAAATGGTACTATGCATATTCCTAACTACTTAAATACTTCGGCCTAAACCCTAAAATTCTACAAAACTGACATGCATACCACAGTTTTTCTAGAAACTAAAATCTAAGCATTAATTTTGGGCACCTGGTAGCCATTCGACCAATATGTTGCTAGTCAGCAAACGGAATGAGATGATTTCTGGCAAAAAATGCCAGTGAAAGAACATTATGCATTTTCAAACCAGTACGGATCAACAGTGACAAACAAAATTTTATTTCAAATCTACTATTCATGGCCACAGTTCAGAATTCAAAACTTAGACTAAAGGCTTATAGATAGAAGGGAAAAGCAAACAAAATCCCTCTATGTGAAAGTAATACTAAATGAATAAAAGAGTAACCTGATATCTTTGAGACATCTATAGTGCATTACAAATCAAACATTTTGGAATAGAAAACATAAATAACATAATTAACTATTATCATTTGCTGTGAAAGATTCTGAGGTTACTCCCTTAGTTTCTTGCTGTAGTCCTCACTTTTCGCATCATTTTTTTATCAAAGCCTAATGTACAGTATCTCACACTCACTCTAGTACCCTCCAAAGAGAGACAGATCACTCATTTACACTCAAAGTTAGTAAAGCTTTAAAGCAGTTTCTTTTTTTCTTTTAATTCCTCTGTAAGGGACAGAGAAATATAAAGATTACTATAACAAGTGACAGCTTCAACGTGATTCGGAGTGATACTAAGATCCAACAAAGTGATATTTCAATGACAAGAGCTGATTTGACAGCTGAAGAAATTCTCTGTACAAAACAACAAAGGGAAATCCTCACTCTCCTCCCCAGGTCTCGGAAATGATACTGTAAAAAAGATGACAAATACCATTCCAGAAGCAGTCCGGACTCTTCGTTGTTGAGGTCTTTGTTTTCTGCCTTCAGTTTCCTCTCCTGCCACCTTTGCACATGATCAATAACAGAAGTAGACTCTATTCCTACAGATCTGCACTTTCTAATCTTCTTACAGTACATCTACCAGCTATTGCTGAACTGCAACCTACTGTAGCAATGCTTCTGGCTCTTTTACTTTCATCAGGCAGATTAAGGGGGATGTCAACAGCAGGGAAACAATTACAGCAATCAAACCATTCTACTCTCTGTACAAACCATGAAATAAACAGCAGACTGACAAAACTGATATTTGATTACATCTGGGTAAAAATTAAAATAACAGAATAGGTTTTAAGGTCATATCTGACAGGAAAATGGGTGATGCAATTTGTGGTTTTCATATAAAACGTTATCAAGCCTATATTTCTGCTAATGATCTAAATAACATTTAAAGGAACAACAGTATGAAGAGAAAACAAACAACCACCCTCACAAATGTACACTACAAAGCAATACTACTTGATAGGCTTCTCCTTAAGAAGCTTCTTAGGAGAAAAATAAATCTTTCAGATTACGATCCACGTCTATGTTAGTCTGCTTTGTACTAATGTGTTTCTGCTTATTTTATGTAACAAAAAGCATGACAGCAACAGATGAACAGATGACTATTATTGTAAAAGAAAAGACAGCAAAAAAGATTGTGGATAAGTGGCAAGAACACCCCACAGGCACTACAAAATACCGTGTATGGCACCACCCACCTCTGATTGAGGTGTGAAAACATATCCAAATAGAGAAACACTTCCTTCAGCATCCACATGATATCTAGCCACTGACAGATGTCTTTTAGCTTTTTTGCTAAATTGGGAACTAATCCTGCATCTCTCTAAACCATAAGTTTTTTCTTTTCAAAAGCTGATATTCTCTCATTTCTAAATTACAGAAGACACTGAATTTTTGAAGAGAGTTACTCTGGCTTGTCAGTCTTTGGAAAAACTTAGTAATTTCAGACTTTTGAGAGCTTCTTGAAGAAAGCACGATTTTAATGTGAGCTGACCAACAATGTTGTTACTTTAAAAAAAAAAACTTTGATTAAAGGTCATTTAATGCTGTAATCTACAATAGCACATGTGAAGTGTAACAAATTGTGCCAGTGCTTAGGAAGTAGTAAGGAAGAAATGGTATTTTGATCAATCAAAATATTAGTTTGCAAACATACGTTTACATGGCCCATGAGTCCTTTATTGTATCATGAACTGCAAACAGGTGAAGAAGAGCTTTTAAATCTGCACATATACAGTTTTGGAGTTTAACACATTTTTGCATGTTACTGTATACTGTATATGGCTTCATTTATTGGAGATTGCACGCTTAGACAAAAACCCCTGTGAAATTCACATGAAAGCATCCAGCATTTATTTCAGGCAAAGGTGTAATACCTTCAGTATGACTCTCACCTTCACATATACTTTTAGCATATTAAATATGATTCAGCTTAAGCCATACAAAGACTAAAATACACCCGAGATTCACAGAATCGAGGTTCTGTAAGGCTAAATTTGGCAAACCTGAAGCTACAGGAAGCACCATGTAAACCTCAATAAAACATAAAAGCTGTTCCATATCCATTCTTCTTTCCCTTGAGATTCTTGTCTTTTATTTGTATGAAGAAGTCCGCAAAACAGCAATGAAGGCAAAGGAATTGAAGTTCAATTAATGCTGCTCATTTCTTCAGAAATACGAGAACTAACGTCACTTTGAAAGGCTGATAGGCAGCTTAAAGAAAACTAATGGCTTAATTTAAATTTTAATGAAAAAGAACAAAAAATAATATCTTTAAATATCTTTCCTCAAACTATCTTTTAATTAGTGGTGTAAAAATTCTATAATCTAGTGAAACCCTAGTGAAAATATACACAAAGAACAAGTTCATTTTGTAATGTGAAATCTCACATTCTCAACCATTTTCTGTAACTGGTGATCCACCAATTCATTATTGTATAATCAGAAACATTTTCTTAGACATTGCTAACGAGCTCTGCAAAGGAGTAAGATGATATTATAACAAATTTCCCAAAGAGACAAGATCATAAACTCACAATGCTGAAGTTTCTGCAGCTGAGTCTTCATGAATAAAATAGAACAGACAACCTACTTGGTTCCTACAATTTTTCATGGATGAACAAAGTGTATTAATAAGCCATACTTTAAGCTTTGATGCTATTGTGGACAATCTTGCCATTGCATTATCACATTCGTAAATCACGGTGCTTATTGTCTGATCTCTCTTTGATTTCATTATCCTCTGGGATCATCAGGCTACTACTCTGTCACTTATTGGTGATCTGTTAACACAATCAAATTCAACAAACTAATTACTCTTCTTGTCAACAGAAAAGGAATTTCATTAAAATTGATTATAATGTTTCTTGATTTTTAGAGCATAACCTGTTGCTCTAAAGCTGTCACTGAAGCTCTCAAAGAAATCCTCTTCCATGTTGCTAAATCGCTAAGTTATCAATACTCCATACCATGTACCCTACAGCAGGGCTGCCAAACTCATTTGCTAGGCAGTCCAGGTTTGATTTACATGTACTTCAAGCATTTCATTCATATCAGGAGTTATTTGAATATTAGACCCAACCATTAGACATTTGTTTGTAGTCTTTTACATTTACAAGGACATACCACATTTTAAAATGCAATTTGGAGTCATTTAATCTCCACTGAATCCTAATTTACCAAACGTTAACTCATGACCCTAAATCATATGACATATCATATATGTTGTGATAACTGCAAACTAAGTTGAAAATACTACCACCAGGACAACTTGTTCAACAACTGGCAAATATTACATTTTGAAATGAAATGGTAAAATGTATTAATGTATTGAATGGGCTCTGGAATTGACTGTGCATGAGGAACGACGAAGAGTAACATCGGAAATAGAAATGCAAGGCGAAGTGATGTTGCATGATAAAAAACACTACAATTGCAGAACACTTTATTCGGTAGATACCAGCAATATGAAAACAAATTCAATGCTACTACTATTGCTATTGCTCTTTGGTAACAGCTACCTCTTGCACACAAAATATGTTAGGCTGGGTCTCCATTCAGTTTCAACAAATAAATCTAAACTTCTCTTCTCTTGTATCACATGTCATTCTTTATTTTTCTTTTCTTCAATAATATATAAGGCCCTTTCGTAACATTCATATGAAACTGTGAAAAAACAACAATAGGTACAGTTTCAGTGTGAGCGATGTTGGTTTAGTTGCTACGGTTGCTCACAATATGTGGAAGTGGGGTTTAGATGAAGACTGTGTCCAGTTCTCATGGTGACAATGTTTCTTCTACCAAGTTTATGCAAAGACACGCCCCCAGTTAAATTAGAACAGGGACATTATCAGACAGGCACTGCAACTGGATAGAGGTAAAGATAGAGGTAAATACACGGGACTCTGTGTATGGAAGACTGATATAGTAACATTACTAAGGTGTGTGTAAGTTATGCAGGCTCACACAAGGTGCAAATAGGCTCTGACAGCATGTTCCTCATGGGCTGAACAGGGACTGCTGTACTGGACTTGACCCCCAAGTCCCGGGTCTAAGGAAGACAAGATAGCAGACATTAATTACAGAGTTTCCTCATTCTTTTGTCATAGGCTTACATGACCACAATTTTAATTGTAAACCATTTCTGTTTAGTTTCATAAAATGAATACTATACAGGCTAAATATCAAAGGGCATAAGCTTTTTTTATAAATGGTAGGAGCCTTATTAGTCAACACAGTTAGATTTCTATGAGATAATACAGCAATCTCATCTATTCAAGAAGCGAATTGTGACAAAACTGCTCAGGAGCTTATTTTAGATTCTTACAACCCATTTTGTAAAAAAAAAAAAGTCTCATGTTTTAGATGCACTTTCATTTGTGTTCTTTGCTGCATATTCCACTGTTAATTCGTTGTGTTGACTTGAAAAGCCAGTGCTTCTGAGGATTTTAAATATTTACCTCAGGGCCTATCATAATATTCTGTATTCAACACTAAAATGATTTCGTTTAACTTGTCAGGATAGGTGATCTCCTGATGTTAGAGCAGCAATATGTAATTGAAATATGATGACAAAAATGTTCTAAATGTAGTATTACTAGTGCATTGCACAAACATATTGTCGAGCCTAGTGTCAAATGTTTTTGAACCATCTGAGCTCTCTGTTACATACTGGATCTAATTATTTAATTAGCTGCATGAGTGCAATATTTCTACCAGGCTTTGAGGCATTATATTTTTCTTTTTTATTTATATTATACGCTAATGTGCCTTTAATAAAGTGAATGTTTTGAGTAATCAGCTACATGTATAACAGACCTTTAGAGAAATTCTATTGTATACAGTACATGGAAAACTTAGAAAACGGTTATGTTAACAGTTTAACTGATTACAAAGTTGAAAGCACACAAAAGACATCAGAAGACAATAGGCCGTTAACTGAGTTTTAGTCCCATGATCTACCTTAGTGATACAAATCACAAATAGCAGTGGTCCCAATACAGATCCCTGTGGTACTCCACTAATTATATTATCCAAATGTGAACATTCGGCCCTTGTGTACTCTCACAAGGTTGCTTATGCATAAACCAGAAAAAAGGAATATGATATCAAAATTAATTTGAAAAATTCTGAAACCTTTAGAAGCAGACAACTTTTTATAAGTTTCATTATAAGTTAAAGTAGAAGTACTACTGTGAATAGATACATACTGTACTCAAATATTAAAACATTATGGTACATTTCAAACTGTCAAACTGGCAGTCAGGTTGAAGATGCACATGATCAATTTTCTGATACAATAAAAAACAACACATGCAAACAATTACCCCCTTGAAAAAGGAAAAAAAAACAATTCTATAATACCTCCTATAGTACATTTTTGGGAAAATCTAGCTCAAATAAAATTACATTTACCCATAACCAAGCAGAACAGGTTATTCACAATGACGTGAAAGCCACACATATCTCCTCCCAATGCTTACAGAAAGCACAGTGGTTTAATGAAAACACTCAAGAAACTTCTTTGTCAAATATTAGACATTGTATTTTCATGATCAGCACAAAACACTAACAGCACAGTTAGCTATACAGACAAAACAGAAAAAAACAGCTAAAAATACACATAATCCTGTCTTTTTTTCTTGTGACACATGCAGCACCATGAGATTCCCATAGTCAAACTTCATTTTTTATGTTTCACACAATGCTTAGCAGGTACAAATTTTACAATTGTAACTTGTTCTACATTCTATTCTATAAACAGCTATTGCTCTTTAAATGAGGAGTCAAAGAGCAGACATTTTATTATTCGTTAAAAAGTCCAAAACTGGCCTAAGTGACCCTGTATAGAACAGATTTGTCAATAAGCATACAGATGATATGAGGTCTTAAAGGCAACACAAAGAAGCAGCTTTTACTTTGGTAAACAAACTTTTACAGGACAAAAAGCCCAGGGTGTCAACGTGTCTGGTTAATGTATTACACGGTGCTTAAAAAACAATTGCCGAAAGGAGCAAAGTCAGACTCTAAACAATTTGTTTCCAAAAGCAGGTCAAATAAGCTGAGTAGTCACCAAAAGGTGTTAGAAAAAAATTAAAAGAAAATTAAAGAAAACTAATTTTAGCCTTGTTATTAGCCTTGTAGGAAAAAAAACATTTCGAGCTGTGGCCCTCTTCAAAACCTTACATACAGTGAAGCTCGGAGTTAAAAACATGGCTCAAACAAAGCCTTGGATTGCATCTATAAATTATACTAAAACGATTCCAGCAAATTTGCAATACAAGGTATTCCAGATGTATTAGCTGTTGACTGTACAAGTTATGTTTTTGTTGTACATAACTGTACATGTTTCACATAGACTATATGTACAAGTTATGTTCTTGTATATGAAAATTCAGTGATAGACTTTTTCTATGATATCTATGATATGATATATATGAAACTACGGTAAATATAACCTATTTCTTTTAAATATTATGCACTTCTGTCATCTACATTATTTAGATTTCACTATTCTGAAAAGACAACCTGTCTGAAAAGACAAAAATACAAAGACTACAGACTACGAAGATACATTTTTGAGTAGAAGACATTATTTGATTCCTTTAAGAATCAAATACATTTCTTAAGTTGGGTTTCACTGGGGCAATTACTTTGCAAATTGCTTTTTTAAGAATATGTACTGTACTGTTTGACAAGACTCTATTCTTTTAACCTTCACTTAGTAATGTACTGCCAGAGACTGCTGAAATATATTGTGATATTTCAAATCTACTTTGTACTTGTACTTGAAAAGCTCTATTAACTGTACAACTCATATGGCGTATGTCTGGCATACATCCAATATACAGAAATAATGCCTATATAAAAGTATTTAATCCTAAACAAAACATTGGATGACAATGTTACCACTTATTACAATAGTTGTATAGCGACTGTAAACAATCATATTTTATATTTCTAAGCTGAAAGGCTTCTAAAAAAAACCTTGAAATGTAGAAAGATTTAAAAAAAATGTGTTAATAATAAATTCTTCCAGGAGCATTACTTAATTCAGGACAAGAGTATTTTTGTGAAAGGGAAAGAGAAATTAAATAACTCTTTTTCTATATATTTCTTTAAATTGTCACAGTCCTCCGTTCAGTGTTCACTGATAGCTGAGAATTCCTGTTTAACTGAAAGATATTAATTGCTTAGGTCTTTCTCAACAAATCATGAGAAAACAATACAGTACAGCTCATTCTTTAACGACTGTGCCTTGCAAAAGCATTCTCTCCCTTCCAATAATGTCCCATTGACAAATGATTTACAAATGATGTACTGTATAGACATTTTCAAAGTGAAAATTATTTATCAAAACCTAAATGCTCAGACTGAAAATAGTTTAGTGTCAGCAAACACTGCAAGGGAAACATAATGTTGACTGCATCTTTTTGTGAACACAAACCCAAATTATTTAATGTGCACAAAATTACTTTGAAAATTCATACAATTAGTTGAAAGGCCTTTATGTGCAATAATGGTGGTTCACATGATTTCAGAATAAATAGGTCCCTCAGCTAGGCACTGAATTTCAAGCTGAGATTAAAGGGAACTTTCAAAACAGCTCAGGTATGAAGGTGTTGAAAGGCAAAGATCAGGAAAAAGGTAAAAGAATCTTCAAAGATTCTGAAATTTCCTATGAGTACAGTGAAGACGATCATTAATAAGTATAAGAAGTACCGTACCAGCAAGACACTGCATAGATCAGGCTTCCCTCCAAACCCAGCAGCTGAGCAAGGAGTAAGCTGAACTAAGATGGGAGAAGATGTCTAGGAGTCAATAATATGCTGGTCACTCAACAAAGCTGGTCTGCATGTAGTCCAATAATACTCAAATATCAAACCCGCATAGAGTTTGCGACAAATGTATTTAAGTGGTAATGCAAAGATATGGCAAAGGTTAAAAAAAAAAGATTTGACATTCAAATAAATTTTTCTAAAAGGTATTTAAAAAGTCCTCTCTCATTCACTTCAGCAGGTTTCTAAAAGATCCACACACATTCCCTCTGGCACTTTCCAAACCTAAGACACGGTGACTGCTGACTCATGTGATAATCACCCATACTGTACACTCACAGGCTTTCTCACAGATAAATTCCAACAAAAAATCTTCTTAAAACAGCGTGGAGTTTTCTGCACAATATCAAGCAGTCTTTAATCTCCATTTTCCCTTAAACCATCTCTTCCGCCTTTAGTGAAAGAAAAGCCACTGCAAAGCAGAAGGAGGTTTAATAAACAAGGAAAATTATTCTCCTCTCTACTGACTCTTGAAAGAACAGACTGTACATTTGCACGGTTCTTTGAACACCACGTGTGTTTCTTAAAGATATTCCCTACTCAGACAATGAAAAATCCTATTATGAAATGAGATTCTCCACTTTTCACAGAAAGTCACAAATCTTTCGCTCATAATATAGGGCACTGAGGAAGACAGAGGCCTTATCCCCACTTTTTACTTAGTATCTCACATTAATCTAGCTGTACAACAGCTGCTGAGGGGCTGGCACACTCTGCTAATATGTTTGTTGCAAGAAAGCTTGACTGATGCAACCCAGAGAGCTCTGGCCTCTGAGAAACAGAGGCGTGTACAGTGTTGAGTCCCAGACATCAAAGCAAATACTAAGGGTGCTACTAGGCTACAGCTCAAGCCACGCTTCATTGTACTCTGGGTGGTGCCCGGCTGTTAACCATGATAACAGACCAGAGGAGAAACTATGCAAAGAAAACCCTCTGCAGTTAGTGAATCAAACATCGGACACGAATACAACTTATCAAACATGTCATCAAGACAAAAAAAAAATACTTTGAATTTAAAGTTGTGTTTGTCAAATTAAAGAGACGTTGCCATCTCTTTATTTAAAGAATGTCAACTTAAGATTCAGTTGCTCGTTGGCTCTGTTTCACATTTACGGTTCATATAAACATTTTACAACCTTTTGGAATGCCACCTGTACCACTTATGTAGTCCCGTGCCAAGCAGAAATTTGTTTTGTTTTTATTTTTAGTTTTGCTGCATCTTCCCCTTTCTGCCTCTTCTCAAGAGATAAGAAGAAACCTCAAACCAGTTGCATCATTCAAGGAAGAAAAAAAAAACAATTTACACAGAAACACTTCACTGACTGAAGTCATTAGTTTAAATGCATTCATAAGCAGCATCCATAATGTACTGTTACAGGAAACAACAAAACAATACAATCGTGGATTCCTGATTTTTTTCACATCAGAATGAACCAATCATTATAAAACGAACCATAATAATAAAGACTTTAAAAATTCTTGTTTGCATCAGAAATATCTTTCTTTTACAGCTCAAATTTTCAACTTAAAAAACAAAGTGAAATTATTCAGGAAAGGTAAACACTGTGCATTATCCAGCACCACTTTACAGATTAAAATTCAAACTAATCTAGATTGAAGGTCTCAAGAATGGTCAAAGAGAAAAAAATCTGACATCTTAAATCTCGAATGGTCCCTTTCAGTTTGTTTGCTTTCTGGGTGCTTTTTGGGTCCACACATGGGATCCATCTGTGACACCTAAAGGTAAATCCAAGCTCATGCAAAATAAAACCTTTTGGTAAACCTGAAAAAAGGAAAAGCAGACAACTTTTAAACAAAATTATTGCTCTTAGGAAAGACTGGAGGGGGAGTTCTGAAGCATCTCTTCTGCTCATGTGCACACACATACACTTAATCCTGATACAAGAAAGTTACTCACTTGTTATTATTCAACAAACTGATGAACCGTTTTTTTAAACCAAATTATGAAAAGTAAAGAGCAATTCAAAACATTATAGCACAATGCTTTAAAATCGCCTTCTTTCCTTGGTTCAGGTGGAAATGAGGATGTCTCTGGATTTCACAAACTGAGCAGGCGATACATACTGTGCTGTGGACTGGCTGCAAAAAGTTCTCCGGTCTGGAGGGTGTGGAGGCCAATCGTCAAGAAGACCCCCCTCAGGGCAAGGTGTTGCGCCCCGATCTGCGGTGCTGTTCAGGCGGAGACTCTGCGCCTGTGATGCTGAGCCTGTCACACCGAGCTGGAGGCTTCTCGGCTTGACACACAGGAAGCCCACTAGAGAGCAGGAGTCTCCTTTTTTTCTCATCCCGCCTGCTGCCAGGGATGTAATGACTTCTTCTCTCTTCCTCTCTCTCTCTCTCTGGCAAACCAGGGTGAACCACGTGTGTGAACCAGTTATTTCAGGCCCTTCTGCACCAGTAGACTGAACAGGGATTTTAATTTCCCCCATTTGGAAAAACAAACACCATCCGGTAAAGAGGGCCTGAAAAGTTATTTATCTTCTTAGAATCCTACTATGTATACTGTCCTTCTGGCTCATTAATTTTATTTTTCTGATGCTAGAGAGTATAAGAAAGGGGAAATTTAAGTGCTGGTGCTGAATTGTAAGAGCTTTGTGGACATTTCAACCACCTATCTCATCTTTACTAATTGTTTTTTTGCACAAAGTTACATAAAAATACAAAGGCTTCAGATACAATTGTCTTTTAGTTTTATCATGTTTCAAGGATGTGTTCTACTTTACATTTGGGTCTTAAAATAAGTCCAGATTTTCTGTTTTTATATTTTACATTAAAAACACTAAAGTGTAGCAAGCCCATTTCTTTTGTTTTATGCACAATAAGTCATATTTCGATCAAGTGTATGTTGTATCATTATAAAAATTAAATGCAGCAAAAAAAAAATTCAATTTAATTGCCTAGTTTTAATAACCTCTCAGAGGCCTTCTCTGATAGTGAAACCTCTGATGTAACACTGATCCTTGTGTGGTTCGAGGGCACTATGGTTTATTTTTCATATCAATGAATATCTCCCTAACCTCCTTCCTTCCAGTTGTTACAACCTTGGCGTTTTGTGACCGAACACAAAAGGCTCAGCTCTCATAAATGTTTTCTTACTTTTTCAGATATGTTAGAAAGTAGATATAAAGTTATGAACCCAAGAAACAACCTGAAACTCACACAATTATAAGAACTCCACTAACAGAACTGGAATTTTCAATTTCTTTCAGTACAAAGAAAAAAAAAACACTTACAGACAATACTTTACAAAAGTATTAGGAGCATTTGTGACAAAAATAGTTTGACAGGTCCCATATTTGACCATACAAAAAGGCTGTGTTAGGTTTATACTGTATCTACTCTTCGGATTGTATGGTTCATGTTTCATGAAACACAAAGCACACTTCTAAGATTCACACAAACCATGTTGGTCAGTATGTTTCTAAATAACCATACATGCTTGAATGGAAGCTTCTTCTGTGGCTACAGCTGCATGACTTTTTAAAGCAATGTTACCAATTTAACACTGACCTCACATTTTTACAAGATGCTGTACTCCACCTAACTTCACCTCCAGGAAAATGAAAAGAACAGAACTAAAAAGGAATAGAAAAAGATACTGGAAAAGATGCAAATGTCATTAAATCCTGCACGACGTTCAGAATTATAAAGATTTTAGTGAGAAAGACAGCTAAGCTGTTTCACATCAGTCAGCAACAAATAAAAATTGTGCAATTGATCACCTACAGGCAAGAGCCTTGAAGCAATTTGCTGAAAGCAATGTATTGATTAAGTAAAAGGTTTTGCCGTGACTTTTTTATCTTCAAAATAAGCTGCAGTGGAAAATTCTGTTTAACCTCAAACACGGATGTAACTTAAATTTAAAAGTAGCAGTGTACCAAAAATAATTTAATTAAAATGGACTTAGAGATTATGATTTTTATGTTTAGTAATAAATTAATAAGATGTCATCAGATACTACTCTATTCTTATACATTCAAATTAGGTACCACAATGATAAGCCATATTTATTTTAAAAGACAGGAAAAGATCAATATTATTTCAGCAGAATTAATAACTCCAAATCTAGATGTTTTGAAAGATAGATTGTGAAGACACCACAAAATAAAGTGGAAGTTACTGTCAGTAGAACTATCACATGTTCTGCATCAAACTACCAAATAATGCTATAGTTGATTCTATGTATTTCTAAAACTATGTGTAATATCTTTATTGCTGCTACTCAATATAGGATTACAGTCTAAACAGAATATTTCTAGAACTAAATCTTTTTTTAGTGCCAGTTTGCCTAATGACCAGTGCTGTTTTAGAGTATGTTCAAGACCCAGTTCAACACATGTACTTTATATACAGGATGTGGTTGCTGCAATTAAAAACTGAATTATTATTAAGAGGAGTTTAAGATTAGTGCACTGTATATCTTTGTAAGCGCAAATTATTTTATTCCAGAATCTACATACTGTATACTGGGGAAAGAACATACAAATAATTGTATAACAGACCAGAACAGAAGCAAGGTGGCTCAAGGGATCTGAGAACATTAAAAACTCGCAATGACTTAAAGAAGTACAAGGAAGGAGGCTGTAGTGTAGATAAAGCGCAACAAAAACACAGTTTGCTACCTAACAACACAACCACCATTAGCACTGTGCATGCTCTTTTTAGCAATGCCCTTAATTAGCCCCATGTGAAAATATGCACAAACACCTTGCCAATCAATTAACAATCACCCCCCAGTGAACCGATTTACAAATATCAGAGGTCCTGAACAGCCTGCAGTGACAGGTCAACTGAAATTACAGTCCTTCCTGCTAAGGCGTGCCACAGGGCCACATATTGCAAAAAAGAAGAGGCTATTCAGCCATCTTACATCTTTGGTAGTTTTTAGCTAATTTTAGAATATAAACATGCAACCTGGGTGAATGGCTGTTCCAGATATAGTACCCGTGATGCAATTTGTTATTCTCCATACTAAATGAATTCCCTTTTAGTTTTCTCATTGTGACCCTGTATTCTTATTTTGTTACTGAATCTGAAATACTCCCCAGTTCAGATCACATCTCCTGTTAATTTCCTAAGGTTATAATATCCATTTTGTGGTATGGCGATAAAAGCTGAAACACTCTTGCAAATGAGGTTTACAAGTCTATTGTAAAGCTTGAGCATACCTTCTCTTAATTTCAATTCGACACGTTTTCCATATACACAAACATTCCTTTGCTTTTTTTAACTGCTTCCCTCATCGTCTCGATGAGGAAGTGTACTTTACATAAACACACAAATGCCTTTCATAGTTCTGCAAATTCTTACTGAAGCACAGAATCATCCAGTCATTGTACGATGATGTGAAAAAGATAGTACACTCCCTTACCATTCTATGGTTTTTACATATTAACGCATATCATCTGACCTTCATCTAGATCTCACCAAGTACTAACAGTCAATAAATCTAACTTCAAATTTCACATGACAGATACCATACACACATTTTACTTTCACACTATTAAACAAAAAATATACTTCAACTGTGATTGCAATTTATAATGATAATAATAATAATTCCTTTCACTTATATAGCACCATTCTGGACACTCCACTCAAAGCGCTTTACAGGTAATAGAGACTCCCCTCCACCACCACCAGTGGGCAGCCCCCACCTGGATGATGCGACAGCAGCCATAGTGCACCAGAATGCTCACCACACACCAGCTATCAAGCTGATCAGCAAGGTGAACAGACTGATGAAGCCAGTTCATAGATGGGGATTATTAGGAGGCCAATGGGAAATGTGGCCAGGACACCAGGGTTACACCCCTCCTCTTTTCAAGAAACGCCCTTCCAGCAGCAAACTTAGTTGTCCCAGGAGTTCTTCCATGCAGGTACTGACCAGGCTCACACCTGCCAGATGTGAGCTGCAAGGTGATATGACTGCTGGTAATATCTTATGTCTATATTTCCCAGACATACAAAACAAAGTTGTTATAATAGTGAAAAGGAGATAAGAACTCTTCTAAGTTATCACCCACTGGAGGACATGACTGGTTTGAATGACTGCTCTACACTGACCCTTTAGGGTTAATGTCCTGGCCCGTCTGCCAATCACACAGGTCTCCCAGTCACACACATTACACAAGTACACAAGAAGTCTCCAAAGAAATCTTGCTACATCTGTATCATTTTAAAGGGAAAGATGAAATAAAGATGTTAAACATGTACCCTTATCAGCATTACATGAAATGTGTCCTGACAGTCAACTGACAGTCGGCTGTACATTTCAAAGTTTTGAAATAATGTAATATAATTATGCTTAGTTAAGAAGATATCAGATTAATCAAAAGGTTGATAAGATTTGTTTTTTTTTCTGCTTCCGACTTTCTTACCCTAAGTTGCTAAAAAAAGTGCCACGGATTTGTCCAGGTGCAAAACGTGACCACAGCCCAGTCAGCAACACATGAAATAAAAACCTGATGTTCAAAACAAAACAGCCAGGGTCCGCACTCTCCCTTCTCTCGCCACACTAAAAGTCTTCCTCAATAAGAGAAAGCCAGAGCTGCAATCATTAATCACACGCAGTAATCATTGAACATGTAAAAATAACTGGCAGGGAAACAGAACTGGAACCCTTATTAAAGATTGAGCCAAATCAAACCTGTTAGTCTTACATGTAATGGTATCATTTGTTGTCTAATCTCTTGGTCAAACAAGAACAAATTAAAGCAGAGGCACCAACAGCCCATTTAGATTTGCTCTACAGTAGGAATACTAAGGAAATCTAAAAAAAAATGTAGCCCTCAACCACAAAATGGCCTACACACAGGAACAGTGCACCTAAATGCAATAAGGCAGGAAAAGGCTTGTGGAAAGCTAAGAAAAAGGTGATAATACTCTCTCCACAGATTCATAGGGAATGGCTGAGAGGACAGAGCAGCGTGATATTAATGAAAAACTGACAGGAACTTAGTGCTCCTCTCACTGTGGCAATAAACCCCATTAAGATATTGTAGCAGGCAAGCTGTGCAAAAGCTCCTTCTCTACCAAATCAATGAGACAGAGAGATTTCTATAGTTTTCTGGTGATCTGTAACAGCTAACTGTACAGTTGCAAATGGAGCAGGCCAGTTACAGGGGAACAATGTGAAATGACTTTATGTTAAGACAAAGAATAAAATGCTTATTAAAGAGAGATTAAAATGGATAAAAGATGTACTTTTTGTTATATATAAAACAGATAAGGCTGAAAAGGAAATTCCACACACTATTCCTCCTTATGATGTACAATCAAACTCAACGCTTTTCTGTTCCTTGCATAAAACAAACTAAATAACACTCAGTTTAATACCTGTCAAAATCACAGATAAGTGTGATTATCAAGATCCTCAAAATCCTTCCACAAACGTCTGTCCTCAGCCATCTTCATCCTACAAATTGATTTTGTCTTGCCAACTGACAGAATATCTCTTTCTTGCTCATTTTTAGCGTCTTAGACACCAGTCCAGGTGTTCTCTTAATTCATCAATAAACCATTCTTCTCTCTTTGTCTCAATACTCTAACAATGATATACTGTAACGTAACAGTTTTTTGTGACTGTTGCGTTCAGTCACCAAACTGGGGCACTGGTTTGGAATTTCTGGTCTGGAAAAAAGAATGCCACCTACTGGTCCACCAACCACTTTTGGATTTCCTTGAACGTCTCCCATCCCTGCACTAACCGGAACCAATCTTGCAAAGCTTCTGAGATCTGACTACAGTAGATCAGGCTACAAAACGCTAGTGATGCTGGCAACAAGGACATTGTAAAGAAATAACTCCACACCCCCAAGGCCTTTATTAAAATGTGTGGTGCAGAAATGGAGCAATTAAAGGTTGCAACTGGCAGCTACCCAAATCTGCCTCTGAGCACGTCTTTCATTTATCCAGAATATTAAGCCTTTTGTGAAAGCCTTAACTTTCCCATTAAGACTGTTTAATATGCGTTTCCTAAAAGGACACAAAGTCAACAACACATAAGCTTTAGGTATAACATAAAATCCTGGAAGTTTAAAAAAAACTATGATCTTTGCAGATTTTCCTAAAATGCTCAACCTTTTACCAAGATTTAAATGTGTAATACCATACTAAAAAAAAATCACAGCCATTGTAATTGTACCTGGAATGGTAAAAAATATATAATGCAAATTTATCCTCTTAATCTACCTTGTTACTCTTTTGAGACAGCAAGCCAGCATAGCTATAATCTTAATAATATGAAGCTGCTACAGCCTTCATACAGTCAGAAACAGATAAAACAGATTACGACTCACTGTCAAGATTACGAGAAGCTCATTTCTGAGCTACAGAAGACCTTTGGCTGCCTGCCAAAATTATAGAATCACAAATACAAGTGTTTTTATTGTAGAGCTTATTATATTTTTTTCTTATTAAATTGTACAGTCCAAATTAGCGTTCATACAGTATGTGAATAAAACATTTTCAGACATACAGAATTCCAATTAACTATTTACTGAACCATTATTAGAGTAGTCTATATAATGTCAAATTTTGAAAATCTTGTTTTTTTTGTTTTGCAATGAACTGCTAAAACAATCACCTGTCATTTCCAACAAAAAATCCTAATTTCATGGCATTATACTGTAGTCTTCAAACTGTCTGCGATTAAACTGCTCTAGCCTTGCATGGAATTCCAAAAAATCATATCCCCAACTGGGAAATTGTGTTTCTTTTAAAGATATTGAACTAAATACCATGATCTCAGCATTGTGACCTTTATCTGCTCAACAGAAAAGCCTAACATGTCAGCATAGGTGGTTATGCAGTTTTTTACTTACACTTTGGGCAAGCTGCATAAAAACTGTGGTTCACCAGGGCAGCTATCAAAGCTGTTAACACACACAGAACACTACTGAACATACTGCTCAAGTAAATAAACCACAGAAAGGTGCGTACCCTTCAATATTTATAACATGTATTACAGGAAAATTTAATACAGAAGTATTTACCATACAGTCTCAATATCCAAAAATGTAATAATTCCAGTTTAGCACAATAAATTCTTACCATCAGGTATGTATTAGATCAAATGAAGTAAGGAGGATATAAAATTAAAAGCATTGCAAATTATAATGTAAGCTTCATCATTTTAAAGAAAATAAAAAAAAACACTCTGCCTTTCTCAGTTTAATGACTATTCACTTAAGAACAGTTACAGTATTTACAGGAAGAAGTAACAAGTCACCATTTTTAACACTCTCAAGGACAGACAGCTACAGACTGAAAAAGTGAAGCAACTAGAGATCCCAAGAGTAAGACACAACAGTTTTCAAGACAGGCTTTTATCTAGTTGAGTGTTTATAAATAAGTGAGCTAATGTTTTTGTGACCTTTAGATCAACAAAACATAAAGGAAGAAACTGAAAGCCTGCTCTTTAGGACAGCTTTGCTTAAGCCTGTCAACTCAATGGCTAAGAAAATACCAACTTCTTACCCAACTATTTTACACAGAATTCAATATAACATTGATGCATATTTATTCAAAGGCAATACTTTATCAACAAGAAACAAACATACTGTCAATAAAGGGCTCATTTACTTAGGTAAATACAATCTGCACTAAATAAAGGATTAGAGTTCTACATATGGGTAGCTTGTGAATAAAAATACAGTCATTTCTAATTAAAGTACATGGATAAAAAACAATAATTTCTCATTTAAAAACTTTATACAGTATAGTTATTTCTGGACAACTGCTTACAGCAGATGTTTTACAGGACAGGACTAGAAATAGCATCAATCTCAGAATGCCAGGGACAGGAATTTGTAATTATTTTGTCATTTGAAAGAAGATGCTACTGTACATCTGCCTGTTTGCACATAAGATAATATCACTGTGCACATCTTTGAAAATAAAATCTTTCCAATCCCAACTTCAGAATTAAGAAAATGGTTATGAATTTGTGTACCACATTAGTCTTGCATCCATACTAACAGTAGTTCTACCTGTCAATCCCTGAATACCTGTTTCCTTCTTGTGTAAGGGTTACCCTTATCTACCTTTCACTGAGAACATTGAACACTACTTACCTTTATCTTCTAATGAAAGCACTGTTGAAGAATAATAACACACTCACCTGGTAGTCCATCCACTCCAATTTAACTTAATATTTACATTTTTAGGAAATCACTTTATCAGCTATTGGTTAATTAAAAAACACTTAGCTTTAGCTACAGTAGATACATACAGTACCTAATATCGCAGAAGCTGAGACACCAAACTGTAGGGTGAAGCTTTATTATCTCTCACAATCACAAATAAATAAGCACATGGATCTCAGCACAATCAGAGGATCTGACCTCGCAAAAACTGACAAAATGAATATTATACAGTTAATGTGGTACAAGACGTGCACAGCACAGATTCTTACTAAACATTTTAATTAACATAGCATTTATTTTATTTAAGTGTTTATTTTGTTTTTGTATAGTTTGAAATTTCTAAAATACCTCTATCAAATATTCCAGGCTTTCATTTTTTCCCCTTTCCTCTAATTTCTTATCTAATTATAGAGAGACAACATCACACTGCTTCTATTGTTTGCAATACTGAATGTTGTTCTATTACAGCTGGACAGAGTTGAAAAAATCATTATTAGATGCTTTTACATAAGACATCGCCATTTGTAGAGTTCATGTAGATGGAAGAGTGGATGTATCTGTTTTTCATTAATTTTAAAACTTGTAGTTGGAGTGTTGATTATTTAAATATTGTTTAAATCTATTTTATACAACTACTGTTGATCCAATGCAGATCTTGAGGATCTTGAGGTTTTGGGAGTGAGAACATCAGTCAGTTCAAACCACACATGTTGCAGAGAATTACTTGTACACAGTTGGTCTTTTTATTCACAATTTCTGCTCATTCGACCACCCTTTCACAGCAAAGAGAAAAAGGGAAAGTTATACTTACCAGTACTCTCTCGGGCTCCCCTTGTGATTCAGCAGAAGGCTCCATGACTCTGCAGCTTCCTCTCCAACTTCCTGCCTGTTAGTGCTGCTCAGGATCCTACATGCCTATCAAGAGAACACAGGGGCCTGTCAGTGGCAACACAGCAGTGCTCCAAATCAGTAGCCAATATAAAAGACCTTTCACAACCACATGATGCACTTCAACTGAATGTATACATGTGTCAGAATCCTGAGAGGAGAGAAATGCAGTTGAGGATGAGAAATGCCCTCCCCCATTGTAATTATGGTTTAATAAAATTGAACGTTACTACATTCAGGGAGATTGCATTCTCATGTATTCATAGCAGTATTCTGTGATTACTTCTCAAGAAAATGCTGCCAAACTCTGTCAATTTAGGATAATTCCTCCTGACAATGAAAAACTAATTGTGACAGACTGCCAAACTGCCTTCCTCTGCTATCAAGACAAAGGCAAAACAACAGAATTTCTTTCCAAATGAGAAAGTGCCAATTAAAGCACAATGTTTAGATAATATGTCAAGACAAGAGAAAGTGTTCTTGTAGGCCTTTTTTCAATAACATCCCTACGTCATTACATGTTGTGATTTTCGTCGGGTTGGAGCGGCATCTTAAGTTTTGGACTGTTAGAGCTAAATGTCGACAAGGGAGAAATCACATAGATCTACTGAGACAGAAGGTTTGAAGTGAGTCCATCCATCCATTTTCTAACAGCTTTATCCAATACAGGGTTGCGGGGCAGCCAAAACCTATCCCGGTAAGCAACAGGCACGAAGCAGGATACAACCTAGACGGGAAACCAGTCCATCACAGGGCACACACACTCAGACCAGGCCCAATTTTCCCAGATGTCAATTAACCTACAGAACCAGCATGTCTTCCCCCTCTCCCCCACTCAACCCAACATACTTTTGCCACCTTGATTCACAAAAGCTGTTCTATCATGTTTTCTTTTTGATGTTATTCTGTATGTACTGCCCGTGACATGGCCTGCTTTCAGATTTACAATAAAATGTTCAAGAAAGAAAAAAAGAGTATGTCTTTGGGCTCTGGAACGAAACCGGAGCACCCAGCGAAAAAACATGTCAACACAGAGACAACATACAAACTCCATGCAGGTAGCACCTCAGATCTGGAATTGAACCCAGGGCCATACTGTATATCCTGCATCCTGTCAAAATGACTGGTAAAGGATTCGAATTGGGCAAGGTCTTACGAGCCTACAGAAAAAAACACTGAACTTTAAGATAAAACGGGTACTGACAATCGGTTTACATATTGTGCATTTATTTTCCTTTCCACTACTGCATTTGCCGGGGCATTTCCAAGCTCTTCATTTGCATCAGGGACTGCAACATGGCTTTGCAAGCAAGAACTCAGAGAGCGTCTGGAGCACAAAGGGCCAAATCAACTGGAAAGTTATCAATTCAGGCCTTTTGCATACGGCAGGCTGCAGGAGGAAGAGAAAAAGAGGAATGTCATTGTACGAAAAAGAAGCCTTCACTAATCATCAAGCCAAATTGAGCAAATTAAAAGACACTCAAATTTCTGAGCACTCTTCAGCTATAGGCGGCCGTCACCAAGTTCTGAACCACACCAGCTGCCAGCCATTGAAATATTAATTGCTGCCTTTTCTTTTAAAACAACTTAATTGTTTTGGAGCCAGAGGCTTTCTTTGTGTACATTGACTCAAATATACTGTACATACAAGAAATAAGCTCCTTTCAACATAGCACATCTTGCTTTCACTTAGGAGCCTGCCAATCCAAGTGTCACTTGCGTTCACAAGAAACAAGCAACAAAGCTTTACTTAGAAAACACTCATTCCATTTCTTTCTTAAACACTTCAGCTGACAAGAGATCAAATGTTGTAGAAACTATTATTTGAATCACATAAAATAGTTTTCTGCTTGCATGACCGAGATGCAGTCTACTCCCAGCATACTGCATACTTAATTTGTGCCTGGATACAATGTGTAACTTTTCAGGGGGAAAAAGCAACACAGCTGGAGAAGAGACCAGGCTCTACTCAGTAACATTCTGGCCTGAATTATTATATGGTTATTTCAGACTAATTATTAAGAGAAACATGCCTTTGTCTCTGGTGACCAATAATAGCATAGCTCCAGTTCAAAGTGCTATCTTATCAAAGGCAAACAAATCACTATTCCAACTAATTACCCAAGGCATTGAGGTATTCTACCACCAGTGTAAATAATGGCATCCTATATTGCATTTCTTCATATAGTACGCTGAAGGTGGATCCAAAATAATTTTTCTAGACTCATACATGCTTTATTGCTTGCAAAACAAATATACTAAAATCAAGATAAGTGAAAAACAGCACTTGAGTAAAACTGTCATCTGATAAATCTGATTCTACAAATGAATCCTTGATCTTTACTCCTTTCACATCTTAGCAGAGGGCTTGAATGTTCTGCTATTTAAGGAGTTGAAAAAATAATATCTCCTCTACTAAATCATACTTGAATAGAAGTAAACAACAACCACAGCAGGGCACAGCTTCTAAAAAACCATAACAATTCTAAAAAAAATCATCACGATTATAGCTATACTAACAAAAAAAACAGTTGGAAACACTGGCACCACAAAAAGGAATGGAATTGTGCTGAAAGTGTTGTGAATGATCAGTTCACATAAACAGGATGTAGCCAAGTCCTGCTCTCTAAGCACTAAGCACAAACCTAAACTATTCAGGGTGTTATTTCCTTAACACTTTTAGAGTCAAAGATATAAGAGATAAAGATATTATTAGCCCTGCTAGAATGTTTGAAAAAACTTCTGCTCACTCAGCCTTTGCTGTAGTGCAGCTGTAACTAATTCATAGAAAACAAGCAAAATCATAAAACAGCAGATAAGTAAGGAAGAGCATACCAACTCAACAACTCAGCAGAGACCTCTGACCTCAGAACTTTGTAGAAGCACATAATACAGAAACAAATCAAAAGATTCAGTCAATAGTAATGGATAAATGAAATTTAATTTAAAAAAACAACAAAAGAAATATGGACTTGGATCCAAAATAAACAAAAATGAACCGACTACAAAAAGGAATTTCTAATGTCTCATTCAATGAAGGCTTTTGGCATTCTAAGCATACAATACCTACAGTAGCACCTAACCAGAGAATAGCCACTACCAGTTTGGCTTGGTTTCCCCTTGGCTTGGAAATTATTATCAGGTGAGCCTAAATCTAGCTTTAATCTGAGCCGGCATCTGTATTCATAAATGTTCGACTTTCTGTACGGCACAGAAAAATAATTCAGATGTGTACTGCCGATCTTTGCTGTTATATCTTATCAAAGAAGTTGCACCTGTCACAGTGGTTTGACAGGGTATTGGCCTACCTGTATGTGTATTCCTAGGTAAGAACACAGAAGATACTGTTTAATCCACACTGCACCACAGTTTCATCACAGCTAGGAGCAACTGCAACACTTTGTACCCATCTGACTGTCTCTCTCCTTCAGAGACAAGGCATATTACTGTACCATTTCCTGAAATTTGACAATATCTTAGTGCCAGGTGCTATAGCGCCATAGGAATTGCAGAATCGCAAATCTTTGGCACTGGTTTTCAAACAACACCTAGGAACATCTTTTTCAAGCTTCTGTAGTTATGCAATATTTTGAAATTATTTCACTTCCATTTAACATGACATGTGAGCTTGCTTTTATTTGACTAGGCTATACTAAATAGAATGCAGTTCCACTCTGCAATGAATATTAAATTCATAATGACAACACAAAACTATCAATATTCCTAGTGCCAACAATCTAGAAAATATCAAAAACCATCACAATACAAAGGTAAGTAGTTACATTTTTAACAATTTGAACATCAGCATCTTTCGCTTTGAATGACCTTGACTTGTATCATTAAAATTATAGATTTTAAGCCTCTAACCACGACAGTTTTCCCATTTATCAGTCTCAGATAAGCCCAAAGAAAATCCTATTTAATTATGAGCCAAACATATTTGCATCAAATAAATCAAATTGCAAATACTGTAACATTGATGCAGAGAAGCTCTTTAGTTTCTACAATGTAAGTTATATAACACAGTGAGACAACAAATGAACCATGATAATACAAGTAATGCCAATACATACAGTACCTGTTGTGCCTTCACGAACAAAACCTGCTATTACATTTGCAAAGGCACTGCAGTTGAGTGAATAACTATAAACTAGGGATAGAAAATAAATGGCTCTAACAGTTGCTACATAACACATCAAGGACACATCCATCATTGATGTGCTTACTGGATCAAAATTTCAGATCTTCAGTATTATGAAATAAAACCTGTAACCTATAAGAGCCATACACTGTACATTGAGGCTGAAGTCTAAAACGTTTATTATATTAGACAATGAATTATAGACCACTGGACACCTTGTTATTGGCTCCAAAACCCAGAGCTATAGAACACACATCAGTAGGTGATGTAAACTATTCAATAAGACTTTGTACAACATTAAAATTCCCATAATGAATACTTGTACAAGGCCAGTATGCCACGCTCAGAAGTTTAACTGTCAAGCAGAACAACTATGGCCACAGATAACCCACAACATATTTGACTTTCTCCATATATTTTTTTAATTAATATGTTTACAGAAGATTAAATCAATTACATTTCAAGGGTTTCAAGCATTCATAGAAAACCAGCCAGCGAGTGTGTAATAAATTCAATGCAATTGCTGTTTAGTGCATTTATTTGCCTTTCTTACCCCTGAATCCAGGTTTGATCCAGGTTTTCCTTCATGGAGAGCAAAGTGACTAAGTGGCTGGGTTAAGTTAATCAGTTTGGCACTCCTGACATATTCCCTGGCAACCACACAAAAAGCAGGAGGTACAGCCCACTGGGAGGGGAGTGTGCAGAGGCATCTGCAGACACAGTGCCTGACTGGGACTAACTGCATTATCGCCTACAGCCACTCTAGCAAATACACACTCATGTAGACCAACATAAACTACAGTATAGTAACATGCAAATTCTTACATAAACAGGTTGTTAATTCAGGAGTTTGCTATTCATTTTTGCAAACTCATCTCGGATGAAACTGGGTCAAATGCCAAAGCAAGCGCTGACATTTGGTGGAGTATGAAATTTTGCCCACTGATCTGTTTCTCACATGTAACGACTGCATGACAAAATAAAACACAGTGTAGCCTGCAGATTGATGATTATAGTTCATGTACTTTCTGCAACACCAAAAAAATTCGCCCCATGACCATCTGTGGCTGCAGTGTTCCTTTTATTCTTGTTTTTAATCATCAGTCATGTCTTAAACCAAAGACTGTCAATAGCATTAATTAAATCAAAAATACAGAGCCAAGTAGAACTTCAGATCAACATAATCAGCACACTATTACTGTATATTCGCATAAAGCAAACTATGATCCAGTTTTGTAACATGCTATCAGTTACCGGAAACAGGCTGGTTGATAGCTTCAAAAATATATATTGTTTTTTTTCCAAATCATTTGTTTATTTATTTATAGATTTATTCAAATGCTGTAGGTACCTTTTGTAAAAGAGTTGCATGACTGAGGATTGTGACTCTGTGTAGGAAACAGTAGTTTTATTTTTAAACCACTTGGCAGCAGTGCACCAAGAATAGGTTTTAATCATTCCAAAAGGCACTATGCATTCTAAAATAGTGGCATTACATTAACGCCGAGACAGAAGAGATTACAATAGGTTTTAGAGTAATCTTGTTTAAGATGCAACGTCACTGAGATTCACTAGAAATTCAGCTTGGAGGAGGGTCAGAAAAGGTCAGCATGCAGGAGAAATTAATTCCACCAGAGCGTGTGACAGACCATAAAGAGAAACAGAGCAATGATATTAAAAGTGTAATGTTGCATGTTATGTAATTTATTCATTCCTTTAGGCCATTTCTTGTTGTCCCAAAATAAACGTACTGTACATTAGAGTACCTTTTCTTACACAGAATTCACATTCAGTTTACTTCCAAGCTTTAAAAACTCCCTTCAAAGGGGTTTTTAATAATCACATTCATGCCACATGGAAAATGAAGAACGCACATTGTTATCTTTCTATCTATTAATGTATGTTTGTTTATAATTTGATGTATGTTTGTTTGCTTAGTTCATATTATAATATGGTTATCTGGGGCTTATGGGAATGTTCTGACAAGTTCTGTTCTGTTAGTCTTGAACAGAGAAGATTACAAAGGGACCTGATACAAGTACTCAAAGGCACTAACAAATTCCATCCTGAAGATTTCTTCAGAAAGAGCAGTGA
This sequence comes from Lepisosteus platostomus, assembly GCF_059453375.1. NCBI lineage: Eukaryota > Metazoa > Chordata > Actinopteri > Semionotiformes > Lepisosteidae > Lepisosteus > Lepisosteus platostomus. The sequence continues at coordinate 26,032,604 of NC_142619.1, read as the reverse complement.
AACACAAGCCAGAGGGCACAATTGGAAACTACATGGAAATGCATTTAAAACTGAGAACAGAACAACTTCTTTACCCAGGGTTGTAGGAGTGTAAAATAAGCTACCCAGCCATATTGTTGAAAACAATACTCTGGCTCCTTTCAAAAAACAGTTGGATGAGATTCTTGGATCTAACTTTCTACCAAACAGGATAGACATGCATCACCTTAACAGGCCAAAAAAACTCAGAACTAAATCTTCCTTCCTACAACATTGATGCCAAATGGGAATCAATGTCTCTGTTCTAAAAACACATACCTAAACTGGGAGAGAATGTTTTTAGTCTAAGGATTCCAGAGTGTAGAAAATCAGATTTTCCCAAAATAAATAAAACAGCAAGCTCTCATAGTAATGTTCATGTTATTTAGCTAGAATCTGAGCTCCAAGACTAAAAAGAACAATTTTAACCAGAGGAAACCATCAGAAACTCCCTGTTACCACATAAATGTGGAGGCTTAATGGGTTTGTCTTACACTGACTGGCTGAAGGAACTGAACCTTTTTAGTTTGAAACAAAGACTACAGTATGTGAGGACCTGATGCAAGTATTCAAAATCCTCAAAAGCACTGGCAGTAGATATTGGCACAGGGATGTGGAAGTACTGAAAAAAGATACCTATCTTTTCTATCAGGAAATGGCTGGGTGAGATTTTTGGATAATCCAGATGAGTGCTTCTCTAGAATGGGTTTTCCTAGAATGCCCTTCTCTCATTTGTCATTTGGCTGATGTTGTTATGATTGTTCTAACAGTAAAGACATACTGTAGTACACAGCCTAAGAAGAAAAAACAATCTATATATGTAAGATACAGGCTATGAAGATTCCTTAGTGAAGGATGGCAGAATATTTGTGCTTTGATGATGTTGCTCATTTCTCCAGAATTAAAATAAATGCATGCAGTGGCTGCCATTCATCACGACAGATATGCATCATGTTCAAATGAACATTCTGCAGAGAGGTACTGGTGTGTGTTTGACAGAGAGAAACTGACGTGTTTTCTGGGAAGATTTTAGGACCTCATAGCAACTCCAAATTGAACATGTTTAGAAGAAGCAGCTATTCACTCCCGAAGTCTGCCTCCAATTTTGATACATTGTTTCACAAGACAAAAGAATTTATGATCTCATGATGAGATTGTGCTAACAAAATATGTCCTTAAAGTAAAGTTTGAGGAAATACCCAAGACAGATTCATATTCAAGTAATAAAATTTGAGATTTGATTAGAGAACAGCAAAAATAAAGAGAGGGGAGATGGACAACCATAAACGAGTAACTATTAAGTGAATGTGTAGGTGTAGTAAATACAGTAGTAGGAAAATGGCACACTTAAATTAGAAATAGCATTCACAAGATTTAATAACAGGTTTTATGTGACTGTTCAGACCTGCATCACTACTGTCTAATTTTGCTGCATTTAGAAATAAGGACTTGCTGCAACACTTCTTGCAGTGCAGAACAGGTTACATCTCTTTCTGCTTCGGAAGGCAGAATTATATTCAATTAACAAAGAATCAAAATCATTTACCATTTTACAATTCAGTAAAAGCCCTTTTAATAAAGCTTTTTCAAGTTCTGGAAAATAAAAGATCTAAGCAATTAATCTAAGTGCTTTTACTAGTGGTTCGGACAAAACACTGTTGATATGGATCCCCATGGATGAAGGAAATTTATTAGTCCTCAAGACTGCTAAAATATAAACCTTCCGCTTTACAACAAACTGATCAGGATAAATGTCTTCCTATATATTACCTAGTCTTCATTAAGCAGAATCTATATCATTTTGGTTAGAAGACTATTCAGCTGGAAGTGAAACGATTTACTTGGCTCTAGAGCTGAATCCTCCTTACCCATGAACTCTGACAAAGCTGTTAACAGGTAGCACAGTTTTCATATGCTCACAAAGCCCCCTGGTTTTCCCATAGGTACCACACAACCTTAGTCCAGACTGACCATGCTGTGTACTTTAACTGCATCGATATTTAATACAGAAATATGGGAACCTTTTTTTGTTTATTTCAAAGGTAAACTAAACAATGTCACCCTACTATTTGCTTCCTTACAGTTCTTTTCAAAGAACAAACAACATGCAAAGTAAAACACCAAAAATTATACGAAACAAAAAACTTCAAAGGAGTAAAAGTCTAAGAGAATGGGATAGTATTTACTTTACCGACCTATTGTATCTTTCTGCAGATTTAATGTCAGCAGACCATGGCTTTGTAAGGGAGCCTGTCAATTTCGAAAAAAATCGGAAACATTTCATGTACAGTACTTGTTTTCCAGTGCAGCAGGTGGCAATGTTCACCGTGGTGACTCTCAAGAGTATTTGTGATTTGCGAAACTTAATCAAATATTTGCTGATTATAGTGGCAGTAAATATTTTGGTTCATAAAGCATAAATAACAGGAGAGTGGCAAAGGAAGAATATACTAAGGTACCAAGAAGGAAAATGCTTGTCAGACCTGTTTAAACAAGCTAAATTAATAATGGTAAGTTAGTTCAAAGATATACACTGAGTAGATGAGTGCTAATTACTTGTGACATATGACACATACAATACAAAGATATCTTATTTTTTGCCTCAATAGAAATATCCATTATTACATGATTAAACCAGAAACCCACAAAAGTCCACTCAGTAATAATGAAAACAAAAAAATCCCGGTTTATCCGAGTAAAAAAGCATGATGTTCCTGCTTTTTAGAAAAAGAAAAATCATTCATAGTCATAGAAAAAATACTATTAGATTTAGTTTTTAGAAATAATAAATCCAAGCTTATATTCTACACTTCTTCACTAATAACTTCTTTCAACATTTATTTTTTTAATTCCATGCATCTCTTCTGTGGAAACAGCCGACATTGGGGAGAACAGGCCTTTTGTAAATAAACATTAATTAACCTTATCAAGCAAGCCAGCATAATAAACCTCTTATCCACTGAAGTGGCCACTACAAATTGTCAGAAAAAAATAAATCTCTCCTGTCTGAAAGCTAGGAGCTTGTCGGGCCCAACGTGATTCAGCACTCAGATACCGTATCTGTCTCTGGTAAACCACATGCCTGGTACTGTAAATGGTCTCCATCATGAGCCCATCATAGTGTCCCACTATTTCTACATCAAAATGTATTAAAAACAGGCATTAGCTGGATCATAAGAGCCTTAGAATAAAAGGAACTGTAATGAAATAATACATAGAAATACAAAGAAAAATACCAGCTGACAACAGGCTGCCACTGTGTACATCCATCAATGCAGTATTCTTGCATCCTTTCATGTTTCACTTATCTGCAAGAGGCTCCTGCAATGTGCATTCTCAGTCATTATTCAGTATATTAGTTTCAATGAATTCACTGGAATATACCATTCCAGACTGACATGCTTAAGTACTGTATCTTCTATGACATAAAAGGTGAGCTGGTACTGTATATTCCGAGAGAGTGTTGATTTCAATAAATATCCAGGCTGGCATTAAGAACAAATTCTACTGGTTCCAGTACTAACAGCTTTGCATTTTAATGTCTCTTAGTATATGAAACAAAGAAAGCACCCTACAGAGGAATAACATAAATAGAGGTGATTAATGATTCAAGATTGATACAGGAATCAATAACTTCAGATACACTTCAAACAGTATACAGTAGTTCCTTTTGTTGCCTCGGTGACACAGGCTAGGGTGTGCCTCCCCTCTGTAATACTTGAAAGCATCAAGTTACATCTGTCTCCTCTCCAAACCCAGGCATCCCTCCCTAGTCCGTGGACCTCCCAAGCGGATTCCACCTTAACACACATTGACCCTTAAGCAGCATTTCCGTTAACTCTACTGGCAAATACTCTGTAAGAGGTGACCATAGTTTAATGAAAGATCTTTTCTTCCCCGCCAGAATCTCACCAAGCCTTTCATGGGGCAGTAGCAGATTTTTTTTTTAATCCAGTTGATTAAAATCCATTCTCTTCCTAAAAGTAATACATTTATCCAGATGCATACTGTTTTATTTAATGGTGTTTTTTTTGTTGTTCTCTTAATCTCACTGCTCTTTAATGACTGTATGTGAGCTTTGTTGAAAATAAAAGGAAAACATCAAGGTATCTTTGTGAAGTCACTGAAAAAAGGAAAGCACATTTCATAAAGAGTCAGCATGATCAGCAGTACAGACTCTGAAGGAATGACTCACTACTGGCTCAGCCAGTACAGGAGGTTGCCTGAGCACAAGTGGAGCTCCGTGATCATGGGTTCAAGCCTAGGCCATGTCCCTAGCTGACTGTGACAGGGAATCCCCAGGTGGTGGCACATAAGTGGGTGAGCACTGCCAAGAATAGGGTGGTTTGGGTAACCAGGGCTGCTAGCAGGGCTCCATGCATTTGCAGGTGTGCAGTACTGTCGTTACTCCTGGGGGGGATCCACCTCTCATCCAGTCAGAACTGAACCTCCAGAACGGGACTGTGCTGCCCCACAACGTGTTAGAACCGAAACTACACTCCCTCTTTCTCTTCTGTGTACTGTTATGGTGAAAAACACACAGTTGGCCGTTTCAAACTGGGTGGGTCTACCAACGACGACAGTCATATTTAATTTGTTGTCAAAAAAGAAGAAAGGACTCTCCTAAGACGGAACTGACACGAGAACAAAGCATATAAATACCAGTGGCCAAATCTTACCGTCTTAGCAACCACACACCAGGAAAAGGACTACTATTTAAAAGGACTGCTGAGTAAGATGTGCTCTACAGCATAAGACAAGCTTTTTGTTTTACAAAATGACTTGTTTTGTTATTTAGAGAAAAAAAAGCCATTTAAAAGGATAGGGAAAGACTGCAACAGTCTGCACATACTACCAAATACAACTGTAACTGTAAAATGTAATCTAAGAAGTCAGAAGTCAAGAAATCCCACAAGCAGCTCTAAAAATACCGGAACTTTTGAAGGCTGGCAGGAACCGAATGCTGTGAGAAACACTGCTCATCTCATAGGACCTGCAGAGCAGAAAGCAATTTCTAACAAAAGCTCCACAGGCCACCTGAAAGAGGATGAAGAACATATATTCATTTCAATCTAGAAATATACAGTACGTAAGGATTATGTTTCGACTGAGGCTAAGGCATTCTATGGCAGGGTTGGAAAGGACCGTTTTCAGCCTGTGTAGGAAAAGTGACAGCGGGACTTCAACAGCTCCATTCCAGCAGATCCAACCTGTTTTTTTCCCTTTGGTGTCATTCCAGATCGCATGCCTTTACAAAACACAACAAGGCCCCACTGTTTGCAGGACAGTCATTTGACATGTTAAACAACAAGTTACTGTAAGCCAGAGTGGACTTCTTGGCAGTAACGGGAGAAGAAAACAAGTGTGGGATCTGGAGAAAGCACGAGTATTCTGCGTCCTTAACACAGTGTTACTGAAGTGCTTACAAAAGAAAAGCCGTACAGTGATGCAAAGGCAACATAAATGACCAATGTGAAGAAAAATTAAGTGCTTGGTGTTTAGTCCTATCAGGAAGTTATTTGCTCACTGTTATGTGCATCACACTCGGGAGATCAGACTGAATTTGCTGCAGTGACTGACATGACTGAATGACTGGGCATGGAATCACCTGCACTTTTCAGGGTTGTGCATTACACTTTGAAGACAAATGAAAGGAAAAAAAGAGATTACAATATACAGTCATGCTTAAATGTAATTGCTACAGAAGATTTGGGGCACATCCACAACATAATCTCATCAGCATGTGTACAGTATTCAAAAATATCTGCAAGGAAATGTTTTAATTTCAGTTGCAGCCAATAGACCACATTTTGATTCTAACTATAAAAATATGTGCCGTATAAGTGATGTATTTCACATATAAAGAAACTAAACCTTTCCAAATTTGAAAGCCAATTCAAAGCATACCACTCCAAAGGACGATGGCAACATCTAGAAAAAAACAAACCGATTCACTCATTTCTCTCATACATTCTCTGCTGGCTTTCTTAATTGTATTACACACATACAGTACTTTGAAACTTATTACTGCACTGACTTGTGCCAAAGTAAATGCTGCGGATAACAGTCATTACCAAGTGGAAATGCCACTTATTTCTTTCACGGTTCAGCATGGTTTAGTCTTTACACTACTTGATGTTGAAACAGCTAAAATACCCTATTTTATTCCACTTATTATCTATAATAGTTTGAATCTCTAGTACTGTGTCACAGAACGTGCTGTCAAGAAAAAGCTTTTCTTTTTCACATCAAAAGCAATTGTTTCTCATTGAAATGTATGTGAAAGCACACTTGACACTCCTTTAGAGCATCTGTTTTAGGGACTGAAGAAGGAATTATATATGGTGCAGGCTAAATCCCAACAACACAAAGCAGAGTACACAGAATTCATAATTTATTATTTGTTTATTCACACCACAGAAAGAGGTACGAGTTTTATAATTTCCCCATATAAACCTGCTAAGCAATATAGTAGCGTTACCATGGATTAATAAAAAGTGCATTTACATTCCTTATATCTAGGTTTCCTGAGGTTTGTATTAATGTTACACCACCTCTCCATGCTTTTTTGCAAATTTACTGTGCTTTAATAAAAACATTTTTACTATGATATAACCAAAGAAAAATTTCTTACATGTAGGTATTTCTAGTGAATTTGTCTCCTGAAGAGCACAAAAAACAATAAATCTGTAATCACACAAGTTTGATACCAGCACAGGCAGCAAGTCAGACTGATAATAAAGGACTGAGTGGCGAAGTGTTGTTCCTGTGGCAGGTCCATTATCGCTAAGACTACATCATGTAGGAAAACTAACTGAACTCCTCAGTATCAATCAAAAATCTTCTAAAATGCAAGCAAGATAAATATACAGGAAACCCTCTTGGTTTAACAGCCTTCGCTTCAACGGACTATGGATTTAACAGAAAAAATGTAACAGGTCAAATCACAAAAAACAGACTTTCCATGCAATAATGGCCAAATGCACCAATGATAAAATAAGTTAAAATAATTATGGCATAGTTTTACAATCCAGGATTATCAGTGGCACCCTTGCTTGCTTACAATGGGTGTTGTTTGTGCTTCATTTGCGATACACAATTTTAGATATTTTTAACTGTATGACACTTGAAATAAAGATCTTGTCTATGTATGATAAAAAAAGGCACGGGCACAATTGACTGTGTTGTTTGTAATTGCTAAAAACACAAGTAAAAAAATTCAGAAAGCATATAAAGTATACTGTAGTCCAGAAACAGGGAAAGGTTTATTCTATGTTGAAAGACAAAGACAAGAAACATCATGTTTCTGCTGTGAAGCCTTCAGCCTGACACCTGTTGAAGGCTCCACAGCCTAAATAGTGTTTCTTTTCTTTACCTTTCAGCACGGAATGAACTTTTACCTGTTCCTTTTCAGGCTTCGCACATTGACGCAGCTTCCTACGTGAGCATCTATATTAAGCACAGTACTGTATATATATACTGTTTCTCATACAATAGTGTGTTTTGGGGCTGATAAACGTCATCTGTTATTTAACTGACATTTAGCAATAACGGAAAACCCTTCCCCACCATTGGCCCAGTAAACCAAGGGTTTACTGTATATTTTTTTGGACAAACAGAAAAGTTCCTATGACACGCTCTATTTTAGAACACATAGATTTATACAATTTACGCCTCTCCATGAGCATGTCAACAGAAAAACTATGTAAGAGAACTTGTTTTATCACAGTACATCATTTGCCCCAATTCCTCAATCTCGAGATGAATCCTAGCTAATTTTATATGTATGCATTTGATGTGTTTGTATGACAATATTGCCTACTGTCTCGCAATGCGATCCTTTTTACACGCATTGGCCCTTGAACTTCAGAATGTCAACCTTGCAGAGAATCTCCACATCCAGAACTGCCTACACCACTCCTTCCTCCTTGTCTAACCCTGTCTATCCCCGGGGTATTCAACCAAAACTTCAAATTTTACTTTGTGAATGACCCTTCAGCTGGAACCTTTTTTTCCAGATGTACCTTCATCTCATAACACCGTTCTCATAATTGTCCACAGCCACCATCCACGCCAGGCACTTTGTTACTCTACAAAAGCTGCAAAGAACTCTCCAAGCTGACTACTTTCACTAACATGATTACACCAACATTTTGTCTTTTCACAGGAATTCAAAGACTCTTATACCTTTTCTCTTAGAAACACATAAAAGCCAAAACTGTTCATAAATCTGCCTCTCATTCCCCAAGTACTCAATGTATGACGGCACTTTTTAAACCTCCCATACATTTATAGACTGCTGCCTTTCATATTTCTCCTTTATTTTGTAAAATTGCCAGCACTTTCACATCTCCCTACTCATTCTCATTTCTTTCATCTTCCTCAGTCCTTTGCTTCATATTTCTCTCCTCCCCTCTCTCCTCCACACACTTGAAGAAGCCCCAGAGCTAAAATGTTTTTTTTTTCATTGTGAAACTAACCACAACTAATTCCTAACTATATTGCAAGTCACTAGGGTGCTTCAACGTCTGTGTGTGTATGTGACCAATCAACACTTTTTAAGCATCTCAAACTCAGGAGGACTTATGAAGAAACCGATAATGAGAAGGACAGGCTTCATTGACTAATCTATAATTTAGAGCATTAAGATGCATGCTTTCATCTTCCCAGGGTTTAGCTGCTAAATTTTAAGGCCACACAACATTAGGATACAATAGAGAATGTTTCCAGTAATCTGCAATTTATGGTTAAATATCACATGGTATGTAGCGATGTGTGAATTAGAAGATCACACACCAGGAGTATATTTGAATAACAAGAAAAGTGCACAAATAGTTTACATGTAAATAATATTTTAATTGTGGATTACTTTGAAAAGACTAATATTTATGATGTTCAATAATGGTTTCAGGCAAAAGGAGCCATCTGTTGCACATTTTGAAATGATTTGGTTAAGTGATCATAAGCCATTTACTTTTAAATGCTCCCAAAATTACCTATTTTCTCAGTTCTTTTAACTGTAACTAAAGATTGTTTAACCTGTAAGTGCAGAACATTCCTCTTAGCCTGCCAATGTATCTGGTTGCTATTATCAGACTGATTTCAGAGTTGCTACACATTGTTGTTTTGTGGCGATTACATTTACACATAATATTCTAAATGGGCTCTTATGGTACAATTTTAGCATAGTATCACATGACTTAAATGTATAATTTTAATTAGATGTTCTAATATTCTGTTTGTTTAATGTGTTGCTTCCCCACACTCTTTATCTTTCTTAATGGTCTATGAATTGCATCACTTGTTTCCTTAAGTACAACTGGTAGAATACCATCAGGGTCTGTCTAGAGGCTGTAATATCTCTGCCTCTTGTGTGCTTATACATTTTATTATAGAACGTTGCACTTGCTCAGTACAAGGTACATTATTGATTTCTCCCTTCTAAATGCCTAATCAAAAAACATTTATTATATTAACCATTTCCCTTTCATCATCTGTTTACCATTTTTGTATCCGATACACTGTACTATTAATTTGCCTTATTTACGGTATTTTAGACTACATCGTAATATTCTTTTCTATCTCTCTCTGCCTTTCTAATTTTCTTTTTTTAGGTAGTGTATGCAATTTATTTTACTCAATTTCTTAAACTGAATGGTGTTCTTTTTAATTATTTTACAAAGTGCTTCCTTTCTCCTCATAATTTTCCTAATTAACAATTTAAGCTACTGCCTTCTAGCAATTGATTTACTTATTCTAGTGCTATATCTGTTCTGTGTTTCAAGCATAATACATTTATAATCTTTAATTTAGCCAATAATTTTCTAACAAGAAGTTTAATTGATGGTTTTAAATCCAAGTACAGATTTATCCTCTATAACGTTGACTTGGCCAAGAGGCTTATACTAATTGTTGCAGAGAATAAAGAGATAACAATAAATAACAAAATAGCAGAATGGAAGATTTTAAAGAGTGCAAGTAACAGGCAGAAAAAAAATGAGCCACCCATTTATATACAACCCAATCTATTTGTCTTCAACTATCTCATTCATAGATTGCTGTACTAAAATTGTAAACTTTATTTTACCACTAATTGTACACATTGACAATATACAGTAGTACCAAGCACATCATGTTATAATCCCAGTTGCCCAATGGTTATTTTACCTTTGCTTACTTTGCTCTTATTATTCAGAAAGGTCAGATCAAAAGATTGTATTTATTGTAGATGCTAATGTCCAGTAGGTGGATAATGTAAAATCCCTTATCTATTCAATCAAAATGTAAACCTCACATGAAATGTGCCTCTACCAGTACATTACTGATTTTATCATACAAGACTGCAGTCTGTCTTATATTGTTACAGCTTTAGATCGTAGATTTTCGATAAAGTTTGTGACACTAGGAGGACTAAATACTTCTAACTTCAAAGCAGAGAGGATGTTTGCTGATGTCTGGGGGGTCCCTTGAGCAGAAACAATTGTAAAGTTAACCTTAATATACCTAGGGAAGTTGTGGATTAATGATTGGCAAAGAGCAGCACAGAAAGAGACAATATAAGATCACATTATAGAGCTCAGGGAGGAAACCAAAAAGGGGAGGAAGAAGGAAGAAACAAGGAGAGCAGTATTTGAACCTTATTAGATCATGCTATTCAGTGTTTTTAGGGAACTTGGGATTCCTGGGTAAAAGATACCTCAGTTAGAAACGTCTTTCCTGATTAGGTTTTATAGATAGGTATATAGGCATATAGGCTCCCATTTATTTTGTGGCATCCAGGGTGCAGAGAACGAGATTTAACTGCACGTTGCTTTGTATTTAGTTAGAAGGCAGCTCATCTCTTGTGTTGCCTCTGTAGGCATATTAAGAGTTTAGCACTTAGTAGCAGTCTGATAGATATCTTTATTGATCCCGAAGGGAAATTGAGGTGTTACAGCAGCCCAGCCCAAGACAAGCAAAAACAGACATCAGAATAGACTAAAAATTAAAATAAGTACAGCAATACAAAATAAAATAGTCTGGGGTTTTCTAGGTGACCAGAATGTTATGCCTCTGAAACGCCTTGTCTGTAAATACTGTATATAATGTAACTTTGTGTGTTGTATGTTTTCTGTCTTGTGTAGTTTATTGTAATAAATATTTGTTTTAACCAAGTGTGCCTGGATTATTATAATAATAATAATAATAATTGCTTACACTTATATAGCGCTTTTCTGGACACTCCACTCAAAGCGCTTTACAGGTAATGGGGACTCCCCTCCACCACCACCAATGTGCAGCATCCACCTGGATGATGCGACGGCAGCCATAGTGCGCCAGAACGCTCACCACACATCAGCTATCAGTGGGGAGGAGAGCAGAGTAATGTAGCCAATTCATAGAGGGGGATTATTAGGAGGCCATGATTAGTAAGGGCCAATTGGAAATTTTGGCCAGGACACCAGGGTTACACCCCTACTCTTTTCGAGAAGCGCCCTGGGATTTTTAATGACCACAGAGAGTCAGGACCTCGGTTTTACGTCTCATCCGAAGGACGGCGCCTGTTTACAGTATAGTGTCCCCGTCACTATACTGGGGCATTAGGACCCACATGGACCGCAGGGTGAGCGCCCCCCGCTGGCCCCACTAACACCTCTTCCAGCAGCAACCTTAGTTTTTCCCAGGAGGTCTCCCATCCAGGTACTGACCAGGCTCACACCTGCTTAGCTTCAGTGGATTGCCAGTTGTGAGTTGCAGGGTGATATGGCTGCTGGCCATATCACCCTGCTGGCCATATTACTCCTCTCAACAAAGCTGTGCCAAAGAATAAAGAATTCACGTGCCTCTATTTATACCAGCTCCTCGGGTATATCATTAGAAATCACATACAAATCTGGGGATTATGAAAAATTATTTCACTGATTGACTAAACCGCTCGGTCAATTCCTGATTTTCACCAGTTTCGTAACCCCCCCCCCATTTGTAACAATATCTTAATTTAATGTATCTGTAGCAAACTCCTAACACTATACTCTGTGAATATTGATAGGTGAACAGCAGAAACACCAAACTATAAGCTTGAGCTTTTTAGATTTGCAGAAAGTGCTGTAATAAGCAGAACAGCAAGGGGCACTCTTCCCTTTGGACCAGATAATTCTAAATCAAAACAGTACGGTGATGGGGAAGAACCACCAACCATTTGAAATACTGCACTAAAATACCAGTTACCTGTTATCATTGGTACCTTTAGATGAGTAAAGCAACTAGCAACTGTACTCAGGTTAAACTCCAGATTCAGGTGTTCTCAATCTGGTCTTGCAAAACTCCCCTCTCTAATTTAACTGGCTAAGGTCTTATCCACCTTTGTTTTTGTATTGTCATGAGTTTGCCACACCACCAAAAAAAAGATGTTTAATTTTCTTTATCTGGATATATTTTAACAGTTATTAAACAGAACACGCAATGAGACTGGGGGCTGGACAGTTATAAAACACAATAACTGGGTCTACAGATTTGTTTTCATTCAGGAATTCCTGCTCATTAGTCAGCATAAAACAAATGTGCAAAGCTAACTTCACTATTTTTCTCCACAAAAGTTAATCTCACAGTTTGACTCCCAAAAAAATAAGGAAGAGTGAAAGCTGGACATGCCCAGGCATTATGCAGTTGAGGGTAAAGAGAGGGAAGCAACAGAACAGCCACAACAATGTTGTTTCTGACAACAGCTACTCCAAGTAATCAAGGATAATACAGATTATGGTGTGCCTAAATGACACCTTCTATGCAATAATAATTGTGTTCAATAATTATTGTAAAATACATTTCCAAACATTCATTCAATCATTCCGATATTCAGCTGTAAATGTAAGTGTGTTTCAGAGCTCTGTACTTGTGTTCATGGTATTTAAGAATATAAAAAGAATCACAAACAAAAGGGGGGCATTTGGCACATCAATCCTGCATCGTTGCTAATAGCTAACGGATTCAAGGATCTCATCCAGCCATAATAAAAGAAAACAGAAAATAATCCTAGCAACTTCACTTGAGGAAAACAGATTAGTTTTAATGAGTATTCATTCAATGCTAAATTACTACAAGAAGTTTGCCACCTGGACAATTACAAAGAATATGGTATTTAGTCAAAAATCCTGCACACCACAACATGAATGTCTCTGTGACTAGGGAAACAGTAGTAGGGATTCTCTTCACCCCATTTGAAGGAGATAGCCTTTGCAAGTTAGCCATTAATGTGCTATAACTAGACAGAACTATCACTGTACAAACACAGTTGACAAGGTTTAGGCCCACCATGTGATTAAAATGGTCTCACTCTTTGCTTTAATACAGTCCTTTTCATTCCATACAAATTAAATTCCATTTTAATCTTAACTGTAACCATCTTGTATCCCTACAACTGGAAACAGGCTGTTTTCCAATGGAAAACAAAGGCCAAAAAACACTACACCTATTGTATCCAGGAAAACCATAGCTACCATTAACCGCAAGTACAATACAGAATATCAGTTGGAGGTCTGACTAAAAGTTCAGTGCTTTTCCTCCACAACTCAAGTTTCAAAATAAGGTCTTTATGGAGGCCTGTAATACTGCTAATGTGTTTTGTTTGGCCCAGTTACACAAATAATGCATTCATTTTCAAATTCATTCACTTACATATTCACCTAGAAAAAAAAGAATATGTAACTTGAATCAATATTAAAACACTGCATTTAGCGCTAATGTGTAAAATCCTCATTTCTACACATCTCAACAAAAGAATGTCAAACAACACTTCTAGGCTCTGCATGTAGAAAGCAACAGCAGCCCATTAAGCAGCACATGATCTAATGTGGTAACTGCTCCATGTACACTGTGTACAATTTGTATGGCTGGCAGCCATATCACTCTGCAACGTACAACTGGCAGCCCACTGAAGCTAAGCAGGTGTGAGCCTGGTCAGTACCTGGATGGGAGACCTCCCGGGGAAAAACTAAGGTTGCTGCTGGAAGAGGTGTTAGTGGGGCCAGCAGGGGGCGCTCACATGTCCATGAGGGTCCTAATGCCCCAGTATAGTGATGGGGACACTTTACTGTAAACAGGCGCCATCCTTCGGATGAGACGTAAAACCAAGGTCCTGACTCTCTGTGGTCATTAAAAATCCCAGGTTGTTTCTCGAAAAGAGTAGGGGTGTAACCCTGGCGTCCCGGCCAAATTTCCCATTGGCCCTTACCAATCATGGCCTCCTAATAATCCCCATCTATGAACTGTCTTCATCACTCTGTTCTCCTCCCCACTGATAGCTGGTGTGTGGTGAGCGTTCTGGGGCACTATGGCTGCCGTCACATCATCCAGGTGGATGTCGCACATTGGTGGTAGTGGAGGGGAGTCCTCATTACCATGTAAAGCGCATTGAGTGGAGTTTCCAGAATTATAATTATTATATCTGTATAATACACTGTAATCAAGTCCTATAAAAGGCATCCTATGATCTTATGACAGTTTTCTAACTCAACTAACTTTCTAACTTTCTAACTCAAGGCCACACCCACTATAATTATAGTGGAAGAATTATAATTATTATATTTAATTATTATATCTGTATAATACACTGTAATCAAGTCCTATAAAAGGCATCCTATGATCTTATGACAGTTTTCTAACTCAGGGCCACACCCACTTGATATACCATATATTCCTTGCTGTTAGTATGAACAGAGTAGCCCTTTCTGACCCATCTGTCTACTGTGAATAAATGAATATAAATGAACGGGTTCCCATTATACTTACCTTTAAGAAATAAATACCATCCTAGAAACGTCTCAACTTCTTACGTCATCTTAGTTCTTATGTCTCACTACTGTGTGCCTCTGTCACCACATCCACATAAACAGAGGCAGAGCAACACCTTAGTGTGGATTGAGTGCAACTTTTTAGACAGACAAGTTAAACTGTAACAGATACTAAACATCCCTCAGTACACAGTAATCAGGGACCACACATCCTGTACTGCATTGTTTACTATAACAGTGTTCGATGTTTGTTTGCACAGTTGCTTTGTTCCTTTTATAGCAACGCCCTCTCATATCTCTAGGTTTTACATCTGAAATAATAATAATAATAATAATAATTGCTTACACTTATATAGCGCTTTTTTGGACACTCCACTCAAAGCGCTTTACAGGTACCAACACCAATGTGCAGCATCCACCTGGATGATGTGACGGCAGCCATAGTGCGCCAGAACGCTCACCACACACCAGCTACCAGCTATCAGTGGGGAGGAGAGCAGAGAGTAATGTAGCCAAATCATAGATGGGGACTATTATTAGGAGGCCATGATTGTAAGGGCCAATGGGAAATTTGGCCAGGTCGCCGGGGTTACACCCCTACTCTTTTCGAGAAACGCCCTGGGATTTTTTAATGACCACAGAGAGTCAGGACCTCGGTTTTACGTCTCATCCGAAGGACGGCGCCTGTTTTCACTATAGTGTCCCCGTCACTATACTGGGGCATTAGGACCCACACGGACCGCAGGGTGAGCGCCCCCTGCTGGCCCCACTAACACCTCTTCCAGCAGCAACTTTAGTTTTTCCCAGGAGGTCTCCCATCCAGGTACTGACCAGGCTCACACCTGCTTAGCTTCAGTGGGTTGCCAGTTGTGAGTTGCAGGGTGATATGGCTGCTGGAAATGATCTTGCACCAATGTTCAGTTGTCAGTTTTCTTACTGATCCCTGCATAAGGCAACTCCTCTTCGGCATCAATTTCAGTGCCCCTCCACGAATTAATTTTATATTAATTATATTAAGGGCAGAGAGGTGGCACTGTGGACTAAGGATCTGAGCCTGTGGCAGGAAGGTTGCTGGTTCAAATCCCATGGCCGGCAGAGGAATCCTACTCCGTTGGGCCCCTGAGGAAGGCCCTTAACCACAAATTGTCCAGGGGCGCTGTATAAATGGCTGACCTTGCGCTCTGAGCCCAAGCTTCTCTCCCTGTCTCTATGTCTCATTAAGAGCAAGCTGGGGTGTGCGAAAAGACAAATTCCTAATGCAAGGAATTGTATATGACCAGTAAAGCGATCTCATCTAATCTTATGTAGGGAGGTCCCTTCATTTTGTAACTATAGTGTCCAATTCATGAATATATGACCCATTCAAAAAATTTTCCACCAGCTAAGCCAGGTTTCTAAGGAGACCAGTTTGGGATGCACCTAGGTAATTTCTTCTCTTCAGAAATGAGTTTAAAATTAAAACTATTCACAAAAGTGCCCTGATTAAAAACAATAAGAATCATGAGAATGTACCAGCTGTCAGAAAGCAATTATCTACAGTATTCCACATGCTTTGCTAATCAGGACAAACCATGAAGTTGAATGGCAATGATCTTTAATATATTTAAAACAATTAACTTCACAATTAAGCATTACCCAGTGAAGCAACTACTGTTTAGTCAAACTAACAAATAGAATGAGCAGAAACCATTTCTTAAAAAGTCATTTTCATCTCAGAAAGAAAGAGCAAGACTAAAAGCTGCACTTTATTTATCATTTATTCATGATGAGATCACATAATGCTGTAAATCAATTCTGTGGAAAAAAACAAAAGCCCCTAAACATCATCTAGAAATATGAACAAAAATGGTTGAAGCATTTTTTACAATGATTTTCAGAGTGCAAGTCAATATACAGTATGATATATTTTTACATACTGTAGCCCTCGTGTGAATTATGAGACATTAGGTAGGCATCAAAATCACCCTAAAAATGAAAAGCACATTTCTTCCTGATCATTTGTAAGCCACATGCATTTAATCACCTCATTGCATCAAAATTAAAAAAACATTAGCCTGCGGGTTCACAGAGTGACACATTTCATGCCAAAACTGAAACCCTTCACTCTAAATATCACAACTAATAGTTTATATTAGTGCGTTTAGAAGAGTCAATTTATATCTTCACGAGATTGCCCCAGTCATCCAGTTGCATTTTCAGTTTAATAAAGGCAATCTAATCTTTACAGTATTATTAATGCACTGCAAAAAAACGTTTTCCTATTTATCCACCAAATCCAATTAATTCAGTGAAACGGTTGCACAGACCATAAGAAAATCAGAAAATCAGAAAATTGTAATCCCTTTCCTTCCAGTAGGAGAAATTCATCAATGAATGTAAACATATTTGTGAAAAATATATTTATAAAATATTTTTTAATGTTTTTCTTAAAATGGTCCTCTGGATGATACTGTGTATCTAGAGATGACACTGGAATCCTCTGCTGTAAACTTCATGAATCAGCAGTGAAAATTTCATGTGTGAAGCTAAGTATCACAAATGTGTCCAAGTTTGACAATTTCATAACTCACCTTTTACTTTTCCTGAACCTCTTTGCTCCAAGGCACTGCATATGTTAGATCTTTCTCATTTACAAGCTTCTATGGTTTAGGAAAGCAAATTAGCTGCTCTATTAATATTGTCCATGTCTTTATTCTACTATACCAGTGCACTAATAATAACAAAGCTGCAAAGTCCACGGCAGCTTCACTATGACATTTGGAAAATTAAGGGAACTTTAGTACACAGTGCTATTGTATTTCCAGTCTGAGCTCTATTTTTACCATTTCCTTTTTAAACAAATATAATTCTGTGAGCACAACTTATCTGTACTCAAGCCCTGGCACAAGGAAATACTAAGAATAAAATGGCACGGTGGAAAGTACAACAATTAACTAAACACAAGCTCTGATATTTAGAGCGGTTTTCTGGAGAAGAAAAATTGCACACAATTCCCTAAAGTAGCAGGCTACCTTCTAAACTCTTAATGTATAAGACATGAAAGAGAGAACACCAACATGAAAAATGCTGGTTAGTTTGTTGACATTTTTATCAGCAGTTAACATTTATTACTCAAAATAATTTCTCCTTGGCTTATATAAACTCCAAAAAAGAAGATAATATCAAATGCATGAAATAATTAACAACACCAGTAAGGCAGCAGAAATAAGCCAAACTAGCAGCAGGTCTAAGAAATAGACAGCAAAATATTATTGTGGACTAACTTGTGGACTGGGAATCTCATTTCACAGTGTACAGTTTAAGTGAAGGTCCTGCACACTCAGGAAAAAAGAACACATTTTATGATTAGCACTCAATCACACTCAGTGGCAACCCAGTGAAGCTAAGCAGGTGTGAGCCTGGTCAGTACCTGGATGGGAGACCTCCTGGGAAAAACTAAGGTTGCTGCTGGAAGAGGTGTTAGTGGGGCCAGCAGGGGGCGCTCACCCTGCGGTCCATGTGGGTCCTAATGCCCCAGTATAGTGACGGGGACACTATACTGTAAACAGGCGCCGTCCTTCGGATGAGACGTAAAACCGAGGTCCTGACTCTCTGTGGTCATTAAAAATCCCAGGGCGCTTCTCGAAAAGAGTAGGGGTGTAACCCCGGTGTCCTGGCCAAATTTCCAATTGGCCCTTACTAATCATGGCCTCCTAATAATCTCCCTCTATGAATTGGCTACATTACTCTGCTCTCCTCCCCACTGATAGCTGGTAGCTGGTGTGTGGTGAGCGTTCTGGCGCACTATGGCTGCCGTCACATCATCCAGGTGGATGCTGCACATTGGTGTTGGTACCTGTAAAGCGCTTTGAGTGGAGTGTCCAAAAAAGCGCTATATAAGTGTAAGCAATTATTATTATTATTATTATTATTTCAGATGTAAAACCTAGAGATATGAGAGGGCGTTGCTATAAAAGGAACAAAGCAACTGTGCAAACAAACATCGAACACTGTTATAGTAAACAATGCAGTACAGGATGTGTGGTGAGCGTTCTGGCGCACTATGGCTGCCGTCGCATCATTCAGGTGGGTGCTGCACATTGGTGGTGGTGGAGGGGAGTCCCCATTACCTGTAAAGCGCTTTGAGTGGAGTGTCCAGAAAAGCGCTATATAAGTGTAAGCAATTATTATTAATTAATTATTATTCAGAGGAAACAAGCCCAGAGTGGACCAAAGAGGACCATTTTTCCTTTACTGAAGTGTAAATATGTTTTCATTTAAGGATTCCCTACAGAAAAATGAAGCCAAAGTATCCATGGCACTTAACAACAGCAACCGTGTGAATCAGCTAGATTCAACCTTGTGTATTTAGTTGTTTGCAAGCTCACTTGAGTCAATGAAATTTAATTAGATGCCATCTGCAACCCAAAGCGCTGGGGATGGTCAATACTACACTCTAACCTAATGTGGTTTTTCTTATCAGGAAATGTGCTTTAGCAAGCTAAGAGAGAGGAGTCTGAAGGCCTAATGAGCTGGAGGGTATTTGCTGATGGAGTACTTTTAAGAAGATTAATCCTTCATTGCTTGTTTGGTCTTTTGCTTGTTTTTTAAGCAAAAACCCCTGCAGGATTTACAGATAACCTGTGTCCTATAACAGCTATCTTGTACAATCTCTTGTTATGGATGGAAACTACATAGATCTGACAAGATTTATTGAAATCAATAAAACAATTAATAATCACACATACTTTTGCATAAACGTATAAGCATAAAAGGCAGTACTCTTTATTTTGCTCTTTCTTTGTTCATAGAAAATTAAGAGGTGCATGAGGTTCTGAATACAGCTGTTAGTCCTGAGATTGCAGCAGGATAAATATGCAGCTCAATTCTAGGATCAGGAGGATGAGATCCCAAACAGGCTAGATTGGCCTAATGGTCTCCTCTTATTTTTATGTTCTTGTTGCAATGCATATTACATTTTGTGAAGGGGAATTTTGTGACCATGGAGGACACAAAAAGAGGTTCTTCCCACAGGTCAAAACTGTGAGCATGTAAACTTTAGGTCAAGACCACAATTTTATTATCTTGTTCTTTTTTAATGTTCATTGTATCGAAAACATACAAAAGAGAGGAAACCATTAGACCTATCTAGCCCGATCTCATCCAGCTTTTTCTTGAAAGAATCCAGGGTATCAACTTCAACTGTGGCTTTGTAGGGTGTTTCATATTCCCACAACCCTCTGGGTAAAGAAGTGCATTCTGTTCACAGTTTGAAATGCACCTCCATATATTTTCTCCTTAAGTTCTCTGGTTCATGTTTCACTTTCATTCTGAAGAAATCCGCCGGGTTAACTTTGTTAATACCATTGGGAATTCCGAATATGTGTTCAGGTCCCCCCTTGTAGTCTTCTCTGTCCGAGACTAAAAGGATTCAGTTGTTTGCAGCAGACTTAAAAAACAGGGCACACAACCCCCTACGTCCAGGCAATGTCAAAAGACACACAGAATATGGCAGGCAGCAGCCTCTGTGTCAATAAGGAACACAAAGAGCGAAGAGGTGCAGGGACTCTCACAATACAAGGTGCAGAGAGTCCCAGTATATATAGAGAAACACAAAGTTACAAGAAGGTGCTTTGGAAGGCAGTACTGGGGAACTGTTGTGAAGCCCACCAACACCAAGACTATTATTCCCACCCCCCTTCTTCTCTCCTTAAAATCTGAAAGATGGAGGACAAATAACATATTATAATGATAGAAAGAAAGGAGAGAAATGTATTTGTTCTTCAAAACCAGGGGAGCAACTGAATCTGTAAATAAAGCAAAAAATACAAAAGACAAGAGAAGGAATGAGACCAGTGCAGCTCCTAACTGAAATACCAGAAAATGCCATAAACAAGGGGAAAGGACTCTTAATAGCACTGTAGCAAAAACAAGAGATACAGGCAGAATGGTACACCGACCCATGTCAAACAACAGAGTATAGTGAAAAATACATGAGGCATGGAACAGAGCCCAACACAACACTGAAAAAGGCAGCTCTAAAAAGAGCTCCTGGTTCCAGGTGAGGGGTAAGAGCCATAAACTCTTAACAACAGGTGATAAAGATAACAGATAAATAAACTCACTAACCTACCTTCTGTGTGGAAACAAAAGAAAAAGGATGGGGTGCCCTAAGGCATATTACTCACGGGAAGGGAAGCAGAGAGAGCATCATGCTCCTGACTGGCCTATGAGTGATGTTAAAATCTCAGTCCTCTGCTGCTCCTACAGATATTCCACTGGTTAGTGGCAGCTCTTTGAAATTAAGCTGAAGCATCAATAACACTGGACAGACCCCTTTTATATCAAGGATGAAACTGCCACTGATACCCTTTGGTGTGGTTTTCCTTCTAATCGGACTAGAAGACTGGTGAGTGAGCCCTCTGCCTTGTGTGTGGTGAATCGCTAGAAGGGTGGGAGATCTGCACATCAAATCACTCTGATACCCAGTCTGCACTGTTTCAGATATCTATCGTCTAAGATGTCTCCCAATGCAAACTATTTATCAGAAATATGTAAATGGTTCGTCCAAACCACAGCATTCCTCTCCCAAAGCTGGCTGTATACCATCCAAAAAATCCCAACTGTGCAGCTATCTGAAACAACTGATCACAATTCTTCTAAACATATGGTGTACAGTTGATCTTAACTCCTGAACAGTATTATGGCTTCAGTATTACTTAACACAGAAAGTAAGTAAAATTTGACAGATTTATTTCACAAGCTTTTCCAGTCTCTTCCAGCATATAACTGGATTATTTGCTGGGCCCTACTTATTTCTTCACCAACGTTAATGGTATATATCG
Organism: Lepisosteus platostomus; assembly: GCF_059453375.1. NCBI lineage: Eukaryota > Metazoa > Chordata > Actinopteri > Semionotiformes > Lepisosteidae > Lepisosteus > Lepisosteus platostomus. The sequence goes on along the minus strand of NC_142619.1, from coordinate 26,010,997 downwards.
GGCAATAGGCAACTTATACCTCCATCTCTACAAGAGGATATCATTTTATACTAAAGTGCACACATTTCATTATCTGTAATGTGCAATCTGCAGCTTATTTTTGAAAAAATGTAGGCTGTGAGGTGTGCTGTCTGCTACTGGTAAAAATAACATGTGTGGTACTCAATAAGAATAATTCAAACTGCTCCATTTGTCATGATCAACAGTTTTGTACTTAAAGACAGAATTCTAGGTCAAGTAATGTTTTATTGATAGGCCTATCAGCACCTGGTTGAATTATGCTTTAATTTTTGAAACCCAAAAATAAAGAACAAGCTAAAGTTAAGTTTAGGTTTAACTTCCTTTAATGTAATAATTCCTGATTTAACATTCCTCTAAGTACAGTAGATATTTCTTCAAAAGTTTGTTCTTTTTGCCTTATCTTGGACAACAGAGATATCGTTAAGAGAAAGTCCTCAAAAGCTACGTTTGGGAAACTTTTGATGTCTTCTGTTCTACCTATAACTGGCAGAATGTCCAAGTTATTTACGATAACAGGTGCTCCCTAGCATACTTATCTTCATAGTGATCTTTAGTCTAAGACTGATTGGCATGTCTGTATACTAGATAAATGCTTCACTGGTTTAATTTAATTTACAAATATTTAATTAGGAAAATACCATCCTATCTTCATAACTTATTGCAATTCTCAGTGCCTTCAGACATTGAGTACATTTTAAATAGTAGGAAGAGCAACTCTAAAACTTAGGCATCTGTTATCTCAGGTATTTTGCTGACAATGACTCGAACATTCGGCAGTGAGCTAAAACTATCCAACTTTATACTGGAGCATTGTGGTTATATGATTAAGTTTTATGCCTGGCTGTTATATTTATTTTCCTTATGTTTTTCTTTCATTGCTTTGTTTTCTATGCAATAATAGTGTAATGGCGCAAGCCTATTGGAAACATCGTCATCCTATCTAAGATTGTGTTCTAACTGAGGTGTTTTTACTTATTACTACTGTAAACACTCGGATAAAACTAACAATAAAAAAAACTGTGAGCTTCTTCAAAGACATCTGAACTTCAGAACAAACTGTAATACTGTATGAAACAGGAAGAGATCTTTATGATTGACTTTAATAGCAGAGTTGGAAAGAGTAAACTATAATAATAATAGTAATAATAATTGCTTATACTTATATAGCTCTTTCTGGACACTCCACTCAAAGCGCTTTACAGGTAATGGGGACTCCCTTCCACCACCACCAATGTGCAGCATCCACCTGGATGATGCAACAGCAGCCATAGTGCGCCAGAACACTCACCACACATCAGCTATCAGTGGAGAGGAGAACAGAGTAATGAAGACAGTTCATAGATGGGGATTATTAGGAGGCCACGATTGGTAAGGGCCTATGGGAAATTTGGCCAGGATTCCAGGGTAACACCCCTACTCTTTTCGAGAAACGCTCTGGGATTTTAATGACCACAGAGAGTCAGGACCTCAGTTTTACGTCTCATCCGAAGGACAGCACCTGCTTGCAGTATAGTGTCCCCGTCACTATAATGGGGCATTAGGACCCACATGGACCGCAGGGTGAGTGCCCACTGCTAGCCCCACTAACACCTCTTCCAGCAGAAACCTTAGTTTTTCCCAGGAGGTCTCCCATCCAGGTACTGACCAGGCTCAGACCTGCTTAGCTTCAGTGGGCTGCCAGTGGTGAGGTGCAGAGTGATATACTGTACCTGCTGGCTAAACTATAGTAAATAGTTATATTAAACTAACTACAATTTATGCAATTTATTGTACCTGAATCCAAATAGCTGCTGTCCGAAAGCTCTAGCAGTCAAGCAGTTAAGCATCTCTCTCTATAAATCTGGATGCTAAAAACTGAATTTCCAGACTGAGACAATCAGTAAGTCTCAGGCACAAGTAAACATTTCAGTTCCTGTTTTGCTTTGAAGTTCCTAAGAACTACAAATGTTGAGACTAGCTGGTTGTTTATTGACCATAGTTTCTTGAGACACCTCAACAGGCAGTTCCAATAACTGCAACAGTATCATACATGTGCTTTTAAAGGCCTGTTTAGATCTGAGATCAAAGTATATTGCAGGAACATGATATAAAAGAAATCTTCATATTTTCTGCATTGCAAAGTTCTCAAGCTACAATATTCCTTGATACAACTCAGAGTCCAAAAACATTTTGAATAGGTACCAAGTAAAAGAACCCTTCGAGACCACTGCCTGTGATGTGCTTGGTTTCAATACATGAACCTTAGCCGGTAAGTTAAAAAAAATATTTTGCTTTCCAAATTAAATTGGGTGTTCTTATATTTTATGAAAAAACAGATCTCCTCACCGTTTCAGTTTTGTAATGCTTACTCAATAGGAAAATATAACATATTTTAAAATAATGTGGAGATGTGCATTTTGCTATGTTACTGCTTACCAATAAAGATGGATTAAGCTTACTAGAGATGCACTTTGGGACACAATTTCTGAATGCAAAGAATTACAGAGAGTTGAACAGAAAATTCAATACATACAGTACTGTAAGTAATGCTTTCCACACTTTGAAAACTGATTTCCTTCCAAGGAATGAGAAAACATGAACTTGTGAAACATATTGACTTTCTGTGGTTACATAGTAACATCTGAAATTTCAATAATTCTAAATAAGTAATGTAAAAATACGTGAATGCCAACAGATGCCATATCAAGTGGATATTCCACTGCAGGACTTGAAAAAATTGCAATTAAAATAGAATTTTGTTAAAATTTACCTTATTTACTGCAAATTTCATGATTGTTGCTGGATTACTAGTATCGGAGTACTATAACTGGATAGCTGGATGTTTGGTAATTTTATCTTTGCATTCATTAACAAAAAGGAAGAAATTGTGTGTTAATTCATTATTCGACCCTTTGAGACAAACATCAATATTGTTTAATAGGTCAAACACGAGCTTAATCCAATATTTAATTAAACTACATTTACTTTTAATCCAATATTTAATTAAACTACATTTACTTCCCTAATAGACGAACAATGAACCATAGGAACACAAAGAGGCAGGGCTTTAGTAATGATGTTTACATAACCCTCTCTAAGAATGCATTTGGGTATAATGATCTTATCACCAGTCAGACTCCAGATGTGAGGGCTGTAATAGATCAATTTAATTTTACAAACTGTCCCACTACAAACAAATGGCTTCTGTGTTTCCAGAGGCTTCACTGCAACATCTGTGCCACTGAAACTATTCTAATTAAGCAGTGGGATGACCCCACAGCATAACATTCAGAATAGAAAAGTCTCCAGTTTCAATACAGTAGTCAGATTCATTCATCACAACCACCTGTCTTCATCAATGCATCGATAACTAAGAATGCATCACATTATCGATGATAGAACAAACTAAGAGATTTGCTACACTGTAGCAATTTACACAACATTATAATAGACACGCAAGACACAATTACCAGTTTAACCCTTCGGATCCTGGAAATGACATAACAGAACCTTTGGCACATCACACTAATCCTTTTAAAATGACACATAAAAAACAAAAGGTATAAATATATTGTGATGTAGCAAATAATAAAAAAGATTATATGATATACGATATAGAACTTACCGTGTATATTTATGAGTGTGAAAATATATAAGTATAGCCATTGTATTATCTGAAGAAAAACAATGAAAATGCATATTTAGACAAACCACCTTCCATTTACAATTTACCTTTAACGTGATCAAACTTCCAGCTGCGTCATATCAAGCATGTTTTAGGACTTCAGAGAATTAGAATAAAAATTAAAAGCCAAATTACAAATTGACCAGTTGGTCTTGAATATTACTCAAATGCCAATAATTGTGAAAGAAATTAATGAAGTGAATTAACTTTTCTGATAAGATTCCTATTATCAGCTGTAATATCATTACATTTCATTACCTACATCAAATCAGATTTCCAGCATTTCAAAAACATTCGTCTTCGTTATTAGTTAGTTTTAAGGTTTCTCTCCTATGTAGTGCAAAACATTATTATGCTGTAGCTAAAATACTGTAAAAGAAACAATATTATATTTTATAGACCATCATTGATTTTTGTGAAAGACACCAAGTCAAGATCACATTAAAAAAAGCTCAGAACATACAACTGGTTAGGGCCAAATGGAAAACCACATTTGACAGGCAAATGACCCATAAGACTTTGGAAGCCAGCCTCTAGAAGAACAGCTGTGAAGGATTCAAAAAAGCATTGTTGTTAATGTGTTTCCATTGCAGGCAAAAGACCTTTTGCCTTTGATTAGAATGTAAATGCTTTGGAATGGAAAAACTGCCCATTGGAAACAACAAATGTTTAAAGGGGAACTGCAGTCCCAATTTCTCAGACTGGTTATTAAATCTCTGTAACAAAATAAAGTTCATGGACGGTATGGAAAAATTAAGCCCAATTAAGCATAAAATTGTGAACTTTGTGAAAGTATCATTGTTGTCTCAATGGTCTCACCAAGAGTGAGAGTGACATGATGCGGCCCCTTCCTGCTCGCTAGTCACTGTACTCACTAATGTCATGCAATGTAGAAGCGAATAAGTAGGGGTTGTGCATCTGACATTTCAGCACAGAAATGTTCCAATGTGATCTGCACGCCAAGTTATCAAACAAAACCGTCTCGAAGTCTAAATCAATAGTTCTGTTGGATTAAAAAGAGATGTATTCACAAGCATGCTGCTTTACAGTGTAATAAGGTTGCTTCACCACACTGGAAGTTTTTTTTACCTCTTTCTGAATTACAGAATATGGTGCTGTGCATACCTGAAACAGTTGTCTATTTTGTGATGTATATTGGAGGTTTTACAAGTTACAGTGTACATTTTATTTTTATTGTGGTTTGAAATGCACTGGTTCTTTCTAAACCCAAAAGATAAAAATAGCCTCGCAGTTCATCTTTAACAACTAAAGTTACTCCTCGAAGTACTCATTTCTGTTTGTAAACTGTTCAGAATAAATGGCCTGCTTATTATAGCCATTAATACATTCTGATCCCCCCCAAAAAATCATATGATCTCTGGGCACCTCAGCTCTTCTTCACTGCCAGTTGGAGAAGTTTCAGCTTTAGTCTGAAGCCATTCGAAACAAGCAGTAAAGCTGAAAAATGTTTCTATTCTTCAGTCAATCCTTCAGAATTGCTCATTTAGACAGAGAGACAATTTAGGTCGTGTGAAGATCAGTTCTCTTAAAAACATTGTTCCAGATTTTTTTTGCCTTTTGAATGTTGCTCCAGAAGAGACAACAAGGGAATTATTTTTTGATCAAGTCAAAGAAATCATTTGAGAAAACTGGCACCAAAACAAAGGTAATAATTAACACAGAGCAACTGAAGATGTGATAATGGTTCAGTATCTGCCGGAGTATTCAGTCTGTCCAGCCTATTGAATCCTGCGCCATTCTGGAAATTATTGATCTAGTGTTGAACAGCACTGCCCATACGATACAAGAAACTGTGTAAAAGATATAAACAGCCAGAAAAGACCGTATTACACTCACGTGACAGTTTTTCATTATTTTTTAATGAAGCAATTCTAAACATTCAAATTAATAGATTTCAGTTATCATATACTTAAGAGAATAATTTTTCACTTAAAGCAACCCAGGCCTGGTAAAAATCCTGAACAGGACCCAAGCCTATATGAAATCTCTAACAGGATTTTGCACATGAGTCTTGTGGATCTCATATAGGATATTTCTAAGTCTTCTAAAAACACACAATGGTACATGATTCTAAGATTCTTTCAATATTAATACTGTGTAGATAGTATTAATTTCTACATCAAAGATTGGAAAATGCAAGAATCCTATATGACTCTAAGATCCTGAATAATTAGAATCCTGATCAATAACAATTCTAGGATACTGCACAATGTGTTAATTCTGAGCCATAGAATAATGTACAAATATAATGTGTTTATGAAATCCTTTCATCTTTATGTCCTGTAATCGACAAAATTCTCATGAACATCCTGTACAAGTCATGCACGCTTTCATGAAATATAGTTACAAAGGAATTGGAATATGATACAATCTCACTTAGGTATCAGGCTATTACATAAATAATAGTGTACAAAAATATTTTAAGCTCTACAACGGCTCCTTTAACCCACTAGTAAGCTTAGTTTTATTCAAACCATGACTGTGTCAGACACCATGGTGATCACTTTTCTTTTTGATAACTGGAAATATTATTTTAGTCACCTACAGGTACTAAACACCAATATTTTATTAACATGTTATTCTCAGTAATTTGAAGCACTATAAAGAATAATAGTTCCTTATTAATAAATAAGTCTCATAGTTCTATTAGAAGTGTATTGCTTTGTGTCTGTCTTTGTCTTAAGTGGCTCAATCTTACAAATTGTAGCTGTATAGCTGTTGTGCCAAACCCACACCCACAAACTAATAGATAAAATGCCGTACAAAATGCAGTTTTTTTAACCTTTCACAAAAAAGGAATTCCCTAAAGTATTCAAAAACCTGATCCAAGATTGTAAGCATTCAGGATTCCTAATAAGATCCAAGATAAGCATTAGCATGGGTCGTTACAATGCTCGTATCACAAGGTAAAATCCAGCATGAATAGGAATTCCAATTAGTGCTATTTCAAATGCATAAAGTACAAAATACTTAAACTTCACACTGACGAATTAGAATTGGGTTAAAGGCATTTACATGAAAATACTTGCTATGACAAGTCCTACAATAAAGGTACGACTGCCGATAAAATCTTACCATTCCATATTCTTGTCAGCCATCATTGGCGATAGAACAGTACATTATGTTGTGGAAATTAAAGCAGGCTCACCTATTAATAATGCATCGAGCAGAGAATGACAGAACAAGTGCCCTGACATTACACTCAATACCGTTGACATTTATATCAAATGAAGCAGTATTGAATGCAGGAGTACACTATGTGCATCACAGGCAATGAAATTAAGCTTATTTAAATTACCATAAGTTAAGAAACACATTCCCATACAAGTAACTCCATAATAGAATAACAGCAAGAGTCCTGCACTATCTTATTTTATCTGAAGTAAACAGAGATACATAACACAAACTTCTATGTAAGCTAGAATTCCTTAAAAATCTATACAGTAAATGGCAAAAGAGGCTCAGTCCATGAATATAAAATTGAAATAAAAAAAGACTTAAAAATAGGTTACAGGGACACAAATGAAACCCACTGTCCAGCACGTTTCTGCAGGATCTAATTTAAAATGAATCCGTCACTAGATACAGTATATCTATTCCGTAACCTTATTTTGAGTTATATATGCATAGACAGACCAGTTCAAATATTATGAACAATATATTGTTTTTCCAGATGCTTCAGTATAATTTGAGCCTGTAGTGTCATGTCATTTGCCAAACCGCTTTATACCATACGGTGTCACGGGAAGCTGGAGCCTACAGTACCTGGCAAGCAACGAGAGCAAGGCAGGGTACACCCTGGATGGGACGCCAGTCCATCGAAGGGCAGGTGCAAGCCAGATAGTCATACATGGGGACAATTTGGAGGCCATGGTAAAGGCCGAGGGGGGAAATTTGGCCTGGACACCGGGATAACTCCCTACTCTTACCAAGAAATGCTCGGGGATCTTTAATGACCACTGAGAGTCAGGACCTCATCCGAAAGACTGTAATGTATAAGTCCTTAAAAAAACCAAAATGGTATGACATGGGATTCTGGTCTCCCTGTAACAGTTTTTGAAGCAAGAGAAAAGACCGTAATATTTGATTAATTTGTTTTTTGTTGCTTCTGTATCAGTCATGCTGGAGTGATTAGATATAAGGGAGTTAAAAATCATTACATTCTCATTTGCAACAGAAATTCCACATCGTTAATTTTATGATGACACCATATCACTACACCCATCCATTTTCTAACCACTCCATGCAATTCAGTGACGCGGGGGAGCCGGAGTCTATCCTGGCAAGCAACAGGCACAAGGTGAGATACACTCTGGATCACAGGGCGGACACAGACACGCACACTCACACCAGGGCCAGTCTTCCAGCCAATTAACCTACTGTACCAGTACGTCTTTGGACTATGGGGAGGAAACAGGAGCAGCCAGAGAAAACCCACGTAAAGCACGGGAGGAACACAAAAACTCCAGTCAGATAGGACCCCAGGTCAGAGCTCCTGGTTAGCAACATTAACCACTGTGCCACCCTCATACATGTATTTACATTCACTTTCAAATTCCTGTGGTAACTTGAGCTCTTGAAAGTGAATTGTTTGACAGGATTAAGGAACACGATTAAACTCGAAATTACGGCTGTCAAGTGGCTGTTGCAGATGTAGATTTCTCTACACAGACTTCTGTTAAGCCACTTCAAGAGAGTCATCAATGTATAACAACGGCCTGCGACTGCAAGAGCTTTGGCAATCAAGGCCAAAGTCCCAGTTCTGTTAGAAATGATACATGGCAATGTAGGCGTATGCCTAAACTCTCACAAAATGCTTTTGTATTAAAGGTCGAAAATGGAGATGTTTAAGAAGTAGGTTTAACCCTTATTTCTGTTTCCTTACAAACTCATACAACCTGTACAGCAAACACTTACTTCAGCTTCCACTCAACAACCCATAGCATCCTGCCCAATAAAAAGGCAGAATTTACCTTCTAAAAGATGAAGACACGTGCAAGGACATCTATATGACACTATTAGTCACACCAAATTACCGTACCATGCACAAGTCTCAGCAACTGGAAAACTTTCTACATTCCATTAAGCTTTCCTAAATCATTACACAAGGATCTTGACATTCGTGTTTAAGCACTTTTTCTTACAATGGGAGCCTGTGTTACTGATACCAACCTTACTTAAAATATCAAGTGACAAGACTGATCTTACACAGTTTCATTATTCATTAATGCACTTGTTTGTTTGTTTGTATGTTTGTTTTTTAATTCCTGAAATTCAGAACTGATTTAGTGCACCAGCTTTAATTACCTCATGATGCCTACTGATTTTATGCAGTCATCTTAATATACTTTCACATAGCAGCTAAATTTATAATCACGCCAATACATCTGCTGTGGAACTGTTTATCACAAAACTTTAACCAAGAATGCCTGATCAATCAATGAAGGATAGTATTTGACCCTGCTGTCATTTACCACAAATTATAAGGGGGTCTGCACGGCAGCACTGGATGAGATTTTCTGAGGCAGTAGCGCTGCTTACTGATGTAGGCCCAGGGAAAATGTTATCAATTGTGCTCACGCAGACAGACCTGGAATGGTCCCACTGAAGTCTTCAATGACACAGTTTTAAAGCCTGTCAGATCATAGAAACAAATCAGAATCAGTTTAGCCTGGCTTAGTGATAGAGTGGAGCGTCCCACAAGAACATCAAGTTACTGATATAGGCTCTGTTGGTAGACTAGTAGGTGGTACGCTTTCATCTGGGAGAGCAATTCTGAAACTTGGACCTAGAGCACTGACAGCAGGCCTTCACAGAGAAGCAGCTCTTCGGCAGAGATGCTAAACTAAGATTCTGTGGGACACAAACCCAGGGACAGTTGTCTCTTTACCAGGATCACAGCAACCATCAACATGGATTTATAAAAGACGATTGTGATCAAGGTCTACTGTACCAGTGGTGGAGATATTGTGTTATGTAGCATACTGGACCAAAATGCTTACCACATCCCTTCACTTCTGAGGTGGGCGCATTTCAGATAGCAGTGCACACTGAGGTTTATCGTAAAACTATTTCAGACAGGCAGTTGGAACATGGCATTTAAAATCTTCTAATAATATCTTTTTGCTTGGAGGATTCTGTTGCTTAGGACTATTGTACAATGGATTTGAAAACATTATTGATAATATCACTAACAGTGATAGTTTCTTTTTACTTTTGTCTTGTGGACTGCAGATGGTCCTCGGAATGTGTTGTTTCATTTTTCGCTGTTTTGCATGTACATATCTCATTTACCGATCTCTTTCGAATTTGGAGGTATTTTTTGGTGAAAGGTGCAGGGCAGGGATCGACAAAAAGCCATATGCGGGTGCTCATCACACCGTTTTGGTGGAAGTGACATGATATGACAAGATGAATGTTTGAAGTGCATGCATAAAGCCGTTTCAACACTGTTTTGTGTATTTTACCGTACTTACAAATGCTTTGGTTTTCCTGGACGCCAATTGGTGCTGTACACGTACGATTACAGCCTTATTCAGCTGTTTCTTATAACACAGAAATCCCTGATGGTCATCACAATGGTGACTTAAATAGCTTGGCAAAATATATTCCTCCTTTGTTACACTGATTTTTATGGGAAAAAAAAGCAGCAGAGTGGTGAAGTGGTTAGCACTGCTGCCTCGCTGTGCCGGAGCTCCTGGATTCAATTCCAGGCCCGAAGTCACGCTATCTGCGTGGCGTTTTTACGTTCTCCCCGTGATCACAAATTCAATAGCAAATTCGATAAGCCCCTCAACATCTGCCACATCAACCTCGGGCTCCAGCTCCTGAGCAAGTTTAACCAGCAGCCATATCACCCTGCAACTCACAACTGGCAACCCACTGAAGCTAAGCAGGTGTGAGCCTGGTCAGTACCTGGATGGGAGACCTCCTGGGAAAAACTAAGGTTGCTGCTGGAAGAGGTGTTAGTGGGGCCAGCAGGGGGTGCTCACCCTGTGGTCCATGTGGGTCCTAATGCCCCAGTATAGTGATGGGGACACTATACTGTAAACAGGCGCCTTCCTTCGGATGAGACGTAAAACCGAGGTCCTGACTCTCTGTGGTCAATAAAAATCCCAGGGCGCTTCTCGAAAAGAGTAGGGGTGTCCAATTTCCAATTGGCCCTTACCAGTCATGGCCTCCTAATAATCCCCTTCTATGAATTGGCTACATTACTCTGCTCTCCTCCCCACTGATAGCTGATGTGTGGTGAGCGTTCTGGAGCACTATGGCTGCCGTCGCATCATCCAGGTGGATGCTGCACATTGGTGGTGGTGGAGGGGAGTCCCCATTAGTGGAGTGGAGTGTCCAGAAAAGCGCTATATAAGTGAAAGCAATTATTATTATAATTATTATTATTATTTGTTTGGGCCACTTCCTCAAAGGCAGCGTCTTTATAAAAACCTTGGAAGCCGCGCACCAGCGGCAGGCAATGCTTCTTCCACATGCTGTTCGCACAGCCTATGGAAACCTCCACCCAGGCTGTAGCAATATTCTTCTTTGCCTTGATAAATATCGTTTCCCTTCCAGAAGTCCCGTAAGGCTCTTTCTCGATCATATCAATGGTTGAGATAGCCATACCAGCGTCCCGTGTCACTGAACGAAGAGATCGACTTCCATCAAAGCACTTGTGCGGATTTTGTGCTCAAGCTCAACCACAAGCCACTTCTTGTGGTTTGAGGAATAATCACCTGGGTGCTTCTCCGACATAAAACCGATACGGGTTATTCACAATTTCAGGGAGAAATTCAGGGAGCAAGAGATGATACCACATACGTGCAGAAAAAACACAACCCGATACTGACTATAAAATGGCACCCTGGTGGATTCTGGTGATGACTGCAACTCAATTCTTATGTAACCAGGGGAGTAGGTGTATAGAACTTATTAAATATATTTTTGTAAAGGGAAAATCTTTGGTCTCCCTAGACAGCATTCTGTGCTCATAATCTAATCATTTTAATCTCCTTAGATGGCTTTTTTCTTGTTCTTATAAAGCATTCTGTTCTCCCTGCCTGCATAGTGCTTTTTTGTCCTTGCATTGAAGGTTGTTATTCTCATAAATATTTCTGTTGTCCATGTACAGCAGTCTTCTTCTCCATATACAACATGTTGGGCTTTATATACATCATTCTGTTCTTCATATGCAGCATTTCGTTATCTACAGTATATACAGCACTTTGTCCTCCATTCCAGAAGCCTCTATTGAAGTATTACCTTTCTTAACTGGTAAAATGAAAAAGATTTTGTCATTTCACTTCTTTTGAGGGCAGACATTTGCTTACTGCAGTAATGTCTTTCTCAGAGTCCTGGTGGCCTGTTGAAAAGTGTTTGACTTTCCAAAACATAACAAGGTCCTCAGAGAACTAAATGTGTTTTCCCATCATTACCAATGCATCCCACAATGCCACAGCACGTCACATGTAATGTTCTTAGAGAATTGTTTTTAAAAACAAAATAAAAATATTGTAGAGCAGGGGGTCAGAATACATACATCATTTCTGGACAGGAATTGTTTAGGGAAAGCACTAATTAGGTACAATTTGTTCAAAGGTTAATTTGAGCTACAAGTCACACTCTGTCAACTATCAGCTGGATAATTTGTATTAGCCTGAAAGAATAAGGATGTTTTTTTCCCATCAAAAACGTTTTTAATCAAAAAGGTGATTGAATCAACAGTTAATTCCTGCAAGCCGCAAACCATCCACTCTATTTTTAAGCATAATTACCAAGTTGGATGGGTTCGTAGGTGATCTGAAAGACATGATGTCATTATTCTGCAGATCTCAAAATAGGTCAAAGCACATGATGCTGGATAAAAACATACAGATTTGTACTTCTTAAATTTACTCACTGTTCTAACACTTTATTCACTGATCTCTTTCGAAGTGTTAGTAGAAACGACAGAATATGCAGTGTTATATTGTATTATATTATGTGCATAGTAGTAAATTATATAGTAGTGTTATAGTATACGAAATAAAGGAGAAATCTATTCAAGAGTAAACGTGTACTCTTTCAAGCAGTAGTCAAAGTGACCAAAAAACGTGAATTCCACAAAATAAGTATTTTTTAATAAACACGAGATGGCTGGACATATAATGGTGTAATATCTATAATACAAGAAATAGCTTGGGCTTCCTCTTACATGTATTTGCAAAAACACTCAGGAGAAAATGTAATAAAAGAAATCTTGTAAAAGAACGAAATGTGCTTTAACTTAAATAACAACGCCCTGTAGGTTGAATAGTAAGTAACTAAAGCAGACACTACACTTCCGAAACTGTTAAGTGAATGAGTGTCTTGTTACAGAGTTCTTGTCTTTAAAGAGAAAGTTGAAACGTGATATTTACTTAGCAATGAATGCTTGTCGTTGTGCTTTTGCGGTACATAACATTTTGTTTGGACACACTTTTCAGATATTCAAAACATTCTGTCAAGAGATATCTTCTGGTTACGTGCGTACCAGCAAAATATTTTCATGTTACGTAAATAAAAACACTACCCTCAAATTAGAATCAGTATCAGGTAAACATGACTCGCGTAGTCCCTGTATATAGAGGATGTTTGCATCACATGCTTAAAAATGGAGAACGTAGAAGCATATTGCAGAAATGCAGAAAGTAAGGGCACAGTCTCTTCTGTTTTGAAAAATGTAACATTACATTTTGACAAAGATCGACAATATAATATGGAAGAGTGCCCGATCAAATCGAAACAAGACATTCACCTCCCAGTTCATGCTCTGCATACGACTACGTAAGAGATAACCAACTATTCAATAAGTCATCTTGTCGTGGAGCATACGGTTATCGTTATTATAGGCCCACATCGGTGTATCCCTAAAAATCGTGTAAAACAAGTACATTGAGGTTACGATATTTACTCTTTAATTACAAAGATTCGTCACAATGAAAAATGAAGTTTTCAAGTTCCATAAGAGGAATTGATTACGCACAACCAGATTAGGGTCGCTGTTTTGTGGACAAAACCACCATCCGAATGGCATGGTTAATTCTTTTAAGAAAAATGCGGTCAGCCAGCACCCCTGAAATGCTCTTGGATCTGCTGGGTGTCTTTACGCCATCCCTTTTTGATATGGATTTCACTCAAGTTACAACATGCAGTACATTCTACAACTAATGATTCAATCTTTATTATATACTTTTTCGTGATCTCTAAAATAAAACAGGTACAACTAATATAGCGATATATTCTACTACAAGCAACATACTGTAGTGTACTAGTCGGTTGCACGCAATAAACTCGGGTTGAAACTCGGGACATTTAATTTTTTTACCTCCCTTTTACCATTTTTTAAACGCGAGAAAACACACTTCTAAAACCAAGAAGGAACGTGACTTAAACTAGCTTGTAACTGCATATTTAAAACCTGCTTGGAGTGCTGAACATTTAGTCCAGTCAATTCTTTATTTACCATGATAAAAGTAATCGAGCACCACCATTGAAATTTGTCTCGCTTTGAAAACCGATGAAAAATACCAGCTGTCTCTAGTTCAGAATGACTTGTAATGCCTCCCCCCAAAAAAGGCTTTGCCTTTGTGGTATATTTATACAGATGGGATACATCCAAGCGTTTTAAGTTTTTTTAAAAAAATAAGCTCATAAAAACACTTGTACAGTATTCGCATTTATTAAGTGCAAACACGCGCTAGAAGTTAAATGAGATTCTTATAACTTGTTACCTGACAGCACACATCGTAATCCACACTGCGGCCACACTCACAGTATTAACGAAATTAAAAATTAGCTTACCTTGCATATGCTGTAAAATCTTGAAAGGATCCTTATGCGACGTTTATTAATGGCCTTATGCAACTGTCCGATGCTAGAATTTGTTTCTTGAAGAGAAATTAGTCAAATGGTCATGGCAGTAACTTCATTAGAACGCGATGAATAAACCTGTTAAGCAAGGACGTATAGGTGGTCACAGGCAAAACTCTGACAATTTAACTATAGGTATCTTCCCATTTGTTGCGGCTATTTTTTATCTGTCAACGTGAAACTGTCCTAATCTTGGACGACTTCAGGTCCGCAATTGTAGCTTCTTCCTTCCTGCCAACTAGAGCTCCGTGAATCGAAGATCGATTAGACATTCTGACTTGGCCTGCTAAAGATCAGCGCTCAATTCCTTTAGTCTGGAGATGTTTATATCCTTTATTTCCAGTATATCAGGATAAAACGTAATAAAATGAATGCTATTCCCCACCATTTTTAAACAGCGAAAGCATTAAGAAACCCCGCAAAGAAATATCACTCTTTTATTAATTACAGAACTGAAATTTTAATTTTCCGTAATGTAGGAGGTCTGAGTTGATCAGTTAGTGTCTTGCGCCCCCTGGTAGCCAAAAATTATATTTACATTTTCAAAATGTATTCCAAGGAAAACTGATTCTTCGACATTCAGTATCTGAATGACAGAATATTGAGAGAAGACCATTAAGTTGAGTTCTGATAAGGTTTTGAAAAATGTGTCCCTTATTTATTTAAACTGAGAGCTTGATCTAGGCCAAACCCTGATTCCACTTATCTGACAGTAGTGTGATTCTACACTGTAGCATCACATCAATTGGTGAAAGAACAAACAACATGTACTGATGATAATTCTCCTCTTTATACCACTATATATATATATTATTGTTGTTATGAAGATGAACAACATAATATATATATATATATCCTTTGTGTGCTTTCATCACTTAAAAGGTCACCTTCACACTTGTCCAATTTGCAGTTTTTGGCCAACATCAGTGCAACATCAAAGATAGTGAATAGATTGCACTAGTCAAACAATTTAAAAAATCTTGGAGAGAAACAGCATTCTTTATATCCCGTTAAGCTCTAATTACCTGAATCTTTTTCTGCCTTAGTCAATCAAGGATCTCCAACTGAAGGCATCTATGAGTCTGATGGACTGGGGCTCCTTAGGAGCAGGGTTTGCAACTCAAGCAACATGTTGTTAAGTTTATCAGTTTTGCAATTAAACAATTAGGAAGTTTTGATTGTGAATGAGAAATGTTCTGCCCACTAGTGACTAGGCCACTAGTGGTGTCTTGTCAAGGATACATCTTACAAATGGAAATGTAGTACATAGTGTGAATACAGATGTCACACAATTAATTTTAGTTATTAAAAATCACCCATGCTAAAGTGTTACATAAAATTAAATAAAAATATTGAATATATAAAAGATAGTTGCATACAAGGTAGCACATTTTAAGGTGGGAGGGAGGTTGTGTTGTATTGAGCTATTGCATAACAGTCTAGTCGGGGTTAAGTCACTTGGTTTAGTTGTGTCCCTTTGGAGGATGTTATGAGAAGGCATTATTGAAGAGATATATATAGTACAGTAACATCCCTGGTTGTGGTTTTAAAATCCAATATTAAAGTGCATTACATTGTATAGTGTTACAAAATAGCAGGAATCAAATAACGGAGCATTACACAAGCATGTGTATGAGAAGAAACTGGTAAAGGTTTATTCCATGCTGAAAGGAAAAGAATTAAGAGACACAACTTTTCAGCTGTGGATTTATTTTCATAAAGCCAATTGAGTAAATTGAACACCATTTTATCATTTGTGACTACCTCCATGTTTACTTGCCTCCTAGCCTAGGGATGGAACAAATAAACTTTGTTCACAACAATAATTTAATAATAACTGAAACTCATTTTTTTTTCCAAAGAGAATAATTCTAAGTAGCAACTTTTTGGCAGACAGATGTTGGTGGTAGTAGCAACTCTACTGTCGGTTCTATTAATTCAGTGATGTGTCTCTTGATGGATTTGATTTAGTTTCTGAACTATTGTGGATCATGTACTTTACATCTGTGTTTGGAGTTGTAGATTTTGTGAAGGTCTCTAAGAAACCATTCTAAAATCTGGATGATTACTTAATACTCATTGGAAATTTAAAGGAAGCCTAAACTTTATACAGTATACCACACCAAATCTTAAAAAGGTTTACCATAATCAATGCAAATCACACATATGAGATTTGCATCTTAGCTTTGACCATTGACTTGAAGGTGAGGGACTGTATACCAAGGACTGAGTACAGTAGCTTTCCAGGGGATATCATAGAGAGCAGAGCTTACAGCAACAGGTAAGCCTGGCATACCGATAATGACTATCCAGCATTTTAAAAAAGTACAAATCATTCTGTCACTTTAGTACCTACTGTTTAGTATTCAGTATGCTACATTCTTTACTATGCTTTTTTATTTAATTTTGGATTTCTACCACGATCTATATAAATGATTGGCAGGCAATCAAATAGGCAGGTAAATAATAATAATAATAATAATAATAATAATAATAATAATAATAATAATGACAGGATTATTATAGAATATATATAGAATATATAGATGAATAAAATGGGTATTATTAGGATACCATGATTGGTAAAGGCCAATGGGAAATTTGGCCAGGATGCCAGGGTGACATTAATGACCAGAGAGAGTCAGGACCTCAGTTTTACATCTTATCTGAAGGACAGTGCCTTTTTATAGTATAATGTCCCCGTCACTATGCTGGGTCATTAGGACCCACACAAACCTCAGGGTGAGCACCTACTATTGGCCCACCTATTACACATCATCCAGCTACAGCCTTAGTTTTTCCCAGGAGGTCTCCCATCCAGGTACTGACCAGACTCACACCTGCTGAGCTTCAGTGGACTGTCAGTTGTGAGTGGATGATATGGTTGCTATCTAAAATGTATGTATCATATTCATGAGATATGCAATCTTAAAAGTGTAAATTATATTGTTTAACCCTAATGTTGCTTTATCCAATACAGGATCACGGGGGAGACCGGCATCTTAGTTTTGGACTGTATTTTTACAGGTATGTCACCATTTCAAAATGTTTATGTTAAGTAAGAGCTAAGTGTCACAAAGGATAAATCACATAGACCTACCGAGACAGAAGGTTTGAATACTCCATCCATCCATTCTAATCCATTCTAATTTGCTTTATCCGGGTTTTAGGGGAGCCAAAGGCTATCAGAGTGACCAAGAGCTCCAAAGCACACAGACACAATCACACAAACACAATTACACCAGGACCAATATTCCCAGGAGCCAATTAACTTTCCAGTACATCTTTGGACTGTGGGTGGAAACCAGAGCACCCAGAGAACCCAAGGGACCATGAGGAGAACATACAAACTCCACACAGACAGCCCCCCTGGGCCTAGAATTTGAATGCAGTTTCCAAGCACTGCGAGGAAACAATGATAACCACTGCACCACCGTGCTGGTCTAATTAAGTGAATAATGAGATGGAATGGAAACCTGTGGACACACCAGGATTAGAACTAGGGATCCCCACTCTAGATAAAAAACCTCCCTTAACTATTCTAAACATTTCTGATATGTTTGGGGTGTTGTCTGTTTAATTTGACTAAAAAACAGCATCCTGAATGCACATTTAATGTTCTTCATAAAAAAACGTTCCTTAAATATGGGATAGGCTCAGAGAGTGAGCCATTCTCTTAGATCCCAGTCTGCTCTCTTCAGAGTGCAGGGCTGAGGCCATCAGAGTAGACAAGTGTTCTCTCTTTTAAAAATATCACAAGAAATATCCATCCATCATGAGTAAGCTGCTAAGTCTCGGAAAGGGTCATGGGAAACCTAAGCCTATCCCACGCCTGAAACAGTGGACATGAGTTGGTACTGCTCCCTGGAAAGGATGTCAGTCTATCGCAGGGGACAAAAACACACAGGGACAATTCAGACACTGATTAATCTAGCCAGCATGCCCCTGAGCTCAAAAATAGCCCCGAAATTATAAAAGCACAGTTGCGCATCAATAATGGAAGCTATAATGCATAGCTACTTGATGGCTTTACCAATCTAAATATAAAGCAACTACACAGTACATAAAGCAACCACCACCTGCGAAGGAAACTACTGACTAGTACAAGAGTTGCCACAGAGCTTGTTTTAGCAAATTTGCAGTGTGCAAAGGCCCACCGGACATGAAACCTCATGCCCCACCTCCTTTCAGGTCATGTGAACATCACACTATGGTCCAACATCCTTGTTTTCAGAAGTTGCTGGGTCATATGACAGTTGGTTTCTTATCTGTCACACTTATCTCTCACATGTCCCAGAGCTGTTAAAAGGACACTGTGATGTAGGAATAAGGCAGAGCATCAGTTATCTGAATCAGGAAATCATGTTGTCTCAAGGATCGTGCTACTGAGATGCCATTGAAGAGGCAATATTCAGCTGGATCAACCTCTAAAAAAGTGCACAGCACAGCCCACACAGCCACAGCCCTGATAGGAGATAATAAGACCTGTCTGAGATGACCCACAATGTAACCACATGCAGCTCATCAACACATTTTGTTGAACTGACAACCAGCAAAAATATAACTTGCATCCACACAGATCTGCACCTACAAAATGCAGAGGCTCAAACACAAGAGTGCCAACAATGAACATGCAAACACTCTGGAGAAGACTCTGGCACAGAAACTGCATAGACTGTTCCACTGTCTGAGCTATGAGCTCACAAGCATCTGAGTCTGACTCTTATTCTTAGTCAGGGACTGTAGAGACTAGAACTTCTGTGCTTCTATAGATTTAAACTGGCAGCCCCTGTTGTAACACATAATTCCCAAACTGTTTTTTTTTCACAATATTATACATAGCATTCTGTGGTGTGGTGGCTCTGTGGCTAAGGATCTGCGTCTGTGGCTGGAAGGTTGCTGGTTTGTATCCTGTGGCCGGCAGAGGAATCCTACTCTGTTGGGCACCTGAGCAAGGCCCTTAACCTCAACTACTCCAGGGGTGCCATATAAATGACTGACACTGCACTCTGACCCCAAGCTTCTCTCCCTGTCTGTGTGTCTCTTGGAAAGCAAGTTGGGATATGTGAAAGAACAAATTCCTAATACAAGAAATTGTATATGACCAATAGAGTGATCTTAATCATGGTTCTCAATCTGGGGCCCGGGAAGTCCAGGGGGATCCTTGGAGACTTTGTAGTAGTACAGTAAGTTTCTGGTAGTAGGTCTTCAGAAATCACTTAAAGATTATTTTACCCAAGAGTAATAGTGAATAAAGCCAACATACTTGTAATGTGCTTAACTTTCCTTCATTGAAGGACACGATCAGGTAAAGCTCATGCTGGATTTGCCTGTCACACTGTGCTTTGTTTTTTTTTTTCAGAATGACATATTTTGTTTAAGGGGAGATGAGACTGGTCATTGCAGTAGAAGAATTTTCTGAAGAAAGACCCCATAAGCGGAGAAGTTTAAAAACCTCTATATAACAGACTATAAAGTACACCATTGTTGTAATTGAAGAATAAAGCACATTTTAGTTGCTTGGAGTCAGAAACCCAGAATTTTTCATTTATTTTAATGCAAATATACGATATATCGTCGTCCTTAACAAGAGACTAACATTCATGCTGAGCAACATGCTCTTGTTTTGGAATCAGCGCAATGAAAGCAGTAGGTTTCAGCGCAGGTTCACGGAGCAGCCCTCCTCTTGCTCTTTTCTCTGCTAGAATGTTGCTTCCCAGAATGCTCCGCGAGGTTTACCACCAAGATGGCTGACGCTATGGATGAATATGAAAAAGAAGCTGGCTGTGTCCCTATTCTTCACCCGGAGGCAAGTGTTTTAGCCATTGTACATGCTAAAAGTGCAAATGAAAAAAATACTGCGGACGCTCGTGGTTAGAAAGCTACCAGGGTAACTGTGTTAGTGTGCACTGATACGGGATGCAACCCCCCTGCACAGCAAACACCAGGAACGGGGATGGCAGGCTCTTATTGCATCTGTTTGTACGTTGCCTGGAAATAATTGTTGTAGGAAGGAGTAATCAGATCGGGGATTTTGAAACAAAATACATCGTTTTCGTGTATTTTGGAAAACCTTTTAATACGGACATTTTGTTTGTTGCATGGGGAGATTTTGGAGAGTGTTTGCTAACAATGCAGTTGAAGCAGCGATTACTCTACTGCTGCAGGAAAAAGATGCTCTACTCTGAGTGAAAAGGCAGGAACCTGCACGGTCGAGGGTGGGCCGTTCTGTATCTCGGATGTAATTTTCTCAGAAAACAATACACTAGTACACCATATATCAGTTTGAGCGTTTGAAGATGCGTATCTTTTTTTAATTTATGAGATACGTGCAAGTACTACTTTTATGGGTACCTGAATCCTGAGATCATGTTTTCTTTTATTTACAGTGTAGAGAGACAAGGAACGGGCCCACATTTAGTCCAGTGTTTGTCCACTCTATTCTTATTAGTCTTTTAAGGTTGTTATTATTAATTCAAATAATTCAAGTACAGTATATGTATAAAGTGATAAGAAATAGGAAGTGTCAGTTTTGGGTCGTCGCACCGTCTGCGTAGTTAAGACATGAACATGCTTGAGTGGATCTAACGTAGATTGGATTTAATGCTATCATACATTATCGTTAAAATTTTTTATCTTTTTTTTTCGTGCACAGAACAATTCCAATGTATTTTTATTGAGGATGATAAGCAGGATGCAGCTATCAGGTTCATTCATTGTTCAGTATTTGATCAATCTCTCCAACACAGTACCTTCACAGACATTATCCTAATTATTAACAATATTAAGATATTGCTTTCAGGTGTACTCTCCAACCTTTACAACACAAACATAATAAAGTGCAGTCTTGAACACCTACATTTTTGCCATATTATAATTAGGAGTGTACCTCAAACTTGATAATTAGGTTTGTTGTTATATATATATACAGCTCTAGGTAGGATCATAGTTTAGCATCCTTAACAAACCTTTTGGTGTATATGGATTGGCAAGACAAGTATACTTGTTGAAACCTGTCCAAGAAATTAAGTCTTCATATTCATATTATTTCAATGCAAAAATAAGTTGTATACTGCTATTTAGAAGATGAATGCTTTCATATCATATAAGTTTTCTCTGCTCTGTGTTTTTTGTCGTAGTTAACACAGTACTCCTACAAATACTATTAAAAATGCATTCTGCTACTCTCCCATGCAATTGAAAGTACTATTGTTGGTAAGTGTTGCTACACTTCTGAAGTTATCCTTTTTGTTGCTTTTTAGCACTTGTTTGAAATAATGACCTCATTAGCCAGAGCCCTTACATTTTGACATATTGACATCAGCATAATGATTAAAGGTTGCAACTGTGCAAGCGCATAAGGCAAAAATAAAAACATGGCCGCTAAAGTAAAAGGCTTGATTGGCATGTGAATAGAAATTATTATCTGATGCTTTTATCCAAAGCAACATTGATTTGCACCCATTTATACAATCTGAGTGAAAGACCTTGCTGAAGTG
The DNA here is from genome assembly GCF_059453375.1 of Lepisosteus platostomus. NCBI lineage: Eukaryota > Metazoa > Chordata > Actinopteri > Semionotiformes > Lepisosteidae > Lepisosteus > Lepisosteus platostomus. The sequence continues at coordinate 25,988,908 of NC_142619.1, read as the reverse complement.
CACAGCAGCAATAGTCCACCTGGGATTCATACCCAATACCTTCCAGTTAGGAGTAAAGAGCCCTAACCACTAGTCCACATTGTTCCTTCTAGGTCAGTTTTAGTGACTCTGAAAAATTACCTATACTGTCCAAAGATTTCCCTATGAGCAAGTGGTCTTTTAGTTTCACAGAAAATTATTATTTTGTTCTCTGAAATTATAAGTCTGATTTTTTTTCTTAAGAGAACTGTTGTGCACTAGTTTTAATCATGACACTGTCTTTACACACTGATGTAGGCTAATCCTGATTCTTGTGTTGGATAGATACATTTCATAGATACATTTCACAATAAGGCATACATCATGGTAGAACTTGTTTACATTGTAAGAAAAGCAGTATTTTTTGTAGAACAAATATAGTTTGATTACTTCATGTACTTCTTAATGTTTCATAGATGCTTAATAATTCAGTGTTTTGCTCACCTACAGAGTATTTCTATTGACAAATGAGAGAGCAATGTACAGAGAGTCTTTTTTAGTTAATATGAAGATGCATCAATTTTTAATTTCTATGAAGCAAGCTGTTACATGTAACATTTAACCACTTAAAGTTGCTGAGCATAAGAACTGTTACATGAGAAGCCATACGGTCTGTTTGGTAGATAGTATCTTATTGATCCAAAGATTTCATCCAGCTACTTTTTGAAGGAAGCTAGGGTATCAGCTTCAGCAACACGGCAGGGTAACTTGTTCACTCCTTTGGGTAAAGAATTGACTCCTGTTCTCAGTTTTAGGCACGTCCACATCATTTCCATTTGTGTCATTTGCTTTGTGTTTTTATGATTTATTTAACATATTGTAGCAGTATGGTGTACACAAGTCACAGTAGCGAAGGAACAAGTAAAGGTTTTCTTTTCAGCAGGGAATAGATAAGAAACACAATGCTATCACCTGAAGAAGGCTCCACAGCCGAAACGTTTTTTATTCTCTTCTCTTTTTTAGCATGGAATAAACCTTTACATGTTCCTTTGCAGCCTATGCATGCTGACGCAGCTACCTACTTGAACATCTTCATAGTAACATAAGGGCATTTGTTATCTCACAATACATAAAATGTCCTTGGTGGACTTCTTTCCACACTGCATGGTAGTTGATACACCTTCTGGAAAGAAGAAACCACTAAAAAGGAATGCAATAACAGCAGCTTTAAATCATTGTTTCATTAGTTATTTGAGATATTTATTTAATTCTAATGAGGCTGCAACATTGCCATAATTCGTATTGTGGACATTTTTTGACACGCATCAAAGCAAGCAAACATTAGAATTGCACCTCATAGCAAACCAGTTGCACATATACCTTTGAGTTGGTTTTTCTCGTCAGGTCAACTAAATGGCTAACCGGACGGTATTTTCTCCTTTTCTGTAGTTGTTGCCTTTAAGATGTGAATTTATTAAGCATAGGAAACAAACTGCAGCTGTCCGCTCTAACCTTCTCATGAAATTTACAGTAGGTACATTCAGAGAAGCCTAATATAGAACTGCCCTATTTGATCTGTTGCAGAATTCTGAAGCAGTAGTGAAACACCCAGTCTGGGAGTCATATAGTCATTTTTTTCTTAAAGAAAATAAAAGCTTTTTTTTTTCCAAAGAACTCTTGTAGAAGCCTAACATGGCAAGGGCACAGTGAAGTGGGAGACATCCTGCAGTTTACAATCACACGAATAAAGAAGATGCATGAAGCTAATATGTGCTGCTGACAGAGCAAATCTAATTTATACCCTGTGGTGTGTGCGCCAAATATCATCTGGTATTAAAGCAACAACAGTTCACATGCAGAATCTGGAAGAAAGAAACAGAAAATAACTTCATACTCAACACCTTTTAACCTGTGCTTTGGTGAAAATGGGAATTAATGTTATCAGTCATGTATAATTTATTACCCACTCATTGCTGCCCATCTGACCCATGTGAGTGTTTGTACCACATAGCTAGAGGAAATACATTCTGAAATTCACTGCCCACACAAACTCCATTCTTTGCCCCATTGTAGTATAGTGCAGCTATAAAGCTATAGCTGTAGTAGTGCAGCTGCATATGTAGAGAATGAGGGTGATTTAGAGATGCACGTGTTAGATTTTAAATGATTTCCAGTATATTATAATGATCATTTTTAATGATTCCAAAGTAGACTGGTTGTTAATGATGTTCACAGAGTTATGTGTTAGTTGTCAGCTAAAGTTGGATTTCTCTCTCAAAGTATTCTGTGAATGAATGACATGACACCAAAACAAAAGACCGTATGTATCAGTAATGTCTGTGATACCAGTATCTTTGTGAAACATAGATGTCTGTGCCTTTAAATTTTCAAACATGACATTCTTAATTTTTCCACAGTATGGTAATGATTGACTACTCTTTAAAAATAGCATCATAGGTAGGCTGCTGTAGTTAGATGTAGTGTAAATCTTTTCAGTTGTAGCACGTCTTTCCTGTAAGGTTAGTTTTGAAACTCTTTGAGGAACCTAACCGTATGATATTTCTGATTACTGATAAGAACACAGAATATTTTCTTGTGTGTGAAAACTCACATTCAGCCATCAAGTCATATTTACAATTTGTTGCTTATGGTAATGTATCATTCCACCTGTTCCTCAAAAGGCGGTAATTGATTTACTTTTGTATTGGTGTTTTCTTTAAAAAAAACAGACATACTTTGGCAAGGCAACTGTAACTATGAATCCTTTTCTGAATGTGTGGTCGGGATTCTAATATAGAAACTGAAAATGTTCTCTTCTGGTATGAATGGCATTTCCAAGCTGCAGAGAAACCATCTCGGTATTAAATGTAAATCTAAAAAAAACCAGAAACAACTGCCCCTACAGTTGTGCCTCTGGCTAGCAAGGAAGGTGAGAGAAAGTAACAAACAATGTCAAATCTGAAAATGATTCAGATAAAGGTCTTTTGCCTTTTTGCTTTGACACATCTTAATTCTGTGATTCACCTGAAGATGTTTTGTAAGATTTTTGTAAGGAGCATGGCATTTCTGAGGTCATGGTGAGCTGTACAAAATTTTAATTGCAGAGGTAAGGTTTTCAAGTGTAACTTGCTTTTTATTAATATATTAAGCCTAATATATTTAAATCTTATTCATAAATCAGAGCTGTACACCTGTGGAAGTGAGTTACTTATATATTATATTGAGTTTTATACACACAATGTATACACATTTATTAATCAAAATATTAGGAATCGTAAGAAGAGCTTGAATTACATTCACTAAATGTTGAGATGTTTTACAATCCATTACATTCTTTTGAGGTTGCAATGTGGCTGATTGTGCCAAAAGGCTAAAGTGTATGTTCAGCCATATTTCAGCAGGACTGAGGTGTGGAGATTGCTCTGGCCAGGAAGGTGATTGATTTCTGGTTCATGTTCCTCAAACCAATCCACCAGACATTGCCAGTCAACGAGAGAGTCTTGAAGGAGGGTTCCTAATTTTTTGGCCCCATAGAGGTCCATAATAGAATCGGTATATCAATCACAAAACCCCCTCTCAGATTTGAAAGAAGAAAATTGTACACAACTACAGAGCCTTCAAAAAGTATCAGGCTAGCACAGCAAAGTGTTAGTTTGACAATTTATATTTATCATAACTGCATTAATTTAAATGATAAGCATAAAATAATGTTATTTTATATAATCCTTTTACACAATTATTATGCTGTATAATTATATATATATAATAAACTAGTGCAAACACATTTTAGTTAGTTATATCATCAATAAAGACAAGGGAGCCATTTGCAGAGGTGGCCGTGCATGACGTTACCTCCACCATGCTTCACAGGTGAGGTGGTTTTCTTTGCGCTGTCTGCAGTTCCTTTCTGTGTCCACCTTTTAACCTTTTATCACTTTGGTAGGCATTTTTCTTAGTCTCATCTGTCCACAAAACACTTATGCGTTTAAGGCTTAGCAAAGCATCTTAAAGGCTTCCATGAAGAGTTGGTAAGTAAAGCAATCGTGTTGGCCGCGTGTATGTATGGACCTCTGTGGTGAATGTTTTTGCATTGTTGCATTAGGTTATTTTACTTTTTTGTTTATACTTATAACTTAAATACTTATTTGCATTACAGGTTTCTGTGTTGCACAGCTATCTAGGAACGTAAAAACAACAGATATTCTATACTGATTTTTCTAGGATGATTTTTCTAGGAAATAAGAACTATTATGTTGAAGAGTTAAACATTTTTTATGCAGTCTAACACTGTTAGCTCAGACACAGGTGTAAGTTATAAAGTTTGTGCTTGAATGGGAATAGCTTTCTGTAATACAGCTAAAACATTACCTGCACTAACCTAATGACGGTCATAAAATGAAAATGTCATTGTTTCAGGTGCTGCCATCTTACTTTGATAGGAAAGAAAAATGGGGCTTCAGACATAGAGGTAAAAAAAGGTACTGTATTCTGCAGTGTAGTCTGCAGTTGCTGCCTTAATTAGAACGTTTCATGGACGAGGATGATGAACAACTTGTTAACGAGGAAGTTGGAAGGCTCTGCAGGTGAACCAGGGGATATAGCCCTAGATCTGCACCATCACATCTTTCACAGTTTGTGGCTCAGTTAGGTACTATATTGTTGCAAAACAGTGCCAGCATTCAGTAGCTACAGTCACGTGACACCCTGACTGGTGGTTAGAAGTTAAATATGTGTCCCATTGATTAAGAATGGAAAGAACAGCTGTTGGAGCAAAATGAGAAATTGTTTGAGTGGAATCCCATTGTTAGGACTTGTAGTAATGTGTGAGTTTTTCATTTGGTGCATTCCACGCATCTTTCCAGTTTTATAAATTGGACCAGAATTCCAAGGTTTATAAAAAGAGTACAATAAGTCAAATACCAAAATACAGCTTTTGTTTTATTTTGCAGTCCACTTAACACTTTCAGGAACACTAAAATAAAATTAACACTTAAGTAGTTACCAGAGGTAATTAATTAGTCAGCTGATACAGCCGTACCTCTACAAACTGTTTGTATAGCTTTTTTTTTGCATTTTTCCTCCTAAGCAAGTAATTTTTGCCAGTCATTGTTATTTTACCAATTAAGTAGGTGATTTATTTAGCAGTTATAGGTAATTTGGAGAAGAATCTAAATTCCCCTTGATTGGACATATTACTTAATTGATCAGTATCATAAACCTTTTTCCAGTCTTTAAAACAAGTATTTTTGGGATGCCTTATAAGACTAACTGGACTGGAGATGGTTGACTGAAAGCGCTAAATAACTGGCTGTTGCAAGGAAAGAGGAGAGTATTTGAACGGAATCTGGTTTTCACTTGGTGCCAGTAAGCACTGCAGGGAAGGTTATTCATGATGTCTGCCTTCTTTCACTTAGAATGCATAATTTTAAAATTTGTCCGAAACCTGAAACTAATTCTGGTTGACACTTCCCTTCCTCATATGTGGTAGAAAACATAGCAAATGTTAGCCTGTGCCCACATATTTTGCATGTGGTTTTTATGCTACAGTATCAAATTACCTTCAGACCTATAATATGTTTTTGTAAGTATCAGGGAATATTTGAAGGATCAATAAAAAGGAAGGTCTTCTTGAAAATAAAAGAATAGGATCTGCTGTTGGACTATTCAATTGCGTATTTAGCAATGATTATGTAATTAGTTGAATGTCGGGCTTTTGTTAGTGTTTGAGAAATGTAGCCAGTTTCATGTCACGAATTATTTTTACTTTAGCTCTTTTCCAAACTTCAGTTTTCTCCTGCTTTTCCTTCATACTCTGAGTTATGAGTGTTAAGAGAATGTTATGATTTTCACTTCCTTACATGACTTTTTTTTACTTTGAGAGACTTTGGAAGGTTTACAGTATTTACAAAACCATAAAAAGGTTCAGAAATTCCACAGAACCCAAATACAGTTCTGTGGTCTTTTCTGTTTTCAGAAGTTTTCTCCTGTTTCTCCTTAATAATTCTGGGTTAGATTTATTAAAAATAGCCTCAGAAAATAAGTTGACAGTGTTAACCTAGATTCGCACAATGCCTCTGCTATGTTATTATCAAGATGCAGTTTTCATGTAATCTTTCCTACAGTATCTTTCCTGTGTTTCAGTTCATTTGTATGTACAGCTGTGTTTCTTAGCCCTGAATGCATTTTTAGAGTATCCCTAGAATTGCTTTGGAGGTTTATACGGTACAGTTTAACCCCTTTTCACATAGGAGTTTGTAGTTTGTAGTGGTTTACAGCAGACAGATCAGTGGTTCTGTCCTAACTGGTACAGGTCATCACCATTTCTGATTAAAGAAATATGTAAGTTTGGTCATTTAATGCTACTCACATATAGTAGCATATGTCGTCTGACCACAAACTGCAGTTTTAGGCATAACTCCAAATCCCTGTCCTACATGGCACAGAGGACAACCAGACTTGTTCCACCAAGACAACTGACCCCTGACATGGGAGATTAAAATGCTTTTAGAAACCCAAGTGAATCCTGTCATCATAACTTCATTGAACCTTATAAGCTCTGTTACACCCTCCACAGCAAACTCATTTACTGCTGATATGTTTACATCTAAATCATGATCCCAGAAGCGTGATATTTTAGACTCTGGGTTTGAACCTGTTAGGTGTATGGACAAGTGCTTGGGCCACACAGCCCAAATACTGTAAGTGTATAAGACCCTCTTGAAAAAGAGTGGTTGTCTGACACGGGGCAGTTGAATGCTCTGAGAACATATCACGACACATGGCATCACAGTGAAGTGATATCATTATATCAGGCCAGTTGTACACTGTGATTCCAGTAACACTCAATGCAAGGTGTTACACTAGGCAGGAATGGACCTATGTCAGGAGCTGAACAAAGACCCAGGTTTACATTCCACCTTTGCCTCGACCTGAAGAAATTCGCTCCAAAGACTAGAACATGATGAACCTGTTATTCTTGTGCTAGGGAAGTCTTGGCTTGCCAGCAGGAAGTTAATTGTCTTCACGCCAAGTGACGCTAAATTAATAGTAATGTATCTGCTTTTGAGCCCTGTACATTTCTGCAATGTATTGGTTTCTTTCTACTAGTGAAAAGAAATAGTATATGAATGGTTGCATTCAGGTTAAGAAGTAAATCTTCTGTTATTTTGCCAGATTTCTGGAGGCATAAGGTTGGTTTTTAATCTTTTTACTTTTTCTTGAATGTTTCTGTAATAGTGTGGGGCGTTTTAGGCTGTGCTGACTTTTAACGATTGTCTTGGTTTAAACTGAGTTTCTGTCACCCTTAAAATGACAATTTTGAAGTGTTCATTTAGACTTCCTTTTACTAAGAGCCTTTTCAATAGCTGAGCAAGTTAGTAGAACTGTTTCAGGTGACAGTGTTGCTCCATAATCCCCAGCATGATCTGAATCAGTTTTTTTAATCCTGCTTCACCACTGTCTACTCTCTCTGCCTTTTGTAATAGTTTTAGAACAGTTGATCTTATCCACAGTTATTTTTACGTTAGTAACAGAGAATAATATGTCTCTACCTACAAAGAAAATAATAATTACTTTTTGAGGTACCCTATCATTATTACTCTTATTATTGTTTCGTGGTCTAATCAACAATATTCAGTTTGACAGAGTACCCTTTAAAATGCTTGAGTTATGTTTATTTCAGTTTAAACGGCATTAAAAATAAACCCACCTATATATAAGGTGAATGAAAAAACTGTGAATTGAAGTTTATTTGAAATTTTGAGTTATTTCAAACTGTTATTTTATAAAAGGTATAAAATAGCAGTACAGTACTGTTTACTACCTGTATGTTGAGTGGTAGGTCATTTGGAATGGTAGCCTTTCAGTCCATCATATTCATTGGGTCTCTTTTAGTCATGTATCATGTACTGATATCAATGACAACGCCCATTGCACCCACTTATCAATTTTCTCACCACTTTATCCACTTTTATTAACCACTACTTTCTGTTTTGGACACTTTTGCCAGACTGGAGGGGCTCTTATCTATCGTTTAAATTACAGTTATCTGGTGAGGAACAGCTTTTTGTTTATTTTTTCTTTCAAAAATCCACCCGTTGTTCGGACTCGGTGTTAAGGATTGTCATAAATTGTGCAGTTCTGGCTGTAAGGCTTTGAGAAGATGTAATTGTCATCTTGCTTTGTGATATTTGGTTTCATTGAAGTGTTTAATAATATAATTATCCAAGTGCTTGACTGCATAAACAAGACCAAATCATTATGGCTCAAAGTATGAGAATACACACTTTTTACTCCAAACATGCAGTTTTCATTTGTTGGAAAAGAAGTTCTATTTCATTTGTATGAGGAATAGAACATGTTTGGTTGCTGTCATAGCTGCTAAAGTATGTGCCACCACTTGCTTAATTAAAAGGTTCCATTTTTACATACAGGCATCATTAAGTTTCTGTTAAATTAACATGTTTTAATTAATAAATAATGAAACAATATATTTTGATGTGTCCATCATTCAGGTTATCTTCATTAAATATTGGAGTTCAGATAAGATATTTCTAAAAGATAATTTAAGACTTAAAAAAGATGAGGGGTTCACATACTTTCAAGCAGCACTGTGGATTCTTATGTCTTCTATCATATTAGTTTGTGGAGTTTAAATAGTATGTTTTAAGTCATGTTGATGAACACTGGTATTTGGTGTAATGTGCAGTGACTGTATTGATTTTTGTATAACAACCTTTTTCTTCACTTTAGACGTAATTCTTCTTCGTGTTACTATTCAGTGAAGAGATTGAGTAGTCAGATCTTTCAAGTTATTAAATGTGAAATACTGCAAGTAAATGTTTTTATGTTGCTGTTTATCTTTTCTTTTTAATATTTGACAGATGCTTTCCCTTACACAGGTTCAAATGCAATTGTCTTTCCATCTTCTGTAACAGAATTCGTGGACTGT